>NW_027361777.1:0-1217500 GCF_039654945.1 Dendrobates tinctorius | reverse complement strand
TACATATGTGACATCTACATTGGAATCCCATTGGAAGACATTACTGTTATTATATTTTAAAATTTAATAAAGTTCATTGAAAATGGAGAAAATTCAAAACATTCATTATTCAATAGAGCCCAATAGCAAAAACCAGCGTTTTGAATGAAGAATCACATTTCTTGGTAGAATCATGCAGGACTGAAATTTTTGATGTTTTTCTACTCCTCTCATGAGCCCAAACAAGTCTCTAAAATCATGAGTTTGCAACTACTTTACTTTTGGAGAAAATTCAAAACATTCACTATTCAATAGAGCCCAATAGCCAAAATCAGGTTTTGAATGAAGAATCACATTTCTTGGTAAAATCATGCAGGATTGAAATTTTTGATGGTTTTTTACTCCTCTCAACAGCCCAAACAAGTTTCTAAAAGGATGAGTTTGCAACTACTTTACTTTTGGAGAAAATTCAAAACATTCATTATTCAATAGGGCCCAAACTATCAAAACCAGCGGTTTCAATGAACACACATTTCTTGGTAGAATCATGCAGGACTGAAATTTTTGATGTTTTTCTACTCGTCTCATGAGCCCAAACAAGTCTCTAAAAGCATGAGTTTGCAACTACTTTACTTTTGCAGAAAATTCAAAACATTCATTATTCAATAGAGCCCAATAGCAAAAATCAGGTTTTGAATGAAGAATCACATTTCTTGGTAGAATCATGCAGGATTGAAATTTTTGATGGTTTTTTACTCCTCTCAACAGCCCAAACAAGTTTCTAAAAGGATGAGTTTGCAACTACTTTACTTTTGGAGAAAATTCAAAACATTCATTATTCAATAGGGCCCAAAATATCAAAAGCCAGCGGTTTGAATGAACACACATTTCTTGGTAGAATCGTGCAGGACTGAAATTTTTGATGTTTTTCTACTCCTCTCATGAGCCCAAACAAGTCTCTAAAAGGATGAGTTTGCAACTACTTTACTTTTGGAGAAAATTCAAAACATTCATTATTCAATAGAGCCCAATAGCAAAAACCAGCGTTTTGAATGAAGAATCACATTTCTTGGTAGAATCATGCAGGATTGAAATTTTTGATGGTTTTTTACTCCTCTCAAAAGCCCAAACAAGTTTCTAAAAGGATGAGTTTGCAACTACTTTACTTTTGGAGAAAATTCAAAACATTCATTATTCCATAGGGCCCAAACTATCAAAAACCAGCGGTTTGAATGAACACACATTTCTTGGTAGAATCATGCAGGACTGAAATTTTTGATGTTTTTACACTCCTCTCATGAGCCCAAACAAGTCTCTAAAATCATGAGTTTGCAACTACTTTACTTTTGGAGAAAATTCAAAACATTCACTATTCAATAGAGCCCAATAGCAAAAATCAGGTTTTGAATGAAGAATCACATTTCTTGGTAAAATCATGCAGGATTGAAATTTTTGATGGTTTTTTACTCCTCTCAACAGCCCAAACAAGTTTATAAAAGGATGAGTTTGCAACTACTTTACTTTTGGAGAAAATTCAAAACATTCATTATTCAATAGGGCCCAAACTATCAAACACCAGCGGTTTCAATGAACACACATTTCTTGGTAGAATCATGCGTGACTGAAATTTTTGATGTTTTTCTACTCCTCTCATGAGCCCAAACAAGTTTCTAAAAGCATGAGTTTGCAACTACTTTACTTTTGGAGAAAATTCAAAACATTCATTATTCAATAGAGCCCAATAGCAAAAACAAGCGTTTTGAATGAAGAAACACATTTCTTGGTAGAATCATGCAGGATTGAAATTTTTGATGGTTTTTTACTCCTCTCAACAGCCCAAACAAGTTTCTAAAAGGATGAGTTTGCAACTACTTTACTTTTGGAGAAAATTCAAAACATTCATTATTCAATAGGGCCCAAACTATCAAAAACCAGCGGTTTCAATGAACACACATTTCTTGGTAGAATCATGCAGGACTGAAATTTTTGATATTTTTCTACTCCTCTCATGAGCCCAAACAAGTCTCTAAAAGCATGAGTTTGCAACTACTTTACTTTTGGAGAAAATTCAAAACATTCATTATTCAATAGAGCCCAATAGCAAAAACCAGCGTTTTGAATGAAGAATCACATTTCTTGGTAGAATCATGCAGGACTGAAATTTTTGATGTTTTTCTACTCCTCTCATGAGCCCAAACAAGTCTCTAAAATCATGAGTTTGCAACTACTTTACTTTTGGAGAAAATTCAAAACATTCACTATTCAATAGAGCCCAATAGCCAAAATCAGGTTTTGAATGAAGAATCACATTTCTTGGTAAAATCATGCAGGATTGAAATTTTTGATGGTTTTTTACTCCTCTCAACAGCCCAAACAAGTTTCTAAAAGGATGAGTTTGCAACTACTTTACTTTTGGAGAAAATTCAAAACATTCATTATTCAATAGGGCCCAAACTATCAAAAACCAGCGGTTTGAATGAACACACATTTCTTGGTAGAATCATGCAGGACTGAAATTTTTGATGTTTTTCTACTCCTCTCATGAGCCCAAACAAGTCTCTAAAAGCATGAGTTTGCAACTACTTTACTTTTGGAGAAAATTCAAAACATTCACTATTCAATAGAGCCCAATAGCAAAAATCAGGTTTTGAATGAAGAATCACATTTCTTGGTAAAATCATGCAGGATTGAAATTTTTGATGGTTTTTTACTCCTCTCAACAGCCCAAACAAGTTTCTAAAAGGATGAGTTTGCAACTACTTTACTTTTGGAGAAAATTCAAAACATTCATTATTCAATAGGGCCCAAACTATCTAAAACCAGCGGTTTCAATGAACATACATTTCTTGGTAGAATCATGCAGAACTGAAATTTTTGATGTTTTTCTACTCTCATGAGTCCAAACAAGTCTCTAAAAGCATGAGTTTGCAACTACTTTACTTTTGGAGAAAATTCAAAACATTCATTATTCAATAGAGCCCAATAGCAAAAACCAGCGTTTTGAATGAAGAATCACATTTCTTGGTAGAATCATGCAGGATTGAAATTTTTGATGGTTTTTTACTCCTCTCAACAGCCCAAACAAGTTTCTAAAAGGATGAGTTTGCAACTACTTTACTTTTGGAGAAAATTCAAAACATTCATTATTCAATAGAGCCCAATAGCAAAAATCAGGTTTTGAATGAAGAATCACATTTCTTGGTAGAATCATGCAGGACTGAAATTTTTGATGTTTTTCTACTCCTCTCATGAGCCCAAACAACTCTCTAAAAGCATGAGTTTGCAACTACTTTACTTTTGGAGAAAATTCAAAACATTCATTATTCAATAGAGCCCAATAGCAAAAACAAGCGTTTTGAATGAAGAATCACATTTCTTGGTAGAATCATGCAGGATTGAAATTTTTGATGGTTTTTTACTCCTCTCAACAGCCCAAACAAGTTTCTAAAAGGATGAGTTTGCAACTACTTTACTTTTGGAGAAAATTCAAAACATTCATTATTCAATAGGGCCCAAACTATCAAAAACCAGCGGTTTCATTGAACACACATTTCTTGGTAGAATCATGCAGGACTGAAATTTTTGATGTTTTTCTACTCCTCTCATGAGCCCAAACAAGTCTCTAAAAGCATGAGTTTGCAACTACTTTACTTTTGGAGAAAATTCAAAACATTCATTATTCAATAGAGCCCAATAGCAAAAACCAGCGTTTTGAATGAAGAATCACATTTCTTGGTAGAATCATGCAGGATTGAAATTTTTGATGGTTTTTTACTCCTCTCAACAGCCCAAACAAGTTTCTAAAAGGATGAGTTTGCAACTACTTTACTTTTGGAGAAAATTCAAAACATTCATTATTCAATAGAGCCCAATAGCAAAAATCAGGTTTTGAATGAAGAATCACATTTCTTGGTAGAATCATGCAGGACTGAAATTTTTGATGTTTTTCTACTCCTCTCATGAGCCCAAACAAGTCTCTAAAATCATGAGTTTGCAACTACTTTACTTTTGGAGAAAATTCAAAACATTCACTATTCAATAGAGCCCAATAGCAAAAATCAGGTGTTGAATGAAGAATCACATTTCTTGGTAAAATCATGCAGGATTGAAATTTTTGATGGTTTTTTACTCCTCTCAACAGCCCAAACAAGTTTCTAAAAGGATGAGTTTGCAACTACTTTACTTTTGGAGAAAATTCAAAACATTCATTATTCAATAGGGCCCAAACTATCAAAAACCAGCGGTTTCAATGAACACACATTTCTTGGTAGAATCATGCAGGACTGAAATTTTTGATGTTTTTCTACTCCTCTCATGAGCCCAAACAAGTCTCTAAAAGCATGAGTTTGCAACTACTTTACTTTTGGACAAAATTCAAAACATTCATTATTCAATAGAGCCCAATAGCAAAAACCAGCGTTTTGAATGAAGAATCACATTTCTTGGTAAAATCATGCAGGATTGAAATTTTTGATGGTTTTTTACTCCTCTCAACAGCCCAAGCAAGTTTCTAAAAGGATGAGTTTGCAACTACTTTACTTTTGGAGAAAAATCAAAACATTCATTATTCAATAGGGCCCAAACTATCAAAAACCAGTGGTTTCAATGAACACACATTTCTTGGTAGAATCATGCAGGACTGAAATTTTTGATGGTTTTTTACTCCTCTCAACAGCCCAAACAAGTTTCTAAAAGGATGAGTTTGCAGCTACTTTACTTTTGGAGAAAATTCAAAACATTCATTATTCAATAGGGCCCAAACTATCAAAAACCAGTGGTTTCAATGAACACACATTTCTTGGTAGAATCATGCAGGACTGAAATTTTTGATGTTTTTCTACTCCTCTCATGAGCCCAAACAAGTCTCTAAAAGCATGAGTTTGCAACTACTTTACTTTTGGACAAAATTCAAAACATTCATTATTCAATAGAGCCCAATAGCAAAAACCAGCGTTTTGAATGAAGAATCACATTTCTTGGTAAAATCATGCAGGATTGAAATTTTTGATGGTTTTTTACTCCTCTCAACAGCCCAAGCAAGTTTCTAAAAGGATGTTTGCAACTACTTTACTTTTGGAGAAAATTCAAAACATTCATTATTCAATAGGGCCCAAACTATCAAAAACCAGCGGTTTGAATGAACACACGTTTCTTGGTAGAATCATGCAGGACTGAAATTTTTGATGTTTTTCTACTCCTCTCATGAGCCCAAACAAGTCTCTAAAAGCATGAGTTTGCAACTACTTTACTTTTGGAGAAAATTCAAAACATTTACTATTCAATAGAGCCCAATAGCAAAAACCAGAGTTTTGAATGAAGAATCACATTTCTTGGTAGAATCATGCAGGATTGAAATTTTTGATGGTTTTTTACTCCTCTCAAAAGCCCAAACAAGTTTCTAAAAGGATGAGTTTGCAACTACTTTACTTTTGGAGAAAATTCAAAACATTCATTATTCAATAGGGCCCAAACTATCAAAAACCAGCGGTTTGAATGAACACACATTTCTTGGTAGAATCATGCAGGACTGAAATTTTTGATGTTTTTACACTCCTCTCATGAGCCCAAACAAGTCTCTAAAAGCATGAGTTTGCAACTACTTTACTTTTGGAGAAAATTCAAAACATTCACTATTCAATAGAGCCCAATAGCAAAAATCAGGTTTTGAATGAAGAATCACATTTCTTGGTAAAATCATGCTGGATTGAAATTTTTGATGGTTTTTTACTCCTCTCAACAGCCCAAACAAGTTTCTAAAAGGATGAGTTTGCAACTACTTTACTTTTGGAGAAAATTCAAAACATTCATTATTCAATAGGGCCCAAACTATCAAAAACCAGCGGTTTGAATGAACACACATTTCTTGGTAGAATCATGCAGGACTGAAATTTTTGATGTTTTTCTACTCCTCTCATGAGCCCAAACAAGTCTCTAAAAGCATGAGTTTGCAACTACTTTACTTTTGGAGAAAATTCAAAACATTCACTATTCAATAGAGCCCAATAGCAAAAATCAGGTTTTGAATGAAGAATCACATTTCTTGGTAAAATCATGCAGGATTGAAATTTTTGATGGTTTTTTACTCCTCTCAACAGCCCAAACAAGTTTCTAAAAGGATGAGTTTGCAACTACTTTACTTTTGGAGAAAATTCAAAACATTCATTATTCAATAGGGCCCAAACTATCAAACACCAGCGGTTTCAATGAACACATATTTCTTGGTAGAATCATGCAGGACTGAAATTTTTGATGTTTTTCTACTCCTCTCATGAGCCCAAACAAGTTTCTAAAAGCATGAGTTTGCAACTACTTTACTTTTGGAGAAAATTCAAAACATTCATTATTCAATAGAGCCCAATAGCAAAACCAGCGTTTTGAATGAAGAATCACATTTCTTGGTAGAATCATGCAGGATTGAAATTTTTGATGGTTTTTTACTCCTCTCAACAGCCCAAACAAGTTTCTAAAAGGATGAGTTTGCAACTACTTTACTTTTGGAGAAAATTCAAAACATTCATTATTCAATAGGGCCCAAACTATCAAAAACCAGCGGTTTCAATGAACACACATTTCTTGGTAGAATCATGCAGGACTGAAATTTTTGATGTTTTTCTACTCCTCTCATGAGCCCAAACAAGTCTCTAAAAGCATGAGTTTGCAACTACTTTACTTTTGGAGAAAATTCAAAACATTCATTATTCAATAGAGCCCAATAGCAAAAACCAGCGTTTTGAATGAAGAATCACATTTCTTGGTAGAATCATGCAGGACTGAAATTTTTGATGTTTTTCTACTCCTCTCATGAGCCCAAACAAGTCTCTAAAATCATGAGTTTGCAACTACTTTACTTTTGGAGAAAATTCAAAACATTCACTATTCAATAGAGCCCAATAGCCAAAATCAGGTTTTGAATGAAGAATCACATTTATTGGTAAAATCATGCAGGATTGAAATTTTTGATGTTTTTTTACTCCTCTCAACAGCCCAAACAAGTTTCTAAAAGGATGAGTTTGCAACTACTTTACTTTTGGAGAAAATTCAAAACATTCATTATTCAATAGGGCCCAAACTATCAAAAACCAGCGGTTTGAATGAACACACATTTCTTGGTAGAATCATGCAGGACTGAAATTTTTGATGTTTTTCTACTCCTCTCATGAGCCCAAACAAGTCTCTAAAAGCATGAGTTTGCAACTACTTTACTTTTGGAGAAAATTCAAAACATTCACTATTCAATAGAGCCCAATAGCAAAAATCAGGTTTTGAATGAAGAATCACATTTCTTGGTAAAATCATGCAGGATTGAAATTTTTGATGGTTTTTTACTCCTCTCAACAGCCCAAACAAGTTTCTAAAAGGATGAGTTTGCAACTACTTTACTTTTGGAGAAAATTCAAAACATTCATTATTCAATAGGGCCCAAACAATCTAAAACCAGCGGTTTCAATGAACACACATTTCTTGGTAGAATCATGCAGGACTGAAATTTTTGATGTTTTTCTACTCCTCTCATGAGCCCAAACAAGTCTCTAAAAGCATGAGTTTGCAACTACTTTACTTTTGGAGAAAATTCAAAACATTCACTATTCAATAGAGCCCAATAGCAAAAATCAGGTTTTGAATGAAGAATCACATTTCTTGGTAAAATCATGCAGGATTGAAATTTTTGATGGTTTTTTACTCCTCTCAACAGCCCAAGCAAGTTTCTAAAAGGATGAGTTTGCAACTACTTTACTTTTGGAGAAAATTCAAAACATTCATTATTCAATAGGGCCCAAACTATCAAAAACCAGCGGTTTGAATGAACACACGTTTCTTGGTAGAATCATGCAGGACTGAAATTTTTGATGTTTTTCTACTCCTCTCATGAGCCCAAACAAGTCTCTAAAAGCATGAGTTTGCAACTACTTTACTTTTGGAGAAAATTCAAAACATTTACTATTCAATAGAGCCCAATAGCAAAAACCAGAGTTTTGAATGAAGAATCACATTTCTTGGTAGAATCATGCAGGATTGAAATTTTTGATGGTTTTTTACTCCTCTCAAAAGCCCAAACAAGTTTCTAAAAGGATGAGTTTGCAACTACTTTACTTTTGGAGAAAATTCAAAACATTCATTATTCAATAGGGCCCAAACTATCAAAAACCAGCGGTTTGAATGAACACACATTTCTTGGTAGAATCATGCAGGACTGAAATTTTTGATGTTTTTACACTCCTCTCATGAGCCCAAACAAGTCTCTAAAAGCATGAGTTTGCAACTACTTTACTTTTGGAGAAAATTCAAAACATTCACTATTCAATAGAGCCCAATAGCAAAAATCAGGTTTTGAATGAAGAATCACATTTCTTGGTAAAATCATGCAGGATTGAAATTTTTGATGGTTTTTTACTCCTCTCAACAGCCCAAACAAGTTTCTAAAAGGATGAGTTTGCAACTACTTTACTTTTGGAGAAAATTCAAAACATTCATTATTCAACAGGGCCCAAACTATCAAAAACCAGCGGTTTCAATGAACACACATTTCTTGGTAGAATCATGCAGGACTGAAATTTTTGATGTTTTTCTACTCCTCTCATGAGCCCAAACAAGTCTCTAAAAGCATGAGTTTGCAACTACTTTACTTTTGGAGAAAATTCAAAACATTCATTATTCAATAGAGCCCAATAGCAAAAACCAGCGTTTTGAATGAAGAATCACATTTCTTGGTAGAATCATGCAGGATTGAAATTTTTGATGGTTTTTTACTCCTCTCAACAGCCCAAACAAGTTTCTAAAAGGATGAGTTTGCAACTACTTTACTTTTGGAGAAAATTCAAAACATTCATTATTCAATAGGGCCCAAACTATCAAAAACCAGCGGTTTCAATGAACACACATTTCTTGGTAGAATCATGCAGGACTGAAATTTTTGATGTTTTTCTACTCCTCTCATGAGCCCAAACAAGTCTCTAAAAGCATGAGTTTGCAACTACTTTACTTTTGGAGAAAATTCAAAACATTCATTATTCAATAGAGCCCAATAGCAAAAACCAGCGTTTTGAATGAAGAATCACATTTCTTGGTAGAATCATGCAGGACTGAAATTTTTGATGTTTTTCTACTCCTCTCATGAGCCCAAACAAGTCTCTAAAATCATGAGTTTGCAACTACTTTACTTTTGGAGAAAATTCAAAACATTCACTATTCAATAGAGCCCAATAGCCAAAATCAGGTTTTGAATGAAGAATCACATTTCTTGGTAAAATCATGCAGGATTGAAATTTTTGATGGTTTTTTACTCCTCTCAACAGCCCAAACAAGTTTCTAAAAGGATGAGTTTGCAACTACTTTACTTTTGGAGAAAATTCAAAACATTCATTATTCAATAGGGCCCAAACTATCAAAAACCAGCGGTTTGAATGAACACACATTTCTTGGTAGAATCATGCAGGACTGAAATTTTTGATGTTTTTCTACTCCTCTCATGAGCCCAAACAAGTCTCTAAAAGCATGAGTTTGCAACTACTTTACTTTTGGAGAAAATTCAAAACATTCACTATTCAATAGAGCCCAATAGCAAAAATCAGGTTTTGAATGAAGAATCACATTTCTTGGTAAAATCATGCAGGATTGAAATTGTTGATGGTTTTTTACTCCTCTCAACAGCCCAAACAAGTTTCTAAAAGGATGAGTTTGCAACTACTTTACTTTTGGAGAAAATTCAAAACATTCATTATTCAATAGGGCCCAAACTATCAAAACCAGCGGTTTCAATGAACACACATTTCTTGGTAGAATCATGCAGGACTGAAATTTTTGATGTTTTTCTACTCGTCTCATGAGCCCAAACAAGTCTCTAAAAGCATGAGTTTGCAACTACTTTACTTTTGCAGAAAATTCAAAACATTCATTATTCAATAGAGCCCAATAGCAAAAATCAGGTTTTGAATGAAGAATCACATTTCTTGGTAGAATCATGCAGGATTGAAATTTTTGATGGTTTTTTACTCCTCTCAACAGCCCAAACAAGTTTCTAAAAGGATGAGTTTGCAACTACTTTACTTTTGGAGAAAATTCAAAACATTCATTATTCAATAGGGCCCAAAATATCAAAAGCCAGCGGTTTGAATGAACACACATTTCTTGGTAGAATCGTGCAGGACTGAAATTTTTGATGTTTTTCTACTCCTCTCATGAGCCCAAACAAGTCTCTAAAAGGATGAGTTTGCAACTACTTTACTTTTGGAGAAAATTCAAAACATTCATTATTCAATAGAGCCCAATAGCAAAAACCAGCGTTTTGAATGAAGAATCACATTTCTTGGTAGAATCATGCAGGATTGAAATTTTTGATGGTTTTTTACTCCTCTCAAAAGCCCAAACAAGTTTCTAAAAGGATGAGTTTGCAACTACTTTACTTTT
Organism: Dendrobates tinctorius; assembly: GCF_039654945.1. Taxonomy (NCBI): domain Eukaryota; kingdom Metazoa; phylum Chordata; class Amphibia; order Anura; family Dendrobatidae; genus Dendrobates; species Dendrobates tinctorius. The sequence continues at coordinate 1,207,117 of NW_027361777.1, read as the reverse complement.
GGAGAAAATTCAAAACATTCATTATTCCATAGGGCCCAAACTATCAAAAACCAGCGGTTTGAATGAACACACATTTCTTGGTAGAATCATGCAGGACTGAAATTTTTGATGTTTTTACACTCCTCTCATGAGCCCAAACAAGTCTCTAAAATCATGAGTTTGCAACTACTTTACTTTTGGAGAAAATTCAAAACATTCACTATTCAATAGAGCCCAATAGCAAAAATCAGGTTTTGAATGAAGAATCACATTTCTTGGTAAAATCATGCAGGATTGAAATTTTTGATGGTTTTTTACTCCTCTCAACAGCCCAAACAAGTTTATAAAAGGATGAGTTTGCAACTACTTTACTTTTGGAGAAAATTCAAAACATTCATTATTCAATAGGGCCCAAACTATCAAAAACCAGCGGTTTCAATGAACACACATTTCTTGGTAGAATCATGCAGGACTGAAATTTTTGATATTTTTCTACTCCTCTCATGAGCCCAAACAAGTCTCTAAAAGCATGAGTTTGCAACTACTTTACTTTTGGAGAAAATTCAAAACATTCATTATTCAATAGAGCCCAATAGCAAAAACCAGCGTTTTGAATGAAGAATCACATTTCTTGGTAGAATCATGCAGGACTGAAATTTTTGATGTTTTTCTACTCCTCTCATGAGCCCAAACAAGTCTCTAAAATCATGAGTTTGCAACTACTTTACTTTTGGAGAAAATTCAAAACATTCACTATTCAATAGAGCCCAATAGCCAAAATCAGGTTTTGAATGAAGAATCACATTTCTTGGTAAAATCATGCAGGATTGAAATTTTTGATGGTTTTTTACTCCTCTCAACAGCCCAAACAAGTTTCTAAAAGGATGAGTTTGCAACTACTTTACTTTTGGAGAAAATTCAAAACATTCATTATTCAATAGGGCCCAAACTATCAAAAACCAGCGGTTTGAATGAACATACATTTCTTGGTAGAATCATGCAGGACTGAAATTTTTGATGTTTTTCTACTCCTCTCATGAGCCCAAACAAGTCTCTAAAAGTATGAATTTGCAACTACTTTACTTTTGGAGAAAATTCAAAACATTCACTATTCAATAGAGCCCAATAGCAAAAATCAGGTTTTGAATGAAGAATCACATTTCTTGGTAAAATCATGCAGGATTGAAATTTTTGATGGTTTTTTACTCCTCTCAACAGCCCAAACAAGTTTCTAAAAGGATGAGTTTGCAACTACTTTACTTTTGGAGAAAATTCAAAACATTCATTATTCAATAGGGCCCAAACTATCTAAAACCAGCGGTTTCAATGAACATACATTTCTTGGTAGAATCATGCAGAACTGAAATTTTTGATGTTTTTCTACTCCTCTCATGAGCCCAAACAAGTCTCTAAAAGCATGAGTTTGCAACTACTTTACTTTTGGAGAAAATTCAAAACATTCATTATTCAATAGAGCCCAATAGCAAAAACCAGCGTTTTGAATGAAGAATCACATTTCTTGGTAGAATCATGCAGGATTGAAATTTTTGATGGTTTTTTACTCCTCTCAACAGCCCAAACAAGTTTCTAAAAGGATGAGTTTGCAACTACTTTACTTTTGGAGAAAATTCAAAACATTCATTATTCAATAGAGCCCAATAGCAAAAATCAGGTTTTGAATGAAGAATCACATTTCTTGGTAGAATCATGCAGGACTGAAATTTTTGATGTTTTTCTACTCCTCTCATGAGCCCAAACAACTCTCTAAAAGCATGAGTTTGCAACTACTTTACTTTTGGAGAAAATTCAAAACATTCATTATTCAATAGAGCCCAATAGCAAAAACAAGCGTTTTGAATGAAGAATCACATTTCTTGGTAGAATCATGCAGGATTGAAATTTTTGATGGTTTTTTACTCCTCTCAACAGCCCAAACAAGTTTCTAAAAGGATGAGTTTGCAACTACTTTACTTTTGGAGAAAATTCAAAACATTCATTATTCAATAGGGCCCAAACTATCAAAAACCAGCGGTTTCATTGAACACACATTTCTTGGTAGAATCATGCAGGACTGAAATTTTTGATGTTTTTCTACTCCTCTCATGAGCCCAAACAAGTCTCTAAAAGCATGAGTTTGCAACTACTTTACTTTTGGAGAAAATTCAAAACATTCATTATTCAATAGAGCCCAATAGCAAAAACCAGCGTTTTGAATGAAGAATCACATTTCTTGGTAGAATCATGCAGGATTGAAATTTTTGATGGTTTTTTACTCCTCTCAACAGCCCAAACAAGTTTCTAAAAGGATGAGTTTGCAACTACTTTACTTTTGGAGAAAATTCAAAACATTCATTATTCAATAGAGCCCAATAGCAAAAATCAGGTTTTGAATGAAGAATCACATTTCTTGGTAGAATCATGCAGGACTGAAATTTTTGATGTTTTTCTACTCCTCTCATGAGCCCAAACAAGTCTCTAAAATCATGAGTTTGCAACTACTTTACTTTTGGAGAAAATTCAAAACATTCACTATTCAATAGAGCCCAATAGCAAAAATCAGGTGTTGAATGAAGAATCACATTTCTTGGTAAAATCATGCAGGATTGAAATTTTTGATGGTTTTTTACTCCTCTCAACAGCCCAAACAAGTTTCTAAAAGGATGAGTTTGCAACTACTTTACTTTTGGAGAAAATTCAAAACATTCATTATTCAATAGGGCCCAAACTATCAAAAACCAGCGGTTTCAATGAACACACATTTCTTGGTAGAATCATGCAGGACTGAAATTTTTGATGTTTTTCTACTCCTCTCATGAGCCCAAACAAGTCTCTAAAAGCATGAGTTTGCAACTACTTTACTTTTGGACAAAATTCAAAACATTCATTATTCAATAGAGCCCAATAGCAAAAACCAGCGTTTTGAATGAAGAATCACATTTCTTGGTAAAATCATGCAGGATTGAAATTTTTGATGGTTTTTTACTCCTCTCAACAGCCCAAGCAAGTTTCTAAAAGGATGAGTTTGCAACTACTTTACTTTTGGAGAAAAATCAAAACATTCATTATTCAATAGGGCCCAAACTATCAAAAACCAGTGGTTTCAATGAACACACATTTCTTGGTAGAATCATGCAGGACTGAAATTTTTGATGGTTTTTTACTCCTCTCAACAGCCCAAACAAGTTTCTAAAAGGATGAGTTTGCAGCTACTTTACTTTTGGAGAAAATTCAAAACATTCATTATTCAATAGGGCCCAAACTATCAAAAACCAGTGGTTTCAATGAACACACATTTCTTGGTAGAATCATGCAGGACTGAAATTTTTGATGTTTTTCTACTCCTCTCATGAGCCCAAACAAGTCTCTAAAAGCATGAGTTTGCAACTACTTTACTTTTGGACAAAATTCAAAACATTCATTATTCAATAGAGCCCAATAGCAAAAACCAGCGTTTTGAATGAAGAATCACATTTCTTGGTAAAATCATGCAGGATTGAAATTTTTGATGGTTTTTTACTCCTCTCAACAGCCCAAGCAAGTTTCTAAAAGGATGTTTGCAACTACTTTACTTTTGGAGAAAATTCAAAACATTCATTATTCAATAGGGCCCAAACTATCAAAAACCAGCGGTTTGAATGAACACACGTTTCTTGGTAGAATCATGCAGGACTGAAATTTTTGATGTTTTTCTACTCCTCTCATGAGCCCAAACAAGTCTCTAAAAGCATGAGTTTGCAACTACTTTACTTTTGGAGAAAATTCAAAACATTTACTATTCAATAGAGCCCAATAGCAAAAACCAGAGTTTCGAATGAAGAATCACATTTCTTGGTAGAATCATGCAGGATTGAAATTTTTGATGGTTTTTTACTCCTCTCAAAAGCCCAAACAAGTTTCTAAAAGGATGAGTTTGCAACTACTTTACTTTTGGAGAAAATTCAAAACATTCATTATTCAATAGGGCCCAAACTATCAAAAACCAGCGGTTTGAATGAACACACATTTCTTGGTAGAATCATGCAGGACTGAAATTTTTGATGTTTTTACACTCCTCTCATGAGCCCAAACAAGTCTCTAAAAGCATGAGTTTGCAACTACTTTACTTTTGGACAAAATTCAAAACATTCACTATTCAATAGAGCCCAATAGCAAAAATCAGGTTTTGAATGAAGAATCACATTTCTTGGTAAAATCATGCAGGATTGAAATTTTTGATGGTTTTTTACTCCTCTCAACAGCCCAAACAAGTTTCTAAAAGGATGAGTTTGCAACTACTTTACTTTTGGAGAAAATTCAAAACATTCATTATTCAATAGGGCCCAAACTATCAAAAACCAGCGGTTTGAATGAACACACATTTCTTGGTAGAATCATGCAGGACTGAAATTTTTGATGTTTTTCTACTCCTCTCATGAGCCCAAACAAGTCTCTAAAAGCATGAGTTTGCAACTACTTTACTTTTGGAGAAAATTCAATGAAGGGCGTGGCTTGCAGGGGAGCAGAGCAGACGTGTTTTCTAGGAGCTCCTGCTTTCCCCTACTCTAAGCTTACAAAAAGATTGCTAACTTGTGGAATAATCCAGCCACGGATTAATAAGAAGATGCCTAAGAGGTGCAGCAAGAAAAACAGAAGGGTCCCAGTGAGAAAAGACCGTTTAACGGGTCCAAGAAGCCTGGGGAGTCTGTCGGGCCCAAGCCTCCACGCTGGATGTAAACAACCCAGCCATGTGACTGATCAACGCAGCGGGAAGAAAAAACAAGGAGCCAGCGAGACCCAGAGGGCAGATCAGACTTTAATGGTGAGCTCCCTTGGGTGCAGAGAGGCCCCGACACTAGCTGACAGTGTTTTGAGAGGAGATCGGCAGACCGCGCTGACTGTTGGAGCTGTGATGCGGCAGGAGAGAAGCGGCGGTGGAGTCTCTGTGGCATCGCGGGTGGAACCAGTTGGGACATCTCCAGACAGATCTTCTACACCTGGAAGACCGAGTGGACGTGTGGGGACTGTGGCAGCGTGGTCTTTGACAGCTGCAGCGGTCCCTGCTTCACAAAATCAAAGCGGGGAGACCGCGGTGAAGGCTGAAACCGCGTTGCTGCAGAGGAGCGGCGGTGGAGACGTTGCGGCGCCGCTGCTGAGATCAGGTGTGCCACCCCCCGATGGGTCTTCTGCAGCGGGAGATCCACGCAGATCTACTGTGACATCAGCGGTGAGGTCCCCGGCACCTGGAGAAATCCCCGCTTTGAAGGATCATAGCGGGGAGATCGCGGTGAAAGCCGCGGCCGCGCGACAGTGGAGGAGCCGCGACGGGGGATCTCCTTCCTTTCCTTCTTCTCCGGTGAGCGGATCCGGGGGGTCGCCCATCTGTGGTGGATCTGGGGATATTAAGGGACAGTCGGGAGTCCGATCAGCGGCATGCATAGGGCCGCTGAGGGCTTCTGAAGTCAGGGCCACACAGGCTTCAGGGGAGAACTTTGGTCAGATGACTACATCTGGTGCTGCAACAGCGCGGCCATTGGAATATAGCAGTGCTGAGGTTCCTGCGCCTTTGTTGGATTCTGGTGTCCGCACAGCACTATCGGCGGAGGAGGAAAGTGGGGGAAAAGAGTCTGACGTTGTAGTAATGCTCCAGGAGAGATGTAGCAGAGCCGAAACGATTGCATTACCGCTACTTAAATCTACCGCAGATTTATCATTATGTACACCTGTTACATCATTAACACCTTCTATCAAACATTTTAATAGTGTTTTGCGACATGATGCAGCGGAATTTTCACCATTAAACACACCTAAACAATTATTAGATGGGGAGATAAAATCACCGTACTATGGGGGGGGCCGGTCATCCCGTGGGATAGATCTCAATATGGGATTTCAAAAAAGTGTTGGGGACAAGCGATTATTAGTAGATTCTGGTGTTGACAAGGGGCTACAAAAAAATGGCTTTCATGAAAAATCAGTCTGTGTTTCCTCTAGACAGGAAGAGTTTGGGGGGGATGATCTTTTCCAGTCTATGAAAGAAGAGATATGGGCTTTGATTGCTCGATTCGAAAGCACCCTCCTCACTTTATACACTAATGGGGAGTCCTCTTCTAATGACCAGTCAGGTTTAAATTATAAAAAGTCAGAAACTTCGTCCGACGGTGGGGAGGAATCAGAAAATGTAGATTCGGAGGTCTTTGGGGAGGAGGTAGCCTCTCTTGGAGACTCAAAAAACGATTTGATTGATTCAACTGATATAAGCAATACGGATGAGGCATCTTCGTTGCGTTCCTTTATTTCTGAGAACTCTATCAGCTATGGAGAATCCGGAAGTGGTGACTCTTCTCAGGATGATAAAACTAATATAGCTCAAGAGAAGACGCAGACTGATGTTAAGGAGGTATTTATTGATCCATCCTCGCTATATAATATATGGGTTCCTGGGAGCTGCCCCGTTGAGGATTTACTAGTTAAATCATGCAAAACTTTTTTGACTTCGTTGAATGATCTGGGGATTGGCAATGTGGGAGACCCGGGAATAGACAAAATTAAACTATTAGGAAACTCGATTAAGCAACTTATGAAAAATATTTTTTCAATTATAGTCAGCGAGAATGTAATAAAACCTAACACCACACTTGACATTTCTCTCTCTACAGTAAAACCTACGTTTAAACAATTTGAATTCTCCTCTATTGAAGCATCAAAATTTCATGAGCTCTCGGATTCTTTGAGGGATTTACAGAAGGAGATTGCCTCATTCAGATGTTCTTTGTCCAATTTTGAGGATTTGAAGAGGAAAAATAATGTAAAAATCAGGGGTATTCCCGAGTCAGTTCAACCAACTCGATTGAGGGAATACGTTTCCTCAATGATTTCTTATTTATTTCCGGAAACTAAAGGAAAAAATCTAATTGAGAGGATATTTAGGATTCGTAGACCTTCCTCCCTACTGTCTGACTTAACTAGAGATGTCATTGTCACATTTTATCCTAACTGGGTCAGAAACACCCTCCTTGGTTTATCAAAAAATTCTAGCTTTCTTTCATCTCCCTATCAAAACTTAGTTTTCTTTAAGGATTTGTGTAAGAACACCATACAAAAACGCAGGTCATTTTTACAAATAACAACTGTGCTTCGTCGGGCTAATATTGATTATAATTGGTCCCAAACTTCTACATTAATCGTGAGATATGCTTCAAACATAATTCATATTCTGTCTCCGCGGGATGGTATGGACTTCCTTAGAAATGCTCAACTTATTTCTAACAATTGTCTTCCCAAAACTTTACACCCATCTGTACAAGACCTCCGCTTACACCATACTTGAACTTTGGATCTTACTTGGATTTTATTATCGGGAAACTTTGGACTCACTTGGACCTCTCAAAAGCTTTTTACATATATGTCAGATTAAAATTATGATCTGTGGTTTATGTTCCATGAGCTGATTTGAGAAAAAAGCTGAACTTTCCCCCCATATGGTCCTTGGGTATTGATTACTCGGACCAATAACGACGGGTTTACTTACAATTACGTTTAAATATTTAAGTGTTATTAATATTTTGATTACAGGTGTCATATGACAGGTTTAGGTTTATTAAGTGTTATTAATACCTTTTATAAGTGTCATGTGACAGGTGCAGAGGCTTACTATAGCTAGAGGCATTTGAAAGCAGACTTAAAGCGTTATTTACTTTTTTTTGGGGCATATTAATGTATGTATGCCTGTCCAAAATACTTTAGGGGCTTATAACCCCCAATTCAATACTCAATAGATAACTGTTAGTCTGTCCTGTCTCTTCCTTATGGGGTATGTTCATGCCCATTCATATTGAGGAGACATGACCCTTTTAGATTTATAATTAGACGACTTTATAGCATCTTATTTCTACACGTAACTTACTGTTATGTTTCCCTTTGTTCCTTCCTTACCCCTCCTTTTGTTTTTTTTCCTTTGTGTGTTTCATTAAAGCAACTTTAAACCCATTCTGAAACCCCTACCCCTTTCTTCCCTTGACACTTATGAATGTATCTGCTACTTGAAAGTCATGTTATTATACTACTGTTATTTTGTAAACCACATTGAAATATGATGATGAACAATATAACTGTTAAGTAGAAAAACTTAATAAAGTTTATTGAAAATGGAGAAAATTCAAAACATTTACTATTCAATAGAGCCCAATAGCAAAAACCAGAGTTTTGAATGAAGAATCACATTTCTTGGTAGAATCATGCAGGATTGAAATTTTTGATGGTTTTTTACTCCTCTCAAAAGCCCAAACAAGTTTCTAAAAGGATGAGTTTGCAACTACTTTACTTTTGGAGAAAATTCAAAACATTCATTATTCAATAGGGCCCAAACTATCAAAAACCAGCGGTTTGAATGAACACACATTTCTTGGTAGAATCATGCAGGACTGAAATTTTTGATGTTTTTACACTCCTCTCATGAGCCCAAACAAGTCTCTAAAAGCATGAGTTTGCAACTACTTTACTTTTGGAGAAAATTCAAAACATTCACTATTCAATAGAGCCCAATAGCAAAAATCAGGTTTTGAATGAAGAATCACATTTCTTGGTAAAATCATGCAGGATTGAAATTTTTGATGGTTTTTTACTCCTCTCAACAGCCCAAACAAGTTTCTAAAAGGATGAGTTTGCAACTACTTTACTTTTGGAGAAAATTCAAAACATTCATTATTCAATAGGGCCCAAACTATCAAAAACCAGCGGTTTGAATGAACACACATTTCTTGGTAGAATCATGCAGGACTGAAATTTTTGATGTTTTTCTACTCCTCTCATGAGCCCAAACAAGTCTCTAAAAGCATGAGTTTGCAACTACTTTACTTTTGGAGAAAATTCAAAACATTTACTATTCAATAGAGCCCAATAGCAAAAACCAGAGTTTTGAATGAAGAATCACATTTCTTGGTAGAATCATGCAGGATTGAAATTTTTGATGGTTTTTTACTCCTCTCAAAAGCCCAAACAAGTTTCTAAAAGGATGAGTTTGCAACTACTTTACTTTTGGAGAAAATTCAAAACATTCATTATTCAATAGGGCCCAAACTATCAAAAACCAGCGGTTTCAATGAACACACATTTCTTGGTAGAATCATGCAGGACTGAAATTTTTGATGTTTTTCTACTCCTCTCATGAGCCCAAACAAGTTTCTAAAAGCATGAGTTTGCAACTACTTTACTTTTGGAGAAAATTCAAAACATTCATTATTCAATAGAGCCCAATAGCAAAAACCAGCGTTTTGAATGAAGAATCACATTTCTTGGTAGAATCATGCAGGATTGAAATTTTTGATGGTTTTTTACTCCTCTCAACAGCCCAAACAAGTTTCTAAAAGGATGAGTTTGCAACTACTTTACTTTTGGAGAAAATTCAAAACATTCATTATTCAATAGGGCCCAAACTATCAAAAACCAGCGGTTTCAATGAACACACATTTCTTGGTAGAATCATGCAGGACTGAAATTTTTGATGTTTTTCTACTCCTCTCATGAGCCCAAACAAGTCTCTAAAAGCATGAGTTTGCAACTACTTTACTTTTGGAGAAAATTCAAAACATTCATTATTCAATAGAGCCCAATAGCAAAAACCAGCGTTTTGAATGAAGAATCACATTTCTTGGTAGAATCATGCAGGACTGAAATTTTTGATGTTTTTCTACTCCTCTCATGAGCCCAAACAAGTCTCTAAAATCATGAGTTTGCAACTACTTTACTTTTGGAGAAAATTCAAAACATTCACTATTCAATAGAGCCCAATAGCCAAAATCAGGTTTTGAATGAAGAATCACATTTATTGGTAAAATCATGCAGGATTGAAATTTTTGATGTTTTTTTACTCCTCTCAACAGCCCAAACAAGTTTCTAAAAGGATGAGTTTGCAACTACTTTACTTTTGGAGAAAATTCAAAACATTCATTATTCAATAGGGCCCAAACTATCAAAAACCAGCGGTTTGAATGAACACACATTTCTTGGTAGAATCATGCAGGACTGAAATTTTTGATGTTTTTCTACTCCTCTCATGAGCCCAAACAAGTCTCTAAAAGCATGAGTTTGCAACTACTTTACTTTTGGAGAAAATTCAAAACATTCACTATTCAATAGAGCCCAATAGCAAAAATCAGGTTTTGAATGAAGAATCACATTTCTTGGTAAAATCATGCAGGATTGAAATTTTTGATGGTTTTTTACTCCTCTCAACAGCCCAAACAAGTTTCTAAAAGGATGAGTTTGCAACTACTTTACTTTTGGAGAAAATTCAAAACATTCATTATTCAATAGGGCCCAAACAATCTAAAACCAGCGGTTTCAATGAACACACATTTCTTGGTAGAATCATGCAGGACTGAAATTTTTGATGTTTTTCTACTCCTCTCATGAGCCCAAACAAGTCTCTAAAAGCATGAGTTTGCAACTACTTTACTTTTGGAGAAAATTCAAAACATTCACTATTCAATAGAGCCCAATAGCAAAAATCAGGTTTTGAATGAAGAATCACATTTCTTGGTAAAATCATGCAGGATTGAAATTTTTGATGGTTTTTTACTCCTCTCAACAGCCCAAGCAAGTTTCTAAAAGGATGAGTTTGCAACTACTTTACTTTTGGAGAAAATTCAAAACATTCATTATTCAATAGGGCCCAAACTATCAAAAACCAGCGGTTTGAATGAACACACGTTTCTTGGTAGAATCATGCAGGACTGAAATTTTTGATGTTTTTCTACTCCTCTCATGAGCCCAAACAAGTCTCTAAAAGCATGAGTTTGCAACTACTTTACTTTTGGAGAAAATTCAAAACATTTACTATTCAATAGAGCCCAATAGCAAAAACCAGAGTTTTGAATGAAGAATCACATTTCTTGGTAGAATCATGCAGGATTGAAATTTTTGATGGTTTTTTACTCCTCTCAAAAGCCCAAACAAGTTTCTAAAAGGATGAGTTTGCAACTACTTTACTTTTGGAGAAAATTCAAAACATTCATTATTCAATAGGGCCCAAACTATCAAAAACCAGCGGTTTGAATGAACACACATTTCTTGGTAGAATCATGCAGGACTGAAATTTTTGATGTTTTTACACTCCTCTCATGAGCCCAAACAAGTCTCTAAAAGCATGAGTTTGCAACTACTTTACTTTTGGAGAAAATTCAAAACATTCACTATTCAATAGAGCCCAATAGCAAAAATCAGGTTTTGAATGAAGAATCACATTTCTTGGTAAAATCATGCAGGATTGAAATTTTTGATGGTTTTTTACTCCTCTCAACAGCCCAAACAAGTTTCTAAAAGGATGAGTTTGCAACTACTTTACTTTTGGAGAAAATTCAAAACATTCATTATTCAACAGGGCCCAAACTATCAAAAACCAGCGGTTTCAATGAACACACATTTCTTGGTAGAATCATGCAGGACTGAAATTTTTGATGTTTTTCTACTCCTCTCATGAGCCCAAACAAGTCTCTAAAAGCATGAGTTTGCAACTACTTTACTTTTGGAGAAAATTCAAAACATTCACTATTCAATAGAGCCCAATAGCAAAAATCAGGTTTTGAATGAAGAATCACATTTCTTGGTAAAATCATGCAGGATTGAAATTTTTGATGGTTTTTTACTCCTCTCAACAGCCCAAACAAGTTTCTAAAAGGATGAGTTTGCAACTACTTTACTTTTGGAGAAAATTCAAAACATTCATTATTCAACAGGGCCCAAACTATCAAAAACCAGCGGTTTCAATGAACACACATTTCTTGGTAGAATCATGCAGGACTGAAATTTTTGATGTTTTTCTACTCCTCTCATGAGCCCAAACAAGTCTCTAAAAGCATGAGTTTGCAACTACTTTACTTTTGGAGAAAATTCAAAACATTCATTATTCAATAGAGCCCAATAGCAAAAACCAGCGTTTTGAATGAAGAATCACATTTCTTGGTAGAATCATGCAGGATTGAAATTTTTGATGTTTTTTTACTCCTCTCAACAGCCCAAACAAGTTTCTAAAAGGATGAGTTTGCAACTACTTTACTTTTGGAGAAAATTCAAAACATTCATTATTCAATAGGGCCCAAACTATCAAAAACCAGCGGTTTCAATGAACACACATTTCTTGGTAGAATCATGCAGGACTGAAATTTTTGATGTTTTTCTACTCCTCTCATGAGCCCAAACAAGTCTCTAAAAGCATGAGTTTGCAACTACTTTACTTTTGGAGAAAATTCAAAACATTCATTATTCAATAGAGCCCAATAGCAAAAACCAGCGTTTTGAATGAAGAATCACATTTCTTGGTAGAATCATGCAGGACTGAAATTTTTGATGTTTTTCTACTCCTCTCATGAGCCCAAACAAGTCTCTAAAATCATGAGTTTGCAACTACTTTACTTTTGGAGAAAATTCAAAACATTCACTATTCAATAGAGCCCAATAGCCAAAATCAGGTTTTGAATGAAGAATCACATTTCTTGGTAAAATCATGCAGGATTGAAATTTTTGATGGTTTTTTACTCCTCTCAACAGCCCAAACAAGTTTCTAAAAGGATGAGTTTGCAACTACTTTACTTTTGGAGAAAATTCAAAACATTCATTATTCAATAGGGCCCAAACTATCAAAAACCAGCGGTTTGAATGAACACACATTTCTTGGTAGAATCATGCAGGACTGAAATTTTTGATGTTTTTCTACTCCTCTCATGAGCCCAAACAAGTCTCTAAAAGCATGAGTTTGCAACTACTTTACTTTTGGAGAAAATTCAAAACATTCACTATTCAATAGAGCCCAATAGCAAAAATCAGGTTTTGAATGAAGAATCACATTTCTTGGTAAAATCATGCAGGATTGAAATTGTTGATGGTTTTTTACTCCTCTCAACAGCCCAAACAAGTTTCTAAAAGGATGAGTTTGCAACTACTTTACTTTTGGAGAAAATTCAAAACATTCATTATTCAATAGGGCCCAAACTATCAAAACCAGCGGTTTCAATGAACACACATTTCTTGGTAGAATCATGCAGGACTGAAATTTTTGATGTTTTTCTACTCGTCTCATGAGCCCAAACAAGTCTCTAAAAGCATGAGTTTGCAACTACTTTACTTTTGCAGAAAATTCAAAACATTCATTATTCAATAGAGCCCAATAGCAAAAATCAGGTTTTGAATGAAGAATCACATTTCTTGGTAGAATCATGCAGGATTGAAATTTTTGATGGTTTTTTACTCCTCTCAACAGCCCAAACAAGTTTCTAAAAGGATGAGTTTGCAACTACTTTACTTTTGGAGAAAATTCAAAACATTCATTATTCAATAGGGCCCAAAATATCAAAAGCCAGCGGTTTGAATGAACACACATTTCTTGGTAGAATCGTGCAGGACTGAAATTTTTGATGTTTTTCTACTCCTCTCATGAGCCCAAACAAGTCTCTAAAAGGATGAGTTTGCAACTACTTTACTTTTGGAGAAAATTCAAAACATTCATTATTCAATAGAGCCCAATAGCAAAAACCAGCGTTTTGAATGAAGAATCACATTTCTTGGTAGAATCATGCAGGATTGAAATTTTTGATGGTTTTTTACTCCTCTCAAAAGCCCAAACAAGTTTCTAAAAGGATGAGTTTGCAACTACTTTACTTTTGGAGAAAATTCAAAACATTCATTATTCCATAGGGCCCAAACTATCAAAAACCAGCGGTTTGAATGAACACACATTTCTTGGTAGAATCATGCAGGACTGAAATTTTTGATGTTTTTACACTCCTCTCATGAGCCCAAACAAGTCTCTAAAATCATGAGTTTGCAACTACTTTACTTTTGGAGAAAATTCAAAACATTCACTATTCAATAGAGCCCAATAGCAAAAATCAGGTTTTGAATGAAGAATCACATTTCTTGGTAAAATCATGCAGGATTGAAATTTTTGATGGTTTTTTACTCCTCTCAACAGCCCAAACAAGTTTATAAAAGGATGAGTTTGCAACTACTTTACTTTTGGAGAAAATTCAAAACATTCATTATTCAATAGGGCCCAAACTATCAAAAACCAGCGGTTTCAATGAACACACATTTCTTGGTAGAATCATGCAGGACTGAAATTTTTGATATTTTTCTACTCCTCTCATGAGCCCAAACAAGTCTCTAAAAGCATGAGTTTGCAACTACTTTACTTTTGGAGAAAATTCAAAACATTCATTATTCAATAGAGCCCAATAGCAAAAACCAGCGTTTTGAATGAAGAATCACATTTCTTGGTAGAATCATGCAGGACTGAAATTTTTGATGTTTTTCTACTCCTCTCATGAGCCCAAACAAGTCTCTAAAATCATGAGTTTGCAACTACTTTACTTTTGGAGAAAATTCAAAACATTCACTATTCAATAGAGCCCAATAGCCAAAATCAGGTTTTGAATGAAGAATCACATTTCTTGGTAAAATCATGCAGGATTGAAATTTTTGATGGTTTTTTACTCCTCTCAACAGCCCAAACAAGTTTCTAAAAGGATGAGTTTGCAACTACTTTACTTTTGGAGAAAATTCAAAACATTCATTATTCAATAGGGCCCAAACTATCAAAAACCAGCGGTTTGAATGAACACACATTTCTTGGTAGAATCATGCAGGACTGAAATTTTTGATGTTTTTCTACTCCTCTCATGAGCCCAAACAAGTCTCTAAAAGCATGAGTTTGCAACTACTTTACTTTTGGAGAAAATTCAAAACATTCACTATTCAATAGAGCCCAATAGCAAAAATCAGGTTTTGAATGAAGAATCACATTTCTTGGTAAAATCATGCAGGATTGAAATTTTTGATGGTTTTTTACTCCTCTCAACAGCCCAAACAAGTTTCTAAAAGGATGAGTTTGCAACTACTTTACTTTTGGAGAAAATTCAAAACATTCATTATTCAATAGGGCCCAAACTATCTAAAACCAGCGGTTTCAATGAACATACATTTCTTGGTAGAATCATGCAGAACTGAAATTTTTGATGTTTTTCTACTCCTCTCATGAGCCCAAACAAGTCTCTAAAAGCATGAGTTTGCAACTACTTTACTTTTGGAGAAAATTCAAAACATTCATTATTCAATAGAGCCCAATAGCAAAAACCAGCGTTTTGAATGAAGAATCACATTTCTTGGTAGAATCATGCAGGATTGAAATTTTTGATGGTTTTTTACTCCTCTCAACAGCCCAAACAAGTTTCTAAAAGGATGAGTTTGCAACTACTTTACTTTTGGAGAAAATTCAAAACATTCATTATTCAATAGAGCCCAATAGCAAAAATCAGGTTTTGAATGAAGAATCACATTTCTTGGTAGAATCATGCAGGACTGAAATTTTTGATGTTTTTCTACTCCTCTCATGAGCCCAAACAACTCTCTAAAAGCATGAGTTTGCAACTACTTTACTTTTGGAGAAAATTCAAAACATTCATTATTCAATAGAGCCCAATAGCAAAAACAAGCGTTTTGAATGAAGAATCACATTTCTTGGTAGAATCATGCAGGATTGAAATTTTTGATGGTTTTTTACTCCTCTCAACAGCCCAAACAAGTTTCTAAAAGGATGAGTTTGCAACTACTTTACTTTTGGAGAAAATTCAAAACATTCATTATTCAATAGGGCCCAAACTATCAAAAACCAGCGGTTTCATTGAACACACATTTCTTGGTAGAATCATGCAGGACTGAAATTTTTGATGTTTTTCTACTCCTCTCATGAGCCCAAACAAGTCTCTAAAAGCATGAGTTTGCAACTACTTTACTTTTGGAGAAAATTCAAAACATTCATTATTCAATAGAGCCCAATAGCAAAAACCAGCGTTTTGAATGAAGAATCACATTTCTTGGTAGAATCATGCAGGATTGAAATTTTTGATGGTTTTTTACTCCTCTCAACAGCCCAAACAAGTTTCTAAAAGGATGAGTTTGCAACTACTTTACTTTTGGAGAAAATTCAAAACATTCATTATTCAATAGAGCCCAATAGCAAAAATCAGGTTTTGAATGAAGAATCACATTTCTTGGTAGAATCATGCAGGACTGAAATTTTTGATGTTTTTCTACTCCTCTCATGAGCCCAAACAAGTCTCTAAAATCATGAGTTTGCAACTACTTTACTTTTGGAGAAAATTCAAAACATTCACTATTCAATAGAGCCCAATAGCAAAAATCAGGTGTTGAATGAAGAATCACATTTCTTGGTAAAATCATGCAGGATTGAAATTTTTGATGGTTTTTTACTCCTCTCAACAGCCCAAACAAGTTTCTAAAAGGATGAGTTTGCAACTACTTTACTTTTGGAGAAAATTCAAAACATTCATTATTCAATAGGGCCCAAACTATCAAAAACCAGCGGTTTCAATGAACACACATTTCTTGGTAGAATCATGCAGGACTGAAATTTTTGATGTTTTTCTACTCCTCTCATGAGCCCAAACAAGTCTCTAAAAGCATGAGTTTGCAACTACTTTACTTTTGGACAAAATTCAAAACATTCATTATTCAATAGAGCCCAATAGCAAAAACCAGCGTTTTGAATGAAGAATCACATTTCTTGGTAAAATCATGCAGGATTGAAATTTTTGATGGTTTTTTACTCCTCTCAACAGCCCAAGCAAGTTTCTAAAAGGATGAGTTTGCAACTACTTTACTTTTGGAGAAAAATCAAAACATTCATTATTCAATAGGGCCCAAACTATCAAAAACCAGTGGTTTCAATGAACACACATTTCTTGGTAGAATCATGCAGGACTGAAATTTTTGATGGTTTTTTACTCCTCTCAACAGCCCAAACAAGTTTCTAAAAGGATGAGTTTGCAGCTACTTTACTTTTGGAGAAAATTCAAAACATTCATTATTCAATAGGGCCCAAACTATCAAAAACCAGTGGTTTCAATGAACACACATTTCTTGGTAGAATCATGCAGGACTGAAATTTTTGATGTTTTTCTACTCCTCTCATGAGCCCAAACAAGTCTCTAAAAGCATGAGTTTGCAACTACTTTACTTTTGGACAAAATTCAAAACATTCATTATTCAATAGAGCCCAATAGCAAAAACCAGCGTTTTGAATGAAGAATCACATTTCTTGGTAAAATCATGCAGGATTGAAATTTTTGATGGTTTTTTACTCCTCTCAACAGCCCAAGCAAGTTTCTAAAAGGATGTTTGCAACTACTTTACTTTTGGAGAAAATTCAAAACATTCATTATTCAATGAGGGCCCAAACTATCAAAAACCAGCGGTTTGAATGAACACACGTTTCTTGGTAGAATCATGCAGGACTGAAATTTTTGATGTTTTTCTACTCCTCTCATGAGCCCAAACAAGTCTCTAAAAGCATGAGTTTGCAACTACTTTACTTTTGGAGAAAATTCAAAACATTTACTATTCAATAGAGCCCAATAGCAAAAACCAGAGTTTCGAATGAAGAATCACATTTCTTGGTAGAATCATGCAGGATTGAAATTTTTGATGGTTTTTTACTCCTCTCAAAAGCCCAAACAAGTTTCTAAAAGGATGAGTTTGCAACTACTTTACTTTTGGAGAAAATTCAAAACATTCATTATTCAATAGGGCCCAAACTATCAAAAACCAGCGGTTTGAATGAACACACATTTCTTGGTAGAATCATGCAGGACTGAAATTTTTGATGTTTTTACACTCCTCTCATGAGCCCAAACAAGTCTCTAAAAGCATGAGTTTGCAACTACTTTACTTTTGGAGAAAATTCAAAACATTCACTATTCAATAGAGCCCAATAGCAAAAATCAGGTTTTGAATGAAGAATCACATTTCTTGGTAAAATCATGCAGGATTGAAATTTTTGATGGTTTTTTACTCCTCTCAACAGCCCAAACAAGTTTCTAAAAGGATGAGTTTGCAACTACTTTACTTTTGGAGAAAATTCAAAACATTCATTATTCAATAGGGCCCAAACTATCAAAAACCAGCGGTTTGAATGAACACACATTTCTTGGTAGAATCATGCAGGACTGAAATTTTTGATGTTTTTCTACTCCTCTCATGAGCCCAAACAAGTCTCTAAAAGCATGAGTTTGCAACTACTTTACTTTTGGAGAAAATTCAAAACATTTACTATTCAATAGAGCCCAATAGCAAAAACCAGAGTTTTGAATGAAGAATCACATTTCTTGGTAGAATCATGCAGGATTGAAATTTTTGATGGTTTTTTACTCCTCTCAAAAGCCCAAACAAGTTTCTAAAAGGATGAGTTTGCAACTACTTTACTTTTGGAGAAAATTCAAAACATTCATTATTCAATAGGGCCCAAACTATCAAAAACCAGCGGTTTGAATGAACACACATTTCTTGGTAGAATCATGCAGGACTGAAATTTTTGATGTTTTTACACTCCTCTCATGAGCCCAAACAAGTCTCTAAAAGCATGAGTTTGCAACTACTTTACTTTTGGAGAAAATTCAAAACATTCACTATTCAATAGAGCCCAATAGCAAAAATCAGGTTTTGAATGAAGAATCACATTTCTTGGTAAAATCATGCAGGATTGAAATTTTTGATGGTTTTTTACTCCTCTCAACAGCCCAAACAAGTTTCTAAAAGGATGAGTTTGCAACTACTTTACTTTTGGAGAAAATTCAAAACATTCATTATTCAATAGGGCCCAAACTATCAAAAACCAGCGGTTTGAATGAACACACATTTCTTGGTAGAATCATGCAGGACTGAAATTTTTGATGTTTTTCTACTCCTCTCATGAGCCCAAACAAGTCTCTAAAAGCATGAGTTTGCAACTACTTTACTTTTGGAGAAAATTCAAAACATTTACTATTCAATAGAGCCCAATAGCAAAAACCAGAGTTTTGAATGAAGAATCACATTTCTTGGTAGAATCATGCAGGATTGAAATTTTTGATGGTTTTTTACTCCTCTCAAAAGCCCAAACAAGTTTCTAAAAGGATGAGTTTGCAACTACTTTACTTTTGGAGAAAATTCAAAACATTCATTATTCAATAGGGCCCAAACTATCAAAAACCAGCGGTTTCAATGAACACACATTTCTTGGTAGAATCATGCAGGACTGAAATTTTTGATGTTTTTCTACTCCTCTCATGAGCCCAAACAAGTTTCTAAAAGCATGAGTTTGCAACTACTTTACTTTTGGAGAAAATTCAAAACATTCATTATTCAATAGAGCCCAATAGCAAAAACCAGCGTTTTGAATGAAGAATCACATTTCTTGGTAGAATCATGCAGGATTGAAATTTTTGATGGTTTTTTACTCCTCTCAACAGCTCAAACAAGTTTCTAAAAGGATGAGTTTGCAACTACTTTACTTTTGGAGAAAATTCAAAACATTCATTATTCAATAGGGCCCAAACTATCAAAAACCAGCGGTTTCAATGAACACACATTTCTTGGTAGAATCATGCAGGACTGAAATTTTTGATGTTTTTCTACTCCTCTCATGAGCCCAAACAAGTCTCTAAAAGCATGAGTTTGCAACTACTTTACTTTTGGAGAAAATTCAAAACATTCATTATTCAATAGAGCCCAATAGCAAAAACCAGCGTTTTGAATGAAGAATCACATTTCTTGGTAGAATCATGCAGGACTGAAATTTTTGATGTTTTTCTACTCCTCTCATGAGCCCAAACAAGTCTCTAAAATCATGAGTTTGCAACTACTTTACTTTTGGAGAAAATTCAAAACATTCACTATTCAATAGAGCCCAATAGCCAAAATCAGGTTTTGAATGAAGAATCACATTTATTGGTAAAATCATGCAGGATTGAAATTTTTGATGTTTTTTTACTCCTCTCAACAGCCCAAACAAGTTTCTAAAAGGATGAGTTTGCAACTACTTTACTTTTGGAGAAAATTCAAAACATTCATTATTCAATAGGGCCCAAACTATCAAAAACCAGCGGTTTGAATGAACACACATTTCTTGGTAGAATCATGCAGGACTGAAATTTTTGATGTTTTTCTACTCCTCTCATGAGCCCAAACAAGTCTCTAAAAGCATGAGTTTGCAACTACTTTACTTTTGGAGAAAATTCAAAACATTCACTATTCAATAGAGCCCAATAGCAAAAATCAGGTTTTGAATGAAGAATCACATTTCTTGGTAAAATCATGCAGGATTGAAATTTTTGATGGTTTTTTACTCCTCTCAACAGCCCAAACAAGTTTCTAAAAGGATGAGTTTGCAACTACTTTACTTTTGGAGAAAATTCAAAACATTCATTATTCAATAGGGCCCAAACAATCTAAAACCAGCGGTTTCAATGAACACACATTTCTTGGTAGAATCATGCAGGACTGAAATTTTTGATGTTTTTCTACTCCTCTCATGAGCCCAAACAAGTCTCTAAAAGCATGAGTTTGCAACTACTTTACTTTTGGAGAAAATTCAAAACATTCACTATTCAATAGAGCCCAATAGCAAAAATCAGGTTTTGAATGAAGAATCACATTTCTTGGTAAAATCATGCAGGATTGAAATTTTTGATGGTTTTTTACTCCTCTCAACAGCCCAAGCAAGTTTCTAAAAGGATGAGTTTGCAACTACTTTACTTTTGGAGAAAATTCAAAACATTCATTATTCAATAGGGCCCAAACTATCAAAAACCAGCGGTTTGAATGAACACACGTTTCTTGGTAGAATCATGCAGGACTGAAATTTTTGATGTTTTTCTACTCCTCTCATGAGCCCAAACAAGTCTCTAAAAGCATGAGTTTGCAACTACTTTACTTTTGGAGAAAATTCAAAACATTTACTATTCAATAGAGCCCAATAGCAAAAACCAGAGTTTTGAATGAAGAATCACATTTCTTGGTAGAATCATGCAGGATTGAAATTTTTGATGGTTTTTTACTCCTCTCAAAAGCCCAAACAAGTTTCTAAAAGGATGAGTTTGCAACTACTTTACTTTTGGAGAAAATTCAAAACATTCATTATTCAATAGGGCCCAAACTATCAAAAACCAGCGGTTTGAATGAACACACATTTCTTGGTAGAATCATGCAGGACTGAAATTTTTGATGTTTTTACACTCCTCTCATGAGCCCAAACAAGTCTCTAAAAGCATGAGTTTGCAACTACTTTACTTTTGGAGAAAATTCAAAACATTCACTATTCAATAGAGCCCAATAGCAAAAATCAGGTTTTGAATGAAGAATCACATTTCTTGGTAAAATCATGCAGGATTGAAATTTTTGATGGTTTTTTACTCCTCTCAACAGCCCAAACAAGTTTCTAAAAGGATGAGTTTGCAACTACTTTACTTTTGGAGAAAATTCAAAACATTCATTATTCAACAGGGCCCAAACTATCAAAAACCAGCGGTTTCAATGAACACACATTTCTTGGTAGAATCATGCAGGACTGAAATTTTTGATGTTTTTCTACTCCTCTCATGAGCCCAAACAAGTCTCTAAAAGCATGAGTTTGCAACTACTTTACTTTTGGAGAAAATTCAAAACATTCACTATTCAATAGAGCCCAATAGCAAAAATCAGGTTTTGAATGAAGAATCACATTTCTTGGTAAAATCATGCAGGATTGAAATTTTTGATGGTTTTTTACTCCTCTCAACAGCCCAAACAAGTTTCTAAAAGGATGAGTTTGCAACTACTTTACTTTTGGAGAAAATTCAAAACATTCATTATTCAATAGGGCCCAAACTATCAAACACCAGCGGTTTCAATGAACACACATTTCTTGGTAGAATCATGCAGGACTGAAATTTTTGATGTTTTTCTACTCCTCTCATGAGCCCAAACAAGTTTCTAAAAGCATGAGTTTGCAACTACTTTACTTTTGGAGAAAATTCAAAACATTCATTATTCAATAGAGCCCAATAGCAAAAACCAGCGTTTTGAATGAAGAATCACATTTCTTGGTAGAATCATGCAGGATTGAAATTTTTGATGGTTTTTTACTCCTCTCAACAGCCCAAACAAGTTTCTAAAAGGATGAGTTTGCAACTACTTTACTTTTGGAGAAAATTCAAAACATTCATTATTCAATTGGGCCCAAACTATCAAAAACCAGCGGTTTCAATGAACACACATTTCTTGGTAGAATCATGCAGGACTGAAATTTTTGATGTTTTTCTACTCCTCTCATGAGCCCAAACAAGTCTCTAAAAGCATGAGTTTGCAACTACTTTACTTTTGGAGAAAATTCAAAACATTCATTATTCAATAGAGCCCAATAGCAAAAACCAGCGTTTTGAATGAAGAATCACATTTCTTGGTAGAATCATGCAGGACTGAAATTTTTGATGTTTTTCTACTCCTCTCATGAGCCCAAACAAGTCTCTAAAATCATGAGTTTGCAACTACTTTACTTTTGGAGAAAATTCAAAACATTCACTATTCAATAGAGCCCAATAGCCAAAATCAGGTTTTGAATGAAGAATCACATTTATTGGTAAAATCATGCAGGATTGAAATTTTTGATGTTTTTTTACTCCTCTCAACAGCCCAAACAAGTTTCTAAAAGGATGAGTTTGCAACTACTTTACTTTTGGAGAAAATTCAAAACATTCATTATTCAATAGGGCCCAAACTATCAAAAACCAGCGGTTTGAATGAACACACATTTCTTGGTAGAATCATGCAGGACTGAAATTTTTGATGTTTTTCTACTCCTCTCATGAGCCCAAACAAGTCTCTAAAAGCATGAGTTTGCAACTACTTTACTTTTGGAGAAAATTCAAAACATTCACTATTCAATAGAGCCCAATAGCAAAAATCAGGTTTTGAATGAAGAATCACATTTCTTGGTAAAATCATGCAGGATTGAAATTTTTGATGGTTTTTTACTCCTCTCAACAGCCCAAACAAGTTTCTAAAAGGATGAGTTTGCAACTACTTTACTTTTGGAGAAAATTCAAAACATTCATTATTCAATAGGGCCCAAACAATCTAAAACCAGCGGTTTCAATGAACACACATTTCTTGGTAGAATCATGCAGGACTGAAATTTTTGATGTTTTTCTACTCCTCTCATGAGCCCAAACAAGTCTCTAAAAGCATGAGTTTGCAACTACTTTACTTTTGGAGAAAATTCAAAACATTCACTATTCAATAGAGCCCAATAGCAAAAATCAGGTTTTGAATGAAGAATCACATTTCTTGGTAAAATCATGCAGGATTGAAATTTTTGATGGTTTTTTACTCCTCTCAACAGCCCAAGCAAGTTTCTAAAAGGATGAGTTTGCAACTACTTTACTTTTGGAGAAAATTCAAAACATTCATTATTCAATAGGGCCCAAACTATCAAAAACCAGCGGTTTGAATGAACACACGTTTCTTGGTAGAATCATGCAGGACTGAAATTTTTGATGTTTTTCTACTCCTCTCATGAGCCCAAACAAGTCTCTAAAAGCATGAGTTTGCAACTACTTTACTTTTGGAGAAAATTCAAAACATTTACTATTCAATAGAGCCCAATAGCAAAAACCAGAGTTTTGAATGAAGAATCACATTTCTTGGTAGAATCATGCAGGATTGAAATTTTTGATGGTTTTTTACTCCTCTCAAAAGCCCAAACAAGTTTCTAAAAGGATGAGTTTGCAACTACTTTACTTTTGGAGAAAATTCAAAACATTCATTATTCAATAGGGCCCAAACTATCAAAAACCAGCGGTTTGAATGAACACACATTTCTTGGTAGAATCATGCAGGACTGAAATTTTTGATGTTTTTACACTCCTCTCATGAGCCCAAACAAGTCTCTAAAAGCATGAGTTTGCAACTACTTTACTTTTGGAGAAAATTCAAAACATTCACTATTCAATAGAGCCCAATAGCAAAAATCAGGTTTTGAATGAAGAATCACATTTCTTGGTAAAATCATGCAGGATTGAAATTTTTGATGGTTTTTTACTCCTCTCAACAGCCCAAACAAGTTTCTAAAAGGATGAGTTTGCAACTACTTTACTTTTGGAGAAAATTCAAAACATTCATTATTCAATAGGGCCCAAACTATCAAACACCAGCGGTTTCAATGAACACACATTTCTTGGTAGAATCATGCAGGACTGAAATTTTTGATGTTTTTCTACTCCTCTCATGAGCCCAAACAAGTTTCTAAAAGCATGAGTTTGCAACTACTTTACTTTTGGAGAAAATTCAAAACATTCATTATTCAATAGAGCCCAATAGCAAAAACCAGCGTTTTGAATGAAGAATCACATTTCTTGGTAGAATCATGCAGGATTGAAATTTTTGATGGTTTTTTACTCCTCTCAACAGCCCAAACAAGTTTCTAAAAGGATGAGTTTGCAACTACTTTACTTTTGGAGAAAATTCAAAACATTCATTATTCAATTGGGCCCAAACTATCAAAAACCAGCGGTTTCAATGAACACACATTTCTTGGTAGAATCATGCAGGACTGAAATTTTTGATGTTTTTCTACTCCTCTCATGAGCCCAAACAAGTCTCTAAAAGCATGAGTTTGCAACTACTTTACTTTTGGAGAAAATTCAAAACATTCATTATTCAATAGAGCCCAATAGCAAAAACCAGCGTTTTGAATGAAGAATCACATTTCTTGGTAGAATCATGCAGGACTGAAATTTTTGATGTTTTTCTACTCCTCTCATGAGCCCAAACAAGTCTCTAAAATCATGAGTTTGCAACTACTTTACTTTTGGAGAAAATTCAAAACATTCACTATTCAATAGAGCCCAATAGCCAAAATCAGGTTTTGAATGAAGAATCACATTTATTGGTAAAATCATGCAGGATTGAAATTTTTGATGTTTTTTTACTCCTCTCAACAGCCCAAACAAGTTTCTAAAAGGATGAGTTTGCAACTACTTTACTTTTGGAGAAAATTCAAAACATTCATTATTCAATAGGGCCCAAACTATCAAAAACCAGCGGTTTGAATGAACACACATTTCTTGGTAGAATCATGCAGGACTGAAATTTTTGATGTTTTTCTACTCCTCTCATGAGCCCAAACAAGTCTCTAAAAGCATGAGTTTGCAACTACTTTACTTTTGGAGAAAATTCAAAACATTCACTATTCAATAGAGCCCAATAGCAAAAATCAGGTTTTGAATGAAGAATCACATTTCTTGGTAAAATCATGCAGGATTGAAATTTTTGATGGTTTTTTACTCCTCTCAACAGCCCAAACAAGTTTCTAAAAGGATGAGTTTGCAACTACTTTACTTTTGGAGAAAATTCAAAACATTCATTATTCAATAGGGCCCAAACAATCTAAAACCAGCGGTTTCAATGAACACACATTTCTTGGTAGAATCATGCAGGACTGAAATTTTTGATGTTTTTCTACTCCTCTCATGAGCCCAAACAAGTCTCTAAAAGCATGAGTTTGCAACTACTTTACTTTTGGAGAAAATTCAAAACATTCACTATTCAATAGAGCCCAATAGCAAAAATCAGGTTTTGAATGAAGAATCACATTTCTTGGTAAAATCATGCAGGATTGAAATTTTTGATGGTTTTTTACTCCTCTCAACAGCCCAAGCAAGTTTCTAAAAGGATGAGTTTGCAACTACTTTACTTTTGGAGAAAATTCAAAACATTCATTATTCAATAGGGCCCAAACTATCAAAAACCAGCGGTTTGAATGAACACACGTTTCTTGGTAGAATCATGCAGGACTGAAATTTTTGATGTTTTTCTACTCCTCTCATGAGCCCAAACAAGTCTCTAAAAGCATGAGTTTGCAACTACTTTACTTTTGGAGAAAATTCAAAACATTTACTATTCAATAGAGCCCAATAGCAAAAACCAGAGTTTTGAATGAAGAATCACATTTCTTGGTAGAATCATGCAGGATTGAAATTTTTGATGGTTTTTTACTCCTCTCAAAAGCCCAAACAAGTTTCTAAAAGGATGAGTTTGCAACTACTTTACTTTTGGAGAAAATTCAAAACATTCATTATTCAATAGGGCCCAAACTATCAAAAACCAGCGGTTTGAATGAACACACATTTCTTGGTAGAATCATGCAGGACTGAAATTTTTGATGTTTTTACACTCCTCTCATGAGCCCAAACAAGTCTCTAAAAGCATGAGTTTGCAACTACTTTACTTTTGGAGAAAATTCAAAACATTCACTATTCAATAGAGCCCAATAGCAAAAATCAGGTTTTGAATGAAGAATCACATTTCTTGGTAAAATCATGCAGGATTGAAATTTTTGATGGTTTTTTACTCCTCTCAACAGCCCAAACAAGTTTCTAAAAGGATGAGTTTGCAACTACTTTACTTTTGGAGAAAATTCAAAACATTCATTATTCAACAGGGCCCAAACTATCAAAAACCAGCGGTTTCAATGAACACACATTTCTTGGTAGAATCATGCAGGACTGAAATTTTTGATGTTTTTCTACTCCTCTCATGAGCCCAAACAAGTCTCTAAAAGCATGAGTTTGCAACTACTTTACTTTTGGAGAAAATTCAAAACATTCATTATTCAATAGAGCCCAATAGCAAAAACCAGCGTTTTGAATGAAGAATCACATTTCTTGGTAGAATCATGCAGGATTGAAATTTTTGATGGTTTTTTACTCCTCTCAACAGCCCAAACAAGTTTCTAAAAGGATGAGTTTGCAACTACTTTACTTTTGGAGAAAATTCAAAACATTCATTATTCAATAGGGCCCAAACTATCAAAAACCAGCGGTTTCAATGAACACACATTTCTTGGTAGAATCATGCAGGACTGAAATTTTTGATGTTTTTCTACTCCTCTCATGAGCCCAAACAAGTCTCTAAAAGCATGAGTTTGCAACTACTTTACTTTTGGAGAAAATTCAAAACATTCATTATTCAATAGAGCCCAATAGCAAAAACCAGCGTTTTGAATGAAGAATCACATTTCTTGGTAGAATCATGCAGGACTGAAATTTTTGATGTTTTTCTACTCCTCTCATGAGCCCAAACAAGTCTCTAAAATCATGAGTTTGCAACTACTTTACTTTTGGAGAAAATTCAAAACATTCACTATTCAATAGAGCCCAATAGCCAAAATCAGGTTTTGAATGAAGAATCACATTTCTTGGTAAAATCATGCAGGATTGAAATTTTTGATGGTTTTTTACTCCTCTCAACAGCCCAAACAAGTTTCTAAAAGGATGAGTTTGCAACTACTTTACTTTTGGAGAAAATTCAAAACATTCATTATTCAATAGGGCCCAAACTATCAAAACCAGCGGTTTCAATGAACACACATTTCTTGGTAGAATCATGCAGGACTGAAATTTTTGATGTTTTTCTACTCGTCTCATGAGCCCAAACAAGTCTCTAAAAGCATGAGTTTGCAACTACTTTACTTTTGCAGAAAATTCAAAACATTCATTATTCAATAGAGCCCAATAGCAAAAATCAGGTTTTGAATGAAGAATCACATTTCTTGGTAGAATCATGCAGGATTGAAATTTTTGATGGTTTTTTACTCCTCTCAACAGCCCAAACAAGTTTCTAAAAGGATGAGTTTGCAACTACTTTACTTTTGGAGAAAATTCAAAACATTCATTATTCAATAGGGCCCAAAATATCAAAAGCCAGCGGTTTGAATGAACACACATTTCTTGGTAGAATCGTGCAGGACTGAAATTTTTGATGTTTTTCTACTCCTCTCATGAGCCCAAACAAGTCTCTAAAAGGATGAGTTTGCAACTACTTTACTTTTGGAGAAAATTCAAAACATTCATTATTCAATAGAGCCCAATAGCAAAAACCAGCGTTTTGAATGAAGAATCACATTTCTTGGTAGAATCATGCAGGATTGAAATTTTTGATGGTTTTTTACTCCTCTCAAAAGCCCAAACAAGTTTCTAAAAGGATGAGTTTGCAACTACTTTACTTTTGGAGAAAATTCAAAACATTCATTATTCAATAGGGCCCAAACTATCAAAAACCAGCGGTTTCAATGAACACACATTTCTTGGTAGAATCATGCAGGACTGAAATTTTTGATATTTTTCTACTCCTCTCATGAGCCCAAACAAGTCTCTAAAAGCATGAGTTTGCAACTACTTTACTTTTGGAGAAAATTCAAAACATTCATTATTCAATAGAGCCCAATAGCAAAAACCAGCGTTTTGAATGAAGAATCACATTTCTTGGTAGAATCATGCAGGACTGAAATTTTTGATGTTTTTCTACTCCTCTCATGAGCCCAAACAAGTCTCTAAAATCATGAGTTTGCAACTACTTTACTTTTGGAGAAAATTCAAAACATTCACTATTCAATAGAGCCCAATAGCCAAAATCAGGTTTTGAATGAAGAATCACATTTCTTGGTAAAATCATGCAGGATTGAAATTTTTGATGGTTTTTTACTCCTCTCAACAGCCCAAACAAGTTTCTAAAAGGATGAGTTTGCAACTACTTTACTTTTGGAGAAAATTCAAAACATTCATTATTCAATAGGGCCCAAACTATCAAAAACCAGCGGTTTGAATGAACACACATTTCTTGGTAGAATCATGCAGGACTGAAATTTTTGATGTTTTTCTACTCCTCTCATGAGCCCAAACAAGTCTCTAAAAGCATGAGTTTGCAACTACTTTACTTTTGGAGAAAATTCAAAACATTCACTATTCAATAGAGCCCAATAGCAAAAATCAGGTTTTGAATGAAGAATCACATTTCTTGGTAAAATCATGCAGGATTGAAATTTTTGATGGTTTTTTACTCCTCTCAACAGCCCAAACAAGTTTCTAAAAGGATGAGTTTGCAACTACTTTACTTTTGGAGAAAATTCAAAACATTCATTATTCAATAGGGCCCAAACTATCTAAAACCAGCGGTTTCAATGAACATACATTTCTTGGTAGAATCATGCAGAACTGAAATTTTTGATGTTTTTCTACTCTCATGAGTCCAAACAAGTCTCTAAAAGCATGAGTTTGCAACTACTTTACTTTTGGAGAAAATTCAAAACATTCATTATTCAATAGAGCCCAATAGCAAAAACCAGCGTTTTGAATGAAGAATCACATTTCTTGGTAGAATCATGCAGGATTGAAATTTTTGATGGTTTTTTACTCCTCTCAACAGCCCAAACAAGTTTCTAAAAGGATGAGTTTGCAACTACTTTACTTTTGGAGAAAATTCAAAACATTCATTATTCAATAGAGCCCAATAGCAAAAATCAGGTTTTGAATGAAGAATCACATTTCTTGGTAGAATCATGCAGGACTGAAATTTTTGATGTTTTTCTACTCCTCTCATGAGCCCAAACAACTCTCTAAAAGCATGAGTTTGCAACTACTTTACTTTTGGAGAAAATTCAAAACATTCATTATTCAATAGAGCCCAATAGCAAAAACAAGCGTTTTGAATGAAGAATCACATTTCTTGGTAGAATCATGCAGGATTGAAATTTTTGATGGTTTTTTACTCCTCTCAACAGCCCAAACAAGTTTCTAAAAGGATGAGTTTGCAACTACTTTACTTTTGGAGAAAATTCAAAACATTCATTATTCAATAGGGCCCAAACTATCAAAAACCAGCGGTTTCATTGAACACACATTTCTTGGTAGAATCATGCAGGACTGAAATTTTTGATGTTTTTCTACTCCTCTCATGAGCCCAAACAAGTCTCTAAAAGCATGAGTTTGCAACTACTTTACTTTTGGAGAAAATTCAAAACATTCATTATTCAATAGAGCCCAATGGCAAAAACCAGCGTTTTGAATGAAGAATCACATTTCTTGGTAGAATCATGCAGGATTGAAATTTTTGATGGTTTTTTACTCCTCTCAACAGCCCAAACAAGTTTCAAAAAGGATGAGTTTGCAACTACTTTACTTTTGGAGAAAATTCAAAACATTCATTATTCAATAGATCCCAATAGCAAAAATCAGGTTTTGAATGAAGAATCACATTTCTTGGTAGAATCATGCAGGACTGAAATTTTTGATGTTTTTCTACTCTCATGAGCCCAAACAAGTCTCTAAAATCATGAGTTTGCAACTACTTTACTTTTGGAGAAAATTCAAAACATTCACTATTCAATAGAGCCCAATAGCAAAAATCAGGTGTTGAATGAAGAATCACATTTCTTGGTAAAATCATGCAGGATTGAAATTTTTGATGGTTTTTTACTCCTCTCAACAGCCCAAACAAGTTTCTAAAAGGATGAGTTTGCAACTACTTTACTTTTGGAGAAAATTCAAAACATTCATTATTCAATAGGGCCCAAACTATCAAAAACCAGCGGTTTCAATGAACACACATTTCTTGGTAGAATCATGCAGGACTGAAATTTTTGATGTTTTTCTACTCCTCTCATGAGCCCAAACAAGTCTCTAAAAGCATGAGTTTGCAACTACTTTACTTTTGGACAAAATTCAAAACATTCATTATTCAATAGAGCCCAATAGCAAAAACCAGCGTTTTGAATGAAGAATCACATTTCTTGGTAAAATCATGCAGGATTGAAATTTTTGATGGTTTTTTACTCCTCTCAACAGCCCAAGCAAGTTTCTAAAAGGATGAGTTTGCAACTACTTTACTTTTGGAGAAAAATCAAAACATTCATTATTCAATAGGGCCCAAACTATCAAAAACCAGTGGTTTCAATGAACACACATTTCTTGGTAGAATCATGCAGGACTGAAATTTTTGATGGTTTTTTACTCCTCTCAACAGCCCAAACAAGTTTCTAAAAGGATGAGTTTGCAGCTACTTTACTTTTGGAGAAAATTCAAAACATTCATTATTCAATAGGGCCCAAACTATCAAAAACCAGTGGTTTCAATGAACACACATTTCTTGGTAGAATCATGCAGGACTGAAATTTTTGATGTTTTTCTACTCCTCTCATGAGCCCAAACAAGTCTCTAAAAGCATGAGTTTGCAACTACTTTACTTTTGGACAAAATTCAAAACATTCATTATTCAATAGAGCCCAATAGCAAAAACCAGCGTTTTGAATGAAGAATCACATTTCTTGGTAAAATCATGCAGGATTGAAATTTTTGATGGTTTTTTACTCCTCTCAACAGCCCAAGCAAGTTTCTAAAAGGATGTTTGCAACTACTTTACTTTTGGAGAAAATTCAAAACATTCATTATTCAATAGGGCCCAAACTATCAAAAACCAGCGGTTTGAATGAACACACGTTTCTTGGTAGAATCATGCAGGACTGAAATTTTTGATGTTTTTCTACTCCTCTCATGAGCCCAAACAAGTCTCTAAAAGCATGAGTTTGCAACTACTTTACTTTTGGAGAAAATTCAAAACATTTACTATTCAATAGAGCCCAATAGCAAAAACCAGAGTTTTGAATGAAGAATCACATTTCTTGGTAGAATCATGCAGGATTGAAATTTTTGATGGTTTTTTACTCCTCTCAAAAGCCCAAACAAGTTTCTAAAAGGATGAGTTTGCAACTACTTTACTTTTGGAGAAAATTCAAAACATTCATTATTCAATAGGGCCCAAACTATCAAAAACCAGCGGTTTGAATGAACACACATTTCTTGGTAGAATCATGCAGGACTGAAATTTTTGATGTTTTTACACTCCTCTCATGAGCCCAAACAAGTCTCTAAAAGCATGAGTTTGCAACTACTTTACTTTTGGAGAAAATTCAAAACATTCACTATTCAATAGAGCCCAATAGCAAAAATCAGGTTTTGAATGAAGAATCACATTTCTTGGTAAAATCATGCTGGATTGAAATTTTTGATGGTTTTTTACTCCTCTCAACAGCCCAAACAAGTTTCTAAAAGGATGAGTTTGCAACTACTTTACTTTTGGAGAAAATTCAAAACATTCATTATTCAATAGGGCCCAAACTATCAAAAACCAGCGGTTTGAATGAACACACATTTCTTGGTAGAATCATGCAGGACTGAAATTTTTGATGTTTTTCTACTCCTCTCATGAGCCCAAACAAGTCTCTAAAAGCATGAGTTTGCAACTACTTTACTTTTGCAGAAAATTCAAAACATTCATTATTCAATAGAGCCCAATAGCAAAAATCAGGTTTTGAATGAAGAATCACATTTCTTGGTAGAATCATGCAGGATTGAAATTTTTGATGGTTTTTTACTCCTCTCAACAGCCCAAACAAGTTTCTAAAAGGATGAGTTTGCAACTACTTTACTTTTGGAGAAAATTCAAAACATTCATTATTCAATAGGGCCCAAAATATCAAAAGCCAGCGGTTTGAATGAACACACATTTCTTGGTAGAATCGTGCAGGACTGAAATTTTTGATGTTTTTCTACTCCTCTCATGAGCCCAAACAAGTCTCTAAAAGGATGAGTTTGCAACTACTTTACTTTTGGAGAAAATTCAAAACATTCATTATTCAATAGAGCCCAATAGCAAAAACCAGCGTTTTGAATGAAGAATCACATTTCTTGGTAGAATCATGCAGGATTGAAATTTTTGATGGTTTTTTACTCCTCTCAAAAGCCCAAACAAGTTTCTAAAAGGATGAGTTTGCAACTACTTTACTTTTGGAGAAAATTCAAAACATTCATTATTCCATAGGGCCCAAACTATCAAAAACCAGCGGTTTGAATGAACACACATTTCTTGGTAGAATCATGCAGGACTGAAATTTTTGATGTTTTTACACTCCTCTCATGAGCCCAAACAAGTCTCTAAAATCATGAGTTTGCAACTACTTTACTTTTGGAGAAAATTCAAAACATTCACTATTCAATAGAGCCCAATAGCAAAAATCAGGTTTTGAATGAAGAATCACATTTCTTGGTAAAATCATGCAGGATTGAAATTTTTGATGGTTTTTTACTCCTCTCAACAGCCCAAACAAGTTTATAAAAGGATGAGTTTGCAACTACTTTACTTTTGGAGAAAATTCAAAACATTCATTATTCAATAGGGCCCAAACTATCAAACACCAGCGGTTTCAATGAACACACATTTCTTGGTAGAATCATGCGTGACTGAAATTTTTGATGTTTTTCTACTCCTCTCATGAGCCCAAACAAGTTTCTAAAAGCATGAGTTTGCAACTACTTTACTTTTGGAGAAAATTCAAAACATTCATTATTCAATAGAGCCCAATAGCAAAAACAAGCGTTTTGAATGAAGAAACACATTTCTTGGTAGAATCATGCAGGATTGAAATTTTTGATGTTTTTCTACTCCTCTCATGAGCCCAAACAAGTCTCTAAAAGCATGAGTTTGCAACTACTTTACTTTTGGAGAAAATTCAAAACATTTACTATTCAATAGAGCCCAATAGCAAAAACCAGAGTTTTGAATGAAGAATCACATTTCTTGGTAGAATCATGCAGGATTGAAATTTTTGATGGTTTTTTACTCCTCTCAAAAGCCCAAACAAGTTTCTAAAAGGATGAGTTTGCAACTACTTTACTTTTGGAGAAAATTCAAAACATTCATTATTCAATAGGGCCCAAACTATCAAAAACCAGCGGTTTGAATGAACACACATTTCTTGGTAGAATCATGCAGGACTGAAATTTTTGATGTTTTTACACTCCTCTCATGAGCCCAAACAAGTCTCTAAAAGCATGAGTTTGCAACTACTTTACTTTTGGAGAAAATTCAAAACATTCACTATTCAATAGAGCCCAATAGCAAAAATCAGGTTTTGAATGAAGAATCACATTTCTTGGTAAAATCATGCAGGATTGAAATTTTTGATGGTTTTTTACTCCTCTCAACAGCCCAAACAAGTTTCTAAAAGGATGAGTTTGCAACTACTTTACTTTTGGAGAAAATTCAAAACATTCATTATTCAACAGGGCCCAAACTATCAAAAACCAGCGGTTTCAATGAACACACATTTCTTGGTAGAATCATGCAGGACTGAAATTTTTGATGTTTTTCTACTCCTCTCATGAGCCCAAACAAGTCTCTAAAAGCATGAGTTTGCAACTACTTTACTTTTGGAGAAAATTCAAAACATTCATTATTCAATAGAGCCCAATAGCAAAAACCAGCGTTTTGAATGAAGAATCACATTTCTTGGTAGAATCATGCAGGATTGAAATTTTTGATGGTTTTTTACTCCTCTCAACAGCCCAAACAAGTTTCTAAAAGGATGAGTTTGCAACTACTTTACTTTTGGAGAAAATTCAAAACATTCATTATTCAATAGGGCCCAAACTATCAAAAACCAGCGGTTTCAATGAACACACATTTCTTGGTAGAATCATGCAGGACTGAAATTTTTGATGTTTTTCTACTCCTCTCATGAGCCCAAACAAGTCTCTAAAAGCATGAGTTTGCAACTACTTTACTTTTGGAGAAAATTCAAAACATTCATTATTCAATAGAGCCCAATAGCAAAAACCAGCGTTTTGAATGAAGAATCACATTTCTTGGTAGAATCATGCAGGACTGAAATTTTTGATGTTTTTCTACTCCTCTCATGAGCCCAAACAAGTCTCTAAAATCATGAGTTTGCAACTACTTTACTTTTGGAGAAAATTCAAAACATTCACTATTCAATAGAGCCCAATAGCCAAAATCAGGTTTTGAATGAAGAATCACATTTCTTGGTAAAATCATGCAGGATTGAAATTTTTGATGGTTTTTTACTCCTCTCAACAGCCCAAACAAGTTTCTAAAAGGATGAGTTTGCAACTACTTTACTTTTGGAGAAAATTCAAAACATTCATTATTCAATAGGGCCCAAACTATCAAAACCAGCGGTTTCAATGAACACACATTTCTTGGTAGAATCATGCAGGACTGAAATTTTTGATGTTTTTCTACTCGTCTCATGAGCCCAAACAAGTCTCTAAAAGCATGAGTTTGCAACTACTTTACTTTTGCAGAAAATTCAAAACATTCATTATTCAATAGAGCCCAATAGCAAAAATCAGGTTTTGAATGAAGAATCACATTTCTTGGTAGAATCATGCAGGATTGAAATTTTTGATGGTTTTTTACTCCTCTCAACAGCCCAAACAAGTTTCTAAAAGGATGAGTTTGCAACTACTTTACTTTTGGAGAAAATTCAAAACATTCATTATTCAATAGGGCCCAAAATATCAAAAGCCAGCGGTTTGAATGAACACACATTTCTTGGTAGAATCGTGCAGGACTGAAATTTTTGATGTTTTTCTACTCCTCTCATGAGCCCAAACAAGTCTCTAAAAGGATGAGTTTGCAACTACTTTACTTTTGGAGAAAATTCAAAACATTCATTATTCAATAGAGCCCAATAGCAAAAACCAGCGTTTTGAATGAAGAATCACATTTCTTGGTAGAATCATGCAGGATTGAAATTTTTGATGGTTTTTTACTCCTCTCAAAAGCCCAAACAAGTTTCTAAAAGGATGAGTTTGCAACTACTTTACTTTTGGAGAAAATTCAAAACATTCATTATTCCATAGGGCCCAAACTATCAAAAACCAGCGGTTTGAATGAACACACATTTCTTGGTAGAATCATGCAGGACTGAAATTTTTGATGTTTTTACACTCCTCTCATGAGCCCAAACAAGTCTCTAAAATCATGAGTTTGCAACTACTTTACTTTTGGAGAAAATTCAAAACATTCACTATTCAATAGAGCCCAATAGCAAAAATCAGGTTTTGAATGAAGAATCACATTTCTTGGTAAAATCATGCAGGATTGAAATTTTTGATGGTTTTTTACTCCTCTCAACAGCCCAAACAAGTTTATAAAAGGATGAGTTTGCAACTACTTTACTTTTGGAGAAAATTCAAAACATTCATTATTCAATAGGGCCCAAACTATCAAACACCAGCGGTTTCAATGAACACACATTTCTTGGTAGAATCATGCGTGACTGAAATTTTTGATGTTTTTCTACTCCTCTCATGAGCCCAAACAAGTTTCTAAAAGCATGAGTTTGCAACTACTTTACTTTTGGAGAAAATTCAAAACATTCATTATTCAATAGAGCCCAATAGCAAAAACAAGCGTTTTGAATGAAGAAACACATTTCTTGGTAGAATCATGCAGGATTGAAATTTTTGATGGTTTTTTACTCCTCTCAACAGCCCAAACAAGTTTCTAAAAGGATGAGTTTGCAACTACTTTACTTTTGGAGAAAATTCAAAACATTCATTATTCAATAGGGCCCAAACTATCAAAAACCAGCGGTTTCAATGAACACACATTTCTTGGTAGAATCATGCAGGACTGAAATTTTTGATATTTTTCTACTCCTCTCATGAGCCCAAACAAGTCTCTAAAAGCATGAGTTTGCAACTACTTTACTTTTGGAGAAAATTCAAAACATTCATTATTCAATAGAGCCCAATAGCAAAAACCAGCGTTTTGAATGAAGAATCACATTTCTTGGTAGAATCATGCAGGACTGAAATTTTTGATGTTTTTCTACTCCGCTCATGAGCCCAAACAAGTCTCTAAAATCATGAGTTTGCAACTACTTTACTTTTGGAGAAAATTCAAAACATTCACTATTCAATAGAGCCCAATAGCCAAAATCAGGTTTTGAATGAAGAATCACATTTCTTGGTAAAATCATGCAGGATTGAAATTTTTGATGGTTTTTTACTCCTCTCAACAGCCCAAACAAGTTTCTAAAAGGATGAGTTTGCAACTACTTTACTTTTGGAGAAAATTCAAAACATTCATTATTCAATAGGGCCCAAACTATCAAAAACCAGCGGTTTGAATGAACACACATTTCTTGGTAGAATCATGCAGGACTGAAATTTTTGATGTTTTTCTACTCCTCTCATGAGCCCAAACAAGTCTCTAAAAGCATGAGTTTGCAACTACTTTACTTTTGGAGAAAATTCAAAACATTCACTATTCAATAGAGCCCAATAGCAAAAATCAGGTTTTGAATGAAGAATCACATTTCTTGGTAAAATCATGCAGGATTGAAATTTTTGATGGTTTTTTACTCCTCTCAACAGCCCAAACAAGTTTCTAAAAGGATGAGTTTGCAACTACTTTACTTTTGGAGAAAATTCAAAACATTCATTATTCAATAGGGCCCAAACTATCTAAAACCAGCGGTTTCAATGAACATACATTTCTTGGTAGAATCATGCAGAACTGAAATTTTTGATGTTTTTCTACTCTCATGAGTCCAAACAAGTCTCTAAAAGCATGAGTTTGCAACTACTTTACTTTTGGAGAAAATTCAAAACATTCATTATTCAATAGAGCCCAATAGCAAAAACCAGCGTTTTGAATGAAGAATCACATTTCTTGGTAGAATCATGCAGGATTGAAATTTTTGATGGTTTTTTACTCCTCTCAACAGCCCAAACAAGTTTCTAAAAGGATGAGTTTGCAACTACTTTACTTTTGGAGAAAATTCAAAACATTCATTATTCAATAGAGCCCAATAGCAAAAATCAGGTTTTGAATGAAGAATCACATTTCTTGGTAGAATCATGCAGGACTGAAATTTTTGATGTTTTTCTACTCCTCTCATGAGCCCAAACAACTCTCTAAAAGCATGAGTTTGCAACTACTTTACTTTTGGAGAAAATTCAAAACATTCATTATTCAATAGAGCCCAATAGCAAAAACAAGCGTTTTGAATGAAGAATCACATTTCTTGGTAGAATCATGCAGGATTGAAATTTTTGATGGTTTTTTACTCCTCTCAACAGCCCAAACAAGTTTCTAAAAGGATGAGTTTGCAACTACTTTACTTTTGGAGAAAATTCAAAACATTCATTATTCAATAGGGCCCAAACTATCAAAAACCAGCGGTTTCATTGAACACACATTTCTTGGTAGAATCATGCAGGACTGAAATTTTTGATGTTTTTCTACTCCTCTCATGAGCCCAAACAAGTCTCTAAAAGCATGAGTTTGCAACTACTTTACTTTTGGAGAAAATTCAAAACATTCATTATTCAATAGAGCCCAATAGCAAAAACCAGCGTTTTGAATGAAGAATCACATTTCTTGGTAGAATCATGCAGGATTGAAATTTTTGATGGTTTTTTACTCCTCTCAACAGCCCAAACAAGTTTCTAAAAGGATGAGTTTGCAACTACTTTACTTTTGGAGAAAATTCAAAACATTCATTATTCAATAGATCCCAATAGCAAAAATCAGGTTTTGAATGAAGAATCACATTTCTTGGTAGAATCATGCAGGACTGAAATTTTTGATGTTTTTCTACTCCTCTCATGAGCCCAAACAAGTCTCTAAAATCATGAGTTTGCAACTACTTTACTTTTGGAGAAAATTCAAAACATTCACTATTCAATAGAGCCCAATAGCAAAAATCAGGTGTTGAATGAAGAATCACATTTCTTGGTAAAATCATGCAGGATTGAAATTTTTGATGGTTTTTTACTCCTCTCAACAGCCCAAACAAGTTTCTAAAAGGATGAGTTTGCAACTACTTTACTTTTGGAGAAAATTCAAAACATTCATTATTCAATAGGGCCCAAACTATCAAAAACCAGCGGTTTCAATGAACACACATTTCTTGGTAGAATCATGCAGGACTGAAATTTTTGATGTTTTTCTACTCCTCTCATGAGCCCAAACAAGTCTCTAAAAGCATGAGTTTGCAACTACTTTACTTTTGGACAAAATTCAAAACATTCATTATTCAATAGAGCCCAATAGCAAAAACCAGCGTTTTGAATGAAGAATCACATTTCTTGGTAAAATCATGCAGGATTGAAATTTTTGATGGTTTTTTACTCCTCTCAACAGCCCAAGCAAGTTTCTAAAAGGATGAGTTTGCAACTACTTTACTTTTGGAGAAAAATCAAAACATTCATTATTCAATAGGGCCCAAACTATCAAAAACCAGTGGTTTCAATGAACACACATTTCTTGGTAGAATCATGCAGGACTGAAATTTTTGATGGTTTTTTACTCCTCTCAACAGCCCAAACAAGTTTCTAAAAGGATGAGTTTGCAGCTACTTTACTTTTGGAGAAAATTCAAAACATTCATTATTCAATAGGGCCCAAACTATCAAAAACCAGTGGTTTCAATGAACACACATTTCTTGGTAGAATCATGCAGGACTGAAATTTTTGATGTTTTTCTACTCCTCTCATGAGCCCAAACAAGTCTCTAAAAGCATGAGTTTGCAACTACTTTACTTTTGGACAAAATTCAAAACATTCATTATTCAATAGAGCCCAATAGCAAAAACCAGCGTTTTGAATGAAGAATCACATTTCTTGGTAAAATCATGCAGGATTGAAATT
The DNA here is from genome assembly GCF_039654945.1 of Dendrobates tinctorius. Lineage (NCBI taxonomy): Eukaryota > Metazoa > Chordata > Amphibia > Anura > Dendrobatidae > Dendrobates > Dendrobates tinctorius. Next base: position 1,168,001 of record NW_027361777.1, on the reverse strand, counting down.
TTTGATGGTTTTTTACTCCTCTCAACAGCCCAAGCAAGTTTTTAAAGGATGTTTGCAACTACTTTACTTTTGGAGAAAATTCAAAACATTCATTATTCAATAGGGCCCAAACTATCAAAAACCAGCGGTTTGAATGAACACACGTTTCTTGGTAGAATCATGCAGGACTGAAATTTTTGATGTTTTTCTACTCCTCTCATGAGCCCAAACAAGTCTCTAAAAGCATGAGTTTGCAACTACTTTACTTTTGGAGAAAATTCAAAACATTTACTATTCAATAGAGCCCAATAGCAAAAACCAGAGTTTTGAATGAAGAATCACATTTCTTGGTAGAATCATGCAGGATTGAAATTTTTGATGGTTTTTTACTCCTCTCAAAAGCCCAAACAAGTTTCTAAAAGGATGAGTTTGCAACTACTTTACTTTTGGAGAAAATTCAAAACATTCATTATTCAATAGGGCCCAAACTATCAAAAACCAGCGGTTTGAATGAACACACATTTCTTGGTAGAATCATGCAGGACTGAAATTTTTGATGTTTTTACACTCCTCTCATGAGCCCAAACAAGTCTCTAAAAGCATGAGTTTGCAACTACTTTACTTTTGGAGAAAATTCAAAACATTCACTATTCAATAGAGCCCAATAGCAAAAATCAGGTTTTGAATGAAGAATCACATTTCTTGGTAAAATCATGCTGGATTGAAATTTTTGATGGTTTTTTACTCCTCTCAACAGCCCAAACAAGTTTCTAAAAGGATGAGTTTGCAACTACTTTACTTTTGGAGAAAATTCAAAACATTCATTATTCAATAGGGCCCAAACTATCAAAAACCAGCGGTTTGAATGAACACACATTTCTTGGTAGAATCATGCAGGACTGAAATTTTTGATGTTTTTCTACTCCTCTCATGAGCCCAAACAAGTCTCTAAAAGCATGAGTTTGCAACTACTTTACTTTTGGAGAAAATTCAAAACATTCACTATTCAATAGAGCCCAATAGCAAAAATCAGGTTTTGAATGAAGAATCACATTTCTTGGTAAAATCATGCAGGATTGAAATTTTTGATGGTTTTTTACTCCTCTCAACAGCCCAAACAAGTTTCTAAAAGGATGAGTTTGCAACTACTTTACTTTTGGAGAAAATTCAAAACATTCATTATTCAATAGGGCCCAAACTATCAAACACCAGCGGTTTCAATGAACACATATTTCTTGGTAGAATCATGCAGGACTGAAATTTTTGATGTTTTTCTACTCCTCTCATGAGCCCAAACAAGTTTCTAAAAGCATGAGTTTGCAACTACTTTACTTTTGGAGAAAATTCAAAACATTCATTATTCAATAGAGCCCAATAGCAAAACCAGCGTTTTGAATGAAGAATCACATTTCTTGGTAGAATCATGCAGGATTGAAATTTTTGATGGTTTTTTACTCCTCTCAACAGCCCAAACAAGTTTCTAAAAGGATGAGTTTGCAACTACTTTACTTTTGGAGAAAATTCAAAACATTCATTATTCAATAGGGCCCAAACTATCAAAAACCAGCGGTTTCAATGAACACACATTTCTTGGTAGAATCATGCAGGACTGAAATTTTTGATGTTTTTCTACTCCTCTCATGAGCCCAAACAAGTCTCTAAAAGCATGAGTTTGCAACTACTTTACTTTTGGAGAAAATTCAAAACATTCATTATTCAATAGAGCCCAATAGCAAAAACCAGCGTTTTGAATGAAGAATCACATTTCTTGGTAGAATCATGCAGGACTGAAATTTTTGATGTTTTTCTACTCCTCTCATGAGCCCAAACAAGTCTCTAAAATCATGAGTTTGCAACTACTTTACTTTTGGAGAAAATTCAAAACATTCACTATTCAATAGAGCCCAATAGCCAAAATCAGGTTTTGAATGAAGAATCACATTTATTGGTAAAATCATGCAGGATTGAAATTTTTGATGTTTTTTTACTCCTCTCAACAGCCCAAACAAGTTTCTAAAAGGATGAGTTTGCAACTACTTTACTTTTGGAGAAAATTCAAAACATTCATTATTCAATAGGGCCCAAACTATCAAAAACCAGCGGTTTGAATGAACACACATTTCTTGGTAGAATCATGCAGGACTGAAATTTTTGATGTTTTTCTACTCCTCTCATGAGCCCAAACAAGTCTCTAAAAGCATGAGTTTGCAACTACTTTACTTTTGGAGAAAATTCAAAACATTCACTATTCAATAGAGCCCAATAGCAAAAATCAGGTTTTGAATGAAGAATCACATTTCTTGGTAAAATCATGCAGGATTGAAATTTTTGATGGTTTTTTACTCCTCTCAACAGCCCAAACAAGTTTCTAAAAGGATGAGTTTGCAACTACTTTACTTTTGGAGAAAATTCAAAACATTCATTATTCAATAGGGCCCAAACAATCTAAAACCAGCGGTTTCAATGAACACACATTTCTTGGTAGAATCATGCAGGACTGAAATTTTTGATGTTTTTCTACTCCTCTCATGAGCCCAAACAAGTCTCTAAAAGCATGAGTTTGCAACTACTTTACTTTTGGAGAAAATTCAAAACATTCACTATTCAATAGAGCCCAATAGCAAAAATCAGGTTTTGAATGAAGAATCACATTTCTTGGTAAAATCATGCAGGATTGAAATTTTTGATGGTTTTTTACTCCTCTCAACAGCCCAAGCAAGTTTCTAAAAGGATGAGTTTGCAACTACTTTACTTTTGGAGAAAATTCAAAACATTCATTATTCAATAGGGCCCAAACTATCAAAAACCAGCGGTTTGAATGAACACACGTTTCTTGGTAGAATCATGCAGGACTGAAATTTTTGATGTTTTTCTACTCCTCTCATGAGCCCAAACAAGTCTCTAAAAGCATGAGTTTGCAACTACTTTACTTTTGGAGAAAATTCAAAACATTTACTATTCAATAGAGCCCAATAGCAAAAACCAGAGTTTTGAATGAAGAATCACATTTCTTGGTAGAATCATGCAGGATTGAAATTTTTGATGGTTTTTTACTCCTCTCAAAAGCCCAAACAAGTTTCTAAAAGGATGAGTTTGCAACTACTTTACTTTTGGAGAAAATTCAAAACATTCATTATTCAATAGGGCCCAAACTATCAAAAACCAGCGGTTTGAATGAACACACATTTCTTGGTAGAATCATGCAGGACTGAAATTTTTGATGTTTTTACACTCCTCTCATGAGCCCAAACAAGTCTCTAAAAGCATGAGTTTGCAACTACTTTACTTTTGGAGAAAATTCAAAACATTCACTATTCAATAGAGCCCAATAGCAAAAATCAGGTTTTGAATGAAGAATCACATTTCTTGGTAAAATCATGCAGGATTGAAATTTTTGATGGTTTTTTACTCCTCTCAACAGCCCAAACAAGTTTCTAAAAGGATGAGTTTGCAACTACTTTACTTTTGGAGAAAATTCAAAACATTCATTATTCAACAGGGCCCAAACTATCAAAAACCAGCGGTTTCAATGAACACACATTTCTTGGTAGAATCATGCAGGACTGAAATTTTTGATGTTTTTCTACTCCTCTCATGAGCCCAAACAAGTCTCTAAAAGCATGAGTTTGCAACTACTTTACTTTTGGAGAAAATTCAAAACATTCATTATTCAATAGAGCCCAATAGCAAAAACCAGCGTTTTGAATGAAGAATCACATTTCTTGGTAGAATCATGCAGGATTGAAATTTTTGATGGTTTTTTACTCCTCTCAACAGCCCAAACAAGTTTCTAAAAGGATGAGTTTGCAACTACTTTACTTTTGGAGAAAATTCAAAACATTCATTATTCAATAGGGCCCAAACTATCAAAAACCAGCGGTTTCAATGAACACACATTTCTTGGTAGAATCATGCAGGACTGAAATTTTTGATGTTTTTCTACTCCTCTCATGAGCCCAAACAAGTCTCTAAAAGCATGAGTTTGCAACTACTTTACTTTTGGAGAAAATTCAAAACATTCACTATTCAATAGAGCCCAATAGCAAAAATCAGGTTTTGAATGAAGAATCACATTTCTTGGTAAAATCATGCAGGATTGAAATTGTTGATGGTTTTTTACTCCTCTCAACAGCCCAAACAAGTTTCTAAAAGGATGAGTTTGCAACTACTTTACTTTTGGAGAAAATTCAAAACATTCATTATTCAATAGGGCCCAAACTATCAAAACCAGCGGTTTCAATGAACACACATTTCTTGGTAGAATCATGCAGGACTGAAATTTTTGATGTTTTTCTACTCGTCTCATGAGCCCAAACAAGTCTCTAAAAGCATGAGTTTGCAACTACTTTACTTTTGCAGAAAATTCAAAACATTCATTATTCAATAGAGCCCAATAGCAAAAATCAGGTTTTGAATGAAGAATCACATTTCTTGGTAGAATCATGCAGGATTGAAATTTTTGATGGTTTTTTACTCCTCTCAACAGCCCAAACAAGTTTCTAAAAGGATGAGTTTGCAACTACTTTACTTTTGGAGAAAATTCAAAACATTCATTATTCAATAGGGCCCAAAATATCAAAAGCCAGCGGTTTGAATGAACACACATTTCTTGGTAGAATCGTGCAGGACTGAAATTTTTGATGTTTTTCTACTCCTCTCATGAGCCCAAACAAGTCTCTAAAAGGATGAGTTTGCAACTACTTTACTTTTGGAGAAAATTCAAAACATTCATTATTCAATAGAGCCCAATAGCAAAAACCAGCGTTTTGAATGAAGAATCACATTTCTTGGTAGAATCATGCAGGATTGAAATTTTTGATGGTTTTTTACTCCTCTCAAAAGCCCAAACAAGTTTCTAAAAGGATGAGTTTGCAACTACTTTACTTTTGGAGAAAATTCAAAACATTCATTATTCCATAGGGCCCAAACTATCAAAAACCAGCGGTTTGAATGAACACACATTTCTTGGTAGAATCATGCAGGACTGAAATTTTTGATGTTTTTACACTCCTCTCATGAGCCCAAACAAGTCTCTAAAATCATGAGTTTGCAACTACTTTACTTTTGGAGAAAATTCAAAACATTCACTATTCAATAGAGCCCAATAGCAAAAATCAGGTTTTGAATGAAGAATCACATTTCTTGGTAAAATCATGCAGGATTGAAATTTTTGATGGTTTTTTACTCCTCTCAACAGCCCAAACAAGTTTATAAAAGGATGAGTTTGCAACTACTTTACTTTTGGAGAAAATTCAAAACATTCATTATTCAATAGGGCCCAAACTATCAAAAACCAGCGGTTTCAATGAACACACATTTCTTGGTAGAATCATGCAGGACTGAAATTTTTGATATTTTTCTACTCCTCTCATGAGCCCAAACAAGTCTCTAAAAGCATGAGTTTGCAACTACTTTACTTTTGGAGAAAATTCAAAACATTCATTATTCAATAGAGCCCAATAGCAAAAACCAGCGTTTTGAATGAAGAATCACATTTCTTGGTAGAATCATGCAGGACTGAAATTTTTGATGTTTTTCTACTCCTCTCATGAGCCCAAACAAGTCTCTAAAATCATGAGTTTGCAACTACTTTACTTTTGGAGAAAATTCAAAACATTCACTATTCAATAGAGCCCAATAGCCAAAATCAGGTTTTGAATGAAGAATCACATTTCTTGGTAAAATCATGCAGGATTGAAATTTTTGATGGTTTTTTACTCCTCTCAACAGCCCAAACAAGTTTCTAAAAGGATGAGTTTGCAACTACTTTACTTTTGGAGAAAATTCAAAACATTCATTATTCAATAGGGCCCAAACTATCAAAAACCAGCGGTTTGAATGAACACACATTTCTTGGTAGAATCATGCAGGACTGAAATTTTTGATGTTTTTCTACTCCTCTCATGAGCCCAAACAAGTCTCTAAAAGCATGAGTTTGCAACTACTTTACTTTTGGAGAAAATTCAAAACATTCACTATTCAATAGAGCCCAATAGCAAAAATCAGGTTTTGAATGAAGAATCACATTTCTTGGTAAAATCATGCAGGATTGAAATTTTTGATGGTTTTTTACTCCTCTCAACAGCCCAAACAAGTTTCTAAAAGGATGAGTTTGCAACTACTTTACTTTTGGAGAAAATTCAAAACATTCATTATTCAATAGGGCCCAAACTATCTAAAACCAGCGGTTTCAATGAACATATATTTCTTGGTAGAATCATGCAGAACTGAAATTTTTGATGTTTTTCTACTCCTCTCATGAGCCCAAACAAGTCTCTAAAAGCATGAGTTTGCAACTACTTTACTTTTGGAGAAAATTCAAAACATTCATTATTCAATAGAGCCCAATAGCAAAAACCAGCGTTTTGAATGAAGAATCACATTTCTTGGTAGAATCATGCAGGATTGAAATTTTTGATGGTTTTTTACTCCTCTCAACAGCCCAAACAAGTTTCTAAAAGGATGAGTTTGCAACTACTTTACTTTTGGAGAAAATTCAAAACATTCATTATTCAATAGAGCCCAATAGCAAAAATCAGGTTTTGAATGAAGAATCACATTTCTTGGTAGAATCATGCAGGACTGAAATTTTTGATGTTTTTCTACTCCTCTCATGAGCCCAAACAACTCTCTAAAAGCATGAGTTTGCAACTACTTTACTTTTGGAGAAAATTCAAAACATTCATTATTCAATAGAGCCCAATAGCAAAAACAAGCGTTTTGAATGAAGAATCACATTTCTTGGTAGAATCATGCAGGATTGAAATTTTTGATGGTTTTTTACTCCTCTCAACAGCCCAAACAAGTTTCTAAAAGGATGAGTTTGCAACTACTTTACTTTTGGAGAAAATTCAAAACATTCATTATTCAATAGGGCCCAAACTATCAAAAACCAGCGGTTTCATTGAACACACATTTCTTGGTAGAATCATGCAGGACTGAAATTTTTGATGTTTTTCTACTCCTCTCATGAGCCCAAACAAGTCTCTAAAAGCATGAGTTTGCAACTACTTTACTTTTGGAGAAAATTCAAAACATTCATTATTCAATAGAGCCCAATAGCAAAAACCAGCGTTTTGAATGAAGAATCACATTTCTTGGTAGAATCATGCAGGATTGAAATTTTTGATGGTTTTTTACTCCTCTCAACAGCCCAAACAAGTTTCTAAAAGGATGAGTTTGCAACTACTTTACTTTTGGAGAAAATTCAAAACATTCATTATTCAATAGAGCCCAATAGCAAAAATCAGGTTTTGAATGAAGAATCACATTTCTTGGTAGAATCATGCAGGACTGAAATTTTTGATGTTTTTCTACTCCTCTCATGAGCCCAAACAAGTCTCTAAAATCATGAGTTTGCAACTACTTTACTTTTGGAGAAAATTCAAAACATTCACTATTCAATAGAGCCCAATAGCAAAAATCAGGTGTTGAATGAAGAATCACATTTCTTGGTAAAATCATGCAGGATTGAAATTTTTGATGGTTTTTTACTCCTCTCAACAGCCCAAACAAGTTTCTAAAAGGATGAGTTTGCAACTACTTTACTTTTGGAGAAAATTCAAAACATTCATTATTCAATAGGGCCCAAACTATCAAAAACCAGCGGTTTCAATGAACACACATTTCTTGGTAGAATCATGCAGGACTGAAATTTTTGATGTTTTTCTACTCCTCTCATGAGCCCAAACAAGTCTCTAAAAGCATGAGTTTGCAACTACTTTACTTTTGGACAAAATTCAAAACATTCATTATTCAATAGAGCCCAATAGCAAAAACCAGCGTTTTGAATGAAGAATCACATTTCTTGGTAAAATCATGCAGGATTGAAATTTTTGATGGTTTTTTACTCCTCTCAACAGCCCAAGCAAGTTTCTAAAAGGATGAGTTTGCAACTACTTTACTTTTGGAGAAAAATCAAAACATTCATTATTCAATAGGGCCCAAACTATCAAAAACCAGTGGTTTCAATGAACACACATTTCTTGGTAGAATCATGCAGGACTGAAATTTTTGATGGTTTTTTACTCCTCTCAACAGCCCAAACAAGTTTCTAAAAGGATGAGTTTGCAGCTACTTTACTTTTGGAGAAAATTCAAAACATTCATTATTCAATAGGGCCCAAACTATCAAAAACCAGTGGTTTCAATGAACACACATTTCTTGGTAGAATCATGCAGGACTGAAATTTTTGATGTTTTTCTACTCCTCTCATGAGCCCAAACAAGTCTCTAAAAGCATGAGTTTGCAACTACTTTACTTTTGGACAAAATTCAAAACATTCATTATTCAATAGAGCCCAATAGCAAAAACCAGCGTTTTGAATGAAGAATCACATTTCTTGGTAAAATCATGCAGGATTGAAATTTTTGATGGTTTTTTACTCCTCTCAACAGCCCAAGCAAGTTTCTAAAAGGATGTTTGCAACTACTTTACTTTTGGAGAAAATTCAAAACATTCATTATTCAATAGGGCCCAAACTATCAAAAACCAGCGGTTTGAATGAACACACGTTTCTTGGTAGAATCATGCAGGACTGAAATTTTTGATGTTTTTCTACTCCTCTCATGAGCCCAAACAAGTCTCTAAAAGCATGAGTTTGCAACTACTTTACTTTTGGAGAAAATTCAAAACATTTACTATTCAATAGAGCCCAATAGCAAAAACCAGAGTTTCGAACGAAGAATCACATTTCTTGGTAGAATCATGCAGGATTGAAATTTTTGATGGTTTTTTACTCCTCTCAAAAGCCCAAACAAGTTTCTAAAAGGATGAGTTTGCAACTACTTTACTTTTGGAGAAAATTCAAAACATTCATTATTCAATAGGGCCCAAACTATCAAAAACCAGCGGTTTGAATGAACACACATTTCTTGGTAGAATCATGCAGGACTGAAATTTTTGATGTTTTTACACTCCTCTCATGAGCCCAAACAAGTCTCTAAAAGCATGAGTTTGCAACTACTTTACTTTTGGAGAAAATTCAAAACATTCACTATTCAATAGAGCCCAATAGCAAAAATCAGGTTTTGAATGAAGAATCACATTTCTTGGTAAAATCATGCAGGATTGAAATTTTTGATGGTTTTTTACTCCTCTCAACAGCCCAAACAAGTTTCTAAAAGGATGAGTTTGCAACTACTTTACTTTTGGAGAAAATTCAAAACATTCATTATTCAATAGGGCCCAAACTATCAAAAACCAGCGGTTTGAATGAACACACATTTCTTGGTAGAATCATGCAGGACTGAAATTTTTGATGTTTTTCTACTCCTCTCATGAGCCCAAACAAATCTCTAAAAGCATGAGTTTGCAACTACTTTACTTTTGGAGAAAATTCAAAACATTTACTATTCAATAGAGCCCAATAGCAAAAACCAGAGTTTTGAATGAAGAATCACATTTCTTGGTAGAATCATGCAGGATTGAAATTTTTGATGGTTTTTTACTCCTCTCAAAAGCCCAAACAAGTTTCTAAAAGGATGAGTTTGCAACTACTTTACTTTTGGAGAAAATTCAAAACATTCATTATTCAATAGGGCCCAAACTATCAAAAACCAGCGGTTTGAATGAACACACATTTCTTGGTAGAATCATGCAGGACTGAAATTTTTGATGTTTTTACACTCCTCTCATGAGCCCAAACAAGTCTCTAAAAGCATGAGTTTGCAACTACTTTACTTTTGGAGAAAATTCAAAACATTCACTATTCAATAGAGCCCAATAGCAAAAATCAGGTTTTGAATGAAGAATCACATTTCTTGGTAAAATCATGCAGGATTGAAATTTTTGATGGTTTTTTACTCCTCTCAACAGCCCAAACAAGTTTCTAAAAGGATGAGTTTGCAACTACTTTACTTTTGGAGAAAATTCAAAACATTCATTATTCAATAGGGCCCAAACTATCAAAAACCAGCGGTTTGAATGAACACACATTTCTTGGTAGAATCATGCAGGACTGAAATTTTTGATGTTTTTCTACTCCTCTCATGAGCCCAAACAAGTCTCTAAAAGCATGAGTTTGCAACTACTTTACTTTTGGAGAAAATTCAAAACATTTACTATTCAATAGAGCCCAATAGCAAAAACCAGAGTTTTGAATGAAGAATCACATTTCTTGGTAGAATCATGCAGGATTGAAATTTTTGATGGTTTTTTACTCCTCTCAAAAGCCCAAACAAGTTTCTAAAAGGATGAGTTTGCAACTACTTTACTTTTGGAGAAAATTCAAAACATTCATTATTCAATAGGGCCCAAACTATCAAAAACCAGCGGTTTGAATGAACACACATTTCTTGGTAGAATCATGCAGGACTGAAATTTTTGATGTTTTTACACTCCTCTCATGAGCCCAAACAAGTCTCTAAAAGCATGAGTTTGCAACTACTTTACTTTTGGAGAAAATTCAAAACATTCACTATTCAATAGAGCCCAATAGCAAAAATCAGGTTTTGAATGAAGAATCACATTTCTTGGTAAAATCATGCAGGATTGAAATTTTTGATGGTTTTTTACTCCTCTCAACAGCCCAAACAAGTTTCTAAAAGGATGAGTTTGCAACTACTTTACTTTTGGAGAAAATTCAAAACATTCATTATTCAATAGGGCCCAAACTATCAAACACCAGCGGTTTCAATGAACACACATTTCTTGGTAGAATCATGCAGGACTGAAATTTTTGATGTTTTTCTACTCCTCTCATGAGCCCAAACAAGTTTCTAAAAGCATGAGTTTGCAACTACTTTACTTTTGGAGAAAATTCAAAACATTCATTATTCAATAGAGCCCAATAGCAAAAACCAGCGTTTTGAATGAAGAATCACATTTCTTGGTAGAATCATGCAGGATTGAAATTTTTGATGGTTTTTTACTCCTCTCAACAGCCCAAACAAGTTTCTAAAAGGATGAGTTTGCAACTACTTTACTTTTGGAGAAAATTCAAAACATTCATTATTCAATAGGGCCCAAACTATCAAAAACCAGCGGTTTCAATGAACACACATTTCTTGGTAGAATCATGCAGGACTGAAATTTTTGATGTTTTTCTACTCCTCTCATGAGCCCAAACAAGTCTCTAAAAGCATGAGTTTGCAACTACTTTACTTTTGGAGAAAATTCAAAACATTCATTATTCAATAGAGCCCAATAGCAAAAACCAGCGTTTTGAATGAAGAATCACATTTCTTGGTAGAATCATGCAGGACTGAAATTTTTGATGTTTTTCTACTCCTCTCATGAGCCCAAACAAGTCTCTAAAATCATGAGTTTGCAACTACTTTACTTTTGGAGAAAATTCAAAACATTGACTATTCAATAGAGCCCAATAGCCAAAATCAGGTTTTGAATGAAGAATCACATTTATTGGTAAAATCATGCAGGATTGAAATTTTTGATGTTTTTTTACTCCTCTCAACAGCCCAAACAAGTTTCTAAAAGGATGAGTTTGCAACTACTTTACTTTTGGAGAAAATTCAAAACATTCATTATTCAATAGGGCCCAAACTATCAAAAACCAGCGGTTTGAATGAACACACATTTCTTGGTAGAATCATGCAGGACTGAAATTTTTGATGTTTTTCTACTCCTCTCATGAGCCCAAACAAGTCTCTAAAAGCATGAGTTTGCAACTACTTTACTTTTGGAGAAAATTCAAAACATTCACTATTCAATAGAGCCCAATAGCAAAAATCAGGTTTTGAATGAAGAATCACATTTCTTGGTAAAATCATGCAGGATTGAAATTTTTGATGGTTTTTTACTCCTCTCAACAGCCCAAACAAGTTTCTAAAAGGATGAGTTTGCAACTACTTTACTTTTGGAGAAAATTCAAAACATTCATTATTCAATAGGGCCCAAACAATCTAAAACCAGCGGTTTCAATGAACACACATTTCTTGGTAGAATCATGCAGGACTGACATTTTTGATGTTTTTCTACTCCTCTCATGAGCCCAAACAAGTCTCTAAAAGCATGAGTTTGCAACTACTTTACTTTTGGAGAAAATTCAAAACATTCACTATTCAATAGAGCCCAATAGCAAAAATCAGGTTTTGAATGAAGAATCACATTTCTTGGTAAAATCATGCAGGATTGAAATTTTTGATGGTTTTTTACTCCTCTCAACAGCCCAAGCAAGTTTCTAAAAGGATGAGTTTGCAACTACTTTACTTTTGGAGAAAATTCAAAACATTCATTATTCAATAGGGCCCAAACTATCAAAAACCAGCGGTTTGAATGAACACACGTTTCTTGGTAGAATCATGCAGGACTGAAATTTTTGATGTTTTTCTACTCCTCTCATGAGCCCAAACAAGTCTCTAAAAGCATGAGTTTGCAACTACTTTACTTTTGGAGAAAATTCAAAACATTTACTATTCAATAGAGCCCAATAGCAAAAACCAGAGTTTTGAATGAAGAATCACATTTCTTGGTAGAATCATGCAGGATTGAAATTTTTGATGGTTTTTTACTCCTCTCAAAAGCCCAAACAAGTTTCTAAAAGGATGAGTTTGCAACTACTTTACTTTTGGAGAAAATTCAAAACATTCATTATTCAATAGGGCCCAAACTATCAAAAACCAGCGGTTTGAATGAACACACATTTCTTGGTAGAATCATGCAGGACTGAAATTTTTGATGTTTTTACACTCCTCTCATGAGCCCAAACAAGTCTCTAAAAGCATGAGTTTGCAACTACTTTACTTTTGGAGAAAATTCAAAACATTCACTATTCAATAGAGCCCAATAGCAAAAATCAGGTTTTGAATGAAGAATCACATTTCTTGGTAAAATCATGCAGGATTGAAATTTTTGATGGTTTTTTACTCCTCTCAACAGCCCAAACAAGTTTCTAAAAGGATGAGTTTGCAACTACTTTACTTTTGGAGAAAATTCAAAACATTCATTATTCAACAGGGCCCAAACTATCAAAAACCAGCGGTTTCAATGAACACACATTTCTTGGTAGAATCATGCAGGACTGAAATTTTTGATGTTTTTCTACTCCTCTCATGAGCCCAAACAAGTCTCTAAAAGCATGAGTTTGCAACTACTTTACTTTTGGAGAAAATTCAAAACATTCATTATTCAATAGAGCCCAATAGCAAAAACCAGCGTTTTGAATGAAGAATCACATTTCTTGGTAGAATCATGCAGGATTGAAATTTTTGATGGTTTTTTACTCCTCTCAACAGCCCAAACAAGTTTCTAAAAGGATGAGTTTGCAACTACTTTACTTTTGGAGAAAATTCAAAACATTCATTATTCAATAGGGCCCAAACTATCAAAAACCAGCGGTTTCAATGAACACACATTTCTTGGTAGAATCATGCAGGACTGAAATTTTTGATGTTTTTCTACTCCTCTCATGAGCCCAAACAAGTCTCTAAAAGCATGAGTTTGCAACTACTTTACTTTTGGAGAAAATTCAAAACATTCATTATTCAATAGAGCCCAATAGCAAAAACCAGCGTTTTGAATGAAGAATCACATTTCTTGGTAGAATCATGCAGGACTGAAATTTTTGATGTTTTTCTACTCCTCTCATGAGCCCAAACAAGTCTCTAAAATCATGAGTTTGCAACTACTTTACTTTTGGAGAAAATTCAAAACATTCACTATTCAATAGAGCCCAATAGCCAAAATCAGGTTTTGAATGAAGAATCACATTTCTTGGTAAAATCATGCAGGATTGAAATTTTTGATGGTTTTTTACTCCTCTCAACAGCCCAAACAAGTTTCTAAAAGGATGAGTTTGCAACTACTTTACTTTTGGAGAAAATTCAAAACATTCATTATTCAATAGGGCCCAAACTATCAAAAACCAGCGGTTTGAATGAACACACATTTCTTGGTAGAATCATGCAGGACTGAAATTTTTGATGTTTTTCTACTCCTCTCATGAGCCCAAACAAGTCTCTAAAAGCATGAGTTTGCAACTACTTTACTTTTGGAGAAAATTCAAAACATTCACTATTCAATAGAGCCCAATAGCAAAAATCAGGTTTTGAATGAAGAATCACATTTCTTGGTAAAATCATGCAGGATTGAAATTGTTGATGGTTTTTTACTCCTCTCAACAGCCCAAACAAGTTTCTAAAAGGATGAGTTTGCAACTACTTTACTTTTGGTGAAAATTCAAAACATTCATTATTCAATAGGGCCCAAACTATCAAAACCAGCGGTTTCAATGAACACACATTTCTTGGTAGAATCATGCAGGACTGAAATTTTTGATGTTTTTCTACTCGTCTCATGAGCCCAAACAAGTCTCTAAAAGCATGAGTTTGCAACTACTTTACTTTTGCAGAAAATTCAAAACATTCATTATTCAATAGAGCCCAATAGCAAAAATCAGGTTTTGAATGAAGAATCACATTTCTTGGTAGAATCATGCAGGATTGAAATTTTTGATGGTTTTTTACTCCTCTCAACAGCCCAAACAAGTTTCTAAAAGGATGAGTTTGCAACTACTTTACTTTTGGAGAAAATTCAAAACATTCATTATTCAATAGGGCCCAAAATATCAAAAGCCAGCGGTTTGAATGAACACACATTTCTTGGTAGAATCGTGCAGGACTGAAATTTTTGATGTTTTTCTACTCCTCTCATGAGCCCAAACAAGTCTCTAAAAGGATGAGTTTGCAACTACTTTACTTTTGGAGAAAATTCAAAACATTCATTATTCAATAGAGCCCAATAGCAAAAACCAGCGTTTTGAATGAAGAATCACATTTCTTGGTAGAATCATGCAGGATTGAAATTTTTGATGGTTTTTTACTCCTCTCAAAAGCCCAAACAAGTTTCTAAAAGGATGAGTTTGCAACTACTTTACTTTTGGAGAAAATTCAAAACATTCATTATTCAATAGGGCCCAAACTATCAAACACCAGCGGTTTCAATGAACACACATTTCTTGGTAGAATCATGCGTGACTGAAATTTTTGATGTTTTTCTACTCCTCTCATGAGCCCAAACAAGTTTCTAAAAGCATGAGTTTGCAACTACTTTACTTTTGGAGAAAATTCAAAACATTCATTATTCAATAGAGCCCAATAGCAAAAACAAGCGTTTTGAATGAAGAAACACATTTCTTGGTAGAATCATGCAGGATTGAAATTTTTGATGGTTTTTTACTCCTCTCAACAGCCCAAACAAGTTTCTAAAAGGATGAGTTTGCAACTACTTTACTTTTGGAGAAAATTCAAAACATTCATTATTCAATAGGGCCCAAACTATCAAAAACCAGCGGTTTCAATGAACACACATTTCTTGGTAGAATCATGCAGGACTGAAATTTTTGATATTTTTCTACTCCTCTCATGAGCCCAAACAAGTCTCTAAAAGCATGAGTTTGCAACTACTTTACTTTTGGAGAAAATTCAAAACATTCATTATTCAATAGAGCCCAATAGCAAAAACCAGCGTTTTGAATGAAGAATCACATTTCTTGGTAGAATCATGCAGGACTGAAATTTTTGATGTTTTTCTACTCCTCTCATGAGCCCAAACAAGTCTCTAAAATCATGAGTTTGCAACTACTTTACTTTTGGAGAAAATTCAAAACATTCACTATTCAATAGAGCCCAATAGCCAAAATCAGGTTTTGAATGAAGAATCACATTTCTTGGTAAAATCATGCAGGATTGAAATTTTTGATGGTTTTTTACTCCTCTCAACAGCCCAAACAAGTTTCTAAAAGGATGAGTTTGCAACTACTTTACTTTTGGAGAAAATTCAAAACATTCATTATTCAATAGGGCCCAAACTATCAAAAACCAGCGGTTTGAATGAACACACATTTCTTGGTAGAATCATGCAGGACTGAAATTTTTGATGTTTTTCTACTCCTCTCATGAGCCCAAACAAGTCTCTAAAAGCATGAGTTTGCAACTACTTTACTTTTGGAGAAAATTCAAAACATTCACTATTCAATAGAGCCCAATAGCAAAAATCAGGTTTTGAATGAAGAATCACATTTCTTGGTAAAATCATGCAGGATTGAAATTTTTGATGGTTTTTTACTCCTCTCAACAGCCCAAACAAGTTTCTAAAAGGATGAGTTTGCAACTACTTTACTTTTGGAGAAAATTCAAAACATTCATTATTCAATAGGGCCCAAACTATCTAAAACCAGCGGTTTCAATGAACATACATTTCTTGGTAGAATCATGCAGAACTGAAATTTTTGATGTTTTTCTACTCCTCTCATGAGCCCAAACAAGTCTCTAAAAGCATGAGTTTGCAACTACTTTACTTTTGGAGAAAATTCAAAACATTCATTATTCAATAGAGCCCAATAGCAAAAACCAGCGTTTTGAATGAAGAATCACATTTCTTGGTAGAATCATGCAGGATTGAAATTTTTGATGGTTTTTTACTCCTCTCAACAGCCCAAACAAGTTTCTAAAAGGATGAGTTTGCAACTACTTTACTTTTGGAGAAAATTCAAAACATTCATTATTCAATAGAGCCCAATAGCAAAAATCAGGTTTTGAATGAAGAATCACATTTCTTGGTAGAATCATGCAGGACTGAAATTTTTGATGTTTTTCTACTCCTCTCATGAGCCCAAACAACTCTCTAAAAGCATGAGTTTGCAACTACTTTACTTTTGGAGAAAATTCAAAACATTCATTATTCAATAGAGCCCAATAGCAAAAACAAGCGTTTTGAATGAAGAATCACATTTCTTGGTAGAATCATGCAGGATTGAAATTTTTGATGGTTTTTTACTCCTCTCAACAGCCCAAACAAGTTTCTAAAAGGATGAGTTTGCAACTACTTTACTTTTGGAGAAAATTCAAAACATTCATTATTCAATAGGGCCCAAACTATCAAAAACCAGCGGTTTCATTGAACACACATTTCTTGGTAGAATCATGCAGGACTGAAATTTTTGATGTTTTTCTACTCCTCTCATGAGCCCAAACAAGTCTCTAAAAGCATGAGTTTGCAACTACTTTACTTTTGGAGAAAATTCAAAACATTCATTATTCAATAGAGCCCAATAGCAAAAACCAGCGTTTTGAATGAAGAATCACATTTCTTGGTAGAATCATGCAGGATTGAAATTTTTGATGGTTTTTTACTCCTCTCAACAGCCCAAACAAGTTTCTAAAAGGATGAGTTTGCAACTACTTTACTTTTGGAGAAAATTCAAAACATTCATTATTCAATAGAGCCCAATAGCAAAAATCAGGTTTTGAATGAAGAATCACATTTCTTGGTAGAATCATGCAGGACTGATTTTTTTGATGTTTTTCTACTCCTCTCATGAGCCCAAACAAGTCTCTAAAATCATGAGTTTGCAACTACTTTACTTTTGGAGAAAATTCAAAACATTCACTATTCAATAGAGCCCAATAGCAAAAATCAGGTGTTGAATGAAGAATCACATTTCTTGGTAAAATCATGCAGGATTGAAATTTTTGATGGTTTTTTACTCCTCTCAACAGCCCAAACAAGTTTCTAAAAGGATGAGTTTGCAACTACTTTACTTTTGGAGAAAATTCAAAACATTCATTATTCAATAGGGCCCAAACTATCAAAAACCAGCGGTTTCAATGAACACACATTTCTTGGTAGAATCATGCAGGACTGAAATTTTTGATGTTTTTCTACTCCTCTCATGAGCCCAAACAAGTCTCTAAAAGCATGAGTTTGCAACTACTTTACTTTTGGACAAAATTCAAAACATTCATTATTCAATAGAGCCCAATAGCAAAAACCAGCGTTTTGAATGAAGAATCACATTTCTTGGTAAAATCATGCAGGATTGAAATTTTTGATGGTTTTTTACTCCTCTCAACAGCCCAAGCAAGTTTCTAAAAGGATGAGTTTGCAACTACTTTACTTTTGGAGAAAAATCAAAACATTCATTATTCAATAGGGCCCAAACTATCAAAAACCAGTGGTTTCAATGAACACACATTTCTTGGTAGAATCATGCAGGACTGAAATTTTTGATGGTTTTTTACTCCTCTCAACAGCCCAAACAAGTTTCTAAAAGGATGAGTTTGCAGCTACTTTACTTTTGGAGAAAATTCAAAACATTCATTATTCAATAGGGCCCAAACTATCAAAAACCAGTGGTTTCAATGAACACACATTTCTTGGTAGAATCATGCAGGACTGAAATTTTTGATGTTTTTCTACTCCTCTCATGAGCCCAAACAAGTCTCTAAAAGCATGAGTTTGCAACTACTTTACTTTTGGACAAAATTCAAAACATTCATTATTCAATAGAGCCCAATAGCAAAAACCAGCGTTTTGAATGAAGAATCACATTTCTTGGTAAAATCATGCAGGATTGAAATTTTTGATGGTTTTTTACTCCTCTCAACAGCCCAAGCAAGTTTCTAAAAGGATGTTTGCAACTACTTTACTTTTGGAGAAAATTCAAAACATTCATTATTCAATAGGGCCCAAACTATCAAAAACCAGCGGTTTGAATGAACACACGTTTCTTGGTAGAATCATGCAGGACTGAAATTTTTGATGTTTTTCTACTCCTCTCATGAGCCCAAACAAGTCTCTAAAAGCATGAGTTTGCAACTACTTTACTTTTGGAGAAAATTCAAAACATTTACTATTCAATAGAGCCCAATAGCAAAAACCAGAGTTTTGAATGAAGAATCACATTTCTTGGTAGAATCATGCAGGATTGAAATTTTTGATGGTTTTTTACTCCTCTCAAAAGCCCAAACAAGTTTCTAAAAGGATGAGTTTGCAACTACTTTACTTTTGGAGAAAATTCAAAACATTCATTATTCAATAGGGCCCAAACTATCAAAAACCAGCGGTTTGAATGAACACACATTTCTTGGTAGAATCATGCAGGACTGAAATTTTTGATGTTTTTACACTCCTCTCATGAGCCCAAACAAGTCTCTAAAAGCATGAGTTTGCAACTACTTTACTTTTGGAGAAAATTCAAAACATTCACTATTCAATAGAGCCCAATAGCAAAAATCAGGTTTTGAATGAAGAATCACATTTCTTGGTAAAATCATGCAGGATTGAAATTTTTGATGGTTTTTTACTCCTCTCAACAGCCCAAACAAGTTTCTAAAAGGATGAGTTTGCAACTACTTTACTTTTGGAGAAAATTCAAAACATTCATTATTCAATAGGGCCCAAACTATCAAAAACCAGCGGTTTGAATGAACACACATTTCTTGGTAGAATCATGCAGGACTGAAATTTTTGATGTTTTTCTACTCCTCTCATGAGCCCAAACAAGTCTCTAAAAGCATGAGTTTGCAACTACTTTACTTTTGGAGAAAATTCAAAACATTCACTATTCAATAGAGCCCAATAGCAAAAATCAGGTTTTGAATGAAGAATCACATTTCTTGGTAAAATCATGCAGGATTGAAATTTTTGATGGTTTTTTACTCCTCTCAACAGCCCAAACAAGTTTCTAAAAGGATGAGTTTGCAACTACTTTACTTTTGGAGAAAATTCAAAACATTCATTATTCAATAGGGCCCAAACTATCAAACACCAGCGGTTTCAATGAACACACATTTCTTGGTAGAATCATGCAGGACTGAAATTTTTGATGTTTTTCTACTCCTCTCATGAGCCCAAACAAGTTTCTAAAAGCATGAGTTTGCAACTACTTTACTTTTGGAGAAAATTCAAAACATTCATTATTCAATAGAGCCCAATAGCAAAAACCAGCGTTTTGAATGAAGAATCACATTTCTTGGTAGAATCATGCAGGATTGAAATTTTTGATGGTTTTTTACTCCTCTCAACAGCCCAAACAAGTTTCTAAAAGGATGAGTTTGCAACTACTTTACTTTTGGAGAAAATTCAAAACATTCATTATTCAATAGGGCCCAAACTATCAAAAACCAGCGGTTTCAATGAACACACATTTCTTGGTAGAATCATGCAGGACTGAAATTTTTGATGTTTTTCTACTCCTCTCATGAGCCCAAACAAGTCTCTAAAAGCATGAGTTTGCAACTACTTTACTTTTGGAGAAAATTCAAAACATTCATTATTCAATAGAGCCCAATAGCAAAAACCAGCGTTTTGAATGAAGAATCACATTTCTTGGTAGAATCATGCAGGACTGAAATTTTTGATGTTTTTCTACTCCTCTCATGAGCCCAAACAAGTCTCTAAAATCATGAGTTTGCAACTACTTTACTTTTGGAGAAAATTCAAAACATTCACTATTCAATAGAGCCCAATAGCCAAAATCAGGTTTTGAATGAAGAATCACATTTATTGGTAAAATCATGCAGGATTGAAATTTTTGATGTTTTTTTACTCCTCTCAACAGCCCAAACAAGTTTCTAAAAGGATGAGTTTGCAACTACTTTACTTTTGGAGAAAATTCAAAACATTCATTATTCAATAGGGCCCAAACTATCAAAAACCAGCGGTTTGAATGAACACACATTTCTTGGTAGAATCATGCAGGACTGAAATTTTTGATGTTTTTCTACTCCTCTCATGAGCCCAAACAAGTCTCTAAAAGCATGAGTTTGCAACTACTTTACTTTTGGAGAAAATTCAAAACATTCACTATTCAATAGAGCCCAATAGCAAAAATCAGGTTTTGAATGAAGAATCACATTTCTTGGTAAAATCATGCAGGATTGAAATTTTTGATGGTTTTTTACTCCTCTCAACAGCCCAAACAAGTTTCTAAAAGGATGAGTTTGCAACTACTTTACTTTTGGAGAAAATTCAAAACATTCATTATTCAATAGGGCCCAAACAATCTAAAACCAGCGGTTTCAATGAACACACATTTCTTGGTAGAATCATGCAGGACTGAAATTTTTGATGTTTTTCTACTCCTCTCATGAGCCCAAACAAGTCTCTAAAAGCATGAGTTTGCAACTACTTTACTTTTGGAGAAAATTCAAAACATTCACTATTCAATAGAGCCCAATAGCAAAAATCAGGTTTTGAATGAAGAATCACATTTCTTGGTAAAATCATGCAGGATTGAAATTTTTGATGGTTTTTTACTCCTCTCAACAGCCCAAGCAAGTTTCTAAAAGGATGAGTTTGCAACTACTTTACTTTTGGAGAAAATTCAAAACATTCATTATTCAATAGGGCCCAAACTATCAAAAACCAGCGGTTTGAATGAACACACGTTTCTTGGTAGAATCATGCAGGACTGAAATTTTTGATGTTTTTCTACTCCTCTCATGAGCCCAAACAAGTCTCTAAAAGCATGAGTTTGCAACTACTTTACTTTTGGAGAAAATTCAAAACATTTACTATTCAATAGAGCCCAATAGCAAAAACCAGAGTTTTGAATGAAGAATCACATTTCTTGGTAGAATCATGCAGGATTGAAATTTTTGATGGTTTTTTACTCCTCTCAAAAGCCCAAACAAGTTTCTAAAAGGATGAGTTTGCAACTACTTTACTTTTGGAGAAAATTCAAAACATTCATTATTCAATAGGGCCCAAACTATCAAAAACCAGCGGTTTGAATGAACACACATTTCTTGGTAGAATCATGCAGGACTGAAATTTTTGATGTTTTTACACTCCTCTCATGAGCCCAAACAAGTCTCTAAAAGCATGAGTTTGCAACTACTTTACTTTTGGAGAAAATTCAAAACATTCACTATTCAATAGAGCCCAATAGCAAAAATCAGGTTTTGAATGAAGAATCACATTTCTTGGTAAAATCATGCAGGATTGAAATTTTTGATGGTTTTTTACTCCTCTCAACAGCCCAAACAAGTTTCTAAAAGGATGAGTTTGCAACTACTTTACTTTTGGAGAAAATTCAAAACATTCATTATTCAATAGGGCCCAAACTATCAAAAACCAGCGGTTTGAATGAACACACATTTCTTGGTAGAATCATGCAGGACTGAAATTTTTGATGTTTTTCTACTCCTCTCATGAGCCCAAACAAGTCTCTAAAAGCATGAGTTTGCAACTACTTTACTTTTGGAGAAAATTCAAAACATTCACTATTCAATAGAGCCCAATAGCAAAAATCAGGTTTTGAATGAAGAATCACATTTCTTGGTAAAATCATGCAGGATTGAAATTTTTGATGGTTTTTTACTCCTCTCAACAGCCCAAACAAGTTTCTAAAAGGATGAGTTTGCAACTACTTTACTTTTGGAGAAAATTCAAAACATTCATTATTCAATAGGGCCCAAACTATCAAACACCAGCGGTTTCAATGAACACACATTTCTTGGTAGAATCATGCAGGACTGAAATTTTTGATGTTTTTCTACTCCTCTCATGAGCCCAAACAAGTTTCTAAAAGCATGAGTTTGCAACTACTTTACTTTTGGAGAAAATTCAAAACATTCATTATTCAATAGAGCCCAATAGCAAAAACCAGCGTTTTGAATGAAGAATCACATTTCTTGGTAGAATCATGCAGGATTGAAATTTTTGATGGTTTTTTACTCCTCTCAACAGCCCAAACAAGTTTCTAAAAGGATGAGTTTGCAACTACTTTACTTTTGGAGAAAATTCAAAACATTCATTATTCAATAGGGCCCAAACTATCAAAAACCAGCGGTTTCAATGAACACACATTTCTTGGTAGAATCATGCAGGACTGAAATTTTTGATGTTTTTCTACTCCTCTCATGAGCCCAAACAAGTCTCTAAAAGCATGAGTTTGCAACTACTTTACTTTTGGAGAAAATTCAAAACATTCATTATTCAATAGAGCCCAATAGCAAAAACCAGCGTTTTGAATGAAGAATCACATTTCTTGGTAGAATCATGCAGGACTGAAATTTTTGATGTTTTTCTACTCCTCTCATGAGCCCAAACAAGTCTCTAAAATCATGAGTTTGCAACTACTTTACTTTTGGAGAAAATTCAAAACATTCACTATTCAATAGAGCCCAATAGCCAAAATCAGGTTTTGAATGAAGAATCACATTTATTGGTAAAATCATGCAGGATTGAAATTTTTGATGTTTTTTTACTCCTCTCAACAGCCCAAACAAGTTTCTAAAAGGATGAGTTTGCAACTACTTTACTTTTGGAGAAAATTCAAAACATTCATTATTCAATAGGGCCCAAACTATCAAAAACCAGCGGTTTGAATGAACACACATTTCTTGGTAGAATCATGCAGGACTGAAATTTTTGATGTTTTTCTACTCCTCTCATGAGCCCAAACAAGTCTCTAAAAGCATGAGTTTGCAACTACTTTACTTTTGGAGAAAATTCAAAACATTCATTATTCAATAGAGCCCAATAGCAAAAACCAGCGTTTTGAATGAAGAATCACATTTCTTGGTAGAATCATGCAGGATTGAAATTTTTGATGGTTTTTTACTCCTCTCAACAGCCCAAACAAGTTTCTAAAAGGATGAGTTTGCAACTACTTTACTTTTGGAGAAAATTCAAAACATTCATTATTCAATAGGGCCCAAACTATCAAAAACCAGCGGTTTCAATGAACACACATTTCTTGGTAGAATCATGCAGGACTGAAATTTTTGATGTTTTTCTACTCCTCTCATGAGCCCAAACAAGTCTCTAAAAGCATGAGTTTGCAACTACTTTACTTTTGGAGAAAATTCAAAACATTCATTATTCAATAGAGCCCAATAGCAAAAACCAGCGTTTTGAATGAAGAATCACATTTCTTGGTAGAATCATGCAGGACTGAAATTTTTGATGTTTTTCTACTCCTCTCATGAGCCCAAACAAGTCTCTAAAATCATGAGTTTGCAACTACTTTACTTTTGGAGAAAATTCAAAACATTCACTATTCAATAGAGCCCAATAGCCAAAATCAGGTTTTGAATGAAGAATCACATTTATTGGTAAAATCATGCAGGATTGAAATTTTTGATGTTTTTTTACTCCTCTCAACAGCCCAAACAAGTTTCTAAAAGGATGAGTTTGCAACTACTTTACTTTTGGAGAAAATTCAAAACATTCATTATTCAATAGGGCCCAAACTATCAAAAACCAGCGGTTTGAATGAACACACATTTCTTGGTAGAATCATGCAGGACTGAAATTTTTGATGTTTTTCTACTCCTCTCATGAGCCCAAACAAGTCTCTAAAAGCATGAGTTTGCAACTACTTTACTTTTGGAGAAAATTCAAAACATTCACTATTCAATAGAGCCCAATAGCAAAAATCAGGTTTTGAATGAAGAATCACATTTCTTGGTAAAATCATGCAGGATTGAAATTTTTGATGGTTTTTTACTCCTCTCAACAGCCCAAACAAGTTTCTAAAAGGATGAGTTTGCAACTACTTTACTTTTGGAGAAAATTCAAAACATTCATTATTCAATAGGGCCCAAACAATCTAAAACCAGCGGTTTCAATGAACACACATTTCTTGGTAGAATCATGCAGGACTGAAATTTTTGATGTTTTTCTACTCCTCTCATGAGCCCAAACAAGTCTCTAAAAGCATGAGTTTGCAACTACTTTACTTTTGGAGAAAA
Source organism: Dendrobates tinctorius (assembly GCF_039654945.1). Classification (NCBI taxonomy): domain Eukaryota; kingdom Metazoa; phylum Chordata; class Amphibia; order Anura; family Dendrobatidae; genus Dendrobates; species Dendrobates tinctorius. The sequence continues at coordinate 1,143,582 of NW_027361777.1, read as the reverse complement.
TTCAAAACATTCACTATTCAATAGAGCCCAATAGCAAAAATCAGGTTTTGAATGAAGAATCACATTTCTTGGTAAAATCATGCAGGATTGAAATTTTTGATGGTTTTTTACTCCTCTCAACAGCCCAAGCAAGTTTCTAAAAGGATGAGTTTGCAACTACTTTACTTTTGGAGAAAATTCAAAACATTCATTATTCAATAGGGCCCAAACTATCAAAAACCAGCGGTTTGAATGAACATACGTTTCTTGGTAGAATCATGCAGGACTGAAATTTTTGATGTTTTTCTACTCCTCTCATGAGCCCAAACAAGTCTCTAAAAGCATGAGTTTGCAACTACTTTACTTTTGGAGAAAATTCAAAACATTTACTATTCAATAGAGCCCAATAGCAAAAACCAGAGTTTTGAATGAAGAATCACATTTCTTGGTAGAATCATGCAGGATTGAAATTTTTGATGGTTTTTTACTCCTCTCAAAAGCCCAAACAAGTTTCTAAAAGGATGAGTTTGCAACTACTTTACTTTTGGAGAAAATTCAAAACATTCATTATTCAATAGGGCCCAAACTATCAAAAACCAGCGGTTTGAATGAACACACATTTCTTGGTAGAATCATGCAGGACTGAAATTTTTGATGTTTTTACACTCCTCTCATGAGCCCAAACAAGTCTCTAAAAGCATGAGTTTGCAACTACTTTACTTTTGGAGAAAATTCAAAACATTCACTATTCAATAGAGCCCAATAGCAAAAATCAGGTTTTGAATGAAGAATCACATTTCTTGGTAAAATCATGCAGGATTGAAATTTTTGATGGTTTTTTACTCCTCTCAACAGCCCAAACAAGTTTCTAAAAGGATGAGTTTGCAACTACTTTACTTTTGGAGAAAATTCAAAACATTCATTATTCAACAGGGCCCAAACTATCAAAAACCAGCGGTTTCAATGAACACACATTTCTTGGTAGAATCATGCAGGACTGAAATTTTTGATGTTTTTCTACTCCTCTCATGAGCCCAAACAAGTCTCTAAAAGCATGAGTTTGCAACTACTTTACTTTTGGAGAAAATTCAAAACATTCATTATTCAATAGAGCCCAATAGCAAAAACCAGCGTTTTGAATGAAGAATCACATTTCTTGGTAGAATCATGCAGGATTGAAATTTTTGATGGTTTTTTACTCCTCTCAACAGCCCAAACAAGTTTCTAAAAGGATGAGTTTGCAACTACTTTACTTTTGGAGAAAATTCAAAACATTCATTATTCAATAGGGCCCAAACTATCAAAAACCAGCGGTTTCAATGAACACACATTTCTTGGTAGAATCATGCAGGACTGAAATTTTTGATGTTTTTCTACTCCTCTCATGAGCCCAAACAAGTCTCTAAAAGCATGAGTTTGCAACTACTTTACTTTTGGAGAAAATTCAAAACATTCATTATTCAATAGAGCCCAATAGCAAAAACCAGCGTTTTGAATGAAGAATCACATTTCTTGGTAGAATCATGCAGGACTGAAATTTTTGATGTTTTTCTACTCCTCTCATGAGCCCAAACAAGTCTCTAAAATCATGAGTTTGCAACTACTTTACTTTTGGAGAAAATTCAAAACATTCACTATTCAATAGAGCCCAATAGCCAAAATCAGGTTTTGAATGAAGAATCACATTTCTTGGTAAAATCATGCAGGATTGAAATTTTTGATGGTTTTTTACTCCTCTCAACAGCCCAAACAAGTTTCTAAAAGGATGAGTTTGCAACTACTTTACTTTTGGAGAAAATTCAAAACATTCATTATTCAATAGGGCCCAAACTATCAAAAACCAGCGGTTTGAATGAACACACATTTCTTGGTAGAATCATGCAGGACTGAAATTTTTGATGTTTTTCTACTCCTCTCATGAGCCCAAACAAGTCTCTAAAAGCATGAGTTTGCAACTACTTTACTTTTGGAGAAAATTCAAAACATTCACTATTCAATAGAGCCCAATAGCAAAAATCAGGTTTTGAATGAAGAATCACATTTCTTGGTAAAATCATGCAGGATTGAAATTGTTGATGGTTTTTTACTCCTCTCAACAGCCCAAACAAGTTTCTAAAAGGATGAGTTTGCAACTACTTTACTTTTGGAGAAAATTCAAAACATTCATTATTCAATAGGGCCCAAACTATCAAAACCAGCGGTTTCAATGAACACACATTTCTTGGTAGAATCATGCAGGACTGAAATTTTTGATGTTTTTCTACTCGTCTCATGAGCCCAAACAAGTCTCTAAAAGCATGAGTTTGCAACTACTTTACTTTTGCAGAAAATTCAAAACATTCATTATTCAATAGAGCCCAATAGCAAAAATCAGGTTTTGAATGAAGAATCACATTTCTTGGTAGAATCATGCAGGATTGAAATTTTTGATGGTTTTTTACTCCTCTCAACAGCCCAAACAAGTTTCTAAAAGGATGAGTTTGCAACTACTTTACTTTTGGAGAAAATTCAAAACATTCATTATTCAATAGGGCCCAAAATATCAAAAGCCAGCGGTTTGAATGAACACACATTTCTTGGTAGAATCGTGCAGGACTGAAATTTTTGATGTTTTTCTACTCCTCTCATGAGCCCAAACAAGTCTCTAAAAGGATGAGTTTGCAACTACTTTACTTTTGGAGAAAATTCAAAACATTCATTATTCAATAGAGCCCAATAGCAAAAACCAGCGTTTTGAATGAAGAATCACATTTCTTGGTAGAATCATGCAGGATTGAAATTTTTGATGGTTTTTTACTCCTCTCAAAAGCCCAAACAAGTTTCTAAAAGGATGAGTTTGCAACTACTTTACTTTTGGAGAAAATTCAAAACATTCATTATTCCATAGGGCCCAAACTATCAAAAACCAGCGGTTTGAATGAACACACATTTCTTGGTAGAATCATGCAGGACTGAAATTTTTGATGTTTTTACACTCCTCTCATGAGCCCAAACAAGTCTCTAAAATCATGAGTTTGCAACTACTTTACTTTTGGAGAAAATTCAAAACATTCACTATTCAATAGACCCCAATAGCAAAAATCAGGTTTTGAATGAAGAATCACATTTCTTGGTAAAATCATGCAGGATTGAAATTTTTGATGGTTTTTTACTCCTCTCAACAGCCCAAACAAGTTTATAAAAGGATGAGTTTGCAACTACTTTACTTTTGGAGAAAATTCAAAACATTCATTATTCAATAGGGCCCAAACTATCAAAAACCAGCGGTTTCAATGAACACACATTTCTTGGTAGAATCATGCAGGACTGAAATTTTTGATATTTTTCTACTCCTCTCATGAGCCCAAACAAGTCTCTAAAAGCATGAGTTTGCAACTACTTTACTTTTGGAGAAAATTCAAAACATTCATTATTCAATAGAGCCCAATAGCAAAAACCAGCGTTTTGAATGAAGAATCACATTTCTTGGTAGAATCATGCAGGACTGAAATTTTTGATGTTTTTCTACTCCTCTCATGAGCCCAAACAAGTCTCTAAAATCATGAGTTTGCAACTACTTTACTTTTGGAGAAAATTCAAAACATTCACTATTCAATAGAGCCCAATAGCCAAAATCAGGTTTTGAATGAAGAATCACATTTCTTGGTAAAATCATGCAGGATTGAAATTTTTGATGGTTTTTTACTCCTCTCAACAGCCCAAACAAGTTTCTAAAAGGATGAGTTTGCAACTACTTTACTTTTGGAGAAAATTCAAAACATTCATTATTCAATAGGGCCCAAACTATCAAAAACCAGCGGTTTGAATGAACACACATTTCTTGGTAGAATCATGCAGGACTGAAATTTTTGATGTTTTTCTACTCCTCTCATGAGCCCAAACAAGTCTCTAAAAGCATGAGTTTGCAACTACTTTACTTTTGGAGAAAATTCAAAACATTCACTATTCAATAGAGCCCAATAGCAAAAATCAGGTTTTGAATGAAGAATCACATTTCTTGGTAAAATCATGCAGGATTGAAATTTTTGATGGTTTTTTACTCCTCTCAACAGCCCAAACAAGTTTCTAAAAGGATGAGTTTGCAACTACTTTACTTTTGGAGAAAATTCAAAACATTCATTATTCAATAGGGCCCAAACTATCTAAAACCAGCGGTTTCAATGAACATACATTTCTTGGTAGAATCATGCAGAACTGAAATTTTTGATGTTTTTCTACTCCTCTCATGAGCCCAAACAAGTCTCTAAAAGCATGAGTTTGCAACTACTTTACTTTTGGAGAAAATTCAAAACATTCATTATTCAATAGAGCCCAATAGCAAAAACCAGCGTTTTGAATGAAGAATCACATTTCTTGGTAGAATCATGCAGGATTGAAATTTTTGATGGTTTTTTACTCCTCTCAACAGCCCAAACAAGTTTCTAAAAGGATGAGTTTGCAACTACTTTACTTTTGGAGAAAATTCAAAACATTCATTATTCAATAGAGCCCAATAGCAAAAATCAGGTTTTGAATGAAGAATCACATTTCTTGGTAGAATCATGCAGGACTGAAATTTTTGATGTTTTTCTACTCCTCTCATGAGCCCAAACAACTCTCTAAAAGCATGAGTTTGCAACTACTTTACTTTTGGAGAAAATTCAAAACATTCATTATTCAATAGAGCCCAATAGCAAAAACAAGCGTTTTGAATGAAGAATCACATTTCTTGGTAGAATCATGCAGGATTGAAATTTTTGATGGTTTTTTACTCCTCTCAACAGCCCAAACAAGTTTCTAAAAGGATGAGTTTGCAACTACTTTACTTTTGGAGAAAATTCAAAACATTCATTATTCAATAGGGCCCAAACTATCAAAAACCAGCGGTTTCATTGAACACACATTTCTTGGTAGAATCATGCAGGACTGAAATTTTTGATGTTTTTCTACTCCTCTCATGAGCCCAAACAAGTCTCTAAAAGCATGAGTTTGCAACTACTTTACTTTTGGAGAAAATTCAAAACATTCATTATTCAATAGAGCCCAATAGCAAAAACCAGCGTTTTGAATGAAGAATCACATTTCTTGGTAGAATCATGCAGGATTGAAATTTTTGATGGTTTTTTACTCCTCTCAACAGCCCAAACAAGTTTCTAAAAGGATGAGTTTGCAACTACTTTACTTTTGGAGAAAATTCAAAACATTCATTATTCAATAGAGCCCAATAGCAAAAATCAGGTTTTGAATGAAGAATCACATTTCTTGGTAGAATCATGCAGGACTGAAATTTTTGATGTTTTTCTACTCCTCTCATGAGCCCAAACAAGTCTCTAAAATCATGAGTTTGCAACTACTTTACTTTTGGAGAAAATTCAAAACATTCACTATTCAATAGAGCCCAATAGCAAAAATCAGGTGTTGAATGAAGAATCACATTTCTTGGTAAAATCATGCAGGATTGAAATTTTTGATGGTTTTTTACTCCTCTCAACAGCCCAAACAAGTTTCTAAAAGGATGAGTTTGCAACTACTTTACTTTTGGAGAAAATTCAAAACATTCATTATTCAATAGGGCCCAAACTATCAAAAACCAGCGGTTTCAATGAACACACATTTCTTGGTAGAATCATGCAGGACTGAAATTTTTGATGTTTTTCTACTCCTCTCATGAGCCCAAACAAGTCTCTAAAAGCATGAGTTTGCAACTACTTTACTTTTGGACAAAATTCAAAACATTCATTATTCAATAGAGCCCAATAGCAAAAACCAGCGTTTTGAATGAAGAATCACATTTCTTGGTAAAATCATGCAGGATTGAAATTTTTGATGGTTTTTTACTCCTCTCAACAGCCCAAGCAAGTTTCTAAAAGGATGAGTTTGCAACTACTTTACTTTTGGAGAAAAATCAAAACATTCATTATTCAATAGGGCCCAAACTATCAAAAACCAGTGGTTTCAATGAACACACATTTCTTGGTAGAATCATGCAGGACTGAAATTTTTGATGGTTTTTTACTCCTCTCAACAGCCCAAACAAGTTTCTAAAAGGATGAGTTTGCAGCTACTTTACTTTTGGAGAAAATTCAAAACATTCATTATTCAATAGGGCCCAAACTATCAAAAACCAGTGGTTTCAATGAACACACATTTCTTGGTAGAATCATGCAGGACTGAAATTTTTGATGTTTTTCTACTCCTCTCATGAGCCCAAACAAGTCTCTAAAAGCATGAGTTTGCAACTACTTTACTTTTGGACAAAATTCAAAACATTCATTATTCAATAGAGCCCAATAGCAAAAACCAGCGTTTTGAATGAAGAATCACATTTCTTGGTAAAATCATGCAGGATTGAAATTTTTGATGGTTTTTTACTCCTCTCAACAGCCCAAGCAAGTTTCTAAAAGGATGTTTGCAACTACTTTACTTTTGGAGAAAATTCAAAACATTCATTATTCAATAGGGCCCAAACTATCAAAAACCAGCGGTTTGAATGAACACACGTTTCTTGGTAGAATCATGCAGGACTGAAATTTTTGATGTTTTTCTACTCCTCTCATGAGCCCAAACAAGTCTCTAAAAGCATGAGTTTGCAACTACTTTACTTTTGGAGAAAATTCAAAACATTTACTATTCAATAGAGCCCAATAGCAAAAACCAGAGTTTTGAATGAAGAATCACATTTCTTGGTAGAATCATGCAGGATTGAAATTTTTGATGGTTTTTTACTCCTCTCAAAAGCCCAAACAAGTTTCTAAAAGGATGAGTTTGCAACTACTTTACTTTTGGAGAAAATTCAAAACATTCATTATTCAATAGGGCCCAAACTATCAAAAACCAGCGGTTTGAATGAACACACATTTCTTGGTAGAATCATGCAGGACTGAAATTTTTGATGTTTTTACACTCCTCTCATGAGCCCAAACAAGTCTCTAAAAGCATGAGTTTGCAACTACTTTACTTTTGGAGAAAATTCAAAACATTCACTATTCAATAGAGCCCAATAGCAAAAATCAGGTTTTGAATGAAGAATCACATTTCTTGGTAAAATCATGCAGGATTGAAATTTTTGATGGTTTTTTACTCCTCTCAACAGCCCAAACAAGTTTCTAAAAGGATGAGTTTGCAACTACTTTACTTTTGGAGAAAATTCAAAACATTCATTATTCAATAGGGCCCAAACTATCAAAAACCAGCGGTTTGAATGAACACACATTTCTTGGTAGAATCATGCAGGACTGAAATTTTTGATGTTTTTCTACTCCTCTCATGAGCCCAAACAAGTCTCTAAAAGCATGAGTTTGCAACTACTTTACTTTTGGAGAAAATTCAAAACATTCACTATTCAATAGAGCCCAATAGCAAAAATCAGGTTTTGAATGAAGAATCACATTTCTTGGTAAAATCATGCAGGATTGAAATTTTTGATGGTTTTTTACTCCTCTCAACAGCCCAAACAAGTTTCTAAAAGGATGAGTTTGCAACTACTTTACTTTTGGAGAAAATTCAAAACATTCATTATTCAATAGGGCCCAAACTATCAAACACCAGCGGTTTCAATGAACACACATTTCTTGGTAGAATCATGCAGGACTGAAATTTTTGATGTTTTTCTACTCCTCTCATGAGCCCAAACAAGTTTCTAAAAGCATGAGTTTGCAACTACTTTACTTTTGGAGAAAATTCAAAACATTCATTATTCAATAGAGCCCAATAGCAAAAATCAGGTTTTGAATGAAGAATCACATTTCTTGGTAGAATCATGCAGGACTGAAATTTTTGATGTTTTTCTACTCCTCTCATGAGCCCAAACAACTCTCTAAAAGCATGAGTTTGCAACTACTTTACTTTTGGAGAAAATTCAAAACATTCATTATTCAATAGAGCCCAATAGCAAAAACAAGCGTTTTGAATGAAGAATCACATTTCTTGGTAGAATCATGCAGGATTGAAATTTTTGATGGTTTTTTACTCCTCTCAACAGCCCAAACAAGTTTCTAAAAGGATGAGTTTGCAACTACTTTACTTTTGGAGAAAATTCAAAACATTCATTATTCAATAGGGCCCAAACTATCAAAAACCAGCGGTTTCATTGAACACACATTTCTTGGTAGAATCATGCAGGACTGAAATTTTTGATGTTTTTCTACTCCTCTCATGAGCCCAAACAAGTCTCTAAAAGCATGAGTTTGCAACTACTTTACTTTTGGAGAAAATTCAAAACATTCATTATTCAATAGAGCCCAATAGCAAAAACCAGCGTTTTGAATGAAGAATCACATTTCTTGGTAGAATCATGCAGGATTGAAATTTTTGATGGTTTTTTACTCCTCTCAACAGCCCAAACAAGTTTCTAAAAGGATGAGTTTGCAACTACTTTACTTTTGGAGAAAATTCAAAACATTCATTATTCAATAGAGCCCAATAGCAAAAATCAGGTTTTGAATGAAGAATCACATTTCTTGGTAGAATCATGCAGGACTGAAATTTTTGATGTTTTTCTACTCCTCTCATGAGCCCAAACAAGTCTCTAAAATCATGAGTTTGCAACTACTTTACTTTTGGAGAAAATTCAAAACATTCACTATTCAATAGAGCCCAATAGCAAAAATCAGGTGTTGAATGAAGAATCACATTTCTTGGTAAAATCATGCAGGATTGAAATTTTTGATGGTTTTTTACTCCTCTCAACAGCCCAAACAAGTTTCTAAAAGGATGAGTTTGCAACTACTTTACTTTTGGAGAAAATTCAAAACATTCATTATTCAATAGGGCCCAAACTATCAAAAACCAGCGGTTTCAATGAACACACATTTCTTGGTAGAATCATGCAGGACTGAAATTTTTGATGTTTTTCTACTCCTCTCATGAGCCCAAACAAGTCTCTAAAAGCATGAGTTTGCAACTACTTTACTTTTGGACAAAATTCAAAACATTCATTATTCAATAGAGCCCAATAGCAAAAACCAGCGTTTTGAATGAAGAATCACATTTCTTGGTAAAATCATGCAGGATTGAAATTTTTGATGGTTTTTTACTCCTCTCAACAGCCCAAGCAAGTTTCTAAAAGGATGAGTTTGCAACTACTTTACTTTTGGAGAAAAATCAAAACATTCATTATTCAATAGGGCCCAAACTATCAAAAACCAGTGGTTTCAATGAACACACATTTCTTGGTAGAATCATGCAGGACTGAAATTTTTGATGGTTTTTTACTCCTCTCAACAGCCCAAACAAGTTTCTAAAAGGATGAGTTTGCAGCTACTTTACTTTTGGAGAAAATTCAAAACATTCATTATTCAATAGGGCCCAAACTATCAAAAACCAGTGGTTTCAATGAACACACATTTCTTGGTAGAATCATGCAGGACTGAAATTTTTGATGTTTTTCTACTCCTCTCATGAGCCCAAACAAGTCTCTAAAAGCATGAGTTTGCAACTACTTTACTTTTGGACAAAATTCAAAACATTCATTATTCAATAGAGCCCAATAGCAAAAACCAGCGTTTTGAATGAAGAATCACATTTCTTGGTAAAATCATGCAGGATTGAAATTTTTGATGGTTTTTTACTCCTCTCAACAGCCCAAGCAAGTTTCTAAAAGGATGTTTGCAACTACTTTACTTTTGGAGAAAATTCAAAACATTCATTATTCAATAGGGCCCAAACTATCAAAAACCAGCGGTTTGAATGAACACACGTTTCTTGGTAGAATCATGCAGGACTGAAATTTTTGATGTTTTTCTACTCCTCTCATGAGCCCAAACAAGTCTCTAAAAGCATGAGTTTGCAACTACTTTACTTTTGGAGAAAATTCAAAACATTTACTATTCAATAGAGCCCAATAGCAAAAACCAGAGTTTTGAATGAAGAATCACATTTCTTGGTAGAATCATGCAGGATTGAAATTTTTGATGGTTTTTTACTCCTCTCAAAAGCCCAAACAAGTTTCTAAAAGGATGAGTTTGCAACTACTTTACTTTTGGAGAAAATTCAAAACATTCATTATTCAATAGGGCCCAAACTATCAAAAACCAGCGGTTTGAATGAACACACATTTCTTGGTAGAATCATGCAGGACTGAAATTTTTGATGTTTTTACACTCCTCTCATGAGCCCAAACAAGTCTCTAAAAGCATGAGTTTGCAACTACTTTACTTTTGGAGAAAATTCAAAACATTCACTATTCAATAGAGCCCAATAGCAAAAATCAGGTTTTGAATGAAGAATCACATTTCTTGGTAAAATCATGCAGGATTGAAATTTTTGATGGTTTTTTACTCCTCTCAACAGCCCAAACAAGTTTCTAAAAGGATGAGTTTGCAACTACTTTACTTTTGGAGAAAATTCAAAACATTCATTATTCAATAGGGCCCAAACTATCAAACACCAGCGGTTTCAATGAACACACATTTCTTGGTAGAATCATGCAGGACTGAAATTTTTGATGTTTTTCTACTCCTCTCATGAGCCCAAACAAGTTTCTAAAAGCATGAGTTTGCAACTACTTTACTTTTGGAGAAAATTCAAAACATTCATTATTCAATAGAGCCCAATAGCAAAAACCAGCGTTTTGAATGAAGAATCACATTTCTTGGTAGAATCATGCAGGATTGAAATTTTTGATGGTTTTTTACTCCTCTCAACAGCCCAAACAAGTTTCTAAAAGGATGAGTTTGCAACTACTTTACTTTTGGAGAAAATTCAAAACATTCATTATTCAATAGGGCCCAAACTATCAAAAACCAGCGGTTTCAATGAACACACATTTCTTGGTAGAATCATGCAGGACTGAAATTTTTGATGTTTTTCTACTCCTCTCATGAGCCCAAAGAAGTCTCTAAAAGCATGAGTTTGCAACTACTTTACTTTTGGAGAAAATTCAAAACATTCATTATTCAAAAGAGCCCAATAGCAAAAACCAGCGTTTTGAATGAAGAATCACATTTCTTGGTAGAATCATGCAGGACTGAAATTTTTGATGTTTTTCTACTCCTCTCATGAGCCCAAACAAGTCTCTAAAATCATGAGTTTGCAACTACTTTACTTTTGGAGAAAATTCAAAACATTCACTATTCAATAGAGCCCAATAGCCAAAATCAGGTTTTGAATGAAGAATCACATTTATTGGTAAAATCATGCAGGATTGAAATTTTTGATGTTTTTTTACTCCTCTCAACAGCCCAAACAAGTTTCTAAAAGGATGAGTTTGCAACTACTTTACTTTTGGAGAAAATTCAAAACATTCATTATTCAATAGGGCCCAAACTATCAAAAACCAGCGGTTTGAATGAACACACATTTCTTGGTAGAATCATGCAGGACTGAAATTTTTGATGTTTTTCTACTCCTCTCATGAGCCCAAACAAGTCTCTAAAAGCATGAGTTTGCAACTACTTTACTTTTGGAGAAAATTCAAAACATTCACTATTCAATAGAGCCCAATAGCAAAAATCAGGTTTTGAATGAAGAATCACATTTCTTGGTAAAATCATGCAGGATTGAAATTTTTGATGGTTTTTTACTCCTCTCAACAGCCCAAACAAGTTTCTAAAAGGATGAGTTTGCAACTACTTTACTTTTGGAGAAAATTCAAAACATTCATTATTCAATAGGGCCCAAACAATCTAAAACCAGCGGTTTCAATGAACACACATTTCTTGGTAGAATCATGCAGGACTGAAATTTTTGATGTTTTTCTACTCCTCTCATGAGCCCAAACAAGTCTCTAAAAGCATGAGTTTGCAACTACTTTACTTTTGGAGAAAATTCAAAACATTCACTATTCAATAGAGCCCAATAGCAAAAATCAGGTTTTGAATGAAGAATCACATTTCTTGGTAAAATCATGCAGGATTGAAATTTTTGATGGTTTTTTACTCCTCTCAACAGCCCAAGCAAGTTTCTAAAAGGATGAGTTTGCAACTACTTTACTTTTGGAGAAAATTCAAAACATTCATTATTCAATAGGGCCCAAACTATCAAAAACCAGCGGTTTGAATGAACACACGTTTCTTGGTAGAATCATGCAGGACTGAAATTTTTGATGTTTTTCTACTCCTCTCATGAGCCCAAACAAGTCTCTAAAAGCATGAGTTTGCAACTACTTTACTTTTGGAGAAAATTCAAAACATTTACTATTCAATAGAGCCCAATAGCAAAAACCAGAGTTTTGAATGAAGAATCACATTTCTTGGTAGAATCATGCAGGATTGAAATTTTTGATGGTTTTTTACTCCTCTCAAAAGCCCAAACAAGTTTCTAAAAGGATGAGTTTGCAACTACTTTACTTTTGGAGAAAATTCAAAACATTCATTATTCAATAGGGCCCAAACTATCAAAAACCAGCGGTTTGAATGAACACACATTTCTTGGTAGAATCATGCAGGACTGAAATTTTTGATGTTTTTACACTCCTCTCATGAGCCCAAACAAGTCTCTAAAAGCATGAGTTTGCAACTACTTTACTTTTGGAGAAAATTCAAAACATTCACTATTCAATAGAGCCCAATAGCAAAAATCAGGTTTTGAATGAAGAATCACATTTCTTGGTAAAATCATGCAGGATTGAAATTTTTGATGGTTTTTTACTCCTCTCAACAGCCCAAACAAGTTTCTAAAAGGATGAGTTTGCAACTACTTTACTTTTGGAGAAAATTCAAAACATTCATTATTCAACAGGGCCCAAACTATCAAAAACCAGCGGTTTCAATGAACACACATTTCTTGGTAGAATCATGCAGGACTGAAATTTTTGATGTTTTTCTACTCCTCTCATGAGCCCAAACAAGTCTCTAAAAGCATGAGTTTGCAACTACTTTACTTTTGGAGAAAATTCAAAACATTCATTATTCAATAGAGCCCAATAGCAAAAACCAGCGTTTTGAATGAAGAATCACATTTCTTGGTAGAATCATGCAGGATTGAAATTTTTGATGGTTTTTTACTCCTCTCAACAGCCCAAACAAGTTTCTAAAAGGATGAGTTTGCAACTACTTTACTTTTGGAGAAAATTCAAAACATTCATTATTCAATAGGGCCCAAACTATCAAAAACCAGCGGTTTCAATGAACACACATTTCTTGGTAGAATCATGCAGGATTGAAATTTTTGATGTTTTTCTACTCCTCTCATGAGCCCAAACAAGTCTCTAAAAGCATGAGTTTGCAACTACTTTACTTTTGGAGAAAATTCAAAACATTCATTATTCAATAGAGCCCAATAGCAAAAACCAGCGTTTTGAATGAAGAATCACATTTCTTGGTAGAATCATGCAGGACTGAAATTTTTGATGTTTTTCTACTCCTCTCATGAGCCCAAACAAGTCTCTAAAATCATGAGTTTGCAACTACTTTACTTTTGGAGAAAATTCAAAACATTCACTATTCAATAGAGCCCAATAGCCAAAATCAGGTTTTGAATGAAGAATCACATTTCTTGGTAAAATCATGCAGGATTGAAATTTTTGATGGTTTTTTACTCCTCTCAACAGCCCAAACAAGTTTCTAAAAGGATGAGTTTGCAACTACTTTACTTTTGGAGAAAATTCAAAACATTCATTATTCAATAGGGCCCAAACTATCAAAAACCAGCGGTTTGAATGAACACACATTTCTTGGTAGAATCATGCAGGACTGAAATTTTTGATGTTTTTCTACTCCTCTCATGAGCCCAAACAAGTCTCTAAAAGCATGAGTTTGCAACTACTTTACTTTTGGAGAAAATTCAAAACATTCACTATTCAATAGAGCCCAATAGCAAAAATCAGGTTTTGAATGAAGAATCACATTTCTTGGTAAAATCATGCAGGATTGAAATTTTTGATGGTTTTTTACTCCTCTCAACAGCCCAAACAAGTTTCTAAAAGGATGAGTTTGCAACTACTTTACTTTTGGAGAAAATTCAAAACATTCATTATTCAATAGGGCCCAAACAATCTAAAACCAGCGGTTTCAATGAACACACATTTCTTGGTAGAATCATGCAGGACTGAAATTTTTGATGTTTTTCTACTCCTCTCATGAGCCCAAACAAGTCTCTAAAAGCATGAGTTTGCAACTACTTTACTTTTGGAGAAAATTCAAAACATTCACTATTCAATAGAGCCCAATAGCAAAAATCAGGTTTTGAATGAAGAATCACATTTCTTGGTAAAATCATGCAGGATTGAAATTTTTGATGGTTTTTTACTCCTCTCAACAGCCCAAACAAGTTTCTAAAAGGATGAGTTTGCAACTACTTTACTTTTGGAGAAAATTCAAAACATTCATTATTCAATAGTGCCCAATAGCAAAAATCAGGTTTTGAATGAAGAATCACATTTCTTGGTAGAATCATGCAGGACTGAAATTTTTGATGTTTTTCTACTCCTCTCATGAGCCCAAACAAGTCTCTAAAATCATGAGTTTGCAACTACTTTACTTTTGGAGAAAATTCAAAACATTCACTATTCAATAGAGCCCAATAGCAAAAATCAGGTTTTGAATGAAGAATCACATTTCTTGGTAAAATCATGCAGGATTGAAATTTTTGATGGTTTTTTACTCCTCTCAACAGCCCAAGCAAGTTTCTAAAAGGATGAGTTTGCAACTACTTTACTTTTGGAGAAAATTCAAAACATTCATTATTCAATAGGGCCCAAACTATCAAAAACCAGCGGTTTGAATGAACACACATTTCTTGGTAGAATCATGCAGGACTGAAATTTTTGATGTTTTTCTACTCCTCTCATGAGCCCAAACAAGTCTCTAAAAGCATGAGTTTGCAACTACTTTACTTTTGGAGAAAATTCAAAACATTCACTATTCAATAGAGCCCAATAGCAAAAATCAGGTTTTGAATGAAGAATCACATTTCTTGGTAAAATCATGCAGGATTGAAATTTTTGATGGTTTTTTACTCCTCTCAACAGCCCAAACAAGTTTCTAAAAGGATGAATTTGCAACTACTTTACTTTTGGAGAAAATTCAAAACATTCATTATTCAATAGGGCCCAAACTATCAAAAACCAGCGGTTTCAATGAACACACATTTCTTGGTAGAATCATGCAGGACTGAAATTTTTGATGTTTTTCTACTCCTCTCATGAGCCCAAACAAGTCTCTAAAAGCATGAGTTTGCAACTACTTTACTTTTGGAGAAAATTCAAAACATTCATTATTCAATAAAGCCCAATAGCAAAAACCAGCGTTTTGAATGAAGAATCACATTTCTTGGTAGAATCATGCAGGATTGAAATTTTTGATGGTTTTTTACTCCTCTCAACAGCCCAAACAAGTTTCTAAAAGGATGAGTTTGCAACTACTTTACTTTTGGAGAAAATTCAAAACATTCATTATTCAATAGGGCCCAAACTATCAAAAACCAGCGGTTTGAATGAACACACATTTCTTGGTAGAATCATGCAGGACTGAAATTTTTGATGTTTTTCTACTCCTCTCATGAGCCCAAACAAGTCTCTAAAAGCATGAGTTTGCAACTACTTTACTTTTGGAGAAAATTCAAAACATTCACTATTCAATAGAGCCCAATAGCAAAAATCAGGTTTTGAATGAAGAATCACATTTCTTGGTAAAATCATGCAGGATTGAAATTTTTGATGGTTTTTTACTCCTCTCAACAGCCCAAGCAAGTTTCTAAAAGGATGAGTTTGCAACTACTTTACTTTTGGAGAAAATTCAAAACATTCATTATTCAATAGGGCCCAAACTATCAAAAACCAGCGGTTTGAATGAACACACATTTCTTGGTAGAATCATGCAGGACTGAAATTTTTGATGTTTTTCTACTCCCATGAGCCCAAACAAGTCTCTAAAAGCATGAGTTTGCAACTACTTTACTTTTGGAGAAAATTCAAAACATTCACTATTCAATAGAGCCCAATAGCAAAAATCAGGTTTTGAATGAAGAATCACATTTCTTGGTAAAATCATGCAGGATTGAAATTTTTGATGGTTTTTTACTCCTCTCAACAGCCCAAACAAGTTTCTAAAAGGATGAGTTTGCAACTACTTTACTTTTGGAGAAAATTCAAAACATTCATTATTCAATAGGGCCCAAACTATCAAAAACCAGCGGTTTCAATGAACACACATTTCTTGGTAGAATCATGCAGGACTGAAATTTTTGATGTTTTTCTACTCCTCTCATGAGCCCAAACAAGTCTCTAAAAGCATGAGTTTGCAACTACTTTACTTTTGGAGAAAATTCAAAACATTCATTATTCAATAGAGCCCAATAGCAAAAACCAGCGTTTTGAATGAAGAATCACATTTCTTGGTAGAATCATTGAGGATTGAAATTTTTGATGGTTTTTTACTCCTCTCAACAGCCCAAACAAGTTTCTAAAAGGATGAGTTTGCAACTACTTTACTTTTGGAGAAAATTCAAAACATTCATTATTCAATAGGGCCCAAACTATCAAAAACCAGCGGTTTCAATGAACACACATTTCTTGATAGAATCATGCAGGACTGAAATTTTTGATGTTTTTCTACTCCTCTCATGAGCCCAAACAAGTCTCTAAAAGCATGAGTTTGCAACTACTTTACTTTTGGAGAAAATTCAAAACATTCATTATTCAATAGAGCCCAATAGCAAAAACCAGCGTTTTGAATGAAGAATCACATTTCTTGGTAGAATCATGCAGGATTGAAATTTTTGATGGTTTTTTACTCCTCTCAACAGCCCAAACAAGTTTCTAAAAGGATGAGTTTGCAACTACTTTACTTTTGGAGAAAATTCAAAACATTCATTATTCAATAGGGCCCAAACTATCAAAAACCAGCGGTTTGAATGAACACACATTTCTTGGTAGAATTATGCAGGACTGAAATTTTTGATGTTTTTCTACTCCTCTCATGAGCCCAAACAAGTCTCTAAAAGCATGAGTTTGCAACTACTTTACTTTTGGAGAAAATTCAAAACATTCACTATTCAATAGAGCCCAATAGCAAAAATCAGGTTTTGAATGAAGAATCACATTTCTTGGTAAAATCATGCAGGATTGAAATTTTTGATGGTTTTTTACTCCTCTCAACAGCCCAAACAAGTTTCTAAAAGGATGAGTTTGCAACTACTTTACATTTGGAGAAAATTCAAAACATTCATTATTCAATAGGGCCCAAACTATCAAAAACCAGCGGTTTGAATGAACACACATTTCTTGGTAGAATCATGCAGGACTGAAATTTTTGATGTTTTTCTACTCCTCTCATGAGCCCAAACAAGTCTCTAAAAGCATGAGTTTGCAACTACTTTACTTTTGGAGAAAATTCAAAACATTCATTATTCAATAGAGCCCAATAGCAAAAACCAGCGTTTTGAATGAAGAATCACATTTCTTGGTAGAATCATGCAGGATTGAAATTTTTGATGGTTTTTTACTCCTCTCAACAGCCCAAACAAGTTTCTAAAAGGATGAGTTTGCAACTACTTTACTTTTGGAGAAAATTCAAAACATTCATTATTCAATAGAGCCCAATAGCAAAAATCAGGTTTTGAATGAAGAATCACATTTCTTGGTAGAATCATGCAGGACTGAAATTTTTGATGTTTTTCTACTCCTCTCATGAGCCCAAACAAGTCTCTAAAAGCATGAGTTTGCAACTACTTTACTTTTGGAGAAAATTCAAAACATTCACTATTCAATAGAGCCCAATAGCAAAAATCAGGTTTTGAATGAAGAATCACATTTCTTGGTAGAATCATGCAGGATTGAAATTTTTGATGTTTTTTTACTCCTCTCAACAGCCCAAACAAGTTTCTAAAAGGATGAGTTTGCAACTACTTTACTTTTGGAGAAAATTCAAAACATTCATTATTCAATAGGGCCCAAACTATCAAAAACCAGCGGTTTGAATGAACACACATTTCTTGGTAGAATCATGCAGGACTGAAATTTTTGATGTTTTTCTACTCCTCTCATGAGCCCAAACAAGTCTCTAAAATCATGAGTTTGCAACTACTTTACTTTTGGAGAAAATTCAAAACATTCACTATTCAATAGAGCCCAATAGCAAAAATCAGGTTTTGAATGAAGAATCACATTTCTTGGTAAAATCATGCAGGATTGAAATTGTTGATGGTTTTTTACTCCTCTCAACAGCCCAAACAAGTTTCTAAAAGGATGAGTTTGCAACTACTTTACTTTTGGAGAAAATTTAAAACATTCATTATTCAATAGGGCCCAAACTATCAAAAACCAGCGGTTTCAATGAACACACATTTCTTGGTAGAATCATGCAGGACTGAAATTTTTGATGTTTTTCTACTCCTCTCATGAGCCCAAACAAGTCTCTAAAAGCATGAGTTTGCAACTACTTTACTTTTGGAGAAAATTCAAAACATTCATTATTCAATAGAGCCCAATAGCAAAAACCAGCGTTTTGAATGAAGAAACACATTTCTTGGTAGAATCATGCAGGATTGAAATTTTTGATGGTTTTTTACTCCTCTCAACAGCCCAAACAAGTTTATAAAAGGATGAGTTTGCAACTACTTTACTTTTGGAGAAAATTCAAAACATTCATTATTCAATAGAGCCCAATAGCAAAAATCAGGTTTTGAATGAAGAATCACATTTCTTGGTAGAATCATGCAGGACTGAAATTTTTGATGTTTTTCTACTCCTCTCATGAGCCCAAACAAGTCTCTAAAAGCATGAGTTTGCAACTACTTTACTTTTGGAGAAAATTCAAAACATTCACTATTCAATAGAGCCCAATAGCAAAAATCAGGTTTTGAATGAAGAATCACATTTCTTGGTAGAATCATGCAGGATTGAAATTTTTGATGTTTTTTTACTCCTCTCAACAGCCCAAACAAGTTTCTAAAAGGATGAGTTTGCAACTACTTTACTTTTGGAGAAAATTCAAAACATTCATTATTCAATAGGGCCCAAACTATCAAAAACCAGCGGTTTGAATGAACACACATTTCTTGGTAGAATCATGCAGGACTGAAATTTTTGATGTTTTTCTACTCCTCTCATGAGCCCAAACAAGTCTCTAAAATCATGAGTTTGCAACTACTTTACTTTTGGAGAAAATTCAAAACATTCACTATTCAATAGAGCCCAATAGCAAAAATCAGGTTTTGAATGAAGAATCACATTTCTTGGTAAAATCATGCAGGATTGAAATTGTTGATGGTTTTTTACTCCTCTCAACAGCCCAAACAAGTTTCTAAAAGGATGAGTTTGCAACTACTTTACTTTTGGAGAAAATTTAAAACATTCATTATTCAATAGGGCCCAAACTATCAAAAACCAGCGGTTTCAATGAACACACATTTCTTGGTAGAATCATGCAGGACTGAAATTTTTGATGTTTTTCTACTCCTCTCATGAGCCCAAACAAGTCTCTAAAAGCATGAGTTTGCAACTACTTTACTTTTGGAGAAAATTCAAAACATTCATTATTCAATAGAGCCCAATAGCAAAAACCAGCGTTTTGAATGAAGAAACACATTTCTTGGTAGAATCATGCAGGATTGAAATTTTTGATGGTTTTTTACTCCTCTCAACAGCCCAAACAAGTTTATAAAAGGATGAGTTTGCAACTACTTTACTTTTGGAGAAAATTCAAAACATTCATTATTCAATAGGGCCCAAACTATCAAACACCAGCGGTTTCAATGAACTCACATTTCTTGGTAGAATCATGCGTGACTGAAATTTTTGATGTTTTTCTACTCCTCTCATGAGCCCAAACAAGTTTCTAAAAGCATGAGTTTGCAACTACTTTACTTTTGGAGAAAATTCAAAACATTCATTATTCAATAGAGCCCAATAGCAAAAACCAGCGTTTTGAATGAAGAAACACATTTCTTGGTAGAATCATGCAGGATTGAAATTTTTGATGGTTTTTTACTCCTCTCAACAGCCCAAACAAGTTTCTAAAAGGATGAGTTTGCAACTACTTTACTTTTGGAGAAAATTCAAAACATTCATTATTCAATAGGGCCCAAACTATCAAAAACCAGCGGTTTCAATGAACACACATTTCTTGGCAGAATCATGCAGGACTGAAATTTTTGATATTTTTCTACTCCTCTCATGAGCCCAAACAAGTCTCTAAAAGCATGAGTTTGCAACTACTTTACTTTTGGAGAAAATTCAAAACATTCATTATTCAATAGAGCCCAATAGCAAAAACCAGCGTTTTGAATGAAGAATCACATTTCTTGGTAGAATCATGCAGGACTGAAATTTTTGATGTTTTTCTACTCCTCTCATGAGCCCAAACAAGTCTCTAAAATCATGAGTTTGCAACTACTTTACTTTTGGAGAAAATTCAAAACATTCACTATTCAATAGAGCCCAATAGCCAAAATCAGGTTTTGAATGAAGAATCACATTTCTTGGTAAAATCATGCAGGATTGAAATTTTTGATGGTTTTTTACTCCTCTCAACAGCCCAAACAAGTTTCTAAAAGGATGAGTTTGCAACTACTTTACTTTTGGAGAAAATTCAAAACATTCATTATTCAATAGGGCCCAAACTATCAAAAACCAGCGGTTTGAATGAACACACATTTCTTGGTAGAATCATGCAGGACTGAAATTTTTGATGTTTTTCTACTCCTCTCATGAGCCCAAACAAGTCTCTAAAAGCATGAGTTTGCAACTACTTTACTTTTGGAGAAAATTCAAAACATTCACTATTCAATAGAGCCCAATAGCAAAAATCAGGTTTTGAATGAAGAATCACATTTCTTGGTAAAATCATGCAGGATTGAAATTTTTGATGGTTTTTTACTCCTCTCAACAGCCCAAACAAGTTTCTAAAAGGATGAGTTTGCAACTACTTTACTTTTGGAGAAAATTCAAAACATTCATTATTCAATAGGGCCCAAACTATCTAAAACCAGCGGTTTCAATGAACATACATTTCTTGGTAGAATCATGCAGAACTGAAATTTTTGATGTTTTTCTACTCCTCTCATGAGCCCAAACAAGTCTCTAAAAGCATGAGTTTGCAACTACTTTACTTTTGGAGAAAATTCAAAACATTCATTATTCAATAGAGCCCAATAGCAAAAACCAGCGTTTTGAATGAAGAATCACATTTCTTGGTAGAATCATGCAGGATTGAAATTTTTGATGGTTTTTTACTCCTCTCAACAGCCCAAACAAGTTTCTAAAAGGATGAGTTTGCAACTACTTTACTTTTGGAGAAAATTCAAAACATTCATTATTCAATAGAGCCCAATAGCAAAAATCAGGTTTTGAATGAAGAATCACATTTCTTGGTAGAATCATGCAGGACTGAAATTTTTGATGTTTTTCTACTCCTCTCATGAGCCCAAACAACTCTCTAAAAGCATGAGTTTGCAACTACTTTACTTTTGGAGAAAATTCAAAACATTCATTATTCAATAGAGCCCAATAGCAAAAACAAGCGTTTTGAATGAAGAATCACATTTCTTGGTAGAATCATGCAGGATTGAAATTTTTGATGGTTTTTTACTCCTCTCAACAGCCCAAACAAGTTTCTAAAAGGATGAGTTTGCAACTACTTTACTTTTGGAGAAAATTCAAAACATTCATTATTCAATAGGGCCCAAACTATCAAAAACCAGCGGTTTCATTGAACACACATTTCTTGGTAGAATCATGCAGGACTGAAATTTTTGATGTTTTTCTACTCCTCTCATGAGCCCAAACAAGTCTCTAAAAGCATGAGTTTGCAACTACTTTACTTTTGGAGAAAATTCAAAACATTCATTATTCAATAGAGCCCAATAGCAAAAACCAGCGTTTTGAATGAAGAATCACATTTCTTGGTAGAATCATGCAGGATTGAAATTTTTGATGGTTTTTTACTCCTCTCAACAGCCCAAACAAGTTTCTAAAAGGATGAGTTTGCAACTACTTTACTTTTGGAGAAAATTCAAAACATTCATTATTCAATAGGGCCCAAACTATCAAAAACCAGCGGTTTCATTGAACACACATTTCTTGGTAGAATCATGCAGGACTGAAATTTTTGATGTTTTTCTACTCCTCTCATGAGCCCAAACAAGTCTCTAAAAGCATGAGTTTGCAACTACTTTACTTTTGGAGAAAATTCAAAACATTCATTATTCAATAGAGCCCAATAGCAAAAACCAGCGTTTTGAATGAAGAATCACATTTCTTGGTAGAATCATGCAGGATTGAAATTTTTGATGGTTTTTTACTCCTCTCAACAGCCCAAACAAGTTTCTAAAAGGATGAGTTTGCAACTACTTTACTTTTGGAGAAAATTCAAAACATTCATTATTCAATAGAGCCCAATAGCAAAAATCAGGTTTTGAATGAAGAATCACATTTCTTGGTAGAATCATGCAGGACTGAAATTTTTGATGTTTTTCTACTCCTCTCATGAGCCCAAACAAGTCTCTAAAATCATGAGTTTGCAACTACTTTACTTTTGGAGAAAATTCAAAACATTCACTATTCAATAGAGCCCAATAGCAAAAATCAGGTGTTGAATGAAGAATCACATTTCTTGGTAAAATCATGCAGGATTGAAATTTTTGATGGTTTTTTACTCCTCTCAACAGCCCAAACAAGTTTCTAAAAGGATGAGTTTGCAACTACTTTACTTTTGGAGAAAATTCAAAACATTCATTATTCAATAGGGCCCAAACTATCAAAAACCAGCGGTTTCAATGAACACACATTTCTTGGTAGAATCATGCAGGACTGAAATTTTTGATGTTTTTCTACTCCTCTCATGAGCCCAAACAAGTCTCTAAAAGCATGAGTTTGCAACTACTTTACTTTTGGACAAAATTCAAAACATTCATTATTCAATAGAGCCCAATAGCAAAAACCAGCGTTTTGAATGAAGAATCACATTTCTTGGTAAAATCATGCAGGATTGAAATTTTTGATGGTTTTTTACTCCTCTCAACAGCCCAAGCAAGTTTCTAAAAGGATGAGTTTGCAACTACTTTACTTTTGGAGAAAAATCAAAACATTCATTATTCAATAGGGCCCAAACTATCAAAAACCAGTGGTTTCAATGAACACACATTTCTTGGTAGAATCATGCAGGACTGAAATTTTTGATGGTTTTTTTACTCCTCTCAACAGCCCAAACAAGTTTCTAAAAGGATGAGTTTGCAGCTACTTTACTTTTGGAGAAAATTCAAAACATTCATTATTCAATAGGGCCCAAACTTTCAAAAACCAGTGGTTTCAATGAACACACATTTCTTGGTAGAATCATGCAGGACTGAAATTTTTGATGTTTTTCTACTCCTCTCATGAGCCCAAACAAGTCTCTAAAAGCATGAGTTTGCAACTACTTTACTTTTGGACAAAATTCAAAACATTCATTATTCAATAGAGCCCAATAGCAAAAACCAGCGTTTTGAATGAAGAATCACATTTCTTGGTAAAATCATGCAGGATTGAAATTTTTGATGGTTTTTTACTCCTCTCAACAGCCCAAACAAGTTTCTAAAAGGATGAGTTTGCAACTACTTTACTTTTGGAGAAAATTCAAAACATTCATTATTCAATAGAGCCCAATAGCAAAAATCAGGTTTTGAATGAAGAATCACATTTCTTGGTAGAATCATGCAGGACTGAAATTTTTGATGTTTTTCTACTCCTCTCATGAGCCCAAACAAGTCTCTAAAAGCATGAGTTTGCAACTACTTTACTTTTGGAGAAAATTCAAAACATTCACTATTCAATAGAGCCCAATAGCAAAAATCAGGTTTTGAATGAAGAATCACATTTCTTGGTAGAATCATGCAGGATTGAAATTTTTGATGTTTTTTTACTCCTCTCAACAGCCCAAACAAGTTTCTAAAAGGATGAGTTTGCAACTACTTTACTTTTGGAGAAAATTCAAAACATTCATTATTCAATAGGGCCCAAACTATCAAAAACCAGCGGTTTGAATGAACACACATTTCTTGGTAGAATCATGCAGGACTGAAATTTTTGATGTTTTTCTACTCCTCTCATGAGCCCAAACAAGTCTCTAAAATCATGAGTTTGCAACTACTTTACTTTTGGAGAAAATTCAAAACATTCACTATTCAATAGAGCCCAATAGCAAAAATCAGGTTTTGAATGAAGAATCACATTTCTTGGTAAAATCATGCAGGATTGAAATTGTTGATGGTTTTTTACTCCTCTCAACAGCCCAAACAAGTTTCTAAAAGGATGAGTTTGCAACTACTTTACTTTTGGAGAAAATTTAAAACATTCATTATTCAATAGGGCCCAAACTATCAAAAACCAGCGGTTTCAATGAACACACATTTCTTGGTAGAATCATGCAGGACTGAAATTTTTGATGTTTTTCTACTCCTCTCATGAGCCCAAACAAGTCTCTAAAAGCATGAGTTTGCAACTACTTTACTTTTGGAGAAAATTCAAAACATTCATTATTCAATAGAGCCCAATAGCAAAAACCAGCGTTTTGAATGAAGAAACACATTTCTTGGTAGAATCATGCAGGATTGAAATTTTTGATGGTTTTTTACTCCTCTCAACAGCCCAAACAAGTTTATAAAAGGATGAGTTTGCAACTACTTTACTTTTGGAGAAAATTCAAAACATTCATTATTCAATAGGGCCCAAACTATCAAACACCAGCGGTTTCAATGAACACACATTTCTTGGTAGAATCATGCGTGACTGAAATTTTTGATGTTTTTCTACTCCTCTCATGAGCCCAAACAAGTTTCTAAAAGCATGAGTTTGCAACTACTTTACTTTTGGAGAAAATTCAAAACATTCATTATTCAATAGAGCCCAATAGCAAAAACCAGCGTTTTGAATGAAGAAACACATTTCTTGGTAGAATCATGCAGGATTGAAATTTTTGATGGTTTTTTACTCCTCTCAACAGCCCAAACAAGTTTCTAAAAGGATGAGTTTGCAACTACTTTACTTTTGGAGAAAATTCAAAACATTCATTATTCAATAGGGCCCAAACTATCAAAAACCAGCGGTTTCAATGAACACACATTTCTTGGTAGAATCATGCAGGACTGAAATTTTTGATATTTTTCTACTCCTCTCATGAGCCCAAACAAGTCTCTAAAAGCATGAGTTTGCAACTACTTTACTTTTGGAGAAAATTCAAAACATTCATTATTCAATAGAGCCCAATAGCAAAAACCAGCGTTTTGAATGAAGAATCACATTTCTTGGTAGAATCATGCAGGACTGAAATTTTTGATGTTTTTCTACTCCTCTCATGAGCCCAAACAAGTCTCTAAAATCATGAGTTTGCAACTACTTTACTTTTGGAGAAAATTCAAAACATTCACTATTCAATAGAGCCCAATAGCCAAAATCAGGTTTTGAATGAAGAATCACATTTCTTGGTAAAATCATGCAGGATTGAAATTTTTGATGGTTTTTTACTCCTCTCAACAGCCCAAACAAGTTTCTAAAAGGATGAGTTTGCAACTACTTTACTTTTGGAGAAAATTCAAAACATTCATTATTCAATAGGGCCCAAACTATCAAAAACCAGCGGTTTGAATGAACACACATTTCTTGGTAGAATCATGCAGGACTGAAATTTTTGATGTTTTTCTACTCCTCTCATGAGCCCAAACAAGTCTCTAAAAGCATGAGTTTGCAACTACTTTACTTTTGGAGAAAATTCAAAACATTCACTATTCAATAGAGCCCAATAGCAAAAATCAGGTTTTGAATGAAGAATCACATTTCTTGGTAAAATCATGCAGGATTGAAATTTTTGATGGTTTTTTACTCCTCTCAACAGCCCAAACAAGTTTCTAAAAGGATGAGTTTGCAACTACTTTACTTTTGGAGAAAATTCAAAACATTCATTATTCAATAGGGCCCAAACTATCTAAAACCAGCGGTTTCAATGAACATACATTTCTTGGTAGAATCATGCAGAACTGAAATTTTTGATGTTTTTCTACTCCTCTCATGAGCCCAAACAAGTCTCTAAAAGCATGAGTTTGCAACTACTTTACTTTTGGAGAAAATTCAAAACATTCATTATTCAATAGAGCCCAATAGCAAAAACCAGCGTTTTGAATGAAGAATCACATTTCTTGGTAGAATCATGCAGGATTGAAATTTTTGATGGTTTTTTACTCCTCTCAACAGCCCAAACAAGTTTCTAAAAGGATGAGTTTGCAACTACTTTACTTTTGGAGAAAATTCAAAACATTCATTATTCAATAGAGCCCAATAGCAAAAATCAGGTTTTGAATGAAGAATCACATTTCTTGGTAGAATCATGCAGGACTGAAATTTTTGATGTTTTTCTACTCCTCTCATGAGCCCAAACAACTCTCTAAAAGCATGAGTTTGCAACTACTTTACTTTTGGAGAAAATTCAAAACATTCATTATTCAATAGAGCCCAATAGCAAAAACAAGCGTTTTGAATGAAGAATCACATTTCTTGGTAGAATCATGCAGGATTGAAATTTTTGATGGTTTTTTACTCCTCTCAACAGCCCAAACAAGTTTCTAAAAGGATGAGTTTGCAACTACTTTACTTTTGGAGAAAATTCAAAACATTCATTATTCAATAGGGCCCAAACTATCAAAAACCAGCGGTTTCATTGAACACACATTTCTTGGTAGAATCATGCAGGACTGAAATTTTTGATGTTTTTCTACTCCTCTCATGAGCCCAAACAAGTCTCTAAAAGCATGAGTTTGCAACTACTTTACTTTTGGAGAAAATTCAAAACATTCATTATTCAATAGAGCCCAATAGCAAAAACCAGCGTTTTGAATGAAGAATCACATTTCTTGGTAGAATCATGCAGGATTGAAATTTTTGATGGTTTTTTACTCCTCTCAACAGCCCAAACAAGTTTCTAAAAGGATGAGTTTGCAACTACTTTACTTTTGGAGAAAATTCAAAACATTCATTATTCAATAGGGCCCAAACTATCAAAAACCAGCGGTTTCATTGAACACACATTTCTTGGTAGAATCATGCAGGACTGAAATTTTTGATGTTTTTCTACTCCTCTCATGAGCCCAAACAAGTCTCTAAAAGCATGAGTTTGCAACTACTTTACTTTTGGAGAAAATTCAAAACATTCATTATTCAATAGAGCCCAATAGCAAAAACCAGCGTTTTGAATGAAGAATCACATTTCTTGGTAGAATCATGCAGGATTGAAATTTTTGATGGTTTTTTACTCCTCTCAACAGCCCAAACAAGTTTCTAAAAGGATGAGTTTGCAACTACTTTACTTTTGGAGAAAATTCAAAACATTCATTATTCAATAGAGCCCAATAGCAAAAATCAGGTTTTGAATGAAGAATCACATTTCTTGGTAGAATCATGCAGGACTGAAATTTTTGATGTTTTTCTACTCCTCTCATGAGCCCAAACAAGTCTCTAAAATCATGAGTTTGCAACTACTTTACTTTTGGAGAAAATTCAAAACATTCACTATTCAATAGAGCCCAATAGCAAAAATCAGGTGTTGAATGAAGAATCACATTTCTTGGTAAAATCATGCAGGATTGAAATTTTTGATGGTTTTTTACTCCTCTCAACAGCCCAAACAAGTTTCTAAAAGGATGAGTTTGCAACTACTTTACTTTTGGAGAAAATTCAAAACATTCATTATTCAATAGGGCCCAAACTATCAAAAACCAGCGGTTTCAATGAACACACATTTCTTGGTAGAATCATGCAGGACTGAAATTTTTGATGTTTTTCTACTCCTCTCATGAGCCCAAACAAGTCTCTAAAAGCATGAGTTTGCAACTACTTTACTTTTGGACAAAATTCAAAACATTCATTATTCAATAGAGCCCAATAGCAAAAACCAGCGTTTTGAATGAAGAATCACATTTCTTGGTAAAATCATGCAGGATTGAAATTTTTGATGGTTTTTTACTCCTCTCAACAGCCCAAGCAAGTTTCTAAAAGGATGAGTTTGCAACTACTTTACTTTTGGAGAAAAATCAAAACATTCATTATTCAATAGGGCCCAAACTATCAAAAACCAGTGGTTTCAATGAACACACATTTCTTGGTAGAATCATGCAGGACTGAAATTTTTGATGGTTTTTTTACTCCTCTCAACAGCCCAAACAAGTTTCTAAAAGGATGAGTTTGCAGCTACTTTACTTTTGGAGAAAATTCAAAACATTCATTATTCAATAGGGCCCAAACTATCAAAAACCAGTGGTTTCAATGAACACACATTTCTTGGTAGAATCATGCAGGACTGAAATTTTTGATGTTTTTCTACTCCTCTCATGAGCCCAAACAAGTCTCTAAAAGCATGAGTTTGCAACTACTTTACTTTTGGACAAAATTCAAAACATTCATTATTCAATAGAGCCCAATAGCAAAAACCAGCGTTTTGAATGAAGAATCACATTTCTTGGTAAAATCATGCAGGATTGAAATTTTTGATGGTTTTTTACTCCTCTCAACAGCCCAAGCAAGTTTCTAAAAGGATGTTTGCAACTACTTTACTTTTGGAGAAAATTCAAAACATTCATTATTCAATAGGGCCCAAACTATCAAAAACCAGCGGTTTGAATGAACACACGTTTCTTGGTAGAATCATGCAGGACTGAAATTTTTGATGTTTTTCTACTCCTCTCATGAGCCCAAACAAGTCTCTAAAAGCATGAGTTTGCAACTACTTTACTTTTGGAGAAAATTCAAAACATTTACTATTCAATAGAGCCCAATAGCAAAAACCAGAGTTTTGAATGAAGAATCACATTTCTTGGTAGAATCATGCAGGATTGAAATTTTTGATGGTTTTTTACTCCTCTCAAAAGCCCAAACAAGTTTCTAAAAGGATGAGTTTGCAACTACTTTACTTTTGGAGAAAATTCAAAACATTCATTATTCAATAGGGCCCAAACTATCAAAAACCAGCGGTTTGAATGAACACACATTTCTTGGTAGAATCATGCAGGACTGAAATTTTTGATGTTTTTACACTCCTCTCATGAGCCCAAACAAGTCTCTAAAAGCATGAGTTTGCAACTACTTTACTTTTGGAGAAAATTCAAAACATTC
This sequence comes from Dendrobates tinctorius, assembly GCF_039654945.1. Lineage (NCBI taxonomy): Eukaryota > Metazoa > Chordata > Amphibia > Anura > Dendrobatidae > Dendrobates > Dendrobates tinctorius. The sequence goes on along the minus strand of NW_027361777.1, from coordinate 1,114,613 downwards.
ACTATTCAATAGAGCCCAATAGCAAAAATCAGGTTTTGAATGAAGAATCACATTTCTTGGTAAAATCATGCAGGATTGAAATTTTTGATGGTTTTTTACTCCTCTCAACAGCCCAAACAAGTTTCTAAAAGGATGAGTTTGCAACTACTTTACTTTTGGAGAAAATTCAAAACATTCATTATTCAATAGGGCCCAAACTATCTAAAACCAGCGGTTTCAATGAACATACATTTCTTGGTAGAATCATGCAGAACTGAAATTTTTGATGTTTTTCTACTCCTCTCATGAGCCCAAACAAGTCTCTAAAAGCATGAGTTTGCAACTACTTTACTTTTGGAGAAAATTCAAAACATTCATTATTCAATAGAGCCCAATAGCAAAAACCAGCGTTTTGAATGAAGAATCACATTTCTTGGTAGAATCATGCAGGATTGAAATTTTTGATGGTTTTTTACTCCTCTCAACAGCCCAAACAAGTTTCTAAAAGGATGAGTTTGCAACTACTTTACTTTTGGAGAAAATTCAAAACATTCATTATTCAATAGAGCCCAATAGCAAAAATCAGGTTTTGAATGAAGAATCACATTTCTTGGTAGAATCATGCAGGACTGAAATTTTTGATGTTTTTCTACTCCTCTCATGAGCCCAAACAACTCTCTAAAAGCATGAGTTTGCAACTACTTTACTTTTGGAGAAAATTCAAAACATTCATTATTCAATAGAGCCCAATAGCAAAAACAAGCGTTTTGAATGAAGAATCACATTTCTTGGTAGAATCATGCAGGATTGAAATTTTTGATGGTTTTTTACTCCTCTCAACAGCCCAAACAAGTTTCTAAAAGGATGAGTTTGCAACTACTTTACTTTTGGAGAAAATTCAAAACATTCATTATTCAATAGGGCCCAAACTATCAAAAACCAGCGGTTTCATTGAACACACATTTCTTGGTAGAATCATGCAGGACTGAAATTTTTGATGTTTTTCTACTCCTCTCATGAGCCCAAACAAGTCTCTAAAAGCATGAGTTTGCAACTACTTTACTTTTGGAGAAAATTCAAAACATTCATTATTCAATAGAGCCCAATAGCAAAAACCAGCGTTTTGAATGAAGAATCACATTTCTTGGTAGAATCATGCAGGATTGAAATTTTTGATGGTTTTTTACTCCTCTCAACAGCCCAAACAAGTTTCTAAAAGGATGAGTTTGCAACTACTTTACTTTTGGAGAAAATTCAAAACATTCATTATTCAATAGAGCCCAATAGCAAAAATCAGGTTTTGAATGAAGAATCACATTTCTTGGTAGAATCATGCAGGACTGAAATTTTTGATGTTTTTCTACTCCTCTCATGAGCCCAAACAAGTCTCTAAAATCATGAGTTTGCAACTACTTTACTTTTGGAGAAAATTCAAAACATTCACTATTCAATAGAGCCCAATAGCAAAAATCAGGTGTTGAATGAAGAATCACATTTCTTGGTAAAATCATGCAGGATTGAAATTTTTGATGGTTTTTTACTCCTCTCAACAGCCCAAACAAGTTTCTAAAAGGATGAGTTTGCAACTACTTTACTTTTGGAGAAAATTCAAAACATTCATTATTCAATAGGGCCCAAACTATCAAAAACCAGCGGTTTCAATGAACACACATTTCTTGGTAGAATCATGCAGGACTGAAATTTTTGATGTTTTTCTACTCCTCTCATGAGCCCAAACAAGTCTCTAAAAGCATGAGTTTGCAACTACTTTACTTTTGGACAAAATTCAAAACATTCATTATTCAATAGAGCCCAATAGCAAAAACCAGCGTTTTGAATGAAGAATCACATTTCTTGGTAAAATCATGCAGGATTGAAATTTTTGATGGTTTTTTACTCCTCTCAACAGCCCAAGCAAGTTTCTAAAAGGATGAGTTTGCAACTACTTTACTTTTGGAGAAAAATCAAAACATTCATTATTCAATAGGGCCCAAACTATCAAAAACCAGTGGTTTCAATGAACACACATTTCTTGGTAGAATCATGCAGGACTGAAATTTTTGATGGTTTTTTACTCCTCTCAACAGCCCAAACAAGTTTCTAAAAGGATGAGTTTGCAGCTACTTTACTTTTGGAGAAAATTCAAAACATTCATTATTCAATAGGGCCCAAACTATCAAAAACCAGTGGTTTCAATGAACACACATTTCTTGGTAGAATCATGCAGGACTGAAATTTTTGATGTTTTTCTACTCCTCTCATGAGCCCAAACAAGTCTCTAAAAGCATGAGTTTGCAACTACTTTACTTTTGGACAAAATTCAAAACATTCATTATTCAATAGAGCCCAATAGCAAAAACCAGCGTTTTGAATGAAGAATCACATTTCTTGGTAAAATCATGCAGGATTGAAATTTTTGATGGTTTTTTACTCCTCTCAACAGCCCAAGCAAGTTTCTAAAAGGATGTTTGCAACTACTTTACTTTTGGAGAAAATTCAAAACATTCATTATTCAATAGGGCCCAAACTATCAATAACCAGCGGTTTGAATGAACACACGTTTCTTGGTAGAATCATGCAGGACTGAAATTTTTGATGTTTTTCTACTCCTCTCATGAGCCCAAACAAGTCTCTAAAAGCATGAGTTTGCAACTACTTTACTTTTGGAGAAAATTCAAAACATTTACTATTCAATAGAGCCCAATAGCAAAAACCAGAGTTTTGAATGAAGAATCACATTTCTTGGTAGAATCATGCAGGATTGAAATTTTTGATGGTTTTTTACTCCTCTCAAAAGCCCAAACAAGTTTCTAAAAGGATGAGTTTGCAACTACTTTACTTTTGGAGAAAATTCAAAACATTCATTATTCAATAGGGCCCAAACTATCAAAAACCAGCGGTTTGAATGAACACACATTTCTTGGTAGAATCATGCAGGACTGAAATTTTTGATGTTTTTACACTCCTCTCATGAGCCCAAACAAGTCTCTAAAAGCATGAGTTTGCAACTACTTTACTTTTGGAGAAAATTCAAAACATTCACTATTCAATAGAGCCCAATAGCAAAAATCAGGTTTTGAATGAAGAATCACATTTCTTGGTAAAATCATGCAGGATTGAAATTTTTGATGGTTTTTTACTCCTCTCAACAGCCCAAACAAGTTTCTAAAAGGATGTTTGCAACTACTTTACTTTTGGAGAAAATTCAAAACATTCATTATTCAATAGGGCCCAAACTATCAAAAACCAGCGGTTTGAATGAACACACATTTCTTGGTAGAATCATGCAGGACTGAAATTTTTGATGTTTTTCTACTCCTCTCATGAGCCCAAACAAGGCTCTAAAAGCATGAGTTTGCAACTACTTTACTTTTGGAGAAAATTCAAAACATTCACTATTCAATAGAGCCCAATAGCAAAAATCAGGTTTTGAATGAAGAATCACATTTCTTGGTAAAATCATGCAGGATTGAAATTTTTGATGGTTTTTTACTCCTCTCAACAGCCCAAACAAGTTTCTAAAAGGATGAGTTTGCAACTACTTTACTTTTGGAGAAAATTCAAAACATTCATTATTCAATAGGGCCCAAACTATCAAACACCAGCGGTTTCAATGAACACACATTTCTTGGTAGAATCATGCAGGACTGAAATTTTTGATGTTTTTCTACTCCTCTCATGAGCCCAAACAAGTTTCTAAAAGCATGAGTTTGCAACTACTTTACTTTTGGAGAAAATTCAAAACATTCATTATTCAATAGAGCCCAATAGCAAAAACCAGCGTTTTGAATGAAGAATCACATTTCTTGGTAGAATCATGCAGGATTGAAATTTTTGATGGTTTTTTACTCCTCTCAACAGCCCAAACAAGTTTCTAAAAGGATGAGTTTGCAACTACTTTACTTTTGGAGAAAATTCAAAACATTCATTATTCAATAGGGCCCAAACTATCAAAAACCAGCGGTTTCAATGAACACACATTTCTTGGTAGAATCATGCAGGACTGAAATTTTTGATGTTTTTCTACTCCTCTCATGAGCCCAAACAAGTCTCTAAAAGCATGAGTTTGCAACTACTTTACTTTTGGAGAAAATTCAAAACATTCATTATTCAATAGAGCCCAATAGCAAAAACCAGCGTTTTGAATGAAGAATCACATTTCTTGGTAGAATCATGCAGGATTGAAATTTTTGATGGTTTTTTACTCCTCTCAACAGCCCAAACAAGTTTCTAAAAGGATGAGTTTGCAACTACTTTACTTTTGGAGAAAATTCAAAACATTCATTATTCAATAGGGCCCAAACTATCAAAAACCAGCGGTTTCAATGAACACACATTTCTTGGTAGAATCATGCAGGACTGAAATTTTTGATGTTTTTCTACTCCTCTCATGAGCCCAAACAAGTTTCTAAAAGCATGAGTTTGCAACTACTTTACTTTTGGAGAAAATTCAAAACATTCATTATTCAATAGAGCCCAATAGCAAAAACCAGCGTTTTGAATGAAGAATCACATTTCTTGGTAGAATCATGCAGGATTGAAATTTTTGATGGTTTTTTACTCCTCTCAACAGCCCAAACAAGTTTCTAAAAGGATGAGTTTGCAACTACTTTACTTTTGGAGAAAATTCAAAACATTCATTATTCAATAGGGCCCAAACTATCAAAAACCAGCGGTTTCAATGAACACACATTTCTTGGTAGAATCATGCAGGACTGAAATTTTTGATGTTTTTCTACTCCTCTCATGAGCCCAAACAAGTCTCTAAAAGCATGAGTTTGCAACTACTTTACTTTTGGAGAAAATTCAAAACATTCATTATTCAATAGAGCCCAATAGCAAAAACCAGCGTTTTGAATGAAGAATCACATTTCTTGGTAGAATCATGCAGGACTGAAATTTTTGATGTTTTTCTACTCCTCTCATGAGCCCAAACAAGTCTCTAAAATCATGAGTTTGCAACTACTTTACTTTTGGAGAAAATTCAAAACATTCACTATTCAATAGAGCCCAATAGCCAAAATCAGGTTTTGAATGAAGAATCACATTTATTGGTAAAATCATGCAGGATTGAAATTTTTGATGTTTTTTTACTCCTCTCAACAGCCCAAACAAGTTTCTAAAAGGATGAGTTTGCAACTACTTTACTTTTGGAGAAAATTCAAAACATTCATTATTCAATAGGGCCCAAACTATCAAAAACCAGCGGTTTGAATGAACACACATTTCTTGGTAGAATCATGCAGGACTGAAATTTTTGATGTTTTTCTACTCCTCTCATGAGCCCAAACAAGTCTCTAAAAGCATGAGTTTGGGGGCGTGGCCTGAGCTATGAGGGTGTGAGGACGTGTTTGCTCAGGGCTCCTGCTCATATACCTTTATGAAGCTACTTTGAAGCGACAGAAATTCTTCAATCAAGAATCTATGCCCATAATAAGAATCTACAAGCCATCTGGAAGATTTTAATACCAAGATTGTTAATATTCGACTAAAAATAACAGAGATTTAGCTGGTGAGAGGGAGCAGTGCTGTTTTTCCCGCGCTGAGCAGAGGAGAGAGGCTTGCAGCTGTCTCCCGCAGTAGAAGAGCAGCGGAGGAGGAATTTTCCTTATCCAGTGAAGTTATCTTGGATTGCTGGCTACCAGGATCTGTGGAGGAGATCTGGATGCTATTTGCAGAGGCTGGAGGACCGGTGCTGGACAGTTGTTCCTGTTGGGATTTTCGCTGCATGCTATAAGCTGCTCCTTGCATGTAAGAGACGAAGAAGAGCTTCAGGAAAAGAAGCATACAGCTAATCAGGTGAATACCATTGGTACTTGGCTTTGCTTTCATATTCTGCGGTGCAGAGTGAAAACCGGGAAAGGAGAAGTGCAGAATTCAGAGTGTGTCTGCAGCGCCTGTGGTAATACTGGACTTGCCGAGCTTTTCAGGGTACTGCGCCCCACTTGTGGTTCTGATCCCAGGGGAGCCTGTTTGGTAAGATCCGGGGGCTCGTCCTGAGAAGATCAAGACCTGGCACGTGAAGATCGGTGGAATATTGGAGGAGATATCACTTAAAATCCTTGGCGGGGGCTGAAGAAGCAGGAGAGGCTGGGTGAGTGACAGCTGCGGCCGGCTCCCAGACTCACCGTGGTTTTTGGGGCACTGCGACCTGCTTGTGGTTCTGATCCCGGGGGAGCCTGTTTGGTAAGATCCGGGGGCTCGTCCTGAGAAGATCAAGACCTGGCACGTGAAGATCGGTGGAATATTGGAGGAGATATTACTTAAAATCCTTGGCGGGGGCTGAAGAAGCAGGAGAGGCTGGGTGAGTGACAGCCGCGGCTGGCTCACAGACTCACTGCGGTTTTTGGACTGTTACATATTTCTGCTGATCTGGTTCTTCAGGACTATTCTTGTATGGATCTGTGGGGAGAAGATTAGGATATAGGGCAGGACTTGTGTAATTCTTGTATTTACCGCGATTTTGCGGTGCTGTGCTTCTACTGCGGTGCTGAGACCACTTGTGGATCCGATTTGTAGGAGCTTATCTGACAAGATTTGGAGCACTTTCTAAGTGGTTTTGGTGAGGAATCCGGCTGGGACTATCGGCGATACTGGAAGCAGCGGGGCTGCCAGATTTGGATATATATACAACATAATTTCACATAACAAGTGGCTGGATGTGTGGGGATTTCGGAGGCTGAAGATTAAAGGTGCAGGAGAGTGATTGACAGCGGCTGCTGGCTTTTCATCCGCCCGGTTTTTCTTAATTACCAAGCGCCTTTACATAGCCGGATCTGAAGCTGGTTAGCTCCCTGGGATCAGGAAGATTCTTCAGAACAGTTGGTGACCGGATTCATCGGGATTCGATAAGGAAGAATATTCTATTGGATAAGAAGCGGGACTTCACCTGACGTAAATATTGTGTGCAGGGGAGCGGGAATTTGATTAAAAGTTGATATAGGGAACATAGATACACTGTAGCTTTTAAGTAATCGTGACATATATCACGATTTGTGGGAATCTTGATTTTGATATATTTTGATAATAAGGAGGAAGCTTGGGGGATAGTAAACTTTCATATATTATCTGAAGGGGTGGGTATGTATACTTGAATCTGACTTGTATTTATCCTGAACTGCTTCCTCACAGGAAGATTATTAGGTGTATATTGCTCATACTTTTACAACGATAATTTTTTATCATATGGAGTAAGCGATTGTTGAGGCGTGACTGGGACAACTTTTCATCTATTATAGGTGGTATAATTTATATTTTGAGTTGATTTAACTGACAAGATGGAGGGAGGAGGAACTAAATCCAGGCCAGCTTTTAAGACCAATGAACCCTCCTCAAATAAAAATTTAAAGGGAAACTATCTTCCACATAAGCAATATATTAAGCCCTCTGAGGACTCCCCTAACTTGATAAGCCCAATTAAATCAAGGTCTCCACTAAAAAGAGATACACAAATAGGTCAACGGCCTGTGATGTCTTCACTTAAACCTTCTCAAAAAGGAATAGAGGGTAAAGATTCAGCTACTGTTCCCAGTAATCCCCTTACACAGAATCCCATAGTAACAGAGACTAATCCTAATGCAATGGACACCTCTAAGTCCGCAAAAAGGAAGGGCCCGAATTCGAGGGATGATGAAAAAAGATCAATTACTGCGGATTCTGAAGATTTATCGGACTATTCTTCACCTGATAGTAGTCCTAATAGACAGCGACCAAAAAAAGAGAGATCTGTGTCCCCAAGGATTTCCAGTCAAGGATTTGCCCCTATTGACCCAGATGAGCTCCTGTCCTCTGAGAAAGGGGTAACAGAGGGCTTCATGGCCAGATTCTGTAAAATGTTTAATGAATCTATTGCATTAGGGTTTGAGAAGCAAAATAAGACATTGAATGATATAACTAAAAATTTTAATCAGAGAATAGAAAAAAGTGAGAATAGAATCCTGGTTGTAGAAAATAAGACAGATACTTTACTTAAACAGAACTCAGAACTAAAAACAGAGGTGCAATCACTTAAAATTAAACTGATGGATCTAGAGGATAGGAGCAGGAGGTGTAATCTCAAAATAAGAGGTATCCCAGAAAATATTGTTCAAGATGAACTCTCAAACTATACAAAAGGTATATTTAAAAAAGCGTTACCAGATCTCCAAAATTCTGAATTTAGAATTGATAGAATACACCGCATCCCTCGTCCAAGGGGCCTGTCGGACGACAAGCCACGAGACACTATCCTCCGCATGCATTTTTATGAAACAAAAGAAAAAATACTATTTTATATTAGAGATAGGGGTTCCTTCCCAGACCCCTATGCTAATATAAAGGTCTTTGGAGACTTTTCCAAAGCAACAATGGAATTCAGGAAGACCTTTAGGGAAGTCAACGCAAAAATCAAAGATCTTGGAATCTCATACAGATGGGGCTTTCCTGCTAAGCTTCTGGTCTGGTATAGGGGAAGGACCATTCCTTTCTTTACGCCAGAGGAAGCTATGCTCTTTGTCCAATCGTTTCAAGATGGTATCGGTTGAATTTATTTATAAACAGTATTGTTTGTATTTTGAATTTTAATAAAGAAGGATTAGTAAATATGGGGTTATGGTAGGAGTTTAACCACTTTTTTTTAATCCCCAAATTAGGTGAGAATCCTTCTAGATTGGATTCCTCCAAGGAAACTCACTTGAGTTTAATTTTGCTTTTTTACTTGAATTTTATTTTTATTTTTTTTTGGTGTTCCTATACGTTTAGTAGTTACACTTCTATATTTGTTACTTGTTGTACTTTGTTGAGGGTCTCACTTGGATTCGGTTTACCTTCTCTTTTGTATTAAAATAGGAGCAACATGAAGCTTAAAATCTTGTCCTTCAATGTTAGGGGTTTAAATATCCCTTATAAGAGACATGCATTATGGAAGGAAATTGAATATAACAAAGCAGACATTGTATGTCTACAGGAAGTTAAGTTTGCTAGGGGAAATCGACCATATTTCCAAGACAAGAAATTCCCATACATGTTCCAATCTCTTAAAGGGAAAAAGAAAGCGGGGGTTATTACGCTAATAAAAAACAATATCCCGTTTGAGTTAATAGAAGAAACTATAGATCCACAAGGGAGGTACCATATTCTTGTCTGCCATTTAAACCACACTCTATGCACAATACTCAATATATACGCCCCAAATAAAAAAACTATATCATATCTGAACAGGTTAATGGGTAAGATTGAAAAAGTCAGGAAAGGGATGATTATATTTGCGGGAGATTTTAATATAGTCCCAGATAGCAAAATGGATTCCTCTTCTCTGGTCCGATATAAAGCACCTTCCCTTAACAATTGGTTAATCTCACATGAGTTTTTTGACATATTTCGCTGCTTGAATACCTCCTCACGCGAATATACCCACTACTCAGATACGCACAATACATCGTCTAGAATAGATCTAATACTAACAGACGTCTTTGCCATTTCCAATTTTAAAACTATCAATATTTTGGGGAAATCTATATCGGATCATGTCCCCATCATAGCGGAATTTGAAATAGGAGCATACTCAAAGAATACATTCCTCTGGAAGGCCAATTCCTCCTTGTTTAAAAACCCGGAGCATAGAATAATTATCTCAGAGACAATCTCTAATTTTTTTAAAGAAAATGATATTGATGATGTAAACCCGTTTATTCTCTGGAATACACATAAGGCAGTGTTGAGGGGTCAACTAATCCAACTTTCATCCAAATTAAAGAAAATTAGGAGACAGAAAATTACTAACCTCCAATCTCAAATAAAATCAAAAGAGGATTCCCAAAATAATTTATTGGTTCCATCTTCGGAGGTCCATTTAGAAATCTTGAAATTAAGACAAGAATTGAAAATTTTAATTATGACTGAATATGACGCGGTTATTAGAAACTCGAAATTCAAACTTTATTCATCTATTAACAAACCAACTGCCTACATGATGAGAAGACTTAAACAAGATAGGATTAGTAAGAGAATATTTAGAATTAAATCCAAGAATGGGGATATTAAAACCCATCCTTCAGACATAGCGAACGCTTTCGCAGAGTTTTTCCAGGGTTTGTACAATTTATCTTTAGACTCTGATACACCGCAACCTGATATTTCATCAATAGGTACATTTTTAGATAACTTAAATCTCCCCCAGATTGATTCTTTGGAACTGGATCATATAAATAGGCCTATCTCAATAAACGAAATTTCTGATGCAATCAATAAACTTAAGGCTCAGAAGTCACCAGGGCCAGATGGATTCATTAATGAGTACTACAAGACCTTTCAACAACTTTTGACTCCCCATTTGGTAAATATATTTAATTTGGCTTCCTCTCAGGGTTCCTTCCCAAAGGAAATGTTGGAAGCGACTATAGTTATGATACCTAAGGAAGGGGGGGATCCTGAGAGGGTTCAGAGTTACAGGCCAATCTCACTTATCAATGGAGATGTCAAGTTATACTCAAAAATATGGGCCGAGAGACTAAAGAAGATTCTTCCCTCTTTGGTAAAAGATGACCAGATTGGATTTGTGGAGGGTCGTCAGGCGTCTGATGGGACCAGAAGGATTCTGAATATATTGAATAATACAAAATTTTCTACTGCTCCTTCAGTTCTGGTCACGTTAGATGCCGAGAAAGCTTTTGATAGACTGAATTGGACTTATCTTAGAGGGGTACTTTTGAAGTTTGGATTTAATGATGTATTTATATCCTCAATTATGGCCTTATACGCAGAACCATGTGCAAAAGTCTACACTAATAACCATCTATCAAAGCTATTCTCTATTTCAAATGGAACTAGACAGGGATGCCCCCTTTCCCCACTTTTATTTGTTTTAGCAATAGAACCCTTAGCAGAAAAAATTAGATTTAACTCTAATATTCATGGCCTAGAAACTCTACAACGTTCTTTTAAAATTGGTTTGTTCGCAGATGATATAGTATTGACTCTTCTAAATCCAGAAATTTCTATTGCGGCACTGATGATGGATTTAAAGGCATTCTCAAATATATCATACTTTAAAATCAATCATTTAAAGTCAAAGATCCTATCTTTTAATTTAAATTATCAGGAAAAGGAGCGGTTGGAAAGTCTCTCAAATTTTTCAGGAAAAGAGGAAGAAGTAAGATACTTAGGGACAATACTGACAAATAAATTTCAGTTAATTATCCCAATTAATATTAACAGTTTAATCAAAACTATAACTACAGATCTTACAAATTTTAAGCGCATCACCCTATCCTTATTTGGAAGGATTCTGGCAGTAAAGTCTTTCATTCTACCTAAGATATTATATTTATTCAGAACCCTTCCTATCAATATTCCATCAGTCTATCTGTCTAAAATCCAGGCTTTGATCAACTCTTTTATTTGGGATGATAAAAAACCCAGAATTGCCTCAAACATTCTCTATAAAAACAAAGAAAATGGAGGCCTGGGATTACCGAATATTACGGCATACTACCAAGCCTTGTTGATTAAGGCCAGCCTTCTTTGGTTTAAACAAACCAAGCCTCCGGCATGGGTGGTTTTGGAAGAGAGTCAGAGTAGCAATAATTTACTTAATAATACTTTTTATAACAATATCCTTGATTCTAGACAAAAGCTACCTTCACACCCTATATTTCAAGCTATACTTTTGGCCTGGAAAGGTTTTATTCGGCCAGGAAGGAATTGGAATAAAACAAGACAACTAAATAATGTACCATTATCATTGTTATCAGTTATTTATAGGCTTTCAATTCCAGATATTTGGTCTACATGCAACATAAAAAAAATAGGAGATTTGTATAATGGGTCTTTCTTCTCCTTCAGCGAAATTAAATTAAACTTTAATCTCCCCTCTTCAGAATTCCTTTTCTTCACAGTTCTTAAAGATCATATAAAAAAATTTATTAACCTCAAACCTCTAAATTTGGACATATTGGCCTTATTCATGGGAAACTTAGAAAAGAGAAGCGTCTGGAACTTAAAAAATATATACAAAATTTTTAATAGAGATACAGTTATATTAAAAACGGCATATATGAAACGTTGGGAGACTGATTTAAATATATCTCCCTCACTAGAACAATGGCAAGATGCACTCAAACTTTCTTTTACCTCAACAATCTCGATGTCGTTACGCGAATCCTACTATAAATTAGTTGCAAGATGGTATTATACTCCATCGAGGTTGTTTTTTATAAATCATGGCACCTCCAACTTATGCTGGAGGGAGTGTGGATCAGTAGGGAATTTATTCCACATACTTTGGGGATGCCCAAAAGTTAAGAGCTTATGGAGAGAGGTTTCGGTTCATATAGATACATTCTTAGGTAGGAGGTTAGTTATCTCTCCTAGTATGGCTCTCTTGCTCCTGGACCTGGAACATTTAGACTTTTCATCAATCCTTATGATAGCACATATTTTACTGGTAGTGAAAAACTCCATAGCAGCTCATTGGAAGAAAATTGATTCTCCAAGGTTTGATGATATATTTCATAACCTTGTGATTCATAGTGCATTGGAAAGGCGCTTTGCTTTCCAAAACAATTACTTGGACAAATATAATAAGAAATGGGATGCTTGGAACAAGCTTTTTATTACTTAACGGTACTTCTAGAAAATTATGCTACGGTTTGACGAATCCAGGTGAGACTATATTTCATATTCTATATTTTAAGTCTGACGTTCAGTTCTTAGATATAGCTTTAAATCAGAAATTAGCTTAAGTCTTGATAATGATCATACAGTTTGTGTCATTGTCTAATGTATTGATATTTCTTATGTTTTTGCATAAACAAGGTACTCTCATTGAGTTTCTATTGTATTTCCTTTCCCTTCCTTTCCTTTGTTCCCCCTACCTATTTTCCTCCCCTTTTTATGTTTGTTTAAATCTTGGAAAATTCTAATAAAAATTATTGGAAAATAAAAGCATGAGTTTGCAACTACTTTACTTTTGGAGAAAATTCAAAACATTCACTATTCAATAGAGCCCAATAGCAAAAATCAGGTTTTGAATGAAGAATCACATTTCTTGGTAAAATCATGCAGGATTGAAATTTTTGATGGTTTTTTACTCCTCTCAACAGCCCAAACAAGTTTCTAAAAGGATGAGTTTGCAACTACTTTACTTTTGGAGAAAATTCAAAACATTCATTATTCAATAGGGCCCAAACAATCTAAAACCAGCGGTTTCAATGAACACACATTTCTTGGTAGAATCATGCAGGACTGAAATTTTTGATGTTTTTCTACTCCTCTCATGAGCCCAAACAAGTCTCTAAAAGCATGAGTTTGCAACTACTTTACTTTTGGAGAAAATTCAAAACATTAACTATTCAATAGAGCCCAATAGCAAAAATCAGGTTTTGAATGAAGAATCACATTTCTTGGTAAAATCATGCAGGATTGAAATTTTTGATGGTTTTTTACTCCTCTCAACAGCCCAAGCAAGTTTCTAAAAGGATGAGTTTGCAACTACTTTACTTTTGGAGAAAATTCAAAACATTCATTATTCAATAGGGCCCAAACTATCAAAAACCAGCGGTTTGAATGAACACACGTTTCTTGGTAGAATCATGCAGGACTGAAATTTTTGATGTTTTTCTACTCCTCTCATGAGCCCAAACAAGTCTCTAAAAGCATGAGTTTGCAACTACTTTACTTTTGGAGAAAATTCAAAACATTTACTATTCAATAGAGCCCAATAGCAAAAACCAGAGTTTTGAATGAAGAATCACATTTCTTGGTAGAATCATGCAGGATTGAAATTTTTGATGGTTTTTTACTCCTCTCAAAAGCCCAAACAAGTTTCTAAAAGGATGAGTTTGCAACTACTTTACTTTTGGAGAAAATTCAAAACATTCATTATTCAATAGGGCCCAAACTATCAAAAACCAGCGGTTTGAATGAACACACATTTCTTGGTAGAATCATGCAGGACTGAAATTTTTGATGTTTTTACACTCCTCTCATGAGCCCAAACAAGTCTCTAAAAGCATGAGTTTGCAACTACTTTACTTTTGGAGAAAATTCAAAACATTCACTATTCAATAGAGCCCAATAGCAAAAATCAGGTTTTGAATGAAGAATCACATTTCTTGGTAAAATCATGCAGGATTGAAATTTTTGATGGTTTTTTACTCCTCTCAACAGCCCAAACAAGTTTCTAAAAGGATGAGTTTGCAACTACTTTACTTTTGGAGAAAATTCAAAACATTCATTATTCAACAGGGCCCAAACTATCAAAAACCAGCGGTTTCAATGAACACACATTTCTTGGTAGAATCATGCAGGACTGAAATTTTTGATGTTTTTCTACTCCTCTCATGAGCCCAAACAAGTCTCTAAAAGCATGAGTTTGCAACTACTTTACTTTTGGAGAAAATTCAAAACATTCATTATTCAATAGAGCCCAATAGCAAAAACCAGCGTTTTGAATGAAGAATCACATTTCTTGGTAGAATCATGCAGGATTGAAATTTTTGATGGTTTTTTACTCCTCTCAACAGCCCAAACAAGTTTCTAAAAGGATGAGTTTGCAACTACTTTACTTTTGGAGAAAATTCAAAACATTCATTATTCAATAGGGCCCAAACTATCAAAAACCAGCGGTTTCAATGAACACACATTTCTTGGTAGAATCATGCAGGACTGAAATTTTTGATGTTTTTCTACTCCTCTCATGAGCCCAAACAAGTCTCTAAAAGCATGAGTTTGCAACTACTTTACTTTTGGAGAAAATTCAAAACATTCATTATTCAATAGAGCCCAATAGCAAAAACCAGCGTTTTGAATGAAGAATCACATTTCTTGGTAGAATCATGCAGGACTGAAATTTTTGATGTTTTTCTACTCCTCTCATGAGCCCAAACAAGTCTCTAAAATCATGAGTTTGCAACTACTTTACTTTTGGAGAAAATTCAAAACATTCACTATTCAATAGAGCCCAATAGCCAAAATCAGGTTTTGAATGAAGAATCACATTTCTTGGTAAAATCATGCAGGATTGAAATTTTTGATGGTTTTTTACTCCTCTCAACAGCCCAAACAAGTTTCTAAAAGGATGAGTTTGCAACTACTTTACTTTTGGAGAAAATTCAAAACATTCATTATTCAATAGGGCCCAAACTATCAAAAACCAGCGGTTTGAATGAACACACATTTCTTGGTAGAATCATGCAGGACTGAAATTTTTGATGTTTTTCTACTCCTCTCATGAGCCCAAACAAGTCTCTAAAAGCATGAGTTTGCAACTACTTTACTTTTGGAGAAAATTCAAAACATTCACTATTCAATAGAGCCCAATAGCAAAAATCAGGTTTTGAATGAAGAATCACATTTCTTGGTAAAATCATGCAGGATTGAAATTTTTGATGGTTTTTTACTCCTCTCAACAGCCCAAACAAGTTTCTAAAAGGATGAGTTTGCAACTACTTTACTTTTGGAGAAAATTCAAAACATTCATTATTCAATAGGGCCCAAACTATCAAAAACCAGCGGTTTCAATGAACACACATTTCTTGGTAGAATCATGCAGGACTGAAATTTTTGATGTTTTTCTACTCCTCTCATGAGCCCAAACAAGTCTCTAAAAGCATGAGTTTGCAACTACTTTACTTTTGGAGAAAATTCAAAACATTCATTATTCAATAGAGCCCAATAGCAAAAACCAGCGTTTTGAATGAAGAATCACATTTCTTGGTAGAATCATGCAGGACTGAAATTTTTGATGTTTTTCTACTCCTCTCATGAGCCCAAACAAGTCTCTAAAATCATGAGTTTGCAACTACTTTACTTTTGGAGAAAATTCAAAACATTCACTATTCAATAGAGCCCAATAGCCAAAATCAGGTTTTGAATGAAGAATCACATTTATTGGTAAAATCATGCAGGATTGAAATTTTTGATGTTTTTTTACTCCTCTCAACAGCCCAAACAAGTTTCTAAAAGGATGAGTTTGCAACTACTTTACTTTTGGAGAAAATTCAAAACATTCATTATTCAATAGGGCCCAAACTATCAAAAACCAGCGGTTTGAATGAACACACATTTCTTGGTAGAATCATGCAGGACTGAAATTTTTGATGTTTTTCTACTCCTCTCATGAGCCCAAACAAGTCTCTAAAAGCATGAGTTTGCAACTACTTTACTTTTGGAGAAAATTCAAAACATTCACTATTCAATAGAGCCCAATAGCAAAAATCAGGTTTTGAATGAAGAATCACATTTCTTGGTAAAATCATGCAGGATTGAAATTTTTGATGGTTTTTTACTCCTCTCAACAGCCCAAACAAGTTTCTAAAAGGATGAGTTTGCAACTACTTTACTTTTGGAGAAAATTCAAAACATTCATTATTCAATAGGGCCCAAACAATCTAAAACCAGCGGTTTCAATGAACACACATTTCTTGGTAGAATCATGCAGGACTGAAATTTTTGATGTTTTTCTACTCCTCTCATGAGCCCAAACAAGTCTCTAAAAGCATGAGTTTGCAACTACTTTACTTTTGGAGAAAATTCAAAACATTCACTATTCAATAGAGCCCAATAGCAAAAATCAGGTTTTGAATGAAGAATCACATTTCTTGGTAAAATCATGCAGGATTGAAATTTTTGATGGTTTTTTACTCCTCTCAACAGCCCAAGCAAGTTTCTAAAAGGATGAGTTTGCAACTACTTTACTTTTGGAGAAAATTCAAAACATTCATTATTCAATAGGGCCCAAACTATCAAAAACCAGCGGTTTGAATGAACACACGTTTCTTGGTAGAATCATGCAGGACTGAAATTTTTGATGTTTTTCTACTCCTCTCATGAGCCCAAACAAGTCTCTAAAAGCATGAGTTTGCAACTACTTTACTTTTGGAGAAAATTCAAAACATTCATTATTCAATAGAGCCCAATAGCAAAAACCAGCGTTTTGAATGAAGAATCACATTTCTTGGTAGAATCATGCAGGACTGAAATTTTTGATGTTTTTCTACTCCTCTCATGAGCCCAAACAAGTCTCTAAAATCATGAGTTTGCAACTACTTTACTTTTGGAGAAAATTCAAAACATTCACTATTCAATAGAGCCCAATAGCCAAAATCAGGTTTTGAATGAAGAATCACATTTCTTGGTAAAATCATGCAGGATTGAAATTTTTGATGGTTTTTTACTCCTCTCAACAGCCCAAACAAGTTTCTAAAAGGATGAGTTTGCAACTACTTTACTTTTGGAGAAAATTCAAAACATTCATTATTCAATAGGGCCCAAACTATCAAAAACCAGCGGTTTGAATGAACACACATTTCTTGGTAGAATCATGCAGGACTGAAATTTTTGATGTTTTTCTACTCCTCTCATGAGCCCAAACAAGTCTCTAAAAGCATGAGTTTGCAACTACTTTACTTTTGGAGAAAATTCAAAACATTCACTATTCAATAGAGCCCAATAGCAAAAATCAGGTTTTGAATGAAGAATCACATTTCTTGGTAAAATCATGCAGGATTGAAATTGTTGATGGTTTTTTACTCCTCTCAACAGCCCAAACAAGTTTCTAAAAGGATGAGTTTGCAACTACTTTACTTTTGGAGAAAATTCAAAACATTCATTATTCAATAGGGCCCAAACTATCAAAACCAGCGGTTTCAATGAACACACATTTCTTGGTAGAATCATGCAGGACTGAAATTTTTGATGTTTTTCTACTCGTCTCATGAGCCCAAACAAGTCTCTAAAAGCATGAGTTTGCAACTACTTTACTTTTGCAGAAAATTCAAAACATTCATTATTCAATAGAGCCCAATAGCAAAAATCAGGTTTTGAATGAAGAATCACATTTCTTGGTAGAATCATGCAGGATTGAAATTTTTGATGGTTTTTTACTCCTCTCAACAGCCCAAACAAGTTTCTAAAAGGATGAGTTTGCAACTACTTTACTTTTGGAGAAAATTCAAAACATTCATTATTCAATAGGGCCCAAAATATCAAAAGCCAGCGGTTTGAATGAACACACATTTCTTGGTAGAATCGTGCAGGACTGAAATTTTTGATGTTTTTCTACTCCTCTCATGAGCCCAAACAAGTCTCTAAAAGGATGAGTTTGCAACTACTTTACTTTTGGAGAAAATTCAAAACATTCATTATTCAATAGAGCCCAATAGCAAAAACCAGCGTTTTGAATGAAGAATCACATTTCTTGGTAGAATCATGCAGGATTGAAATTTTTGATGGTTTTTTACTCCTCTCAAAAGCCCAAACAAGTTTCTAAAAGGATGAGTTTGCAACTACTTTACTTTTGGAGAAAATTCAAAACATTCATTATTCCATAGGGCCCAAACTATCAAAAACCAGCGGTTTGAATGAACACACATTTCTTGGTAGAATCATGCAGGACTGAAATTTTTGATGTTTTTACACTCCTCTCATGAGCCCAAACAAGTCTCTAAAATCATGAGTTTGCAACTACTTTACTTTTGGAGAAAATTCAAAACATTCACTATTCAATAGAGCCCAATAGCAAAAATCAGGTTTTGAATGAAGAATCACATTTCTTGGTAAAATCATGCAGGATTGAAATTTTTGATGGTTTTTTACTCCTCTCAACAGCCCAAACAAGTTTATAAAAGGATGAGTTTGCAACTACTTTACTTTTGGAGAAAATTCAAAACATTCATTATTCAATAGGGCCCAAACTATCAAAAACCAGCAGTTTCAATGAACACACATTTCTTGGTAGAATCATGCAGGACTGAAATTTTTGATATTTTTCTACTCCTCTCATGAGCCCAAACAAGTCTCTAAAAGCATGAGTTTGCAACTACTTTACTTTTGGAGAAAATTCAAAACATTCATTATTCAATAGAGCCCAATAGCAAAAACCAGCGTTTTGAATGAAGAATCACATTTCTTGGTAGAATCATGCAGGACTGAAATTTTTGATGTTTTTCTACTCCTCTCATGAGCCCAAACAAGTCTCTAAAATCATGAGTTTGCAACTACTTTACTTTTGGAGAAAATTCAAAACATTCACTATTCAATAGAGCCCAATAGCCAAAATCAGGTTTTGAATGAAGAATCACATTTCTTGGTAAAATCATGCAGGATTGAAATTTTTGATGGTTTTTTACTCCTCTCAACAGCCCAAACAAGTTTCTAAAAGGATGAGTTTGCAACTACTTTACTTTTGGAGAAAATTCAAAACATTCATTATTCAATAGGGCCCAAACTATCAAAAACCAGCGGTTTGAATGAACACACATTTCTTGGTAGAATCATGCAGGACTGAAATTTTTGATGTTTTTCTACTCCTCTCATGAGCCCAAACAAGTCTCTAAAAGCATGAGTTTGCAACTACTTTACTTTTGGAGAAAATTCAAAACATTCACTATTCAATAGAGCCCAATAGCAAAAATCAGGTTTTGAATGAAGAATCACATTTCTTGGTAAAATCATGCAGGATTGAAATTTTTGATGGTTTTTTACTCCTCTCAACAGCCCAAACAAGTTTCTAAAAGGATGAGTTTGCAACTACTTTACTTTTGGAGAAAATTCAAAACATTCATTATTCAATAGGGCCCAAACTATCTAAAACCAGCGGTTTCAATGAACATACATTTCTTGGTAGAATCATGCAGAACTGAAATTTTTGATGTTTTTCTACTCCTCTCATGAGCCCAAACAAGTCTCTAAAAGCATGAGTTTGCAACTACTTTACTTTTGGAGAAAATTCAAAACATTCATTATTCAATAGAGCCCAATAGCAAAAACCAGCGTTTTGAATGAAGAATCACATTTCTTGGTAGAATCATGCAGGATTGAAATTTTTGATGGTTTTTTACTCCTCTCAACAGCCCAAACAAGTTTCTAAAAGGATGAGTTTGCAACTACTTTACTTTTGGAGAAAATTCAAAACATTCATTATTCAATAGAGCCCAATAGCAAAAATCAGGTTTTGAATGAAGAATCACATTTCTTGGTAGAATCATGCAGGACTGAAATTTTTGATGTTTTTCTACTCCTCTCATGAGCCCAAACAACTCTCTAAAAGCATGAGTTTGCAACTACTTTACTTTTGGAGAAAATTCAAAACATTCATTATTCAATAGAGCCCAATAGCAAAAACAAGCGTTTTGAATGAAGAATCACATTTCTTGGTAGAATCATGCAGGATTGAAATTTTTGATGGTTTTTTACTCCTCTCAACAGCCCAAACAAGTTTCTAAAAGGATGAGTTTGCAACTACTTTACTTTTGGAGAAAATTCAAAACATTCATTATTCAATAGGGCCCAAACTATCAAAAACCAGCGGTTTCATTGAACACACATTTCTTGGTAGAATCATGCAGGACTGAAATTTTTGATGTTTTTCTACTCCTCTCATGAGCCCAAACAAGTCTCTAAAAGCATGAGTTTGCAACTACTTTACTTTTGGAGAAAATTCAAAACATTCATTATTCAATAGAGCCCAATAGCAAAAACCAGCGTTTTGAATGAAGAATCACATTTCTTGGTAGAATCATGCAGGATTGAAATTTTTGATGGTTTTTTACTCCTCTCAACAGCCCAAACAAGTTTCTAAAAGGATGAGTTTGCAACTACTTTACTTTTGGAGAAAATTCAAAACATTCATTATTCAATAGAGCCCAATAGCAAAAATCAGGTTTTGAATGAAGAATCACATTTCTTGGTAGAATCATGCAGGACTGAAATTTTTGATGTTTTTCTACTCCTCTCATGAGCCCAAACAAGTCTCTAAAATCATGAGTTTGCAACTACTTTACTTTTGGAGAAAATTCAAAACATTCACTATTCAATAGAGCCCAATAGCAAAAATCAGGTGTTGAATGAAGAATCACATTTCTTGGTAAAATCATGCAGGATTGAAATTTTTGATGGTTTTTTACTCCTCTCAACAGCCCAAACAAGTTTCTAAAAGGATGAGTTTGCAAGTACTTTACTTTTGGAGAAAATTCAAAACATTCATTATTCAATAGGGCCCAAACTATCAAAAACCAGCGGTTTCAATGAACACACATTTCTTGGTAGAATCATGCAGGACTGAAATTTTTGATGTTTTTCTACTCCTCTCATGAGCCCAAACAAGTCTCTAAAAGCATGAGTTTGCAACTACTTTACTTTTGGACAAAATTCAAAACATTCATTATTCAATAGAGCCCAATAGCAAAAACCAGCGTTTTGAATGAAGAATCACATTTCTTGGTAAAATCATGCAGGATTGAAATTTTTGATGGTTTTTTACTCCTCTCAACAGCCCAAGCAAGTTTCTAAAAGGATGAGTTTGCAACTACTTTACTTTTGGAGAAAAATCAAAACATTCATTATTCAATAGGGCCCAAACTATCAAAAACCAGTGGTTTCAATGAACACACATTTCTTGGTAGAATCATGCAGGACTGAAATTTTTGATGGTTTTTTACTCCTCTCAACAGCCCAAACAAGTTTCTAAAAGGATGAGTTTGCAGCTACTTTACTTTTGGAGAAAATTCAAAACATTCATTATTCAATAGGGCCCAAACTATCAAAAACCAGTGGTTTCAATGAACACACATTTCTTGGTAGAATCATGCAGGACTGAAATTTTTGATGTTTTTCTACTCCTCTCATGAGCCCAAACAAGTCTCTAAAAGCATGAGTTTGCAACTACTTTACTTTTGGACAAAATTCAAAACATTCATTATTCAATAGAGCCCAATAGCAAAAACCAGCGTTTTGAATGAAGAATCACATTTCTTGGTAAAATCATGCAGGATTGAAATTTTTGATGGTTTTTTACTCCTCTCAACAGCCCAAGCAAGTTTCTAAAAGGATGTTTGCAACTACTTTACTTTTGGAGAAAATTCAAAACATTCATTATTCAATAGGGCCCAAACTATCAAAAACCAGCGGTTTGAATGAACACACGTTTCTTGGTAGAATCATGCAGGACTGAAATTTTTGATGTTTTTCTACTCCTCTCATGAGCCCAAACAAGTCTCTAAAAGCATGAGTTTGCAACTACTTTACTTTTGGAGAAAATTCAAAACATTTACTATTCAATAGAGCCCAATAGCAAAAACCAGAGTTTTGAATGAAGAATCACATTTCTTGGTAGAATCATGCAGGATTGAAATTTTTGATGGTTTTTTACTCCTCTCAAAAGCCCAAACAAGTTTCTAAAAGGATGAGTTTGCAACTACTTTACTTTTGGAGAAAATTCAAAACATTCATTATTCAATAGGGCCCAAACTATCAAAAACCAGTGGTTTGAATGAACACACATTTCTTGGTAGAATCATGCAGGACTGAAATTTTTGATGTTTTTACACTCCTCTCATGAGCCCAAACAAGTCTCTAAAAGCATGAGTTTGCAACTACTTTACTTTTGGAGAAAATTCAAAACATTCACTATTCAATAGAGCCCAATAGCAAAAATCAGGTTTTGAATGAAGAATCACATTTCTTGGTAAAATCATGCAGGATTGAAATTTTTGATGGTTTTTTACTCCTCTCAACAGCCCAAACAAGTTTCTAAAAGGATGAGTTTGCAACTACTTTACTTTTGGAGAAAATTCAAAACATTCATTATTCAATAGGGCCCAAACTATCAAAAACCAGCGGTTTGAATGAACACACATTTCTTGGTAGAATCATGCAGGACTGAAATTTTTGATGTTTTTCTACTCCTCTCATGAGCCCAAACAAGTCTCTAAAAGCATGAGTTTGCAACTACTTTACTTTTGGAGAAAATTCAAAACATTCACTATTCAATAGAGCCCAATAGCAAAAATCAGGTTTTGAATGAAGAATCACATTTCTTGGTAAAATCATGCAGGATTGAAATTTTTGATGGTTTTTTACTCCTCTCAACAGCCCAAACAAGTTTCTAAAAGGATGAGTTTGCAACTACTTTACTTTTGGAGAAAATTCAAAACATTCATTATTCAATAGGGCCCAAACTATCAAACACCAGCGGTTTCAATGAACACACATTTCTTGGTAGAATCATGCAGGACTGAAATTTTTGATGTTTTTCTACTCCTCTCATGAGCCCAAACAAGTTTCTAAAAGCATGAGTTTGCAACTACTTTACTTTTGGAGAAAATTCAAAACATTCATTATTCAATAGAGCCCAATAGCAAAAATCAGGTTTTGAATGAAGAATCACATTTCTTGGTAGAATCATGCAGGACTGAAATTTTTGATGTTTTTCTACTCCTCTCATGAGCCCAAACAACTCTCTAAAAGCATGAGTTTGCAACTACTTTACTTTTGGAGAAAATTCAAAACATTCATTATTCAATAGAGCCCAATAGCAAAAACAAGCGTTTTGAATGAAGAATCACATTTCTTGGTAGAATCATGCAGGATTGAAATTTTTGATGGTTTTTTACTCCTCTCAACAGCCCAAACAAGTTTCTAAAAGGATGAGTTTGCAACTACTTTACTTTTGGAGAAAATTCAAAACATTCATTATTCAATAGGGCCCAAACTATCAAAAACCAGCGGTTTCATTGAACACACATTTCTTGGTAGAATCATGCAGGACTGAAATTTTTGATGTTTTTCTACTCCTCTCATGAGCCCAAACAAGTCTCTAAAAGCATGAGTTTGCAACTACTTTACTTTTGGAGAAAATTCAAAACATTCATTATTCAATAGAGCCCAATAGCAAAAACCAGCGTTTTGAATGAAGAATCACATTTCTTGGTAGAATCATGCAGGATTGAAATTTTTGATGGTTTTTTACTCCTCTCAACAGCCCAAACAAGTTTCTAAAAGGATGAGTTTGCAACTACTTTACTTTTGGAGAAAATTCAAAACATTCATTATTCAATAGAGCCCAATAGCAAAAATCAGGTTTTGAATGAAGAATCACATTTCTTGGTAGAATCATGCAGGACTGAAATTTTTGATGTTTTTCTACTCCTCTCATGAGCCCAAACAAGTCTCTAAAATCATGAGTTTGCAACTACTTTACTTTTGGAGAAAATTCAAAACATTCACTATTCAATAGAGCCCAATAGCAAAAATCAGGTGTTGAATGAAGAATCACATTTCTTGGTAAAATCATGCAGGATTGAAATTTTTGATGGTTTTTTACTCCTCTCAACAGCCCAAACAAGTTTCTAAAAGGATGAGTTTGCAACTACTTTACTTTTGGAGAAAATTCAAAACATTCATTATTCAATAGGGCCCAAACTATCAAAAACCAGCGGTTTCAATGAACACACATTTCTTGGTAGAATCATGCAGGACTGAAATTTTTGATGTTTTTCTACTCCTCTCATGAGCCCAAACAAGTCTCTAAAAGCATGAGTTTGCAACTACTTTACTTTTGGACAAAATTCAAAACATTCATTATTCAATAGAGCCCAATAGCAAAAACCAGCGTTTTGAATGAAGAATCACATTTCTTGGTAAAATCATGCAGGATTGAAATTTTTGATGGTTTTTTACTCCTCTCAACAGCCCAAGCAAGTTTCTAAAAGGATGAGTTTGCAACTACTTTACTTTTGGAGAAAAATCAAAACATTCATTATTCAATAGGGCCCAAACTATCAAAAACCAGTGGTTTCAATGAACACACATTTCTTGGTAGAATCATGCAGGACTGAAATTTTTGATGGTTTTTTACTCCTCTCAACAGCCCAAACAAGTTTCTAAAAGGATGAGTTTGCAGCTACTTTACTTTTGGAGAAAATTCAAAACATTCATTATTCAATAGGGCCCAAACTATCAAAAACCAGTGGTTTCAATGAACACACATTTCTTGGTAGAATCATGCAGGACTGAAATTTTTGATGTTTTTCTACTCCTCTCATGAGCCCAAACAAGTCTCTAAAAGCATGAGTTTGCAACTACTTTACTTTTGGACAAAATTCAAAACATTCATTATTCAATAGAGCCCAATAGCAAAAACCAGCGTTTTGAATGAAGAATCACATTTCTTGGTAAAATCATGCAGGATTGAAATTTTTGATGGTTTTTTACTCCTCTCAACAGCCCAAGCAAGTTTCTAAAAGGATGTTTGCAACTACTTTACTTTTGGAGAAAATTCAAAACATTCATTATTCAATAGGGCCCAAACTATCAAAAACCAGCGGTTTGAATGAACACACGTTTCTTGGTAGAATCATGCAGGACTGAAATTTTTGATGTTTTTCTACTCCTCTCATGAGCCCAAACAAGTCTCTAAAAGCATGAGTTTGCAACTACTTTACTTTTGGAGAAAATTCAAAACATTTACTATTCAATAGAGCCCAATAGCAAAAACCAGAGTTTTGAATGAAGAATCACATTTCTTGGTAGAATCATGCAGGATTGAAATTTTTGATGGTTTTTTACTCCTCTCAAAAGCCCAAACAAGTTTCTAAAAGGATGAGTTTGCAACTACTTTACTTTTGGAGAAAATTCAAAACATTCATTATTCAATAGGGCCCAAACTATCAAAAACCAGTGGTTTGAATGAACACACATTTCTTGGTAGAATCATGCAGGACTGAAATTTTTGATGTTTTTACACTCCTCTCATGAGCCCAAACAAGTCTCTAAAAGCATGAGTTTGCAACTACTTTACTTTTGGAGAAAATTCAAAACATTCACTATTCAATAGAGCCCAATAGCAAAAATCAGGTTTTGAATGAAGAATCACATTTCTTGGTAAAATCATGCAGGATTGAAATTTTTGATGGTTTTTTACTCCTCTCAACAGCCCAAACAAGTTTCTAAAAGGATGAGTTTGCAACTACTTTACTTTTGGAGAAAATTCAAAACATTCATTATTCAATAGGGCCCAAACTATCAAAAACCAGCGGTTTGAATGAACACACATTTCTTGGTAGAATCATGCAGGACTGAAATTTTTGATGTTTTTCTACTCCTCTCATGAGCCCAAACAAGTCTCTAAAAGCATGAGTTTGCAACTACTTTACTTTTGGAGAAAATTCAAAACATTCACTATTCAATAGAGCCCAATAGCAAAAATCAGGTTTTGAATGAAGAATCACATTTCTTGGTAAAATCATGCAGGATTGAAATTTTTGATGGTTTTTTACTCCTCTCAACAGCCCAAACAAGTTTCTAAAAGGATGAGTTTGCAACTACTTTACTTTTGGAGAAAATTCAAAACATTGGGGGGCGTGGCCAGCGTCTGAGCTGAATGGAAGCCTGAGCTCTGAGCTCCTCCACAGGGCAGCCTACCAAGCGCTATTAACAAGCGACTTACAAGCCAGGACTGGCTGAAAACTTGTGGGAACCTCCATAGGCACCAGCGGTGCCCCCACATAATGGATCCGCTTAATAGAAAAGCAGGAAAATCAAAAAATCTGGAGCGCTCTCCCCTCATGCTGAGGAGCCAAGATGGCGCCCGCCACACAGCAGCCACAGCCTGCAGCCCCAGCCTGAGCGGCGCACAGCGGGAGAGAACGCCACAGAGACTGAAACACGCAGTATTCAAGTCAGGGGGTAAGTCTGCCCCCATCCCTGCAAAAACCGCCGCTCCATATATTAAAGAAAGCGCTAAATTCAGTGTTAAAAGTAGCGCTGAGAAGAAGGAGGCAAAATATCGCGAGATTAACCGGGAAACAGACGGGATTGCGCAGCAAGTACGCAAATTGCGTACCTTAAGCAAAAATCTTGCGCAGCCTGTGAAATCTTGCACAGCAGCAACGCTCACAGCCGCTATGGAGGCCACAAATACAATAAGGGCCTCCTCATCTTGTCCAGATATCTCCACAATTTCAGACACCCCTCTAACGCCACCACAGAGGGAACTGTCCCCTGCCTCACAAAATAGCTGCAGATTAAGCAGTAGCTCGGCTGAGCTGCAAAGTGAGACGCAGATGGAGGACTTCTGCACTCCAGATAACCCCATGCCTGAAAACTTTTTACATGTTTTGACTGAGGTAGAGGCTACCAACAAAGCAGCTTCAGAAATGTTCATAAAAAATATGGTGTGCCTTCTTGCAAAGACATTCCAAAAACAACTAGAGGGATATAATACAAACCTCCAAAACAATATAGACAGTCTGGGTCAGAGGGTGAATCACTTGGAGTCGAAAATGGAGGAGATAGTCCAGTCTCACAACAATTTGATAGACGAACATTATGCCTTAGAGAAAGAAGTTACCTTCCTAAAGTCAAGACTGATAGAACAAGAGGACAGGAGTAGGAGAAACAACCTTAAATTCAGAGGAATACCTGAGAATGTCAAGGACAGAGATCTTGATTCATATGTGCAAAAAATGCTCCATGCTATGCTCCCAGGTGCTTCCAAAGGAGACCTCTTAATAGAACGCATACACAGACTACCTAAGTCCAAATATGCCCCTGAAAGAGCTCCGCGGGATGTTATTGCATTCTTTCACTATTTTCTGACAAAGGAGGACATTTTGAGGAAGAGCAAGCAGTCACCCATCTTACCAAGACCATATGAGGGTATTAAGATCTTTGCAGACTTTTCAAAAGCCACGTTGCAAAAAAGGAGAGACTTTTTCCCTATCACTGCACACCTACGGGAGCACAGGGTGCTATACAGATGGGGCTTTCCTACAAAAATATTGGTCATGAAGGAAAACACTACTTTTGCCTTATCTAACATTGATAACTGTGATAGATTCTTTCAGGACCTTGGTATTCCTCCAATGAAGAACTCATCTTTATCCTACAATCAAGAGAGGAGCAACTCTTCACGACAGCCAAGACGTTTGTCACAGTCCTGGACCACACAAAAGAAAAGATAATGGACTTGGTAGGTGTTGACCCTGGCTCTTGGCCTGAACTTTCATCCCCAAACACTAACCGAGAGATTTCTCTTGGTATCATTTCTTTTGAGAAATTCACCTTCCTTGTTAACAAGTTTGTTTTGTTCTAGGTTATTCCAGGTTATAACATGTTTCTATTCACAGGCACACCAGGCACTGACAACAAATTTCTAGAGAAATACCACTCTTCTTGGATATATGTCCAGATGGACTATTCTATCTTATTGAGTTATTTAACACATTTCTTTCTTTTTGATATATTATGGAGTTGAAAATCCTATCATTTAATGTAAATGGGCTTAATAGTCCCTTTAAAAGGTATGCTCTGTGGAAGGAGATCAAAAGATTGAAAGCAAATGTTGCTATGATACAGGAAACCCACCTCCTGGAAACTGATAATAACAGATTTAAAAACAAAGATTATCCTCAGATTTTCTTCTCCAACAACGAGGGAGGGAAAAAAGCTGGGGTGGCCATTGCCTTCCACAGAGACCTACCAGTGGTTATTTCAGATGTTTATAAAGACAATAAAGGCAGATATTTAATCATCAATTTTACCTTGGAGGGAATGGAATACACTGTGGTTAATGTATACGCCCCTAATGTGAGACAAATTAGCTTTCTCAATAAAGTCAAAAGAAAATTATCCAAATTTAGCAAGGGACAAATCATATGGGGGGGAGACTTTAATTGTATTGTTGACCCAAGCACTGATTGCTCATCCTCTGCTCCATACTACAGAAGTGTGAATTTGGGGAAGTGGCTGAGCAATGCTAACCTGCACGACAGTTGTAAAATATTGAACCCTAATTCTAGAGAATACACCAGATTCTGCCCACACAACAGATCTTATACCAAAATAGATCATATATTTACCAGTTTTTCCTTACTAGATTCGTATATAGATTTCCAAACTGGCCCCATCACATGGTCGGACCATGCTCCAATTCTATTAACATTACAGGTTTCCTCTTCGACTCAAAGACACTACAATTGGAGATATAGCAAATTTGTAGTAGACTCCCCAGATAATATAGCAACAATAAAAAACACTATAATGAATTATTTTAAAGAAAATGACTCCCAGGAAATCTCCCCTGAAACCTTATGGTTAGCACATAAATGTGTCATTAGAGGCCACTTAATTCAGATGGCCTCAAGACAAAAGAGGGAAAGAGAGAGCAAACAGAGGCTGTTACTAGAACAAATCAAAAAACTTGAAGACCAGGCCAAAGTGGAAAAATCTTTTACTAAATACAAGGAGTTATACTCCCTTAGATTGGAATTTAGAAATCTTCTCATAAATATTTACGAAAAAAAGACTCTGTTTAACAGGGCAGGGTTCTACATAAATAACAACAAAAACTCAAAAACTATGGCAAATAGATTCAAACCCATAAATAAAAAGCATTTAATTAAAAAACTTTCCCAGAACTCAGTGAATATAGAAAAGCCAAGGGACATAGCTTTGGCTTTTGAAAAATACTACTCAAACCTTTACAATATAGGGAAAAATGGGACTTATCCCCCTCCTACAGAGGAGATGATAGATAATTTCCTGGGAGGAGTAGAGTTGAGATCTCTGTCTTCTGAGCAAAGGGAAATGCTTGATGCACCCTTCTCTGAGGGAGAGGTCTCTCTGGCAATAAAAAATCTCAAATGTAATAAGGCTCCTGGTCCAGACGGATTCCCTGTGGAATATTATAAAACATTTCAGGAAAATCTGGTCCCCTATTTAACAAACACCCTAAATTTTATAAAATCAAAAGGAACATGTAGTGCAGATATGCTGAGAGCCACCATAGTGGTAATCCCCAAACCGGACAAAGATCCCACCAAGATAGAAAACTATAGACCCATATCCCTCCTGAATGCAGACATCAAGGTCTATGCAAAAATACTGGCAGAAAGGGTGCAGGATGTTATCCAATATCTCATACATCCCGATCAAGTGGGTTTTGTAAAATTTAGACAGACTTCTGACAGTTCAAGAAGTGTCTTGCACCATATACACTTTTGTAACAAGAAAAAAATTCCCAGTCTGTTTGTGGCCCTTGATGCGGAGAAAGCTTTTGACCGCATCAATTGGACATATGCATTCGCAGTATTAAAGAAGATGGGTTTTGGTGAGGAGATGTTGAAAAGTGTTCAGGCTCTGTACTCCCAACCGTCTGCCTCTGTGCTGGTCAATAGCACGATGTCAGGGAAATTTGACATAACAAACGGAACAAGACAGGGATGCCCTCTGTCCCCAATTATTTTTATCCTGAGTCTGGAACCACTGGCTCAAAGGATAAGGGACTCGAGTGAGGTGAGGGGAGTACGGTTGGGAGATGTAGAGCATAAAATAAATTTATATGCAGACGATATCATACTCACACTGACAGATCCTGTTGAGTCGTTGAAGGCGACTTGGGACATCATAGAGTTGTTTGGTTCAATATCATATTATAAACTCAATGTAAAAAAGACTAACGTTTTGTCACTATTTATTTCAGCCCCTATAAAACAGCAATTACAAGATAAGTACCCTTTTACTTGGGACTGCACTAAAATCCCATATCTAGGAATTTGGCTCACAAGCGACCTCACACACACAAGTGAGGTAAACATAGATAGCCTTTTGAAATCCCTTGACACTAAGTTGGGAGAATTGTCAAAAACCCCAGCCACTTGGTTGGGAAGAATAGTACTATATAAGATGTTCTGCCTCCCAAAGGTGTTGTTTTTGTACAGGAATGTCCCTCTGCCTTTATCAATGCAACACATACAAAAATTAACTCATCAAATGAACAGATTTATTTGGAATAATAAAAAGCCTAGGGTAAAGAAACACACACTACTTAAATCTAGAGAAAATGGGGGGATAGCCCTTCCAGACTTGGAGGCGTATTACTTTGCCACCACAACTGAATTGACAAAAATGTGGCTCACAGAACAGACAGAATTGGGATGGCCAAAAATTGAAAGAGATTTAATGCCTAATAAAGAACCGACACTTTATGTTTCCTATTTTCTTCTGCACAGAGGAGAGATTGGAGACATAGAAAACCCAATACTCAGAGCCTCTGTGCAGAGCTGGTCACATATGTGCAGGAGAAGGTTTAATGTCTCCCCTGTTTCAACCAAAAGACTGAGACTTCACTTTTTGGCACCTGTCAAGGTTTCTTTGAGACCCATGTTTGATAACTGGAAAACATTCCCCATTGCTTATGTGGATGATTTATTGGACAATAATAAAGTCATGCCTTTTGAGTTGGTCAAGGCTAAATTTAAAATCCCTAATACGGAATATATGAAATACCTCATACTCAAAGAGGAATATAACAAATTTAAGAGATATTTCTGCAAGATAGTTTTGGTCAACCATACCATTTATAATTTCCTAACCAGCACAACCCCCAGGCACAAGAGCTCTCTTAAACCCCTGTATAACTTCCTGACCGGCAAATACACCTTTTCTAAGGGTGGATGCTTTGAAAAATGGGAGACTACTCTGCAGAAGCAGATTTGTGCCCCACAGTGGACATTGTCTTTTAAGACTGCAGTGAGGTCTACAGATTGCATGAACATTTTGGAAACACATTACAAACTAGTCCACAGATATTACTTGACCCCAAACAGGATTAAACATTTTGGGGAAGGGGGATCTGATCTGTGTTGGCGGGGATGCGGGTCTCAGGCTGACTTACTCCATATTTTCTGGGGATGCCCGGTACTGAAACCATACTGGCTTAAGGTCTCCAATTTGATTTCGATCATATGCAACTGGCGTGTTCAGTTGCACCCTGCCTTGGCCTTACTACTCATAGATATTTGCAGATTCAAAACAACAAAGTATTTGGTTGCCCACATACTCATGTCTGCAATATACCTTATAGCGAAAGGTTGGAACAACAAGCAACCTCCGAACATTGCCACATTGATCATGTTGGTGGACAAACATTGTGTTTATGAAAAAATTCATTATATTAACAATATGTCAATAAAGTTATTTGACGACAGATGGCATAGATGGTTGAAACTCAAATCTAAGATAGAAGAAGAATTTATATCTTGATATCTTGATTTTTGCTCTTTTTGTGTGCCAAAATTTCACATGTATTTGGTGTTTGCCTGTACTGTTGTAATTGTTTTTCAAATCTATTTCAATTAATGTTAATTGTACATACTTTAAATGATGATATGATGTTCAGATACCATATGATGATGTCCTGATGTACATTATCTTGACTCTATTCGAACATGATATATATGAGGTATGTTTATACATTCCTATTATTTTGAAAACTCAATAAAAATATTGTTTAAGAAAATTCAAAACATTCATTATTCAATAGGGCCCAAACTATCAAACACCAGCGGTTTCAATGAACACACATTTCTTGGTAGAATCATGCAGGACTGAAATTTTTGATGTTTTTCTACTCCTCTCATGAGCCCAAACAAGTTTCTAAAAGCATGAGTTTGCAACTACTTTACTTTTGGAGAAAATTCAAAACATTCATTATTCAATAGAGCCCAATAGCAAAAATCAGGTTTTGAATGAAGAATCACATTTCTTGGTAGAATCATGCAGGACTGAAATTTTTGATGTTTTTCTACTCCTCTCATGAGCCCAAACAACTCTCTAAAAGCATGAGTTTGCAACTACTTTACTTTTGGAGAAAATTCAAAACATTCATTATTCAATAGAGCCCAATAGCAAAAACAAGCGTTTTGAATGAAGAATCACATTTCTTGGTAGAATCATGCAGGATTGAAATTTTTGATGGTTTTTTACTCCTCTCAACAGCCCAAACAAGTTTCTAAAAGGATGAGTTTGCAACTACTTTACTTTTGGAGAAAATTCAAAACATTCATTATTCAATAGGGCCCAAACTATCAAAAACCAGCGGTTTCATTGAACACACATTTCTTGGTAGAATCATGCAGGACTGAAATTTTTGATGTTTTTCTACTCCTCTCATGAGCCCAAACAAGTCTCTAAAAGCATGAGTTTGCAACTACTTTACTTTTGGAGAAAATTCAAAACATTCATTATTCAATAGAGCCCAATAGCAAAAACCAGCGTTTTGAATGAAGAATCACATTTCTTGGTAGAATCATGCAGGATTGAAATTTTTGATGGTTTTTTACTCCTCTCAACAGCCCAAACAAGTTTCTAAAAGGATGAGTTTGCAACTACTTTACTTTTGGAGAAAATTCAAAACATTCATTATTCAATAGAGCCCAATAGCAAAAATCAGGTTTTGAATGAAGAATCACATTTCTTGGTAGAATCATGCAGGACTGAAATTTTTGATGTTTTTCTACTCCTCTCATGAGCCCAAACAAGTCTCTAAAATCATGAGTTTGCAACTACTTTACTTTTGGAGAAAATTCAAAACATTCACTATTCAATAGAGCCCAATAGCAAAAATCAGGTGTTGAATGAAGAATCACATTTCTTGGTAAAATCATGCAGGATTGAAATTTTTGATGGTTTTTTACTCCTCTCAACAGCCCAAACAAGTTTCTAAAAGGATGAGTTTGCAACTACTTTACTTTTGGAGAAAATTCAAAACATTCATTATTCAATAGGGCCCAAACTATCAAAAACCAGCGGTTTCAATGAACACACATTTCTTGGTAGAATCATGCAGGACTGAAATTTTTGATGTTTTTCTACTCCTCTCATGAGCCCAAACAAGTCTCTAAAAGCATGAGTTTGCAACTACTTTACTTTTGGACAAAATTCAAAACATTCATTATTCAATAGAGCCCAATAGCAAAAACCAGCGTTTTGAATGAAGAATCACATTTCTTGGTAAAATCATGCAGGATTGAAATTTTTGATGGTTTTTTACTCCTCTCAACAGCCCAAGCAAGTTTCTAAAAGGATGAGTTTGCAACTACTTTACTTTTGGAGAAAAATCAAAACATTCATTATTCAATAGGGCCCAAACTATCAAAAACCAGTGGTTTCAATGAACACACATTTCTTGGTAGAATCATGCAGGACTGAAATTTTTGATGGTTTTTTACTCCTCTCAACAGCCGAAACAAGTTTCTAAAAGGATGAGTTTGCAGCTACTTTACTTTTGGAGAAAATTCAAAACATTCATTATTCAATAGGGCCCAAACTATCAAAAACCAGTGGTTTCAATGAACACACATTTCTTGGTAGAATCATGCAGGACTGAAATTTTTGATGTTTTTCTACTCCTCTCATGAGCCCAAACAAGTCTCTAAAAGCATGAGTTTGCAACTACTTTACTTTTGGACAAAATTCAAAACATTCATTATTCAATAGAGCCCAATAGCAAAAACCAGCGTTTTGAATGAAGAATCACATTTCTTGGTAAAATCATGCAGGATTGAAATTTTTGATGGTTTTTTACTCCTCTCAACAGCCCAAGCAAGTTTCTAAAAGGATGTTTGCAACTACTTTACTTTTGGAGAAAATTCAAAACATTCATTATTCAATAGGGCCCAAACTATCAAAAACCAGCGGTTTGAATGAACACACGTTTCTTGGTAGAATCATGCAGGACTGAAATTTTTGATGTTTTTCTACTCCTCTCATGAGCCCAAACAAGTCTCTAAAAGCATGAGTTTGCAACTACTTTACTTTTGGAGAAAATTCAAAACATTTACTATTCAATAGAGCCCAATAGCAAAAACCAGAGTTTTGAATGAAGAATCACATTTCTTGGTAGAATCATGCAGGATTGAAATTTTTGATGGTTTTTTACTCCTCTCAAAAGCCCAAACAAGTTTCTAAAAGGATGAGTTTGCAACTACTTTACTTTTGGAGAAAATTCAAAACATTCATTATTCAATAGGGCCCAAACTATCAAAAACCAGCGGTTTGAATGAACACACATTTCTTGGTAGAATCATGCAGGACTGAAATTTTTGATGTTTTTACACTCCTCTCATGAGCCCAAACAAGTCTCTAAAAGCATGAGTTTGCAACTACTTTACTTTTGGAGAAAATTCAAAACATTCACTATTCAATAGAGCCCAATAGCAAAAATCAGGTTTTGAATGAAGAATCACATTTCTTGGTAAAATCATGCAGGATTGAAATTTTTGATGGTTTTTTACTCCTCTCAACAGCCCAAACAAGTTTCTAAAAGGATGAGTTTGCAACTACTTTACTTTTGGAGAAAATTCAAAACATTCATTATTCAATAGGGCCCAAACTATCAAAAACCAGCGGTTTGAATGAACACACATTTCTTGGTAGAATCATGCAGGACTGAAATTTTTGATGTTTTTCTACTCCTCTCATGAGCCCAAACAAGTCTCTAAAAGCATGAGTTTGCAACTACTTTACTTTTGGAGAAAATTCAAAACATTCACTATTCAATAGAGCCCAATAGCAAAAATCAGGTTTTGAATGAAGAATCACATTTCTTGGTAAAATCATGCAGGATTGAAATTTTTGATGGTTTTTTACTCCTCTCAACAGCCCAAACAAGTTTCTAAAAGGATGAGTTTGCAACTACTTTACTTTTGGAGAAAATTCAAAACATTCATTATTCAATAGGGCCCAAACTATCAAACACCAGCGGTTTCAATGAACACACATTTCTTGGTAGAATCATGCAGGACTGAAATTTTTGATGTTTTTCTACTCCTCTCATGAGCCCAAACAAGTTTCTAAAAGCATGAGTTTGCAACTACTTTACTTTTGGAGAAAATTCAAAACATTCATTATTCAATAGAGCCCAATAGCAAAAACAAGCGTTTTGAATGAAGAATCACATTTCTTGGTAGAATCATGCAGGATTGAAATTTTTGATGGTTTTTTACTCCTCTCAACAGCCCAAACAAGTTTCTAAAAGGATGAGTTTGCAACTACTTTACTTTTGGAGAAAATTCAAAACATTCATTATTCAATAGGGCCCAAACTATCAAAAACCAGCGGTTTCATTGAACACACATTTCTTGGTAGAATCATGCAGGACTGAAATTTTTGATGTTTTTCTACTCCTCTCATGAGCCCAAACAAGTCTCTAAAAGCATGAGTTTGCAACTACTTTACTTTTGGAGAAAATTCAAAACATTCATTATTCAATAGAGCCCAATAGCAAAAACCAGCGTTTTGAATGAAGAATCACATTTCTTGGTAGAATCATGCAGGATTGAAATTTTTGATGGTTTTTTACTCCTCTCAACAGCCCAAACAAGTTTCTAAAAGGATGAGTTTGCAACTACTTTACTTTTGGAGAAAATTCAAAACATTCATTATTCAATAGAGCCCAATAGCAAAAATCAGGTTTTGAATGAAGAATCACATTTCTTGGTAGAATCATGCAGGACTGAAATTTTTGATGTTTTTCTACTCCTCTCATGAGCCCAAACAAGTCTCTAAAATCATGAGTTTGCAACTACTTTACTTTTGGAGAAAATTCAAAACATTCACTATTCAATAGAGCCCAATAGCAAAAATCAGGTGTTGAATGAAGAATCACATTTCTTGGTAAAATCATGCAGGATTGAAATTTTTGATGGTTTTTTACTCCTCTCAACAGCCCAAACAAGTTTCTAAAAGGATGAGTTTGCAACTACTTTACTTTTGGAGAAAATTCAAAACATTCATTATTCAATAGGGCCCAAACTATCAAAAACCAGCGGTTTCAATGAACACACATTTCTTGGTAGAATCATGCAGGACTGAAATTTTTGATGTTTTTCTACTCCTCTCATGAGCCCAAACAAGTCTCTAAAAGCATGAGTTTGCAACTACTTTACTTTTGGACAAAATTCAAAACATTCATTATTCAATAGAGCCCAATAGCAAAAACCAGCGTTTTGAATGAAGAATCACATTTCTTGGTAAAATCATGCAGGATTGAAATTTTTGATGGTTTTTTACTCCTCTCAACAGCCCAAGCAAGTTTCTAAAAGGATGAGTTTGCAACTACTTTACTTTTGGAGAAAAATCAAAACATTCATTATTCAATAGGGCCCAAACTATCAAAAACCAGTGGTTTCAATGAACACACATTTCTTGGTAGAATCATGCAGGACTGAAATTTTTGATGGTTTTTTACTCCTCTCAACAGCCGAAACAAGTTTCTAAAAGGATGAGTTTGCAGCTACTTTACTTTTGGAGAAAATTCAAAACATTCATTATTCAATAGGGCCCAAACTATCAAAAACCAGTGGTTTCAATGAACACACATTTCTTGGTAGAATCATGCAGGACTGAAATTTTTGATGTTTTTCTACTCCTCTCATGAGCCCAAACAAGTCTCTAAAAGCATGAGTTTGCAACTACTTTACTTTTGGACAAAATTCAAAACATTCATTATTCAATAGAGCCCAATAGCAAAAACCAGCGTTTTGAATGAAGAATCACATTTCTTGGTAAAATCATGCAGGATTGAAATTTTTGATGGTTTTTTACTCCTCTCAACAGCCCAAGCAAGTTTCTAAAAGGATGTTTGCAACTACTTTACTTTTGGAGAAAATTCAAAACATTCATTATTCAATAGGGCCCAAACTATCAAAAACCAGCGGTTTGAATGAACACACGTTTCTTGGTAGAATCATGCAGGACTGAAATTTTTGATGTTTTTCTACTCCTCTCATGAGCCCAAACAAGTCTCTAAAAGCATGAGTTTGCAACTACTTTACTTTTGGAGAAAATTCAAAACATTTACTATTCAATAGAGCCCAATAGCAAAAACCAGAGTTTTGAATGAAGAATCACATTTCTTGGTAGAATCATGCAGGATTGAAATTTTTGATGGTTTTTTACTCCTCTCAAAAGCCCAAACAAGTTTCTAAAAGGATGAGTTTGCAACTACTTTACTTTTGGAGAAAATTCAAAACATTCATTATTCAATAGGGCCCAAACTATCAAAAACCAGCGGTTTGAATGAACACACATTTCTTGGTAGAATCATGCAGGACTGAAATTTTTGATGTTTTTACACTCCTCTCATGAGCCCAAACAAGTCTCTAAAAGCATGAGTTTGCAACTACTTTACTTTTGGAGAAAATTCAAAACATTCACTATTCAATAGAGCCCAATAGCAAAAATCAGGTTTTGAATGAAGAATCACATTTCTTGGTAAAATCATGCAGGATTGAAATTTTTGATGGTTTTTTACTCCTCTCAACAGCCCAAACAAGTTTCTAAAAGGATGAGTTTGCAACTACTTTACTTTTGGAGAAAATTCAAAACATTCATTATTCAATAGGGCCCAAACTATCAAAAACCAGCGGTTTGAATGAACACACATTTCTTGGTAGAATCATGCAGGACTGAAATTTTTGATGTTTTTCTACTCCTCTCATGAGCCCAAACAAGTCTCTAAAAGCATGAGTTTGCAACTACTTTACTTTTGGAGAAAATTCAAAACATTCACTATTCAATAGAGCCCAATAGCAAAAATCAGGTTTTGAATGAAGAATCACATTTCTTGGTAAAATCATGCAGGATTGAAATTTTTGATGGTTTTTTACTCCTCTCAACAGCCCAAACAAGTTTCTAAAAGGATGAGTTTGCAACTACTTTACTTTTGGAGAAAATTCAAAACATTCATTATTCAATAGGGCCCAAACTATCAAACACCAGCGGTTTCAATGAACACACATTTCTTGGTAGAATCATGCAGGACTGAAATTTTTGATGTTTTTCTACTCCTCTCATGAGCCCAAACAAGTTTCTAAAAGCATGAGTTTGCAACTACTTTACTTTTGGAGAAAATTCAAAACATTCATTATTCAATAGAGCCCAATAGCAAAAACCAGCGTTTTGAATGAAGAATCACATTTCTTGGTAGAATCATGCAGGATTGAAATTTTTGATGGTTTTTTACTCCTCTCAACAGCCCAAACAAGTTTCTAAAAGGATGAGTTTGCAACTACTTTACTTTTGGAGAAAATTCAAAACATTCATTATTCAATAGGGCCCAAACTATCAAAAACCAGCGGTTTCAATGAACACACATTTCTTGGTAGAATCATGCAGGACTGAAATTTTTGATGTTTTTCTACTCCTCTCATGAGCCCAAACAAGTCTCTAAAAGCATGAGTTTGCAACTACTTTACTTTTGGAGAAAATTCAAAACATTCATTATTCAAAAGAGCCCAATAGCAAAAACCAGCGTTTTGAATGAAGAATCACATTTCTTGGTAGAATCATGCAGGACTGAAATTTTTGATGTTTTTCTACTCCTCTCATGAGCCCAAACAAGTCCCTAAAATCATGAGTTTGCAACTACTTTACTTTTGGAGAAAATTCAAAACATTCACTATTCAATAGAGCCCAATAGCCAAAATCAGGTTTTGAATGAAGAATCACATTTATTGGTAAAATCATGCAGGATTGAAATTTTTGATGTTTTTTTACTCCTCTCAACAGCCCAAACAAGTTTCTAAAAGGATGAGTTTGCAACTACTTTACTTTTGGAGAAAATTCAAAACATTCATTATTCAATAGGGCCCAAACTATCAAAAACCAGCGGTTTGAATGAACACACATTTCTTGGTAGAATCATGCAGGACTGAAATTTTTGATGTTTTTCTACTCCTCTCATGAGCCCAAACAAGTCTCTAAAAGCATGAGTTTGCAACTACTTTACTTTTGGAGAAAATTCAAAACATTCACTATTCAATAGAGCCCAATAGCAAAAATCAGGTTTTGAATGAAGAATCACATTTCTTGGTAAAATCATGCAGGATTGAAATTTTTGATGGTTTTTTACTCCTCTCAACAGCCCAAACAAGTTTCTAAAAGGATGAGTTTGCAACTACTTTACTTTTGGAGAAAATTCAAAACATTCATTATTCAATAGGGCCCAAACAATCTAAAACCAGCGGTTTCAATGAACACACATTTCTTGGTAGAATCATGCAGGACTGAAATTTTTGATGTTTTTCTACTCCTCTCATGAGCCCAAACAAGTCTCTAAAAGCATGAGTTTGCAACTACTTTACTTTTGGAGAAAATTCAAAACATTCACTATTCAATAGAGCCCAATAGCAAAAATCAGGTTTTGAATGAAGAATCACATTTCTTGGTAAAATCATGCAGGATTGAAATTTTTGATGGTTTTTTACTCCTCTCAACAGCCCAAGCAAGTTTCTAAAAGGATGAGTTTGCAACTACTTTACTTTTGGAGAAAATTCAAAACATTCATTATTCAATAGGGCCCAAACTATCAAAAACCAGCGGTTTGAATGAACACACGTTTCTTGGTAGAATCATGCAGGACTGAAATTTTTGATGTTTTTCTACTCCTCTCATGAGCCCAAACAAGTCTCTAAAAGCATGAGTTTGCAACTACTTTACTTTTGGAGAAAATTCAAAACATTTACTATTCAATAGAGCCCAATAGCAAAAACCAGAGTTTTGAATGAAGAATCACATTTCTTGGTAGAATCATGCAGGATTGAAATTTTTGATGGTTTTTTACTCCTCTCAAAAGCCCAAACAAGTTTCTAAAAGGATGAGTTTGCAACTACTTTACTTTTGGAGAAAATTCAAAACATTCATTATTCAATAGGGCCCAAACTATCAAAAACCAGCGGTTTGAATGAACACACATTTCTTGGTAGAATCATGCAGGACTGAAATTTTTGATGTTTTTACACTCCTCTCATGAGCCCAAACAAGTCTCTAAAAGCATGAGTTTGCAACTACTTTACTTTTGGAGAAAATTCAAAACATTCACTATTCAATAGAGCCCAATAGCAAAAATCAGGTTTTGAATGAAGAATCACATTTCTTGGTAAAATCATGCAGGATTGAAATTTTTGATGGTTTTTTACTCCTCTCAACAGCCCAAACAAGTTTCTAAAAGGATGAGTTTGCAACTACTTTACTTTTGGAGAAAATTCAAAACATTCATTATTCAACAGGGCCCAAACTATCAAAAACCAGCGGTTTCAATGAACACACATTTCTTGGTAGAATCATGCAGGACTGAAATTTTTGATGTTTTTCTACTCCTCTCATGAGCCCAAACAAGTCTCTAAAAGCATGAGTTTGCAACTACTTTACTTTTGGAGAAAATTCAAAACATTCATTATTCAATAGAGCCCAATAGCAAAAACCAGCGTTTTGAATGAAGAATCACATTTCTTGGTAGAATCATGCAGGATTGAAATTTTTGATGGTTTTTTACTCCTCTCAACAGCCCAAACAAGTTTCTAAAAGGATGAGTTTGCAACTACTTTACTTTTGGAGAAAATTCAAAACATTCATTATTCAATAGGGCCCAAACTATCAAAAACCAGCGGTTTCAATGAACACACATTTCTTGGTAGAATCATGCAGGACTGAAATTTTTGATGTTTTTCTACTCCTCTCATGAGCCCAAACAAGTCTCTAAAAGCATGAGTTTGCAACTACTTTACTTTTGGAGAAAATTCAAAACATTCATTATTCAATAGAGCCCAATAGCAAAAACCAGCGTTTTGAATGAAGAATCACATTTCTTGGTAGAATCATGCAGGACTGAAATTTTTGATGTTTTTCTACTCCTCTCATGAGCCCAAACAAGTCTCTAAAATCATGAGTTTGCAACTACTTTACTTTTGGAGAAAATTCAAAACATTCACTATTCAATAGAGCCCAATAGCCAAAATCAGGTTTTGAATGAAGAATCACATTTCTTGGTAAAATCATGCAGGATTGAAATTTTTGATGGTTTTTTACTCCTCTCAACAGCCCAAACAAGTTTCTAAAAGGATGAGTTTGCAACTACTTTACTTTTGGAGAAAATTCAAAACATTCATTATTCAATAGGGCCCAAACTATCAAAAACCAGCGGTTTGAATGAACACACATTTCTTGGTAGAATCATGCAGGACTGAAATTTTTGATGTTTTTCTACTCCTCTCATGAGCCCAAACAAGTCTCTAAAAGCATGAGTTTGCAACTACTTTACTTTTGGAGAAAATTCAAAACATTCACTATTCAATAGAGCCCAATAGCAAAAATCAGGTTTTGAATGAAGAATCACATTTCTTGGTAAAATCATGCAGGATTGAAATTTTTGATGGTTTTTTACTCCTCTCAACAGCCCAAACAAGTTTCTAAAAGGATGAGTTTGCAACTACTTTACTTTTGGAGAAAATTCAAAACATTCATTATTCAATAGGGCCCAAACAATCTAAAACCAGCGGTTTCAATGAACACACATTTCTTGGTAGAATCATGCAGGACTGAAATTTTTGATGTTTTTCTACTCCTCTCATGAGCCCAAACAAGTCTCTAAAAGCATGAGTTTGCAACTACTTTACTTTTGGAGAAAATTCAAAACATTCACTATTCAATAGAGCCCAATAGCAAAAATCAGGTTTTGAATGAAGAATCACATTTCTTGGTAAAATCATGCAGGATTGAAATTTTTGATGGTTTTTTACTCCTCTCAACAGCCCAAACAAGTTTCTAAAAGGATGAGTTTGCAACTACTTTACTTTTGGAGAAAATTCAAAACATTCATTATTCAATAGTGCCCAATAGCAAAAATCAGGTTTTGAATGAAGAATCACATTTCTTGGTAGAATCATGCAGGACTGAAATTTTTGATGTTTTTCTACTCCTCTCATGAGCTCAAACAAGTCTCTAAAATCATGAGTTTGCAACTACTTTACTTTTGGAGAAAATTCAAAACATTCACTATTCAATAGAGCCCAATAGCAAAAATCAGGTTTTGAATGAAGAATCACATTTCTTGGTAAAATCATGCAGGATTGAAATTTTTGATGGTTTTTTACTCCTCTCAACAGCCCAAGCAAGTTTCTAAAAGGATGAGTTTGCAACTACTTTACTTTTGGAGAAAATTCAAAACATTCATTATTCAATAGGGCCCAAACTATCAAAAACCAGCGGTTTGAATGAACACACATTTCTTGGTAGAATCATGCAGGACTGAAATTTTTGATGTTTTTCTACTCC
Source organism: Dendrobates tinctorius (assembly GCF_039654945.1). Lineage (NCBI taxonomy): Eukaryota > Metazoa > Chordata > Amphibia > Anura > Dendrobatidae > Dendrobates > Dendrobates tinctorius. Next base: position 1,071,983 of record NW_027361777.1, on the reverse strand, counting down.
TCTCATGAGCCCAAACAAGTCTCTAAAAGCATGAGTTTGCAACTACTTTACTTTTGGAGAAAATTCAAAACATTCACTATTCAATAGAGCCCAATAGCAAAAATCAGGTTTTGAATGAAGAATCACATTTCTTGGTAAAATCATGCAGGATTGAAATTTTTGATGGTTTTTTACTCCTCTCAACAGCCCAAACAAGTTTCTAAAAGGATGAGTTTGCAACTACTTTACATTTGGAGAAAATTCAAAACATTCATTATTCAATAGGGCCCAAACTATCAAAAACCAGCGGTTTGAATGAACACACATTTCTTGGTAGAATCATGCAGGACTGAAATTTTTGATGTTTTTCTACTCCTCTCATGAGCCCAAACAAGTCTCTAAAAGCATGAGTTTGCAACTACTTTACTTTTGGAGAAAATTCAAAACATTCATTATTCAATAGAGCCCAATAGCAAAAACCAGCGTTTTGAATGAAGAATCACATTTCTTGGTAGAATCATGCAGGATTGAAATTTTTGATGGTTTTTTACTCCTCTCAACAGCCCAAACAAGTTTCTAAAAGGATGAGTTTGCAACTACTTTACTTTTGGAGAAAATTCAAAACATTCATTATTCAATAGAGCCCAATAGCAAAAATCAGGTTTTGAATGAAGAATCACATTTCTTGGTAGAATCATGCAGGACTGAAATTTTTGATGTTTTTCTACTCCTCTCATGAGCCCAAACAAGTCTCTAAAAGCATGAGTTTGCAACTACTTTACTTTTGGAGAAAATTCAAAACATTCACTATTCAATAGAGCCCAATAGCAAAAATCAGGTTTTGAATGAAGAATCACATTTCTTGGTAGAATCATGCAGGATTGAAATTTTTGATGTTTTTTTACTCCTCTCAACAGCCCAAACAAGTTTCTAAAAGGATGAGTTTGCAACTACTTTACTTTTGGAGAAAATTCAAAACATTCATTATTCAATAGGGCCCAAACTATCAAAAACCAGCGGTTTGAATGAACACACATTTCTTGGTAGAATCATGCAGGACTGAAATTTTTGATGTTTTTCTACTCCTCTCATGAGCCCAAACAAGTCTCTAAAATCATGAGTTTGCAACTACTTTACTTTTGGAGAAAATTCAAAACATTCACTATTCAATAGAGCCCAATAGCAAAAATCAGGTTTTGAATGAAGAATCACATTTCTTGGTAAAATCATGCAGGATTGAAATTGTTGATGGTTTTTTACTCCTCTCAACAGCCCAAACAAGTTTCTAAAAGGATGAGTTTGCAACTACTTTACTTTTGGAGAAAATTTAAAACATTCATTATTCAATAGGGCCCAAACTATCAAAAACCAGCGGTTTCAATGAACACACATTTCTTGGTAGAATCATGCAGGACTGAAATTTTTGATGTTTTTCTACTCCTCTCATGAGCCCAAACAAGTCTCTAAAAGCATGAGTTTGCAACTACTTTACTTTTGGAGAAAATTCAAAACATTCATTATTCAATAGAGCCCAATAGCAAAAACCAGCGTTTTGAATGAAGAAACACATTTCTTGGTAGAATCATGCAGGATTGAAATTTTTGATGGTTTTTTACTCCTCTCAACAGCCCAAACAAGTTTATAAAAGGATGAGTTTGCAACTACTTTACTTTTGGAGAAAATTCAAAACATTCATTATTCAATAGGGCCCAAACGATCAAACACCAGCGGTTTCAATGAACACACATTTCTTGGTAGAATCATGCGTGACTGAAATTTTTGATGTTTTTCTACTCCTCTCATGAGCCCAAACAAGTTTCTAAAAGCATGAGTTTGCAACTACTTTACTTTTGGAGAAAATTCAAAACATTCATTATTCAATAGAGCCCAATAGCAAAAACCAGCGTTTTGAATGAAGAAACACATTTCTTGGTAGAATCATGCAGGATTGAAATTTTTGATGGTTTTTTACTCCTCTCAACAGCCCAAACAAGTTTCTAAAAGCATGAGTTTGCAACTACTTTACTTTTGGAGAAAATTCAAAACATTCATTATTCAATAGAGCCCAATAGCAAAAACCAGCGTTTTGAATGAAGAATCACATTTCTTGGTAGAATCATGCAGGACTGAAATTTTTGATGTTTTTCTACTCCTCTCATGAGCCCAAACAAGTCTCTAAAATCATGAGTTTGCAACTACTTTACTTTTGGAGAAAATTCAAAACATTCACTATTCAATAGAGCCCAATAGCCAAAATCAGGTTTTGAATGAAGAATCACATTTCTTGGTAAAATCATGCAGGATTGAAATTTTTGATGGTTTTTTACTCCTCTCAACAGCCCAAACAAGTTTCTAAAAGGATGAGTTTGCAACTACTTTACTTTTGGAGAAAATTCAAAACATTCATTATTCAATAGGGCCCAAACTATCAAAAACCAGCGGTTTGAATGAACACACATTTCTTGGTAGAATCATGCAGGACTGAAATTTTTGATGTTTTTCTACTCCTCTCATGAGCCCAAACAAGTCTCTAAAAGCATGAGTTTGCAACTACTTTACTTTTGGAGAAAATTCAAAACATTCACTATTCAATAGAGCCCAATAGCAAAAATCAGGTTTTGAATGAAGAATCACATTTCTTGGTAAAATCATGCAGGATTGAAATTTTTGATGGTTTTTTACTCCTCTCAACAGCCCAAACAAGTTTCTAAAAGGATGAGTTTGCAACTACTTTACTTTTGGAGAAAATTCAAAACATTCATTATTCAATAGGGCCCAAACTATCTAAAACCAGCGGTTTCAATGAACATACATTTCTTGGTAGAATCATGCAGAACTGAAATTTTTGATGTTTTTCTACTCCTCTCATGAGCCCAAACAAGTCTCTAAAAGCATGAGTTTGCAACTACTTTACTTTTGGAGAAAATTCAAAACATTCATTATTCAATAGAGCCCAATAGCAAAAACCAGCGTTTTGAATGAAGAATCACATTTCTTGGTAGAATCATGCAGGATTGAAATTTTTGATGGTTTTTTACTCCTCTCAACAGCCCAAACAAGTTTCTAAAAGGATGAGTTTGCAACTACTTTACTTTTGGAGAAAATTCAAAACATTCATTATTCAATAGAGCCCAATAGCAAAAATCAGGTTTTGAATGAAGAATCACATTTCTTGGTAGAATCATGCAGGACTGAAATTTTTGATGTTTTTCTACTCCTCTCATGAGCCCAAACAACTCTCTAAAAGCATGAGTTTGCAACTACTTTACTTTTGGAGAAAATTCAAAACATTCATTATTCAATAGAGCCCAATAGCAAAAACAAGCGTTTTGAATGAAGAATCACATTTCTTGGTAGAATCATGCAGGATTGAAATTTTTGATGGTTTTTTACTCCTCTCAACAGCCCAAACAAGTTTCTAAAAGGATGAGTTTGCAACTACTTTACTTTTGGAGAAAATTCAAAACATTCATTATTCAATAGGGCCCAAACTATCAAAAACCAGCGGTTTCATTGAACACACATTTCTTGGTAGAATCATGCAGGACTGAAATTTTTGATGTTTTTCTACTCCTCTCATGAGCCCAAACAAGTCTCTAAAAGCATGAGTTTGCAACTACTTTACTTTTGGAGAAAATTCAAAACATTCATTATTCAATAGAGCCCAATAGCAAAAACCAGCGTTTTGAATGAAGAATCACATTTCTTGGTAGAATCATGCAGGACTGAAATTTTTGATGTTTTTCTACTCCTCTCATGAGCCCAAACAAGTCTCTAAAATCATGAGTTTGCAACTACTTTACTTTTGGAGAAAATTCAAAACATTCACTATTCAATAGAGCCCAATAGCCAAAATCAGGTTTTGAATGAAGAATCACATTTCTTGGTAAAATCATGCAGGATTGAAATTTTTGATGTTTTTTTACTCCTCTCAACAGCCCAAACAAGTTTCTAAAAGGATGAGTTTGCAACTACTTTACTTTTGGAGAAAATTCAAAACATTCATTATTCAATAGGGCCCAAACTATCAAAAACCAGCGGTTTGAATGAACACACATTTCTTGGTAGAATCATGCAGGACTGAAATTTTTGATGTTTTTCTACTCCTCTCATGAGCCCAAACAAGTCTCTAAAAGCATGAGTTTGCAACTACTTTACTTTTGGAGAAAATTCAAAACATTCACTATTCAATAGAGCCCAATAGCAAAAATCAGGTTTTGAATGAAGAATCACATTTCTTGGTAAAATCATGCAGGATTGAAATTTTTGATGGTTTTTTACTCCTCTCAACAGCCCAAACAAGTTTCTAAAAGGATGAGTTTGCAACTACTTTACTTTTGGAGAAAATTCAAAACATTCATTATTCAATAGGGCCCAAACAATCTAAAACCAGCGGTTTCAATGAACACACATTTCTTGGTAGAATCATGCAGGACTGAAATTTTTGATGTTTTTCTACTCCTCTCATGAGCCCAAACAAGTCTCTAAAAGCATGAGTTTGCAACTACTTTACTTTTGGAGAAAATTCAAAACATTCACTATTCAATAGAGCCCAATAGCAAAAATCAGGTTTTGAATGAAGAATCACATTTCTTGGTAAAATCATGCAGGATTGAAATTTTTGATGGTTTTTTACTCCTCTCAACAGCCCAAGCAAGTTTCTAAAAGGATGAGTTTGCAACTACTTTACTTTTGGAGAAAATTCAAAACATTCATTATTCAATAGGGCCCAAACTATCAAAAACCAGCGGTTTGAATGAACACACGTTTCTTGGTAGAATCATGCAGGACTGAAATTTTTGATGTTTTTCTACTCCTCTCATGAGCCCAAACAAGTCTCTAAAAGCATGAGTTTGCAACTACTTTACTTTTGGAGAAAATTCAAAACATTTACTATTCAATAGAGCCCAATAGCAAAAACCAGAGTTTTGAATGAAGAATCACATTTCTTGGTAGAATCATGCAGGATTGAAATTTTTGATGGTTTTTTACTCCTCTCAAAAGCCCAAACAAGTTTCTAAAAGGATGAGTTTGCAACTACTTTACTTTTGGAGAAAATTCAAAACATTCATTATTCAATAGGGCCCAAACTATCAAAAACCAGCGGTTTGAATGAACACACATTTCTTGGTAGAATCATGCAGGACTGAAATTTTTGATGTTTTTACACTCCTCTCATGAGCCCAAACAAGTCTCTAAAAGCATGAGTTTGCAACTACTTTACTTTTGGAGAAAATTCAAAACATTCACTATTCAATAGAGCCCAATAGCAAAAATCAGGTTTTGAATGAAGAATCACATTTCTTGGTAAAATCATGCAGGATTGAAATTTTTGATGGTTTTTTACTCCTCTCAACAGCCCAAACAAGTTTCTAAAAGGATGAGTTTGCAACTACTTTACTTTTGGAGAAAATTCAAAACATTCATTATTCAACAGGGCCCAAACTATCAAAAACCAGCGGTTTCAATGAACACACATTTCTTGGTAGAATCATGCAGGACTGAAATTTTTGATGTTTTTCTACTCCTCTCATGAGCCCAAACAAGTCTCTAAAAGCATGAGTTTGCAACTACTTTACTTTTGGAGAAAATTCAAAACATTCATTATTCAATAGAGCCCAATAGCAAAAACCAGCGTTTTGAATGAAGAATCACATTTCTTGGTAGAATCATGCAGGATTGAAATTTTTGATGGTTTTTTACTCCTCTCAACAGCCCAAACAAGTTTCTAAAAGGATGAGTTTGCAACTACTTTACTTTTGGAGAAAATTCAAAACATTCATTATTCAATAGGGCCCAAACTATCAAAAACCAGCGGTTTCAATGAACACACATTTCTTGGTAGAATCATGCAGGACTGAAATTTTTGATGTTTTTCTACTCCTCTCATGAGCCCAAACAAGTCTCTAAAAGCATGAGTTTGCAACTACTTTACTTTTGGAGAAAATTCAAAACATTCATTATTCAATAGAGCCCAATAGCAAAAACCAGCGTTTTGAATGAAGAATCACATTTCTTGGTAGAATCATGCAGGACTGAAATTTTTGATGTTTTTCTACTCCTCTCATGAGCCCAAACAAGTCTCTAAAATCATGAGTTTGCAACTACTTTACTTTTGGAGAAAATTCAAAACATTCACTATTCAATAGAGCCCAATAGCCAAAATCAGGTTTTGAATGAAGAATCACATTTCTTGGTAAAATCATGCAGGATTGAAATTTTTGATGGTTTTTTACTCCTCTCAACAGCCCAAACAAGTTTCTAAAAGGATGAGTTTGCAACTACTTTACTTTTGGAGAAAATTCAAAACATTCATTATTCAATAGGGCCCAAACTATCAAAAACCAGCGGTTTGAATGAACACACATTTCTTGGTAGAATCATGCAGGACTGAAATTTTTGATGTTTTTCTACTCCTCTCATGAGCCCAAACAAGTCTCTAAAAGCATGAGTTTGCAACTACTTTACTTTTGGAGAAAATTCAAAACATTCACTATTCAATAGAGCCCAATAGCAAAAATCAGGTTTTGAATGAAGAATCACATTTCTTGGTAAAATCATGCAGGATTGAAATTTTTGATGGTTTTTTACTCCTCTCAACAGCCCAAACAAGTTTCTAAAAGGATGAGTTTGCAACTACTTTACTTTTGGAGAAAATTCAAAACATTCATTATTCAATAGGGCCCAAACAATCTAAAACCAGCGGTTTCAATGAACACACATTTCTTGGTAGAATCATGCAGGACTGAAATTTTTGATGTTTTTCTACTCCTCTCATGAGCCCAAACAAGTCTCTAAAAGCATGAGTTTGCAACTACTTTACTTTTGGAGAAAATTCAAAACATTCACTATTCAATAGAGCCCAATAGCAAAAATCAGGTTTTGAATGAAGAATCACATTTCTTGGTAAAATCATGCAGGATTGAAATTTTTGATGGTTTTTTACTCCTCTCAACAGCCCAAACAAGTTTCTAAAAGGATGAGTTTGCAACTACTTTACTTTTGGAGAAAATTCAAAACATTCATTATTCAATAGTGCCCAATAGCAAAAATCAGGTTTTGAATGAAGAATCACATTTCTTGGTAGAATCATGCAGGACTGAAATTTTTGATGTTTTTCTACTCCTCTCATGAGCTCAAACAAGTCTCTAAAATCATGAGTTTGCAACTACTTTACTTTTGGAGAAAATTCAAAACATTCACTATTCAATAGAGCCCAATAGCAAAAATCAGGTTTTGAATGAAGAATCACATTTCTTGGTAAAATCATGCAGGATTGAAATTTTTGATGGTTTTTTACTCCTCTCAACAGCCCAAGCAAGTTTCTAAAAGGATGAGTTTGCAACTACTTTACTTTTGGAGAAAATTCAAAACATTCATTATTCAATAGGGCCCAAACTATCAAAAACCAGCGGTTTGAATGAACACACATTTCTTGGTAGAATCATGCAGGACTGAAATTTTTGATGTTTTTCTACTCCTCTCATGAGCCCAAACAAGTCTCTAAAAGCATGAGTTTGCAACTACTTTACTTTTGGAGAAAATTCAAAACATTCACTATTCAATAGAGCCCAATAGCAAAAATCAGGTTTTGAATGAAGAATCACATTTCTTGGTAAAATCATGCAGGATTGAAATTTTTGATGGTTTTTTACTCCTCTCAACAGCCCAAACAAGTTTCTAAAAGGATGAGTTTGCAACTACTTTACATTTGGAGAAAATTCAAAACATTCATTATTCAATAGGGCCCAAACTATCAAAAACCAGCGGTTTGAATGAACACACATTTCTTGGTAGAATCATGCAGGACTGAAATTTTTGATGTTTTTCTACTCCTCTCATGAGCCCAAACAAGTCTCTAAAAGCATGAGTTTGCAACTACTTTACTTTTGGAGAAAATTCAAAACATTCATTATTCAATAGAGCCCAATAGCAAAAACCAGCGTTTTGAATGAAGAATCACATTTCTTGGTAGAATCATGCAGGATTGAAATTTTTGATGGTTTTTTACTCCTCTCAACAGCCCAAACAAGTTTCTAAAAGGATGAGTTTGCAACTACTTTACTTTTGGAGAAAATTCAAAACATTCATTATTCAATAGAGCCCAATAGCAAAAATCAGGTTTTGAATGAAGAATCACATTTCTTGGTAGAATCATGCAGGACTGAAATTTTTGATGTTTTTCTACTCCTCTCATGAGCCCAAACAAGTCTCTAAAAGCATGAGTTTGCAACTACTTTACTTTTGGAGAAAATTCAAAACATTCACTATTCAATAGAGCCCAATAGCAAAAATCAGGTTTTGAATGAAGAATCAAATTTCTTGGTAGAATCATGCAGGATTGAAATTTTTGATGTTTTTTTACTCCTCTCAACAGCCCAAACAAGTTTCTAAAAGGATGAGTTTGCAACTACTTTACTTTTGGAGAAAATTCAAAACATTCATTATTCAATAGGGCCCAAACTATCAAAAACCAGCGGTTTGAATGAACACACATTTCTTGGTAGAATCATGCAGGACTGAAATTTTTGATGTTTTTCTACTCCTCTCATGAGCCCAAACAAGTCTCTAAAATCATGAGTTTGCAACTACTTTACTTTTGGAGAAAATTCAAAACATTCACTATTCAATAGAGCCCAATAGCAAAAATCAGGTTTTGAATGAAGAATCACATTTCTTGGTAAAATCATGCAGGATTGAAATTGTTGATGGTTTTTTACTCCTCTCAACAGCCCAAACAAGTTTCTAAAAGGATGAGTTTGCAACTACTTTACTTTTGGAGAAAATTTAAAACATTCATTATTCAATAGGGCCCAAACTATCAAAAACCAGCGGTTTCAATGAACACACATTTCTTGGTAGAATCATGCAGGACTGAAATTTTTGATGTTTTTCTACTCCTCTCATGAGCCCAAACAAGTCTCTAAAAGCATGAGTTTGCAACTACTTTACTTTTGGAGAAAATTCAAAACATTCATTATTCAATAGAGCCCAATAGCAAAAACCAGCGTTTTGAATGAAGAAACACATTTCTTGGTAGAATCATGCAGGATTGAAATTTTTGATGGTTTTTTACTCCTCTCAACAGCCCAAACAAGTTTATAAAAGGATGAGTTTGCAACTACTTTACTTTTGGAGAAAATTCAAAACATTCATTATTCAATAGGGCCCAAACGATCAAACACCAGCGGTTTCAATGAACACACATTTCTTGGTAGAATCATGCGTGACTGAAATTTTTGATGTTTTTCTACTCCTCTCATGAGCCCAAACAAGTTTCTAAAAGCATGAGTTTGCAACTACTTTACTTTTGGAGAAAATTCAAAACATTCATTATTCAATAGAGCCCAATAGCAAAAACCAGCGTTTTGAATGAAGAAACACATTTCTTGGTAGAATCATGCAGGATTGAAATTTTTGATGGTTTTTTACTCCTCTCAACAGCCCAAACAAGTTTCTAAAAGGATGAGTTTGCAACTACTTTACTTTTGGAGAAAATTCAAAACATTCATTATTCAATAGGGCCCAAACTATCAAAAACCAGCGGTTTCAATGAACACACATTTCTTGGTAGAATCATGCAGGACTGAAATTTTTGATATTTTTCTACTCCTCTCATGAGCCCAAACAAGTCTCTAAAAGCATGAGTTTGCAACTACTTTACTTTTGGAGAAAATTCAAAACATTCATTATTCAATAGAGCCCAATAGCAAAAACCAGCGTTTTGAATGAAGAATCACATTTCTTGGTAGAATCATGCAGGACTGAAATTTTTGATGTTTTTCTACTCCTCTCATGAGCCCAAACAAGTCTCTAAAATCATGAGTTTGCAACTACTTTACTTTTGGAGAAAATTCAAAACATTCACTATTCAATAGAGCCCAATAGCCAAAATCAGGTTTTGAATGAAGAATCACATTTCTTGGTAAAATCATGCAGGATTGAAATTTTTGATGGTTTTTTACTCCTCTCAACAGCCCAAACAAGTTTCTAAAAGGATGAGTTTGCAACTACTTTACTTTTGGAGAAAATTCAAAACATTCATTATTCAATAGGGCCCAAACTATCAAAAACCAGCGGTTTGAATGAACACACATTTCTTGGTAGAATCATGCAGGACTGAAATTTTTGATGTTTTTCTACTCCTCTCATGAGCCCAAACAAGTCTCTAAAAGCATGAGTTTGCAACTACTTTACTTTTGGAGAAAATTCAAAACATTCACTATTCAATAGAGCCCAATAGCAAAAATCAGGTTTTGAATGAAGAATCACATTTCTTGGTAAAATCATGCAGGATTGAAATTTTTGATGGTTTTTTACTCCTCTCAACAGCCCAAACAAGTTTCTAAAAGGATGAGTTTGCAACTACTTTACTTTTGGAGAAAATTCAAAACATTCATTATTCAATAGGGCCCAAACTATCTAAAACCAGCGGTTTCAATGAACATACATTTCTTGGTAGAATCATGCAGAACTGAAATTTTTGATGTTTTTCTACTCCTCTCATGAGCCCAAACAAGTCTCTAAAAGCATGAGTTTGCAACTACTTTACTTTTGGAGAAAATTCAAAACATTCATTATTCAATAGAGCCCAATAGCAAAAACCAGCGTTTTGAATGAAGAATCACATTTCTTGGTAGAATCATGCAGGATTGAAATTTTTGATGGTTTTTTACTCCTCTCAACAGCCCAAACAAGTTTCTAAAAGGATGAGTTTGCAACTACTTTACTTTTGGAGAAAATTCAAAACATTCATTATTCAATAGAGCCCAATAGCAAAAATCAGGTTTTGAATGAAGAATCACATTTCTTGGTAGAATCATGCAGGACTGAAATTTTTGATGTTTTTCTACTCCTCTCATGAGCCCAAACAACTCTCTAAAAGCATGAGTTTGCAACTACTTTACTTTTGGAGAAAATTCAAAACATTCATTATTCAATAGAGCCCAATAGCAAAAACAAGCGTTTTGAATGAAGAATCACATTTCTTGGTAGAATCATGCAGGATTGAAATTTTTGATGGTTTTTTACTCCTCTCAACAGCCCAAACAAGTTTCTAAAAGGATGAGTTTGCAACTACTTTACTTTTGGAGAAAATTCAAAACATTCATTATTCAATAGGGCCCAAACTATCAAAAACCAGCGGTTTCATTGAACACACATTTCTTGGTAGAATCATGCAGGACTGAAATTTTTGATGTTTTTCTACTCCTCTCATGAGCCCAAACAAGTCTCTAAAAGCATGAGTTTGCAACTACTTTACTTTTGGAGAAAATTCAAAACATTCATTATTCAATAGAGCCCAATAGCAAAAACCAGCGTTTTGAATGAAGAATCACATTTCTTGGTAGAATCATGCAGGACTGAAATTTTTGATGTTTTTCTACTCCTCTCATGAGCCCAAACAAGTCTCTAAAATCATGAGTTTGCAACTACTTTACTTTTGGAGAAAATTCAAAACATTCACTATTCAATAGAGCCCAATAGCCAAAATCAGGTTTTGAATGAAGAATCACATTTCTTGGTAAAATCATGCAGGATTGAAATTTTTGATGGTTTTTTACTCCTCTCAACAGCCCAAACAAGTTTCTAAAAGGATGAGTTTGCAACTACTTTACTTTTGGAGAAAATTCAAAACATTCATTATTCAATAGGGCCCAAACTATCAAAAACCAGCGGTTTGAATGAACACACATTTCTTGGTAGAATCATGCAGGACTGAAATTTTTGATGTTTTTCTACTCCTCTCATGAGCCCAAACAAGTCTCTAAAAGCATGAGTTTGCAACTACTTTACTTTTGGAGAAAATTCAAAACATTCACTATTCAATAGAGCCCAATAGCAAAAATCAGGTTTTGAATGAAGAATCACATTTCTTGGTAAAATCATGCAGGATTGAAATTTTTGATGGTTTTTTACTCCTCTCAACAGCCCAAACAAGTTTCTAAAAGGATGAGTTTGCAACTACTTTACTTTTGGAGAAAATTCAAAACATTCATTATTCAATAGGGCCCAAACTATCTAAAACCAGCGGTTTCAATGAACATACATTTCTTGGTAGAATCATGCAGAACTGAAATTTTTGATGTTTTTCTACTCCTCTCATGAGCCCAAACAAGTCTCTAAAAGCATGAGTTTGCAACTACTTTACTTTTGGAGAAAATTCAAAACATTCATTATTCAATAGAGCCCAATAGCAAAAACCAGCGTTTTGAATGAAGAATCACATTTCTTGGTAGAATCATGCAGGATTGAAATTTTTGATGGTTTTTTACTCCTCTCAACAGCCCAAACAAGTTTCTAAAAGGATGAGTTTGCAACTACTTTACTTTTGGAGAAAATTCAAAACATTCATTATTCAATAGAGCCCAATAGCAAAAATCAGGTTTTGAATGAAGAATCACATTTCTTGGTAGAATCATGCAGGACTGAAATTTTTGATGTTTTTCTACTCCTCTCATGAGCCCAAACAACTCTCTAAAAGCATGAGTTTGCAACTACTTTACTTTTGGAGAAAATTCAAAACATTCATTATTCAATAGAGCCCAATAGCAAAAACAAGCGTTTTGAATGAAGAATCACATTTCTTGGTAGAATCATGCAGGATTGAAATTTTTGATGGTTTTTTACTCCTCTCAACAGCCCAAACAAGTTTCTAAAAGGATGAGTTTGCAACTACTTTACTTTTGGAGAAAATTCAAAACATTCATTATTCAATAGGGCCCAAACTATCAAAAACCAGCGGTTTCATTGAACACACATTTCTTGGTAGAATCATGCAGGACTGAAATTTTTGATGTTTTTCTACTCCTCTCATGAGCCCAAACAAGTCTCTAAAAGCATGAGTTTGCAACTACTTTACTTTTGGAGAAAATTCAAAACATTCATTATTCAATAGAGCCCAATAGCAAAAACCAGCGTTTTGAATGAAGAATCACATTTCTTGGTAGAATCATGCAGGATTGAAATTTTTGATGGTTTTTTACTCCTCTCAACAGCCCAAACAAGTTTCTAAAAGGATGAGTTTGCAACTACTTTACTTTTGGAGAAAATTCAAAACATTCATTATTCAATAGAGCCCAATAGCAAAAATCAGGTTTTGAATGAAGAATCACATTTCTTGGTAGAATCATGCAGGACTGAAATTTTTGATGTTTTTCTACTCCTCTCATGAGCCCAAACAAGTCTCTAAAATCATGAGTTTGCAACTACTTTACTTTTGGAGAAAATTCAAAACATTCACTATTCAATAGAGCCCAATAGCAAAAATCAGGTGTTGAATGAAGAATCACATTTCTTGGTAAAATCATGCAGGATTGAAATTTTTGATGGTTTTTTACTCCTCTCAACAGCCCAAACAAGTTTCTAAAAGGATGAGTTTGCAACTACTTTACTTTTGGAGAAAATTCAAAACATTCATTATTCAATAGGGCCCAAACTATCTAAAACCAGCGGTTTCAATGAACATACATTTCTTGGTAGAATCATGCAGAACTGAAATTTTTGATGTTTTTCTACTCCTCTCATGAGCCCAAACAAGTCTCTAAAAGCATGAGTTTGCAACTACTTTACTTTTGGAGAAAATTCAAAACATTCATTATTCAATAGAGCCCAATAGCAAAAACCAGCGTTTTGAATGAAGAATCACATTTCTTGGTAGAATCATGCAGGATTGAAATTTTTGATGGTTTTTTACTCCTCTCAACAGCCCAAACAAGTTTCTAAAAGGATGAGTTTGCAACTACTTTACTTTTGGAGAAAATTCAAAACATTCATTATTCAATAGAGCCCAATAGCAAAAATCAGGTTTTGAATGAAGAATCACATTTCTTGGTAGAATCATGCAGGACTGAAATTTTTGATGTTTTTCTACTCCTCTCATGAGCCCAAACAAGTCTCTAAAAGCATGAGTTTGCAACTACTTTACTTTTGGAGAAAATTCAAAACATTCATTATTCAATAGAGCCCAATAGCAAAAACCAGCGTTTTGAATGAAGAATCACATTTCTTGGTAGAATCATGCAGGATTGAAATTTTTGATGGTTTTTTACTCCTCTCAACAGCCCAAACAAGTTTCTAAAAGGATGAGTTTGCAACTACTTTACTTTTGGAGAAAATTCAAAACATTCATTATTCAATAGAGCCCAATAGCAAAAATCAGGTTTTGAATGAAGAATCACATTTCTTGGTAGAATCATGCAGGACTGAAATTTTTGATGTTTTTCTACTCCTCTCATGAGCCCAAACAAGTCTCTAAAATCATGAGTTTGCAACTACTTTACTTTTGGAGAAAATTCAAAACATTCACTATTCAATAGAGCCCAATAGCAAAAATCAGGTGTTGAATGAAGAATCACATTTCTTGGTAAAATCATGCAGGATTGAAATTTTTGATGGTTTTTTACTCCTCTCAACAGCCCAAACAAGTTTCTAAAAGGATGAGTTTGCAACTACTTTACTTTTGGAGAAAATTCAAAACATTCATTATTCAATAGGGCCCAAACTATCAAAAACCAGCGGTTTCAATGAACACACATTTCTTGGTAGAATCATGCAGGACTGAAATTTTTGATGTTTTTCTACTCCTCTCATGAGCCCAAACAAGTCTCTAAAAGCATGAGTTTGCAACTACTTTACTTTTGGACAAAATTCAAAACATTCATTATTCAATAGAGCCCAATAGCAAAAACCAGCGTTTTGAATGAAGAATCACATTTCTTGGTAAAATCATGCAGGATTGAAATTTTTGATGGTTTTTTACTCCTCTCAACAGCCCAAGCAAGTTTCTAAAAGGATGAGTTTGCAACTACTTTACTTTTGGAGAAAAATCAAAACATTCATTATTCAATAGGGCCCAAACTATCAAAAACCAGTGGTTTCAATGAACACACATTTCTTGGTAGAATCATGCAGGACTGAAATTTTTGATGGTTTTTTACTCCTCTCAACAGCCCAAACAAGTTTCTAAAAGGATGAGTTTGCAGCTACTTTACTTTTGGAGAAAATTCAAAACATTCATTATTCAATAGGGCCCAAACTATCAAAAACCAGTGGTTTCAATGAACACACATTTCTTGGTAGAATCATGCAGGACTGAAATTTTTGATGTTTTTCTACTCCTCTCATGAGCCCAAACAAGTCTCTAAAAGCATGAGTTTGCAACTACTTTACTTTTGGACAAAATTCAAAACATTCATTATTCAATAGAGCCCAATAGCAAAAACCAGCGTTTTGAATGAAGAATCACATTTCTTGGTAAAATCATGCAGGATTGAAATTTTTGATGGTTTTTTACTCCTCTCAACAGCCCAAGCAAGTTTCTAAAAGGATGTTTGCAACTACTTTACTTTTGGAGAAAATTCAAAACATTCATTATTCAATAGGGCCCAAACTATCAAAAACCAGCGGTTTGAATGAACACACGTTTCTTGGTAGAATCATGCAGGACTGAAATTTTTGATGTTTTTCTACTCCTCTCATGAGCCCAAACAAGTCTCTAAAAGCATGAGTTTGCAACTACTTTACTTTTGGAGAAAATTCAAAACATTTACTATTCAATAGAGCCCAATAGCAAAAACCAGAGTTTTGAATGAAGAATCACATTTCTTGGTAGAATCATGCAGGATTGAAATTTTTGATGGTTTTTTACTCCTCTCAAAAGCCCAAACAAGTTTCTAAAAGGATGAGTTTGCAACTACTTTACTTTTGGAGAAAATTCAAAACATTCATTATTCAATAGGGCCCAAACTATCAAAAACCAGCGGTTTGAATGAACACACATTTCTTGGTAGAATCATGCAGGACTGAAATTTTTGATGTTTTTACACTCCTCTCATGAGCCCAAACAAGTCTCTAAAAGCATGAGTTTGCAACTACTTTACTTTTGGAGAAAATTCAAAACATTCACTATTCAATAGAGCCCAATAGCAAAAATCAGGTTTTGAATGAAGAATCACATTTCTTGGTAAAATCATGCAGGATTGAAATTTTTGATGGTTTTTTACTCCTCTCAACAGCCCAAACAAGTTTCTAAAAGGATGAGTTTGCAACTACTTTACTTTTGGAGAAAATTCAAAACATTCATTATTCAATAGGGCCCAAACTATCAAAAACCAGCGGTTTGAATGAACACACATTTCTTGGTAGAATCATGCAGGACTGAAATTTTTGATGTTTTTCTACTCCTCTCATGAGCCCAAACAAGTCTCTAAAAGCATGAGTTTGCAACTACTTTACTTTTGGAGAAAATTCAAAACATTCACTATTCAATAGAGCCCAATAGCAAAAATCAGGTTTTGAATGAAGAATCACATTTCTTGGTAAAATCATGCAGGATTTAAATTTTTTATGGTTTTTTACTCCTCTCAACAGCCCAAACAAGTTTCTAAAAGGATGAGTTTGCAACTACTTTACTTTTGGAGAAAATTCAAAACATTCATTATTCAATAGGGCCCAAACTATCAAACACCAGCGGTTTCAATGAACACACATTTCTTGGTAGAATCATGCAGGACTGAAATTTTTGATGTTTTTCTACTCCTCTCATGAGCCCAAACAAGTTTCTAAAAGCATGAGTTTGCAACTACTTTACTTTTGGAGAAAATTCAAAACATTCATTATTCAATAGAGCCCAATAGCAAAAACCAGCGTTTTGAATGAAGAATCACATTTCTTGGTAGAATCATGCAGGATTGAAATTTTTGATGGTTTTTTACTCCTCTCAACAGCCCAAACAAGTTTCTAAAAGGATGAGTTTGCAACTACTTTACTTTTGGAGAAAATTCAAAACATTCATTATTCAATAGGGCCCAAACTATCAAAAACCAGCGGTTTCAATGAACACACATTTCTTGGTAGAATCATGCAGGACTGAAATTTTTGATGTTTTTCTACTCCTCTCATGAGCCCAAACAAGTCTCTAAAAGCATGAGTTTGCAACTACTTTACTTTTGGAGAAAATTCAAAACATTCATTATTCAATAGAGCCCAATAGCAAAAACCAGCGTTTTGAATGAAGAATCACATTTCTTGGTAGAATCATGCAGGACTGAAATTTTTGATGTTTTTCTACTCCTCTCATGAGCCCAAACAAGTCTCTAAAATCATGAGTTTGCAACTACTTTACTTTTGGAGAAAATTCAAAACATTCACTATTCAATAGAGCCCAATAGCCAAAATCAGGTTTTGAATGAAGAATCACATTTATTGGTAAAATCATGCAGGATTGAAATTTTTGATGTTTTTTTACTCCTCTCAACAGCCCAAACAAGTTTCTAAAAGGATGAGTTTGCAACTACTTTACTTTTGGAGAAAATTCAAAACATTCATTATTCAATAGGGCCCAAACTATCAAAAACCAGCGGTTTGAATGAACACACATTTCTTGGTAGAATCATGCAGGACTGAAATTTTTGATGTTTTTCTACTCCTCTCATGAGCCCAAACAAGTCTCTAAAAGCATGAGTTTGCAACTACTTTACTTTTGGAGAAAATTCAAAACATTCACTATTCAATAGAGCCCAATAGCAAAAATCAGGTTTTGAATGAAGAATCACATTTCTTGGTAAAATCATGCAGGATTGA
Organism: Dendrobates tinctorius; assembly: GCF_039654945.1. Classification (NCBI taxonomy): domain Eukaryota; kingdom Metazoa; phylum Chordata; class Amphibia; order Anura; family Dendrobatidae; genus Dendrobates; species Dendrobates tinctorius. The sequence continues at coordinate 1,054,421 of NW_027361777.1, read as the reverse complement.
AATTTTTGATGGTTTTTTACTCCTCTCAACAGCCCAAACAAGTTTCTAAAAGGATGAGTTTGCAACTACTTTACTTTTGGAGAAAATTCAAAACATTCATTATTCAATAGGGCCCAAACAATCTAAAACCAGCGGTTTCAATGAACACACATTTCTTGGTAGAATCATGCAGGACTGAAATTTTTGATGTTTTTCTACTCCTCTCATGAGCCCAAACAAGTCTCTAAAAGCATGAGTTTGCAACTACTTTACTTTTGGAGAAAATTCAAAACATTCACTATTCAATAGAGCCCAATAGCAAAAATCAGGTTTTGAATGAAGAATCACATTTCTTGGTAAAATCATGCAGGATTGAAATTTTTGATGGTTTTTTACTCCTCTCAACAGCCCAAGCAAGTTTCTAAAAGGATGAGTTTGCAACTACTTTACTTTTGGAGAAAATTCAAAACATTCATTATTCAATAGGGCCCAAACTATCAAAAACCAGCGGTTTGAATGAACACACGTTTCTTGGTAGAATCATGCAGTACTGAAATTTTTGATGTTTTTCTACTCCTCTCATGAGCCCAAACAAGTCTCTAAAAGCATGAGTTTGCAACTACTTTACTTTTGGAGAAAATTCAAAACATTTACTATTCAATAGAGCCCAATAGCAAAAACCAGAGTTTTGAATGAAGAATCACATTTCTTGGTAGAATCATGCAGGATTGAAATTTTTGATGGTTTTTTACTCCTCTCAACAGCCCAAACAAGTTTCTAAAAGGATGAGTTTGCAACTACTTTACTTTTGGAGAAAATTCAAAACATTCATTATTCAACAGGGCCCAAACTATCAAAAACCAGCGGTTTCAATGAACACACATTTCTTGGTAGAATCATGCAGGACTGAAATTTTTGATGTTTTTCTACTCCTCTCATGAGCCCAAACAAGTCTCTAAAAGCATGAGTTTGCAACTACTTTACTTTTGGAGAAAATTCAAAACATTCATTATTCAATAGAGCCCAATAGCAAAAACCAGCGTTTTGAATGAAGAATCACATTTCTTGGTAGAATCATGCAGGATTGAAATTTTTGATGGTTTTTTACTCCTCTCAACAGCCCAAACAAGTTTCTAAAAGGATGAGTTTGCAACTACTTTACTTTTGGAGAAAATTCAAAACATTCATTATTCAATAGGGCCCAAACTATCAAAAACCAGCGGTTTCAATGAACACACATTTCTTGGTAGAATCATGCAGGACTGAAATTTTTGATGTTTTTCTACTCCTCTCATGAGCCCAAACAAGTCTCTAAAAGCATGAGTTTGCAACTACTTTACTTTTGGAGAAAATTCAAAACATTCATTATTCAATAGAGCCCAATAGCAAAAACCAGCGTTTTGAATGAAGAATCACATTTCTTGGTAGAATCATGCAGGACTGAAATTTTTGATGTTTTTCTACTCCTCTCATGAGCCCAAACAAGTCTCTAAAATCATGAGTTTGCAACTACTTTACTTTTGGAGAAAATTCAAAACATTCACTATTCAATAGAGCCCAATAGCAAAAATCAGGTTTTGAATGAAGAATCACATTTCTTGGTAAAATCATGCAGGATTGAAATTTTTGATGGTTTTTTACTCCTCTCAACAGCCCAAACAAGTTTCTAAAAGGATGAATTTGCAACTACTTTACTTTTGGAGAAAATTCAAAACATTCATTATTCAATAGGGCCCAAACTATCAAAAACCAGCGGTTTCAATGAACACACATTTCTTGGTAGAATCATGCAGGACTGAAATTTTTGATGTTTTTCTACTCCTCTCATGAGCCCAAACAAGTCTCTAAAAGCATGAGTTTGCAACTACTTTACTTTTGGAGAAAATTCAAAACATTCATTATTCAATAGAGCCCAATAGCAAAAACCAGCGTTTTGAATGAAGAATCACATTTCTTGGTAGAATCATGCAGGATTGAAATTTTTGATGGTTTTTTACTCCTCTCAACAGCCCAAACAAGTTTCTAAAAGGATGAGTTTGCAACTACTTTACTTTTGGAGAAAATTCAAAACATTCATTATTCAATAGGGCCCAAACTATCAAAAACCAGCGGTTTGAATGAACACACATTTCTTGGTAGAATTATGCAGGACTGAAATTTTTGATGTTTTTCTACTCCTCTCATGAGCCCAAACAAGTCTCTAAAAGCATGAGTTTGCAACTACTTTACTTTTGGAGAAAATTCAAAACATTCACTATTCAATAGAGCCCAATAGCAAAAATCAGGTTTTGAATGAAGAATCACATTTCTTGGTAAAATCATGCAGGATTGAAATTTTTGATGGTTTTTTACTCCTCTCAACAGCCCAAACAAGTTTCTAAAAGGATGAGTTTGCAACTACTTTACATTTGGAGAAAATTCAAAACATTCATTATTCAATAGGGCCCAAACTATCAAAAACCAGCGGTTTGAATGAACACACATTTCTTGGTAGAATCATGCAGGACTGAAATTTTTGATGTTTTTCTACTCCTCTCATGAGCCCAAACAAGTCTCTAAAAGCATGAGTTTGCAACTACTTTACTTTTGGAGAAAATTCAAAACATTCATTATTCAATAGAGCCCAATAGCAAAAACCAGCGTTTTGAATGAAGAATCACATTTCTTGGTAGAATCATGCAGGATTGAAATTTTTGATGGTTTTTTACTCCTCTCAACAGCCCAAACAAGTTTCTAAAAGGATGAGTTTGCAACTACTTTACTTTTGGAGAAAATTCAAAACATTCATTATTCAATAGAGCCCAATAGCAAAAATCAGGTTTTGAATGAAGAATCACATTTCTTGGTAGAATCATGCAGGACTGAAATTTTTGATGTTTTTCTACTCCTCTCATGAGCCCAAACAAGTCTCTAAAAGCATGAGTTTGCAACTACTTTACTTTTGGAGAAAATTCAAAACATTCACTATTCAATAGAGCCCAATAGCAAAAATCAGGTTTTGAATGAAGAATCACATTTCTTGGTAGAATCATGCAGGATTGAAATTTTTGATGTTTTTTTACTCCTCTCAACAGCCCAAACAAGTTTCTAAAAGGATGAGTTTGCAACTACTTTACTTTTGGAGAAAATTCAAAACATTCATTATTCAATAGGGCCCAAACTATCAAAAACCAGCGGTTTGAATGAACACACATTTCTTGGTAGAATCATGCAGGACTGAAATTTTTGATGTTTTTCTACTCCTCTCATGAGCCCAAACAAGTCTCTAAAATCATGAGTTTGCAACTACTTTACTTTTGGAGAAAATTCAAAACATTCACTATTCAATAGAGCCCAATAGCAAAAATCAGGTTTTGAATGAAGAATCACATTTCTTGGTAAAATCATGCAGGATTGAAATTGTTGATGGTTTTTTACTCCTCTCAACAGCCCAAACAAGTTTCTAAAAGGATGAGTTTGCAACTACTTTACTTTTGGAGAAAATTTAAAACATTCATTATTCAATAGGGCCCAAACTATCAAAAACCAGCGGTTTCAATGAACACACATTTCTTGGTAGAATCATGCAGGACTGAAATTTTTGATGTTTTTCTACTCCTCTCATGAGCCCAAACAAGTCTCTAAAAGCATGAGTTTGCAACTACTTTACTTTTGGAGAAAATTCAAAACATTCACTATTCAATAGAGCCCAATAGCAAAAATCAGGTTTTGAATGAAGAATCACATTTCTTGGTAAAATCATGCAGGATTGAAATTTTTGATGGTTTTTTACTCCTCTCAACAGCCCAAACAAGTTTCTAAAAGGATGAGTTTGCAACTACTTTACTTTTGGAGAAAATTCAAAACATTCATTATTCAATAGGGCCCAAACTATCAAAAACCAGCGGTTTGAATGAACACACATTTCTTGGTAGAATCATGCAGGACTGAAATTTTTGATGTTTTTCTACTCCTCTCATGAGCCCAAACAAGTCTCTAAAAGCATGAGTTTGCAACTACTTTACTTTTGGAGAAAATTCAAAACATTCATTATTCAATAGAGCCCAATAGCAAAAACCAGCGTTTTGAATGAAGAATCACATTTCTTGGTAGAATCATGCAGGATTGAAATTTTTGATGGTTTTTTACTCCTCTCAACAGCCCAAACAAGTTTCTAAAAGGATGAGTTTGCAACTACTTTACTTTTGGAGAAAATTCAAAACATTCATTATTCAATAGAGCCCAATAGCAAAAATCAGGTTTTGAATGAAGAATCACATTTCTTGATAGAATCATGCAGGACTGAAATTTTTGATGTTTTTCTACTCCTCTCATGAGCCCAAACAAGTCTCTAAAAGCATGAGTTTGCAACTACTTTACTTTTGGAGAAAATTCAAAACATTCACTATTCAATAGAGCCCAATAGCAAAAATCAGGTTTTGAATGAAGAATCACATTTCTTGGTAGAATCATGCAGGATTGAAATTTTTGATGTTTTTTTACTCCTCTCAACAGCCCAAACAAGTTTCTAAAAGGATGAGTTTGCAACTACTTTACTTTTGGAGAAAATTCAAAACATTCATTATTCAATAGGGCCCAAAATATCAAAAGCCAGCGGTTTGAATGAACACACATTTCTTGGTAGAATCGTGCAGGACTGAAATTTTTGATGTTTTTCTACTCCTCTCATGAGCCCAAACAAGTCTCTAAAAGGATGAGTTTGCAACTACTTTACTTTTGGAGAAAATTCAAAACATTCATTATTCAATAGAGCCCAATAGCAAAAACCAGCGTTTTGAATGAAGAATCACATTTCTTGGTAGAATCATGCAGGATTGAAATATTTGATGGTTTTTTACTCCTCTCAAAAGCCCAAACAAGTTTCTAAAAGGATGAGTTTGCAACTACTTTACTTTTGGAGAAAATTCAAAACATTCATTATTCAATAGGGCCCAAACTATCAAAAACCAGCGGTTTGAATGAACACACATTTCTTGGTAGAATCATGCAGGACTGAAATTTTTGATGTTTTTCTACTCCTCTCATGAGCCCAAACAAGTCTCTAAAAGCATGAGTTTGCAACTACTTTACTTTTGGAGAAAATTCAAAACATTCACTATTCAATAGAGCCCAATAGCAAAAATCAGGTTTTGAATGAAGAATCACATTTCTTGCTAAAATCATGCAGGATTGAAATTTTTGATGGTTTTTTACTCCTCTCAACAGCCCAAACAAGTTTCTAAAAGGATGAGTTTGCAACTACTTTACTTTTGGAGAAAATTCAAAACATTCATTATTCAATAGGGCCCAAACTATCAAAAACCAGCGGTTTCAATGAACACACATTTCTTGGTAGAATCATGCAGGACTGAAATTTTTGATGTTTTTCTACTCCTCTCATGAGCCCAAACAAGTCTCTAAAAGCATGAGTTTGCAACTACTTTACTTTTGGAGAAAATTCAAAACATTCACTATTCAATAGAGCCCAATAGCAAAAATCAGGTTTTGAATGAAGAATCACATTTCTTGGTAAAATCATGCAGGATTGAAATTTTTGATGGTTTTTTACTCCTCTCAACAGCCCAAACAAGTTTCTAAAAGGATGAGTTTGCAACTACTTTACTTTTGGAGAAAATTCAAAACATTCATTATTCAATAGGGCCCAAACTATCAAACACCAGCGGTTTCAATGAACACACATTTCTTGGTAGAATCATGCAGGACTGAAATTTTTGATGTTTTTCTACTCCTCTCATGAGCCCAAACAAGTCTCTAAAAGCATGAGTTTGCAACTACTTTACTTTTGGAGAAAATTCAAAACATTCATTATTCAATAGAGCCCAATAGCAAAAACCAGCGTTTTGAATGAAGAATCACATTTCTTGGTAGAATCATGCAGGATTGAAATTTTTGATGGTTTTTTACTCCTCTCAACAGCCCAAACAAGTTTCTAAAAGGATGAGTTTGCAGCTACTTTACTTTTGGAGAAAATTCAAAACATTCATTATTCAATAGGGCCCAAACTATCAAAAACCAGCGGTTTCAATGAACACACATTTCTTGGTAGAATCATGCAGGACTGAAATTTTTGATGTTTTTCTACTCCTCTCATGAGCCCAAACAAGTCTCTAAAAGCATGAGTTTGCAACTACTTTACTTTTGGAGAAAATTCAAAACATTCATTATTCAATAGAGCCCAATAGCAAAAATCAGGTTTTGAATGAAGAATCACATTTCTTGGTAGAATCATGCAGGATTGAAATTTTTGATGGTTTTTTACTCCTCTCAACAGCCCAAACAAGTTTCTAAAAGGATGAGTTTGCAACTACTTTACTTTTGGAGAAAATTCAAAACATTCATTATTCAATAGAGCCCAATAGCAAAAATCAGGTTTTGAATGAAGAATCACATTTCTTGGTAGAATCATGCAGGACTGAAATTTTTGATGATTTTCTACTCCTCTCATGAGCCCAAACAAGTCTCTAAAATCATGACTTTGCAACTACTTTACTTTTGGAGAAAATTCAAAACATTCACTATTCAATAGAGCCCAATAGCAAAAATCAGGTTTTGAATGAAGAATCACATTTCTTGGTAAAATCATGCAGGATTGAAATTTTTGATGGTTTTTTACTCCTCTCAACAGCCCAAGCAAGTTTCTAAAAGGATGAGTTTGCAACTACTTTACTTTTGGAGAAAATTCAAAACATTCATTATTCAATAGGGCCCAAACTATCAAAAACCAGCGGTTTGAATGAACACACATTTCTTGGTAGAATCATGCAGGACTGAAATTTTTGATGTTTTTCTACTCTCATGAGCCCAAACAAGTCTCTAAAAGCATGAGTTTGCAACTACTTTACTTTTGGAGAAAATTCAAAACATTCACTATTCAGTAGAGCCCAATAGCAAAAATCAGGTTTTGAATGAAGAATCAAATTTCTTGGTAAAATCATGCAGGATTGAAATTTTTGATGGTTTTTTACTCCTCTCAACAGCCCAAACAAGTTTCTAAAAGGATGAGTTTGCAACTACTTTACTTTTGGAGAAAATTCAAAACATTCATTATTCAATAGGGCCCAAACTATCAAAAACCAGCGGTTTCAATGAACACACATTTCTTGGTAGAATCATGCAGGACTGAAATTTTTGATGTTTTTCTACTCCTCTCATGAGCCCAAACAAGTCTCTAAAAGCATGAGTTTGCAACTACTTTACTTTTGGAGAAAATTCAAAACATTCATTATTCAATAGAGCCCAATAGCAAAAACCAGCGTTTTGAATGAAGAATCACATTTCTTGGTAGAATCATGCAGGATTGAAATTTTTGATGGTTTTTTACTCCTCTCAACAGCCCAAACAAGTTTCTAAAAGGATGAGTTTGCAACTACTTTACTTTTGGAGAAAATTCAAAACATTCATTATTCAATAGGGCCCAAACTATCAAAAACCAGCGGTTTCAATGAACACACATTTCTTGATAGAATCATGCAGGACTGAAATTTTTGATGTTTTTCTACTCCTCTCATGAGCCCAAACAAGTCTCTAAAAGCATGAGTTTGCAACTACTTTACTTTTGGAGAAAATTCAAAACATTCATTATTCAATAGAGCCCAATAGCAAAAACCAGCGTTTTGAATGAAGAATCACATTTCTTGGTAGAATCATGCAGGATTGAAATTTTTGATGGTTTTTTACTCCTCTCAACAGCCCAAACAAGTTTCTAAAAGGATGAGTTTGCAACTACTTTACTTTTGGAGAAAATTCAAAACATTCATTATTCAATAGGGCCCAAACTATCAAAAACCAGCAGTTTGAATGAACACACATTTCTTGGTAGAATTATGCAGGACTGAAATTTTTGATGTTTTTCTACTCCTCTCATGAGCCCAAACAAGTCTCTAAAAGCATGAGTTTGCAACTACTTTACTTTTGGAGAAAATTCAAAACATTCACTATTCAATAGAGCCCAATAGCAAAAATCAGGTTTTGAATGAAGAATCACATTTCTTGGTAAAATCATGCAGGATTGAAATTTTTGATGGTTTTTTTACTCCTCTCAACAGCCCAAACAAGTTTCTAAAAGGATGAGTTTGCAACTACTTTACATTTGGAGAAAATTCAAAACATTCATTATTCAATAGGGCCCAAACTATCAAAAACCAGCGGTTTGAATGAACACACATTTCTTGGTAGAATCATGCAGGACTGAAATTTTTGATGTTTTTCTACTCCTCTCATGAGCCCAAACAAGTCTCTAAAAGCATGAGTTTGCAACTACTTTACTTTTGGAGAAAATTCAAAACATTCATTATTCAATAGAGCCCAATAGCAAAAACCAGCGTTTTGAATGAAGAATCACATTTCTTGGTAGAATCATGCAGGATTGAAATTTTTGATGGTTTTTTACTCCTCTCAACAGCCCAAACAAGTTTCTAAAAGGATGAGTTTGCAACTACTTTACTTTTGGAGAAAATTCAAAACATTCATTATTCAATAGAGCCCAATAGCAAAAATCAGGTTTTGAATGAAGAATCACATTTCTTGGTAGAATCATGCAGGACTGAAATTTTTGATGTTTTTCTACTCCTCTCATGAGCCCAAACAAGTCTCTAAAAGCATGAGTTTGCAACTACTTTACTTTTGGAGAAAATTCAAAACATTCACTATTCAATATAGCCCAATAGCAAAAATCAGGTTTTGAATGAAGAATCACATTTCTTGGTAGAATCATGCAGGATTGAAATTTTTGATGTTTTTTTACTCCTCTCAACAGCCCAAACAAGTTTCTAAAAGGATGAGTTTGCAACTACTTTACTTTTGGAGAAAATTCAAAACATTCATTATTCAATAGGGCCCAAACTATCAAAAACCAGCGGTTTGAATGAACACACATTTCTTGGTAGAATCATGCAGGACTGAAATTTTTGATGTTTTTCTACTCCTCTCATGAGCCCAAACAAGTCTCTAAAATCATGAGTTTGCAACTACTTTACTTTTGGAGAAAATTCAAAACATTCACTATTCAATAGAGCCCAATAGCAAAAATCAGGTTTTGAATGAAGAATCACATTTCTTGGTAAAATCATGCAGGATTGAAATTGTTGATGGTTTTTTACTCCTCTCAACAGCCCAAACAAGTTTCTAAAAGGATGAGTTTGCAACTACTTTACTTTTGGAGAAAATTTAAAACATTCATTATTCAATAGGGCCCAAACTATCAAAAACCAGCGGTTTCAATGAACACACATTTCTTGGTAGAATCATGCAGGACTGAAATTTTTGATGTTTTTCTACTCCTCTCATGAGCCCAAACAAGTCTCTAAAAGCATGAGTTTGCAACTACTTTACTTTTGGAGAAAATTCAAAACATTCACTATTCAATAGAGCCCAATAGCAAAAATCAGGTTTTGAATGAAGAATCACATTTCTTGGTAAAATCATGCAGGATTGAAATTTTTGATGGTTTTTTACTCCTCTCAACAGCCCAAACAAGTTTCTAAAAGGATGAGTTTGCAACTACTTTACTTTTAGAGAAAATTCAAAACATTCATTATTCAATAGGGCCCAAACTATCAAAAACCAGCGGTTTGAATGAACACACATTTCTTGGTAGAATCATGCAGGACTGAAATTTTTGATGTTTTTCTACTCCTCTCATGAGCCCAAACAAGTCTCTAAAAGCATGAGTTTGCAACTACTTTACTTTTGGAGAAAATTCAAAACATTCATTATTCAAAAGAGCCCAATAGCAAAAACCAGCGTTTTGAATGAAGAATCACATTTCTTGGTAGAATCATGCAGGATTGAAATTTTTGATGGTTTTTTACTCCTCTCAACATCCCAAACAAGTTTCTAAAAGGATGCAACTACTTTACTTTTGGAGAAAATTCAAAACATTCATTATTCAATAGGGCCCAAAATATCAAAAGCCAGCGGTTTGAATGAACACACATTTCTTGGTAGAATCGTGCAGGACTGAAATTTTTGATGTTTTTCTACTCCTCTCATGAGCCCAAACAAGTCTCTAAAAGGATGAGTTTGCAACTACTTTACTTTTGGAGAAAATTCAAAACATTCATTATTCAATAGAGCCCAATAGCAAAAACCAGCGTTTTGAATGAAGAATCACATTTCTTGGTAGAATCATGCAGGATTGAAATTTTTGATGGTTTTTTACTCCTCTCAAAAGCCCAAACAAGTTTCTAAAAGGATGAGTTTGCAACTACTTTACTTTTGGAGAAAATTCAAAACATTCATTATTCCATAGGGCCCAAACTATCAAAAACCAGCGGTTTGAATGAACACACATTTCTTGGTAGAATCATGCAGGACTGAAATTTTTGATGTTTTTACACTCCTCTCATGAGCCCAAACAAGTCTCTAAAAGCATGAGTTTGCAACTACTTTACTTTTGGAGAAAATTCAAAACATTCACTATTCAATAGAGCCCAATAGCAAAAATCAGGTTTTGAATGAAGAATCACATTTCTTGGTAAAATCATGCAGGATTGAAATTTTTGATGGTTTTTTACTCCTCTCAACAGCCCAAACAAGTTTCTAAAAGGATGAGTTTGCAACTACTTTACTTTTGGAGAAAATTCAAAACATTCATTATTCAATAGGGCCCAAACTATCAAAAACCAGCGGTTTCAATGAACACACATTTCTTGGTAGAATCATGCAGGACTGAAATTTTTGATGTTTTTCTACTCCTCTCATGAGCCCAAACAAGTCTCTAAAAGCATGAGTTTGCAACTACTTTACTTTTGGAGAAAATTCAAAACATTCATTATTCAATAGAGCCCAATAGCAAAAACCAGCGTTTTGAATGAAGAATCACATTTCTTGGTAGAATCATGCAGGATTGAAATTTTTGATGGTTTTTTACTCCTCTCAACAGCCCAAACAAGTTTCTAAAAGGATGAGTTTGCAACTACTTTACTTTTGGAGAAAATTCAAAACATTCATTATTCAATAGGGCCCAAACTATCAAAAACCAGCGGTTTGAATGAACACACATTTCTTGGTAGAATTATGCAGGACTGAAATTTTTGATGTTTTTCTACTCCTCTCATGAGCCCAAACAAGTCTCTAAAAGCATGAGTTTGCAACTACTTTACTTTTGGAGAAAATTCAAAACATTCACTATTCAATAGAGCCCAATAGCAAAAATCAGGTTTTGAATGAAGAATCACATTTCTTGGTAAAATCATGCAGGATTGAAATTTTTGATGGTTTTTTACTCCTCTCCACAGCCCAAACAAGTTTCTAAAAGGATGAGTTTGCAACTACTTTACATTTGGAGAAAATTCAAAACATTCATTATTCAATAGGGCCCAAACTATCAAAAACCAGCGGTTTGAATGAACACACATTTCTTGGTAGAATCATGCAGGACTGAAATTTTTGATGTTTTTCTACTCCTCTCATGAGCCCAAACAAGTCTCTAAAAGCATGAGTTTGCAACTACTTTACTTTTGGAGAAAATTCAAAACATTTATTATTCAATAGAGCCCAATAGCAAAAACCAGCGTTTTGAATGAAGAATCACATTTCTTGGTAGAATCATGCAGGATTGAAATTTTTGATGGTTTTTTACTCCTCTCAACAGCCCAAACAAGTTTCTAAAAGGATGAGTTTGCAACTACTTTACTTTTGGAGAAAATTCAAAACATTCATTATTCAATAGAGCCCAATAGCAAAAATCAGGTTTTGAATGAAGAATCACATTTCTTGGTAGAATCATGCAGGACTGAAATTTTTGATGTTTTTCTACTCCTCTCATGAGCCCAAACAAGTCTCTAAAAGCATGAGTTTGCAACTAGTTTACTTTTGGAGAAAATTCAAAACATTCACTATTCAATAGAGCCCAATAGCAAAAATCAGGTTTTGAATGAAGAATCACATTTCTTGGTAGAATCATGCAGGATTGAAATTTTTGATGTTTTTTTACTCCTCTCAACAGCCCAAACAAGTTTCTAAAAGGATGAGTTTGCAACTACTTTACTTTTGGAGAAAATTCAAAACATTCATTATTCAATAGGGCCCAAACTATCAAAAACCAGCGGTTTGAATGAACACACATTTCTTGGTAGAATCATGCAGGACTGAAATTTTTGATGTTTTTCTACTCCTCTCATGAGCCCAAACAAGTCTCTAAAATCATGAGTTTGCAACTACTTTACTTTTGGAGAAAATTCAAAACATTCACTATTCAATAGAGCCCAATAGCAAAAATCAGGTTTTGAATGAAGAATCACATTTCTTGGTAAAATCATGCAGGATTGAAATTGTTGATGGTTTTTTACTCCTCTCAACAGCCCAAACAAGTTTCTAAAAGGATGAGTTTGCAACTACTTTACTTTTGGAGAAAATTTAAAACATTCATTATTCAATAGGGCCCAAACTATCAAAAACCAGCGGTTTCAATGAACACACATTTCTTGGTAGAATCATGCAGGACTGAAATTTTTGATGTTTTTCTACTCCTCTCATGAGCCCAAACAAGTCTCTAAAAGCATGAGTTTGCAACTACTTTACTTTTGGAGAAAATTCAAAACATTCACTATTCAATAGAGCCCAATAGCAAAAATCAGGTTTTGAATGAAGAATCACATTTCTTGGTAAAATCATGCAGGATTGAAATTTTTGATGGTTTTTTACTCCTCTCAACAGCCCAAACAAGTTTCTAAAAGGATGAGTTTGCAACTACTTTACTTTTGGAGAAAATTCAAAACATTCATTATTCAATAGGGCCCAAACTATCAAAAACCAGCGGTTTGAATGAACACACATTTCTTGGTAGAATCATGCAGGACTGAAATTTTTGATGTTTTTCTACTCCTCTCATGAGCCCAAACAAGTCTCTAAAAGCATGAGTTTGCAACTACTTTACTTTTGGAGAAAATTCAAAACATTCATTATTCAATAGAGCCCAATAGCAAAAACCAGCGTTTTGAATGAAGAATCACATTTCTTGGTAGAATCATGCAGGATTGAAATTTTTGATGGTTTTTTACTCCTCTCAACAGCCCAAACAAGTTTCTAAAAGGATGAGTTTGCAACTACTTTACTTTTGGAGAAAATTCAAAACATTCATTATTCAATAGAGCCCAATAGCAAAAATCAGGTTTTGAATGAAGAATCACATTTCTTGATAGAATCATGCAGGACTGAAATTTTTGATGTTTTTCTACTCCTCTCATGAGCCCAAACAAGTCTCTAAAAGCATGAGTTTGCAACTACTTTACTTTTGGAGAAAATTCAAAACATTCACTATTCAATAGAGCCCAATAGCAAAAATCAGGTTTTGAATGAAGAATCACATTTCTTGGTAGAATCATGCAGGATTGAAATTTTTGATGTTTTTTTTACTCCTCTCAACAGCCCAAACAAGTTTCTAAAAGGATGAGTTTGCAACTACTTTACTTTTGGAGAAAATTCAAAACATTCATTATTCAATAGGGCCCAAACTATCAAAAACCAGCGGTTTGAATGAACACACGTTTCTTGGTAGAATCATGCAGGACTGAAATTTTTGATGTTTTTCTACTCCTCTCATGAGCCCAAACAAGTCTCTAAAATCATGAGTTTGCAACTACTTTACTTTTGGAGAAAATTCAAAACATTCACTATTCAATAGAGCCCAATAGCAAAAATCAGGTTTTGAATGAAGAATCACATTTCTTGGTAAAATCATGCAGGATTGAAATTGTTGATGGTTTTTTACTCCTCTCAACAGCCCAAACAAGTTTCTAAAAGGATGAGTTTGCAACTACTTTACTTTTGGAGAAAATTCAAAACATTCATTATTCAATAGGGCCCAAACTATCAAAAACCAGCGGTTTCAATGAACACACATTTCTTGGTAGAATCATGCAGGACTGAAATTTTTGATGTTTTTCTACTCCTCTCATGAGCCCAAACAAGTCTCTAAAAGCATGAGTTTGCAACTAGTTTACTTTTGGAGAAAATTCAAAACATTCACTATTCAATAGAGCCCAATAGCAAAAATCAGGTTTTGAATGAAGAATCACATTTCTTGGTAGAATCATGCAGGATTGAAATTTTTGATGTTTTTTTACTCCTCTCAACAGCCCAAACAAGTTTCTAAAAGGATGAGTTTGCAACTACTTTACTTTTGGAGAAAATTCAAAACATTCATTATTCAATAGGGCCCAAACTATCAAAAACCAGCGGTTTGAATGAACACACATTTCTTGGTAGAATCATGCAGGACTGAAATTTTTGATGTTTTTCTACTCCTCTCATGAGCCCAAACAAGTCTCTAAAATCATGAGTTTGCAACTACTTTACTTTTGGAGAAAATTCAAAACATTCACTATTCAATAGAGCCCAATAGCAAAAATCAGGTTTTGAATGAAGAATCACATTTCTTGGTAAAATCATGCAGGATTGAAATTGTTGATGGTTTTTTACTCCTCTCAACAGCCCAAACAAGTTTCTAAAAGGATGAGTTTGCAACTACTTTACTTTTGGAGAAAATTTAAAACATTCATTATTCAATAGGGCCCAAACTATCAAAAACCAGCGGTTTCAATGAACACACATTTCTTGGTAGAATCATGCAGGACTGAAATTTTTGATGTTTTTCTACTCCTCTCATGAGCCCAAACAAGTCTCTAAAAGCATGAGTTTGCAACTACTTTACTTTTGGAGAAAATTCAAAACATTCACTATTCAATAGAGCCCAATAGCAAAAATCAGGTTTTGAATGAAGAATCACATTTCTTGGTAAAATCATGCAGGATTGAAATTTTTGATGGTTTTTTACTCCTCTCAACAGCCCAAACAAGTTTCTAAAAGGATGAGTTTGCAACTACTTTACTTTTGGAGAAAATTCAAAACATTCATTATTCAATAGGGCCCAAACTATCAAAAACCAGCGGTTTGAATGAACACACATTTCTTGGTAGAATCATGCAGGACTGAAATTTTTGATGTTTTTCTACTCCTCTCATGAGCCCAAACAAGTCTCTAAAAGCATGAGTTTGCAACTACTTTACTTTTGGAGAAAATTCAAAACATTCATTATTCAATAGAGCCCAATAGCAAAAACCAGCGTTTTGAATGAAGAATCACATTTCTTGGTAGAATCATGCAGGATTGAAATTTTTGATGGTTTTTTACTCCTCTCAACAGCCCAAACAAGTTTCTAAAAGGATGAGTTTGCAACTACTTTACTTTTGGAGAAAATTCAAAACATTCATTATTCAATAGAGCCCAATAGCAAAAATCAGGTTTTGAATGAAGAATCACATTTCTTGATAGAATCATGCAGGACTGAAATTTTTGATGTTTTTCTACTCCTCTCATGAGCCCAAACAAGTCTCTAAAAGCATGAGTTTGCAACTACTTTACTTTTGGAGAAAATTCAAAACATTCACTATTCAATAGAGCCCAATAGCAAAAATCAGGTTTTGAATGAAGAATCACATTTCTTGGTAGAATCATGCAGGATTGAAATTTTTGATGTTTTTTTTACTCCTCTCAACAGCCCAAACAAGTTTCTAAAAGGATGAGTTTGCAACTACTTTACTTTTGGAGAAAATTCAAAACATTCATTATTCAATAGGGCCCAAACTATCAAAAACCAGCGGTTTGAATGAACACACGTTTCTTGGTAGAATCATGCAGGACTGAAATTTTTGATGTTTTTCTACTCCTCTCATGAGCCCAAACAAGTCTCTAAAATCATGAGTTTGCAACTACTTTACTTTTGGAGAAAATTCAAAACATTCACTATTCAATAGAGCCCAATAGCAAAAATCAGGTTTTGAATGAAGAATCACATTTCTTGGTAAAATCATGCAGGATTGAAATTGTTGATGGTTTTTTACTCCTCTCAACAGCCCAAACAAGTTTCTAAAAGGATGAGTTTGCAACTACTTTACTTTTGGAGAAAATTCAAAACATTCATTATTCAATAGGGCCCAAACTATCAAAAACCAGCGGTTTCAATGAACACACATTTCTTGGTAGAATCATGCAGGACTGAAATTTTTGATGTTTTTCTACTCCTCTCATGAGCCCAAACAAGTCTCTAAAAGCATGAGTTTGCAACTACTTTACTTTTGGAGAAAATTCAAAACATTCATTATTCAATAGAGCCCAATAGCAAAAACCAGCGTTTTGAATGAAGAATCACATTTCTTGGTAGAATCATGCAGGATTGAAATTTTTGATGGTTTTTTACTCCTCTCAAAAGCCCAAACAAGTTTCTAAAAGGATGAGTTTGCAACTACTTTACTTTTGGAGAAAATTCAAAACATTCATTATTCCATAGGGCCCAAACTATCAAAAACCAGCGGTTTGAATGAACACACATTTCTTGGTAGAATCATGCAGGACTGAAATTTTTGATGTTTTTACACTCCTCTCATGAGCCCAAACAAGTCTCTAAAAGCATGAGTTTGCAACTACTTTACTTTTGGAGAAAATTCAAAACATTCACTATTCAATAGAGCCCAATAGCAAAAATCAGGTTTTGAATGAAGAATCACATTTCTTGGTAAAATCATGCAGGATTGAAATTGTTGATGGTTTTTTACTCCTCTCAACAGCCCAAACAAGTTTCTAAAAGGATGAGTTTGCAACTACTTTACTTTTGGAGAAAATTCAAAACATTCATTATTCAATAGGGCCCAAACTATCAAACACCAGCGGTTTCAATGAACACACATTTCTTGGTAGAATCATGCGGGACTGAAATTTTTGATGTTTTTCTACTCCTCTCATGAGCCCAAACAAGTCTCTAAAAGCATGAGTTTGCAACTACTTTACTTTTGGAGAAAATTCAAAACATTCATTATTCAATAGAGCCCAATAGCAAAAACCAGCGTTTTGAATGAAGAATCACATTTCTTGGTAGAATCATGCAGAATTGAAATTTTTGATGGTTTTTTACTCCTCTCAAAAGCCCAAACAAGTTTCTAAAAGGATGAGTTTGCAACTACTTTACTTTTGGAGAAAATTCAAAACATTCATTATTCCATAGGGCCCAAACTATCAAAAACCAGCGGTTTGAATGAACACACATTTCTTGGTAGAATCATGCAGGACTGAAATTTTTGATGTTTTTACACTCCTCTCATGAGCCCAAACAAGTCTCTAAAAGCATGAGTTTGCAACTACTTTACTTTTGGAGAAAATTCAAAACATTCACTATTCAATAGAGCCCAATAGCAAAAACCAGCGTTTTGAATGAAGAAACACATTTCTTGGTAGAATCATGCAGGATTGAAATTTTTGATGGTTTTTTACTCCTCTCAACAGCCCAAACAAGTTTCTAAAAGGATGAGTTTGCAACTACTTTACTTTTGGAGAAAATTCAAAACATTCATTATTCAATAGGGCCCAAACTATCAAAAACCAGCGGTTTCAATGAACACACATTTCTTGGTAGAATCATGCAGGACTGAAATTTTTGATATTTTTCTACTCCTCTCATGAGCCCAAACAAGTCTCTAAAAGCATGAGTTTGCAACTACTTTACTTTTGGAGAAAATTCAAAACATTCATTATTCAATAGAGCCCAATAGCAAAAACCAGCGTTTTGAATGAAGAATCACATTTCTTGGTAGAATCATGCAGGACTGAAATTTTTGATGTTTTTCTACTCCTCTCATGAGCCCAAACAAGTCTCTAAAATCATGAGTTTGCAACTACTTTACTTTTGGAGAAAATTCAAAACATTCACTATTCAATAGAGCCCAATAGCCAAAATCAGGTTTTGAATGAAGAATCACATTTCTTGGTAAAATCATGCAGGATTGAAATTTTTGATGGTTTTTTACTCCTCTCAACAGCCCAAACAAGTTTCTAAAAGGATGAGTTTGCAACTACTTTACTTTTGGAGAAAATTCAAAACATTCATTATTCAATAGGGCCCAAACTATCAAAAAAAAGCGGTTTGAATGAACACACATTTCTTGGTAGAATCATGCAGGACTGAAATTTTTGATGTTTTTCTACTCCTCTCATGAGCCCAAACAAGTCTCTAAAAGCATGAGTTTGCAACTACTTTACTTTTGGAGAAAATTCAAAACATTCACTATTCAATAGAGCCCAATAGCAAAAATCAGGTTTTGAATGAAGAATCACATTTCTTGGTAAAATCATGCAGGATTGAAATTTTTGATGGTTTTTTACTCCTCTCAACAGCCCAAACAAGTTTCTAAAAGGATGAGTTTGCAACTACTTTACTTTTGGAGAAAATTCAAAACATTCATTATTCAATAGGGCCCAAACTATCTAAAACCAGCGGTTTCAATGAACACACATTTCTTGGTAGAATCATGCAGAACTGAAATTTTTGATGTTTTTCTACTCCTCTCATGAGCCCAAACAAGTCTCTAAAAGCATGAGTTTGCAACTACTTTACTTTTGGAGAAAATTCAAAACATTCATTATTCAATAGAGCCCAATAGCAAAAACCAGCGTTTTGAATGAAGAATCACATTTCTTGGTAGAATCATGCAGGATTGAAATTTTTGATGGTTTTTTACTCCTCTCAACAGCCCAAACAAGTTTCTAAAAGGATGAGCTTGCAACTACTTTACTTTTGGAGAAAATTCAAAACATTCATTATTCAATAGAGCCCAATAGCAAAAATCAGGTTTTGAATGAAGAATCACATTTCTTGGTAGAATCATGCAGGACTGAAATTTTTGATGTTTTTCTACTCCTCTCATGAGCCCAAACAACTCTCTAAAAGCATGAGTTTGCAACTACTTTACTTTTGGAGAAAATTCAAAACATTCATTATTCAATAGAGCCCAATAGCAAAAACCAGCGTTTTGAATGAAGAATCACATTTCTTGGTAGAATCATGCAGGATTGAAATTTTTGATGGTTTTTTACTCCTCTCAACAGCCCAAACAAGTTTCTAAAAGGATGAGTTTGCAACTACTTTACTTATGGAGAAAATTCAAAACATTCATTATTCAATAGGGCCCAAACTATCAAAAACCAGCGGTTTCAATGAACACACATTTCTTGGTAGAATCATGCAGGACTGAAATTTTTGATGTTTTTCTACTCCTCTCATGAGCCCAAACAAGTCTCTAAAAGCATGAGTTTGCAACTACTTTACTTTTGGAGAAAATTCAAAACATTCATTATTCAATAGAGCCCAATAGCAAAAACCAGCGTTTTGAATGAAGAATCACATTTCTTGGTAGAATCATGCAGGATTGATATTTTTGATGGTTTTTTACTCCTCTCAACAGCCCAAACAAGTTTCTAAAAGGATGAGTTTGCAACTACTTTACTTTTGGAGAAAATTCAAAACATTCATTATTCAATAGAGCCCAATAGCAAAAATCAGGTTTTGAATGAAGAATCACATTTCTTGGTAGAATCATGCAGGACTGAAATTTTTGATGTTTTTCTACTCCTCTCATGAGCCCAAACAAGTCTCTAAAATCATGAGTTTGCAACTACTTTACTTTTGGAGAAAATTCAAAACATTCACTATTCAATAGAGCCCAATAGCAAAAATCAGGTGTTGAATGAAGAATCACATTTCTTGGTAAAATCATGCAGGATTGAAATTTTTGATGGTTTTTTACTCCTCTCAACAGCCCAAACAAGTTTCTAAAAGGATGAGTTTGCAACTACTTTACTTTTGGAGAAAATTCAAAACATTCATTATTCAATAGGGCCCAAACTATCAAAAACCAGCGGTTTGAATGAACACACATTTCTTGGTAGAATCATGCAGGACTGAAATTTTTGATGTTTTTCTACTCCTCTCATGAGCCCAAACAAGTCTCTAAAAGCATGAGTTTGCAACTACTTTACTTTTGGAGAAAATTCAAAACATTCACTATTCAATAAAGCCAAATAGCAAAAATCAGGTTTTGAATGAAGAATCACATTTCTTGGTAAAATCATGCAGGATTGAAATTTTTGATGGTTTTTTACTCCTCTCAAGAGCCCAAACAAGTTTCTAAAAGGATGAGTTTGCAACTACTTTACTTTTGGAGAAAATTCAAAACATTCATTATTCAATAGGGCCCAAACTATCAAAAACCAGTGGTTTCAATGAACACACATTTCTTGGTAGAATCATGCAGGACTGAAATTTTTGATGTTTTTCTACTCCTCTCATGAGCCCAAACAAGTCTCTAAAAGCATGAGTTTGCAACTACTTTACTTTTGGAGAAAATTCAAAACATTCATTATTCAATAGAGCCCAATAGCAAAAACCAGCGTTTTGAATGAAGAATCACATTTCTTGGTAGAATCATGCAGGATTGAATTTTTTGATGGTTTTTTACTCCTCTCAACAGCCCAAACAAGTTTCTAAAAGGATGAGTTTGCAGCTACTTTACTTTTGGAGAAAATTCAAAACATTCATTATTCAATAGGGCCCAAACTATCAAAAACCAGCGGTTTCAATGAACACACATTTCTTGGTAGAATCATGCAGGACTGAAATTTTTGATGTTTTTCTACTCCTCTCATGAGCCCAAACAAGTCTCTAAAAGCATGAGTTTGCAACTACTTTACTTTTGGAGAAAATTCAAAACATTCATTATTCAATAGAGCCCAATAACAAAAACCAGCGTTTTGAATGAAGAATCACATTTCTTGGTAGAATCATGCAGGATTGAAATTTTTGATGGTTTTTTTCTCCTCTCAACAGCCCAAACAAGTTTCTAAAAGGATGAGTTTGCAACTACTTTACTTTTGGAGAAAATTCAAAACATTCATTATTCAATAGAGCCCAATAGCAAAAATCAGGTTTTGAATGAAGAATCACATTTCTTGGTAGAATCATGCAGGACTGAAATTTTTGATGTTTTTCTACTCCTCTCATGAGCCCAAACAAGTCTCTAAAAGCATGAGTTTGCAACTACTTTACTTTTGGAGAAAATTCAAAACATTTACTATTCAATAGAGCCCAATAGCAAAAATCAGGTTTTGAATGAAGAATCACATTTCTTGGTAAAATCATGCAGGATTGAAATTGTTGATGGTTTTTTACTCCTCTCAACAGCCCAAACAAGTTTCTAAAAGGATGAGTTTGCAACTACTTTACTTTTGGAGAAAATTCAAAACATTCATTATTCAATAGGGCCCAAACTATCAAAAACCAGCGGTTTGAATGAACACACATTTCTTGGTAGAATCATGCAGGACTGAAATTTTTGATGTTTTTCTACTCCTCTCATGAGCCCAAACAAGTCTCTAAAAGCATGAGTTTGCAACTACTTTACTTTTGGAGAAAATTCAAAACATTCACTATTCAATAGAGCCCAATAGCAAAAATCAGGTTTTGAATGAAGAATCACATTTCTTGGTAGAATCATGCAGGATTGAAATTTTTGATGGTTTTTTACTCCTCTCAACATCCCAAACAAGTTTCTAAAAGGATGCAACTACTTTACTTTTGGAGAAAATTCAAAACATTCATTATTCAATAGGGCCCAAAATATCAAAAGCCAGCGGTTTGAATGAACACACATTTCTTGGTAGAATCGTGCAGGACTGAAATTTTTGATGTTTTTCTACTCCTCTCATGAGCCCAAACAAGTCTCTAAAAGGATGAGTTTGCAACTACTTTACTTTTGGAGAAAATTCAAAACATTCATTATTCAATAGAGCCCAATAGCAAAAACCAGCGTTTTGAATGAAGAATCACATTTCTTGGTAGAATCATGCAGGATTGAAATTTTTGATGGTTTTTTACTCCTCTCAAAAGCCCAAACAAGTTTCTAAAAGGATGAGTTTGCAACTACTTTACTTTTGGAGAAAATTCAAAACATTCATTATTCCATAGGGCCCAAACTATCAAAAACCAGCGGTTTGAATGAACACACATTTCTTGGTAGAATCATGCAGGACTGAAATTTTTGATGTTTTTACACTCCTCTCATGAGCCCAAACAAGTCTCTAAAAGCATGAGTTTGCAACTACTTTACTTTTGGAGAAAATTCAAAACATTCACTATTCAATAGAGCCCAATAGCAAAAATCAGGTTTTGAATGAAGAATCACATTTCTTGGTAAAATCATGCAGGATTGAAATTTTTGATGGTTTTTTACTCCTCTCAACAGCCCAAACAAGTTTCTAAAAGGATGAGTTTGCAACTACTTTACTTTTGGAGAAAATTCAAAACATTCATTATTCAATAGGGCCCAAACTATCAAAAACCAGCGGTTTCAATGAACACACATTTCTTGGTAGAATCATGCAGGACTGAAATTTTTGATGTTTTTCTACTCCTCTCATGAGCCCAAACAAGTCTCTAAAAGCATGAGTTTGCAACTACTTTACTTTTGGAGAAAATTCAAAACATTCATTATTCAATAGAGCCCAATAGCAAAAACCAGCGTTTTGAATGAAGAATCACATTTCTTGGTAGAATCATGCAGGATTGAAATTTTTGATGGTTTTTTACTCCTCTCAACAGCCCAAACAAGTTTCTAAAAGGATGAGTTTGCAACTACTTTACTTTTGGAGAAAATTCAAAACATTCATTATTCAATAGGGCCCAAACTATCAAAAACCAGCGGTTTCAATGAACACACATTTCTTGATAGAATCATGCAGGACTGAAATTTTTGATGTTTTTCTACTCCTCTCATGAGCCCAAACAAGTCTCTAAAAGCATGAGTTTGCAACTACTTTACTTTTGGAGAAAATTCAAAACATTCATTATTCAATAGAGCCCAATAGCAAAAACCAGCGTTTTGAATGAAGAATCACATTTCTTGGTAGAATCATGCAGGATTGAAATTTTTCATGGTTTTTTACTCCTCTCAACAGCCCAAACAAGTTTCTAAAAGGATGAGTTTGCAACTACTTTACTTTTGGAGAAAATTCAAAACATTCATTATTCAATAGGGCCCAAACTATCAAAAACCAGCGGTTTGAATGAACACACATTTCTTGGTAGAATTATGCAGGACTGAAATTTTTGATGTTTTTCTACTCCTCTCATGAGCCCAAACAAGTCTCTAAAAGCATGAGTTTGCAACTACTTTACTTTTGGAGAAAATTCAAAACATTCACTATTCAATAGAGCCCAATAGCAAAAATCAGGTTTTGAATGAAGAATCACATTTCTTGGTAAAATCATGCAGGATTGAAATTTTTGATGGTTTTTTACTCCTCTCAACAGCCCAAACAAGTTTCTAAAAGGATGAGTTTGCAACTACTTTACATTTGGAGAAAATTCAAAACATTCATTATTCAATAGGGCCCAAACTATCAAAAACCAGCGGTTTGAATGAACACACATTTCTTGGTAGAATCATGCAGGACTGAAATTTTTGATGTTTTTCTACTCCTCTCATGAGCCCAAACAAGTCTCTAAAAGCATGAGTTTGCAACTACTTTACTTTTGGAGAAAATTCAAAACATTCATTATTCAATAGAGCCCAATAGCAAAAACCAGCGTTTTGAATGAAGAATCACATTTCTTGGTAGAATCATGCAGGATTGAAATTTTTGATGGTTTTTTACTCCTCTCAACAGCCCAAACAAGTTTCTAAAAGGATGAGTTTGCAACTACTTTACTTTTGGAGAAAATTCAAAACATTCATTATTCAATAGAGCCCAATAGCAAAAATCAGGTTTTGAATGAAGAATCACATTTCTTGGTAGAATCATGCAGGACTGAAATTTTTGATGTTTTTCTACTCCTCTCATGAGCCCAAACAAGTCTCTAAAAGCATGAGTTTGCAACTACTTTACTTTTGGAGAAAATTCAAAACATTCACTATTCAATAGAGCCCAATAGCAAAAATCAGGTTTTGAATGAAGAATCACATTTCTTGGTAGAATCATGCAGGATTGAAATTTTTGATGTTTTTTTACTCCTCTCAACAGCCCAAACAAGTTTCTAAAAGGATGAGTTTGCAACTACTTTACTTTTGGAGAAAATTCAAATCATTCATTATTCAATAGGGCCCAAACTATCAAAAACCAGCGGTTTGAATGAACACACATTTCTTGGTAGAATCATGCAGGACTGAAATTTTTGATGTTTTTCTACTCCTCTCATGAGCCCAAACAAGTCTCTAAAATCATGAGTTTGCAACTACTTTACTTTTGGAGAAAATTCAAAACATTCACTATTCAATAGAGCCCAATAGCAAAAATCAGGTTTTGAATGAAGAATCACATTTCTTGGTAAAATCATGCAGGATTGAAATTGTTGATGGTTTTTTACTCCTCTCAACAGCCCAAACAAGTTTCTAAAAGGATGAGTTTGCAACTACTTTACTTTTGGAGAAAATTTAAAACATTCATTATTCAATAGGGCCCAAACTATCAAAAACCAGCGGTTTCAATGAACACACATTTCTTGGTAGAATCATGCAGGACTGAAATTTTTGATGTTTTTCTACTCCTCTCATGAGCCCAAACAAGTCTCTAAAAGCATGAGTTTGCAACTACTTTACTTTTGTAGAAAATTCAAAACATTCACTATTCAATAGAGCCCAATAGCAAAAATCAGGTTTTGAATGAAGAATCACATTTCTTGGTAAAATCATGCAGGATTGAAATTTTTGATGGTTTTTTACTCCTCTCAACAGCCCAAACAAGTTTCTAAAAGGATGAGTTTGCAACTACTTTACTTTTGGAGAAAATTCAAAACATTCATTATTCAATAGGGCCCAAACTATCAAAAACCAGCGGTTTGAATGAACACACATTTCTTGGTAGAATCATGCAGGACTGAAATTTTTGATGTTTTTCTACTCCTCTCATGAGCCCAAACAAGTCTCTAAAAGCATGAGTTTGCAACTACTTTACTTTTGGAGAAAATTCAAAACATTCATTATTCAATAGAGCCCAATAGCAAAAACCAGCGTTTTGAATGAAGAATCACATTTCTTGGTAGAATCATGCAGGATTGAAATTTTTGATGGTTTTTTACTCCTCTCAACAGCCCAAACAAGTTTCTAAAAGGATGAGTTTGCAACTACTTTACTTTTGGAGAAAATTCAAAACATTCATTATTCAATAGGGCCCAAAATATCAAAAGCCAGCGGTTTGAATGAACACACATTTCTTGGTAGAATCGTGCAGGACTGAAATTTTTGATGTTTTTCTACTCCTCTCATGAGCCCAAACAAGTCTCTAAAAGGATGAGTTTGCAACTACTTTACTTTTGGAGAAAATTCAAAACATTCATTATTCAATAGAGCCCAATAGCAAAAACCAGCGTTTTGAATGAAGAATCACATTTCTTGGTAGAATCATGCAGGACTGAAATTTTTGATGTTTTTCTACTCCTCTCATGAGCCCAAACAAGTCTCTAAAATCATGAGTTTGCAACTACTTTACTTTTGGAGAAAATTCAAAACATTCACTATTCAATAGAGCCCAATAGCCAAAATCAGGTTTTGAATGAAGAATCACATTTCTTGGTAAAATCATGCAGGATTGAAATTTTTGATGGTTTTTTACTCCTCTCAACAGCCCAAACAAGTTTCTAAAAGGATGAGTTTGCAACTACTTTACTTTTGGAGAAAATTCAAAACATTCATTATTCAATAGGGCCCAAACTATCAAAAACCAGCGGTTTGAATGAACACACATTTCTTGGTAGAATCATGCAGGACTGAAATTTTTGATGTTTTTCTACTCCTCTCATGAGCCCAAACAAGTCTCTAAAAGCATGAGTTTGCAACTACTTTACTTTTGGAGAAAATTCAAAACATTCACTATTCAATAGAGCCCAATAGCAAAAATCAGGTTTTGAATGAAGAATCACATTTCTTGGTAAAATCATGCAGGATTGAAATTTTTGATGGTTTTTTACTCCTCTCAACAGCCCAAACAAGTTTCTAAAAGGATGAGTTTGCAACTACTTTACTTTTGGAGAAAATTCAAAACATTCATTATTCAATAGGGCCCAAACTATCTAAAACCAGCGGTTTCAATGAACACACATTTCTTGGTAGAATCATGCAGAACTGAAATTTTTGATGTTTTTCTACTCCTCTCATGAGCCCAAACAAGTCTCTAAAAGCATGAGTTTGCAACTACTTTACTTTTGGAGAAAATTCAAAACATTCATTATTCAATAGAGCCCAATAGCAAAAACCAGCGTTTTGAATGAAGAATCACATTTCTTGGTAGAATCATGCAGGATTGAAATTTTTGATGGTTTTTTACTCCTCTCAACAGCCCAAACAAGTTTCTAAAAGGATGAGCTTGCAACTACTTTACTTTTGGAGAAAATTCAAAACATTCATTATTCAATAGAGCCCAATAGCAAAAATCAGGTTTTGAATGAAGAATCACATTTCTTGGTAGAATCATGCAGGACTGAAATTTTTGATGTTTTTCTACTCCTCTCATGAGCCCAAACAACTCTCTAAAAGCATGAGTTTGCAACTACTTTACTTTTGGAGAAAATTCAAAACATTCATTATTCAATAGAGACCAATAGCAAAAACCAGCGTTTTGAATGAAGAATCACATTTCTTGGTAGAATCATGCAGGATTGAAATTTTTGATGGTTTTTTACTCCTCTCAACAGCCCAAACAAGTTTCTAAAAGGATGAGTTTGCAACTACTTTACTTATGGAGAAAATTCAAAACATTCATTATTCAATAGGGCCCAAACTATCAAAAACCAGCGGTTTCAATGAACACACATTTCTTGGTAGAATCATGCAGGACTGAAATTTTTGATGTTTTTCTACTCCTCTCATGAGCCCAAACAAGTCTCTAAAAGCATGAGTTTGCAACTACTTTACTTTTGGAGAAAATTCAAAACATTCATTATTCAATAGAGCCCAATAGCAAAAACCAGCGTTTTGAATGAAGAATCACATTTCTTGGTAGAATCATGCAGGATTGATATTTTTGATGGTTTTTTACTCCTCTCAACAGCCCAAACAAGTTTCTAAAAGGATGAGTTTGCAACTACTTTACTTTTGGAGAAAATTCAAAACATTCATTATTCAATAGAGCCCAATAGCAAAAATCAGGTTTTGAATGAAGAATCACATTTCTTGGTAGAATCATGCAGGACTGAAATTTTTGATGTTTTTCTACTCCTCTCATGAGCCCAAACAAGTCTCTAAAATCATGAGTTTGCAACTACTTTACTTTTGGAGAAAATTCAAAACATTCACTATTCAATAGAGCCCAATAGCAAAAATCAGGTGTTGAATGAAGAATCACATTTCTTGGTAAAATCATGCAGGATTGAAATTTTTGATGGTTTTTTACTCCTCTCAACAGCCCAAACAAGTTTCTAAAAGGATGAGTTTGCAACTACTTTACTTTTGGAGAAAATTCAAAACATTCATTATTCAATAGGGCCCAAACTATCAAAAACCAGCGGTTTGAATGAACACACATTTCTTGGTAGAATCATGCAGGACTGAAATTTTTGATGTTTTTCTACTCCTCTCATGAGCCCAAACAAGTCTCTAAAAGCATGAGTTTGCAACTACTTTACTTTTGGAGAAAATTCAAAACATTCACTATTCAATAAAGCCCAATAGCAAAAATCAGGTTTTGAATGAAGAATCACATTTCTTGGTAAAATCATGCAGGATTGAAATTTTTGATGGTTTTTTACTCCTCTCAAGAGCCCAAACAAGTTTCTAAAAGGATGAGTTTGCAACTACTTTACTTTTGGAGAAAATTCAAAACATTCATTATTCAAT
Source organism: Dendrobates tinctorius (assembly GCF_039654945.1). Classification (NCBI taxonomy): domain Eukaryota; kingdom Metazoa; phylum Chordata; class Amphibia; order Anura; family Dendrobatidae; genus Dendrobates; species Dendrobates tinctorius. The sequence continues at coordinate 1,026,792 of NW_027361777.1, read as the reverse complement.
AGGGCCCAAACTATCAAAAACCAGTGGTTTCAATGAACACACATTTCTTGGTAGAATCATGCAGGACTGAAATTTTTGATGTTTTTCTACTCCTCTCATGAGCCCAAACAAGTCTCTAAAAGCATGAGTTTGCAACTACTTTACTTTTGGAGAAAATTCAAAACATTCATTATTCAATAGAGCCCAATAGCAAAAACCAGCGTTTTGAATGAAGAATCACATTTCTTGGTAGAATCATGCAGGATTGAATTTTTTGATGTTTTTTTACTCCTCTCAACAGCCCAAACAAGTTTCTAAAAGGATGAGTTTGCAGCTACTTTACTTTTGGAGAAAATTCAAAACATTCATTATTCAATAGGGCCCAAACTATCAAAAACCAGCGGTTTCAATGAACACACATTTCTTGGTAGAATCATGCAGGACTGAAATTTTTGATGTTTTTCTACTCCTCTCATGAGCCCAAACAAGTCTCTAAAAGCATGAGTTTGCAACTACTTTACTTTTGGAGAAAATTCAAAACATTCATTATTCAATAGAGCCCAATAACAAAAACCAGCGTTTTGAATGAAGAATCACATTTCTTGGTAGAATCATGCAGGATTGAAATTTTTGATGGTTTTTTTCTCCTCTCAACAGCCCAAACAAGTTTCTAAAAGGATGAGTTTGCAACTACTTTACTTTTGGAGAAAATTCAAAACATTCATTATTCAATAGAGCCCAATAGCAAAAATCAGGTTTTGAATGAAGAATCACATTTCTTGGTAGAATCATGCAGGACTGAAATTTTTGATGTTTTTCTACTCTCATGAGCCCAAACAAGTCTCTAAAATCATGAGTTTGCAACTACTTTACTTTTGGAGAAAATTCAAAACATTCACTATTCAATAGAGCCCAATAGCAAAAATCAGGTTTTGAATGAAGAATCACATTTCTTGGTAAAATCATGCAGGATTGAAATTTTTGATGGTTTTTTACTCCTCTCAACAGCCCAAGCAAGTTTCTAAAAGGATGTTTGCAACTACTTTACTTTTGGAGAAAATTCAAAACATTCATTATTCAATAGGGCCCAAACTAACAAAAACCAGCGGTTTGAATGAACACACGTTTCTTGGTAGAATCATGCAGGACTGAAATTTTTGATGTTTTTCTACTCCTCTCATGAGCCCAAACAAGTCTCTAAAAGCATGAGTTTGCAACTACTTTACTTTTGGAGAAAATTCAAAACATTTACTATTCAATAGAGCCCAATAGCAAAAATCAGGTTTTGAATGAAGAATCACATTTCTTGGTAAAATCATGCAGGATTGAAATTGTTGATGGTTTTTTACTCCTCTCAACAGCCCAAACAAGTTTCTAAAAGGATGAGTTTGCAACTACTTTACTTTTGGAGAAAATTCAAAACATTCATTATTCAATAGGGCCCAAACTATCAAAAACCAGCGGTTTGAATGAACACACATTTCTTGGTAGAATCATGCAGGACTGAAATTTTTGATGTTTTTCTACTCCTCTCATGAGCCCAAACAAGTCTCTAAAAGCATGAGTTTGCAACTACTTTACTTTTGGAGAAAATTCAAAACATTCACTATTCAATAGAGCCCAATAGCAAAAATCAGGTTTTGAATGAAGAATCACATTTCTTGGTAGAATCATTCAGGATTGAAATTTTTGATGGTTTTTTACTCCTCTCAACATCCCAAACAAGTTTCTAAAAGGATGCAACTACTTTACTTTTGGAGAAAATTCAAAACATTCATTATTCAATAGGGCCCAAAATATCAAAAGCCAGCGGTTTGAATGAACACACATTTCTTGGTAGAATCGTGCAGGACTGAAATTTTTGATGTTTTTCTACTCCTCTCATGAGCCCAAACAAGTCTCTAAAAGGATGAGTTTGCAACTACTTTACTTTTGGAGAAAATTCAAAACATTCATTATTCAATAGAGCCCAATAGCAAAAACCAGCGTTTTGAATGAAGAATCACATTTCTTGGTAGAATCATGCAGGATTGAAATTTTTGATGGTTTTTTACTCCTCTCAAAAGCCCAAACAAGTTTCTAAAAGGATGAGTTTGCAACTACTTTACTTTTGGAGAAAATTCAAAACATTCATTATTCCATAGGGCCCAAACTATCAAAAACCAGCGGTTTGAATGAACACACATTTCTTGGTAGAATCATGCAGGACTGAAATTTTTGATGTTTTTACACTCCTCTCATGAGCCCAAACAAGTCTCTAAAAGCATGAGTTTGCAACTACTTTACTTTTGGAGAAAATTCAAAACATTCACTATTCAATAGAGCCCAATAGCAAAAATCAGGTTTTGAATGAAGAATCACATTTCTTGGTAAAATCATGCAGGATTGAAATTGTTGATGGTTTTTTACTCCTCTCAACAGCCCAAACAAGTTTCTAAAAGGATGAGTTTGCAACTACTTTACTTTTGGAGAAAATTCAAAACATTCATTATTCAATAGGGCCCAAACTATCAAAAACCAGCGGTTTCAATGAACACACATTTCTTGGTAGAATCATGCAGGACTGAAATTTTTGATGTTTTTCTACTCCTCTCATGAGCCCAAACAAGTCTCTAAAAGCATGAGTTTGCAACTACTTTACTTTTGGAGAAAATTCAAAACATTCATTATTCAATAGAGCCCAATAGCAAAAACCAGCGTTTTGAATGAAGAATCACATTTCTTGGTAGAATCATGCAGGATTGAAATTTTTGATGGTTTTTTACTCCTCTCAACAGCCCAAACAAGTTTCTAAAAGGATGAGTTTGCAACTACTTTACTTTTGGAGAAAATTCAAAACATTCATTATTCAATAGGGCCCAAACTATCAAAAACCAGCGGTTTCAATGAACACACATTTCTTGATAGAATCATGCAGGACTGAAATTTTTGATGCTTTTCTACTCCTCTCATGAGCCCAAACAAGTCTCTAAAAGCATGAGTTTGCAACTACTTTACTTTTGGAGAAAATTCAAAACATTCATTATTCAATAGAGCCCAATAGCAAAAACCAGCGTTTTGAATGAAGAATCACATTTCTTGGTAGAATCATGCAGGATTGAAATTTTTGATGGTTTTTTACTCCTCTCAACAGCCCAAACAAGTTTCTAAAAGGATGAGTTTGCAACTACTTTACTTTTGGAGAAAATTCAAAACATTCATTATTCAATAGGGCCCAAACTATCAAAAACCAGCGGTTTGAATGAACACACATTTCTTGGTAGAATTATGCAGGACTGAAATTTTTGATGTTTTTCTACTCCTCTCATGAGCCCAAACAAGTCTCTAAAAGCATGAGTTTGCAACTACTTTACTTTTGGAGAAAATTCAAAACATTCACTATTCAATAGAGCCCAATAGCAAAAATCAGGTTTTGAATGAAGAATCACATTTCTTGGTAAAATCATGCAGGATTGAAATTTTTGATGGTTTTTTACTCCTCTCAACAGCCCAAACAAGTTTCTAAAAGGATGAGTTTGCAACTACTTTACATTTGGAGAAAATTCAAAACATTCATTATTCAATAGGGCCCAAACTATCAAAAACCAGCGGTTTGAATGAACACACATTTCTTGGTAGAATCATGCAGGACTGAAATTTTTGATGTTTTTCTACTCCTCTCATGAGCCCAAACAAGTCTCTAAAAGCATGAGTTTGCAACTACTTTACTTTTGGAGAAAATTCAAAACATTCATTATTCAATAGAGCCCAATAGCAAAAACCAGCGTTTTGAATGAAGAATCACATTTCTTGGTAGAATCATGCAGGATTGAAATTTTTGATGGTTTTTTACTCCTCTCAACAGCCCAAACAAGTTTCTAAAAGGATGAGTTTGCAACTACTTTACTTTTGGAGAAAATTCAAAACATTCATTATTCAATAGAGGCCAATAGCAAAAATCAGGTTTTGAATGAAGAATCACATTTCTTGGTAGAATCATGCAGGACTGAAATTTTTGATGTTTTTCTACTCCTCTCATGAGCCCAAACAAGTCTCTAAAAGCATGAGTTTGCAACTACTTTACTTTTGGAGAAAATTCAAAACATTCACTATTCAATAGAGCCCAATAGCAAAAATCAGGTTTTGAATGAAGAATCACATTTCTTGGTAGAATCATGCAGGATTGAAATTTTTGATGTTTTTTTACTCCTCTCAACAGCCCAAACAAGTTTCTAAAAGGATGAGTTTGCAACTACTTTACTTTTGGAGAAAATTCAAAACATTCATTATTCAATAGGGCCCAAACTATCAAAAACCAGCGGTTTGAATGAACACACATTTCTTGGTAGAATCATGCAGGACTGAAATTTTTGATGTTTTTCTACTCCTCTCATGAGCCCAAACAAGTCTCTAAAATCATGAGTTTGCAACTACTTTACTTTTGGAGAAAATTCAAAACATTCACTATTCAATAGAGCCCAATAGCAAAAATCAGGTTTTGAATGAAGAATCACATTTCTTGGTAAAATCATGCAGGATTGAAATTGTTGATGGTTTTTTACTCCTCTCAACAGCCCAAACAAGTTTCTAAAAGGATGAGTTTGCAACTACTTTACTTTTGGAGAAAATTTAAAACATTCATTATTCAATAGGGCCCAAACTATCAAAAACCAGCGGTTTCAATGAACACACATTTCTTGGTAGAATCATGCAGGACTGAAATTTTTGATGTTTTTCTACTCCTCTCATGAGCCCAAACAAGTCTCTAAAAGCATGAGTTTGCAACTACTTTACTTTTGGAGAAAATTCAAAACATTCACTATTCAATAGAGCCCAATAGCAAAAATCAGGTTTTGAATGAAGAATCACATTTCTTGGTAAAATCATGCAGGATTGAAATTTTTGATGGTTTTTTACTCCTCTCAACAGCCCAAACAAGTTTCTAAAAGGATGAGTTTGCAACTACTTTACTTTTGGAGAAAATTCAAAACATTCATTATTCAATAGGGCCCAAACTATCAAAAACCAGCGGTTTGAATGAACACACATTTCTTGGTAGAATCATGCAGGACTGAAATTTTTGATGTTTTTCTACTCCTCTCATGAGCCCAAACAAGTCTCTAAAAGCATGAGTTTGCAACTACTTTACTTTTGGAGAAAATTCAAAACATTCATTATTCAATAGAGCCCAATAGCAAAAACCAGCGTTTTGAATGAAGAATCACATTTCTTGGTAGAATCATGCAGGATTGAAATTTTTGATGGTTTTTTACTCCTCTCAACAGCCCAAACAAGTTTCTAAAAGGATGAGTTTGCAACTACTTTACTTTTGGAGAAAATTCAAAACATTCATTATTCAATAGGGCCCAAAATATCAAAAGCCAGCGGTTTGAATGAACACACATTTCTTGGTAGAATCGTGCAGGACTGAAATTTTTGATGTTTTTCTACTCCTCTCATGAGCCCAAACAAGTCTCTAAAAGGATGAGTTTGCAACTACTTTACTTTTGGAGAAAATTCAAAACATTCATTATTCAATAGAGCCCAATAGCAAAAACCAGCGTTTTGAATGAAGAATCACATTTCTTGGTAGAATCATGCAGGATTGAAATTTTTGATGGTTTTTTACTCCTCTCAAAAGCCCAAACAAGTTTCTAAAAGGATGAGTTTGCAACTACTTTACTTTTGGAGAAAATTCAAAACATTCATTATTCCATAGGGCCCAAACTATCAAAAACCAGCGGTTTGAATGAACACACATTTCTTGGTAGAATCATGCAGGACTGAAATTTTTGATGTTTTTACACTCCTCTCATGAGCCCAAACAAGTCTCTAAAAGCATGAGTTTGCAACTACTTTACTTTTGGAGAAAATTCAAAACATTCACTATTCAATAGAGCCCAATAGCAAAAATCAGGTTTTGAATGAAGAATCACATTTCTTGGTAAAATCATGCAGGATTGAAATTGTTGATGGTTTTTTACTCCTCTCAACAGCCCAAACAAGTTTCTAAAAGGATGAGTTTGCAACTACTTTACTTTTGGAGAAAATTCAAAACATTCATTATTCAATAGGGCCCAAACTATCAAACACCATCGGTTTCAATGAACACACATTTCTTGGTAGAATCATGCGGGACTGAAATTTTTGATGTTTTTCTACTCCTCTCATGAGCCCAAACAAGTCTCTAAAAGCATGAGTTTGCAACTACTTTACTTTTGGAGAAAATTCAAAACATTCATTATTCAATAGAGCCCAATAGCAAAAACCAGCATTTTGAATGAAGAATCACATTTCTTGGTAGAATCATGCAGAATTGAAATTTTTGATGGTTTTTTACTCCTCTCAAAAGCCCAAACAAGTTTCTAAAAGGATGAGTTTGCAACTACTTTACTTTTGGAGAAAATTCAAAACATTCATTATTCAATAGGGCCCAAACTATCAAAAACCAGCGGTTTGAATGAACACACATTTCTTGGTAGAATCATGCAGGACTGAAATTTTTGATGTTTTTCTACTCCTCTCATGAGCCCAAACAAGTCTCTAAAAGCATGAGTTTGCAACTACTTTACTTTTGGAGAAAATTCAAAACATTCATTATTCAATAGAGCCCAATAGCAAAAACCAGCGTTTTGAATGAAGAATCACATTTCTTGGTAGAATCATGCAGGATTGAAATTTTTGATGGTTTTTTACTCCTCTCAACAGCCCAAACAAGTTTCTAAAAGGATGAGTTTGCAACTACTTTACTTTTGGAGAAAATTCAAAACATTCATTATTCAATAGGGCCCAAAATATCAAAAGCCAGCGGTTTGAATGAACACACATTTCTTGGTAGAATCGTGCAGGACTGAAATTTTTGATGTTTTTCTACTCCTCTCATGAGCCCAAACAAGTCTCTAAAAGGATGAGTTTGCAACTACTTTACTTTTGGAGAAAATTCAAAACATTCATTATTCAATAGAGCCCAATAGCAAAAACCAGCGTTTTGAATGAAGAATCACATTTCTTGGTAGAATCATGCAGGACTGAAATTTTTGATGTTTTTCTACTCCTCTCATGAGCCCAAACAAGTCTCTAAAATCATGAGTTTGCAACTACTTTACTTTTGGAGAAAATTCAAAACATTCACTATTCAATAGAGCCCAATAGCCAAAATCAGGTTTTGAATGAAGAATCACATTTCTTGGTAAAATCATGCAGGATTGAAATTTTTGATGGTTTTTTACTCCTCTCAACAGCCCAAACAAGTTTCTAAAAGGATGAGTTTGCAACTACTTTACTTTTGGAGAAAATTCAAAACATTCATTATTCAATAGGGCCCAAACTATCAAAAACCAGCGGTTTGAATGAACACACATTTCTTGGTAGAATCATGCAGGACTGAAATTTTTGATGTTTTTCTACTCCTCTCATGAGCCCAAACAAGTCTCTAAAAGCATGAGTTTGCAACTACTTTACTTTTGGAGAAAATTCAAAACATTCACTATTCAATAGAGCCCAATAGCAAAAATCAGGTTTTGAATGAAGAATCACATTTCTTGGTAAAATCATGCAGGATTGAAATTTTTGATGGTTTTTTACTCCTCTCAACAGCCCAAACAAGTTTCTAAAAGGATGAGTTTGCAACTACTTTACTTTTGGAGAAAATTCAAAACATTCATTATTCAATAGGGCCCAAACTATCTAAAACCAGCGGTTTCAATGAACACACATTTCTTGGTAGAATCATGCAGAACTGAAATTTTTGATGTTTTTCTACTCCTCTCATGAGCCCAAACAAGTCTCTAAAAGCATGAGTTTGCAACTACTTTACTTTTGGAGAAAATTCAAAACATTCATTATTCAATAGAGCCCAATAGCAAAAACCAGCGTTTTGAATGAAGAATCACATTTCTTGGTAGAATCATGCAGGATTGAAATTTTTGATGGTTTTTTACTCCTCTCAACAGCCCAAACAAGTTTCTAAAAGGATGAGCTTGCAACTACTTTACTTTTGGAGAAAATTCAAAACATTCATTATTCAATAGAGCCCAATAGCAAAAATCAGGTTTTGAATGAAGAATCACATTTCTTGGTAGAATCATGCAGGACTGAAATTTTTGATGTTTTTCTACTCCTCTCATGAGCCCAAACAACTCTCTAAAAGCATGAGTTTGCAACTACTTTACTTTTGGAGAAAATTCAAAACATTCATTATTCAATAGAGACCAATAGCAAAAACCAGCGTTTTGAATGAAGAATCACATTTCTTGGTAGAATCATGCAGGATTGAAATTTTTGATGGTTTTTTACTCCTCTCAACAGCCCAAACAAGTTTCTAAAAGGATGAGTTTGCAACTACTTTACTTATGGAGAAAATTCAAAACATTCATTATTCAATAGGGCCCAAACTATCAAAAACCAGCGGTTTCAATGAACACACATTTCTTGGTAGAATCATGCAGGACTGAAATTTTTGATGTTTTTCTACTCCTCTCATGAGCCCAAACAAGTCTCTAAAAGCATGAGTTTGCAACTACTTTACTTTTGGAGAAAATTCAAAACATTCATTATTCAATAGAGCCCAATAGCAAAAACCAGCGTTTTGAATGAAGAATCACATTTCTTGGTAGAATCATGCAGGATTGATATTTTTGATGGTTTTTTACTCCTCTCAACAGCCCAAACAAGTTTCTAAAAGGATGAGTTTGCAACTACTTTACTTTTGGAGAAAATTCAAAACATTCATTATTCAATAGAGCCCAATAGCAAAAATCAGGTTTTGAATGAAGAATCACATTTCTTGGTAGAATCATGCAGGACTGAAATTTTTGATGTTTTTCTACTCCTCTCATGAGCCCAAACAAGTCTCTAAAATCATGAGTTTGCAACTACTTTACTTTTGGAGAAAATTCAAAACATTCACTATTCAATAGAGCCCAATAGCAAAAATCAGGTGTTGAATGAAGAATCACATTTCTTGGTAAAATCATGCAGGATTGAAATTTTTGATGGTTTTTTACTCCTCTCAACAGCCCAAACAAGTTTCTAAAAGGATGAGTTTGCAACTACTTTACTTTTGGAGAAAATTCAAAACATTCATTATTCAATAGGGCCCAAACTATCAAAAACCAGCGGTTTGAATGAACACACATTTCTTGGTAGAATCATGCAGGACTGAAATTTTTGATGTTTTTCTACTCCTCTCATGAGCCCAAACAAGTCTCTAAAAGCATGAGTTTGCAACTACTTTACTTTTGGAGAAAATTCAAAACATTCACTATTCAATAAAGCCCAATAGCAAAAATCAGGTTTTGAATGAAGAATCACATTTCTTGGTAAAATCATGCAGGATTGAAATTTTTGATGGTTTTTTACTCCTCTCAAGAGCCCAAACAAGTTTCTAAAAGGATGAGTTTGCAACTACTTTACTTTTGGAGAAAATTCAAAACATTCATTATTCAATAGGGCCCAAACTATCAAAAACCAGTGGTTTCAATGAACACACATTTCTTGGTAGAATCATGCAGGACTGAAATTTTTGATGTTTTTCTACTCCTCTCATGAGCCCAAACAAGTCTCTAAAAGCATGAGTTTGCAACTACTTTACTTTTGGAGAAAATTCAAAACATTCATTATTCAATAGAGCCCAATAGCAAAAACCAGCGTTTTGAATGAAGAATCACATTTCTTGGTAGAATCATGCAGGATTGAATTTTTTGATGGTTTTTTACTCCTCTCAACAGCCCAAACAAGTTTCTAAAAGGATGAGTTTGCAGCTACTTTACTTTTGGAGAAAATTCAAAACATTCATTATTCAATAGGGCCCAAACTATCAAAAACCAGCGGTTTCAATGAACACACATTTCTTGGTAGAATCATGCAGGACTGAAATTTTTGATGTTTTTCTACTCCTCTCATGAGCCCAAACAAGTCTCTAAAAGCATGAGTTTGCAACTACTTTACTTTTGGAGAAAATTCAAAACATTCATTATTCAATAGAGCCCAATAACAAAAACCAGCGTTTTGAATGAAGAATCACATTTCTTGGTAGAATCATGCAGGATTGAAATTTTTGATGGTTTTTTTCTCCTCTCAACAGCCCAAACAAGTTTCTAAAAGGATGAGTTTGCAACTACTTTACTTTTGGAGAAAATTCAAAACATTCATTATTCAATAGAGCCCAATAGCAAAAATCAGGTTTTGAATGAAGAATCACATTTCTTGGTAGAATCATGCAGGACTGAAATTTTTGATGTTTTTCTACTCTCATGAGCCCAAACAAGTCTCTAAAATCATGAGTTTGCAACTACTTTACTTTTGGAGAAAATTCAAAACATTCACTATTCAATAGAGCCCAATAGCAAAAATCAGGTTTTGAATGAAGAATCACATTTCTTGGTAAAATCATGCAGGATTGAAATTTTTGATGGTTTTTTACTCCTCTCAACAGCCCAAGCAAGTTTCTAAAAGGATGTTTGCAACTACTTTACTTTTGGAGAAAATTCAAAACATTCATTATTCAATAGGGCCCAAACTAACAAAAACCAGCGGTTTGAATGAACACACGTTTCTTGGTAGAATCATGCAGGACTGAAATTTTTGATGTTTTTCTACTCCTCTCATGAGCCCAAACAAGTCTCTAAAAGCATGAGTTTGCAACTACTTTACTTTTGGAGAAAATTCAAAACATTTACTATTCAATAGAGCCCAATAGCAAAAATCAGGTTTTGAATGAAGAATCACATTTCTTGGTAAAATCATGCAGGATTGAAATTGTTGATGGTTTTTTACTCCTCTCAACAGCCCAAACAAGTTTCTAAAAGGATGAGTTTGCAACTACTTTACTTTTGGAGAAAATTCAAAACATTCATTATTCAATAGGGCCCAAACTATCAAAAACCAGCGGTTTGAATGAACACACATTTCTTGGTAGAATCATGCAGGACTGAAATTTTTGATGTTTTTCTACTCCTCTCATGAGCCCAAACAAGTCTCTAAAAGCATGAGTTTGCAACTACTTTACTTTTGGAGAAAATTCAAAACATTCACTATTCAATAGAGCCCAATAGCAAAAATCAGGTTTTGAATGAAGAATCACATTTCTTGGTAGAATCATTCAGGATTGAAATTTTTGATGGTTTTTTACTCCTCTCAACATCCCAAACAAGTTTCTAAAAGGATGCAACTACTTTACTTTTGGAGAAAATTCAAAACATTCATTATTCAATAGGGCCCAAAATATCAAAAGCCAGCGGTTTGAATGAACACACATTTCTTGGTAGAATCGTGCAGGACTGAAATTTTTGATGTTTTTCTACTCCTCTCATGAGCCCAAACAAGTCTCTAAAAGGATGAGTTTGCAACTACTTTACTTTTGGAGAAAATTCAAAACATTCATTATTCAATAGAGCCCAATAGCAAAAACCAGCGTTTTGAATGAAGAATCACATTTCTTGGTAGAATCATGCAGGATTGAAATTTTTGATGGTTTTTTACTCCTCTCAAAAGCCCAAACAAGTTTCTAAAAGGATGAGTTTGCAACTACTTTACTTTTGGAGAAAATTCAAAACATTCATTATTCCATAGGGCCCAAACTATCAAAAACCAGCGGTTTGAATGAACACACATTTCTTGGTAGAATCATGCAGGACTGAAATTTTTGATGTTTTTACACTCCTCTCATGAGCCCAAACAAGTCTCTAAAAGCATGAGTTTGCAACTACTTTACTTTTGGAGAAAATTCAAAACATTCACTATTCAATAGAGCCCAATAGCAAAAATCAGGTTTTGAATGAAGAATCACATTTCTTGGTAAAATCATGCAGGATTGAAATTGTTGATGGTTTTTTACTCCTCTCAACAGCCCAAACAAGTTTCTAAAAGGATGAGTTTGCAACTACTTTACTTTTGGAGAAAATTCAAAACATTCATTATTCAATAGGGCCCAAACTATCAAAAACCAGCGGTTTCAATGAACACACATTTCTTGGTAGAATCATGCAGGACTGAAATTTTTGATGTTTTTCTACTCCTCTCATGAGCCCAAACAAGTCTCTAAAAGCATGAGTTTGCAACTACTTTACTTTTGGAGAAAATTCAAAACATTCATTATTCAATAGAGCCCAATAGCAAAAACCAGCGTTTTGAATGAAGAATCACATTTCTTGGTAGAATCATGCAGGATTGAAATTTTTGATGGTTTTTTACTCCTCTCAACAGCCCAAACAAGTTTCTAAAAGGATGAGTTTGCAACTACTTTACTTTTGGAGAAAATTCAAAACATTCATTATTCAATAGGGCCCAAACTATCAAAAACCAGCGGTTTCAATGAACACACATTTCTTGATAGAATCATGCAGGACTGAAATTTTTGATGCTTTTCTACTCCTCTCATGAGCCCAAACAAGTCTCTAAAAGCATGAGTTTGCAACTACTTTACTTTTGGAGAAAATTCAAAACATTCATTATTCAATAGAGCCCAATAGCAAAAACCAGCGTTTTGAATGAAGAATCACATTTCTTGGTAGAATCATGCAGGATTGAAATTTTTGATGGTTTTTTACTCCTCTCAACAGCCCAAACAAGTTTCTAAAAGGATGAGTTTGCAACTACTTTACTTTTGGAGAAAATTCAAAACATTCATTATTCAATAGGGCCCAAACTATCAAAAACCAGCGGTTTGAATGAACACACATTTCTTGGTAGAATTATGCAGGACTGAAATTTTTGATGTTTTTCTACTCCTCTCATGAGCCCAAACAAGTCTCTAAAAGCATGAGTTTGCAACTACTTTACTTTTGGAGAAAATTCAAAACATTCACTATTCAATAGAGCCCAATAGCAAAAATCAGGTTTTGAATGAAGAATCACATTTCTTGGTAAAATCATGCAGGATTGAAATTTTTGATGGTTTTTTACTCCTCTCAACAGCCCAAACAAGTTTCTAAAAGGATGAGTTTGCAACTACTTTACATTTGGAGAAAATTCAAAACATTCATTATTCAATAGGGCCCAAACTATCAAAAACCAGCGGTTTGAATGAACACACATTTCTTGGTAGAATCATGCAGGACTGAAATTTTTGATGTTTTTCTACTCCTCTCATGAGCCCAAACAAGTCTCTAAAAGCATGAGTTTGCAACTACTTTACTTTTGGAGAAAATTCAAAACATTCATTATTCAATAGAGCCCAATAGCAAAAACCAGCGTTTTGAATGAAGAATCACATTTCTTGGTAGAATCATGCAGGATTGAAATTTTTGATGGTTTTTTACTCCTCTCAACAGCCCAAACAAGTTTCTAAAAGGATGAGTTTGCAACTACTTTACTTTTGGAGAAAATTCAAAACATTCATTATTCAATAGAGGCCAATAGCAAAAATCAGGTTTTGAATGAAGAATCACATTTCTTGGTAGAATCATGCAGGACTGAAATTTTTGATGTTTTTCTACTCCTCTCATGAGCCCAAACAAGTCTCTAAAAGCATGAGTTTGCAACTACTTTACTTTTGGAGAAAATTCAAAACATTCACTATTCAATAGAGCCCAATAGCAAAAATCAGGTTTTGAATGAAGAATCACATTTCTTGGTAGAATCATGCAGGATTGAAATTTTTGATGTTTTTTTACTCCTCTCAACAGCCCAAACAAGTTTCTAAAAGGATGAGTTTGCAACTACTTTACTTTTGGAGAAAATTCAAAACATTCATTATTCAATAGGGCCCAAACTATCAAAAACCAGCGGTTTGAATGAACACACATTTCTTGGTAGAATCATGCAGGACTGAAATTTTTGATGTTTTTCTACTCCTCTCATGAGCCCAAACAAGTCTCTAAAATCATGAGTTTGCAACTACTTTACTTTTGGAGAAAATTCAAAACATTCACTATTCAATAGAGCCCAATAGCAAAAATCAGGTTTTGAATGAAGAATCACATTTCTTGGTAAAATCATGCAGGATTGAAATTGTTGATGGTTTTTTACTCCTCTCAACAGCCCAAACAAGTTTCTAAAAGGATGAGTTTGCAACTACTTTACTTTTGGAGAAAATTTAAAACATTCATTATTCAATAGGGCCCAAACTATCAAAAACCAGCGGTTTCAATGAACACACATTTCTTGGTAGAATCATGCAGGACTGAAATTTTTGATGTTTTTCTACTCCTCTCATGAGCCCAAACAAGTCTCTAAAAGCATGAGTTTGCAACTACTTTACTTTTGGAGAAAATTCAAAACATTCACTATTCAATAGAGCCCAATAGCAAAAATCAGGTTTTGAATGAAGAATCACATTTCTTGGTAAAATCATGCAGGATTGAAATTTTTGATGGTTTTTTACTCCTCTCAACAGCCCAAACAAGTTTCTAAAAGGATGAGTTTGCAACTACTTTACTTTTGGAGAAAATTCAAAACATTCATTATTCAATAGGGCCCAAACTATCAAAAACCAGCGGTTTGAATGAACACACATTTCTTGGTAGAATCATGCAGGACTGAAATTTTTGATGTTTTTCTACTCCTCTCATGAGCCCAAACAAGTCTCTAAAAGCATGAGTTTGCAACTACTTTACTTTTGGAGAAAATTCAAAACATTCATTATTCAATAGAGCCCAATAGCAAAAACCAGCGTTTTGAATGAAGAATCACATTTCTTGGTAGAATCATGCAGGATTGAAATTTTTGATGGTTTTTTACTCCTCTCAACAGCCCAAACAAGTTTCTAAAAGGATGAGTTTGCAACTACTTTACTTTTGGAGAAAATTCAAAACATTCATTATTCAATAGGGCCCAAAATATCAAAAGCCAGCGGTTTGAATGAACACACATTTCTTGGTAGAATCGTGCAGGACTGAAATTTTTGATGTTTTTCTACTCCTCTCATGAGCCCAAACAAGTCTCTAAAAGGATGAGTTTGCAACTACTTTACTTTTGGAGAAAATTCAAAACATTCATTATTCAATAGAGCCCAATAGCAAAAACCAGCGTTTTGAATGAAGAATCACATTTCTTGGTAGAATCATGCAGGATTGAAATTTTTGATGGTTTTTTACTCCTCTCAAAAGCCCAAACAAGTTTCTAAAAGGATGAGTTTGCAACTACTTTACTTTTGGAGAAAATTCAAAACATTCATTATTCCATAGGGCCCAAACTATCAAAAACCAGCGGTTTGAATGAACACACATTTCTTGGTAGAATCATGCAGGACTGAAATTTTTGATGTTTTTACACTCCTCTCATGAGCCCAAACAAGTCTCTAAAAGCATGAGTTTGCAACTACTTTACTTTTGGAGAAAATTCAAAACATTCACTATTCAATAGAGCCCAATAGCAAAAATCAGGTTTTGAATGAAGAATCACATTTCTTGGTAAAATCATGCAGGATTGAAATTGTTGATGGTTTTTTACTCCTCTCAACAGCCCAAACAAGTTTCTAAAAGGATGAGTTTGCAACTACTTTACTTTTGGAGAAAATTCAAAACATTCATTATTCAATAGGGCCCAAACTATCAAACACCATCGGTTTCAATGAACACACATTTCTTGGTAGAATCATGCGGGACTGAAATTTTTGATGTTTTTCTACTCCTCTCATGAGCCCAAACAAGTCTCTAAAAGCATGAGTTTGCAACTACTTTACTTTTGGAGAAAATTCAAAACATTCATTATTCAATAGAGCCCAATAGCAAAAACCAGCATTTTGAATGAAGAATCACATTTCTTGGTAGAATCATGCAGAATTGAAATTTTTGATGGTTTTTTACTCCTCTCAAAAGCCCAAACAAGTTTCTAAAAGGATGAGTTTGCAACTACTTTACTTTTGGAGAAAATTCAAAACATTCATTATTCCATAGGGCCCAAACTATCAAAAACCAGCGGTTTGAATGAACACACATTTCTTGGTAGAATCATGCAGGACTGAAATTTTTGATGTTTTTACACTCCTCTCATGAGCCCAAACAAGTCTCTAAAAGCATGAGTTTGCAACTACTTTACTTTTGGAGAAAATTCAAAACATTCACTATTCAATAGAGCCCAATAGCAAAAACCAGCGTTTTGAATGAAGAAACACATTTCTTGGTAGAATCATGCAGGATTGAAATTTTTGATGGTTTTTTACTCCTCTCAACAGCCCAAACAAGTTTCTAAAAGGATGAGTTTGCAACTACTTTACTTTTGGAGAAAATTCAAAACATTCATTATTCAATAGGGCCCAAACTATCAAAAACCAGCGGTTTCAATGAACACACATTTCTTGGTAGAATCATGCAGGACTGAAATTTTTGATATTTTTCTACTCCTCTCGTGAGCCCAAACAAGTCTCTAAAAGCATGAGTTTGCAACTACTTTACTTTTGGAGAAAATTCAAAACATTCATTATTCAATAGAGCCCAATAGCAAAAACCAGCGTTTTGAATGAAGAATCACATTTCTTGGTAGAATCATGCAGGACTGAAATTTTTGATGTTTTTCTACTCCTCTCATGAGCCCAAACAAGTCTCTAAAATCATGAGTTTGCAACTACTTTACTTTTGGAGAAAATTCAAAACATTCACTATTCAATAGAGCCCAATAGCCAAAATCAGGTTTTGAATGAAGAATCACATTTCTTGGTAAAATCATGCAGGATTGAAATTTTTGATGGTTTTTTACTCCTCTCAACAGCCCAAACAAGTTTCTAAAAGGATGAGTTTGCAACTACTTTACTTTTGGAGAAAATTCAAAACATTCATTATTCAATAGGGCCCAAACTATCAAAAACCAGCGGTTTGAATGAACACACATTTCTTGGTAGAATCATGCAGGACTGAAATTTTTGATGTTTTTCTACTCCTCTCATGAGCCCAAACAAGTCTCTAAAAGCATGAGTTTGCAACTACTTTACTTTTGGAGAAAATTCAAAACATTCACTGTTCAATGGAGCCCAATAGCAAAAATCAGGTTTTGAATGAAGAATCACATTTCTTGCTAAAATCATGCAGGATTGAAATTTTTGATGGTTTTTTACTCCTCTCAACAGCCCAAACAAGTTTCTAAAAGGATGAGTTTGCAACTACTTTACTTTTGGAGAAAATTCAAAACATTCATTATTCAATAGGGCCCAAACTATCTAAAACCAGCGGTTTCAATGAACACACATTTCTTGGTAGAATCATGCAGAACTGAAATTTTTGATGTTTTTCTACTCCTCTCATGAGCCCAAACAAGTCTCTAAAAGCATGAGTTTGCAACTACTTTACTTTTGGAGAAAATTCAAAACATTCATTATTCAATAGAGCCCAATAGCAAAAACCAGCGTTTTGAATGAAGAATCACATTTCTTGGTAGAATCATGCAGGATTGAAATTTTTGATGGTTTTTTACTCCTCTCAACAGCCCAAACAAGTTTCTAAAAGGATGAGCTTGCAACTACTTTACTTTTGGAGAAAATTCAAAACATTCATTATTCAATAGAGCCCAATAGCAAAAATCAGGTTTTGAATGAAGAATCACATTTCTTGGTAGAATCATGCAGGACTGAAATTTTTGATGTTTTTCTACTCCTCTCATGAGCCCAAACAAGTCTCTAAAAGCATGAGTTTGCAACTACTTTACTTTTGGAGAAAATTCAAAACATTCACTATTCAATAGAGCCCAATAGCAAAAATCAGGTGTTGAATGAAGAATCACATTTCTTGGTAGAATCATGCAGGATTGAAATTTTTGATGGTTTTTTACTCCTCTCAACAGCCCAAACAAGTTTCTAAAAGGATGAGTTTGCAACTACTTTACTTATGGAGAAAATTCAAAACATTCATTATTCAATAGGGCCCAAACTATCAAAAACCAGCGGTTTCAATGAACACACATTTCTTGGTAGAATCATGCAGGACTGAAATTTTTGATGTTTTTCTACTCCTCTCATGAGCCCAAACAAGTCTCTAAAAGCATGAGTTTGCAACTACTTTACTTTTGGAGAAAATTCAAAACATTCATTATTCAATAGAGCCCAATAGCAAAAACCAGCGTTTTGAATGAAGAATCACATTTCTTGGTAGAATCATGCAGGATTGATATTTTTGATGGTTTTTTACTCCTCTCAACAGCCCAAACAAGTTTCTAAAAGGATGAGTTTGCAACTACTTTACTTTTGGAGAAAATTCAAAACATTCATTATTCAATAGAGCCCAATAGCAAAAATCAGGTTTTGAATGAAGAATCACATTTCTTGGTAGAATCATGCAGGACTGAAATTTTTGATGTTTTTCTACTCCTCTCATGAGCCCAAACAAGTCTCTAAAATCATGAGTTTGCAACTACTTTACTTTTGGAGAAAATTCAAAACATTCACTATTCAATAGAGCCCAATAGCAAAAATCAGGTGTTGAATGAAGAATCACATTTCTTGGTAAAATCATGCAGGATTGAAATTTTTGATGGTTTTTTACTCCTCTCAACAGCCCAAACAAGTTTCTAAAAGGATGAGTTTGCAACTACTTTACTTTTGGAGAAAATTCAAAACATTCATTATTCAATAGGGCCCAAACTATCAAAAACCAGCGGTTTGAATGAACACACATTTCTTGGTAGAATCATGCAGGACTGAAATTTTTGATGTTTTTCTACTCCTCTCATGAGCCCAAACAAGTCTCTAAAAGCATGAGTTTGCAACTACTTTACTTTTGGAGAAAATTCAAAACATTCACTATTCAATAGAGCCCAATAGCAAAAATCAGGTTTTGAATGAAGAATCACATTTCTTGGTAAAATCATGCAGGATTGAAATTTTTGATGGTTTTTTACTCCTCTCAAGAGCCCAAACAAGTTTCTAAAAGGATGAGTTTGCAACTACTTTACTTTTGGAGAAAATTCAAAACATTCATTATTCAATAGGGCCCAAACTATCAAAAACCAGTGGTTTCAATGAACACACATTTCTTGGTAGAATCATGCAGGACTGAAATTTTTGATGTTTTTCTACTCCTCTCATGAGCCCAAACAAGTCTCTAAAAGCATGAGTTTGCAACTACTTTACTTTTGGAGAAAATTCAAAACATTCATTATTCAATAGAGCCCAATAGCAAAAACCAGCGTTTTGAATGAAGAATCACATTTCTTGGTAGAATCATGCAGGATTGAATTTTTTGATGGTTTTTTACTCCTCTCAACAGCCCAAACAAGTTTCTAAAAGGATGAGTGTGCAGCTACTTTACTTTTGGAGAAAATTCAAAACATTCATTATTCAATAGGGCCCAAACTATCAAAAACCAGCGGTTTCAATGAACACACATTTCTTGGTAGAATCATGCAGGACTGAAATTTTTGATGTTTTTCTACTCCTCTCATGAGCCCAAACAAGTCTCTAAAAGCATGAGTTTGCAACTACTTTACTTTTGGAGAAAATTCAAAACATTCATTATTCAATAGAGCCCAATAACAAAAACCAGCGTTTTGAATGAAGAATCACATTTCTTGGTAGAATCATGCAGGATTGAAATTTTTGATGGTTTTTTTCTCCTCTCAACAGCCCAAACAAGTTTCTAAAAGGATGAGTTTGCAACTACTTTACTTTTGGAGAAAATTCAAAACATTCATTATTCAATAGAGCCCAATAGCAAAAATCAGGTTTTGAATGAAGAATCACATTTCTTGGTAGAATCATGCAGGACTGAAATTTTTGATGTTTTTCTACTCTCATGAGCCCAAACAAGTCTCTAAAATCATGAGTTTGCAACTACTTTACTTTTGGAGAAAATTCAAAACATTCACTATTCAATAGAGCCCAATAGCAAAAATCAGGTTTTGAATGAAGAATCACATTTCTTGGTAAAATCATGCAGGATTGAAATTTTTGATGGTTTTTTACTCCTCTCAACAGCCCAAGCAAGTTTCTAAAAGGATGTTTGCAACTACTTTACTTTTGGAGAAAATTCAAAACATTCATTATTCAATAGGGCCCAAACTATCAAAAACCAGCGGTTTGAATGAACACACGTTTCTTGGTAGAATCATGCAGGACTGAAATTTTTGATGTTTT
This sequence comes from Dendrobates tinctorius, assembly GCF_039654945.1. Classification (NCBI taxonomy): domain Eukaryota; kingdom Metazoa; phylum Chordata; class Amphibia; order Anura; family Dendrobatidae; genus Dendrobates; species Dendrobates tinctorius. Next base: position 1,006,835 of record NW_027361777.1, on the reverse strand, counting down.
TCTACTCCTCTCATGAGCCCAAACAAGTCTCTAAAAGCATGAGTTTGCAACTACTTTACTTTTGGAGAAAATTCAAAACATTTACTATTCAATAGAGCCCAATAGCAAAAATCAGGTTTTGAATGAAGAATCACATTTCTTGGTAAAATCATGCAGGATTGAAATTGTTGATGGTTTTTTACTCCTCTCAACAGCCCAAACAAGTTTCTAAAAGGATGAGTTTGCAACTACTTTACTTTTGGAGAAAATTCAAAACATTCATTATTCAATAGGGCCCAAACTATCAAAAACCAGCGGTTTCAATGAACACACATTTCTTGGTAGAATCATGCAGGACTGAAATTTTTGATGTTTTTCTACTCCTCTCATGAGCCCAAACAAGTCTCTAAAAGCATGAGTTTGCAACTACTTTACTTTTGCAGAAAATTCAAAACATTCATTATTCAATAGAGCCCAATAGCAAAAATCAGGTTTTGAATGAAGAATCACATTTCTTGGTAGAATCATGCAGGATTGAAATTTTTGATGGTTTTTTACTCCTCTCAACAGCCCAAACAAGTTTCTAAAAGGATGAGTTTGCAACTACTTTACTTTTGGAGAAAATTCAAAACATTCATTATTCAATAGGGCCCAAAATATCAAAAGCCAGTGGTTTGAATGAACACACATTTCTTGGTAGAATCGTGCAGGACTGAAATTTTTGATGTTTTTCTACTCCTCTCATGAGCCCAAACAAGTCTCTAAAAGGATGAGTTTGCAACTACTTTACTTTTGGAGAAAATTCAAAACATTCCTTATTCAATAGAGCCCAATAGCAAAAACCAGAGTTTTGAATGAAGAATCACATTTCTTGGTAGAATCATGCAGGATTGAAATTTTTGATGGTTTTTTACTCCTCTCAAAAGCCCAAACAAGTTTCTAAAAGGATGAGTTTGCAACTACTTTACTTTTGGAGAAAATTCAAAACATTCATTATTCAATAGGGCCCAAACTATCAAAAACCAGCGGTTTGAATGAACACACATTTCTTGGTAGAATCATGCAGGACTGAAATTTTTGATGTTTTTACACTCCTCTCATGAGCCCAAACAAGTCTCTAAAAGCATGAGTTTGCAACTACTTTACTTTTGAAGAAAATTCAAAACATTCACTATTCAATAGAGCCCAATAGCAAAAATCTGGTTTTGAATGAAGAATCACATTTCTTGGTAAAATCATGCAGGATTGAAATTTTTGATGGTTTTTTACTCCTCTCAACAGCCCAAACAAGTTTCTAAAAGGATGAGTTTGCAAATACTTTACTTTTAGAGAAAATTCAAAACATTCATTATTCAATAGGGCCCAAACTATCAAAAACCAGCGGTTTCAATGAACACACATTTCTTGGTAGAATCATGCAGGACTGAAATTTTTGATGTTTTTCTACTCCTCTCATGAGCCCAAACAAGTCTCTAAAATTATGAGTTTGCAACTACTTTACTTTTGGAGAAAATTCAAAACATTCATTATTCAATAGAGCCCAATAGCAAAAACCAGCGTTTTGAATGAAGAATCACATTTCTTGGTAGAATCATGCAGGATTGAAATTTTTGATGTTTTTTTACTCCTCTCAACAGCCCAAACAAGTTTCTGAAAGGATGAGTTTGCAACTACTTTACTTTTGGAGAAAATTCAAAACATTCATTATTCAATAGGGCCCAAACTATCAAAAACCAGCGGTTTCAATGAACACACATTTCTTGGTAGAATCATGCAGGACTGAAATTTTTGATGTTTTTCTACTCCTCTCATGAGCCCAAACAAGTCTCTAAAAGCATGAGTTTGCAACTACTTTACTTTTGGAGAAAATTCAAAACATTCATTATTCAATAGAGCCCAATAGCAAAAACCAGCGTTTTGAATGAAGAATCACATTTCTTGGTAGAATCATGCAGGATTGAAATTTTTGATGGTTTTTTACTCCTCTCAACAGCCCAAACAAGTTTCTAAAAGGATGAGTTTGCAACTACTTTACTTTTGGAGAAAATTCAAAACATTCATTATTCAATAGAGCCCAATAGCAAAAATCAGGTTTTGAATGAAGAATCACATTTCTTGGTAGAATCATGCAGGACTGAAATTTTTGATGTTTTTCTACTCCTCTCATGAGCCCAAACAAGTCTCTAAAATCATGAGTTTGCAACTACTTTACTTTTGGAGAAAATTCAAAACATTCACTATTCAATAGAGCCCAATAGCAAAAATCAGGTTTTGAATGAAGAATCACATTTCTTGGTAAAATCATGCAGGATTGAAATTTTTGATGGTTTTTTACTCCTCTCAACAGCCCAAACAAGTTTCTAAAAGGATGAGTTTGCAACTACTTTACTTTTGGAGAAAATTCAAAACATTCATTATTCAATAGGGCCCAAACTATCAAAAACCAGCGGTTTCAATGAACACACATTTCTTGGTAGAATCATGCAGGACTGAAATTTTTGATGTTTTTCTACTCCTCTCATGAGCCCAAACAAGTCTCTAAAATTATGAGTTTGCAACTACTTTACTTTTGGAGAAAATTCAAAACATTCATTATTCAATAGAGCCCAATAGCAAAAACCAGCGTTTTGAATGAAGAATCACATTTCTTGGTAGAATCATGCAGGATTGAAATTTTTGATGTTTTTTTACTCCTCTCAACAGCCCAAACAAGTTTCTAAAAGGATGAGTTTGCAACTACTTTACTTTTGGAGAAAATTCAAAACATTCATTATTCAATAGGGCCCAAACTATCAAAAACCAGCGGTTTCAATGAACACACATTTCTTGGTAGAATCATGCAGGACTGAAATTTTTGATGTTTTTCTACTCCTCTCATGAGCCCAAACAAGTTTCTAAAAGCATGAGTTTGCAACTACTTTACTTTTGGAGAAAATTCAAAACATTCATTATTCATTAGAGCCCAATAGCAAAAACCAGCGTTTTGAATGAAGAATCACATTTCTTGGTAGAATCATGCAGGATTGAAATTTTTGATGGTTTTTTACTCCTCTCAACAGCCCAAACAAGTTTCTAAAAGGATGAGTTTGCAACTACTTTACTTTTGGAGAAAATTCAAAACATTCATTATTCAATAGGGCCCAAAATATCAAAAGCCAGCGGTTTGAATGAACACACATTTCTTGGTAGAATCGTGCAGGACTGAAATTTTTGATGTTTTTCTACTCCTCTCATGAGCCCAAACAAGTCTCTAAAAGGATGAGTTTGCAACTACTTTACTTTTGGAGAAAATTCAAAACATTCACTATTCAATACAGCCCAATAGCAAAAATCAGGTTTTGAATGAAGAATCACATTTCTTGCTAAAATCATGCAGGATTGAAATTTTTGATGGTTTTTTACTCCTCTCAACAGCCCAAACAAGTTTCTAAAAGGATGAGTTTGCAACTACTTTACTTTTGGAGAAAATTCAAAACATTCATTATTCAATAGGGCCCAAACTATCAAAAACCAGCGGTTTCAATGAACACACATTTCTTGGTAGAATCATGCAGGACTGAAATTTTTGATGTTTTTCTACTCCTCTCATGAGCCCAAACAAGTCTCTAAAAGCATGAGTTTGCAACTACTTTACTTTTGGAGAAAATTCAAAACATTCACTATTCAATAGAGCCCAATAGCAAAAATCAGGTTTTGAATGAAGAATCACATTTCTTGGTAAAATCATGCAGGATTGAAATTTTTGATGGTTTTTTACTCCTCTCAACAGCCCAAGCAAGTTTCTAAAAGGATGTTTGCAACTACTTTACTTTTGGAGAAAATTCAAAACATTCATTATTCAATAGGGCCCAAACTATCAAAAACCAGCGGTTTGAATGAACACACTTTTCTTGGTAGAATCATGCAGGACTGAAATTTTTGATGTTTTTCTACTCCTCTCATGAGCCCAAACAAGTCTCTAAAAGCATGAGTTTGCAACTACTTTACTTTTGGAGAAAATTCAAAACATTTACTATTCAATAGAGCCCAATAGCAAAAATCAGGTTTTGAATGAAGAATCACATTTCTTGGTAAAATCATGCAGGATTGAAATTGTTGATGGTTTTTTACTCCTCTCAACAGCCCAAACAAGTTTCTAAAAGGATGAGTTTGCAACTACTTTACTTTTGGAGAAAATTCAAAACATTCATTATTCAATAGGGCCCAAACTATCAAAAACCAGCGGTTTCAATGAACACACATTTCTTGGTAGAATCATGCAGGACTGAAATTTTTGATGTTTTTCTACTCCTCTCATGAGCCCAAACAAGTCTCTAAAAGCATGAGTTTGCAACTACTTTACTTTTGCAGAAAATTCAAAACATTCATTATTCAATAGAGCCCAATAGCAAAAATCAGGTTTTGAATGAAGAATCACATTTCTTGGTAGAATCATGCAGGATTGAAATTTTTGATGGTTTTTTACTCCTCTCAACAGCCCAAACAAGTTTCTAAAAGGATGAGTTTGCAACTACTTTACTTTTGGAGAAAATTCAAAACATTCATTATTCAATAGGGCCCAAAATATCAAAAGCCAGTGGTTTGAATGAACACACATTTCTTGGTAGAATCGTGCAGGACTGAAATTTTTGATGTTTTTCTACTCCTCTCATGAGCCCAAACAAGTCTCTAAAAGGATGAGTTTGCAACTACTTTACTTTTGGAGAAAATTCAAAACATTCCTTATTCAATAGAGCCCAATAGCAAAAACCAGAGTTTTGAATGAAGAATCACATTTCTTGGTAGAATCATGCAGGATTGAAATTTTTGATGGTTTTTTACTCCTCTCAAAAGCCCAAACAAGTTTCTAAAAGGATGAGTTTGCAACTACTTTACTTTTGGAGAAAATTCAAAACATTCATTATTCAATAGGGCCCAAACTATCAAAAACCAGCGGTTTGAATGAACACACATTTCTTGGTAGAATCATGCAGGACTGAAATTTTTGATGTTTTTACACTCCTCTCATGAGCCCAAACAAGTCTCTAAAAGCATGAGTTTGCAACTACTTTACTTTTGAAGAAAATTCAAAACATTCACTATTCAATAGAGCCCAATAGCAAAAATCTGGTTTTGAATGAAGAATCACATTTCTTGGTAAAATCATGCAGGATTGAAATTTTTGATGGTTTTTTACTCCTCTCAACAGCCCAAACAAGTTTCTAAAAGGATGAGTTTGCAACTACTTTACTTTTAGAGAAAATTCAAAACATTCATTATTCAATAGGGCCCAAACTATCAAAAACCAGCGGTTTCAATGAACACACATTTCTTGGTAGAATCATGCAGGACTGAAATTTTTGATGTTTTTCTACTCCTCTCATGAGCCCAAACAAGTCTCTAAAATTATGAGTTTGCAACTACTTTACTTTTGGAGAAAATTCAAAATATTCATTATTCAATAGAGCCCAATAGCAAAAACCAGCGTTTTGAATGAAGAATCACATTTCTTGGTAGAATCATGCAGGATTGAAATTTTTGATGTTTTTTTACTCCTCTCAACAGCCCAAACAAGTTTCTGAAAGGATGAGTTTGCAACTACTTTACTTTTGGAGAAAATTCAAAACATTCATTATTCAATAGGGCCCAAACTATCAAAAACCAGCGGTTTCAATGAACACACATTTCTTGGTAGAATCATGCAGGACTGAAATTTTTGATGTTTTTCTACTCCTCTCATGAGCCCAAACAAGTCTCTAAAAGCATGAGTTTGCAACTACTTTACTTTTGGAGAAAATTCAAAACATTCATTATTCAATAGAGCCCAATAGCAAAAACCAGCGTTTTGAATGAAGAATCACATTTCTTGGTAGAATCATGCAGGATTGAAATTTTTGATGGTTTTTTACTCCTCTCAACAGCCCAAACAAGTTTCTAAAAGGATGAGTTTGCAACTACTTTACTTTTGGAGAAAATTCAAAACATTCATTATTCAATAGAGCCCAATAGCAAAAATCAGGTTTTGAATGAAGAATCACATTTCTTGGTAGAATCATGCAGGACTGAAATTTTTGATGTTTTTCTACTCCTCTCATGAGCCCAAACAAGTCTCTAAAATCATGAGTTTGCAACTACTTTACTTTTGGAGAAAATTCAAAACATTCACTATTCAATAGAGCCCAATAGCAAAAATCAGGTTTTGAATGAAGAATCACATTTCTTGGTAAAATCATGCAGGATTGAAATTTTTGATGGTTTTTTACTCCTCTCAACAGCCCAAACAAGTTTCTAAAAGGATGAGTTTGCAACTACTTTACTTTTGGAGAAAATTCAAAACATTCATTATTCAATAGGGCCCAAACTATCAAAAACCAGCGGTTTCAATGAACACACATTTCTTGGTAGAATCATGCAGGACTGAAATTTTTGATGTTTTTCTACTCCTCTCATGAGCCCAAACAAGTCTCTAAAATTATGAGTTTGCAACTACTTTACTTTTGGAGAAAATTCAAAACATTCATTATTCAATAGAGCCCAATAGCAAAAACCAGCGTTTTGAATGAAGAATCACATTTCTTGGTAGAATCATGCAGGATTGAAATTTTTGATGTTTTTTTACTCCTCTCAACAGCCCAAACAAGTTTCTAAAAGGATGAGTTTGCAACTACTTTACTTTTGGAGAAAATTCAAAACATTCATTATTCAATAGGGCCCAAACTATCAAAAACCAGCGGTTTCAATGAACACACATTTCTTGGTAGAATCATGCAGGACTGAAATTTTTGATGTTTTTCTACTCCTCTCATGAGCCCAAACAAGTTTCTAAAAGCATGAGTTTGCAACTACTTTACTTTTGGAGAAAATTCAAAACATTCATTATTCATTAGAGCCCAATAGCAAAAACCAGCGTTTTGAATGAAGAATCACATTTCTTGGTGGAATCATGCAGGATTGAAATTTTTGATGGTTTTTTACTCCTCTCAACAGCCCAAACAAGTTTCTAAAAGGATGAGTTTGCAACTACTTTACTTTTGGAGAAAATTCAAAACATTCATTATTCAATAGGGCCCAAAATATCAAAAGCCAGCGGTTTGAATGAACACACATTTCTTGGTAGAATCGTGCAGGACTGAAATTTTTGATGTTTTTCTACTCCTCTCATGAGCCCAAACAAGTCTCTAAAAGGATGAGTTTGCAACTACTTTACTTTTGGAGAAAATTCAAAACATTCACTATTCAATACAGCCCAATAGCAAAAATCAGGTTTTGAATGAAGAATCACATTTCTTGCTAAAATCATGCAGGATTGAAATTTTTGATGGTTTTTTACTCCTCTCAACAGCCCAAACAAGTTTCTAAAAGGATGAGTTTGCAACTACTTTACTTTTGGAGAAAATTCAAAACATTCATTATTCAATAGGGCCCAAACTATCAAAAACCAGCGGTTTCAATGAACACACATTTCTTGGTAGAATCATGCAGGACTGAAATTTTTGATGTTTTTCTACTCCTCTCATGAGCCCAAACAAGTCTCTAAAAGCATGAGTTTGCAACTACTTTACTTTTGGAGAAAATTCAAAACATTCACTATTCAATAGAGCCCAATAGCAAAAATCAGGTTTTGAATGAAGAATCACATTTCTTGGTAAAATCATGCAGGATTGAAATTTTTGATGGTTTTTTACTCCTCTCAACAGCCCAAGCAAGTTTCTAAAAGGATGTTTGCAACTACTTTACTTTTGGAGAAAATTCAAAACATTCATTATTCAATAGGGCCCAAACTATCAAAAACCAGCGGTTTGAATGAACACACTTTTCTTGGTAGAATCATGCAGGACTGAAATTTTTGATGTTTTTCTACTCCTCTCATGAGCCCAAACAAGTCTCTAAAAGCTTGAGTTTGCAACTACTTTACTTTTGGAGAAAATTCAAAACATTTACTATTCAATAGAGCCCAATAGCAAAAATCAGGTTTTGAATGAAGAATCACATTTCTTGGTAAAATCATGCAGGATTGAAATTGTTGATGGTTTTTTACTCCTCTCAACAGCCCAAACAAGTTTCTAAAAGGATGAGTTTGCAACTACTTTACTTTTGGAGAAAATTCAAAACATTCATTATTCAATAGGGCCCAAACTATCAAAAACCAGCGGTTTCAATGAACACACATTTCTTGGTAGAATCATGCAGGACTGAAATTTTTGATGTTTTTCTACTCCTCTCATGAGCCCAAACAAGTCTCTAAAAGCATGAGTTTGCAACTACTTTACTTTTGCAGAAAATTCAAAACATTCATTATTCAATAGAGCCCAATAGCAAAAATCAGGTTTTGAATGAAGAATCACATTTCTTGGTAGAATCATGCAGGATTGAAATTTTTGATGGTTTTTTACTCCTCTCAACAGCCCAAACAAGTTTCTAAAAGGATGAGTTTGCAACTACTTTACTTTTGGAGAAAATTCAAAACATTCATTATTCAATAGGGCCCAAACTATCAAAAACCAGCGGTTTGAATGAACACACATTTCTTGGTAGAATCATGCAGGACTGAAATTTTTGATGTTTTTACACTCCTCTCATGAGCCCAAACAAGTCTCTAAAAGCATGAGTTTGCAACTACTTTACTTTTGAAGAAAATTCAAAACATTCACTATTCAATAGAGCCCAATAGCAAAAATCTGGTTTTGAATGAAGAATCACATTTCTTGGTAAAATCATGCAGGATTTAAATTTTTGATGGTTTTTTACTCCTCTCAACAGCCCAAACAAGTTTCTAAAAGGATGAGTTTGCAACTACTTTACTTTTGGAGAAAATTCAAAACATTCATTATTCAATAGGGCCCAAACTATCAAAAACCAGCGGTTTCAATGAACACACATTTCTTGGTAGAATCATGCAGGACTGAAATTTTTGATGTTTTTCTACTCCTATCATGAGCCCAAACAAGTCTCTAAAATCATGAGTTTGCAACTACTTTACTTTTGGAGAAAATTCAAAACATTCACTATTCAATAGAGCCCAATAGCAAAAATCAGGTTTTGAATGAAGAATCACATTTCTTGGTAAAATCATGCAGGATTGAAATTTTTGATGGTTTTTTACTCCTCTCAACAGCCCAAGCAAGTTTCTAAAAGGATGTTTGCAACTACTTTACTTTTGGAGAAAATTCAAAACATTCATTATTCAATAGGGCCCAAACTATCAAAAACCAGCGGTTTGAATGAACACACTTTTCTTGGTAGAATCATGCAGGACTGAAATTTTTGATGTTTTTCTACTCCTCTCATGAGCCCAAACAAGTCTCTAAAAGCATGAGTTTGCAACTACTTTACTTTTGGAGAAAATTCAAAACATTTACTATTCAATAGAGCCCAATAGCAAAAATCAGGTTTTGAATGAAGAATCACATTTCTTGGTAAAATCATGCAGGATTGAAATTGTTGATGGTTTTTTACTCCTCTCAACAGCCCAAACAAGTTTCTAAAAGGATGAGTTTGCAACTACTTTACTTTTGGAGAAAATTCAAAACATTCATTATTCAATAGGGCCCAAACTATCAAAAACCAGCGGTTTCAATGAACACACATTTCTTGGTAGAATCATGCAGGACTGAAATTTTTGATGTTTTTCTACTCCTCTCATGAGCCCAAACAAGTCTCTAAAAGCATGAGTTTGCAAATACTTTACTTTTGCAGAAAATTCAAAACATTCATTATTCAATAGAGCCCAATAGCAAAAATCAGGTTTTGAATGAAGAATCACATTTCTTGGTAGAATCATGCAGGATTGAAATTTTTGATGGTTTTTTACTCCTCTCAACAGCCCAAACAAGTTTCTAAAAGGATGAGTTTGCAACTACTTTACTTTTGGAGAAAATTCAAAACATTCATTATTCAATAGGGCCCAAAATATCAAAAGCCAGTGGTATGAATGAACACACATTTCTTGGTAGAATCGTGCAGGACTGAAATTTTTGATGTTTTTCTACTCCTCTCATGAGCCCAAACAAGTCTCTAAAAGGATGAGTTTGCAACTACTTTACTTTTGGAGAAAATTCAAAACATTCATTATTCAATAGAGCCCAATAGCAAAAACCAGAGTTTTGAATGAAGAATCACATTTCTTGGTAGAATCATGCAGGATTGAAATTTTTGATGGTTTTTTACTCCTCTCAAAAGCCCAAACAAGTTTCTAAAAGGATGAGTTTGCAACTACTTTACTTTTGGAGAAAATTCAAAACATTCATTATTCAATAGGGCCCAAACTATCAAAAACCAGCGGTTTGAATGAACACACATTTCTTGGTAGAATCATGCAGGACTGAAATTTTTGATGTTTTTACACTCCTCTCATGAGCCCAAACAAGTCTCTAAAAGCATGAGTTTGCAACTACTTTACTTTTGAAGAAAATTCAAAACATTCACTATTCAATAGAGCCCAATAGCAAAAATCTGGTTTTGAATGAAGAATCACATTTCTTGGTAAAATCATGCAGGATTTAAATTTTTGATGGTTTTTTACTCCTCTCAACAGCCCAAACAAGTTTCTAAAAGGATGAGTTTGCAACTACTTTACTTTTGGAGAAAATTCAAAACATTCATTATTCAATAGGGCCCAAACTATCAAAAACCAGCGGTTTCAATGAACACACATTTCTTGGTAGAATCATGCAGGACTGAAATTTTTGATGTTTTTCTACTCCTATCATGAGCCCAAACAAGTCTCTAAAATCATGAGTTTGCAACTACTTTACTTTTGGAGAAAATTCAAAACATTCACTATTCAATAGAGCCCAATAGCAAAAATCAGGTTTTGAATGAAGAATCACATTTCTTGGTAAAATCATGCAGGATTGAAATTTTTGATGGTTTTTTACTCCTCTCAACAGCCCAAACAAGTTTCTAAAAGGATGAGTTTGCAACTACTTTACTTTTGGAGAAAATTCAAAACATTCATTATTCAATAGGGCCAAAACTATCAAAAACCAGCGGTTTCAATGAACACACATTTCTTGGTAGAATCATGCAGGACTGAAATTTTTGATGTTTTTCTACTCCTCTCATGAGCCCAAACAAGTCTCTAAAATTATGAGTTTGCAACTACTTTACTTTTGGAGAAAATTCAAAACATTCATTATTCAATAGAGCCCAATAGCAAAAACCAGCGTTTTGAATGAAGAATCACATTTCTTGGTAGAATCATGCAGGATTGAAATTTTTGATGTTTTTTTACTCCTCTCAACAGCCCAAACAAGTTTCTAAAAGGATGAGTTTGCAACTACTTTACTTTTGGAGAAAATTCAAAACATTCATTATTCAATAGGGCCCAAACTATCAAAAACCAGCAGTTTCAATGAACACACATTTCTTGGTAGAATCATGCAGGACTGAAATTTTTGATGTTTTTCTACTCCTCTCATGAGCCCAAACAAGTCTCTAAAAGCATGAGTTTGCAACTACTTTACTTTTGGAGAAAATTCAAAACATTCATTATTCAATAGAGCCCAATAGCAAAAACCAGCGTTTTGAATGAAGAATCACATTTCTTGGTAGAATCATGCAGGATTGAAATTTTTGATGGTTTTTTACTCCTCTCAACAGCCCAAACAAGTTTCTAAAAGGATGAGTTTGCAACTACTTTACTTTTGGAGAAAATTCAAAACATTCATTATTCAATAGAGCCCAATAGCAAAAATCAGGTTTTGAATGAAGAATCACATTTCTTGGTAGAATCATGCAGGACTGAAATTTTTGATGTTTTTCTACTCCTCTCATGAGCCCAAACAAGTCTCTAAAATCATGAGTTTGCAACTACTTTACTTTTGGAGAAAATTCAAAACATTCACTATTCAATAGAGCCCAATAGCAAAAATCAGGTTTTGAATGAAGAATCACATTTCTTGGTAAAATCATGCAGGATTGAAATTTTTGATGGTTTTTTACTCCTCTCAACAGCCCAAACAAGTTTCTAAAAGGATGAGTTTGCAACTACTTTACTTTTGGAGAAAATTCAAAACATTCATTATTCAATAGGGCCCAAACTATCAAAAACCAGTGGTTTCAATGAACACACATTTCTTGGTAGAATCATGCAGGACTGACATTTTTGATGTTTTTCTACTCCTCTCATGAGCCCAAACAAGTCTCTAAAATTATGAGTTTGCAACTACTTTACTTTTGGAGAAAATTCAAAACATTCATTATTCAATAGAGCCCAATAGCAAAAACCAGCGTTTTGAATGAAGAATCACATTTCTTGGTAGAATCATGCAGGATTGAAATTTTTGATGTTTTTTTACTCCTCTCAACAGCCCAAACAAGTTTCTAAAAGGATGAGTTTGCAACTACTTTACTTTTGGAGAAAATTCAAAACATTCATTATTCAATAGAGCCCAATAGCAAAAATCAGGTTTTGAATGAAGAATCACATTTCTTGGTAGAATCATGCAGGACTGAAATTTTTGATGTTTTTCTACTCCTCTCATGAGCCCAAACAAGTCTCTAAAATCATGAGTTTGCAACTACTTTACTTTTGGAGAAAATTCAAAACATTCACTATTCAATAGAGCCCAATAGCAAAAATCAGGTTTTGAATGAAGAATCACATTTCTTGGTAAAATCATGCAGGATTGAAATTTTTGATGGTTTTTTACTCCTCTCAACAGCCCAAGCAAGTTTCTAAAAGGATGTTTGCAACTACTTTACTTTTGGAGAAAATTCAAAACATTCATTATTCAATAGGGCCCAAACTATCAAAAACCAGAGGTTTGAATGAACACACGTTTCTTGGTAGAATCATGCAGGACTGAAATTTTTGATGTTTTTCTACTCCTCTCATGAGCCCAAACAAGTCTCTAAAAGCATGAGTTTGCAACTACTTTACTTTTGGAGAAAATTCAAAACATTTACTATTCAATAGAGCCCAATAGAAAAAATCAGGTTTTGAATGAAGAATCACATTTCTTGGTAAAATCATGCAGGATTGAAATTGTTGATGTTTTTTTACTCCTCTCAACAGCCCAAACAAGTTTCTAAAAGGATGAGTTTGCAACTACTTTACTTTTGGAGAAAATTCAAAACATTCATTATTCAATAGGGCCCAAACTATCAAAAACCAGCGGTTTCAATGAACACACATTTCTTGGTAGAATCATGCAGGACTGAAATTTTTGATGTTTTTCTACTCCTCTCATGAGCCCAAACAAGTCTCTAAAAGCATGAGTTTGCAACTACTTTACTTTTGCAGAAAATTCAAACATTCATTATTCAATAGAGCCCAATAGCAAAAATCAGGTTTTGAATGAAGAATCACATTTCTTGGTAGAATCATGCAGGATTGAAATTTTTGATGGTTTTTTACTCCTCTCAACAGCCCAAACAAGTTTCTAAAAGGATGAGTTTGCAACTACTTTACTTTTGGAGAAAATTCAAAACATTCATTATTCAATAGGGCCCAAAATATCAAAAGCCAGTGGTTTGAATGAACACACATTTCTTGGTAGAATCGTGCAGGACTGAAATTTTTGATGTTTTTCTACTCCTCTCATGAGCCCAAACAAGTCTCTAAAAGGATGAGTTTGCAACTACTTTACTTTTGGAGAAAATTCAAAACATTCATTATTCAATAGAGCCCAATAGCAAAAACCAGAGTTTTGAATGAAGAATCACATTTCTTGGTAGAATCATGCAGGATTGAAATTTTTGATGGTTTTTTACTCCTCTCAAAAGCCCAAACAAGTTTCTAAAAGGATGAGTTTGCAACTACTTTACTTTTGGAGAAAATTCAAAACATTCATTATTCAATAGGGCCCAAACTATCAAAAACCAGCGGTTTGAATGAACACACATTTCTTGGTAGAATCATGCAGGACTGAAATTTTTGATGTTTTTCTACTCCTCTCATGAGCCCAAACAAGTTTCTAAAAGCATGAGTTTGCAACTACTTTACTTTTGGAGAAAATTCAAAACATTCATTATTCATTAGAGCCCAATAGCAAAAACCAGCGTTTTGAATGAAGAATCACATTTCTTGGTAGAATCATGCAGGATTGAAATTTTTGATGGTTTTTTACTCCTCTCAACAGCCCAAACAAGTTTCTAAAAGGATGAGTTTGCAACTACTTTACTTTTGGAGAAAATTCAAAACATTCATTATTCAATAGGGCCCAAAATATCAAAAGCCAGCGGTTTGGATGAACACACATTTCTTGGTAGAATCGTGCAGGACTGAAATTTTTGATGTTTTTCTACTCCTCTCATGAGCCCAAACAAGTCTCTAAAAGGATGAGTTTGCAACTACTTTACTTTTGGAGAAAATTCAAAACATTCACTATTCAATACAGCCCAATAGCAAAAATCAGGTTTTGAATGAAGAATCACATTTCTTGCTAAAATCATGCAGGATTGAAATTTTTGATGGTTTTTTACTCCTCTCAACAGCCCAAACAAGTTTCTAAAAGGATGAGTTTGCAACTACTTTACTTTTGGAGAAAATTCAAAACATTCATTATTCAATAGGCCCCAAACTATCAAAAACCAGCGGTTTCAATGAACACACATTTCTTGGTAGAATCATGCAGGACTGAAATTTTTGATGTTTTTCTACTCCTTTCATGAGCCCAAACAAGTCTCTAAAAGCATGAGTTTGCAACTACTTTACTTTTGGAGAAAATTCAAAACATTCACTATTCAATAGAGCCCAATAGCAAAAATCAGGTTTTGAATGAAGAATCACATTTCTTGGTAAAATCATGCAGGATTGAAATTTTTGATGGTTTTTTACTCCTCTCAACAGCCCAAACAAGTTTCTAAAAGGATGAGTTTGCAACTACTTTACTTTTGGAGAAAATTCAAAACATTCATTATTCAATAGGGCCAAAACTATCAAAAACCAGCGGTTTCAATGAACACACATTTCTTGGTAGAATCATGCAGGACTGAAATTTTTGATGTTTTTCTACTCCTCTCATGAGCCCAAACAAGTCTCTAAAATTATGAGTTTGCAACTACTTTACTTTTGGAGAAAATTCAAAACATTCATTATTCAATAGAGCCCAATAGCAAAAACCAGCGTTTTGAATGAAGAATCACATTTCTTGGTAGAATCATGCAGGATTGAAATTTTTGATGTTTTTTTACTCCTCTCAACAGCCCAAACAAGTTTCTAAAAGGATGAGTTTGCAACTACTTTACTTTTGGAGAAAATTCAAAACATTCATTATTCAATAGGGCCCAAACTATCAAAAACCAGCAGTTTCAATGAACACACATTTCTTGGTAGAATCATGCAGGACTGAAATTTTTGATGTTTTTCTACTCCTCTCATGAGCCCAAACAAGTCTCTAAAAGCATGAGTTTGCAACTACTTTACTTTTGGAGAAAATTCAAAACATTCATTATTCAATAGAGCCCAATAGCAAAAACCAGCGTTTTGAATGAAGAATCACATTTCTTGGTAGAATCATGCAGGATTGAAATTTTTGATGGTTTTTTACTCCTCTCAACAGCCCAAACAAGTTTCTAAAAGGATGAGTTTGCAACTACTTTACTTTTGGAGAAAATTCAAAACATTCATTATTCAATAGAGCCCAATAGCAAAAATCAGGTTTTGAATGAAGAATCACATTTCTTGGTAGAATCATGCAGGACTGAAATTTTTGATGTTTTTCTACTCCTCTCATGAGCCCAAACAAGTCTCTAAAATCATGAGTTTGCAACTACTTTACTTTTGGAGAAAATTCAAAACATTCACTATTCAATAGAGCCCAATAGCAAAAATCAGGTTTTGAATGAAGAATCACATTTCTTGGTAAAATCATGCAGGATTGAAATTTTTGATGGTTTTTTACTCCTCTCAACAGCCCAAACAAGTTTCTAAAAGGATGAGTTTGCAACTACTTTACTTTTGGAGAAAATTCAAAACATTCATTATTCAATAGGGCCAAAACTATCAAAAACCAGCGGTTTCAATGAACACACATTTCTTGGTAGAATCATGCAGGACTGAAATTTTTGATGTTTTTCTACTCCTCTCATGAGCCCAAACAAGTCTCTAAAATTATGAGTTTGCAACTACTTTACTTTTGGAGAAAATTCAAAACATTCATTATTCAATAGAGCCCAATAGCAAAAACCAGCGTTTTGAATGAAGAATCACATTTCTTGGTAGAATCATGCAGGATTGAAATTTTTGATGTTTTTTTACTCCTCTCAACAGCCCAAACAAGTTTCTAAAAGGATGAGTTTGCAACTACTTTACTTTTGGAGAAAATTCAAAACATTCATTATTCAATAGGGCCCAAACTATCAAAAACCAGCAGTTTCAATGAACACACATTTCTTGGTAGAATCATGCAGGACTGAAATTTTTGATGTTTTTCTACTCCTCTCATGAGCCCAAACAAGTCTCTAAAAGCATGAGTTTGCAACTACTTTACTTTTGGAGAAAATTCAAAACATTCATTATTCAATAGAGCCCAATAGCAAAAACCAGCGTTTTGAATGAAGAATCACATTTCTTGGTAGAATCATGCAGGATTGAAATTTTTGATGGTTTTTTACTCCTCTCAACAGCCCAAACAAGTTTCTAAAAGGATGAGTTTGCAACTACTTTACTTTTGGAGAAAATTCAAAACATTCATTATTCAATAGAGCCCAATAGCAAAAATCAGGTTTTGAATGAAGAATCACATTTCTTGGTAGAATCATGCAGGACTGAAATTTTTGATGTTTTTCTACTCCTCTCATGAGCCCAAACAAGTCTCTAAAATCATGAGTTTGCAACTACTTTACTTTTGGAGAAAATTCAAAACATTCACTATTCAATAGAGCCCAATAGCAAAAATCAGGTTTTGAATGAAGAATCACATTTCTTGGTAAAATCATGCAGGATTGAAATTTTTGATGGTTTTTTACTCCTCTCAACAGCCCAAACAAGTTTCTAAAAGGATGAGTTTGCAACTACTTTACTTTTGGAGAAAATTCAAAACATTCATTATTCAATAGGGCCCAAACTATCAAAAACCAGTGGTTTCAATGAACACACATTTCTTGGTAGAATCATGCAGGACTGACATTTTTGATGTTTTTCTACTCCTCTCATGAGCCCAAACAAGTCTCTAAAATTATGAGTTTGCAACTACTTTACTTTTGGAGAAAATTCAAAACATTCATTATTCAATAGAGCCCAATAGCAAAAACCAGCGTTTTGAATGAAGAATCACATTTCTTGGTAGAATCATGCAGGATTGAAATTTTTGATGTTTTTTTACTCCTCTCAACAGCCCAAACAAGTTTCTAAAAGGATGAGTTTGCAACTACTTTACTTTTGGAGAAAATTCAAAACATTCATTATTCAATAGAGCCCAATAGCAAAAATCAGGTTTTGAATGAAGAATCACATTTCTTGGTAGAATCATGCAGGACTGAAATTTTTGATGTTTTTCTACTCCTCTCATGAGCCCAAACAAGTCTCTAAAATCATGAGTTTGCAACTACTTTACTTTTGGAGAAAATTCAAAACATTCACTATTCAATAGAGCCCAATAGCAAAAATCAGGTTTTGAATGAAGAATCACATTTCTTGGTAAAATCATGCAGGATTGAAATTTTTGATGGTTTTTTACTCCTCTCAACAGCCCAAGCAAGTTTCTAAAAGGATGTTTGCAACTACTTTACTTTTGGAGAAAATTCAAAACATTCATTATTCAATAGGGCCCAAACTATCAAAAACCAGAGGTTTGAATGAACACACGTTTCTTGGTAGAATCATGCAGGACTGAAATTTTTGATGTTTTTCTACTCCTCTCATGAGCCCAAACAAGTCTCTAAAAGCATGAGTTTGCAACTACTTTACTTTTGGAGAAAATTCAAAACATTTACTATTCAATAGAGCCCAATAGAAAAAATCAGGTTTTGAATGAAGAATCACATTTCTTGGTAAAATCATGCAGGATTGAAATTGTTGATGTTTTTTTACTCCTCTCAACAGCCCAAACAAGTTTCTAAAAGGATGAGTTTGCAACTACTTTACTTTTGGAGAAAATTCAAAACATTCATTATTCAATAGGGCCCAAACTATCAAAAACCAGCGGTTTCAATGAACACACATTTCTTGGTAGAATCATGCAGGACTGAAATTTTTGATGTTTTTCTACTCCTCTCATGAGCCCAAACAAGTCTCTAAAAGCATGAGTTTGCAACTACTTTACTTTTGCAGAAAATTCAAACATTCATTATTCAATAGAGCCCAATAGCAAAAATCAGGTTTTGAATGAAGAATCACATTTCTTGGTAGAATCATGCAGGATTGAAATTTTTGATGGTTTTTTACTCCTCTCAACAGCCCAAACAAGTTTCTAAAAGGATGAGTTTGCAACTACTTTACTTTTGGAGAAAATTCAAAACATTCATTATTCAATAGGGCCCAAAATATCAAAAGCCAGTGGTTTGAATGAACACACATTTCTTGGTAGAATCGTGCAGGACTGAAATTTTTGATGTTTTTCTACTCCTCTCATGAGCCCAAACAAGTCTCTAAAAGGATGAGTTTGCAACTACTTTACTTTTGGAGAAAATTCAAAACATTCATTATTCAATAGAGCCCAATAGCAAAAACCAGAGTTTTGAATGAAGAATCACATTTCTTGGTAGAATCATGCAGGATTGAAATTTTTGATGGTTTTTTACTCCTCTCAAAAGCCCAAACAAGTTTCTAAAAGGATGAGTTTGCAACTACTTTACTTTTGGAGAAAATTCAAAACATTCATTATTCAATAGGGCCCAAACTATCAAAAACCAGCGGTTTGAATGAACACACATTTCTTGGTAGAATCATGCAGGACTGAAATTTTTGATGTTTTTCTACTCCTCTCATGAGCCCAAACAAGTTTCTAAAAGCATGAGTTTGCAACTACTTTACTTTTGGAGAAAATTCAAAACATTCATTATTCATTAGAGCCCAATAGCAAAAACCAGCGTTTTGAATGAAGAATCACATTTCTTGGTAGAATCATGCAGGATTGAAATTTTTGATGGTTTTTTACTCCTCTCAACAGCCCAAACAAGTTTCTAAAAGGATGAGTTTGCAACTACTTTACTTTTGGAGAAAATTCAAAACATTCATTATTCAATAGGGCCCAAAATATCAAAAGCCAGCGGTTTGGATGAACACACATTTCTTGGTAGAATCGTGCAGGACTGAAATTTTTGATGTTTTTCTACTCCTCTCATGAGCCCAAACAAGTCTCTAAAAGGATGAGTTTGCAACTACTTTACTTTTGGAGAAAATTCAAAACATTCACTATTCAATACAGCCCAATAGCAAAAATCAGGTTTTGAATGAAGAATCACATTTCTTGCTAAAATCATGCAGGATTGAAATTTTTGATGGTTTTTTACTCCTCTCAACAGCCCAAACAAGTTTCTAAAAGGATGAGTTTGCAACTACTTTACTTTTGGAGAAAATTCAAAACATTCATTATTCAATAGGCCCCAAACTATCAAAAACCAGCGGTTTCAATGAACACACATTTCTTGGTAGAATCATGCAGGACTGAAATTTTTGATGTTTTTCTACTCCTTTCATGAGCCCAAACAAGTCTCTAAAAGCATGAGTTTGCAACTACTTTACTTTTGGAGAAAATTCAAAACATTCACTATTCAATAGAGCCCAATAGCAAAAATCAGGTTTTGAATGAAGAATCACATTTCTTGGTAAAATCATGCAGGATTGAAATTTTTGATGGTTTTTTACTCCTCTCAACAGCCCAAACAAGTTTCTAAAAGGATGAGTTTGCAACTACTTTACTTTTGGAGAAAATTCAAAACATTCATTATTCAATAGGGCCCAAACTATCAAACACCAGCGGTTTCAATGAACACACATTTCTTGGTAGAATCATGCAGGACTGAAATTTTTGATGTTTTTCTACTCCTCTCATGAGCCCAAACAAGTCTCTAAAAGCATGAGTTTGCAACTACTTTACTTTTGGAGAAAATTCAAAACATTCATTATTCAATAGAGCCCAATAGCAAAAACCAGCGTTTTGAATGAAGAATCACATTTCTTGGTAGAATCATGCAGGATTGAAATTTTTGATGGTTTTTTACTCCTCTCAACAGCCCAAACAAGTTTCTAAAAGGATGAGTTTGCAACTACTTTACTTTTGGAGAAAATTCAAAACATTCATTATTCAATAGAGCCCAATAGCAAAAATCAGGTTTTGAATGAAGAATCACATTTCTTGGTAGAATCATGCAGGACTGAAATTTTTGATGTTTTTCTACTCCTCTCATGAGCCCAAACAAGTCTCTAAAAGCATGACTTTGCAACTACTTTACTTTTGGAGAAAATTCAAAACATTCACTATTCAATAGAGCCCAATAGCAAAAATCAGGTTTTGAATGAAGAATCACATTTCTTGGTAAAATCATGCAGGATTGAAATTTTTGATGGTTTTTTACTCCTCTCAACAGCCCAAGCAAGTTTCTAAAAGGATGAGTTTGCAACTACTTTACTTTTGGAGAAAATTCAAAACATTCATTATTCAATAGGGCCCAAACTATCAAAAACCAGCGGTTTGAATGAACACACATTTCTTGGTAGAATCATGCAGGACTGAAATTTTTGATGTTTTTCTACTCCTCTCATGAGCCCAAACAAGTCTCTAAAAGCATGAGTTTGCAACTACTTTACTTTTGGAGAAAATTCAAAACATTCACTATTCAATAGAGCCCAATAGCAAAAATCAGGTTTTGAATGAAGAATCACATTTCTTGGTAAAATCATGCAGGATTGAAATTTTTGATGGTTTTTTACTCCTCTCAACAGCCCAAACAAGTTTCTAAAAGGATGAATTTGCAACTACTTTACTTTTGGAGAAAATTCAAAACATTCATTATTCAGTAGGGCCCAAACTATCAAAAACCAGCGGTTTCAATGAACACACATTTCTTGGTAGAATCATGCAGGACTGAAATTTTTGATGTTTTTCTACTCCTCTCATGAGCCCAAACAAGTCTCTAAAAGCATGAGTTTGCAACTACTTTACTTTTGGAGAAAATTCAAAACATTCATTATTCAATAGAGCCCAATCGCAAAAACCAGCGTTTTGAATGAAGAATCACATTTCTTGGTAGAATCATGCAGAATTGAAATTTTTGATGGTTTTTTACTCCTCTCAACAGCCCAAACAAGTTTCTAAAAGGATGAGTTTGCAACTACTTTACTTTTGGAGAAAATTCAAAACATTCATTATTCAATAGGGCCCAAACTATCAAAAACCAGCGGTTTGAATGAACACACATTTCTTGGTAGAATCATGCAGGACTGAAATTTTTGATGTTTTTCTACTCCTCTCATGAGCCCAAACAAGTCTCTAAAAGCATGAGTTTGCAACTACTTTACTTTTGGAGAAAATTCAAAACATTCATTATTCAATAGAGCCCAATAGCAAAAACCAGCGGTTTGAATGAAGAATCACATTTCTTGGTAGAATCATGCAGGATTGAAATTTTTGATGGTTTTTTACTCCTCTCAACAGCTCAAACAAGTTTCTAAAAGGATGAGTTTGCAACTACTTTACTTTTGGAGAAAATTCAAAACATTCATTATTCAATAGGGCCCAAACTATCAAAAACCAGCGGTTTGAATGAACACACATTTCTTGGTAGAATCATGCAGGACTGAAATTTTTGATGTTTTTCTACTCCTCTCATGAGCCCAAACAAGTTTCTAAAAGCATGAGTTTGCAACTACTTTACTTTTGGAGAAAATTCAAAACATTCATTATTCATTAGAGCCCAATAGCAAAAACCAGCGTTTTGAATGAAGAATCACATTTCTTGGTAGAATCATGCAGGATTGAAATTTTTGATGGTTTTTTACTCCTCTCAACAGCCCAAACAAGTTTCTAAAAGGATGAGTTTGCAACTACTTTACTTTTGGAGAAAATTCAAAACATTCATTTTTCAATAGGGCCCAAAATATCAAAAGCCAGCGGTTTGAATGAACACACATTTCTTGGTAGAATCGTGCAGGACTGAAATTTTTGATGTTTTTCTACTCCTCTCATGAGCCCAAACAAGTCTCTAAAAGGATGAGTTTGCAACTACTTTACTTTTGGAGAAAATTCAAAACATTCACTATTCAATACAGCCCAATAGCAAAAATCAGGTTTTGAATGAAGAATCACATTTCTTGCTAAAATCATGCAGGTTTGAAATTTTTGATGGTTTTTTACTCCTCTCAACAGCCCAAACAAGTTTCTAAAAGGATGAGTTTGCAACTACTTTACTTTTGGAGAAAATTCAAAACATTCATTATTCAATAGGGCCCAAACTAACAAAAACCAGCGGTTTCAATGAACACACATTTCTTGGTAGAATCATGCAGGACTGAAATTTTTGATGTTTTTCTACTCCTCTCATGAGCCCAAACAAGTCTCTAAAAGCATGAGTTTGCAACTACTTTACTTTTGGAGAAAATTCAAAACATTCACTATTCAATAGAGCCCAATAGCAAAAATCAGGTTTTGAATGAAGAATCACATTTCTTGGTAAAATCATGCAGGATTGAAATTTTTGATGGTTTTTTACTCCTCTCAACAGCCCAAACAAGTTTCTAAAAGGATGAGTTTGCAACTACTTTACTTTTGGAGAAAATTCAAAACATTCATTATTCAATAGGGCCCAAACTATCAAACACCAGCGGTTTCAATGAACACACATTTCTTGGTAGAATCATGCAGGACTGAAATTTTTGATGTTTTTCTACTCCTCTCATGAGCCCAAACAAGTCTCTAAAAGCATGAGTTTGCAACTACTTTACTTTTGGAGAAAATTCAAAACATTCATTATTCAATAGAGCCTAATAGCAAAAACCAGCGTTTTGAATGAAGAATCACATTTCTTGGTAGAATCATGCAGGATTGAAATTTTTGATGGTTTTTTACTCCTCTCAACAGCCCAAACAAGTTTCTAAAAGGATGAGTTTGCAACTACTTTACTTTTGGAGAAAATTCAAAACATTCATTATTCAATAGAGCCCAATAGCAAAAATCAGGTTTTGAATGAAGAATCACATTTCTTGATAGAATCATGCAGGACTGAAATTTTTGATGTTTTTCTACTCCTCTCATGAGCCCAAACAAGTCTCTAAAATCATGACTTTGCAACTACTTTACTTTTGGAGAAAATTCAAAACATTCACTATTCAATAGAGCCCAATAGCAAAAATCAGGTTTTGAATGAAGAATCACATTTCTTGGTAAAATCATGCAGGATTGAAATTTTTGATGTTTTTTTACTCCTCTCAACAGCCCAAGCAAGTTTCTAAAAGGATGAGTTTGCAACTACTTTACTTTTGGAGAAAATTCAAAACATTCATTATTCAATAGGGCCCAAACTATCAAAAACCAGCGGTTTGAATGAACACACATTTCTTGGTAGAATCATGCAGGACTGAAATTTTTGATGTTTTTCTACTCTCATGAGCCCAAACAAGTCTCTAAAAGCATGAGTTTGCAACTACTTTACTTTTGGAGAAAATTCAAAACATTCACTATTCAATAGAGCCCAATAGCAAAAATCAGGTTTTGAATGAAGAATCACATTTCTTGGTAAAATCATGCAGGATTGAAATTTTTGATGGTTTTTTACTCCTCTCAACAGCCCAAACAAGTTTCTAAAAGGATGAGTTTGCAACTACTTTACTTTTGGAGAAAATTCAAAACATTCATTATTCAATAGGGCCCAAACTATCAAAAACCAGCGGTTTCAATGAACACACATTTCTTGGTAGAATCATGCAGGACTGAAATTTTTGATGTTTTTCTACTCCTCTCATGAGCCCAAACAAGTCTCTAAAAGCATGAGTTTGCAACTACTTTACTTTTGGAGAAAATTCAAAACATTCACTATTCAATAGAGCCCAATAGCAAAAATCAGGTTTTGAATGAAGAATCACATTTCTTGGTAAAATCATGCAGGATTGAAATTTTTGATGGTTTTTTACTCCTCTCAACAGCCCAAACAAGTTTCTAAAAGGATGAGTTTGCAACTACTTTACATTTGGAGAAAATTCAAAACATTCATTATTCAATAGGGCCCAAACTATCAAAAACCAGCGGTTTGAATGAACACACATTTCTTGGTAGAATCATGCAGGACTGAAATTTTTGATGTTTTTCTACTCCTCTCATGAGCCCAAACAAGTCTCTAAAAGCATGAGTTTGCAACTACTTTACTTTTGGAGAAAATTCAAAACATTCATTATTCAATAGAGCCCAATAGCAAAAACCAGCGTTTTGAATGAAGAATCACATTTCTTGGTAGAATCATGCAGGATTGAAATTTTTGATGGTTTTTTACTCCTCTCAACAGCCCAAACAAGTTTCTAAAAGGATGAGTTTGCAACTACTTTACTTTTGGAGAAAATTCAAAACATTCATTATTCAATAGAGCCCAATAGCAAAAATCAGGTTTTGAATGAAGAATCACATTTCTTGGTAGAATCATGCAGGACTGAAATTTTTGATGTTTTTCTACTCCTCTCATGAGCCCAAACAACTCTCTAAAAGCATGAGTTTGCAACTACTTTACTTTTGGAGAAAATTCAAAACATTCACTATTCAATAGAGCCCAATAGCAAAAATCAGGTTTTGAATGAAGAATCACATTTCTTAGTAGAATCATGCAGGATTGAAATTTTTGATGTTTTTTTACTCCTCTCAACAGCCCAAACAAGTTTCTAAAAGGATGAGTTTGCAACTACTTTACTTTTGGAGAAAATTCAAAACATTCACTATTCAATACAGCCCAATAGCAAAAATCAGGTTTTGAATGAAGAATCACATTTCTTGCTAAAATCATGCAGGTTTGAAATTTTTGATGGTTTTTTACTCCTCTCAACAGCCCAAACAAGTTTCTAAAAGGATGAGTTTGCAACTACTTTACTTTTGGAGAAAATTCAAAACATTCATTATTCAATAGGGCCCAAACTAACAAAAACCAGCGGTTTCAATGAACACACATTTCTTGGTAGAATCATGCAGGACTGAAATTTTTGATGTTTTTCTACTCCTCTCATGAGCCCAAACAAGTCTCTAAAAGCATGAGTTTGCAACTACTTTACTTTTGGAGAAAATTCAAAACATTCACTATTCAATAGAGCCCAATAGCAAAAATCAGGTTTTGAATGAAGAATCACATTTCTTGGTAAAATCATGCAGGATTGAAATTTTTGATGGTTTTTTACTCCTCTCAACAGCCCAAACAAGTTTCTAAAAGGATGAGTTTGCAACTACTTTACTTTTGGAGAAAATTCAAAACATTCATTATTCAATAGGGCCCAAACTATCAAACACCAGCGGTTTCAATGAACACACATTTCTTGGTAGAATCATGCAGGACTGAAATTTTTGATGTTTTTCTACTCCTCTCATGAGCCCAAACAAGTCTCTAAAAGCATGAGTTTGCAACTACTTTACTTTTGGAGAAAATTCAAAACATTCATTATTCAATAGAGCCTAATAGCAAAAACCAGCGTTTTGAATGAAGAATCACATTTCTTGGTAGAATCATGCAGGATTGAAATTTTTGATGGTTTTTTACTCCTCTCAACAGCCCAAACAAGTTTCTAAAAGGATGAGTTTGCAACTACTTTACTTTTGGAGAAAATTCAAAACATTCATTATTCAATAGAGCCCAATAGCAAAAATCAGGTTTTGAATGAAGAATCACATTTCTTGATAGAATCATGCAGGACTGAAATTTTTGATGTTTTTCTACTCCTCTCATGAGCCCAAACAAGTCTCTAAAATCATGACTTTGCAACTACTTTACTTTTGGAGAAAATTCAAAACATTCACTATTCAATAGAGCCCAATAGCAAAAATCAGGTTTTGAATGAAGAATCACATTTCTTGGTAAAATCATGCAGGATTGAAATTTTTGATGTTTTTTTACTCCTCTCAACAGCCCAAGCAAGTTTCTAAAAGGATGAGTTTGCAACTACTTTACTTTTGGAGAAAATTCAAAACATTCATTATTCAATAGGGCCCAAACTATCAAAAACCAGCGGTTTGAATGAACACACATTTCTTGGTAGAATCATGCAGGACTGAAATTTTTGATGTTTTTCTACTCTCATGAGCCCAAACAAGTCTCTAAAAGCATGAGTTTGCAACTACTTTACTTTTGGAGAAAATTCAAAACATTCACTATTCAATAGAGCCCAATAGCAAAAATCAGGTTTTGAATGAAGAATCACATTTCTTGGTAAAATCATGCAGGATTGAAATTTTTGATGGTTTTTTACTCCTCTCAACAGCCCAAACAAGTTTCTAAAAGGATGAGTTTGCAACTACTTTACTTTTGGAGAAAATTCAAAACATTCATTATTCAATAGGGCCCAAACTATCAAAAACCAGCGGTTTCAATGAACACACATTTCTTGGTAGAATCATGCAGGACTGAAATTTTTGATGTTTTTCTACTCCTCTCATGAGCCCAAACAAGTCTCTAAAAGCATGAGTTTGCAACTACTTTACTTTTGGAGAAAATTCAAAACATTCACTATTCAATAGAGCCCAATAGCAAAAATCAGGTTTTGAATGAAGAATCACATTTCTTGGTAAAATCATGCAGGATTGAAATTTTTGATGGTTTTTTACTCCTCTCAACAGCCCAAACAAGTTTCTAAAAGGATGAGTTTGCAACTACTTTACATTTGGAGAAAATTCAAAACATTCATTATTCAATAGGGCCCAAACTATCAAAAACCAGCGGTTTGAATGAACACACATTTCTTGGTAGAATCATGCAGGACTGAAATTTTTGATGTTTTTCTACTCCTCTCATGAGCCCAAACAAGTCTCTAAAAGCATGAGTTTGCAACTACTTTACTTTTGGAGAAAATTCAAAACATTCATTATTCAATAGAGCCCAATAGCAAAAACCAGCGTTTTGAATGAAGAATCACATTTCTTGGTAGAATCATGCAGGATTGAAATTTTTGATGGTTTTTTACTCCTCTCAACAGCCCAAACAAGTTTCTAAAAGGATGAGTTTGCAACTACTTTACTTTTGGAGAAAATTCAAAACATTCATTATTCAATAGAGCCCAATAGCAAAAATCAGGTTTTGAATGAAGAATCACATTTCTTGGTAGAATCATGCAGGACTGAAATTTTTGATGTTTTTCTACTCCTCTCATGAGCCCAAACAACTCTCTAAAAGCATGAGTTTGCAACTACTTTACTTTTGGAGAAAATTCAAAACATTCACTATTCAATAGAGCCCAATAGCAAAAATCAGGTTTTGAATGAAGAATCACATTTCTTAGTAGAATCATGCAGGATTGAAATTTTTGATGTTTTTTTACTCCTCTCAACAGCCCAAACAAGTTTCTAAAAGGATGAGTTTGCAACTACTTTACTTTTGGAGAAAATTCAAAACATTCATTATTCAATAGGGCCCAAACTATCAAAAACCAGCGGTTTGAATGAACACACATTTCTTGGTAGAATCATGCAGGACTGAAATTTTTGATGTTTTTCTACTCCTCTCATGAGCCCAAACAAGTCTCTAAAATCATGAGTTTGCAACTACTTTACTTTTGGAGAAAATTCAAAACATTCACTATTCAATAGAGCCCAATAGCAAAAATCAGGTTTTGAATGAAGAATCACATTTCTTGGTAAAATCATGCAGGATTGAAATTGTTGATGGTTTTTTACTCCTCTCAACAGCCCAAACAAGTTTCTAAAAGGATGAGTTTGCAACTACTTTACTTTTGGAGAAAATTTAAAACATTCATTATTCAATAGGGCCCAAACTATCAAAAACCAGCGGTTTCAATGAACACACATTTCTTGGTAGAATCATGCAGGACTGAAATTTTTGATGTTTTTCTACTCCTCTCATGAGCCCAAACAAGTCTCTAAAAGCATGAGTTTGCAACTACTTTACTTTTGGAGAAAATTCAAAACATTCACTATTCAATAGAGCCCAATAGCAAAAATCAGGTTTTGAATGAAGAATCACATTTCTTGGTAAAATCATGCAGGATTGAAATTTTTGATGTTTTTTTACTCCTCTCAACAGCCCAAGCAAGTTTCTAAAAGGATGAGTTTGCAACTACTTTACTTTTGGAGAAAATTCAAAACATTCATTATTCAATAGGGCCCAAACTATCAAAAACCAGCGGTTTGAATGAACACACATTTCTTGGTAGAATCATGCAGGACTGAAATTTTTGATGTTTTTCTACTCTCATCAGCCCAAACAAGTCTCTAAAAGCATGAGTTTGCAACTACTTTACTTTTGGAGAAAATTCAAAACATTCACTATTCAATAGAGCCCAATAGCAAAAATCAGGTTTTGAATGAAGAATCACATTTCTTGGTAAAATCATGCAGGATTGAAATTTTTGATGGTTATTTACTCCTCTCAACAGCCCAAACAAGTTTCTAAAAGGATGAGTTTGCAACTACTTTACTTTTGGAGAAAATTCAAAACATTCATTATTCAATAGGGCCCAAACTATCAAAAACCAGCGGTTTCAATGAACACACATTTCTTGGTAGAATCATGCAGGACTGAAATTTTTGATGTTTTTCTACTCCTCTCATGAGCCCAAACAAGTCTCTAAAAGCATGAGTTTGCAACTACTTTACTTTTGGAGAAAATTCAAAACATTCATTATTCAATAGAGCCCAATAGCAAAAACCAGCGTTTTGAATGAAGAATCACATTTCTTGGTAGAATCATGCAGGATTGAAATTTTTGATGGTTTTTTACTCCTCTCAACAGCCCAAACAAGTTTCTAAAAGGATGAGTTTGCAACTACTTTACTTTTGGAGAAAATTCAAAACATTCATTATTCAATAGAGCCCAATAGCAAAAATCAGGTTTTGAATGAAGAATCACATTTCTTGATAGAATCATGCAGGACTGAAATTTTTGATGTTTTTCTACTCCTCTCATGAGCCCAAACAAGTCTCTAAAATCATGACTTTGCAACTACTTTACTTTTGGAGAAAATTCAAAACATTCACTATTCAATAGAGCCCAATAGCAAAAATCAGGTTTTGAATGAAGAATCACATTTCTTGGTAAAATCATGCAGGATTGAAATTTTTGATGGTTTTTTACTCCTCTCAACAGCCCAAGCAAGTTTCTAAAAGGATGAGTTTGCAACTACTTTACTTTTGGAGAAAATTCAAAACATTCATTATTCAATAGGGCCCAAACTATCAAAAACCAGCGGTTTGAATGAACACACATTTCTTGGTAGAATCATGCAGGACTGAAATTTTTGATGTTTTTCTACTCTCATGAGCCCAAACAAGTCTCTAAAAGCATGAGTTTGCAACTACTTTACTTTTGGAGAAAATTCAAAACATTCACTATTCAATAGAGCCCAATAGCAAAAATCAGGTTTTGAATGAAGAATCACATTTCTTGGTAAAATCATGCAGGATTGAAATTTTTGATGGTTTTTTACTCCTCTCAACAGCCCAAACAAGTTTCTAAAAGGATGAGTTTGCAACTACTTTACTTTTGGAGAAAATTCAAAACATTCATTATTCAATAGGGCCCAAACTATCAAAAACCAGCGGTTTCAATGAACACACATTTCTTGGTAGAATCATGCAGGACTGAAATTTTTGATGTTTTTCTACTCCTCTCATGAGCCCAAACAAGTCTCTAAAAGCATGAGTTTGCAACTACTTTACTTTTGGAGAAAATTCAAAACATTCATTATTCAATAGAGCCCAATAGCAAAAACCAGCGTTTTGAATGAAGAATCACATTTCTTGGTAGAATTATGCAGGATTGAAATTTTTGATGGTTTTTTACTCCTCTCAACAGCCCAAACAAGTTTCTAAAAGGATGAGTTTGCAACTACTTTACTTTTGGAGAAAATTCAAAACATTCATTATTCAATAGGGCCCAAACTATCAAAAACCAGCGGTTTGAATGAACACACATTTCTTGGTAGAATTATGCAGGACTGAAATTTTTGATGTTTTTCTACTCCTCTCATGAGCCCAAACAAGTCTCTAAAAGCATGAGTTTGCAACTACTTTACTTTTGGAGAAAATTCAAAACATTCACTATTCAATAGAGCCCAATAGCAAAAATCAGGTTTTGAATGAAGAATCACATTTCTTGGTAAAATCATGCAGGATTGAAATTTTTGATGGTTTTTTACTCCTCTCAACAGCCCAAACAAGTTTCTAAAAGGATGAGTTTGCAACTACTTTACATTTGGAGAAAATTCAAAACATTCATTATTCAATAGGGCCCAAACTATCAAAAACCAGCGGTTTGAATGAACACACATTTCTTGGTAGAATCATGCAGGACTGAAATTTTTGATGTTTTTCTACTCCTCTCATGAGCCCAAACAAGTCTCTAAAAGCATGAGTTTGCAAGTACTTTACTTTTGGAGAAAATTCAAAACATTCATTATTCAATAGAGCCCAATAGCAAAAACCAGCGTTTTGAATGAAGAATCACATTTCTTGGTAGAATCATGCAGGATTGAAATTTTTGATGGTTTTTTACTCCTCTCAACAGCCCAAACAAGTTTCTAAAAGGATGAGTTTGCAACTACTTTACTTTTGGAGAAAATTCAAAACATTCATTATTCAATAGAGCCCAATAGCAAAAATCAGGTTTTGAATGAAGAATCACATTTCTTGGTAGAATCATGCAGGACTGAAATTTTTGATGTTTTTCTACTCCTCTCATGAGCCCAAACAACTCTCTAAAAGCATGAGTTTGCAACTACTTTACTTTTGGAGAAAATTCAAAACATTCACTATTCAATAGAGCCCAATAGCAAAAATCAGGTTTTGAATGAAGAATCACATTTCTTGGTAGAATCATGCAGGATTGAAATTTTTGATGTTTTTTTACTCCTCTCAACAGCCCAAACAAGTTTCTAAAAGGATGAGTTTGCAACTACTTTACTTTTGGAGAAAATTCAAAACATTCATTATTCAATAGGGCCCAAACTATCAAAAACCAGCGGTTTGAATGAACACACATTTCTTGGTAGAATCATGCAGGACTGAAATTTTTGATGTTTTTCTACTCCTCTCATGAGCCCAAACAAGTCTCTAAAATCATGAGTTTGCAACTACTTTACTTTTGGAGAAAATTCAAAACATTCACTATTCAATAGAGCCCAATAGCAAAAATCAGGTTTTGAATGAAGAATCACATTTCTTGGTAAAATCATGCAGGATTGAAATTGTTGATGGTTTTTTACTCCTCTCAACAGCCCAAACAAGTTTCTAAAAGGATGAGTTTGCAACTACTTTACTTTTGGAGAAAATTTAAAACATTCATTATTCAATAGGGCCCAAACTATCAAAAACCAGCGGTTTCAATGAACACACATTTCTTGGTAGAATCATGCAGGACTGAAATTTTTGATGTTTTTCTACTCCTCTCATGAGCCCAAACAAGTCTCTAAAAGCATGAGTTTGCAACTACTTTACTTTTGGAGAAAATTCAAAACATTCACTATTCAATAGAGCCCAATAGCAAAAATCAGGTTTTGAATGAAGAATCACATTTCTTGGTAAAATCATGCAGGATTGAAATTTTTGATGTTTTTTTACTCCTCTCAACAGCCCAAGCAAGTTTCTAAAAGGATGAGTTTGCAACTACTTTACTTTTGGAGAAAATTCAAAACATTCATTATTCAATAGGGCCCAAACTATCAAAAACCAGCGGTTTGAATGAACACACATTTCTTAGTAGAATCATGCAGGACTGAAATTTTTGATGTTTTTCTACTCTCATGAGCCCAAACAAGTCTCTAAAAGCATGAGTTTGCAACTACTTTACTTTTGGAGAAAATTCAAAACATTCACTATTCAATAGAGCCCAATAGCAAAAATCAGGTTTTGAATGAAGAATCACATTTCTTGGTAAAATCATGCAGGATTGAAATTTTTGATGGTTATTTACTCCTCTCAACAGCCCAAACAAGTTTCTAAAAGGATGAGTTTGCAACTACTTTACTTTTGGAGAAAATTCAAAACATTCATTATTCAATAGGGCCCAAACTATCAAAAACCAGCGGTTTGAATGAACACACATTTCTTGGTAGAATTATGCAGGACTGAAATTTTTGATGTTTTTCTACTCCTCTCATGAGCCCAAACAAGTCTCTAAAAGCATGAGTTTGCAACTACTTTACTTTTGGAGAAAATTCAAAACATTCACTATTCAATAGACCCCAATAGCAAAAATCAGGTTTTGAATGAAGAATCACATTTCTTGGTAAAATCATGCAGGATTGAAATTTTTGATGGTTTTTTACTCCTCTCAACAGCCCAAACAAGTTTCTAAAAGGATGAGTTTGCAACTACTTTACATTTGGAGAAAATTCAAAACATTCATTATTCAATAGGGCCCAAACTATCAAAAACCAGCGGTTTGAATGAACACACATTTCTTGGTAGAATCATGCAGGACTGAAATTTTTGATGTTTTTCTACTCCTCTCATGAGCCCAAACAAGTCTCTAAAATCATGAGTTTGCAACTACTTTACTTTTGGAGAAAATTCAAAACATTCACTATTCAATAGAGCCCAATAGCAAAAATCAGGTTTTAAATGAAGAATCACATTTCTTGGTAAAATCATGCAGGATTGAAATTGTTGATGGTTTTTTACTCCTCTCAACAGCCCAAACAAGTTTCTAAAAGGATGAGTTTGCAACTACTTTACTTTTGGAGAAAATTTAAAACATTCATTATTCAATAGGGCCCAAACTATCAAAAACCAGCGGTTTCAATGAACACACATTTCTTGGTAGAATCATGCAGGACTGAAATTTTTGATGTTTTTCTACTCCTCTCATGAGCCCAAACAAGTCTCTAAAAGCATGAGTTTGCAACTACTTTACTTTTGGAGAAAATTCAAAACATTCACTATTCAATAGAGCCCAATAGCAAAAATCAGGTTTTGAATGAAGAATCACATTTCTTGGTAAAATCATGCAGGATTGAAATTTTTGATGGTTTTTTACTCCTCTCAACAGCCCAAACAAGTTTCTAAAAGGATGAGTTTGCAACTACTTTACTTTTGGAGAAAATTCAAAACATTCATTATTCAATAGGGCCCAAAATATCAAAAACCAGCGGTTTGAATGAACACACATTTCTTGGTAGAATCATGCAGGACTGAAATTTTTGATGTTTTTCTACTCCTCTCATGAGCCCAAACAAGTCTCTAAAAGCATGAGTTTGCAACTACTTTACTTTTGGAGAAAATTCAAAACATTCATTATTCAATAGAGCCCAATAGCAAAAACCAGCGTTTTGAATGAAGAATCACATTTCTTGGTAGAATCATGCAGGATTGAAATTTTTGATGGTTTTTTACTCCTCTCAACAGCCCAAACAAGTTTCTAAAAGGATGAGTTTGCAACTACTTTACTTTTGGAGAAAATTCAAAACATTCATTATTCAATAGAGCCCAATAGCAAAAATCAGGTTTTGAATGAAGAATCACATTTCTTGGTAGAATCATGCAGGACTGAAATTTTTGATGTTTTTCTACTCCTCTCATGAGCCCAAACAAGTCTCTAAAAGCATGAGTTTGCAACTACTTTACTTTTGGAGAAAATTCAAAACATTCACTATTCAATAGAGCCCAATAGCAAAAATCAGGTTTTGAATGAAGAATCACATTTCTTGGTAGAATCATGCAGGATTGAAATTTTTGATGTTTTTTTACTCCTCTCAACAGCCCAAACAAGTTTCTAAAAGGATGAGTTTGCAACTACTTTACTTTTGGAGAAAATTCAAAACATTCATTATTCAATAGGGCCCAAACTATCAAAAACCAGCGGTTTGAATGAACACACATTTCTTGGTAGAATCATGCAGGACTGAAATTTTTGATGTTTTTCTACTCCTCTCATGAGCCCAAACAAGTCTCTAAAATCTTGAGTTTGCAACTACTTTACTTTTGGAGAAAATTCAAAACATTCACTATTCAATAGAGCCCAATAGCAAAAATCAGGTTTTGAATGAAGAATCACATTTCTTGGTAAAATCATGCAGGATTGAAATTGTTGATGGTTTTTTACTCCTCTCAACAGCCCAAACAAGTTTCTAAAAGGATGAGTTTGCAACTACTTTACTTTTGGAGAAAATTCAAAACATTCATTATTCAATAGGGCCCAAACTATCAAAACCAGCGGTTTCAATGAACACACATTTCTTGGTAGAATCATGCAGGACTGAAATTTTTGATGTTTTTCTACTCCTCTCATGAGCCCAAACAAGTCTCTAAAAGCATGAGTTTGCAACTACTTAACTTTTGGAGAAAATTCAAAACATTCACTATTCAATAGAGCCCAATAGCAAAAATCAGGTTTTGAATGAAGAATCACATTTCTTGGTAAAATCATGCAGGATTGAAATTGTTGATGGTTTTTTACTCCTCTCAACAGCCCAAACAAGTTTCTAAAAGGATGAGTTTGCAACTACTTTACTTTTGGAGAAAATTCAAAACATTCATTATTCAATAGGGCCCAAAATATCAAAAGCCAGCGGTTTGAATGAACACACATTTCTTGGTAGAATCGTGCAGGACTGAAATTTTTGATGTTTTTCTACTCTCATGAGCCCAAACAAGTCTGTAAAAGGATGAGTTTGCAACTACTTTACTTTTGGAGAAAATTCAAAACATTCATTATTCAATAGAGCCCAATAGCAAAAACCAGCGTTTTGAATGAAGAATCACATTTCTTGGTAGAATCATGCAGGATTGAAATTTTTGATGGTTTTTTACTCCACTCAAAAGCCCAAACAAGTTTCTAAAAGGATGAGTTTGCAACTACTTTACTTTTGGAGAAAATTCAAAACATTCATTATTCAATAGGGCCCAAACTATCAAAAACCAGCGGTTTGAATGAACACACGTTTCTTGGTAGAATCATGCAGGACTGAAATTTTTGATGTTTTTCTACTCCTCTCATGAGCCCAAACAAGTCTCTAAAAGCATGAGTTTGCAACTACTTTACTTTTGGAGAAAATTCAAAACATTCACTATTCAATAGAGCCCAATAGCAAAAATCAGGTTTTGAATGAAGAATCACATTTCTTGGTAAAATCATGCAGGATTGAAATTGTTGATGGTTTTTTACTCCTCTCAACAGCCCAAACAAGTTTCTAAAAGGATGAGTTTGCAACTACTTTACTTTTGGAGAAAATTCAAAACATTCATTATTCAATAGGGCCCAAACTATCAAAAACCAGCGGTTTCAATGAACACACATTTCTTGGTAGAATCATGCAGGACTGAAATTTTTGATGTTTTTCTACTCCTCTCATGAGTCCAAACAAGTCTCTAAAAGCATGAGTTTGCAACTACTTTACTTTTGCAGAAAATTCAAAACATTCATTATTCAATAGAGCCCAATAGCAAAAATCAGGTTTTGAATGAAGAATCACATTTCTTGGTAGAATCATGCAGGATTGAAATTTTTGATGGTTTTTTACTCCTCTCAACAGCCCAAACAAGTTTCTAAAAGGATGAGTTTGCAAGTACTTTACTTTTGGAGAAAATTCAAAACATTCATTATTCAATAGGGCCCAAAATATCAAAAGCCAGCGGTTTGAATGAACACACATTTCTTGGTAGAATCGTGCAGGACTGAAATTTTTGATGTTTTTCTACTCCTCTCATGAGCCCAAACAAGTCTCTAAAAGGATGAGTTTGCAACTACTTTACTTTTGGAGAAAATTCAAAACATTCATTATTCAATAAGAGCCCAATAGCAAAAACCAGCGTTTTGAATGAAGAATCACATTTCTTGGTAGAATCATGCAGGATTGAAATTTTTGATGGTTTTTTACTCCTCTCAAAAGCCCAAACAAGTTTCTAAAAGGATGAGTTTGCAACTACTTTACTTTTGGAGAAAATTCAAAACATTCATTATTCCATAGGGCCCAAACTATCAAAAACCAGCGGTTTGAATGAACACACATTTCTTGGTAGAATCATGCAGGACTGAAATTTTTGATGTTTTTACACTCCTCTCATGAGCCCAAACAAGTCTCTAAAAGCATGAGTTTGCAACTACTTTACTTTTGGAGAAAATTCAAAACATTCATTATTCAATAGGGCCCAAACTATCAAAAACCAGCGGTTTCAATGAACACACATTTCTTGGTAGAATCATGCAGGACTGAAATTTTTGATGTTTTTCTACTCCTCTCATGAGCCCAAACAAGTCTCTAAAAGCATGAGTTTGCAACTACTTTACTTTTGGAGAAAATTCAAAACATTCACTATTCAATAGAGCCCAATAGCAAAAATCAGGTTTTGAATGAAGAATCACATTTCTTGGTAAAATCATGCAGGATTGAAATTTTTGATGGTTTTTTACTCCTCTCAACAGCCCAAACAAGTTTCTAAAAGGATGAGTTTGCAACTACTTTACTTTTGGAGAAAATTCAAAACATTCATTATTCAATAGGGCCCAAACTATCAAAAACCAGCGGTTTCAATGAACACACATTTCTTGGTAGAATCATGCAGGACTGAAATTTTTGATGTTTTTCTACTCCTCTCATGAGCCCAAACAAGTCTCTAAAATCTTGAGTTTGCAACTACTTTACTTTTGGAGAAAATTCAAAACATTCACTATTCAATAGAGCCCAATAGCAAAAATCAGGTTTTGAATGAAGAATCACATTTCTTGGTAAAATCATGCAGGATTGAAATTGTTGATGGTTTTTTACTCCTCTCAACAGCCCAAACAAGTTTCTAAAAGGATGAGTTTGCAACTACTTTACTTTTGGAGATAATTCAAAACATTCATTATTCAATAGGGCCCAAACTATCAAAATCAGCGGTTTCAATGAACACACATTTCTTGGTAGAATCATGCAGGACTGAAATTTTTGATGTTTTTCTACTCCTCTCATGAGCCCAAACAAGTCTCTAAAAGCATGAGTTTGCAACTACTTTACTTTTGCAGAAAATTCAAAACATTCATTATTCAATAGAGCCCAATAGCAAAAATCAGGTTTTGAGTGAAGAATCACATTTCTTGGTAGAATCATGCAGGATTGAAATTTTTGATGGTTTTTTACTCCTCTCAACAGCCCAAACAAGTTTCTAAAAGGATGAGTTTGCAACTACTTTACTTTTGGAGAAAATTCAAAACATTCATTATTCAATAGGGCCCAAAATATCAAAAGCCAGCGGTTTGAATCATAGAATCATAGAATCGTAGAGTTGGAAGGGACCTCCTGGGCCATCTGGTCCAACCCCCTGCTCAAAGCAGGATTCGCTAAATCATCCCAGTCAGATGTCTGTCCAGCCTCTGTTTGAAGACTTCCATTGAAGGAGAACTCACCACTTCTCGTGGCAGCCTGTTCCACTCATTGATCACTCTAACTGTCAAAAAGTTTTTTCTAATATCTAATCTGTGTCTCTTCCCATTCAGTTTCATCCCATTGCTTCTAGTCTTTCCTTGTGCAAATGAGAATAAAGTTGATCCTTCTACAATGTGACAGCCCTTTAGATATTTGTAGACAGCTATTAAGTCTCCTCTCAGTCTTCTCTTTTGCAAACTAAACATTCCCAAATCCTGCAACCTTTCCTCATAAGACAGGGTTTGCAGACCGGTCACCATTCTGGTCGCTCTTTTCTGAACTTGCTCCAGTTTGTTGATGTCTTTTTTAAAATGTGGTGCCCAAAACTGGACACAATATTCCAGATGAGGTCTGACCAAAGAGGAGTAGAGGGAAATAATGACTTCACGTGATCTAGACTGTATGCTTCTGTTAATACATCCTAGAATTGCATTTGCCTTTTTTGCTGCTGCATCACACTGTTGACTCATATTCAGTCTGTGATCTATTAGTATACCCAAGTCTTTTTCACATGTGCTGTCACTTAGCCCTATTCCTCCCATTCTATATATGCTTTTTTCATTTTTATTGCCCAGATGTAGTACTTTGCATTTCTCCCTGTTAAAAACCATTCTGTTAGTTGCTGCCCACTTCTCCAGTTTATTTAAATCTTTTTGAATCCTCTCTCTCTCTTCTCTAGTATTAGCTATCCCTCCTAGCTTTGTGTCATCAGCAAATTTAATCAGTTTACCCTCAATTCCTTCATCTAAATCATTGATAAAGATGTTGAACAATACAGGGCCCAGGACAGAGCCCTGTGGTACCCCACTTGAGACATTCTTCCAACTGGATGTGCAGCCATTTACGACCACTCTTTGGGTCCGATCACTAAGCCAGTTATGAATCCACCTAACAGTTGCCTTGTCCATTCCATACTTAGTCATTTTTTCAATAAGGATTGTATGAGAGACTTTGTCAAATGCTTTGCTGAAGTCAAGATATACTATATCTACAGCATTTCCTTGATCCACCCAATCAGTGATACCGTCATAGAAGGAAATTAAGTTAGTCTGACATGACTTATTAGTTAGAAACCCATGCTGACTCTGTTTAATCACTTCATTCTTATCCAGGTATTGACATACATGTTGTTTAATAATTTGTTCAAAGATCTTTCCTGATATAGAAGTCAGACTCACCGGCCTATAGTTGCCTGGGTCCACCTTCTTCCCCTTTTTGAAGATAGGAACAACATTTGCTCTTCTCCAGTCTTCTGGCACTTCTCCTGTTCTCCAAGAATTTTCAAAGATTATGGAGAGGGGTTCAAAAATTTCTTCTGCTATCTCCTTCAGTACTCTGGGGTGTAATTCATCTGGACCTGGAGACTTGAATTCATTTAGGTTAGCTAAGTGTTTCCTCACTATCTTTCTGTTTATAGATATCCTGGATTCTTCTATTCCCTTAATAGGACAGTGAATAACAGTTGATGTTGCATTTCCTTTCTGAGAGAAAACAGATGCAAAATAGGAATTTAAAAGTTCAGCCTTCTCAACATCCTGTCTTACCATTTCATCATTTTCATCCTGTAAAAATCCTATAGCATCTTTGACTTTTCTTTTACTTTTGACATATCCCCAAAATCCTTTATTATTGCTTTTGACATCTCTTGCAAGCCTCAGTTCATTTTCAGCTTTAGCTAATCTGATTTGTGCCCTGCAGGTTCTGCAGACAGCATTATATTCTTCTTTAGATATGCCTCCCTCTTTCCATTTTATAAACATTTTTTTCTTCCTTTTTAGCATGTGCTTAAGTTCTGTGTTCATCCATCCTGGTTTCCTTAAATGCTTCCTATTCTTCCCTCTTTTCGGAATTGTTAACAACTGTGCTTTGAGAATTTCATTTTTCAAGATTTCCCATCCTTCCTGGACATTTTTGTCTTTAAGGATATCCAGCCATTGGATCCCTCCAATTCTCTTTCTGAATCCCTTAAAATCTGCCTTTCTGAAATCTAACCTTGACGTCTGAGTCTTCACAGGTCTTACACCTCTAGTAATACAAAATTCTAAAATAGCATGGTCGCTACCTCCTAGGGTCCCAGCCACTTTTACCTCCTCAACCATTTCCTCCCTGTTTATAAGGATTAGATCCAAGGTAGCAGTTCCCCTTGTTTTCTCCCTTACCTTTTGGAAGATAAAGTTGTCAGCAAGAGAGGATAAGAATTTCCTTGACCTGTTAGTTTTGCCTGAGAGAGATTCCCAACAAATGTCTGGATAGTTGAAATCTCCCATGACAACTATGTCATATTTTTTGGAGAACTTGGCCATCTGATGCATAAAGAGTTCATCTATATCTTCGGCTTGCACAGGCGGCCTGTAGTAAATGCCTACAATGGTGTCCTTTCCATTGTTCTGTCCTTGTATTCTTACCCAAACAGTTTCCACAGAACTCCCAGTCTCTGAAGCTTCAATCTCTGTGCAGATATACGCGTTTCGAACATACAATGCGACACCCCCTCCTCGTTTATCAAGTCTGTTTCTTGCAAATAAGTTGTATCCTTCTAGTCTTGTATTCCAATCATGTGTATTGTCCCACCAAGTCTCAGTGATTCCAATTACATCATATTTCTGTTCCTGTGTTAGTAGTTCCAATTCTCCTTGTTTGTTGCCCATGCTTTGTGCATTAGTATAGAAACATTTTAGTTTGTGATTGGTTTCTCTTTCTCCAATATTTTTATTAATTAGATTCTTTCGTCTTTGTTCTTCCTTTCCACTTCTAATAGCAGAGTTCTCAATAGCATTTGTCAGGTGTATGGCTTTTTCTGGTCTTTTGCTTCCCTTCCCATGTTGTTCTAGTTTAAAGCTCTCCTTACAAGTGTAGCAAGGCGACTTCCAAATACATGCTTTCCAGTCTTCGTAAGGTGCACCCCATCTCTAGCAAGTAGTCCATCGTATAAGTAGTTCACTCCGTGATCCAGAAATCCAAATCGTTGCTGATGGCACCATCGACGTAGCCAGTTGTTCACCTGCAGAATCTTATTCCACCTCCTTGTTCCATGGCCATCCACTGGGAGGATGGAAGAGAAGACCACCTGCGCTCCCAGTTCTTTCACTTTCTTGCCTAAGTCTTCAAAGTCTCTGCAGATCATTTCCAGGTCGTTTCTTGCGGTGTCATTTGTCCCCACATGTAGTAGCAGGAATGGGTAGTCATCTGTAGGTCTGAAGAGTCCTGATATCCTGTCAGACACATCTTTAATTTTTGCACCTGGAAGACAGCACATTTCTCTTGTAGTTATATCCGGTCTGCAGATAGCGGCCTCTGTTCCTCTCAGCAGGGAATCCCCCATGACCACCACTCTCCGTTTCTTCTTCACAACATTTTTCTTTCTCCATCCAGGAGGACTCTGAGGGCGTACAAGGTTGCTGTTTGTTGGCAAAGTCTTATCCTGATGTATTTCTTCATCGTTTTCCTGCGTGAGAGCCTGGTACTGGTTCCTGAGCAGTATGGGTGCTGACTGCCTCCTGATCCTCCTGCTTCTCTGGGTCACATGTCTCCATTCCTCTATTTCTTCAGGTGCACTTCGAATTTCTTCTCTTTCTGTAACATGAAGAGATAATTCTGCTCTGTCCAAGAACTCTTCACCTTCCTTAATGATCTTCAACGTAGCTAACCTCTCTTCGAGATTTTGCAACTTTTCCTCCAACAGGGACACAAGCTTGCATTTGTGGCATGTGAAGTTTGGCTTTTCCACTGGTAAATCTGTGAACATGTAGCAAGAAATGCAGCTCACCAAATGGCTCCTGGCCTCTTCCATCTTGAGATTTCTTAAAAACGATGAAAGATGAGCGGTTTTTCCAATTTCCTCTTTTCAGCTGCAACGGCAAAAACCCAGTGATCGTTGAGCTCGCGGAGACTCTTCACTTATCCCAGAAGTCACTGGGAATATGCAAATGATCTCCTCAAGACTCTTCCCCTGGTTTCCCGATTTCCTCTTTTCAGCTGCAACGGCCAAAACCCAGTGATCGTTGAGCTCGCGGAGACTCTTCACTTATCCCAGAAGGCACTGGGAATATGCAAATGATCTCCTCAAGACTCTTCCCCTGGTTTTCCGATTTCCTCTTTTCAGCTGCAACGGCCAAAACCCAGTGATCGTTGAGCTCGCGGAGACTCTTCACTTATCCCAGAAGGCACTGGGAATATGCAAATGATCTCCTCAAGACTCTTCCCCTGGTTCCCCTGAATGAACACACATTTCTTGGTAGAATCGTGCAGGACTGAAATTTTTGATGTTTTTCTACTCCTCTCATGAGCCCAAACAAGTCTCTAAAAGGATGAGTTTGCAACTACTTTACTTTTGGAGAAAATTCAAAACATTCATTATTCAATAGAGCCCAATAGCAAAAACCAGCGTTTTGAATGAAGAATCACATTTCTTGGTAGAATCATGCAGGATTGAAATTTTTGATGGTTTTTTACTCCTCTCAAAAGCCCAAACAAGTTTCTAAAAGGATGAGTTTGCAACTACTTTACTTTTGGAGAAAATTCAAAACATTCATTATTCCATAGGGCCCAAACTATCAAAAACCAGCGGTTTGAATGAACACACATTTCTTGGTAGAATCATGCAGGACTGAAATTTTTGATGTTTTTACACTCCTCTCATGAGCCCAAACAAGTCTCTAAAAGCATGAGTTTGCAACTACTTTACTTTTGGAGAAAATTCAAAACAT
This sequence comes from Dendrobates tinctorius, assembly GCF_039654945.1. Taxonomy (NCBI): domain Eukaryota; kingdom Metazoa; phylum Chordata; class Amphibia; order Anura; family Dendrobatidae; genus Dendrobates; species Dendrobates tinctorius. The sequence goes on along the minus strand of NW_027361777.1, from coordinate 964,751 downwards.
TCATTATTCAATAGGGCCCAAACTATCAAAAACCAGCGGTTTCAATGAACACACATTTCTTGGTAGAATCATGCAGGACTGAAATTTTTGATGTTTTTCTACTCCTCTCATGAGCCCAAACAAGTCTCTAAAAGCATGAGTTTGCAACTACTTAACTTTTGTAGAAAATTCAAAACGTTCACTATTCAATAGAGCCCAATAGCAAAAATCAGGTTTTGAATGAAGAATCACATTTCTTGGTAAAATCATGCAGGATTGAAATTGTTGATGGTTTTTTACTCCTCTCAACAGCCCAAACAAGTTTCTAAAAGGATGAGTTTGCAACTACTTTACTTTTGGAGAAAATTCAAAACATTCATTATTCAATAGGGCCCAAAATATCAAAAGCCAGCGGTTTGAATGAACACACATTTCTTGGTAGAATCGTGCAGGACTGAAATTTTTGATGTTTTTCTACTCTCATGAGCCCAAACAAGTCTGTAAAAGGATGAGTTTGCAACTACTTTACTTTTGGAGAAAATTCAAAACATTCATTATTCAATAGAGCCCAATAGCAAAAACCAGCGTTTTGAATGAAGAATCACATTTCTTGGTAGAATCATGCAGGATTGAAATTTTTGATGGTTTTTTACTCCACTCAAAAGCCCAAACAAGTTTCTAAAAGGATGAGTTTGCAACTACTTTACTTTTGGAGAAAATTCAAAACATTCATTATTCAATAGGGCCCAAACTATCAAAAACCAGCGGTTTGAATGAACACACGTTTCTTGGTAGAATCATGCAGGACTGAAATTTTTGATGTTTTTCTACTCCTCTCATGAGCCCAAACAAGTCTCTAAAAGCATGAGTTTGCAACTACTTTACTTTTGGAGAAAATTCAAAACATTCACTATTCAATAGAGCCCAATAGCAAAAATCAGGTTTTGAATGAAGAATCACATTTCTTGGTAAAATCATGCAGGATTGAAATTGTTGATGGTTTTTTACTCCTCTCAACAGCCCAAACAAGTTTCTAAAAGGATGAGTTTGCAACTACTTTACTTTTGGAGAAAATTCAAAACATTCATTATTCAATAGGGCCCAAACTATCAAAAACCAGCGGTTTCAATGAACACACATTTCTTGGTAGAATCATGCAGGACTGAAATTTTTGATGTTTTTCTACTCCTCTCATGAGCCCAAACAAGTCTCTAAAAGCATGAGTTTGCAACTACTTTACTTTTGCAGAAAATTCAAAACATTCATTATTCAATAGAGCCCAATAGCAAAAATCAGGTTTTGAATGAAGAATCACATTTCTTGGTAGAATCATGCAGGATTGAAATTTTTGATGGTTTTTTACTCCTCTCAACAGCCCAAACAAGTTTCTAAAAGGATGAGTTTGCAAGTACTTTACTTTTGGAGAAAATTCAAAACATTCATTATTCAATAGGGCCCAAAATATCAAAAGCCAGCGGTTTGAATGAACACACATTTCTTGGTAGAATCGTGCAGGACTGAAATTTTTGATGTTTTTCTACTCCTCTCATGAGCCCAAACAAGTCTCTAAAAGGATGAGTTTGCAACTACTTTACTTTTGGAGAAAATTCAAAACATTCATTATTCAATAAGAGCCCAATAGCAAAAACCAGCGTTTTGAATGAAGAATCACATTTCTTGGTAGAATCATGCAGGATTGAAATTTTTGATGGTTTTTTACTCCTCTCAAAAGCCCAAACAAGTTTCTAAAAGGATGAGTTTGCAACTACTTTACTTTTGGAGAAAATTCAAAACATTCATTATTCCATAGGGCCCAAACTATCAAAAACCAGCGGTTTGAATGAACACACATTTCTTGGTAGAATCATGCAGGACTGAAATTTTTGATGTTTTTACACTCCTCTCATGAGCCCAAACAAGTCTCTAAAAGCATGAGTTTGCAACTACTTTACTTTTGGAGAAAATTCAAAACATTCATTATTCAATAGGGCCCAAACTATCAAAAACCAGCGGTTTCAATGAACACACATTTCTTGGTAGAATCATGCAGGACTGAAATTTTTGATGTTTTTCTACTCCTCTCATGAGCCCAAACAAGTCTCTAAAAGCATGAGTTTGCAACTACTTTACTTTTGGAGAAAATTCAAAACATTCACTATTCAATAGAGCCCAATAGCAAAAATCAGGTTTTGAATGAAGAATCACATTTCTTGGTAAAATCATGCAGGATTGAAATTTTTGATGGTTTTTTACTCCTCTCAACAGCCCAAACAAGTTTCTAAAAGGATGAGTTTGCAACTACTTTACTTTTGGAGAAAATTCAAAACATTCATTATTCAATAGGGCCCAAACTATCAAAAACCAGCGGTTTCAATGAACACACATTTCTTGGTAGAATCATGCAGGACTGAAATTTTTGATGTTTTTCTACTCCTCTCATGAGCCCAAACAAGTCTCTAAAATCTTGAGTTTGCAACTACTTTACTTTTGGAGAAAATTCAAAACATTCACTATTCAATAGAGCCCAATAGCAAAAATCAGGTTTTGAATGAAGAATCACATTTCTTGGTAAAATCATGCAGGATTGAAATTGTTGATGGTTTTTTACTCCTCTCAACAGCCCAAACAAGTTTCTAAAAGGATGAGTTTGCAACTACTTTACTTTTGGAGAAAATTCAAAACATTCATTATTCAATAGGGCCCAAACTATCAAAATCAGCGGTTTCAATGAACACACATTTCTTGGTAGAATCATGCAGGACTGAAATTTTTGATGTTTTTCTACTCCTCTCATGAGCCCAAACAAGTCTCTAAAAGCATGAGTTTGCAACTACTTTACTTTTGCAGAAAATTCAAAACATTCATTATTCAATAGAGCCCAATAGCAAAAATCAGGTTTTGAGTGAAGAATCACATTTCTTGGTAGAATCATGCAGGATTGAAATTTTTGATGGTTTTTTACTCCTCTCAACAGCCCAAACAAGTTTCTAAAAGGATGAGTTTGCAACTACTTTACTTTTGGAGAAAATTCAAAACATTCATTATTCAATAGGGCCCAAAATATCAAAAGCCAGCGGTTTGAATGAACACACATTTCTTGGTAGAATCGTGCAGGACTGAAATTTTTGATGTTTTTCTACTCCTCTCATGAGCCCAAACAAGTCTCTAAAAGGATGAGTTTGCAACTACTTTACTTTTGGAGAAAATTCAAAACATTCATTATTCAATAGAGCCCAATAGCAAAAACCAGCGTTTTGAATGAAGAATCACATTTCTTGGTAGAATCATGCAGGATTGAAATTTTTGATGGTTTTTTACTCCTCTCAAAAGCCCAAACAAGTTTCTAAAAGGATGAGTTTGCAACTACTTTACTTTGGAGAAAATTCAAAACATTCATTATTCCATAGGGCCCAAACTATCAAAATCCAGTGGTTTGAATGAACACACATTTCTTGGTAGAATCATGCAGGACTGAAATTTTTGATGTTTTTACACTCCTCTCATGAGCCCAAACAAGTCTCTAAAAGAATGAGTTTGCAACTACTTTACTTTTGGAGAAAATTCAAAACATTCACTATTCAATAGAGCCCAATAGCAAAAATCAGGTTTTGAATGAAGAATCACATTTCTTGGTAAAATCATGCAGGTTTGAAATTTTTGATGGTTTTTTACTCCTCTCAACAGCCCAAACAAGTTTCTAAAAGGATGAGTTTGCAACTACTTTACTTTTGGAGAAAATTCAAAACATTCATTATTCAATAGGGCCCAAACTATCAAACACCAGCGGTTTCAATGAACACACATTTCTTGGTAGAATCATGCGGGACTGAAATTTTTGATGTTTTTCTACTCCTCTCATGAGCCCAAACAAGTTTCTAAAAGCATGAGTTTGCAACTACTTTACTTTTGGAGAAAATTCAAAACATTCATTATTCAATAGAGCCCAATAGCAAAAACCAGCGTTTTGAATGAAGAAACACATTTCTTGGTAGAATCATGCAGGATTGAAATTTTTGATGGTTTTTTACTCCTCTCAACAGCCCAAACAAGTTTCTAAAAGGATGAGTTTGCAATTACTTTACTTTTGGAGAAAATTCAAAACATTCATTATTCAATAGGGCCCAAACTATCAAAAACCAGCGGTTTCAATGAACACACATTTCTTGGTAGAATCATGCAGGACTGAAATTTTTGATATTTTTCTACTCCTCTCATGAGCCCAAACAAGTCTCTAAAAGCATGAGTTTGCAACTACTTTACTTTTGGAGAAAATTCAAAACATTCATTATTCAATAGAGCCCAATAGCAAAAACCAGCGTTTTGAATGAAGAATCACATTTCTTGGTAGAATCATGCAGGACTGAAATTTTTGATGTTTTTCTACTCCTCTCATGAGCCCAAACAAGTCTCTAAAATCATGAGTTTGCAACTACTTTACTTTTGGAGAAAATTCAAAACATTCACTATTCAATAGAGCCCAATAGCCAAAATCAGGTTTTGAATGAAGAATCACATTTCTTGGTAAAATCATGCAGGATTGAAATTTTTGATGGTTTTTTACTCCTCTCAACAGCCCAAACAAGTTTCTAAAAGGATGAGTTTGCAACTACTTTACTTTTGGAGAAAATTCAAAACATTCATTATTCAATAGGGCCCAAACTATCAAAAACCAGCGGTTTGAATGAACACACATTTCTTGGTAGAATCCTGCAGGACTGAAATTTTTGATGTTTTTCTACTCCTCTCATGAGCCCAAACAAGTCTCTAAAAGGATGAGTTTGCAACTACTTTACTTTTGGAGAAAATTCAAAACATTCACTATTCAATAGAGCCCAATAGCAAAAATCAGGTTTTGAATGAAGAATCACATTTCTTGGTAAAATCATGCAGGATTGAAATTTTTGATGGTTTTTTACTCCTCTCAACAGCCCAAACAAGTTTCTAAAAGGATGAGTTTGCAACTACTTTACTTTTGGAGAAAATTCAAAACATTCATTATTCAATAGGGCCCAAACTATATAAAACCAGCGGTTTCAATGAACACACATTTCTTGGTAGAATCATGCAGAACTGAAATTTTTGATGTTTTTCTACTCCTCTCATGAGCCCAAACAAGTCTCTAAAAGCATGAGTTTGCAACTACTTTACTTTTGGAGAAAATTCAAAACATTCATTATTCAATAGAGCCCAATAGCAAAAACCAGCGTTTTGAATGAAGAATCACATTTCTTGGTAGAATCATGCAGGATTGAAATTTTTGATGGTTTTTTACTCCTCTCAACAGCCCAAACAAGTTTCTAAAAGGATGAGTTTGCAACTACTTTACTTTTGGAGAAAATTCAAAACATTCATTATTCAATAGAGCCCAATAGCAAAAATCAGGTTTTGAATGAAGAATCACATTTCTTGGTAGAATCATGCAGGACTGAAATTTTTGATGTTTTTCTACTCCTCTCATGAGCCCAAACAACTCTCTAAAAGCATGAGTTTGCAACTACTTTACTTTTGGAGAAAATTCAAAACATTCATTATTCAATAGAGCCCAATAGCAAAAACAAGCGTTTTGAATGAAGAATCACATTTCTTGGTAGAATCATGCAGGATTGAAATTTTTGATGGTTTTTTACTCCTCTCAACAGCCCAAACAAGTTTCTAAAAGGATGAGTTTGCAACTACTTTACTTTTGGAGAAAATTCAAAACATTCATTATTCAATAGGGCCCAAACTATATAAAACCAGCGGTTTCAATGAACACACATTTCTTGGTAGAATCATGCAGAACTGAAATTTTTGATGTTTTTCTACTCCTCTCATGAGCCCAAACAAGTCTCTAAAAGCATGAGTTTGCAACTACTTTACTTTTGGAGAAAATTCAAAACATTCATTATTCAATAGAGCCCAATAGCAAAAACCAGCGTTTTGAATGAAGAATCACATTTCTTGGTAGAATCATGCAGGATTGAAATTTTTGATGGTTTTTTACTCCTCTCAACAGCCCAAACAAGTTTCTAAAAGGATGAGCTTGCAACTACTTTACTTTTGGAGAAAATTCAAAACATTCATTATTCAATAGAGCCCAATAGCAAAAATCAGGTTTTGAATGAAGAATCACATTTCTTGGTAGAATCATGCAGGACTGAAATTTTTGATGTTTTTCTACTCCTCTCATGAGCCCAAACAACTCTCTAAAAGCATGAGTTTGCAACTACTTTACTTTTGGAGAAAATTCAAAACATTCATTATTCAATAGAGCCCAATAGCAAAAACAAGCGTTTTGAATGAAGAATCACATTTCTTGGTAGAATCATGCAGGATTGAAATTTTTGATGGTTTTTTACTCCTCTCAACAGCCCAAACAAGTTTCTAAAAGGATGAGTTTGCAACTACTTTACTTTTGGAGAAAATTCAAAACATTCATTATTCAATAGGGCCCAAACTATCAAAAACCAGCGGTTTCAATGAACACACATTTCTTGGTAGAATCATGCAGGACTGAAATTTTTGATGTTTTTCTACTCCTCTCATGAGCCCAAACAAGTCTCTAAAAGCATGAGTTTGCAACTACTTTACTTTTGGAGAAAATTCAAAACATTCATTATTCAATAGAGCCCAATAGCAAAAACCAGCGTTTTGAATGAAGAATCACATTTCTTGGTAGAATCATGCAGGATTGAAATTTTTGATGGTTTTTTACTCCTCTCAACAGCCCAAACAAGTTTCTAAAAGGATGAGTTTGCAACTACTTTACTTTTGGAGAAAATTCAAAACATTCATTATTCAATAGAGCCCAATAGCAAAAATCAGGTTTTGAATGAAGAATCACATTTCTTGGTAGAATCATGCAGGACTGAAATTTTTGATGTTTTTCTACTCCTCTCATGAGCCCAAACAAGTCTCTAAAATCATGAGTTTGCAACTACTTTACTTTTGGAGAAAATTCAAAACATTCACTATTCAATAGAGCCCAATAGCAAAAATCAGGTTTTGAATGAAGAATCACATTTCTTGGTAAAATCATGCAGGATTGAAATTGTTGATGGTTTTTTACTCCTCTCAACAGCCCAAACAAGTTTCTAAAAGGATGAGTTTGCAACTACTTTACTTTTGGAGAAAATTCAAAACATTCATTATTCAATAGGGCCCAAACTATCAAAACCAGCGGTTTCAATGAACACACATTTCTTGGTAGAATCATGCAGGACTGAAATTTTTGATGTTTTTCTACTCCTCTCATGAGCCCAAACAAGTCTCTAAAAGCATGAGTTTGCAACTACTTTACTTTTGCAGAAAATTCAAAACATTCATTATTCAATAGAGCCCAATAGCAAAAATCAGGTTTTGAATGAAGAATCACATTTCTTGGTAGAATCATGCAGGATTGAAATTTTTGATGGTTTTTTACTCCTCTCAACAGCCCAAACAAGTTTCTAAAAGGATGAGTTTGCAACTACTTTACTTTTGGAGAAAATTCAAAACATTCATTATTCAATAGGGCCCAAAATATCAAAAGCCAGCGGTTTGAATGAACACACATTTCTTTTTAGAATTGTGCAGGACTGAAATTTTTGATGTTTTTCTACTCCTCTCATGAGCCCAAACAAGTCTCTAAAAGGATGAGTTTGCAACTACTTTACTTTTGGAGAAAATTCAAAACATTCATTATTCAATAGAGCCCAATAGCAAAAACCAGCGTTTTGAATGAAGAATCACATTTCTTGGTAGAATCAAGCAGGATTGAAATTTTTGATGGTTTTTTACTCCTCTCAAAAGCCCAAACAAGTTTCTAAAAGGATGAGTTTGCAACTACTTTACTTTTGGAGAAAATTCAAAACATTCATTATTCCATAGGGCCCAAACTATCAAAATCCAGTGGTTTGAATGAACACACATTTCTTGGTAGAATCATGCAGGACTGAAATTTTTGATGTTTTTACACTCCTCTCATGAGCCCAAACAAGTCTCTAAAAGAATGAGTTTGCAACTACTTTACTTTTGGAGAAAATTCAAAACATTCACTATTCAATAGAGCCCAATAGCAAAAATCAGGTTTTGAATGAAGAATCACATTTCTTGGTAAAATCATGCAGGTTTGAAATTTTTGATGGTTTTTTACTCCTCTCAACAGCCCAAACAAGTTTCTAAAAGGATGAGTTTGCAACTACTTTACTTTTGGAGAAAATTCAAAACATTCATTATTCAATAGGGCCCAAACTATCAAACACCAGCGGTTTCAATGAACACACATTTCTTGGTAGAATCATGCGGGACTGAAATTTTTGATGTTTTTCTACTCCTCTCATGAGCCCAAACAAGTTTCTAAAAGCATGAGTTTGCAACTACTTTACTTTTGGAGAAAATTCAAAACATTCATTATTCAATAGAGCCCAATAGCAAAAACCAGCGTTTTGAATGAAGAAACACATTTCTTGGTAGAATCATGCAGGATTGAAATTTTTGATGGTTTTTTACTCCTCTCAACAGCCCAAACAAGTTTCTAAAAGGATGAGTTTGCAATTACTTTACTTTTGGAGAAAATTCAAAACATTCATTATTCAATAGGGCCCAAACTATCAAAAACCAGCGGTTTCAATGAACACACATTTCTTGGTAGAATCATGCAGGACTGAAATTTTTGATATTTTTCTACTCCTCTCATGAGCCCAAACAAGTCTCTAAAAGCATGAGTTTGCAACTACTTTACTTTTGGAGAAAATTCAAAACATTCATTATTCAATAGAGCCCTATAGCAAAAACCAGCGTTTTGAATGAAGAATCACATTTCTTGGTAGAATCATGCAGGACTGAAATTTTTGATGTTTTTCTACTCCTCTCATGAGCCCAAACAAGTCTCTAAAATCATGAGTTTGCAACTACTTTACTTTTGGAGAAAATTCAAAACATTCACTATTCAATAGAGCCCAATAGCCAAAATCAGGTTTTGAATGAAGAATCACATTTCTTGGTAAAATCATGCAGGATTGAAATTTTTGATGGTTTTTTACTCCTCTCAACAGCCCAAACAAGTTTCTAAAAGGATGAGTTTGCAACTACTTTACTTTTGGAGAAAATTCAAAACATTCATTATTCAATAGGGCCCAAACTATCAAAAACCAGCGGTTTGAATGAACACACATTTCTTGGTAGAATCCTGCAGGACTGAAATTTTTGATGTTTTTCTACTCCTCTCATGAGCCCAAACAAGTCTCTAAAAGCATGAGTTTGCAACTACTTTACTTTTGGAGAAAATTCAAAACATTCACTATTCAATAGAGCCCAATAGCAAAAATCAGGTTTTGAATGAAGAATCACATTTCTTGGTAAAATCATGCAGGATTGAAATTTTTGATGGTTTTTTACTCCTCTCAACAGCCCAAACAAGTTTCTAAAAGGATGAGTTTGCAACTACTTTACTTTTGGAGAAAATTCAAAACATTCATTATTCAATAGGGCCCAAACTATATAAAACCAGCGGTTTCAATGAACACACATTTCTTGGTAGAATCATGCAGAACTGAAATTTTTGATGTTTTTCTACTCCTCTCATGAGCCCAAACAAGTCTCTAAAAGCATGAGTTTGCAACTACTTTACTTTTGGAGAAAATTCAAAACATTCATTATTCAATAGAGCCCAATAGCAAAAACCAGCGTTTTGAATGAAGAATCACATTTCTTGGTAGAATCATGCAGGATTGAAATTTTTGATGGTTTTTTACTCCTCTCAACAGCCCAAACAAGTTTCTAAAAGGATGAGTTTGCAACTACTTTACTTTTGGAGAAAATTCAAAACATTCATTATTCAATAGAGCCCAATAGCAAAAATCAGGTTTTGAATGAAGAATCACATTTCTTGGTAGAATCATGCAGGACTGAAATTTTTGATGTTTTTCTACTCCTCTCATGAGCCCAAACAACTCTCTAAAAGCATGAGTTTGCAACTACTTTACTTTTGGAGAAAATTCAAAACATTCATTATTCAATAGAGCCCAATAGCAAAAACAAGCGTTTTGAATGAAGAATCACATTTCTTGGTAGAATCATGCAGGATTGAAATTTTTGATGGTTTTTTACTCCTCTCAACAGCCCAAACAAGTTTCTAAAAGGATGAGTTTGCAACTACTTTACTTTTGGAGAAAATTCAAAACATTCATTATTCAATAGGGCCCAAACTATCAAAAACCAGCGGTTTCAATGAACACACATTTCTTGGTAGAATCATGCAGGACTGAAATTTTTGATGTTTTTCTACTCCTCTCATGAGCCCAAACAAGTCTCTAAAAGCATGAGTTTGCAACTACTTTACTTTTGGAGAAAATTCAAAACATTCATTATTCAATAGAGCCCAATAGCAAAAACCAGCGTTTTGAATGAAGAATCACATTTCTTGGTAGAATCATGCAGGATTGAAATTTTTGATGGTTTTTTACTCCTCTCAACAGCCCAAACAAGTTTCTAAAAGGATGAGTTTGCAACTACTTTACTTTTGGAGAAAATTCAAAACATTCATTATTCAATAGAGCCCAATAGCAAAAATCAGGTTTTGAATGAAGAATCACATTTCTTGGTAGAATCATGCAGGACTGAAATTTTTGATGTTTTTCTACTCCTCTCATGAGCCCAAACAAGTCTCTAAAATCATGAGTTTGCAACTACTTTACTTTTGGAGAAAATTCAAAACATTCACTATTCAATAGAGCCCAATAGCAAAAATCAGGTTTTGAATGAAGAATCACATTTCTTGGTAAAATCATGCAGGATTGAAATTGTTGATGGTTTTTTACTCCTCTCAACAGCCCAAACAAGTTTCTAAAAGGATGAGTTTGCAACTACTTTACTTTTGGAGAAAATTCAAAACATTCATTATTCAATAGGGCCCAAACTATCAAAACCAGCGGTTTCAATGAACACACATTTCTTGGTAGAATCATGCAGGACTGAAATTTTTGATGTTTTTCTACTCCTCTCATGAGCCCAAACAAGTCTCTAAAAGCATGAGTTTGCAACTACTTTACTTTTGCAGAAAATTCAAAACATTCATTATTCAATACAGCCCAATAGCAAAAATCAGGTTTTGAATGAAGAATCACATTTCTTGGTAGAATCATGCAGGATTGAAATTTTTGATGGTTTTTTACTCCTCTCAACAGCCCAAACAAGTTTCTAAAAGGATGAGTTTGCAACTACTTTACTTTTGGAGAAAATTCAAAACATTCATTATTCAATAGGGCCCAAAATATCAAAAGCCAGCGGTTTGAATGAACACACATTTCTTTTTAGAATTGTGCAGGACTGAAATTTTTGATGTTTTTCTACTCCTCTCATGAGCCCAAACAAGTCTCTAAAAGGATGAGTTTGCAACTACTTTACTTTTGGAGAAAATTCAAAACATTCATTATTCAATAGAGCCCAATAGCAAAAACCAGCGTTTTGAATGAAGAATCACATTTCTTGGTAGAATCAAGCAGGATTGAAATTTTTGATGGTTTTTTACTCCTCTCAAAAGCCCAAACAAGTTTCTAAAAGGATGAGTTTGCAACTACTTTACTTTTGGAGAAAATTCAAAACATTCATTATTCCATAGGGCCCAAACTATCAAAAACCAGCGGTTTGAATGAACACACATTTCTTGGTAGAATCATGCAGGACTGAAATTTTTGATGTTTTTACACTCCTCTCATGAGCCCAAACAAGTCTCTAAAAGCATGAGTTTGCAACTACTTTACTTTTGGAGAAAATTCAAAACATTCACTATTCAATAGAGCCCAATAGCAAAAATCAGGTTTTGAATGAAGAATCACATTTCTTGGTAAAATCATGCAGGATTGAAATTTGTGATGGTTTTTTACTCCTCTCAACAGCCCAAACAAGTTTCTAAAAGGATGAGTTTGCAACTACTTTACTTTTGGAGAAAATTCAAAACATTCATTATTCAATAGGGCCCAAACTAACAAACACCAGCGGTTTCAATGAACACACATTTCTTGGTAGAATCATGCGGGACTGAAATTTTTGATGTTTTTCTACTCCTCTCATGAGCCCAAACAAGTTTCTAAAAGCATGAGTTTACAACTACTTTACTTTTGGAGAAAATTCAAAACATTCATTATTCAATAGAGCCCAATAGCAAAAACCAGCGTTTTGAATGAAGAAACACATTTCTTGGTAGAATCATGCAGGATTGAAATTTTTGATGGTTTTTTACTCCTCTCAACAGCCCAAACAAGTTTCTAAAAGGATGAGTTTGCAACTACTTTACCTTTGGAGAAAATTCAAAACATTCATTATTCAATAGGGCCCAAACTATCAAAAACCAGCGGTTTCAATGAACACACATTTCTTGGTAGAATCATGTAGGACTGAAATTTTTGATATTTTTCTACTCCTCTCATGAGCCCAAACAAGTCTCTAAAAGCATGAGTTTGCAACTACTTTCCTTTTGGAGAAAATTCAAAACATTCATTATTCAATAGAGCACAATAGCAAAAACCAGCGTTTTGAATGAAGAATCACATTTCTTGGTAGAATCATGCAGGACTGAAATTTTTGATGTTTTTCTACTCCTCTCATGAGCCCAAACAAGTCTCTAAAATCATGAGTTTGCAACTACTTTACTTTTGGAGAAAATTCAAAACATTCACTATTCAATAGAGCCCAATAGCCAAAATCAGGTTTTGAATGAAGAATCACATTTCTTGGTAAAATCATGCAGGATTGAAATTTTTGATGGTTTTTTACTCCTCTCAACAGCCCAAACAATTTTCTAAAAGGATGAGTTTGCAACTACTTTACTTTTCGAGAAAATTCAAAACATTCATTATTCAATAGGGCCCAAACAATCAAAAACCAGCGGTTTGAATGAACACACATTTCTTGGTAGAATCCTGCAGGACTGAAATTTTTGATGTTTTTCTACTCCTCTCATGAGCCCAAACAAGTCTCTAAAAGCATGAGTTTGCAACTACTTTACTTTTGGAGAAAATTCAAAACATTCACTATTCAATAGAGCCCAATAGCAAAAATCAGGTTTTGAATGAAGAATCACATTTCTTGGTAAAATCATGCAGGATTGAAATTTTTGATGGTTTTTTACTCCTCTCAACAGCCCAAACAAGTTTCTAAAAGGATGAGTTTGCAACTACTTTACTTTTGGAGAAAATTCAAAACATTCATTATTCAATAGGGCCCAAACTATCTAAAACCAGCGGTTTCAATGAACACACATTTCTTGGTAGAATCATGCAGAACTGAAATTTTTGATGTTTTTCTACTCCTCTCATGAGCCCAAACAAGTCTCTAAAAGCATGAGTTTGCAACTACTTTACTTTTGGAGAAAATTCAAACATTCATTATTCAATAGAGCCCAATAGCAAAAACCAGCGTTTTGAATGAAGAATCACATTTCTTGGTAGAATCATGCAGGATTGAAATTTTTGATGGTTTTTTACTCCTCTCAACAGCCCAAACAAGTTTCTAAAAGGATGAGTTTGCAACTACTTTACTTTTGGAGAAAATTCAAAACATTCATTATTCAATAGAGCCCAATAGCAAAAATCAGGTTTTGAATGAAGAATCACATTTCTTGGTAGAATCATGCAGGACTGAAATTTTTGATGTTTTTCTACTCCTCTCATGAGCCCAAACAACTCTCTAAAAGCATGAGTTTGCAACTACTTTACTTTTGGAGAAAATTCAAAACATTCATTATTCAATAGAGCCCAATAGCAAAAACAAGCGTTTTGAATGAAGAATCACATTTCTTGGTAGAATCATGCAGGATTGAAATTTTTGATGGTTTTTTACTCCTCTCAACAGCCCAAACAAGTTTCTAAAAGGATGAGTTTGCAACTACTTTACTTTTGGAGAAAATTCAAAACATTCATTATTCAATAGGGCCCAAACTATCAAAAACCAGCGGTTTCAATGAACACACATTTCTTGGTAGAATCATGCAGGACTGAAATTTTTGATGTTTTTCTACTCCTCTCATGAGCCCAAACAAGTCTCTAAAAGCATGAGTTTGCAACTACTTTACTTTTGGAGAAAATTCAAAACATTCATTATTCAATAGAGCCCAATAGCAAAAACCAGCGTTTTGAATGAAGAATCACATTTCTTGGTAGAATCATGCAGGATTGAAATTTTTGATGGTTTTTTACTCCTCTCAACAGCCCAAACAAGTTTCTAAAAGGATGAGTTTGCAACTACTTTACTTTTGGAGAAAATTCAAAACATTCATTATTCAATAGAGCCCAATAGCAAAAATCAGGTTTTGAATGAAGAATCACATTTCTTGGTAGAATCATGCAGGACTGAAATTTTTGATGTTTTTCTACTCCTCTCATGAGCCCAAACAAGTCTCTAAAATCATGAGTTTGCAACTACTTTACTTTTGGAGAAAATTCAAAACATTCACTATTCAATAGAGCCCAAAAGCAAAAATCAGGTGTTGAATGAAGAATCACATTTCTTGGTAAAATCATGCAGGATTGAAATTTTTGATGGTTTTTTACTCCTCTCAACAGCCCAAACAAGTTTCTAAAAGGATGAGTTTGCAACTACTTTACTTTTGGAGAAAATTCAAAACATTCATTATTCAATAGGGCCCAAACTATCAAAAACCAGCGGTTTCAATGAACACACATTTCTTGGTAGAATCATGCAGGACTGAAATTTTTGATGTTTTTCTACTCCTCTCATGAGCCCAAACAAGTCTCTAAAAGCATGAGTTTGCAACTACTTTACTTTTGGAGAAAATTCAAAACATTCATTATTCAATAGAGCCCAATAGCAAAAACCAGCGTTTTGAATGAAGAATCACATTTCTTGGTAGAATCATGCAGGATTGAAATTTTTGATGGTTTTTTACTCCTCTCAACAGCCCAAACAAGTTTCTAAAAGGATGAGTTTGCAACTACTTTACTTTTGGAGAAAATTCAAAACATTCATTATTCAATAGGGCCCAAACTATCAAAAACCAGCGGTTTCAATGAACACACATTTCTTGGTAGAATCATGCAGGACTGAAATTTTTGATGTTTTTCTACTCCTCTCATGAGCCCAAACAAGTCTCTAAAAGCATGAGTTTGCAACTACTTTACTTTTGGAGAAAATTCAAAACATTCATTATTCAATAGAGCCCAATAGCAAAAACCAGCGTTTTGAATGAAGAATCACATTTCTTGGTAGAATCATGCAGGATTGAAATTTTTGATGGTTTTTTACTCCTCTCAACAGCCCAAACAAGTTTCTAAAAGGATGAGTTTGCAACTACTTTACTTTTGGAGAAAATTCAAAACATTCATTATTCAATAGGGCCCAAACTATCAAAAACCAGCGGTTTGAATGAACACACATTTCTTGGTAGAATCATGCAGGACTGAAATTTTTGATGTTTTTCTACTCCTCTCATGAGCCCAAACAAGTCTCTAAAAGCATGAGTTTGCAACTACTTTACTTTTGGAGAAAATTCAAAACATTCACTATTCAATAGAGCCCAATAGCAAAAATCAGGTTTTGAATGAAGAATCACATTTCTTGGTAAAATCATGCAGGATTGAAATTTTTGATGGTTTTTTACTCCTCTCAACAGCCCAAACAAGTTTCTAAAAGGATGAGTTTGCAACTACTTTACTTTTGGAGAAAATTCAAAACATTCATTATTCAATAGGGCCCAAACTATCAAAAACCAGTGGTTTCAATGAACACACATTTCTTGGTAGAATCATGCAGGACTGAAATTTTTGATGTTTTTCTACTCCTCTCATGAGCCCAAACAAGTCTCTAAAAGCATGAGTTTGCAACTACTTTACTTTTGGAGAAAATTCAAAACATTCATTATTCAATAGAGCCCAATAGCAAAAACCAGCGTTTTGAATGAAGAATCACATTTCTTGGTAGAATCATGCAGGATTGAAATTTTTGATGGTATTTTACTCCTCTCAACAGCCCAAACAAGTTTCTAAAAGGATGAGTTTGCAGCTACTTTACTTTTGGAGAAAATTCAAAACATTCATTATTCAATAGGGCCCAAACTATCAAAAACCAGCGGTTTCAATGAACACACATTTCTTGGTAGAATCATGCAGGACTGAAATTTTTGATGTTTTTCTACTCCTCTCATGAGCCCAAACAAGTCTCTAAAAGCATGAGTTTGCAACTACTTTACTTTTGGAGAAAATTCAAAACATTCATTATTCAATAGAGCCCAATAGCAAAAACCAGCGTTTTGAATGAAGAATCACATTTCTTGGTAGAATCATGCAGGATTGAAATTTTTGATGGTTTTTTACTCCTCTCAACAGCCCAAACAAGTTTCTAAAAGGATGAGTTTGCAACTACTTTACTTTTGGAGAAAATTCAAAACATTCATTATTCAATAGAGCCCAATAGCAAAAATCAGGTTTTGAATGAAGAATCACATTTCTTGGTAGAATCATGCAGGACTGAAATTTTTGATGTTTTTCTACTCCTCTCATGAGCCCAAACAAGTCTCTAAAATCATGAGTTTGCAACTACTTTACTTTTGGAGAAAATTCAAAACATTCACTATTCAATAGAGCCCAAAAGCAAAAATCAGGTGTTGAATGAAGAATCACATTTCTTGGTAAAATCATGCAGGATTGAAATTTTTGATGGTTTTTTACTCCTCTCAACAGCCCAAACAAGTTTCTAAAAGGATGAGTTTGCAACTACTTTACTTTTGGAGAAAATTCAAAACATTCATTATTCAATAGGGCCCAAACTATCAAAAACCAGCGGTTTCAATGAACACACATTTCTTGGTAGAATCATGCAGGACTGAAATTTTTGATGTTTTTCTACTCCTCTCATGAGCCCAAACAAGTCTCTAAAAGCATGAGTTTGCAACTACTTTACTTTTGGAGAAAATTCAAAACATTCATTATTCAATAGAGCCCAATAGCAAAAACCAGCGTTTTGAATGAAGAATCACATTTCTTGGTAGAATCATGCAGGATTGAAATTTTTGATGGTTTTTTACTCCTCTCAACAGCCCAAACAAGTTTCTAAAAGGATGAGTTTGCAACTACTTTACTTTTGGAGAAAATTCAAAACATTCATTATTCAATAGGGCCCAAACTATCAAAAACCAGTGGTTTCAATGAACACACATTTCTTGGTAGAATCATGCAGGACTGAAATTTTTGATGTTTTTCTACTCCTCTCATGAGCCCAAACAAGTCTCTAAAAGCATGAGTTTGCAACTACTTTACTTTTGGAGAAAATTCAAAACATTCATTATTCAATAGAGCCCAATAGCAAAAACCAGCGTTTTGAATGAAGAATCACATTTCTTGGTAGAATCATGCAGGATTGAAATTTTTGATGGTTTTTTACTCCTCTCAACAGCCCAAACAAGTTTCTAAAAGGATGAGTTTGCAACTACTTTACTTTTGGAGAAAATTCAAAACATTCATTATTCAATAGGGCCCAAACTATCAAAAACCAGCGGTTTGAATGAACACACATTTCTTGGTAGAATCATGCAGGACTGAAATTTTTGATGTTTTTCTACTCTTCTCATGAGCCCAAACAAGTCTCTAAAAGCATGAGTTTGCAACTACTTTACTTTTGGAGAAAATTCAAAACATTCACTATTCAATAGAGCCCAATAGCAAAAATCAGGTTTTGAATGAAGAATCACATTTCTTGGTAAAATCATGCAGGATTGAAATTTTTGATGGTTTTTTACTCCTCTCAACAGCCCAAACAAGTTTCTAAAAGGATGAGTTTGCAACTACTTTACTTTTGGAGAAAATTCAAAACATTCATTATTCAATAGGGCCCAAACTATCAAAAACCAGTGGTTTCAATGAACACACATTTCTTGGTAGAATCATGCAGGACTGAAATTTTTGATGTTTTTCTACTCCTCTCATGAGCCCAAACAAGTCTCTAAAAGCATGAGTTTGCAACTACTTTACTTTTGGAGAAAATTCAAAACATTCATTATTCAATAGAGCCCAATAGCAAAAACCAGCGTTTTGAATGAAGAATCACATTTCTTGGTAGAATCATGCAGGATTGAAATTTTTGATGGTATTTTACTCCTCTCAACAGCCCAAACAAGTTTCTAAAAGGATGAGTTTGCAGCTACTTTACTTTTGGAGAAAATTCAAAACATTCATTATTCAATAGGGCCCAAACTATCAAAAACCAGCGGTTTCAATGAACACACATTTCTTGGTAGAATCATGCAGGACTGAAATTTTTGATGTTTTTCTACTCCTCTCATGAGCCCAAACAAGTCTCTAAAAGCATGAGTTTGCAACTACTTTACTTTTGGAGAAAATTCAAAACATTCATTATTCAATAGAGCCCAATAACAAAAACCAGCGTTTTGAATGAAGAATCACATTTCTTGGTAGAATCATGCAGGATTGAAATTTTTGATGGTTTTTTACTCCTCTCAACAGCCCAAACAAGTTTCTAAAAGGATGAGTTTGCAACTACTTTACTTTTGGAGAAAATTCAAAACAGTCATTATTCAATAGAGCCCAATAGCAAAAATCAGGTTTTGAATGAAGAATCACATTTCTTGGTAGAATCATGCAGGACTGAAATTTTTGATGTTTTTCTACTCCTCTCATGAGCCCAAACAAGTCTCTAAAATCATGAGTTTGCAACTACTTTACTTTTGGAGAAAATTCAAAACATTCACTATTCAATAGAGCCCAATAGCAAAAATCAGGTTTTGAATGAAGAATCACATTTCTTGGTAAAATCATGCAGGATTGAAATTTTTGATGTTTTTTTACTCCTCTCAACAGCCCAAGCAAGTTTCTAAAAGGATGTTTGCAACTACTTTACTTTTGGAGAAAATTCAAAACATTCATTATTCAATAGGGCCCAAACTATCAAAAACCAGCGGTTTCAATGAACACACATTTCTTGGTAGAATCATGCAGGACTGAAATTTTTGATGTTTTTCTACTCCTCTCATGAGCCCAAACAAGTCTCTAAAAGCATGAGTTTGCAACTACTTTACTTTTGGAGAAAATTCAAAACATTCATTATTCAATAGAGCCCAATAGCAAAAACCAGCGTTTTGAATGAAGAATCACATTTCTTGGTAGAATCATGCAGGATTGAAATTTTTGATGGTTTTTTACTCCTCTCAACAGCCCAAACAAGTTTCTAAAAGGATGAGTTTGCAACTACTTTACTTTTGGAGAAAATTCAAAACATTCATTATTCAATAGGGCCCAAACTATCAAAAACCAGCGGTTTCAATGAACACACATTTCTTGGTAGAATCATGCAGGACTGAAATTTTTGATGTTTTTCTACTCCTCTCATGAGCCCAAACAAGTCTCTAAAAGCATGAGTTTGCAACTACTTTACTTTTGGAGAAAATTCAAAACATTCATTATTCAATAGAGCCCAATAGCAAAAACCAGCGTTTTGAATGAAGAATCACATTTCTTGGTAGAATCATGCAGGATTGAAATTTTTGATGGTTTTTTACTCCTCTCAACAGCCCAAACAAGTTTCTAAAAGGATGAGTTTGCAACTACTTTACTTTTGGAGAAAATTCAAAACATTCATTATTCAATAGGGCCCAAACTATCAAAAACCAGCGGTTTCAATGAACACACATTTCTTGGTAGAATCATGCAGGACTGAAATTTTTGATGTTTTTCTACTCCTCTCATGAGCCCAAACAAGTCTCTAAAAGCATGAGTTTGCAACTACTTTACTTTTGGAGAAAATTCAAAACATTCATTATTCAATAGGGCCCAAACTATCAAAAACCAGCGGTTTCAATGAACACACATTTCTTGGTAGAATCATGCAGGACTGAAATTTTTGATGTTTTTCTACTCCTCTCATGAGCCCAAACAAGTCTCTAAAAGCATGAGTTTGCAACTACTTTACTTTTGGAGAAAATTCAAAACATTCATTATTCAATAGAGCCCAATAGCAAAAACCAGCGTTTTGAATGAAGAATCACATTTCTTGGTAGAATCATGCAGGATTGAAATTTTTGATGGTTTTTTACTCCTCTCAACAGCCCAAACAAGTTTCTAAAAGGATGAGTTTGCAACTACTTTACTTTTGGAGAAAATTCAAAACATTCATTATTCAATAGGGCCCAAACTATCAAAAACCAGTGGTTTCAATGAACACACATTTCTTGGTAGAATCATGCAGGACTGAAATTTTTGATGTTTTTCTACTCCTCTCATGAGCCCAAACAAGTCTCTAAAAGCATGAGTTTGCAACTACTTTACTTTTGGAGAAAATTCAAAACATTCATTATTCAATAGAGCCCAATAGCAAAAACCAGCGTTTTGAATGAAGAATCACATTTCTTGGTAGAATCATGCAGGATTGAAATTTTTGATGGTTTTTTACTCCTCTCAACAGCCCAAACAAGTTTCTAAAAGGATGAGTTTGCAACTACTTTACTTTTGGAGAAAATTCAAAACATTCATTATTCAATAGGGCCCAAACTATCAAAAACCAGCGGTTTGAATGAACACACATTTCTTGGTAGAATCATGCAGGACTGAAATTTTTGATGTTTTTCTACTCCTCTCATGAGCCCAAACAAGTCTCTAAAAGCATGAGTTTGCAACTACTTTACTTTTGGAGAAAATTCAAAACATTCATTATTCAATAGAGCCCAATAGCAAAAACCAGCGTTTTGAATGAAGAATCACATTTCTTGGTAGAATCATGCAGGATTGAAATTTTTGATGGTATTTTACTCCTCTCAACAGCCCAAACAAGTTTCTAAAAGGATGAGTTTGCAGCTACTTTACTTTTGGAGAAAATTCAAAACATTCATTATTCAATAGGGCCCAAACTATCAAAAACCAGCGGTTTCAATGAACACACATTTCTTGGTAGAATCATGCAGGACTGAAATTTTTGATGTTTTTCTACTCCTCTCATGAGCCCAAACAAGTCTCTAAAAGCATGAGTTTGCAACTACTTTACTTTTGGAGAAAATTCAAAACATTCATTATTCAATAGAGCCCAATAACAAAAACCAGCGTTTTGAATGAAGAATCACATTTCTTGGTAGAATCATGCAGGATTGAAATTTTTGATGGTTTTTTACTCCTCTCAACAGCCCAAACAAGTTTCTAAAAGGATGAGTTTGCAACTACTTTACTTTTGGAGAAAATTCAAAACATTCATTATTCAATAGAGCCCAATAGCAAAAATCAGGTTTTGAATGAAGAATCACATTTCTTGGTAGAATCATGCAGGACTGAAATTTTTGATGTTTTTCTACTCCTCTCATGAGCCCAAACAAGTCTCTAAAATCATGAGTTTGCAACTACTTTACTTTTGGAGAAAATTCAAAACATTCACTATTCAATAGAGCCCAATAGCAAAAATCAGGTTTTGAATGAAGAATCACATTTCTTGGTAAAATCATGCAGGATTGAAATTTTTGATGTTTTTTTACTCCTCTCAACAGCCCAAGCAAGTTTCTAAAAGGATGTTTGCAACTACTTTACTTTTGGAGAAAATTCAAAACATTCATTATTCAATAGGGCCCAAACTATCAAAAACCAGCGGTTTCAATGAACACACATTTCTTGGTAGAATCATGCAGGACTGAAATTTTTGATGTTTTTCTACTCCTCTCATGAGCCCAAACAAGTCTCTAAAAGCATGAGTTTGCAACTACTTTACTTTTGGAGAAAATTCAAAACATTCATTATTCAATAGAGCCCAATAGCAAAAACCAGCGTTTTGAATGAAGAATCACATTTCTTGGTAGAATCATGCAGGATTGAAATTTTTGATGGTTTTTTACTCCTCTCAACAGCCCAAACAAGTTTCTAAAAGGATGAATTTGCAACTACTTTACTTTTGGAGAAAATTCAAAACATTCATTATTCAATAGGGCCCAAACTATCAAAAACCAGCGGTTTGAATGAACACACATTTCTTGGTAGAATCATGCAGGACTGAAATTTTTGATGTTTTTCTACTCCTCTCATGAGCCCAAACAAGTCTCTAAAAGCATGAGTTTGCAACTACTTTACTTTTGGAGAAAATTCAAAACATTCACTATTCAATAGAGCCCAATAGCAAAAATCAGGTTTTGAATGAAGAATCACATTTCTTGGTAAAATCAAGCAGGATTGAAATTTTTGATGGTTTTTTACTCCTCTCAACAGCCCAAACAAGTTTCTAAAAGGATGAGTTTGCAACTACTTTACTTTTGGAGAAAATTCAAAACATTCATTATTCAATAGGGCCCAAACTATCAAAAACCAGTGGTTTCAATGAACACACATTTCTTGGTAGAATCATGCAGGACTGAAATTTTTGATGTTTTTCTACTCCTCTCATGAGCCCAAACAAGTCTCTAAAAGCATGAGTTTGCAACTACTTTACTTTTGGAGAAAATTCAAAACATTCATTATTCAATAGAGCCCAATAGCAAAAACCAGCCTTTTGAATGAAGAATCACATTTCTTGGTAGAATCATGCAGGATTGAAATTTTTGATGGTTTTTTACTCCTCTCAACAGCCCAAACAAGTTTCTAAAAGGATGAGTTTGCAGCTACTTTACTTTTAGAGAAAATTCAAAACATTCATTATTCAATAGGGCCCAAACTATCAAAAACCAGTGGTTTCACTGAACACACATTTCTTGGTAGAATCATGCAGGACTGAAATTTTTGATGTTTTTCTACTCCTCTCATGAGCCCAAACAAGTCTCTAAAAGCATGAGTTTGCAACTACTTTACTT
This sequence comes from Dendrobates tinctorius, assembly GCF_039654945.1. Taxonomy (NCBI): domain Eukaryota; kingdom Metazoa; phylum Chordata; class Amphibia; order Anura; family Dendrobatidae; genus Dendrobates; species Dendrobates tinctorius. Next base: position 942,034 of record NW_027361777.1, on the reverse strand, counting down.
TTGGACAAAATTCAAAACATTCATTATTCAATAGAGCCCAATAACAAAAACCAGCGTTTTGAATGAAGAATCACATTTCTTGGTAGAATCATGCAGGATTGAAATTTTTGATGGTTTTTTACTCCTCTCAACAGCCCAAACAAGTTTCTAAAAGGATGAGTTTGCAACTACTTTACTTTTGGAGAAAATTCAAAACATTCATTATTCAGTAGAGCCCAATAGCAAAAATCAGGTTTTGAATGAAGAATCACATTTCTTGGTAGAATCATGCAGGACTGAAATTTTTGATGTTTTTCTACTCCTCTCATGAGCCCAAACAAGTCTCTAAAATCATGAGTTTGCAACTACTTTACTTTTGGAGAAAATTCAAAACATTCACAATTCAATAGAGCCCAATAGCAAAAATCAGGTTTTGAATGAAGAATCACATTTCTTGGTAAAATCATGCAGGATTGAAATTTTTGATGGTTTTTTACTCCTCTCAACAGCCCAAGCAAGTTTCTAAAAGGATGTTTGCAACTACTTTACTTTTGGAGAAAATTCAAAACATTCATTATTCAATAGGGCCCAAACTATCAAAAACCAGCGGTTTGAATGAACACACGTTTCTTGGTAGAATCATGCAGGACTGAAATTTTTGATGTTTTTCTACTCCTCTCATGAGCCCAAACAAGTCTCTAAAAGCATGAGTTTGCAACTACTTTACTTTTGGAGAAAATTCAAAACATTTACTATTCAATAGAGCCCAATAGCAAAAATCAGGTTTTGAATGAAGAATCACATTTCTTGGTAAAATCATGCAGGATTGAAATTGTTGATGGTTTTTTACTCCTCTCAACAGCCCAAACAAGTTTCTAAAAGGATGAGTTTGCAACTACTTTACTTTTGGAGAAAATTCAAAACATTCATTATTCAATAGGGCCCAAACTATCAAAAACCAGCGGTTTCAATGAACACACATTTCTTGGTAGAATCATGCAGGACTGAAATTTTTGATGTTTTTCTACTTCTCTCATGAGCCCAAACAAGTCTCTAAAAGCATGAGTTTGCAACTACTTTACTTTTGCAGAAAATTCAAAACATTCATTATTCAATAGAGCCCAATAGCAAAAATCAGGTTTTGAATGAAGAATCACATTTCTTGGTAGAATCATGCAGGATTGAAATTTTTGATGGTTTTTTACTCCTCTCAACAGCCCAAACAAGTTTCTAAAAGGATGAGTTTGCAACTACTTTACTTTTGGAGAAAATTCAAAACATTCATTATTCAATAGGGCCCAAAATATCAAAAGCCAGCGGTTTGAATGAACACACATTTCTTGGTAGAATCGTGCAGGACTGAAATTTTTGATGTTTTTCTACTCCTCTCATGAGCCCAAACAAGTCTCTAAAAGGATGAGTTTGCAACTACTTTACTTTTGGAGAAAATTCAAAACATTCATTATTCAATAGAGCCCAATAGCAAAAACCAGAGTTTTGAATGAAAAATCACATTTCTTGGTAGAATCATGCAGGATTGAAATTTTTGATGGTTTTTTACTCCTCTCAAAAGCCCAAACAAGTTTCTAAAAGGATGAGTTTGCAACTACTTTACTTTTGGAGAAAATTCAAAACATTCATTATTCAATAGGGCCCAAACTATCAAAAACCAGCGGTTTGAATGAACACACATTTCTTGGTAGAATCATGCAGGACTGAAATTTTTGATGTTTTTACACTCCTCTCATGAGCCCAAACAAGTCTCTAAAAGCATGAGTTTGCAACTACTTTACTTTTGGAGAAAATTCAAAACATTCACTATTCAATAGAGCCCAATAGCAAAAATCAGGTTTTGAATGAAGAATCACATTTCTTGGTAAAATCATGCAGGATTGAAATTTTTGATGGTTTTTTACTCCTCTCAACAGCCCAAACAAGTTTCTAAAAGGATGAGTTTGCAACTACTTTACTTTTGGAGAAAATTCAAAACATTCATTATTCAATAGGGCCCAAACTATCAAAAACCAGCGATTTGAATGAACACACATTTCTTGGTAGAATCATGCAGGACTGAAATTTTTGATGTTTTTCTACTCCTCTCATGAGCCCAAACAAGTCTCTAAAAGCATGAGTTTGCAACTACTTTACTTTTGGAGAAAATTCAAAACATTCACTATTCAATAGAGCCCAATAGCAAAAATCAGGTTTTGAATGAAGAATCACATTTCTTGGTAAAATCATGCAGGATTGAAATTTTTGATGGTTTTTTACTCCTCTCAACAGCCCAAACAAGTTTCTAAAAGGATGAGTTTGCAACTACTTTACTTTTGGAGAAAATTCAAAACATTCATTATTCAATAGGGCCCAAACAATCTAAAACCAGCGGTTTCAATGAACACACATTTCTTGGTAGAATCATGCAGGACTGAAATTTTTGATGTTTTTCTACTCCTCTCATGAGCCCAAACAAGTCTCTAAAAGCATGAGTTTGCAACTACTTTACTTTTGGAGAAAATTCAAAACATTCACTATTCAATAGAGCCCAATAGCAAAAATCAGGTTTTGAATGAAGAATCACATTTCTTGGTAAAATCATGCAGGATTGAAATTTTTGATGGTTTTTTACTCCTCTCAACAGCCCAAACAAGTTTCTAAAAGGATGAGTTTGCAACTACTTTACTTTTGGAGAAAATTCAAAACATTCATTATTCAATAGTGCCCAATAGCAAAAATCAGGTTTTGAATGAAGAATCACATTTCTTGGTAGAATCATGCAGGACTGAAATTTTTGATGTTTTTCTACTCCTCTCATGAGCCCAAACAAGTCTCTAAAATCATGAGTTTGCAACTACTTTACTTTTGGAGAAAATTCAAAACATTCACTATTCAATAGAGCCCAATAGCAAAAATCAGGTTTTGAATGAAGAATCACATTTCTTGGTAAAATCATGCAGGATTGAAATTTTTGATGTTTTTTTACTCCTCTCAACAGCCCAAGCAAGTTTCTAAAAGGATGAGTTTGCAACTACTTTACTTTTGGAGAAAATTCAAAACATTCATTATTCAATAGGGCCCAAACTATCAAAAACCAGTGGTTTCAATGAACACACATTTCTTGGTAGAATCATGCAGGACTGAAATTTTTGATGTTTTTCTACTCCTCTCATGAGCCCAAACAAGTCTCTAAAAGCATGAGTTTGCAACTACTTTACTTTTGGAGAAAATTCAAAACATTCATTATTCAATAGAGCCCAATAGCAAAAACCAGCGTTTTGAATGAAGAATCACATTTCTTGGTAGAATCATGCAGGATTGAAATTTTTGATGGTATTTTACTCCTCTCAACAGCCCAAACAAGTTTCTAAAAGGATGAGTTTGCAGCTACTTTACTTTTGGAGAAAATTCAAAACATTCATTATTCAATAGGGCCCAAACTATCAAAAACCAGCGGTTTCAATGAACACACATTTCTTGGTAGAATCATGCAGGACTGAAATTTTTGATGTTTTTCTACTCCTCTCATGAGCCCAAACAAGTCTCTAAAAGCATGAGTTTGCAACTACTTTACTTTTGGAGAAAATTCAAAACATTCATTATTCAATAGAGCCCAATAACAAAAACCAGCGTTTTGAATGAAGAATCACATTTCTTGGTAGAATCATGCAGGATTGAAATTTTTGATGGTTTTTTACTCCTCTCAACAGCCCAAACAAGTTTCTAAAAGGATGAGTTTGCAACTACTTTACTTTTGGAGAAAATTCAAAACATTCATTATTCAATAGAGCCCAATAGCAAAAATCAGGTTTTGAATGAAGAATCACATTTCTTGGTAGAATCATGCAGGACTGAAATTTTTGATGTTTTTCTACTCCTCTCATGAGCCCAAACAAGTCTCTAAAATCATGAGTTTGCAACTACTTTACTTTTGGAGAAAATTCAAAACATTCACTATTCAATAGAGCCCAATAGCAAAAATCAGGTTTTGAATGAAGAATCACATTTCTTGGTAAAATCATGCAGGATTGAAATTTTTGATGTTTTTTTACTCCTCTCAACAGCCCAAGCAAGTTTCTAAAAGGATGTTTGCAACTACTTTACTTTTGGAGAAAATTCAAAACATTCATTATTCAATAGGGCCCAAACTATCAAAAACCAGCGGTTTCAATGAACACACATTTCTTGGTAGAATCATGCAGGACTGAAATTTTTGATGTTTTTCTACTCCTCTCATGAGCCCAAACAAGTCTCTAAAAGCATGAGTTTGCAACTACTTTACTTTTGGAGAAAATTCAAAACATTCATTATTCAATAGAGCCCAATAGCAAAAACCAGCGTTTTGAATGAAGAATCACATTTCTTGGTAGAATCATGCAGGATTGAAATTTTTGATGGTTTTTTACTCCTCTCAACAGCCCAAACAAGTTTCTAAAAGGATGAGTTTGCAGCTACTTTACTTTTAGAGAAAATTCAAAACATTCATTATTCAATAGGGCCCAAACTATCAAAAACCAGTGGTTTCACTGAACACACATTTCTTGGTAGAATCATGCAGGACTGAAATTTTTGATGTTTTTCTACTCCTCTCATGAGCCCAAACAAGTCTCTAAAAGCATGAGTTTGCAACTACTTTACTTTTGGACAAAATTCAAAACATTCATTATTCAATAGAGCCCAATAACAAAAACCAGCGTTTTGAATGAAGAATCACATTTCTTGGTAGAATCATGCAGGATTGAAATTTTTGATGGTTTTTTACTCCTCTCAACAGCCCAAACAAGTTTCTAAAAGGATGAGTTTGCAACTACTTTACTTTTGGAGAAAATTCAAAACATTCATTATTCAGTAGAGCCCAATAGCAAAAATCAGGTTTTGAATGAAGAATCACATTTCTTGGTAGAATCATGCAGGACTGAAATTTTTGATGTTTTTCTACTCCTCTCATGAGCCCAAACAAGTCTCTAAAATCATGAGTTTGCAACTACTTTACTTTTGGAGAAAATTCAAAACATTCACAATTCAATAGAGCCCAATAGCAAAAATCAGGTTTTGAATGAAGAATCACATTTCTTGGTAAAATCATGCAGGATTGAAATTTTTGATGGTTTTTTACTCCTCTCAACAGCCCAAGCAAGTTTCTAAAAGGATGTTTGCAACTACTTTACTTTTGGAGAAAATTCAAAACATTCATTATTCAATAGGGCCCAAACTATCAAAAACCAGCGGTTTGAATGAACACACGTTTCTTGGTAGAATCATGCAGGACTGAAATTTTTGATGTTTTTCTACTCCTCTCATGAGCTCAAACAAGTCTCTAAAAGCATGAGTTTGCAACTACTTTACTTTTGGAGAAAATTCAAAACATTTACTATTCAATAGAGCCCAATAGCAAAAATCAGGTTTTGAATGAAGAATCACATTTCTTGGTAAAATCATGCAGGATTGAAATTTTTGATGGTTTTTTACTCCTCTCAACAGCCCAAACAAGTTTCTAAAAGGATGAGTTTGCAACTACTTTACTTTTGGAGAAAATTCAAAACATTCATTATTCAATAGGGCCCAAACTATCAAAAACCAGCGATTTGAATGAACACACATTTCTTGGTAGAATCATGCAGGACTGAAATTTTTGATGTTTTTCTACTCCTCTCATGAGCCCAAACAAGTCTCTAAAAGCATGAGTTTGCAACTACTTTACTTTTGGAGAAAATTCAAAACATTCACTATTCAATAGAGCCCAATAGCAAAAATCAGGTTTTGAATGAAGAATCACATTTCTTGGTAAAATCATGCAGGATTGAAATTTTTGATGGTTTTTTACTCCTCTCAACAGCCCAAACAAGTTTCTAAAAGGATGAGTTTGCAACTACTTTACTTTTGGAGAAAATTCAAAACATTCATTATTCAATAGGGCCCAAACAATCTAAAACCAGCGGTTTCAATGAACACACATTTCTTGGTAGAATCATGCAGGACTGAAATTTTTGATGTTTTTCTACTCCTCTCATGAGCCCAAACAAGTCTCTAAAAGCATGAGTTTGCAACTACTTTACTTTTGGAGAAAATTCAAAACATTCACTATTCAATAGAGCCCAATAGCAAAAATCAGGTTTTGAATGAAGAATCACATTTCTTGGTAAAATCATGCAGGATTGAAATTGTTGATGGTTTTTTACTCCTCTCAACAGCCCAAACAAGTTTCTAAAAGGATGAGTTTGCAACTACTTTACTTTTGGAGAAAATTCAAAACATTCATTATTCAATAGGGCCCAAACTATCAAAAACCAGCGGTTTCAATGAACACACATTTCTTGGTAGAATCATGCAGGACTGAAATTTTTGATGTTTTTCTACTTCTCTCATGAGCCCAAACAAGTCTCTAAAAGCATGAGTTTGCAACTACTTTACTTTTGCAGAAAATTCAAAACATTCATTATTCAATAGAGCCCAATAGCAAAAATCAGGTTTTGAATGAAGAATCACATTTCTTGGTAGAATCATGCAGGATTGAAATTTTTGATGGTTTTTTACTCCTCTCAACAGCCCAAACAAGTTTCTAAAAGGATGAGTTTGCAACTACTTTACTTTTGGAGAAAATTCAAAACATTCATTATTCAATAGGGCCCAAAATATCAAAAGCCAGCGGTTTGAATGAACACACATTTCTTGGTAGAATCGTGCAGGACTGAAATTTTTGATGTTTTTCTACTCCTCTCATGAGCCCAAACAAGTCTCTAAAAGGATGAGTTTGCAACTACTTTACTTTTGGAGAAAATTCAAAACATTCATTATTCAATAGAGCCCAATAGCAAAAACCAGAGTTTTGAATGAAAAATCACATTTCTTGGTAGAATCATGCAGGATTGAAATTTTTGATGGTTTTTTACTCCTCTCAAAAGCCCAAACAAGTTTCTAAAAGGATGAGTTTGCAACTACTTTACTTTTGGAGAAAATTCAAAACATTCATTATTCAATAGGGCCCAAACTATCAAAAACCAGCGGTTTGAATGAACACACATTTCTTGGTAGAATCATGCAGGACTGAAATTTTTGATGTTTCTACACTCCTCTCATGAGCCCAAACAAGTCTCTAAAAGCATGAGTTTGCAACTACTTTACTTTTGGAGAAAATTCAAAACATTCACTATTCAATAGAGCCCAATAGCAAAAATCAGGTTTTGAATGAAGAATCACATTTCTTGGTAAAATCATGCAGGATTGAAATTTTTGATGGTTTTTTACTCCTCTCAACAGCCCAAACAAGTTTCTAAAAGGATGAGTTTGCAACTACTTTACTTTTGGAGAAAATTCAAAACATTCATTATTCAATAGGGCCCAAACTATCAAAAACCAGCGATTTGAATGAACACACATTTCTTGGTAGAATCATGCAGGACTGAAATTTTTGATGGTTTTTTACTCCTCTCAACAGCCCAAACAAGTTTCTAAAAGGATGAGTTTGCAACTACTTTACTTTTGGAGAAAATTCAAAACATTCACTATTCAATAGAGCCCAATAGCAAAAATCAGGTTTTGAATGAAGAATCACATTTCTTGGTAAAATCATGCAGGATTGAAATTTTTGATGGTTTTTTACTCCTCTCAACAGCCCAAACAAGTTTCTAAAAGGATGAGTTTGCAACTACTTTACTTTTGGAGAAAATTCAAAACATTCATTATTCAATAGGGCCCAAACTATCAAAAACCAGCGGTTTGAATGAACACACATTTCTTGGTAGAATCATGCAGGACTGAAATTTTTGATGTTTTTCTACTCCTCTCATGAGCCCAAACAAGTCTCTAAAAGCACGAGTTTGCAACTACTTTACTTTTGGAGAAAATTCAAAACATTCACTATTCAATATAGCCCAATAGCAAAAATCAGGTTTTGAATGAAGAATCACATTTCTTGGTAAAATCATGCAGGATTGAAATTTTTGATGGTTTTTTACTCCTCTCAACAGCCCAAACAAGTTTCTAAAAGGATGAATTTGCAACTACTTTACTTTTGGAGAAAATTCAAAACATTCATTATTCAATAGGGCCCAAACTATCAAAAACCAGCGGTTTGAATGAACACACATTTCTTGGTAGAATCATGCAGGACTGAAATTTTTGATGTTTTTCTACTCCTCTCATGAGCCCAAACAAGTCTCTAAAAGCATGAGTTTGCAACTACTTTACTTTTGGAGAAAATTCAAAACATTCATTATTCAATAGAGCCCAATAGCAAAAACCAGCGTTTTGAATGAAGAATCACATTTCTTGGTAAAATCAAGCAGGATTGAAATTTTTGATGGTTTTTTACTCCTCTCAACAGCCCAAACAAGTTTCTAAAAGGATGAGTTTGCAACTACTTTACTTTTGGAGAAAATTCAAAACATTCATTATTCAATAGGGCCCAAACTATCAAAAACCAGTGGTTTCAATGAACACACATTTCTTGGTAGAATCATGCAGGACTGAAATTTTTGATGTTTTTCTACTCCTCTCATGAGCCCAAACAAGTCTCTAAAAGCATGAGTTTGCAACTACTTTACTTTTGGAGAAAATTCAAAACATTCATTATTCAATAGAGCCCAATAGCAAAAACCAGCGTTTTGAATGAAGAATCACATTTCTTGGTAGAATCATGCAGGATTGAAATTTTTGATGGTTTTTTACTCCTCTCAACAGCCCAAACAAGTTTCTAAAAGGATGAGTTTGCAGCTACTTTACTTTTAGAGAAAATTCAAAACATTCATTATTCAATAGGGCCCAAACTATCAAAAACCAGTGGTTTCACTGAACACACATTTCTTGGTAGAATCATGCAGGACTGAAATTTTTGATGTTTTTCTACTCCTCTCATGAGCCCAAACAAGTCTCTAAAAGCATGAGTTTGCAACTACTTTACTTTTGGACAAAATTCAAAACATTCATTATTCAATAGAGCCCAATAACAAAAACCAGCGTTTTGAATGAAGAATCACATTTCTTGGTAGAATCATGCAGGATTGAAATTTTTGATGGTTTTTTACTCCTCTCAACAGCCCAAACAAGTTTCTAAAAGGATGAGTTTGCAACTACTTTACTTTTGGAGAAAATTCAAAACATTCATTATTCAGTAGAGCCCAATAGCAAAAATCAGGTTTTGAATGAAGAATCACATTTCTTGGTAGAATCATGCAGGACTGAAATTTTTGATGTTTTTCTACTCCTCTCATGAGCCCAAACAAGTCTCTAAAATCATGAGTTTGCAACTACTTTACTTTTGGAGAAAATTCAAAACATTCACAATTCAATAGAGCCCAATAGCAAAAATCAGGTTTTGAATGAAGAATCACATTTCTTGGTAAAATCATGCAGGATTGAAATTTTTGATGGTTTTTTACTCCTCTCAACAGCCCAAGCAAGTTTCTAAAAGGATGTTTGCAACTACTTTACTTTTGGAGAAAATTCAAAACATTCATTATTCAATAGGGCCCAAACTATCAAAAACCAGCGGTTTGAATGAACACACGTTTCTTGGTAGAATCATGCAGGACTGAAATTTTTGATGTTTTTCTACTCCTCTCATGAGCTCAAACAAGTCTCTAAAAGCATGAGTTTGCAACTACTTTACTTTTGGAGAAAATTCAAAACATTTACTATTCAATAGAGCCCAATAGCAAAAATCAGGTTTTGAATGAAGAATCACATTTCTTGGTAAAATCATGCAGGATTGAAATTTTTGATGGTTTTTTACTCCTCTCAACAGCCCAAACAAGTTTCTAAAAGGATGAGTTTGCAACTACTTTACTTTTGGAGAAAATTCAAAACATTCATTATTCAATAGGGCCCAAACTATCAAAAACCAGCGATTTGAATGAACACACATTTCTTGGTAGAATCATGCAGGACTGAAATTTTTGATGTTTTTCTACTCCTCTCATGAGCCCAAACAAGTCTCTAAAAGCATGAGTTTGCAACTACTTTACTTTTGGAGAAAATTCAAAACATTCACTATTCAATAGAGCCCAATAGCAAAAATCAGGTTTTGAATGAAGAATCACATTTCTTGGTAAAATCATGCAGGATTGAAATTGTTGATGGTTTTTTACTCCTCTCAACAGCCCAAACAAGTTTCTAAAAGGATGAGTTTGCAACTACTTTACTTTTGGAGAAAATTCAAAACATTCATTATTCAATAGGGCCCAAACTATCAAAAACCAGCGGTTTCAATGAACACACATTTCTTGGTAGAATCATGCAGGACTGAAATTTTTGATGTTTTTCTACTTCTCTCATGAGCCCAAACAAGTCTCTAAAAGCATGAGTTTGCAACTACTTTACTTTTGCAGAAAATTCAAAACATTCATTATTCAATAGAGCCCAATAGCAAAAATCAGGTTTTGAATGAAGAATCACATTTCTTGGTAGAATCATGCAGGATTGAAATTTTTGATGGTTTTTTACTCCTCTCAACAGCCCAAACAAGTTTCTAAAAGGATGAGTTTGCAACTACTTTACTTTTGGAGAAAATTCAAAACATTCATTATTCAATAGGGCCCAAAATATCAAAAGCCAGCGGTTTGAATGAACACACATTTCTTGGTAGAATCGTGCAGGACTGAAATTTTTGATGTTTTTCTACTCCTCTCATGAGCCCAAACAAGTCTCTAAAAGGATGAGTTTGCAACTACTTTACTTTTGGAGAAAATTCAAAACATTCATTATTCAATAGAGCCCAATAGCAAAAACCAGAGTTTTGAATGAAAAATCACATTTCTTGGTAGAATCATGCAGGATTGAAATTTTTGATGGTTTTTTACTCCTCTCAAAAGCCCAAACAAGTTTCTAAAAGGATGAGTTTGCAACTACTTTACTTTTGGAGAAAATTCAAAACATTCATTATTCAATAGGGCCCAAACTATCAAAAACCAGCGGTTTGAATGAACACACATTTCTTGGTAGAATCATGCAGGACTGAAATTTTTGATGTTTCTACACTCCTCTCATGAGCCCAAACAAGTCTCTAAAAGCATGAGTTTGCAACTACTTTACTTTTGGAGAAAATTCAAAACATTCACTATTCAATAGAGCCCAATAGCAAAAATCAGGTTTTGAATGAAGAATCACATTTCTTGGTAAAATCATGCAGGATTGAAATTTTTGATGGTTTTTTACTCCTCTCAACAGCCCAAACAAGTTTCTAAAAGGATGAGTTTGCAACTACTTTACTTTTGGAGAAAATTCAAAACATTCATTATTCAATAGGGCCCAAACTATCAAAAACCAGCGATTTGAATGAACACACATTTCTTGGTAGAATCATGCAGGACTGAAATTTTTGATGTTTTTCTACTCCTCTCATGAGCCCAAACAAGTCTCTAAAAGCATGAGTTTGCAACTACTTTACTTTTGGAGAAAATTCAAAACATTCACTATTCAATAGAGCCCAATAGCAAAAATCAGGTTTTGAATGAAGAATCACATTTCTTGGTAAAATCATGCAGGATTGAAATTTTTGATGGTTTTTTACTCCTCTCAACAGCCCAAACAAGTTTCTAAAAGGATGAGTTTGCAACTACTTTACTTTTGGAGAAAATTCAAAACATTCATTATTCAATAGGGCCCAAACAATCTAAAACCAGCGGTTTCAATGAACACACATTTCTTGGTAGAATCATGCAGGACTGAAATTTTTGATGTTTTTCTACTCCTCTCATGAGCCCAAACAAGTCTCTAAAAGCATGAGTTTGCAACTACTTTACTTTTGGAGAAAATTCAAAACATTCACTATTCAATAGAGCCCAATAGCAAAAATCAGGTTTTGAATGAAGAATCACATTTCTTGGTAAAATCATGCAGGATTGAAATTTTTGATGGTTTTTTACTCCTCTCAACAGCCCAAACAAGTTTCTAAAAGGATGAGTTTGCAACTACTTTACTTTTGGAGAAAATTCAAAACATTCATTATTCAATAGTGCCCAATAGCAAAAATCAGGTTTTGAATGAAGAATCACATTTCTTGGTAGAATCATGCAGGACTGAAATTTTTGATGTTTTTCTACTCCTCTCATGAGCCCAAACAAGTCTCTAAAATCATGAGTTTGCAACTACTTTACTTTTGGAGAAAATTCAAAACATTCACTATTCAATAGAGCCCAATAGCAAAAATCAGGTTTTGAATGAAGAATCACATTTCTTGGTAAAATCATGCAGGATTGAAATTTTTGATGGTTTTTTACTCCTCTCAACAGCCCAAGCAAGTTTCTAAAAGGATGAGTTTGCAACTACTTTACTTTTGGAGAAAATTCAAAACATTCATTATTCAATAGGGCCCAAACTATCAAAAACCAGCGGTTTGAATGAACACACATTTCTTGGTAGAATCATGCAGGACTGAAATTTTTGATGTTTTTCTACTCCTCTCATGAGCCCAAACAAGTCTCTAAAAGCACGAGTTTGCAACTACTTTACTTTTGGAGAAAATTCAAAACATTCACTATTCAATAGAGCCCAATAGCAAAAATCAGGTTTTGAATGAAGAATCACATTTCTTGGTAAAATCATGCAGGATTGAAATTTTTGATGGTTTTTTACTCCTCTCAACAGCCCAAACAAGTTTCTAAAAGGATGAATTTGCAACTACTTTACTTTTGGAGAAAATTCAAAACATTCATTATTCAATAGGGCCCAAACTATCAAAAACCAGCGGTTTGAATGAACACACATTTCTTGGTAGAATCATGCAGGACTGAAATTTTTGATGTTTTTCTACTCCTCTCATGAGCCCAAACAAGTCTCTAAAAGCATGAGTTTGCAACTACTTTACTTTTGGAGAAAATTCAAAACATTCATTATTCAATAGAGCCCAATAGCAAAAACCAGCGTTTTGAATGAAGAATCACATTTCTTGGTAGAATCATGCAGGATTGAAATTTTTGATGGTTTTTTACTCCTCTCAACAGTCCAAACAAGTTTCTAAAAGGATGAGTTTGCAACTACTTTACTTTTGGAGAAAATTCAAAACATTCATTATTCAATAGGGCCAAAACTATCAAAAACCAGTGGTTTCAATGAACACACATTTCTTGGTAGAATCATGCAGGACTGAAATTTTTGATGTTTTTCTACTCCTCTCATGAGCCCAAACAAGTCTCTAAAAGCATGAGTTTGCAACTACTTTACTTTTGGAGAAAATTCAAAACATTCATTATTCAATAGAGCCCAATAGCAAAAACCAGCGTTTTGAATGAAGAATCACATTTCTTGGTAGAATCATGCAGGATTGAAATTTTTGATGGTTTTTTACTCCTCTCAACAGCCCAAACAAGTTTCTAAAAGGATGAGTTTGCAGCTACTTTACTTTTAGAGAAAATTCAAAACATTCATTATTCAATAGGGCCCAAACTATCAAAAACCAGTGGTTTCACTGAACACACATTTCTTGGTAGAATCATGCAGGACTGAAATTTTTGATGTTTTTCTACTCCTCTCATGAGCCCAAACAAGTCTCTAAAAGCATGAGTTTGCAACTACTTTACTTTTGGACAAAATTCAAAACATTCATTATTCAATAGAGCCCAATAACAAAAACCAGCGTTTTGAATGAAGAATCACATTTCTTGGTAGAATCATGCAGGATTGAAATTTTTGATGGTTTTTTACTCCTCTCAACAGCCCAAACAAGTTTCTAAAAGGATGAGTTTGCAACTACTTTACTTTTGGAGAAAATTCAAAACATTCATTATTCAGTAGAGCCCAATAGCAAAAATCAGGTTTTGAATGAAGAATCACATTTCTTGGTAGAATCATGCAGGACTGAAATTTTTGATGTTTTTCTACTCCTCTCATGAGCCCAAACAAGTCTCTAAAATCATGAGTTTGCAACTACTTTACTTTTGGAGAAAATTCAAAACATTCACAATTCAATAGAGCCCAATAGCAAAAATCAGGTTTTGAATGAAGAATCACATTTCTTGGTAAAATCATGCAGGATTGAAATTTTTGATGGTTTTTTACTCCTCTCAATAGCCCAAGCAAGTTTCTAAAAGGATGTTTGCAACTACTTTACTTTTGGAGAAAATTCAAAACATTCATTATTCAATAGGGCCCAAACTATCAAAAACCAACGGTTTGAATGAACACACGTTTCTTGGTAGAATCATGCAGGACTGAAATTTTTGATGTTTTTCTACTCCTCTCATGAGCCCAAACAAGTCTCTAAAAGCATGAGTTTGCAACTACTTTACTTTTGGAGAAAATTCAAAACATTCACTATTCAATAGAGCCCAATAGCAAAAATCAGGTTTTGAATGAAGAATCACATTTCTTGGTAAAATCATGCAGGATTGAAATTTTTGATGGTTTTTTACTCCTCTCAACAGCCCAAACAAGTTTCTAAAAGGATGAGTTTGCAACTACTTTACTTTTGGAGAAAATTCAAAACATTCATTATTCAATAGGGCCCAAACAATCTAAAACCAGCGGTTTCAATGAACACACATTTCTTGGTAGAATCATGCAGGACTGAAATTTTTGATGTTTTTCTACTCCTCTCATGAGCCCAAACAAGTCTCTAAAAGCATGAGTTTGCAACTACTTTACTTTTGGAGAAAATTCAAAACATTCACTATTCAATAGAGCCCAATAGCAAAAATCAGGTTTTGAATGAAGAATCACATTTCTTGGTAAAATCATGCAGGATTGAAATTGTTGATGGTTTTTTACTCCTCTCAACAGCCCAAACAAGTTTCTAAAAGGATGAGTTTGCAACTACTTTACTTTTGGAGAAAATTCAAAACATTCATTATTCAATAGGGCCCAAACTATCAAAAACCAGCGGTTTCAATGAACACACATTTCTTGGTAGAATCATGCAGGACTGAAATTTTTGATGTTTTTCTACTTCTCTCATGAGCCCAAACAAGTCTCTAAAAGCATGAGTTTGCAACTACTTTACTTTTGCAGAAAATTCAAAACATTCATTATTCAATAGAGCCCAATAGCAAAAATCAGGTTTTGAATGAAGAATCACATTTCTTGGTAGAATCATGCAGGATTGAAATTTTTGATGGTTTTTTACTCCTCTCAACAGCCCAAACAAGTTTCTAAAAGGATGAGTTTGCAACTACTTTACTTTTGGAGAAAATTCAAAACATTCATTATTCAATAGGGCCCAAAATATCAAAAGCCAGCGGTTTGAATGAACACACATTTCTTGGTAGAATCGTGCAGGACTGAAATTTTTGATGTTTTTCTACTCCTCTCATGAGCCCAAACAAGTCTCTAAAAGGATGAGTTTGCAACTACTTTACTCTTGGAGAAAATTCAAAACATTCATTATTCAATAGAGCCCAATAGCAAAAACCAGAGTTTTGAATGAAAAATCACATTTCTTGGTAGAATCATGCAGGATTGAAATTTTTGATGGTTTTTTACTCCTCTCAAAAGCCCAAACAAGTTTCTAAAAGGATGAGTTTGCAACTACTTTACTTTTGGAGAAAATTCAAAACATTCATTATTCAATAGGGCCCAAACTATCAAAAACCAGCGGTTTGAATGAACACACATTTCTTGGTAGAATCATGCAGGACTGAAATTTTTGATGTTTTTACACTCCTCTCATGAGCCCAAACAAGTCTCTAAAAGCATGAGTTTGCAACTACTTTACTTTTGGAGAAAATTCAAAACATTCACTATTCAATAGAGCCCAATAGCAAAAATCAGGTTTTGAATGAAGAATCACATTTCTTGGTAAAATCATGCAGGATTGAAATTTTTGATGGTTTTTTACTCCTCTCAACAGCCCAAACAAGTTTCTAAAAGGATGAGTTTGCAACTACTTTACTTTTGGAGAAAATTCAAAACATTCATTATTCAATAGGGCCCAAACTATCAAAAACCAGCGATTTGAATGAACACACATTTCTTGGTAGAATCATGCAGGACTGAAATTTTTGATGTTTTTCTACTCCTCTCATGAGCCCAAACAAGTCTCTAAAAGCATGAGTTTGCAACTACTTTACTTTTGGAGAAAATTCAAAACATTCACTATTCAATAGAGCCCAATAGCAAAAATCAGGTTTTGAATGAAGAATCACATTTCTTGGTAAAATCATGCAGGATTGAAATTTTTGATGGTTTTTTACTCCTCTCAACAGCCCAAACAAGTTTCTAAAAGGATGAGTTTGCAACTACTTTACTTTTGGAGAAAATTCAAAACATTCATTATTCAATAGGGCCCAAACAATCTAAAACCAGCGGTTTCAATGAACACACATTTCTTGGTAGAATCATGCAGGACTGAAATTTTTGATGTTTTTCTACTCCTCTCATGAGCCCAAACAAGTCTCTAAAAGCATGAGTTTGCAACTACTTTACTTTTGGAGAAAATTCAAAACATTCACTATTCAATAGAGCCCAATAGCAAAAATCAGGTTTTGAATGAAGAATCACATTTCTTGGTAAAATCATGCAGGATTGAAATTTTTGATGGTTTTTTACTCCTCTCAACAGCCCAAACAAGTTTCTAAAAGGATGAGTTTGCAACTACTTTACTTTTGGAGAAAATTCAAAACATTCATTATTCAATAGTGCCCAATAGCAAAAATCAGGTTTTGAATGAAGAATCACATTTCTTGGTAGAATCATGCAGGACTGAAATTTTTGATGTTTTTCTACTCCTCTCATGAGCCCAAACAAGTCTCTAAAATCATGAGTTTGCAACTACTTTACTTTTGGAGAAAATTCAAAACATTCACTATTCAATAGAGCCCAATAGCAAAAATCAGGTTTTGAATGAAGAATCACATTTCTTGGTAAAATCATGCAGGATTGAAATTTTTGATGGTTTTTTACTCCTCTCAACAGCCCAAGCAAGTTTCTAAAAGGATGAGTTTGCAACTACTTTACTTTTGGAGAAAATTCAAAACATTCATTATTCAAAAGGGCCCAAACTATCAAAAACCAGCGGTTTGAATGAACACACATTTCTTGGTAGAATCATGCAGGACTGAAATTTTTGATGTTTTTCTACTCCTCTCATGAGCCCAAACAAGTCTCTAAAAGCACGAGTTTGCAACTACTTTACTTTTGGAGAAAATTCAAAACATTCACTATTCAATAGAGCCCAATAGCAAAAATCAGGTTTTGAATGAAGAATCACATTTCTTGGTAAAATCATGCAGGATTGAAATTTTTGATGGTTTTTTACTCCTCTCAACAGCCCAAACAAGTTTCTAAAAGGATGAATTTGCAACTACTTTACTTTTGGAGAAAATTCAAAACATTCATTATTCAATAGGGCCCAAACTATCAAAAACCAGCGGTTTGAATGAACACACATTTCTTGGTAGAATCATGCAGGACTGAAATTTTTGATGTTTTTCTACTCCTCTCATGAGCCCAAACAAGTCTCTAAAAGCATGAGTTTGCAACTACTTTACTTTTGGAGAAAATTCAAAACATTCATTATTCAATAGAGCCCAATAGCAAAAACCAGCGTTTTGAATGAAGAATCACATTTCTTGGTAGAATCATGCAGGATTGAAATTTTTGATGGTTTTTTACTCCTCTCAACAGCCCAAACAAGTTTCTAAAAGGATGAGTTTGCAACTACTTTACTTTTGGAGAAAATTCAAAACATTCATTATTCAATAGGGCCAAAACTATCAAAAACCAGTGGTTTCAATGAACACACATTTCTTGGTAGAATCATGCAGGACTGAAATTTTTGATGTTTTTCTACTCCTCTCATGAGCCCAAACAAGTCTCTAAAAGCATGAGTTTGCAACTACTTTACTTTTGGAGAAAATTCAAAACATTCATTATTCAATAGAGCCCAATAGCAAAAACCAGCGTTTTGAATGAAGAATCACATTTCTTGGTAGAATCATGCAGGATTGAAATTTTTGATGGTTTTTTACTCCTCTCAACAGCCCAAACAAGTTTCTAAAAGGATGAGTTTGCAGCTACTTTACTTTTAGAGAAAATTCAAAACATTCATTATTCAATAGGGCCCAAACTATCAAAAACCAGTGGTTTCACTGAACACACATTTCTTGGTAGAATCATGCAGGACTGAAATTTTTGATGTTTTTCTACTCCTCTCATGAGCCCAAACAAGTCTCTAAAAGCATGAGTTTGCAACTAGTTTACTTTTGGACAAAATTCAAAACATTCATTATTCAATAGAGCCCAATAACAAAAACCAGCGTTTTGAATGAAGAATCACATTTCTTGGTAGAATCATGCAGGATTGAAATTTTTGATGGTTTTTTACTCCTCTCAACAGCCCAAACAAGTTTCTAAAAGGATGAGTTTGCAACTACTTTACTTTTGGAGAAAATTCAAAACATTCATTATTCAGTAGAGCCCAATAGCAAAAATCAGGTTTTGAATGAAGAATCACATTTCTTGGTAGAATCATGCAGGACTGAAATTTTTGATGTTTTTCTACTCCTCTCATGAGCCCAAACAAGTCTCTAAAATCATGAGTTTGCAACTACTTTACTTTTGGAGAAAATTCAAAACATTCACAATTCAATAGAGCCCAATAGCAAAAATCAGGTTTTGAATGAAGAATCACATTTCTTGGTAAAATCATGCAGGATTGAAATTTTTGATGGTTTTTTACTCCTCTCAATAGCCCAAGCAAGTTTCTAAAAGGATGTTTGCAACTACTTTACTTTTGGAGAAAATTCAAAACATTCATTATTCAATAGGGCCCAAACTATCAAAAACCAGCGGTTTGAATGAACACACGTTTCTTGGTAGAATCATGCAGGACTGAAATTTTTGATGTTTTTCTACTCCTCTCATGAGCCCAAACAAGTCTCTAAAAGCATGAGTTTGCAACTACTTTACTTTTGGAGAAAATTCAAAACATTTACTATTCAATAGAGCCCAATAGCAAAAATCAGGTTTTGAATGAAGAATCACATTTCTTGGTAAAATCATGCAGGATTGAAATTGTTGATGGTTTTTTACTCCTCTCAACAGCCCAAACAAGTTTCTAAAAGGATGAGTTTGCAACTACTTTACTTTTGGAGAAAATTCAAAGCATTCATTATTCAATAGGGCCCAAACTATCAAAAACCAGCGGTTTCAATGAACACACATTTCTTGGTAGAATCATGCAGGACTGAAATTTTTGATGTTTTTCTACTTCTCTCATGAGCCCAAACAAGTCTCTAAAAGCATGAGTTTGCAACTACTTTACTTTTGCAGAAAATTCAAAACATTCATTATTCAATAGAGCCCAATAGCAAAAATCAGGTTTTGAATGAAGAATCACATTTCTTGGTAGAATCATGCAGGATTGAAATTTTTGATGGTTTTTTACTCCTCTCAACAGCCCAAACAAGTTTCTAAAAGGATGAGTTTGCAACTACTTTACTTTTGGAGAAAATTCAAAACATTCATTATTCAATAGGGCCCAAAATATCAAAAGCCAGCGGTTTGAATGAACACACATTTCTTGGTAGAATCGTGCAGGACTGAAATTTTTGATGTTTTTCTACTCCTCTCATGAGCCCAAACAAGTCTCTAAAAGGATGAGTTTGCAACTACTTTACTTTTGGAGAAAATTCAAAACATTCATTATTCAATAGAGCCCAATAGCAAAAACCAGAGTTTTGAATGAAGAATCACATTTCTTGGTAGAATCATGCAGGATTGAAATTTTTGATGGTTTTTTACTCCTCTCAAAAGCCCAAACAAGTTTCTAAAAGGATGAGTTTGCAACTACTTTACTTTTGGAGAAAATTCAAAACATTCATTATTCAATAGGGCCCAATAGCAAAAATCAGGTTTTGAATGAAGAATCACATTTCTTGGTAGAATCATGCAGGACTGAAATTTTTGATGTTTTTCTACTCCTCTCATGAGCCCAAACAAGTCTCTAAAATCATGAGTTTGCAACTACTTTACTTTTGGAGAAAATTCAAAACATTCACTATTCAATAGAGCCCAATAGCAAAAATCAGGTTTTGAATGAAGAATCACATTTCTTGGTAAAATCATGCAGGATTGAAATTTTTGATGGTTTTTTACTCCTCTCAACAGCCCAAGCAAGTTTCTAAAAGGATGAGTTTGCAACTACTTTACTTTTGGAGAAAATTCAAAACATTCATTATTCAATAGGGCCCAAACTATCAAAAACCAGCGGTTTGAATGAACACACATTTCTTGGTAGAATCATGCAGGACTGAAATTTTTGATGTTTTTCTACTCCTCTCATGAGCCCAAACAAGTCTCTAAAAGCACGAGTTTGCAACTACTTTACTTTTGGAGAAAATTCAAAACATTCACTATTCAATAGAGCCCAATAGCAAAAATCAGGTTTTGAATGAAGAATCACATTTCTTGGTAAAATCATGCAGGATTGAAATTTTTGATGGTTTTTTACTCCTCTCAACAGCCCAAACAAGTTTCTAAAAGGATGAATTTGCAACTACTTTACTTTTGGAGAAAATTCAAAACATTCATTATTCAATAGGGCCCAAACTATCAAAAACCAGCGGTTTGAATGAACACACATTTCTTGGTAGAATCATGCAGGACTGAAATTTTTGATGTTTTTCTACTCCTCTCATGAGCCCAAACAAGTCTCTAAAAGCATGAGTTTGCAACTACTTTACTTTTGGAGAAAATTCAAAACATTCATTATTCAATAGAGCCCAATAGCAAAAACCAGCGTTTTGAATGAAGAATCACATTTCTTGGTAGAATCATGCAGGATTGAAATTTTTGATGGTTTTTTACTCCTCTCAACAGCCCAAACAAGTTTCTAAAAGGATGAGTTTGCAACTACTTTACTTTTGGAGAAAATTCAAAACATTCATTATTCAATAGGGCCAAAACTATCAAAAACCAGTGGTTTCAATGAACACACATTTCTTGGTAGAATCATGCAGGACTGAAATTTTTGATGTTTTTCTACTCCTCTCATGAGCCCAAACAAGTCTCTAAAAGCATGAGTTTGCAACTACTTTACTTTTGGAGAAAATTCAAAACATTCATTATTCAATAGAGCCCAATAGCAAAAACCAGCGTTTTGAATGAAGAATCACATTTCTTGGTAGAATCATGCAGGATTGAAATTTTTGATGGTTTTTTACTCCTCTCAACAGCCCAAACAAGTTTCTAAAAGGATGAGTTTGCAGCTACTTTACTTTTAGAGAAAATTCAAAACATTCATTATTCAATAGGGCCCAAACTATCAAAAACCAGTGGTTTCACTGAACACACATTTCTTGGTAGAATCATGCAGGACTGAAATTTTTGATGTTTTTCTACTCCTCTCATGAGCCCAAACAAGTCTCTAAAAGCATGAGTTTGCAACTAGTTTACTTTTGGACAAAATTCAAAACATTCATTATTCAATAGAGCCCAATAACAAAAACCAGCGTTTTGAATGAAGAATCACATTTCTTGGTAGAATCATGCAGGATTGAAATTTTTGATGGTTTTTTACTCCTCTCAACAGCCCAAACAAGTTTCTAAAAGGATGAGTTTGCAACTACTTTACTTTTGGAGAAAATTCAAAACATTCATTATTCAGTAGAGCCCAATAGCAAAAATCAGGTTTTGAATGAAGAATCACATTTCTTGGTAGAATCATGCAGGACTGAAATTTTTGATGTTTTTCTACTCCTCTCATGAGCCCAAACAAGTCTCTAAAATCATGAGTTTGCAACTACTTTACTTTTGGAGAAAATTCAAAACATTCACAATTCAATAGAGCCCAATAGCAAAAATCAGGTTTTGAATGAAGAATCACATTTCTTGGTAAAATCATGCAGGATTGAAATTTTTGATGGTTTTTTACTCCTCTCAATAGCCCAAGCAAGTTTCTAAAAGGATGTTTGCAACTACTTTACTTTTGGAGAAAATTCAAAACATTCATTATTCAATAGGGCCCAAACTATCAAAAACCAGCGGTTTGAATGAACACACGTTTCTTGGTAGAATCATGCAGGACTGAAATTTTTGATGTTTTTCTACTCCTCTCATGAGCCCAAACAAGTCTCTAAAAGCATGAGTTTGCAACTACTTTACTTTTGGAGAAAATTCAAAACATTTACTATTCAATAGAGCCCAATAGCAAAAATCAGGTTTTGAATGAAGAATCACATTTCTTGGTAAAATCATGCAGGATTGAAATTGTTGATGGTTTTTTACTCCTCTCAACAGCCCAAACAAGTTTCTAAAAGGATGAGTTTGCAACTACTTTACTTTTGGAGAAAATTCAAAACATTCATTATTCAATAGGGCCCAAACTATCAAAAACCAGCGGTTTCAATGAACACACATTTCTTGGTAGAATCATGCAGGACTGAAATTTTTGATGTTTTTCTACTTCTCTCATGAGCCCAAACAAGTCTCTAAAAGCATGAGTTTGCAACTACTTTACTTTTGCAGAAAATTCAAAACATTCATTATTCAATAGAGCCCAATAGCAAAAATCAGGTTTTGAATGAAGAATCACATTTCTTGGTAGAATCATGCAGGATTGAAATTTTTGAAGGTTTTTTACTCCTCTCAACAGCCCAAACAAGTTTCTAAAAGGATGAGTTTGCAACTACTTTACTTTTGGAGAAAATTCAAAACATTCATTATTCAATAGGGCCCAAAATATCAAAAGCCAGCGGTTTGAATGAACACACATTTCTTGGTAGAATCGTGCAGGACTGAAATTTTTGATGTTTTTCTACTCCTCTCATGAGCCCAAACAAGTCTCTAAAAGGATGAGTTTGCAACTACTTTACTTTTGGAGAAAATTCAAAACATTCATTATTCAATAGAGCCCAATAGCAAAAACCAGAGTTTTGAATGAAGAATCACATTTCTTGGTAGAATCATGCAGGATTGAAATTTTTGATGGTTTTTTACTCCTCTCAAAAGCCCAAACAAGTTTCTAAAAGGATGAGTTTGCAACTACTTTACTTTTGGAGAAAATTCAAAACATTCATTATTCAATAGGGCCCAAACTATCAAAAACCAGCGGTTTGAATGAACACACATTTCTTGGTAGAATCATGCAGGACTGAAATTTTTGATGTTTTTACACTCCTCTCATGAGCCCAAACAAGTCTCTAAAAGCATGAGTTTGCAACTACTTTACTTTTGGAGAAAATTCAAAACATTCACTATTCAATAGAGCCCAATAGCAAAAATCAGGTTTTGAATGAAGAATCACATTTCTTGGTAAAATCATGCAGGATTGAAATTTTTGATGGTTTTTTACTCCTCTCAACAGCCCAAACAAGTTTCTAAAAGGATGAGTTTGCAACTATTTTACTTTTGGAGAAAATTCAAAACATTCATTATTCAATAGGGCCCAAACTATCAAAAACCAGCGGTTTGAATGAACACACATTTCTTGGTAGAATCATGCAGGACTGAAATTTTTGATGTTTTTCTACTCCTCTCATGAGCCCAAACAAGTCTCTAAAAGCATGAGTTTGCAACTACTTTACTTTTGGAGAAAATTCAAAACATTCACTATTCAATAGAGCCCAATAGCAAAAATCAGGTTTTGAATGAAGAATCAC
Organism: Dendrobates tinctorius; assembly: GCF_039654945.1. Lineage (NCBI taxonomy): Eukaryota > Metazoa > Chordata > Amphibia > Anura > Dendrobatidae > Dendrobates > Dendrobates tinctorius. Next base: position 918,533 of record NW_027361777.1, on the reverse strand, counting down.
ATTTCTTGGTAAAATCATGCAGGATTGAAATTTTTGATGGTTTTTTACTCCTCTCAACAGCCCAAACAAGTTTCTAAAAGGATGAGTTTGCAACTACTTTACTTTTGGAGAAAATTCAAAACATTCATTATTCAATAGGGCCCAAACAATCTAAAACCAGCGGTTTCAATGAACACATATTTCTTGGTAGAATCATGCAGGACTGAAATTTTTGATGTTTTTCTACTCCTCTCATGAGCCCAAACAAGTCTCTAAAAGCATGAGTTTGCAACTACTTTACTTTTGGAGAAAATTCAAAACATTCACTATTCAATAGAGCCCAATAGCAAAAATCAGGTTTTGAATGAAGAATCACATTTCTTGGTAAAATCATGCAGGATTGAAATTTTTGATGGTTTTTTACTCCTCTCAACAGCCCAAACAAGTTTCTAAAAGGATGAGTTTGCAACTACTTTACTTTTGGAGAAAATTCAAAACATTCATTATTCAATAGGGCCCAAACTATCAAACACCAGCGGTTTCAATGAACACACATTTCTTGGTAGAATCATGCAGGACTGAAATTTTTGATGTTTTTCTACTCCTCTCATGAGCCCAAACAAGTCTCTAAAAGCATGAGTTTGCAACTACTTTACTTTTGGAGAAAATTCAAAACATTCATTATTCAATAGAGCCCAATAGCAAAAACCAGCGTTTTGAATGAAGAATCACATTTCTTGGTAGAATCATGCAGGATTGAAATTTTTGATGGTTTTTTACTCCTCTCAACAGCCCAAACAAGTTTCTAAAATGATGAGTTTGCAGCTACTTTACTTTTGGAGAAAATTCAAAACATTCATTATTAAATAGGGCCCAAACTATCAAAAACCAGCGGTTTCAATGAACACACATTTCTTGGTAGAATCATGCAGGACTGAAATTTTTGATGTTTTTCTACTCCTCTCATGAGCCCAAACAAGTCTCTAAAAGCATGAGTTTGCAACTACTTTACTTTTGGAGAAAATTCAAAACATTCATTATTCAATAGAGCCCAATAGCAAAAATCAGGTTTTGAATGAAGAATCACATTTCTTGGTAGAATCATGCAGGATTGAAATTTTTGATGGTTTTTTACTCCTCTCAACAGCCCAAAAAAGTTTCTAAAAGGATGAGTTTGCAACTACTTTACTTTTGGAGAAAATTCAAAACATTCATTATTCAATAGAGCCCAATAGCAAAAATCAGGTTTTGAATGAAGAATCACATTTCTTGGTAGAATCATGCAGGACTGAAATTTTTGATGTTTTTCTACTCCTCTCATGAGCCCAAACAAGTCTCTAAAATCATGACTTTGCAACTACTTTACTTTTGGAGAAAATTCAAAACATTCACTATTCAATAGAGCCCAATAGCAAAAATCAGGTTTTGAATGAAGAATCACATTTCTTGGTAAAATCATGCAGGATTGAAATTGTTGATGGTTTTTTACTCCTCACAACAGCCCAAGCAAGTTTCTAAAAGGATGAGTTTGCAACTACTTTACTTTTGGAGAAAATTCAAAACATTCATTATTCAATAGGGCCCAAACTATCAAAAACCAGCGGTTTGAATGAACACACATTTCTTGGTAGAATCATGCAGGACTGAAATTTTTGATGTTTTTCTACTCTCATGAGCCCAAACAAGTCTCTAAAAGCATGAGTTTGCAACTACTTTACTTTTGGAAAAAATTCAAAACATTCACTATTCAATAGAGCCCAATAGCAAAAATCAGGTTTTGAATGAAGAATCACATTTCTTGGTAAAATCATGCAGGATTGAAATTTTTGATGGTTTTTTACTCCTCTCAACAGCCCAAACAAGTTTCTAAAAGGATGAGTTTGCAACTACTTTACTTTTGGAGAAAATTCAAAACATTCATTATTCAATAGGGCCCAAACTATCAAAAACCAGCGGTTTCAATGAACACACATTTCTTGGTAGAATCATGCAGGACTGAAATTTTTGATGTTTTTCTACTCCTCTCATGAGCCCAAACAAGTCTCTAAAAGCATGAGTTTGCAACTACTTTACTTTTGGAGAAAATTCAAAACATTCATTATTCAATAGAGCCCAATAGCAAAAACCAGCGTTTTGAATGAAGAATCACATTTCTTGGTAGAATCATGCAGGATTGAAATTTTTGATGGTTTTTTACTCCTCTCAACAGCCCAAACAAGTTTCTAAAAGGATGAGTTTGCAACTACTTTACTTTTGGAGAAAATTCAAAACATTCATTATTCAATAGGGCCCAAACTATCAAAAACCAGCGGTTTCAATGAACACACATTTCTTGATAGAATCATGCAGGACTGAAATTTTTGATGTTTTTCTACTCCTCTCATGAGCCCAAACAAGTCTCTAAAAGCATGAGTTTGCAACTACTTTACTTTTGGAGAAAATTCAAAACATTCATTATTCAATAGAGCCCAATAGCAAAAACCAGCGTTTTGAATGAAGAATCACATTTCTTGGTAGAATCATGCAGGATTGAAATTTTTGATGGTTTTTTACTCCTCTCAACAGCCCAAACAAGTTTCTAAAAGGATGAGTTTGCAACTACTTTACTTTTGGAGAAAATTCAAAACATTCATTATTCAATAGGGCCCAAACTATCAAAAACCAGCGGTTTGAATGAACACACATTTCTTGGTAGAATTATGCAGGACTGAAATTTTTGATGTTTTTCTACTCCTCATGAGCCCAAACAAGTCTCTAAAAGCATGAGTTTGCAACTACTTTACTTTTGGAGAAAATTCAAAACATTCACTATTCAATAGAGCCCAATAGCAAAAATCAGGTTTTGAATGAAGAATCACATTTCTTGGTAAAATCATGCAGGATTGAAATTTTTGATGGTTTTTTACTCCTCTCAACAGCCCAAACAAGTTTCTAAAAGGATGAGTTTGCAACTACTTTACATTTGGAGAAAATTCAAAACATTCATTATTCAATAGGGCCCAAACTATCAAAAACCAGCGGTTTGAATGAACACACATTTCTTGGTAGAATCATGCAGGACTGAAATTTTTGATGTTTTTCTACTCCTCTCATGAGCCCAAACAAGTCTCTAAAAGCATGAGTTTGCAACTACTTTACTTTTGGAGAAAATTCAAAACATTCATTATTCAATAGAGCCCAATAGCAAAAACCAGCGTTTTGAATGAAGAATCACATTTCTTGGTAGAATCATGCAGGATTGAAATTTTTGATGGTTTTTTACTCCTCTCAACAGCCCAAACAAGTTTCTAAAAGGATGAGTTTGCAACTACTTTACTTTTGGAGAAAATTCAAAACATTCATTATTCAATAGAGCCCAATAGCAAAAATCAGGTTTTGAATGAAGAATCACATTTCTTGGTAGAATCATGCAGGACTGAAATTTTTGATGTTTTTCTACTCCTCTCATGAGCCCAAACAAGTCTCTAAAAGCATGAGTTTGCAACTACTTTACTTTTGGAGAAAATTCAAAACATTCACTATTCAATAGAGCCCAATAGCAAAAATCAGGTTTTGAATGAAGAATCACATTTCTTGGTAGAATCATGCAGGATTGAAATTTTTGATGTTTTTTTACTCCTCTCAACAGCCCAAACAAGTTTCTAAAAGGATGAGTTTGCAACTACTTTACTTTTGGAGAAAATTCAAAACATTCATTATTCAATAGGGCCCAAACTATCAAAAACCAGCGGTTTGAATGAACACACATTTCTTGGTAGAATCATGCAGGACTGAAATTTTTGATGTTTTTCTACTCCTCTCATGAGCCCAAACAAGTCTCTAAAATCATGAGTTTGCAACTACTTTACTTTTGGAGAAAATTCAAAACATTCACTATTCAATAGAGCCCAATAGCAAAAATCAGGTTTTGAATGAAGAATCACATTTCTTGGTAAAATCATGCAGGATTGAAATTGTTGATGGTTTTTTACTCCTCTCAACAGCCCAAACAAGTTTCTAAAAGGATGAGTTTGCAAATACTTTACTTTTGGAGAAAATTTAAAACATTCATTATTCAATAGGGCCCAAACTATGAAAAACCAGCGGTTTCAATGAACACACATTTCTTGGTAGAATCATGCAGGACTGAAATTTTTGATGTTTTTCTACTCCTCTCATGAGCCCAAACAAGTCTCTAAAAGCATGAGTTTGCAACTACTTTACTTTTGGAGAAAATTCAAAACATTCACTATTCAATAGAGCCCAATAGCAAAAATCAGGTTTTGAATGAAGAATCACATTTCTTGGTAAAATCATGCAGGATTGAAATTTTTGATGGTTTTTTACTCCTCTCAACAGCCCAAACAAGTTTCTAAAAGGATGAGTTTGCAACTACTTTACTTTTGGAGAAAATTCAAAACATTCATTATTCAATAGGGCCCAAACTATCAAAAACCAGCGGTTTGAATGAACACACATTTCTTGGTAGAATCATGCAGGACTGAAATTTTTGATGTTTTTCTACTCCTCTCATGAGCCCAAACAAGTCTCTAAAAGCATGAGTTTGCAACTACTTTACTTTTGGAGAAAATTCAAAACATTCATTATTCAATAGAGCCCAATAGCAAAAACCAGCGTTTTGAATGAAGAATCACATTTCTTGGTGGAATTATGCAGGATTGAAATTTTTGATGGTTTTTTACTCCTCTCAACAGCCCAAACAAGTTTCTAAAAGGATGAGTTTGCAACTACTTTACTTTTGGAGAAAATTCAAAACATTCATTATTCAATAGAGCCCAATAGCAAAAATCAGGTTTTGAATGAAGAATCACATTTCTTGGTAAAATCATGCAGGATTGAAATTTTTGATGGTTTTTTACTCCTCTCAACAGCCCAAACAAGTTTCTAAAAGGATGAGTTTGCAACTACTTTACTTTTGGAGAAAATTCAAAACATTCATTATTCAATAGGGCCCAAACTATCTAAAACCAGCGGTTTCAATGAACACACATTTCTTGGTAGAATCATGCAGAACTGAAATTTTTGATGTTTTTCTACTCCTCTCATGAGCCCAAACAACTCTCTAAAAGCATGAGTTTGCAACTACTTTACTTTTGGAGAAAATTCAAAACATTCATTATTCAATAGAGCCCAATAGCAAAAACCAGCGTTTTGAATGAAGAATCACATTTCTTGGTAGAATCATGCAGGATTGAAATTTTTGATGGTTTTTTACTCCTCTCAACAGCCCAAACAAGTTTCTAAAAGGATGAGTTTGCAACTACTTTACTTATGGAGAAAATTCAAAACATTCATTATTCAATAGGGCCCAAACTATCAAAAACCAGCGGTTTCAATGAACACACATTTCTTGGTAGAATCATGCAGGACTGAAATTTTTGATGTTTTTCTACTCCTCTCATGAGCCCAAACAAGTCTCTAAAAGCATGAGTTTGCAACTACTTTACTTTTGGAGAAAATTCAAAACATTCATTATTCAATAGAGCCCAATAGCAAAAACCAGCGTTTTGAATGAAGAATCACATTTCTTGGTAGAATCATGCAGGATTGATATTTTTGATGGTTTTTTACTCCTCTCAACAGCCCAAACAAGTTTCTAAAAGGATGAGTTTGCAACTACTTTACTTTTGGAGAAAATTCAAAACATTCATTATTCAATAGAGCCCAATAGCAAAAATCAGGTTTTGAATGAAGAATCACATTTCTTGGTAGAATCATGCAGGACTGAAATTTTTGATGTTTTTCTACTCCTCTCATGAGCCCAAACAAGTCTCTAAAATCATGAGTTTGCAACTACTTTACTTTTGGAGAAAATTCAAAACATTCACTATTCAATAGAGCCCAATAGCAAAAATCAGGTTTTGAATGAAGAATCACATTTCTTGGTAAAATCATGCAGGATTGAAATTTTTGATGGTTTTTTACTCCTCTCAACAGCCCAAACAAGTTTCTAAAAGGATGAGTTTGCAACTACTTTACTTTTGGAGAAAATTCAAAACATTCATTATTCAATAGGGCCCAAACTATCAAACACCAGCGGTTTCAATGAACACACATTTCTTGGTAGAATCATGCGGGACTGAAATTTTTGATGTTTTTCTACTCCTCTCATGAGCCCAAACAAGTTTCTAAAAGCATGAGTTTGCAACTACTTTACTTTTGGAGAAAATTCAAAACATTCATTATTCAATAGAGCCCAATAGCAAAAACCAGCGTTTTGAATGAAGAAACACATTTCTTGGTAGAATCATGCAGGATTGAAATTTTTGATGTTTTTTTACTCCTCTCAACAGCCCAAACAAGTTTCTAAAAGGATGAGTTTGCAACTACTTTACTTTTGGAGAAAATTCAAAACATTCATTATTCAATAGGGCCCAAACTATCAAAAACCAGCGGTTTGAATGAACACACATTTCTTGGTAGAATCATGCAGGACTGAAATTTTTGATGTTTTTCTACTCCTCTCATGAGCCCAAACAAGTCTCTAAAAGCATGAGTTTGCAACTACTTTACTTTTGGAGAAAATTCAAAACATTCACTATTCAATAGAGCCCAATAGCAAAAATCAGGTTTTGAATGAAGAATCACATTTGTTGGTAAAATCATGCAGGATTGAAATTTTTGATGGTTTTTTACTCCTCTCAACAGCCCAAACAAGTTTCTAAAAGGATGAGTTTGCAACTACTTTACTTTTGGAGAAAATTCAAAACATTCATTATTTAATAGGGCCCAAACTATCTAAAACCAGCGGTTTCAATGAACACACATTTCTTGGTAGAATCATGCAGAACTGAAATTTTTGATGTTTTTCTACTCCTCTCATGAGCCCAAACAAGTCTCTAAAAGCATGAGTTTGCAACTACTTTACTTTTGGAGAAAATTCAAAACATTCATTATTCAATAGAGCCCAATAGCAAAAACCAGCGTTTTGAATGAAGAATCACATTTCTTGGTAGAATCATGCAGGATTGAAATTTTTGATGGTTTTTTACTCCTCTCAACAGCCCAAACAAGTTTATAAAAGGATGAGTTTGCAACTACTTTACTTTTGGAGAAAATTCAAAACATTCATTATTCAATAGAGCCCAATAGCAAAAATCAGGTTTTGAATGAAGAATCACATTTCTTGGTAGAATCATGCAGGACTGAAATTTTTGATGTTTTTCTACTCCTCTCATGAGCCCAAACAACTCTCTAAAAGCATGAGTTTGCAACTACTTTACTTTTGGAGAAAATTCAAAACATTCATTATTCAATAGAGCCCAATAGCAAAAACCAGCGTTTTGAATGAAGAATCACATTTCTTGGTAGAATCATGCAGGATTGAAATTTTTGATGGTTTTTTACTCCTCTCAACAGCCCAAACAAGTTTCTAAAAGGATGAGTTTGCAACTACTTTACTTATGGAGAAAATTCAAAACATTCATTATTCAATAGGGCCCAAACTATCAAAAACCAGCGGTTTCAATGAACACACATTTCTTGGTAGAATCATGCAGGACTGAAATTTTTGATGTTTTTCTACTCCTCTCATGAGCCCAAACAAGTCTCTAAAAGCATGAGTTTGCAACTACTTTACTTTTGGAGAAAATTCAAAACATTCATTATTCAATAGAGCCCAATAGCAAAAACCAGCGTTTTGAATGAAGAATCACATTTCTTGGTAGAATCATGCAGGATTGATATTTTTGATGGTTTTTTACTCCTCTCAACAGCCCAAACAAGTTTCTAAAAGGATGAGTTTGCAACTACTTTACTTTTGGAGAAAATTCAAAACATTCATTATTCAATAGAGCCCAATAGCAAAAATCAGGTTTTGAATGAAGAATCACATTTCTTGGTAGAATCATGCAGGACTGAAATTTTTGATGTTTTTCTACTCCTCTCATGAGCCCAAACAAGTCTCTAAAATCATGAGTTTGCAACTACTTTACTTTTGGAGAAAATTCAAAACATTCACTATTCAATAGAGCCCAATAGCAAAAATCAGGTGTTGAATGAAGAATCACATTTCTTGGTAAAATCATGCAGGATTGAAATTTTTGATGGTTTTTTACTCCTCTCAACAGCCCAAACAAGTTTCTAAAAGGATGAGTTTGCAACTACTTTACTTTTGGAGAAAATTCAAAACATTCATTATTCAATAGGGCCCAAACTATCAAAAACCAGCGGTTTGAATGAACACACATTTCTTGGTAGAATCATGCAGGACTGAAATTTTTGATGTTTTTCTACTCCTCTCATGAGCCCAAACAAGTCTCTAAAAGCATGAGTTTGCAACTACTTTACTTTTGGAGAAAATTCAAAACATTCACTATTCAATAGAGCCCAATAGCAAAAATCAGGTTTTGAATGAAGAATCACATTTCTTGGTAAAATCATGCAGGATTGAAATTTTTGATTGTTTTTTACTCCTCTCAAGAGCCCAAACAAGTTTCTAAAAGGATGAGTTTGCAACTACTTTACTTTTGGAGAAAATTCAAAACATTCATTATTCAATAGGGCCCAAACTATCAAAAACCAGTGGTTTCAATGAACACACATTTCTTGGTAGAATCATGCAGGACTGAAATTTTTGATGTTTTTCTACTCCTCTCATGATCCCAAACAAGTCTCTAAAAGCATGAGTTTGCAACTACGTTACTTTTGGAGAAAATTCAAAACATTCATTATTCAATAGAGCCCAATAGCAAAAACCAGCGTTTTGAATGAAGAATCACATTTCTTGGTAGAATCATGCAGGATTGAAATTTTTGATGGTTTTTTACTCCTCTCAACAGCCCAAACAAGTTTCTAAAAGGATGAGTTTGCAGCTACTTTACTTTTGGAGAAAATTCAAAACATTCATTATTCAATAGGGCCCAAACTATCAAAAACCAGCGGTTTCAATGAACACACATTTCTTGGTAGAATCATGCAGGACTGAAATTTTTGATGTTTTTCTACTCCTCTCATGAGCCCAAACAAGTCTCTAAAAACATGAGTTTGCAACTACTTTACTTTTGGAGAAAATTCAAAACATTCATTATTCAATAGAGCCCAATAACAAAAACCAGCGTTTTGAATGAAGAATCACATTTCTTGGTAGAATCATGCAGGATTGAAATTTTTGATGGTTTTTTTCTCCTCTCAACAGCCCAAACAAGTTTCTAAAAGGATGAGTTTGCAACTACTTTACTTTTGGAGAAAATTCAAAACATTCATTATTCAATAGAGCCCAATAGCAAAAATCAGGTTTTGAATGAAGAATCACATTTCTTGGTAGAATCATGCAGGACTGAAATTTTTGATGTTTTTCTACTCCTCTCATGAGCCCAAACAAGTCTCTAAAAGCATGAGTTTGCAACTACTTTACTTTTGGAGAAAATTCAAAACATTCACTATTCAATAGAGCCCAATAGAAAAATCAGGTTTTGAATGAAGAATCACATTTCTTGGTAAAATCATGCAGGATTGAAATTTTTGATGGTTTTTTACTCCTCTCAACAGCCCAAACAAGTTTCTAAAAGGATGAGTTTGCAACTACTTTACTTTTGGAGAAAATTCAAAACATTCATTATTCAATAGGGCCCAAACTATCAAAAACCAGCGGTTTCAATGAACACACATTTCTTGGTAGAATCATGCAGGACTGAAATTTTTGATGTTTTTCTACTCCTCTCATGAGCCCAAACAAGTCTCTAAAAGCATGAGTTTGCAACTACTTTACTTTTGCAGAAAATTCAAAACATTCATTATTCATTAGAGCCCAATAGCAAAAATCAGGTTTTGAATGAAGAATCACATTTCTTGGTAGAATCATGCAGGATTGAAATTTTTGATGGTTTTTTTACTCCTCTCAACAGCCCAAACAAGTTTCTAAAAGGATGAGTTTGCAACTACTTTACTTTTGGAGAAAATTCAAAACATTCATTATTCAATAGGGCCCAAAATATCAAAAGCCAGCGGTTTGAACGAACACACATTTCTTGGTAGAATCGTGCAGGACTGAAATTTTTGATGTTTTTCTACTCCTCTCATGAGCCCAAGCAAGTCTCTAAAAGGATGAGTTTGCAACTACTTTACTTTTGGAGAAAATTCAAAACATTCATTATTCAATAGAGCCCAATAGCAAAAACCAGCGTTTTGAATGAAGAATCACATTTCTTGGTAGAATCATGCAGGATTGAAATTTTTGATGGTTTTTTACTCCTCTCAAAAGCCCAAACAAGTTTCTAAAAGGATGAGTTTGCAACTACTTTACTTTTGGAGAAAATTCAAAACATTCATTATTCCATAGGGCCCAAACTATCAAAAACCAGCGGTTTGAATGAACACACATTTCTTGGTAGAATCATGCAGGACTGAAATTTTTGATGTTTTACACTCCTCTCATGAGCCCAAACAAGTCTCTACAAGCATGAGTTTGCAACTACTTTACTTTTGGAGAAAATTCAAAACATTCACTATTCAATAGAGCCCAATAGCAAAAATCAGGTTTTGAATGAAGAATCACATTTCTTGGTAAAATCATGCAGGATTGAAATCTTTGATGGTTTTTTACTCCTCTCAACAGCCCAAACAAGTTTCTAAAAGGATGAGTTTGCAACTACTTTACTTTTGGAGAAAATTCAAAACATTCATTATTCAATAGGGCCCAAACTATCAAACACCAGCGGTTTCAATGAACACACATTTCTTGGTAGAATCATGCAGGACTGAAATTTTTGATGTTTTTCTACTCCGCTCATGAGCCCAAACAAGTTTCTAAAAGCATGAGTTTGCAACTACTTTACTTTTGGAGAAAATTCAAAACATTCACTATTCAATAGAGCCCAATAGCAAAAACCAGCGTTTTGAATGAAGAAACACATTTCTTGGTAGAATCATGCAGGATTGAAATTTTTGATGGTTTTTTACTCCTCTCAAAAGCCCAAACAAGTTTCTAAAAGGATGAGTTTGCAACTACTTTACTTTTGGAGAAAATTCAAAACATTCATTATTCAATAGGGCCCAAACTATCAAAAACCAGCGGTTTCAATGAACACACATTTCTTGGTAGAATCATGCAGGACTGAAATTTTTGATATTTTTCTACTCCTCTCATGAGCCCAAACAAGGCTCTAAAAGCATGAGTTTGCAACTACTTTACTTTTGGAGAAAATTCAAAACATTCATTATTCAATAGAGCCCAATAGCAAAAACCAGCGTTTTGAATGAAGAATCACATTTCTTGGTAGAATCATGCAGGACTGAAGTTTTTGATGTTTTTCTACTCCTCTCATGAGCCCAAACAAGTCTCTAAAATCATGAGTTTGCAACTACTTTACTTTTGGAGAAAATTCAAAACATTCACTATTCAATAGAGCCCAATAGCCAAAATCAGGTTTTGAATGAAGAATCACATTTCTTGGTAAAATCATGCAGGATTGAAATTTTTGATGGTTTTTTACTCCTCTCAACAGCCCAAACAAGTTTCTAAAACGATGAGTTTGCAACTACTTTACTTTTGGAGAAAATTCAAAACATTCATTATTCAATAGGGCCCAAACTATCAAAAACCAGCGGTTTCAATGAACACACATTTCTTGGTAGAATCATGCAGGACTGAAATTTTTGATGTTTTTCTACTCCTCTCATGAGCCCAAACAAGTCTCTAAAAGCATGAGTTTGCAACTACTTTACTTTTGGAGAAAATTCAAAACATTCATTATTCAATAGAGCCCAATAGCAAAAACCAGCGTTTTGAATGAAGAATCACATTTCTTGGTAGAATCATGCAGGATTGAAATTTTTGATGGTTTTTTACTCCTCTCAACAGCCCAAACAAGTTTCTAAAAGGATGAGTTTGCAACTACTTTACTTATGGAGAAAATTCAAAACATTCATTATTCAATAGGGCCCAAACTATCAAAAACCAGCGGTTTCAATGAACACACATTTCTTGGTAGAATCATGCAGGACTGAAATTTTTGATGTTTTTCTACTCCTCTCATGAGCCCAAACAAGTCTCTAAAAGCATGAGTTTGCAACTACTTTACTTTTGGAGAAAATTCAAAACATTCATTATTCAATAGAGCCCAATAGCAAAAACCAGCGTTTTGAATGAAGAATCACATTTCTTGGTAGAATCATGCAGGATTGATATTTTTGATGGTTTTTTACTCCTCTCAACAGCCCAAACAAGTTTCTAAAAGGATGAGTTTGCAACTACTTTACTTTTGGAGAAAATTCAAAACATTCATTATTCAATAGAGCCCAATAGCAAAAATCAGGTTTTGAATGAAGAATCACATTTCTTGGTAGAATCATGCAGGACTGAAATTTTTGATGTTTTTCTACTCCTCTCATGAGCCCAAACAAGTCTCTAAAATCATGAGTTTGCAACTACTTTACTTTTGGAGAAAATTCAAAACATTCACTATTCAATAGAGCCCAATAGCAAAAATCAGGTGTTGAATGAAGAATCACATTTCTTGGTAAAATCATGCAGGATTGAAATTTTTGATGGTTTTTTACTCCTCTCAACAGCCCAAACAAGTTTCTAAAAGGATGAGTTTGCAACTACTTTACTTTTGGAGAAAATTCAAAACATTCATTATTCAATAGGGCCCAAACTATCAAAAACCAGCGGTTTGAATGAACACACATTTCTTGGTAGAATCATGCAGGACTGAAATTTTTGATGTTTTTCTACTCCTCTCATGAGCCCAAACAAGTCTCTAAAAGCATGAGTTTGCAACTACTTTACTTTTGGAGAAAATTCAAAACATTCACTATTCAATAGAGCCCAATAGCAAAAATCAGGTTTTGAATGAAGAATCACATTTCTTGGTAAAATCATGCAGGATTGAAATTTTTGATTGTTTTTTACTCCTCTCAAGAGCCCAAACAAGTTTCTAAAAGGATGAGTTTGCAACTACTTTACTTTTGGAGAAAATTCAAAACATTCATTATTCAATAGGGCCCAAACTATCAAAAACCAGTGGTTTCAATGAACACACATTTCTTGGTAGAATCATGCAGGACTGAAATTTTTGATGTTTTTCTACTCCTCTCATGATCCCAAACAAGTCTCTAAAAGCATGAGTTTGCAACTACGTTACTTTTGGAGAAAATTCAAAACATTCATTATTCAATAGAGCCCAATAGCAAAAACCAGCGTTTTGAATGAAGAATCACATTTCTTGGTAGAATCATGCAGGATTGAAATTTTTGATGGTTTTTTACTCCTCTCAACAGCCCAAACAAGTTTCTAAAAGGATGAGTTTGCAGCTACTTTACTTTTGGAGAAAATTCAAAACATTCATTATTCAATAGGGCCCAAACTATCAAAAACCAGCGGTTTCAATGAACACACATTTCTTGGTAGAATCATGCAGGACTGAAATTTTTGATGTTTTTCTACTCCTCTCATGAGCCCAAACAAGTCTCTAAAAACATGAGTTTGCAACTACTTTACTTTTGGAGAAAATTCAAAACATTCATTATTCAATAGAGCCCAATAACAAAAACCAGCGTTTTGAATGAAGAATCACATTTCTTGGTAGAATCATGCAGGATTGAAATTTTTGATGGTTTTTTTCTCCTCTCAACAGCCCAAACAAGTTTCTAAAAGGATGAGTTTGCAACTACTTTACTTTTGGAGAAAATTCAAAACATTCATTATTCAATAGAGCCCAATAGCAAAAATCAGGTTTTGAATGAAGAATCACATTTCTTGGTAGAATCATGCAGGACTGAAATTTTTGATGTTTTTCTACTCCTCTCATGAGCCCAAACAAGTCTCTAAAAGCATGAGTTTGCAACTACTTTACTTTTGGAGAAAATTCAAAACATTCACTATTCAATAGAGCCCAATAGAAAAATCAGGTTTTGAATGAAGAATCACATTTCTTGGTAAAATCATGCAGGATTGAAATTTTTGATGGTTTTTTACTCCTCTCAACAGCCCAAACAAGTTTCTAAAAGGATGAGTTTGCAACTACTTTACTTTTGGAGAAAATTCAAAACATTCATTATTCAATAGGGCCCAAACTATCAAAAACCAGCGGTTTCAATGAACACACATTTCTTGGTAGAATCATGCAGGACTGAAATTTTTGATGTTTTTCTACTCCTCTCATGAGCCCAAACAAGTCTCTAAAAGCATGAGTTTGCAACTACTTTACTTTTGCAGAAAATTCAAAACATTCATTATTCATTAGAGCCCAATAGCAAAAATCAGGTTTTGAATGAAGAATCACATTTCTTGGTAGAATCATGCAGGATTGAAATTTTTGATGGTTTTTTTACTCCTCTCAACAGCCCAAACAAGTTTCTAAAAGGATGAGTTTGCAACTACTTTACTTTTGGAGAAAATTCAAAACATTCATTATTCAATAGGGCCCAAAATATCAAAAGCCAGCGGTTTGAACGAACACACATTTCTTGGTAGAATCGTGCAGGACTGAAATTTTTGATGTTTTTCTACTCCTCTCATGAGCCCAAGCAAGTCTCTAAAAGGATGAGTTTGCAACTACTTTACTTTTGGAGAAAATTCAAAACATTCATTATTCAATAGAGCCCAATAGCAAAAACCAGCGTTTTGAATGAAGAATCACATTTCTTGGTAGAATCATGCAGGATTGAAATTTTTGATGGTTTTTTACTCCTCTCAAAAGCCCAAACAAGTTTCTAAAAGGATGAGTTTGCAACTACTTTACTTTTGGAGAAAATTCAAAACATTCATTATTCCATAGGGCCCAAACTATCAAAAACCAGCGGTTTGAATGAACACACATTTCTTGGTAGAATCATGCAGGACTGAAATTTTTGATGTTTTACACTCCTCTCATGAGCCCAAACAAGTCTCTACAAGCATGAGTTTGCAACTACTTTACTTTTGGAGAAAATTCAAAACATTCACTATTCAATAGAGCCCAATAGCAAAAATCAGGTTTTGAATGAAGAATCACATTTCTTGGTAAAATCATGCAGGATTGAAATCTTTGATGGTTTTTTACTCCTCTCAACAGCCCAAACAAGTTTCTAAAAGGATGAGTTTGCAACTACTTTACTTTTGGAGAAAATTCAAAACATTCATTATTCAATAGGGCCCAAACTATCAAACACCAGCGGTTTCAATGAACACACATTTCTTGGTAGAATCATGCAGGACTGAAATTTTTGATGTTTTTCTACTCCGCTCATGAGCCCAAACAAGTTTCTAAAAGCATGAGTTTGCAACTACTTTACTTTTGGAGAAAATTCAAAACATTCACTATTCAATAGAGCCCAATAGCAAAAACCAGCGTTTTGAATGAAGAAACACATTTCTTGGTAGAATCATGCAGGATTGAAATTTTTGATGGTTTTTTACTCCTCTCAAAAGCCCAAACAAGTTTCTAAAAGGATGAGTTTGCAACTACTTTACTTTTGGAGAAAATTCAAAACATTCATTATTCAATAGGGCCCAAACTATCAAAAACCAGCGGTTTCAATGAACACACATTTCTTGGTAGAATCATGCAGGACTGAAATTTTTGATATTTTTCTACTCCTCTCATGAGCCCAAACAAGGCTCTAAAAGCATGAGTTTGCAACTACTTTACTTTTGGAGAAAATTCAAAACATTCATTATTCAATAGAGCCCAATAGCAAAAACCAGCGTTTTGAATGAAGAATCACATTTCTTGGTAGAATCATGCAGGACTGAAGTTTTTGATGTTTTTCTACTCCTCTCATGAGCCCAAACAAGTCTCTAAAATCATGAGTTTGCAACTACTTTACTTTTGGAGAAAATTCAAAACATTCACTATTCAATAGAGCCCAATAGCCAAAATCAGGTTTTGAATGAAGAATCACATTTCTTGGTAAAATCATGCAGGATTGAAATTTTTGATGGTTTTTTACTCCTCTCAACAGCCCAAACAAGTTTCTAAAACGATGAGTTTGCAACTACTTTACTTTTGGAGAAAATTCAAAACATTCATTATTCAATAGGGCCCAAACTATCAAAAACCAGCGGTTTCAATGAACACACATTTCTTGGTAGAATCATGCAGGACTGAAATTTTTGATGTTTTTCTACTCCTCTCATGAGCCCAAACAAGTCTCTAAAAGCATGAGTTTGCAACTACTTTACTTTTGGAGAAAATTCAAAACATTCATTATTCAATAGAGCCCAATAGCAAAAACCAGCGTTTTGAATGAAGAATCACATTTCTTGGTAGAATCATGCAGGATTGAAATTTTTGATGTTTTTTTACTCCTCTCAACAGCCCAAACAAGTTTCTAAAAGGATGAGTTTGCAACTACTTTACTTTTGGAGAAAATTCAAAACATTCATTATTCAATAGAGCCCAATAGCAAAAATCAGGTTTTGAATGAAGAATCACATTTCTTGGTAGAATCATGCAGGACTGAAATTTTTGATGTTTTTCTACTCCTCTCATGAGCCCAAACAACTCTCTAAAAGCATGAGTTTGCAACTACTTTACTTTTGGAGAAAATTCAAAACATTCATTATTCAATAGAGCCCAATAGCAAAAACCAGCGTTTTGAATGAAGAATCACATTTCTTGGTAGAATCATGCAGGATTGAAATTTTTGATGGTTTTTTACTCCTCTCAACAGCCCAAACAAGTTTCTAAAAGGATGAGTTTGCAACTACTTTACTTTTGGAGAAAATTCCAAACATTCATTATTCAATAGGGCCCAAACTATCAAAAACCAGCGGTTTCAATGAACACACATTTCTTGGTAGAATCATGCAGGACTGAAATTTTTGATGTTTTTCTACTCCTCTCATGAGCCCAAACAAGTCTCTAAAAGCATGAGTTTGCAACTACTTTACTTTTGGAGAAAATTCAAAACATTCATTATTCAATAGAGCCCAATAGCAAAAACCAGCGTTTTGAATGAAGAATCACATTTCTTGGTAGAATCATGCAGGATTGAAATTTTTGATGGTTTTTTACTCCTCTCAACAGCCCAAACAAGTTTCTAAAAGGATGAGTTTGCAACTACTTTACTTTTGGAGAAAATTCAAAACATTCATTATTCAATAGAGCCCAATAGCAAAAATCAGGTTTTGAATGAAGAATCACATTTCTTGGTAGAATCATGCAGGACTGAAATTTTTGATGTTTTTCTACTCCTATCATGAGCCCAAACAAGTCTCTAAAATCATGAGTTTGCAACTACTTTACTTTTGGAGAAAATTCAAAACATTCACTATTCAATAGAGCCCAATAGCAAAAATCAGGTGTTGAATGAAGAATCACATTTCTTGGTAAAATCATGCAGGATTGAAATTTTTGATGGTTTTTTACTCCTCTCAACAGCCCAAACAAGTTTATAAAAGGATGAGTTTGCAACTACTTTACTTTTGGAGAAAATTCAAAACATTCATTATTCAATAGGGCCAAAACTATCAAAAACCAGCGGTTTCAATGAACACACATTTCTTGGTAGAATCATGCAGGACTGAAATTTTTGATGTTTTTCTACTCCTCTCATGAGCCCAAACAAGTCTCTAAAATCTTGAGTTTGCAACTACTTTACTTTTGGAGAAAGTTCAAAACATTCACTATTCAATAGAGCACAATAGCAAAAATCAGGTTTTGAATGAAGAATCACATTTCTTGGTAAAATCATGCAGGATTGAAATTGTTGATGGTTTTTTACTCCTCTCAACAGCACAAACAAGTTTCTAAAAGGATGAGTTTGCAACTACTTTACTTTTGGAGAAAATTCAAAACATTCATTATTCAATAGGGCCCAAACTATCAAAACCAGCGGTTTCAATGAACACACATTTCTTGGTAGAATCATGCAGGACTGAAATTTTTTATGTTTTTCTACTCCTCTCATGAGCCCAAACAAGTCTCTAAAAGCATGAGTTTGCAACTACTTTACTTTTGCAGAAAATTCAAAACATTCATTATTCAATAGAGCCCAATAGCAAAAATCAGGTTTTGAATGAAGAATCACATTTCTTGGTAGAATCATGCAGGATTGAAATTTTTGATGGTTTTTTACTCCTCTCAACAGCCCAAACAAGTTTCTAAAAGGATGAGTTTGCAACTACTTTACTTTTGGAGAAAATTCAAAACATTCATTATTCAATAGGGCCCAAAATATCAAAAGCCAGCGGTTTGAATGAACACACATTTCTTGGTAGAATCGTGCAGGACTGAAATTTTTGATGTTTTTCTACTCCTCTCATGAGCTTAAACAAGTCTCTAAAAGGATGAGTTTGCAACTACTTTACTTTTGGAGAAAATTCAAAACATTCATTATTCAATAGAGCCCAATAGCAAAAACCAGCGTTTTGAATGAAGAATCACATTTCTTGGTAGAATCATGCAGGATTGAAATTTTTGATGGTTTTTTACTCCTCTCAAAAGCCCAAACAAGTTTCTAAAAGGATGAGTTTGCAACTACTTTACTTTTGGAGAAAATTCAAAACATTCATTATTCCATAGGGCCCAAACTATCAAAAACCAGCGGTTTGAATGAACACACATTTCTTGGTAGAATCATGCAGGACTGAAATTTTTGATGTTTTTACACTCCTCTCATGAGCCCAAACAAGTCTCTAAAAGCATGAGTTTGCAACTACTTTACTTTTGGAGAAAATTCAAAACATTGGGGGGGCGTGGCCAGCGTCTGAGCTGAATGGAAGCCTGAGCTCTGAGCTCCTCCACAGGGCAGCCTACCAAGCGCTATTAACAAGCGACTTACAAGCCAGGACTGGCTGAAAACTTGTGGGAACCTCCATAGACACCAGCGGTGCCCCCACATAATGGATCCGCTTAATAGAAAAGCAGGAAAATCAAAAAATCTGGAGCGCTCTCCCCTCATGCTGAGGAGCCAAGATGGCGCCCGCCACACAGCAGCCACAGCCTGCAGCCCCAGCCTGAGCGGCGCACAGCGGGATAGAACGCCACAGAGACTGAAACATGCAGTATTCAAGTCAGGGGGTAAGTCTGCCCCCATCCTTGCAAAAACCGCCGCTCCATATATTAAAGAAAGCGCTAAATCCAGTGTTAAAAGTAGCGCTGAGAAGAAGGAGGCAAAATATCGTGAGATTAACCGGGAAACAGACGGGATTGCGCAGCAAGTACGCAAATTGCGTACCTTAAGCAAAAATCTTGCGCAGCCTGTGAAATCTTGCACAGCAGCAACGCTCACAGCTGCTATGGAGGCCACAAATACAATAAGGGCCTCCTCATCTTGTCCAGATATCTCCACCATTTCAGACACCCCTCTAACGCCACCACAGAGGGAACTGTCCCCTGCCTCACAAAATAGCTGCAGATTAAGCAGTAGCTCGGCTGAGCTGCAAAGTGAGACGCAGATGGAGGACTTCTGCACTCCAGATAACCCCATGCCTGAAAACATTTTACATGTTTTGACTGAGGTAGAGGCTACCAACAAAGCAGCTTCAGAATTGTTCATAAAAAATATGGTATGCCTTCTTGCAAAGACATTCCAAAAACAACTAGAGGGATATAATACAAACCTCCAAAACAATATAGACAGTCTGGGCCAGAGGGTGAATCACTTGGAGTCGAAAATGGAGGAGATAGTCCAGTCTCACAACAATTTGATAGACGAACATTATGCCTTAGAGAAAGAAGTTACCTTCCTAAAGTCAAGACTGATAGAACAAGAGGACAGGAGTAGGAGAAACAACCTTAAATTCAGAGGAATACCTGAGAATGTCAAGGACAGAGATCTTGATTCATATGTGCAAAAAATGCTCCATGCTATGCTCCCAGGTGCTTCCAAAGGAGACCTCTTAATAGAACGCATACACAGACTACCTAAGTCCAAATATGCCCCTGAAAGAGCTCCACGGGATGTTATTGCATTTTTTCACTATTTTCTGACAAAGGAGGACATTTTGAGGAAAAGCAAGCAGTCACCCATCTTACCAAGACCATATGAGGGTATTAAGATCTTTGCAGACTTTTCAAAAGCCACGTTGCAAAAAAGGAGAGACTTTTTCCCTATCACTGCACACCTAAGGGAGCACAGGGTGCTATACAGATGGGGCTTTCCTACAAAAATATTGGTCATGAAGGAAAACACTACTTTTGCCTTGTCTAACATTGATAACTGTGATAGATTCTTTCAGGACCTTGGTATTCCTCCAATGAAGAACTCATCTTTATCCTACAATCAAGAGAGGAGCAACTCTTCACAACAGCCAAGACGTCTGTCACAGTCCTGGACCACACAAAAGAAAAGATAATGGACTTGGTAGGTGTTGACCCTGGCTCTTGGCCTGAACTTTTATCCCCAAACACTAACCGAGAGATTTCTCTTGGTATCATTTCTTTTGAGAAATTCAACTTCCTTGTTAACAAGTTTGTTTTGTTTTAGGTTATTCCAGGTTATAACATGTTTCTATTCACAGGCACACCAGGCACTGACAACAAATTTCTAGAGAAGTACCACTCTTTTTGGATATATGTCCAGATGGACTATTCTATCTTATTGAGTTATTTAACACATTTCTTTCTTTTTGATATATTATGGAGTTGAAAATCCTATCATTTAATGTAAATGGGCTTAATAGTCCCTTTAAAAGGTATGCTTTGTGGAAGGAGATCAAAAGATTGAAAGCAAATGTTGCTATGATACAGGAAACCCACCTCCTGGAAACTGATAATAACAGATTTAAAAACAAAGATTATCCTCAGATTTTCTTCTCCAATAACGAGGGAGGGAAAAAAGCTGGGGTGGCCATTGCCTTCCACAGGGACCTACCAGTGGTTATTTCAGGTGTTTATAAAGACAATAAAGGCAGATATTTAATCATCAATTTTACCTTGGAGGGAATGGAATACACTGTGGTTAATGTATACGCCCCTAATGTGAGACAAATTAACTTTCTCAATAAAGTCAAAAGAAAATTATCTAAATTTAGCAAGGGACAAATCATATGGGGGGGAGACTTTAATTGTATTGTTGACCCAAGCACTGATTGCTCATCCTCTGCTCCATACTACAGAAGTGTGAATCTGGGGAGGTGGCTGAGCAATGCTAACCTACACGACAGTTGTAAAATATTGAACCCTAATTCTAGAGAATACACCAGATTCTGCCCACACAACAGATCTTATACCAAAATAGATCATATATTTACCAGTTTTTCCTTACTAGATTCGTATATAGATTTCCAAACTGGCCCCATCACATGGTCGGACCATGCTCCAATTCTATTAACATTACAGGTTTCCTCTTCGACTCAAAGACACTACAATTGGAGATATAGCAAATTTGTAGTAGACTCCCCAGATAATATAGCAACAATAAAAAACACTATAATGAATTATTTTAAAGAAAATGACTCCCAGGAAATCTCCCCTGAAACCTTATGGTTAGCACATAAGTGTGTCATCAGAGGCCACTTAATTCAGATGGCCTCAAGACAAAAGAGGGAAAGAGAGAGCAAACAGAGGTTGTTACTAGAACAAATCAAAAAACTAGAAGACCAGGCCAAAGTGGAAAAATTTTTTACTAAATACAAGGAGTTATACTCCCTTAGATTGGAATTTAGAAATCTTCTCATAAACATTTACGAAAAAAAGACTCTGTTTAACAGGGCAGGGTTTTACATAAATAACAACAAAAACTCAAAAACTATGGCAAATAGATTCAAACCCATAAATAAAAAGCATTTAATTAAAAAACTTTCCCAGAACTTAGTGAATATAGAAAAGCCAAGGGACATAGCTTTGGCTTTTGAAAAATACTACTCAAACCTTTACAATATAGGAAAAAATGGGACTTATCCCCCTCCTACAGAGGAGATGATAGATAATTTCTTGGGAGGAGTAGAGTTGAGATCTCTGTCTTCGGAGCAAAGGGAAATGCTTGATGCACCCTTCTCTGAGGGAGAGGTGTCTCTGGCAATAAAAAATCTCAAATGTAATAAGGCTCCTGGTCCAGACGGATTCCCTGTGGAATATTATAAAACATTTCAGGAAAATCTGGTCCCCCACTTAACAAACACCCTAAATTTTATAAAATCAAAAGGAACATGTAGTGCAGATATGCTGAGAGCCACCATAGTGGTAATCCCCAAACCGGACAAAGATCCCACAAAGATAGAAAACTATAGACCCATATCCCTCCTGAACGCAGACATCAAGGTATATGCAAAAATACTGGCAGAAAGGGTGCAAGATGTTATCCAATATCTCATACATCCCGATCAAGTGGGTTTTGTAAAATTTAGACAGACTTCTGACAGTTCAAGAAGTGTCTTGCACCATATACACTTTTGTAACAAGAAAAAAATTCCAAGTCTGTTTGTGGCCCTTGATGCGGAGAAAGCTTTTGACCGCATCAATTGGACATATGCATTCGCAGTATTAAAGAGGATGGGTTTTGGTGAGGAGATGTTGAAAAGTGTTCAGACTCTGTACTCCCAACCGTCTGCCTCTGTGCTGGTCAATAGCACGATGTCGGGGAAATTTGACATAACAAACGGAACAAGACAGGGATGCCCTCTGTCCCCAATTATTTTTATCCTGAGTCTGGAACCACTGGCTCAAAGGATAAGGGACTCGAGTGAGGTGAGGGGAGTACGGTTGGGAGATGTAGAGCACAAAATAAATTTATATGCAGACGATATCATACTTACACTGACAGATCCTGTTGAGTCATTGAAGGCGACTTGGGATATCATAGAGTTATTTGGTTCAATATCATATTATAAACTCAATGTAAAAAAGACTAACGTTTTGTCACTATTTGTTTCAGCCCCTATAAAACAGCAACTACAAGATAAGTACCCTTTTACTTGGGACTGCACTAAAATCCCGTATCTAGGAATTTGGCTCACAAGCGACCTCACACACACGAGTGAGGTAAACATGGATTGCCTTTTGAAATCTCTTGACAATAAGTTGGGAGAATTGTCAAAGGCCCCAGCCACTTGGTTGGGAAGAATAGTATTATATAAAATGTTCTGCCTCCCAAAAGTGTTGTTTTTGTATAGGAATGTTCCTCTGCCTCTATCAATGCAACACATACAAAAATTAACTCATCAAATGAACAGATTTATTTGGAATAATAAAAAGCCTAGAGTAAAGAAACACACATTACTTAAATCTAGAGAAAATGGGGGGATAGCCCTTCCAGACTTAGAGGCATATTACTTTGCCACCACAACTGAATTGACAAAAATGTGGCTCACAGAACAGACAGAGTTGGGATGGCCAAAAATTGAAAGAGATTTAATGCCTAATAAAGAACCGACACTTTATGTTTCCTATTTTCTTCTGCACAGAGGAGAGATTGGAGACATAGAAAACCCAATACTCAGAGCCTCTGTGCAGAGTTGGTCACATATGTGCAGGAGAAGGTTTAATGTCTCCCCTGTTACAACCAAAAGACTAAGACTTCACTTTTTGGCACCTGTCAAGGTTTCTCTGAGACCCATGTTTGATAATTGGAAAACATTCCCCATTGCTTATGTGGATGATTTACTGGACAATAATAAAGTCATGCCTTTTGAGTTGGTCAAGGCTAAATTTAAAATCCCTAATACGGAATATATGAAATACCTCATACTCAAAGAGGAATATAATAAATTTAAGAGATACTTCTGCAAGATAGTTTTGGTCAACCATACCATTTATAATTTCCTAACCAGCACAACCCCCAGGCACAAGAGTTCTCTTAAACCCCTGTATAACTTCCTGACCGGCAAATACACCTTCTCTAAGGGTGGATGCTTTGAAAAATGGGAGACTACTCTGCAGAAGCAGATTTATGCCCCACAGTGGACATTATCTTTTAAAACTGCAGTGAGGTCTACAAATTGCATGAACATTCTGGAAACACATTACAAACTAGTCCACAGATATTACTTGACTCCAAACAGGATTAAATATTTTGGGGAAGGGGGATCTGATCTATGTTGGAGGGGATGCGGATCTCAGGCTGACTTACTCCATATTTTCTGGGGATGCCCGGTATTGAAATCATACTGGCTTAAGGTCTCCAATTTGATTTCGATCATATGCAACTGGCGTGTTCAGTTGCACCCTGCCTTGGCCTTACTACTTATAGATATTTGCAGATTCAAAACAACAAAGTATTTGGTTGCCCACATTCTCATGTCTGCAATATACCTTATAGCGAAAGGTTGGAACAATAAGCAACCTCCGAACATTGCCACATTGATCATGTTGGTGGACAAACATTGTGTTTATGAAATAATTCATTACATCAACAATATGTCAATAAAGTTATTTGACGACAGATGGCATAGATGGTTGAAACTCAAATCTAAGATAGAAGAAGAATTTATATCTTGATATCTTGATTTTTGCTCTTTTTGTGTGCCAAAATTTCACATATATTTGGTGTTTGCCTGTGCTGTTGCAACTGTTTTTTCAAATCTATTTCAATTAATGTTAATTGTACATACTTTAAATGATGATATGATGTTCAGATACCATGTGATGATGTCCTGATGTACATTACCTTGACTCTATTCGAACATGATATATATGAGGTATGTTTATACATTTCTATTATTTTGAAAACTCAATAAAAATATTGTTTAAGAAAATTCAAAACATTCATTATTCAATAGGGCCCAAACTATCAAAAACCAGTGGTTTCAATGAACACACATTTCTTGGTAGAATCATGCAGGACTGAAATTTTTGATGTGTTTCTACTCCTCTCATGAGCCCAAACAAGTCTCTAAAAGCATGAGTTTGCAACTACTTTACTTTTGGAGAAAATTCAAAACATTCACTATTCAATAGAGCCCAATAGCAAAAATCAGGTTTTGAATGAAGAATCACATTTCTTGGTAAAATCATGCAGGATTGAAATTTTTGATGGTTTTTTACTCCTCTCAACAGCCCAAACAAGTTTCTAAAAGGATGAGTTTGCAACTACTTTACTTTTGGAGAAAATTCAAAACATTCATTATTCAATAGGGCCCAAACTATCAAAAACCAGCGGTTTCAATGAACACACATTTCTTGGTAGAATCATGCAGGACTGAAATTTTTGATGTTTTTCTACTCCTCTCATGAGCCCAAACAAGTCTCTAAAAGCATGAGTTTGCAACTACTTTACTTTTGGAGAAAATTCAAAACATTCATTATTCAATAGAGCCCAATAGCAAAAACCAGTGTTTTGAATGAAGAATCACATTTCTTGGTAGAATCATGCAGGATTGAAATTTTTGATGGTTTTTTACTCCTCTCAACAGCCCAAACAAGTTTCTAAAAGGATGAGTTTGCAACTACTTTAGTTTTGGAGAAAATTCAAAACATTCATTATTCAATAGGGCCCAAACTATCAAAAACCAGCGGTTTCAATGAACACACATTTCTTGGTAGAATCATGCAGGACTGAAATTTTTGATGTTTTTCTACTCCTCTCATGAGCCCAAACGAGTCTCTAAAAGTATGAGTTTGCAACTACTTTACTTTTGGAGAAAATTCAAAACATTCACTATTCAATAGAGCCCAATAGCAAAAATCAGGTTTTGAATGAAGAATCACATTTCTTGGTAAAATCATGCAGGATTGAAATTTTTGATGGTTTTTTACTCCTCTCAACAGCCCAAACAAGTTTCTAAAAGGATGAGTTTGCAACTACTTTACTTTTGGAGAAAATTCAAAACATTCATTATTCAATAGGGCCCAAACTATCAAAAACCAGTGGTTTCAATGAACACACATTTCTTGGTAGAATCATGCAGGACTGAAATTTTTGATGTGTTTCTACTCCTCTCATGAGCCCAAACAAGTCTCTAAAAGCATGAGTTTGCAACTACTTTACTTTTGGAGAAAATTCAAAACATTCACTATTCAATAGAGCCCAATAGCAAAAATCAGGTTTTGAATGAAGAATCACATTTCTTGGTAAAATCATGCAGGATTGAAATTTTTGATGGTTTTTTACTCCTCTCAACAGCCCAAACAAGTTTCTAAAAGGATGAGTTTGCAACTACTTTACTTTTGGAGAAAATTCAAAACATTCATTATTCAATAGGGCCCAAACTATCAAAAACCAGCGGTTTCAATGAACACACATTTCTTGGTAGAATCATGCAGGACTGAAATTTTTGATGTTTTTCTACTCCTCTCATGAGCCCAAACAAGTCTCTAAAAGCATGAGTTTGCAACTACTTTACTTTTGGAGAAAATTCAAAACATTCATTATTCAATAGAGCCCAATAGCAAAAACCAGTGTTTTGAATGAAGAATCACATTTCTTGGTAGAATCATGCAGGATTGAAATTTTTGATGGTTTTTTACTCCTCTCAACAGCCCAAACAAGTTTCTAAAAGGATGAGTTTGCAACTACTTTAGTTTTGGAGAAAATTCAAAACATTCATTATTCAATAGGGCCCAAACTATCAAAAACCAGCGGTTTCAATGAACACACATTTCTTGGTAGAATCATGCAGGACTGAAATTTTTGATGTTTTTCTACTCCTCTCATGAGCCCAAACAAGTCTCTAAAAGCATGAGTTTGCAACTACTTTACTTTTGGAGAAAATTCAAAACATTCATTATTCAATAGAGCCCAATAGCAAAAACCAGCGTTTTGAATGAAGAATCACATTTCTTGGTAGAATCATGCAGGATTGAAATTTTTGATGGTTTTTTACTCCTCTCAACAGCCCAAACAAGTTTCTAAAAGGATGAGTTTGCAACTACTTTACTTTTGGAGAAAATTCAAAACATTCATTATTCAATAGGGCCCAAACTATCAAAAACCAGTGGTTTCAATGAACACACATTTCTTGGTAGAATCATGCAGGACTGAAATTTTTGATGTGTTTCTACTCCTCTCATGAGCCCAAACAAGTCTCTAAAAGCATGAGTTTGCAACTACTTTACTTTTGGAGAAAATTCAAAACATTCACTATTCAATAGAGCCCAATAGCAAAAATCAGGTTTTGAATGAAGAATCACATTTCTTGGTAAAATCATGCAGGATTGAAATTTTTGATGGTTTTTTACTCCTCTCAACAGCCCAAACAAGTTTCTAAAAGGATGAGTTTGCAACTACTTTACTTTTGGAGAAAATTCAAAACATTCATTATTCAATAGGGCCCAAACTATCAAAAACCAGCGGTTTCAATGAACACACATTTCTTGGTAGAATCATGCAGGACTGAAATTTTTGATGTTTTTCTACTCCTCTCATGAGCCCAAACAAGTCTCTAAAAGCATGAGTTTGCAACTACTTTACTTTTGGAGAAAATTCAAAACATTCATTATTCAATAGAGCCCAATAGCAAAAACCAGTGTTTTGAATGAAGAATCACATTTCTTGGTAGAATCATGCAGGATTGAAATTTTTGATGGTTTTTTACTCCTCTCAACAGCCCAAACAAGTTTCTAAAAGGATGAGTTTGCAACTACTTTAGTTTTGGAGAAAATTCAAAACATTCATTATTCAATAGGGCCCAAACTATCAAAAACCAGCGGTTTCAATGAACACACATTTCTTGGTAGAATCATGCAGGACTGAAATTTTTGATGTTTTTCTACTCCTCTCATGAGCCCAAACAAGTCTCTAAAAGCATGAGTTTGCAACTACTTTACTTTTGGAGAAAATTCAAAACATTCATTATTCAATAGAGCCCAATAGCAAAAACCAGCGTTTTGAATGAAGAATCACATTTCTTGGTAGAATCATGCAGGATTGAAATTTTTGATGGTTTTTTACTCCTCTCAACAGCCCAAACAAGTTTCTAAAAGGATGAGTTTGCAACTACTTTACTTTTGGAGAAAATTCAAAACATTCATTATTCAATAGGGCCCAAACTATCAAAAACCAGTGGTTTCAATGAACACACATTTCTTGGTAGAATCATGCAGGACTGAAATTTTTGATGTGTTTCTACTCCTCTCATGAGCCCAAACAAGTCTCTAAAAGCATGAGTTTGCAACTACTTTACTTTTGGAGAAAATTCAAAACATTCACTATTCAATAGAGCCCAATAGCAAAAATCAGGTTTTGAATGAAGAATCACATTTCTTGGTAAAATCATGCAGGATTGAAATTTTTGATGGTTTTTTACTCCTCTCAACAGCCCAAACAAGTTTCTAAAAGGATGAGTTTGCAACTACTTTACTTTTGGAGAAAATTCAAAACATTCATTATTCAATAGGGCCCAAACTATCAAAAACCAGCGGTTTCAATGAACACACATTTCTTGGTAGAATCATGCAGGACTGAAATTTTTGATGTTTTTCTACTCCTCTCATGAGCCCAAACAAGTCTCTAAAAGCATGAGTTTGCAACTACTTTACTTTTGGAGAAAATTCAAAACATTCATTATTCAATAGAGCCCAATAGCAAAAACCAGTGTTTTGAATGAAGAATCACATTTCTTGGTAGAATCATGCAGGATTGAAATTTTTGATGGTTTTTTACTCCTCTCAACAGCCCAAACAAGTTTCTAAAAGCATGAGTTTGCAACTACTTTACTTTTGGAGAAAATTCAAAACATTCATTATTCAATAGGGCCCAAACTATCAAAAACCAGCGGTTTGAATGAACACACATTTCTTGGTAGAATCATGCAGGACTGAAATTTTTGATGTTTTTCTACTCCTCTCATGAGCCCAAACGAGTCTCTAAAAGTATGAGTTTGCAACTACTTTACTTTTGGAGAAAATTCAAAACATTCACTATTCAATAGAGCCCAATAGCAAAAATCAGGTTTTGAATGAAGAATCACATTTCTTGGTAAAATCATGCAGGATTGAAATTTTTGATGGTTTTTTACTCCTCTCAACAGCCCAAACAAGTTTCTAAAAGGATGAGTTTGCAACTACTTTACTTTTGGAGAAAATTCAAAACATTTATTATTCAATAGGGCCCAAACTATCAAAAACCAGTGGTTTCAATGAACACACATTTCTTGGTAGAATCATGCAGGACTGAAATTTTTGATGTGTTTCTACTCCTCTCATGAGCCCAAACAAGTCTCTAAAAGCATGAGTTTGCAACTACTTTACTTTTGGAGAAAATTCAAAACATTCACTATTCAATAGAGCCCAATAGCAAAAATCAGGTTTTGAATGAAGAATCACATTTCTTGGTAAAATCATGCAGGATTGAAATTTTTGATGGTTTTTTACTCCTCTCAACAGCCCAAACATGTTTCTAAAAGGATGAGTTTGCAACTACTTTACTTTTGGAGAAAATTCAAAACATTCATTATTCAATAGGGCCCAAACTATCAAAAACCAGCGGTTTGAATGAACACACATTTCTTGGTAGAATCATGCAGGACTGAAATTTTTGATGTTTTTCTACTCCTCTCATAAGCCCAAACAAGTCTCTAAAAGCATGAGTTTGCAACTACTTTACTTTTGGAGAAAATTCAAAACATTCATTATTCAATAGAGCCCAATAGCAAAAACCAGCGTTTTCAATGAAGAATCACATTTCTTGGTAGAATCATGCAGGATTGAAATTTTTGATGGTTTTTTACTCCTCTCAACAGCCCAAAAAAGTTTCTAAAAGTATGAGTTTGCAACTACTTTACTTTTGGAGAAAATTCAAAACATTCATTATTCAATAGGGCCCAAACTATCAAAAACCAGTGGTTTCAATGAACACACATTTCTTGGTAGAATCATGCAGGACTGAAATTTTTGATGTGTTTCTACTCCTCTCATGAGCCCAAACAAGTCTCTAAAAGCATGAGTTTGCAACTACTTTACTTTTGGAGAAAATTCAAAACATTCACTATTCAATAGAGCCCAATAGCAAAAATCAGGTTTTGAATGAAGAATCACATTTCTTGGTAAAATCATGCAGGATTGAAATTTTTGATGGTTTTTTACTCCTCTCAACAGCCCAAACAAGTTTCTAAAAGGATGAGTTTGCAACTACTTTACTTTTGGAGAAAATTCAAAACATTCATTATTCAATAGGGCCCAAACTATCAAAAACCAGTGGTTTCAATGAACACACATTTCTTGGTAGAATCATGCAGGACTGAAATTTTTGATGTGTTTCTACTCCTCTCATGAGCCCAAACAAGTCTCTAAAAGCATGAGTTTGCAACTACTTTACTTTTGGAGAAAATTCAAAACATTCACTATTCAATAGAGCCCAATAGCAAAAATCAGGTTTTGAATGAAGAATCACATTTCTTGGTAAAATCATGCAGGATTGAAATTTTTGATGGTTTTTTACTCCTCTCAACAGCCCAAACAAGTTTCTAAAAGGATGAGTTTGCAACTACTTTACTTTTGGAGAAAATTCAAAACATTCATTATTCAATAGGGCCCAAACTATCAAAAACCAGCGGTTTCAATGAACACACATTTCTTGGTAGAATCATGCAGGACTGAAATTTTTGATGTTTTTCTACTCCTCTCATGAGCCCAAACAAGTCTCTAAAAGCATGAGTTTGCAACTACTTTACTTTTGGAGAAAATTCAAAACATTCATTATTCAATAGGGCCCAAACTATCAAAAACCAGCGGTTTGAATGAACACACATTTCTTGGTAGAATCATGCAGGACTGAAATTTTTGATGTTTTTCTACTCCTCTCATGAGCCCAAACGAGTCTCTAAAAGTATGAGTTTGCAACTACTTTACTTTTGGAGAAAATTCAAAACATTCACTATTCAATAGAGCCCAATAGCAAAAATCAGGTTTTGAATGAAGAATCACATTTCTTGGTAAAATCATGCAGGATTGAAATTTTTGATGGTTTTTTACTCCTCTCAACAGCCCAAACAAGTTTCTAAAAGGATGAGTTTGCAACTACTTTACTTTTGGAGAAAATTCAAAACATTTATTATTCAATAGGGCCCAAACTATCAAAAACCAGTGGTTTCAATGAACACACATTTCTTGGTAGAATCATGCAGGACTGAAATTTTTGATGTGTTTCTACTCCTCTCATGAGCCCAAACAAGTCTCTAAAAGCATGAGTTTGCAACTACTTTACTTTTGGAGAAAATTCAAAACATTCACTGTTCAATAGAGCCCAATAGCAAAAATCAGGTTTTGAATGAAGAATCACATTTCTTGGTAAAATCATGCAGGATTGAAATTTTTGATGGTTTTTTACTCCTCTCAACAGCCCAAACATGTTTCTAAAAGGATGAGTTTGCAACTACTTTACTTTTGGAGAAAATTCAAAACATTCATTATTCAATAGGGCCCAAACTATCAAAAACCAGCGGTTTGAATGAACACACATTTCTTGGTAGAATCATGCAGGACTGAAATTTTTGATGTTTTTCTACTCCTCTCATGAGCCCAAACGAGTCTCTAAAAGTATGAGTTTGCAACTACTTTACTTTTGGAGAAAATTCAAAACATTCACTATTCAATAGAGCCCAATAGCAAAAATCAGGTTTTGAATGAAGAATCACATTTCTTGGTAAAATCATGCAGGATTGAAATTTTTGATGGTTTTTTACTCCTCTCAACAGCCCAAACAAGTTTCTAAAAGGATGAGTTTGCAACTACTTTACTTTTGGAGAAAATTCAAAACATTCATTATTCAATAGGGCCCAAACTATCAAAAACCAGTGGTTTCAATGAACACACATTTCTTGGTAGAATCATGCAGGACTGAAATTTTTGATGTGTTTCTACTCCTCTCATGAGCCCAAACAAGTCTCTAAAAGCATGAGTTTGCAACTACTTTACTTTTGGAGAAAATTCAAAACATTCACTATTCAATAGAGCCCAATAGCAAAAATCAGGTTTTGAATGAAGAATCACATTTCTTGGTAAAATCATGCAGGATTGAAATTTTTGATGGTTTTTTACTCCTCTCAACAGCCCAAACAAGTTTCTAAAAGGATGAGTTTGCAACTACTTTACTTTTGGAGAAAATTCAAAACATTCATTATTCAATAGGGCCCAAACTATCAAAAACCAGCGGTTTCAATGAACACACATTTCTTGGTAGAATCATGCAGGACTGAAATTTTTGATGTTTTTCTACTCCTCTCATGAGCCCAAACAAGTCTCTAAAAGCATGAGTTTGCAACTACTTTACTTTTGGAGAAAATTCAAAACATTCATTATTCAATAGAGCCCAATAGCAAAAACCAGTGTTTTGAATGAAGAATCACATTTCTTGGTAGAATCATGCAGGATTGAAATTTTTGATGGTTTTTTACTCCTCTCAACAGCCCAAACAAGTTTCTAAAAGCATGAGTTTGCAACTACTTTACTTTTGGAGAAAATTCAAAACATTCATTATTCAATAGGGCCCAAACTATCAAAAACCAGCGGTTTGAATGAACACACATTTCTTGGTAGAATCATGCAGGACTGAAATTTTTGATGTTTTTCTACTCCTCTCATGAGCCCAAACGAGTCTCTAAAAGTATGAGTTTGCAACTACTTTACTTTTGGAGAAAATTCAAAACATTCACTATTCAATAGAGCCCAATAGCAAAAATCAGGTTTTGAATGAAGAATCACATTTCTTGGTAAAATCATGCAGGATTGAAATTTTTGATGGTTTTTTACTCCTCTCAACAGCCCAAACAAGTTTCTAAAAGGATGAGTTTGCAACTACTTTACTTTTGGAGAAAATTCAAAACATTTATTATTCAATAGGGCCCAAACTATCAAAAACCAGTGGTTTCAATGAACACACATTTCTTGGTAGAATCATGCAGGACTGAAATTTTTGATGTGTTTCTACTCCTCTCATGAGCCCAAACAAGTCTCTAAAAGCATGAGTTTGCAACTACTTTACTTTTGGAGAAAATTCAAAACATTCACTATTCAATAGAGCCCAATAGCAAAAATCAGGTTTTGAATGAAGAATCACATTTCTTGGTAAAATCATGCAGGATTGAAATTTTTGATGGTTTTTTACTCCTCTCAACAGCCCAAACATGTTTCTAAAAGGATGAGTTTGCAACTACTTTACTTTTGGAGAAAATTCAAAACATTCATTATTCAATAGGGCCCAAACTATCAAAAACCAGCGGTTTGAATGAACACACATTTCTTGGTAGAATCATGCAGGACTGAAATTTTTGATGTTTTTCTACTCCTCTCATAAGCCCAAACAAGTCTCTAAAAGCATGAGTTTGCAACTACTTTACTTTTGGAGAAAATTCAAAACATTCATTATTCAATAGAGCCCAATAGCAAAAACCAGCGTTTTCAATGAAGAATCACATTTCTTGGTAGAATCATGCAGGATTGAAATTTTTGATGGTTTTTTACTCCTCTCAACAGCCCAAAAAAGTTTCTAAAAGTATGAGTTTGCAACTACTTTACTTTTGGAGAAAATTCAAAACATTCATTATTCAATAGGGCCCAAACTATCAAAAACCAGTGGTTTCAATGAACACACATTTCTTGGTAGAATCATGCAGGACTGAAATTTTTGATGTGTTTCTACTCCTCTCATGAG
Organism: Dendrobates tinctorius; assembly: GCF_039654945.1. Taxonomy (NCBI): domain Eukaryota; kingdom Metazoa; phylum Chordata; class Amphibia; order Anura; family Dendrobatidae; genus Dendrobates; species Dendrobates tinctorius. The sequence continues at coordinate 885,161 of NW_027361777.1, read as the reverse complement.
CCCAAACAAGTCTCTAAAAGCATGAGTTTGCAACTACTTTACTTTTGGAGAAAATTCAAAACATTCACTATTCAATAGAGCCCAATAGCAAAAATCAGGTTTTGAATGAAGAATCACATTTCTTGGTAAAATCATGCAGGATTGAAATTTTTGATGGTTTTTTACTCCTCTCAACAGCCCAAACAAGTTTCTAAAAGGATGAGTTTGCAACTACTTTACTTTTGGAGAAAATTCAAAACATTCATTATTCAATAGGGCCCAAACTATCAAAAACCAGTGGTTTCAATGAACACACATTTCTTGGTAGAATCATGCAGGACTGAAATTTTTGATGTGTTTCTACTCCTCTCATGAGCCCAAACAAGTCTCTAAAAGCATGAGTTTGCAACTACTTTACTTTTGGAGAAAATTCAAAACATTCACTATTCAATAGAGCCCAATAGCAAAAATCAGGTTTTGAATGAAGAATCACATTTCTTGGTAAAATCATGCAGGATTGAAATTTTTGATGGTTTTTTACTCCTCTCAACAGCCCAAACAAGTTTCTAAAAGGATGAGTTTGCAACTACTTTACTTTTGGAGAAAATTCAAAACATTCATTATTCAATAGGGCCCAAACTATCAAAAACCAGCGGTTTCAATGAACACACATTTCTTGGTAGAATCATGCAGGACTGAAATTTTTGATGTTTTTCTACTCCTCTCATGAGCCCAAACAAGTCTCTAAAAGCATGAGTTTGCAACTACTTTACTTTTGGAGAAAATTCAAAACATTCATTATTCAATAGGGCCCAAACTATCAAAAACCAGCGGTTTGAATGAACACACATTTCTTGGTAGAATCATGCAGGACTGAAATTTTTGATGTTTTTCTACTCCTCTCATGAGCCCAAACGAGTCTCTAAAAGTATGAGTTTGCAACTACTTTACTTTTGGAGAAAATTCAAAACATTCACTATTCAATAGAGCCCAATAGCAAAAATCAGGTTTTGAATGAAGAATCACATTTCTTGGTAAAATCATGCAGGATTGAAATTTTTGATGGTTTTTTACTCCTCTCAACAGCCCAAACAAGTTTCTAAAAGGATGAGTTTGCAACTACTTTACTTTTGGAGAAAATTCAAAACATTTATTATTCAATAGGGCCCAAACTATCAAAAACCAGTGGTTTCAATGAACACACATTTCTTGGTAGAATCATGCAGGACTGAAATTTTTGATGTGTTTCTACTCCTCTCATGAGCCCAAACAAGTCTCTAAAAGCATGAGTTTGCAACTACTTTACTTTTGGAGAAAATTCAAAACATTCACTGTTCAATAGAGCCCAATAGCAAAAATCAGGTTTTGAATGAAGAATCACATTTCTTGGTAAAATCATGCAGGATTGAAATTTTTGATGGTTTTTTACTCCTCTCAACAGCCCAAACATGTTTCTAAAAGGATGAGTTTGCAACTACTTTACTTTTGGAGAAAATTCAAAACATTCATTATTCAATAGGGCCCAAACTATCAAAAACCAGCGGTTTGAATGAACACACATTTCTTGGTAGAATCATGCAGGACTGAAATTTTTGATGTTTTTCTACTCCTCTCATGAGCCCAAACGAGTCTCTAAAAGTATGAGTTTGCAACTACTTTACTTTTGGAGAAAATTCAAAACATTCACTATTCAATAGAGCCCAATAGCAAAAATCAGGTTTTGAATGAAGAATCACATTTCTTGGTAAAATCATGCAGGATTGAAATTTTTGATGGTTTTTTACTCCTCTCAACAGCCCAAACAAGTTTCTAAAAGGATGAGTTTGCAACTACTTTACTTTTGGAGAAAATTCAAAACATTCATTATTCAATAGGGCCCAAACTATCAAAAACCAGTGGTTTCAATGAACACACATTTCTTGGTAGAATCATGCAGGACTGAAATTTTTGATGTGTTTCTACTCCTCTCATGAGCCCAAACAAGTCTCTAAAAGCATGAGTTTGCAACTACTTTACTTTTGGAGAAAATTCAAAACATTCACTATTCAATAGAGCCCAATAGCAAAAATCAGGTTTTGAATGAAGAATCACATTTCTTGGTAAAATCATGCAGGATTGAAATTTTTGATGGTTTTTTACTCCTCTCAACAGCCCAAACAAGTTTCTAAAAGGATGAGTTTGCAACTACTTTACTTTTGGAGAAAATTCAAAACATTCATTATTCAATAGGGCCCAAACTATCAAAAACCAGCGGTTTCAATGAACACACATTTCTTGGTAGAATCATGCAGGACTGAAATTTTTGATGTTTTTCTACTCCTCTCATGAGCCCAAACAAGTCTCTAAAAGCATGAGTTTGCAACTACTTTACTTTTGGAGAAAATTCAAAACATTCATTATTCAATAGAGCCCAATAGCAAAAACCAGTGTTTTGAATGAAGAATCACATTTCTTGGTAGAATCATGCAGGATTGAAATTTTTGATGGTTTTTTACTCCTCTCAACAGCCCAAACAAGTTTCTAAAAGGATGAGTTTGCAACTACTTTAGTTTTGGAGAAAATTCAAAACATTCATTATTCAATAGGGCCCAAACTATCAAAAACCAGCGGTTTCAATGAACACACATTTCTTGGTAGAATCATGCAGGACTGAAATTTTTGATGTTTTTCTACTCCTCTCATGAGCCCAAACAAGTCTCTAAAAGCATGAGTTTGCAACTACTTTACTTTTGGAGAAAATTCAAAACATTCATTATTCAATAGAGCCCAATAGCAAAAACCAGCGTTTTGAATGAAGAATCACATTTCTTGGTAGAATCATGCAGGATTGAAATTTTTGATGGTTTTTTACTCCTCTCAACAGCCCAAACAAGTTTCTAAAAGGATGAGTTTGCAACTACTTTACTTTTGGAGAAAATTCAAAACATTCATTATTCAATAGGGCCCAAACTATCAAAAACCAGTGGTTTCAATGAACACACATTTCTTGGTAGAATCATGCAGGACTGAAATTTTTGATGTGTTTCTACTCCTCTCATGAGCCCAAACAAGTCTCTAAAAGCATGAGTTTGCAACTACTTTACTTTTGGAGAAAATTCAAAACATTCACTATTCAATAGAGCCCAATAGCAAAAATCAGGTTTTGAATGAAGAATCACATTTCTTGGTAAAATCATGCAGGATTGAAATTTTTGATGGTTTTTTACTCCTCTCAACAGCCCAAACAAGTTTCTAAAAGGATGAGTTTGCAACTACTTTACTTTTGGAGAAAATTCAAAACATTCATTATTCAATAGGGCCCAAACTATCAAAAACCAGCGGTTTCAATGAACACACATTTCTTGGTAGAATCATGCAGGACTGAAATTTTTGATGTTTTTCTACTCCTCTCATGAGCCCAAACAAGTCTCTAAAAGCATGAGTTTGCAACTACTTTACTTTTGGAGAAAATTCAAAACATTCATTATTCAATAGAGCCCAATAGCAAAAACCAGTGTTTTGAATGAAGAATCACATTTCTTGGTAGAATCATGCAGGATTGAAATTTTTGATGGTTTTTTACTCCTCTCAACAGCCCAAACAAGTTTCTAAAAGGATGAGTTTGCAACTACTTTAGTTTTGGAGAAAATTCAAAACATTCATTATTCAATAGGGCCCAAACTATCAAAAACCAGCGGTTTCAATGAACACACATTTCTTGGTAGAATCATGCAGGACTGAAATTTTTGATGTTTTTCTACTCCTCTCATGAGCCCAAACAAGTCTCTAAAAGCATGAGTTTGCAACTACTTTACTTTTGGAGAAAATTCAAAACATTCATTATTCAATAGAGCCCAATAGCAAAAACCAGCGTTTTGAATGAAGAATCACATTTCTTGGTAGAATCATGCAGGATTGAAATTTTTGATGGTTTTTTACTCCTCTCAACAGCCCAAAAAAAGTTTCTAAAATGATGAGTTTGCAACTACTTTACTTTTGGAGAAAATTCAAAACATTCATTATTCAATAGGGCCCAAACTATCAAAAACCAGCGGTTTGAATGAACACACATTTCTTGGTAGAATCATGCAGGACTGAAATTTTTGATGTTTTTCTACTCCTCTCATGAGCCCAAACAAGTGTCTAAAAGCATGAGTTTGCAACTACTTTACTTTTGGAGAAAATTCAAAACATTCACTATTCAATAGAGCCCATTAGCAAAAATCAGGTTTTGAATGAAGAATCACATTTCTTGGTAAAATCATGCAGGATTGAAATTTTTGATGGTTTTTTACTCCTCTCAACAGCCCAAACAAGTTTCTAAAAGGATGAGTTTGCAACTACTTTACTTTTGGAGAAAATTCAAAACATTCATTATTCAATAGGGCCCAAACTATCAAAAACCAGCGGTTTGAATGAACACACATTTCTTGGTAGAATCATGCAGGACTGAAATTTTTGATGTTTTTCTACTCCTCTCATGAGCCCAAACAAGTCTCTAAAAGCATGAGTTTGCAACTACTTTACTTTTGGAGAAAATTCCAAACATTCACTATTCAATAGAGCCCAATAGCAAAAATCAGGTTTTGAATGAAGAATCACATTTCTTGGTAAAATCATGCAGGATTGAAATTTTTGATGGTTTTTTACTCCTCTCAACAGCCCAAACAAGTTTCTAAAAGGATGAGTTTGCAACTACTTTACTTTTGGAGAAAATTCAAAACATTCATTATTCAATAGAGCCCAAACTATCAAAAACCAGCGGTTTGAATGAACACACATTTCTTGGTAGAATCATGCAGGACTGAAATTTTTGATATTTTTCTACTCCTCTCATGAGCCCAAACATGTCTCTAAAAGCATGAGTTTGCAACTACTTTACTTTTGGAGAAAATTCAAAACATTCACTATTCAATAGAGCCCCATAGCAAAAATCAGGTTTTGAATGAAGAATCACATTTCTTGGTAAAATCATGCAGGATTGAAATTTTTGATGGTTTTTTACTCCTCTCAACAGCCCAAACAAGTTTCTAAAAGGATGAGTTTGCAACTACTTTACTTTTGGAGAAAATTCAAAACATTCATTATTCAATAGGGCCCAAACTATCAAAAACCAGCGGTTTCAATGAACACACATTTCTTGGTAGAATCATGCAGGACTGAAATTTTTGATGTTTTTCTACTCCTCTCATGAGCCCAAACAAGTCTCTAAAAGCATGAGTTTGCAACTACTTTACTTTTGGAGAAAATTCAAAACATTCATTATTCAATAGAGCCCAATAGCAAAAACCAGCGTTTTGAATAAAGAATCACATTTCTTGGTAGAATCATGCAGGATTGAAATTTTTGATGGTTTTTTACTCCTCTCAACAGCCCAAACAAGTTTCTAAAAGGATGAGTTTGCAACTACTTTACTTTTGGAGAAAATTCAAAACATTCATTATTCAATAGGTCCCAAACTATCAAAAACCAGCGGTTTCAATGAACACACATTTCTTGGTAGAATCATGCAGGACTGAAATTTTTGATGTTTTTCTACTCCTCTCATGAGCCCAAACAAGTCTCTAAAAGCATGAGTTTGCAACTACTTTACTTTTGGAGAACATTCAAAACATTCATTATTCAATAGAGCCCAATAGCAAAAACCAGCGTTTTGAATGAAGAATCACAATTCTTGGTACAATCATGCAGGATTGAAATTTTTGATGTTTTTTTACTCCTCTCAACAGCCCAAACATGTTTCTAAAAGGATGAGTTTGCAAATACTTTACTTTTGGAGAAAATTCAAAACATTCATTATTCAATAGGGCCCAAACTATCAAAAACCAGAGGTTTGAATGAACACACATTTCTTGGTAGAATCATGCAGGACTGAAATTTTTGATGTTTTTCTACTCCTCTCATGAGCCCAAACAAGTCTCTAAAAGCATGAGTTTGCAACTACTTTACTTTTGGAGAAAATTCAAAACATTCACTATTCAATAGAGCCCATTAGCAAAAATCAGGTTTTGAATGAAGAATCACATTTTTTGGTAAAATCATGCAGGATTGAAATTTTTGATGGTTTTTTACTCCTCTCAACAGCCCAAACAAGTTTCTAAAAGGATGAGTTTGCAACTACTTTACTTTTGGAGAAAATTCAAAACATTCATTATTCAATAGGGCCCAAACTATCAAAAACCAGTGGTTTCAATGAACACACATTTCTTGGTAGAATCATGCAGGACTGAAATTTTTGATGTTTTTCTACTCCTCTCATGAGCCCAAACAAGTCTCTAAAAGCATGAGTTTGCAACTACTTTACTTTTGGAGAAAATTCAAAACATTCACTATTCAATAGAGTCCAATAGCAAAAATCCGGTTTTGAATGAAGAATCACATTTCTTGGTAAAATCATGCAGGATTGAAATTTTTGATGGTTTTTTACTCCTCTCAACAGCCCAAACAAGTTTCTAAAAGGATGAGTTTGCAAATACTTTACTTTTGGAGAAAATTCAAAACATTCATTATTCAATAGGGCCCAAACTATCAAAAACCAGCGGTTTCAATGAACACACATTTCTTGGTAGAATCATGCAGGACTGAAATTTTTGATGTTTTTCTACTCCTCTCATGAGCCCAACCAAGTCTCTAAAAGCATGAGTTTGCAACTACTTTACTTTTGGAGAAAATTCAAAACATTCATTATTCAATAGAGCCCAATAGCAAAAACCAGCGTTTTGAATGAAGAATCACATTTCTTGGTACAATCATGCAGGATTGAAATTTTTGATGTTTTTTTACTCCTCTCAACAGCCCAAACATGTTTCTAAAAGGATGAGTTTGCAACTACTTCACTTTTGGAGAAAATTCAAAACATTCATTATTCAATAGGGCCCAAACTATCAAAAACCAGCGGTTTGAATGAACACACATTTCTTGGTAGAATCATGCAGGACTGAAATTTTGGATATTTTTCTACTCCTCTCATGAGCCCAAACAAGTCTCTAAAAGCATGAGTTTGCAACTACTTTACTTTTGGAGAAAATTCAAAACATTCACTATTCAATAGAGCCCCATAGCAAAAATCAGGTTTTGAATGAAGAATCACATTTCTTGGTAAAATCATGCAGGATTGAAATTTTTGATGGTTTTTTACTCCTCTCAACAGCCCAAACAAGTTTCTAAAAGGATGAGTTTGCAACTACTTTACTTTTGGAGAAAATTCAAAACATTCATTATTCAATAGGGCCCAAACTATCAAAAACCAGCGGTTTCAATGAACACACATTTCTTGGTAGAATCATGCAGGACTGAAATTTTTTATGTTTTTCTACTCCTCTCATGAGCCCAAACAAGTCTCTAAAAGCATGAGTTTGCAACTACTTTACTTTTGGAGAAAATTCAAAACATTCATTATTCAATAGAGCCCAATAGCAAAAACCAGCGTTTTGAATAAAGAATCACATTTCTTGGTAGAATCATGCAGGATTGAAATTTTTGATGGTTTTTTACTCCTCTCAACAGCCCAAACAAGTTTCTAAAAGGATGAGTTTGCAACTACTTTACTTTTGGAGAAAATTCAAAACATTCATTATTCAATAGGTCCCAAACTATCAAAAACCAGTGGTTTCAATGAACACACATTTCTTGGTAGAATCATGCAGGACTGAAATTTTTGATGTTTTTCTACTCCTCTCATGAGCCCAAACAAGTCTCTAAAAGCATGAGTTTGCAACTACTTTACTTTTGGAGAACATTCAAAACATTCATTATTCAATAGAGCCCAATAGCAAAAATCAGGTTTTGAATGAAGAATCACATTTCTTGGTAGAATCATGCAGGATTGAAATTTTTGATGGTTTTTTACTCCTCTCAACAGCCCAAACAAGTTTCTAAAAGGATGAATTTGCAACTACTTTACTTTTGGAGAAAATTCAAAACATTCATTATTCAATAGGGCCCAAACTATCAAAAACCAGAGGTTTGAATGAACACACATTTCTTGGTAGAATCATGCAGGACTGAAATTTTTGATGTTTTTCTACTCCTCTCATGAGCCCAAACAAGTCTCTAAAAGCATGAGTTTGCAACTACTTTACTTTTGGAGAAAATTCAAAACATTCACTATTCAATAGAGCCCATTAGCAAAAATCAGGTTTTGAATGAAGAATCACATTTCTTGGTAAAATCATGCAGGATTGAAATTTTTGATGGTTTTTTACTCCTCTCAACAGCCCAAACAAGTTTCTAAAAGGATGAGTTTGCAACTACTTTACTTTTGGAGAAAATTCAAAACATTCATTATTCAATAGGGCCCAAACTATCAAAAACCAGCGGTTTCAATGAACACACATTTCTTGGTAGAATCATGCAGGACTGAAATTTTTGATGTTTTTCTACTCCTCTCATGAGCCCAACCAAGTCTCTAAAAGCATGAGTTTGCAACTACTTTACTTTTGGAGAAAATTCAAAACATTCATTATTCAATAGAGCCCAATAGCAAAAACCAGCGTTTTGAATGAAGAATCACATTTCTTGGTACAATCATGCAGGATTGAAATTTTTGATGTTTTTTTACTCCTCTCAACAGCCCAAACATGTTTCTAAAAGGATGAGTTTGCAAATACTTTACTTTTGGAGAAAATTCAAAACATTCATTATTCAATAGGGCCCAAACTATCAAAAACCAGCGGTTTCAATGAACACACATTTCTTGGTAGAATCATGCAGGACTGAAATTTTTGATGTTTTTCTACTCCTCTCATGAGCCCAAACAAGTCTCTAAAAGCATGAGTTTGCAACTACTTTACTTTTGGAGAAAATTCAAAACATTCATTATTCAATAGAGCCCAATAGCAAAAACCAGCGTTTTGAATGAAGAATCACATTTCTTGGTAGAATCATGCAGGATTGAAATTTTTGATGGTTTTTTACTCCTCTCAACAGCCCAAAAAAAGTTTCTAAAATGATGAGTTTGCAACTACTTTACTTTTGGAGAAAATTCAAAACATTCATTATTCAATAGAGCCCAATAGCAAAAACCAGCGTTTTGAATGAAGAATCACATTTCTTGGTAGAATCATGCAGGATTGAAATTTTTGATGGTTCTTTACTCCTCTCAACAGCCCAAACAAGTTTCTAAAAGGATGAGTTTGCAACTACTTTACTTTTGGAGAAAATTCAAAACATTCATTATTCAATAGGGCCCAAACTATCAAAAACCAGCGGTTTGAATGAACACACATTTCTTGGTAGAATCATGCAGGACTGAAATTTTTGATGTTTTTCTACTCCTCTCATGAGCCCAAACAAGTCTCTAAAAGCATGAGTTTGCAACTACTTTACTTTTGGAGAAAATTCAAAACATTCACTATTCAATAGAGCCCAATAGCAAAAATCAGGTTTTGAATGAAGAATCACATTTCTTGGTAAAATCATGCAGGATTGAAATTTTTGATGGTTTTTTACTTCTCTCAACAGCCCAAACAAGTTTCTAAAAGGATGAGTTTGCAACTACTTTACTTTTGGAGAAAATTCAAAACATTCATTATTCAATAGGGCCCAAACTATCAAAAACCAGTGGTTTCAATGAACACACATTTCTTGGTAGAATCATGCATTACTGAAATTTTTGATGTTTTTCTACTCCTCTCATGAGCCCAAACAAGTCTCTAAAAGCATGAGTTTGCAACTACTTTACTTTTGGAGAAAATTCAAAACATTCACTATTCAATAGAGCCCAATAGCAAAAATCAGGTTTTGAATGAAGAATCACATTTCTTGGTAAAATCATGCAGGATTGAAATTTTTGATGGTTTTTTACTCCTCTCAACAGCCCAAACAAGTTTCTAAAAGGATGAGTTTGCAACTACTTTACTTTTGGAGAAAATTCAAAACATTCATTATTCAATAGGGCCCAAACTATCAAAAACCAGCGGTTTCAATGAACACACATTTCTTGGTAGAATCATGCAGGACTGAAATTTTTGATGTTTTTCTACTCCTCTCATGAGCCCAAACAAGTCTCTAAAAGCATGAGTTTGCAACTACTTTACTTTTGGAGAAAATTCAAAACATTCATTATTCAATAGAGCCCAATAGCAAAAACCAGCGTTTTGAATGAAGAATCACATTTCTTGGTAGAATCATGCAGGATTGAAATTTTTGATGGTTTTTTACTCCTCTCAACAGCCCAAACAAGTTTCTAAAAGGATGAGTTTGCAACTACTTTACTTTTGGAGAAAATTCAAAACATTCATTATTCAATAGGGCCCAAACTATCAAAAACCAGCGGTTTCAATGAACACACATTTCTTGGTAGAATCATGCAGGACTGAAATTTTTGATGTTTTTCTACTCCTCTCATGAGCCCAAACAAGTCTCTAAAAGCATGAGTTTGCAACTACTTTACTTTTGGAGAAAATTCAAAACATTCATTATTCAATAGAGCCCAATAGCAAAAACCAGCGTTTTGAATGAAGAATCACATTTCTTGGTAGAATCATGCAGGATTGAAATTTTTGATGGTTTTTTACTCCTCTCAACAGCCCAAAAAAAGTTTCTAAAATGATGAGTTTGCAACTACTTTACTTTTGGAGAAAATTCAAAACATTCATTATTCAATAGAGCCCAATAGCAAAAACCAGCATTTTGAATGAAGAATCACATTTCTTGGTAGAATCATGCAGGATTGAAATTTTTGATGGTTTTTTACTCCTTTCAACAGCCCAAACAAGTTTCTAAAAGGATGAGTTTGCAACTACTTTACTTTTGGAGAAAATTCAAAACATTCATTATTCAATAGGGCCCAAACTATCAAAAACCAGTGGTTTCAATGAACACACATTTCTTGGTAGAATCATGCAGGACTGAAATTTTTGATGTTTTTCTACTCCTCTCATGAGCCCAAACAAGTCTCTAAAAGCATGAGTTTGCAACTACTTTACTTTTGGAGAAAATTCAAAACATTCACTATTCAATAGAGCCCAATAGCAAAAATCAGGTTTTGAATGAAGAATCACATTTCTTGGTAAAATCATGCAGGATTGAAATTTTTGATGGTTTTTTACTCCTCTCAACAGCCCAAACAAGTTTCTAAAAGGATGAGTTTGCAACTACTTTACTTTTGGAGAAAATTCAAAACATTCATTATTCAATAGGGCCCAAACTATCAAAAACCAGCGGTTTCAATGAACACACATTTCTTGGTAGAATCATGCAGGACTGAAATTTTTGATGTTTTTCTACTCCTCTCATGAGCCCAAACAAGTCTCTAAAAGCATGAGTTTGCAACTACTTTACTTTTGGAGAAAATTCAAAACATTCATTATTCAATAGAACCCAATAGCAAAAACCAGCGTTTTGAATGAAGAATCACATTTCTTGGGAGAATCATGCAGGATTGAAATTTTTGATGGTTTTTTACTCCTCTCAACAGCCCAAACAAGTTTCTAAAAGGATGAGTTTGCAACTACTTTACTTTTGGAGAAAATTCAAAACATTCATTATTCAATAGGGCCCAAACTATCAAAAACCAGCGGTTTCAATGAACACACATTTCTTGGTAGAATCATGCAGGACTGAAATTTTTGATGTTTTTCTACTCCTCTCATGAGCCCAAACAAGTCTCTAAAAGCATGAGTTTGCAACTACTTTACTTTTGGAGAAAATTCAAAACATTCATTATTCAATAGAGCCCAATAGCAAAAACCAGCGTTTTGAATGAAGAATCACATTTCTTGGTAGAATCATGCAGGATTGAAATTTTTGATGGTTTTTTACTCCTCTCAACAGCCCAAAAAAAGTTTCTAAAATGATGAGTTTGCAACTACTTTACTTTTGGAGAAAATTCAAAACATTCATTATTCAATAGAGCCCAATAGCAAAAACCAGCGTTTTGAATGAAGAATCACATTTCTTGGTAGAATCATGCAGGATTGAAATTTTTGATGGTTTTTTACTCCTCTCAACAGCCCAAACAAGTTTCTAAAAGGATGAGTTTGCAACTACTTTACTTTTGGAGAAAATTCAAAACATTCATTATTCAATAGGGCCCAAACTATCAAAAACCAGCGGTTTGAATGAACACACATTTCTTGGTAGAATCATGCAGGACTGAAATTTTTGATGTTTTTCTACTCCTCTCATGAGCCCAAACAAGTCTCTAAAAGCATGAGTTTGCAACCACTTTACTTTTGGAGAAAATTCAAAACATTCATTATTCAATAGAGCCCAATAGCAAAAATCAGGTTTTGAATGAAGAATCACATTTCTTGGTAGAATCATGCAGGATTGAAATTTTTGATGGGTTTTTACTCCTCTCAACAGCCCAAACAAGTTTCTAAAAGGATGAGTTTGCAACTTCTTTACTTTTGGAGAAAATTCAAAACATTCATTATTCAATAGGGCCCAAACTATCAAAAACCAGCGGTTTCAATGAACACACATTTCTTGGTAGAATCATGCAGGACTGAAATTTTTGATGTTTTTCTACTCTCATGAGCCCAAACAAGTCTCTAAAAGCATGAGTTTGCAACTACTTTACTTTTGGAGAAAATTCAAAACATTCATTATTCAATAGAGCCCAATAGCAAAAATCAGGTTTTGAATGAAGAATCACATTTCTTGGTAGAATCATGCAGGATTGAAATTTTTGATGGGTTTTTACTCCTCTCAACAGCCCAAACAAGTTTCTAAAAGGATGAGTTTGCAACTACTTTACTTTTGGAGAAAATTCAAAACATTCATTATTCAATAGGGCCCAAACTATCAAAAACCAGCGGTTTGAATGAACACACATTTCTTGGTAGAATCATGCAGGACTGAAATTTTTGATGTTTTTCTACTCCTCTCATGAGCCCAAACAAGTCTCTAAAAGCATGAGTTTGCAACTACTTTACTTTTGGAGAAAATTCAAAACATTCACTATTCAATAGAGCCCAATAGCAAAAATCAGGTTTTGAATGAAGAATCACATTTCTTGGTAAAATCATGCAGGATTGAAATTTTTGATGGTTTTTTACTCCTCTCAACAGCCCAAACAAGTTTCTAAAAGGATGAGTTTGCAACTACTTAACTTTTGGAGAAAATTCAAAATATTCATTATTCAATAGGGCCCAAACTATCAAAAACCAGTGGTTTCAATGAACACACATTTCTTGGTAGAATCATGCAGGACTGAAATTTTTGATGTTTTTCTACTCCTCTCATGAGCCCAAACAAGTCTCTAAAAGCATGAGTTTGCAACTACTTTACTTTTGGAGAAAATTCAAAACATTCACTATTCAATAGAGCCCAATAGCAAAAATCAGGTTTTGAATGAAGAATCACATTTCTTGGTAAAATCATGCAGGATTGAAATTTTTGATGGTTTTTTACTCCTCTCAACAGCCCAAACATGTTTCTAAAAGGATGAGTTTGCAACTACTTTACTTTTGGAGAAAATTCAAAACATTCATTATTCAATAGGGCCCAAACTATCAAAAACCAGCGGTTTCAATGAACACACATTTCTTGGTAGAATCATGCAGGACTGAAATTTTTGATGTTTTTCTACTCCTCTCATGAGCCCAAACAAGTCTCTAAAAGCATGAGTTTGCAACTACTTTACTTTTGGAGAAAATTCAAAACATTCATTATTCAATAGAGCCCAATAGCAAAAACCAGCGTTTTGAATGAAGAATCACATTTCTTGGTAGAATCATGCAGGATTGAAATTTTTGATGGTTTTTTACTCCTCTCAACAGCCCAAACAAGTTTCTAAAAGGATGAGTTTGCAACTACTTTACTTTTGGAGAAAATTCAAAACATTCATTATTCAATAGGGCCCAAACTATCAAAAACCAGCGGTTTCAATGAACACACATTTCTTGGTAGAATCATGCAGGACTGAAATTTTTGATGTTTTTCTACTCCTCTCATGAGCCCAAACAAGTCTCTAAAAGCATGAGTTTGCAACTACTTTACTTTTGGAGAAAATTCAAAACATTCATTATTCAATAGAGCCCAATAGCAAAAACCAGCGTTTTGAATGAAGAATCACATTTCTTGGTAGAATCATGCAGGATTGAAATTTTTGATGGTTTTTTACTCCTCTCAACAGCCCAAAAAAAGTTTCTAAAATGATGAGTTTGCAACTACTTTACTTTTGGAGAAAATTCAAAACATTCATTATTCAATAGAGCCCAATAGCAAAAACCAGCGTTTTGAATGAAGAATCACATTTCTTGGTAGAATCATGCAGGATTGAAATTTTTGATGGTTTTTTACTCCTCTCAACAGCCCAAACAAGTTTCTAAAAGGATGAGTTTGCAACTACTTTACTTTTGGAGAAAATTCAAAACATTCATTATTCAATAGGGCCCAAACTATCAAAAACCAGCGGTTTGAATGAACACACATTTCTTGGTAGAATCATGCAGGACTGAAATTTTTGATGTTTTTCTACACCTCTCATGAGCCCAAACAAGTCTCTAAAAGCATGAGTTTGCAACTACTTTACTTTTGGAGAAAATTCAAAACATTCAGTATTCAATAGAGCCCAATAGCAAAAATCAGGTTTTGAATGAAGAATCACATTTCTTGGTAAAATCATGCAGGATTGAAATTTTTGATGGTTTTTTACTCCTCTCAACAGCCCAAACAAGTTTCTAAAAGGATGAGTTTGCAACTACTTTACTTTTGGAGAAAATTCAAAACATTCATTATTCAATAGGTCCCAAACTATCAAAAACCAGCGGTTTCAATGAACACACATTTCTTGGTAGAATCATGCAGGACTGAAATTTTTGATGTTTTTCTACTCCTCTCATGAGCCCAAACAAGTCTCTAAAAGCATGAGTTTGCAACTACTTTACTTTTGGAGAACATTCAAAACATTCATTATTCAATAGAGCCCAATAGCAAAAATCAGGTTTTGAATGAAGAATCACATTTCTTGGTAGAATCATGCAGGATTGAAATTTTTGATGGTTTTTTACTCCTCTCAACAGCCCAAACAAGTTTCTAAAAGGATGAGTTTGCAACTACTTTACTTTTGGAGAAAATTCAAAACATTCATTATTCAATAGGGCCCAAACTATCAAAAACCAGCGGTTTGAATGAACACACATTTCTTGGTAGAATCATGCAGGACTGAAATTTTTGATGTTTTTCTACTCCTCTCATGAGCCCAAACAAGTCTCTAAAAGCATGAGTTTGCAACCACTTTACTTTTGGAGAAAATTCAAAACATTCATTATTCAATAGAGCCCAATAGCAAAAATCAGGTTTTGAATGAAGAATCACATTTCTTGGTAGAATCATGCAGGATTGAAATTTTTGATGGGTTTTTACTCCTCTCAACAGCCCAAACAAGTTTCTAAAAGGATGAGTTTGCAACTTCTTTACTTTTGGAGAAAATTCAAAACATTCATTATTCAATAGGGCCCAAACTATCAAAAACCAGCGGTTTCAATGAACACACATTTCTTGGTAGAATCATGCAGGACTGAAATTTTTGATGTTTTTCTACTCTCATGAGCCCAAACAAGTCTCTAAAAGCATGAGTTTGCAACTACTTTACTTTTGGAGAAAATTCAAAACATTCATTATTCAATAGAGCCCAATAGCAAAAACCAGCGTTTTGAATGAAGAATCACATTTCTTGGTAGAATCATGCAGGATTGAAATTTTTGATGGTTTTTTACTCCTCTCAACAGCCCAAACAAGTTTCTAAAAGGATGAGTTTGCAACTACTTTACTTTTGGAGAAAATTCAAAACATTCATTATTCAATAGGGCCCAAACTATCAAAAACCAGCGGTTTGAATGAACACACATTTCTTGGTAGAATCATGCAGGACTGAAATTTTTGATGTTTTTCTACTCCTCTCATGAGCCCAAACAAGTCTCTAAAAGCATGAGTTTGCAACTACTTTACTTTTGGAGAAAATTCAAAACATTCACTATTCAATAGAGCCCAATAGCAAAAATCAGGTTTTGAATGAAGAATCACATTTCTTGGTAAAATCATGCAGGATTGAAATTTTTGATGGTTTTTTACTCCTCTCAACAGCCCAAACAAGTTTCTAAAAGGATGAGTTTGCAACTACTTAACTTTTGGAGAAAATTCAAAATATTCATTATTCAATAGGGCCCAAACTATCAAAAACCAGTGGTTTCAATGAACACACATTTCTTGGTAGAATCATGCAGGACTGAAATTTTTGATGTTTTTCTACTCCTCTCATGAGCCCAAACAAGTCTCTAAAAGCATGAGTTTGCAACTACTTTACTTTTGGAGAAAATTCAAAACATTCACTATTCAATAGAGCCCAATAGCAAAAATCAGGTTTTGAATGAAGAATCACATTTCTTGGTAAAATCATGCAGGATTGAAATTTTTGATGGTTTTTTACTCCTCTCAACAGCCCAAACATGTTTCTAAAAGGATGAGTTTGCAACTACTTTACTTTTGGAGAAAATTCAAAACATTCATTATTCAATAGGGCCCAAACTATCAAAAACCAGCGGTTTCAATGAACACACATTTCTTGGTAGAATCATGCAGGACTGAAATTTTTGATGTTTTTCTACTCCTCTCATGAGCCCAAACAAGTCTCTAAAAGCATGAGTTTGCAACTACTTTACTTTTGGAGAAAATTCAAAACATTCATTATTCAATAGAGCCCAATAGCAAAAACCAGCGTTTTGAATGAAGAATCACATTTCTTGGTAGAATCATGCAGGATTGAAATTTTTGATGGTTTTTTACTCCTCTCAACAGCCCAAACAAGTTTCTAAAAGGATGAGTTTGCAACTACTTTACTTTTGGAGAAAATTCAAAACATTCATTATTCAATAGGGCCCAAACTATCAAAAACCAGCGGTTTCAATGAACACACATTTCTTGGTAGAATCATGCAGGACTGAAATTTTTGATGTTTTTCTACTCCTCTCATGAGCCCAAACAAGTCTCTAAAAGCATGAGTTTGCAACTACTTTACTTTTGGAGAAAATTCAAAACATTCATTATTCAATAGAGCCCAATAGCAAAAACCAGCGTTTTGAATGAAGAATCACATTTCTTGGTAGAATCATGCAGGATTGAAATTTTTGATGGTTTTTTACTCCTCTCAACAGCCCAAAAAAAGTTTCTAAAATGATGAGTTTGCAACTACTTTACTTTTGGAGAAAATTCAAAACATTCATTATTCAATAGAGCCCAATAGCAAAAACCAGCGTTTTGAATGAAGAATCACATTTCTTGGTAGAATCATGCAGGATTGAAATTTTTGATGGTTTTTTACTCCTCTCAACAGCCCAAACAAGTTTCTAAAAGGATGAGTTTGCAACTACTTTACTTTTGGAGAAAATTCAAAACATTCATTATTCAATAGGGCCCAAACTATCAAAAACCAGCGGTTTGAATGAACACACATTTCTTGGTAGAATCATGCAGGACTGAAATTTTTGATGTTTTTCTACACCTCTCATGAGCCCAAACAAGTCTCTAAAAGCATGAGTTTGCAACTACTTTACTTTTGGAGAAAATTCAAAACATTCAGTATTCAATAGAGCCCAATAGCAAAAATCAGGTTTTGAATGAAGAATCACATTTCTTGGTAAAATCATGCAGGATTGAAATTTTTGATGGTTTTTTACTCCTCTCAACAGCCCAAACAAGTTTCTAAAAGGATGAGTTTGCAACTACTTTACTTTTGGAGAAAATTCAAAACATTCATTATTCAATAGGTCCCAAACTATCAAAAACCAGCGGTTTCAATGAACACACATTTCTTGGTAGAATCATGCAGGACTGAAATTTTTGATGTTTTTCTACTCCTCTCATGAGCCCAAACAAGTCTCTAAAAGCATGAGTTTGCAACTACTTTACTTTTGGAGAACATTCAAAACATTCATTATTCAATAGAGCCCAATAGCAAAAATCAGGTTTTGAATGAAGAATCACATTTCTTGGTAGAATCATGCAGGATTGAAATTTTTGATGGTTTTTTACTCCTCTCAACAGCCCAAACAAGTTTCTAAAAGGATGAATTTGCAACTACTTTACTTTTGGAGAAAATTCAAAACATTCATTATTCAATAGGGCCCAAACTATCAAAAACCAGAGGTTTGAATGAACACACATTTCTTGGTAGAATCATGCAGGACTGAAATTTTTGATGTTTTTCTACTCCTCTCATGAGCCCAAACAAGTCTCTAAAAGCATGAGTTTGCAACTACTTTACTTTTGGAGAAAATTCAAAACATTCACTATTCAATAGAGCCCATTAGCAAAAATCAGGTTTTGAATGAAGAATCACATTTCTTGGTAAAATCATGCAGGATTGAAATTTTTGATGGTTTTTTACTCCTCTCAACAGCCCAAACAAGTTTCTAAAAGGATGAGTTTGCAACTACTTTACTTTTGGAGAAAATTCAAAACATTCATTATTCAATAGGGCCCAAACTATCAAAAACCAGTGGTTTCAATGAACACACATTTCTTGGTAGAATCATGCAGGACTGAAATTTTTGATGTTTTTCTACTCCTCTCATGAGCCCAAACAAGTCTCTAAAAGCATGAGTTTGCAACTACTTTACTTTTGGAGAAAATTCAAAACATTCACTATTCAATAGAGCCCAATAGCAAAAATCAGGTTTTGAATGAAGAATCACATTTCTTGGTAAAATCATGCAGGATTGAAATTTTTGATGGTTTTTTACTCCTCTCAACAGCCCAAACAAGTTTCTAAAAGGATGAGTTTGCAACTACTTTACTTTTGGAGAAAATTCAAAACATTCATTATTCAATAGGGCCCAAACTATCAAAAACCAGCGGTTTCAATGAACACACATTTCTTTGGTAGAATCATGCAGGACTGAAATTTTTGATGTTTTTCTACTCCTCTCATGAGCCCAAACAAGTCTCTAAAAGCATGAGTTTGCAACTACTTTACTTTTGGAGAAAATTCAAAACATTCATTATTCAATAGAGCCCAATAGCAAAAACCAGCGTTTTGAATAAAGAATCACATTTCTTGGTAGAATCATGCAGGATTGAAATTTTTGATGGTTTTTTACTCCTCTCAACAGCCCAAACAAGTTTCTAAAAGGATGAGTTTGCAACTACTTTACTTTTGGAGAAAATTCAAAACATTCATTATTCAATAGGGCCCAAACTATCAAAAACCAGCGGTTTCAATGAACACACATTTCTTGGTAGAATCATGCAGGACTGAAATTTTTGATGTTTTTCTACTCCTCTCATGAGCCCAAACAAGTCTCTAAAAGCATGAGTTTGCAACTACTTTACTTTTGGAGAAAATTCAAAACATTCACCATTCAATAGAGTCCAATAGCAAAAATCAGGTTTTGAATGAAGAATCACATTTCTTGGTAAAATCATGCAGGATTGAAATTTTTGATGGTTTTTTACTCCTCTCAACAGCCCAAACAAGTTTCTAAAAGGATGAGTTTGCAACTACTTTACTTTTGGAGAAAATTCAAAACATTCATTATTCAATAGGGCCCAAACTATCAAAAACCAGCGGTTTCAATGAACACACATTTCTTGGTAGAATCATGCAGGACTGAAATTTTTGATGTTTTTCTACTCCTCTCATGAGCCCAAACAAGTCTCTAAAAGCATGAGTTTGCAACTACTTTACTTTTGGAGAAAATTCAAAACATTCATTATTCAATAGAGCCCAATAGCAAAAACCAGCGTTTTGAATGAAGAATCACATTTCTTGGTAGAATCATGCAGGATTGAAATTTTTGATGGTTTTTTACTCCTCTCAACAGCCCAAAAAAAGTTTCTAAAATGATGAGTTTGCAACTACTTTACTTTTGGAGAAAATTCAAAACATTCATTATTCAATAGAGCCCAATAGCAAAAACCAGCGTTTTGAATGAAGAATCACATTTCTTGGTAGAATCATGCAGGATTGAAATTTTTGATGGTTTTTTACTCCTCTCAACAGCCCAAACAAGTTTCTAAAAGGATGAGTTTGCAACTACTTTACTTTTGGAGAAAATTCAAAACATTCATTATTCAATAGGGCCCAAACTATCAAAAACCAGCGGTTTGAATGAACACACATTTCTTGGTAGAATCATGCAGGACTGAAATTTTTGATGTTTTTCTACTCCTCTCATGAGCCCAAACAAGTCTCTAAAAGCATGAGTTTGCAACTACTTTACTTTTGGAGAAAATTCAAAACATTCACTATTCAATAGAGCCCAATAGCAAAAATCAGGTTTTGAATGAAGAATCACATTTCTTGGTAAAATCATGCAGGATTGAAATTTTTGATGGTTTTTTACTCCTCTCAACAGCCCAAACAAGTTTCTAAAAGGATGAGTTTGCAACTACTTTACTTTTGGAGAAAATTCAAAACATTCATTATTCAATAGGGCCCAAACTATCAAAAACCAGTGGTTTCAATGAACACACATTTCTTGGTAGAATCATGCATTACTGAAATTTTTGATGTTTTTCTACTCCTCTCATGAGCCCAAACAAGTCTCTAAAAGCATGAGTTTGCAACTACTTTACTTTTGGAGAAAATTCAAAACATTCACTATTCAATAGAGCCCAATAGCAAAAATCAGGTTTTGAATGAAGAATCACATTTCTTGGTAAAATCATGCAGGATTGAAATTTTTGATGGTTTTTTACTCCTCTCAACAGCCCAAACAAGTTTCTAAAAGGATGAGTTTGCAACTACTTTACTTTTGGAGAAAATTCAAAACATTCATTATTCAATAGGGCCCAAACTATCAAAAACCAGCGGTTTCAATGAACACACATTTCTTGGTAGAATCATGCAGGACTGAAATTTTTGATGTTTTTCTACTCCTCTCATGAGCCCAAACAAGTCTCTAAAAGCATGAGTTTGCAACTACTTTACTTTTGGAGAACATTCAAAACATTCATTATTCAATAGAGCCCAATAGCAAAAATCAGGTTTTGAATGAAGAATCACATTTCTTGGTAGAATCATGCAGGATTGAAATTTTTGATGGTTTTTTACTCCTCTCAACAGCCCAAACAAGTTTCTAAAAGGATGAATTTGCAACTACTTTACTTTTGGAGAAAATTCAAAACATTCATTATTCAATAGGGCCCAAACTATCAAAAACCAGAGGTTTGAATGAAAACACATTTCTTGGTAGAATCATGCAGGACTGAAATTTTTGATGTTTTTCTACTCCTCTCATGAGCCCAAACAAGTCTCTAAAAGCATGAGTTTGCAACTACTTTACTTTTGGAGAAAATTCAAAACATTCACCATTCAATAGAGTCCAATAGCAAAAATCAGGTTTTGAATGAAGAATCACATTTCTTGGTAAAATCATGCAGGATTGAAATTTTTGATGGTTTTTTACTCCTCTCAACAGCCCAAACAAGTTTCTAAAAGGATGAGTTTGCAACTACTTTACTTTTGGAGAAAATTCAAAACATTCATTATTCAATAGGGCCCAAACTATCAAAAACCAGCGGTTTCAATGAACACACATTTCTTGGTAGAATCATGCAGGACTGAAATTTTTGATGTTTTTCTACTCCTCTCATGAGCCCAAACAAGTCTCTAAAAGCATGAGTTTGCAACTACTTTACTTTTGGAGAAAATTCAAAACATTCATTATTCAATAGAGCCCAATAGCAAAAACCAGCGTTTTGAATGAAGAATCACATTTCTTGGTAGAATCATGCAGGATTGAAATTTTTGATGGTTTTTTACTCCTCTCAACAGCCCAAAAAAAGTTTCTAAAATGATGAGTTTGCAACTACTTTACTTTTGGAGAAAATTCAAAACATTCATTATTCAATAGAGCCCAATAGCAAAAACCAGCGTTTTGAATGAAGAATCACATTTCTTGGTAGAATCATGCAGGATTGAAATTTTTGATGGTTTTTTACTCCTCTCAACAGCCCAAACAAGTTTCTAAAAGGATGAGTTTGCAACTACTTTACTTTTGGAGAAAATTCAAAACATTCATTATTCAATAGGGCCCAAACTATCAAAAACCAGCGGTTTGAATGAACACACATTTCTTGGTAGAATCATGCAGGACTGAAATTTTTGATGTTTTTCTACTCCTCTCATGAGCCCAAACAAGTCTCTAAAAGCATGAGTTTGCAACTACTTTACTTTTGGAGAAAATTCAAAACATTCACTATTCAATAGAGCCCAATAGCAAAAATCAGGTTTTGAATGAAGAATCACATTTCTTGGTAAAATCATGCAGGATTGAAATTTTTGATGGTTTTTTACTCCTCTCAACAGCCCAAACAAGTTTCTAAAAGGATGAGTTTGCAACTACTTTACTTTTGGAGAAAATTCAAAACATTCATTATTCAATAGGGCCCAAACTATCAAAAACCAGTGGTTTCAATGAACACACATTTCTTGGTAGAATCATGCATTACTGAAATTTTTGATGTTTTTCTACTCCTCTCATGAGCCCAAACAAGTCTCTAAAAGCATGAGTTTGCAACTACTTTACTTTTGGAGAAAATTCAAAACATTCACTATTCAATAGAGCCCAATAGCAAAAATCAGGTTTTGAATGAAGAATCACATTTCTTGGTAAAATCATGCAGGATTGAAATTTTTGATGGTTTTTTACTCCTCTCAACAGCCCAAACAAGTTTCTAAAAGGATGAGTTTGCAACTACTTTACTTTTGGAGAAAATTCAAAACATTCATTATTCAATAGGGCCCAAACTATCAAAAACCAGCGGTTTCAATGAACACACATTTCTTGGTAGAATCATGCAGGACTGAAATTTTTGATGTTTTTCTACTCCTCTCATGAGCCCAAACAAGTCTCTAAAAGCATGAGTTTGCAACTACTTTACTTTTGGAGAAAATTCAAAACATTCATTATTCAATAGAGCCCAATAGCAAAAACCAGCGTTTTGAATGAAGAATCACATTTCTTGGTAGAATCATGCAGGATTGAAATTTTTGATGTTTTTTTACTCCTCTCAACAGCCCAAACAAGTTTCTAAAAGGATGAGTTTGCAACTACTTTACTTTTGGAGAAAATTCAAAACATTCATTATTCAATAGGGCCCAAACTATCAAAAACCAGCGGTTTCAATGAACACACATTTCTTGGTAGAATCATGCAGGACTGAAATTTTTGATGTTTTTCTACTCCTCTCATGAGCCCAAACAAGTCTCTAAAAGCATGAGTTTGCAACTACTTTACTTTTGGAGAAAATTCAAAACATTCATTATTCAATAGAGCCCA
Source organism: Dendrobates tinctorius (assembly GCF_039654945.1). Classification (NCBI taxonomy): domain Eukaryota; kingdom Metazoa; phylum Chordata; class Amphibia; order Anura; family Dendrobatidae; genus Dendrobates; species Dendrobates tinctorius. Next base: position 861,972 of record NW_027361777.1, on the reverse strand, counting down.
ATAGCAAAAACCAGCGTTTTGAATGAAGAATCACATTTCTTGGTAGAATCATGCAGGATTGAAATTTTTGATGGTTTTTTACTCCTCTCAACAGCCCAAAAAAAGTTTCTAAAATGATGAGTTTGCAACTACTTTACTTTTGGAGAAAATTCAAAACATTCATTATTCAATAGAGCCCAATAGCAAAAACCAGCGTTTTGAATGAAGAATCACATTTCTTGGTAGAATCATGCAGGATTGAAATTTTTGATGGTTTTTTACTCCTCTCAACAGCCCAAACAAGTTTCTAAAAGGATGAGTTTGCAACTACTTTACTTTTGGAGAAAATTCAAAACATTCATTATTCAATAGGGCCCAAACTATCAAAAACCAGAGGTTTGAATGAACACACATTTCTTGGTAGAATCATGCAGGACTGAAATTTTTGATGTTTTTCTACTCCTCTCATGAGCCCAAACAAGTCTCTAAAAGCATGAGTTTGCAACTACTTTACTTTTGGAGAAAATTCAAAACATTCACTATTCAATAGAGCCCATTAGCAAAAATCAGGTTTTGAATGAAGAATCACATTTCTTGGTAAAATCATGCAGGATTGAAATTTTTGATGGTTTTTTACTCCTCTCAACAGCCCAAACAAGTTTCTAAAAGGATGAGTTTGCAACTACTTTACTTTTGGAGAAAATTCAAAACATTCATTATTCAATAGGGCCCAAACTATCAAAAACCAGTGGTTTCAATGAACACACATTTCTTGGTAGAATCATGCAGGACTGAAATTTTTGATGTTTTTCTACTCCTCTCATGAGCCCAAACAAGTTTCTAAAAGCATGAGTTTGCAACTACTTTACTTTTGGAGAAAATTCAAAACATTCACTATTCAATAGAGTCCAATAGGAAAAATCAGGTTTTGAATGAAGAATCACATTTCTTGGTAAAATCATGCAGGATTGAAATTTTTGATGGTTTTTTACTCCTCTCAACAGCCCAAACAAGTTTCTAAAAGGATGAGTTTGCAACTACTTTACTTTTGGAGAAAATTCAAAACATTCATTATTCAATAGGGCCCAAACTATCAAAAACCAGCGGTTTCAATGAACACACATTTCTTGGTAGAATCATGCAGGACTGAAATTTTTGATGTTTTTCTACTCCTCTCATGAGCCCAAACAAGTCTCTAAAAGCATGAGTTTGCAACTACTTTACTTTTGGAGAAAATTCAAAACATTCATTATTCAATAGAGCCCAATAGCAAAAACCAGCGTTTTGAATGAAGAATCACATTTCTTGGTAGAATCATGCAGGATTGAAATTTTTGATGGTTTTTTACTCCTCTCAACAGCCCAAAAAAAGTTTCTAAAATGATGAGTTTGCAACTACTTTACTTTTGGAGAAAATTCAAAACATTCATTATTCAATAGAGCCCAATAGCAAAAACCAGCGTTTTGAATGAAGAATCACATTTCTTGGTAGAATCATGCAGGATTGAAATTTTTGATGGTTTTTTACTCCTCTCAACAGCCCAAACAAGTTTCTAAAAGGATGAGTTTGCAACTACTTTACTTTTGGAGAAAATTCAAAACATTCATTATTCAATAGGGCCCAAACTATCAAAAACCAGCGGTTTGAATGAACACACATTTCTTGGTAGAATCATGCAGGACTGAAATTTTTGATGTTTTTCTACACCTCTCATGAGCCCAAACAAGTCTCTAAAAGCATGAGTTTGCAACTACTTTACTTTTGGAGAAAATTCAAAACATTCAGTATTCAATAGAGCCCAATAGCAAAAATCAGGTTTTGAATGAAGAATCACATTTCTTGGTAAAATCATGCAGGATTGAAATTTTTGATGGTTTTTTACTCCTCTCAACAGCCCAAACAAGTTTCTAAAAGGATGAGTTTGCAACTACTTTACTTTTGGAGAAAATTCAAAACATTCATTATTCAATAGGTCCCAAACTATCAAAAACCAGCGGTTTCAATGAACACACATTTCTTGGTAGAATCATGCAGGACTGAAATTTTTGATGTTTTTCTACTCCTCTCATGAGCCCAAACAAGTCTCTAAAAGCATGAGTTTGCAACTACTTTACTTTTGGAGAACATTCAAAACATTCATTATTCAATAGAGCCCAATAGCAAAAATCAGGTTTTGAATGAAGAATCACATTTCTTGGTAGAATCATGCAGGATTGAAATTTTTGATGGTTTTTTACTCCTCTCAACAGCCCAAACAAGTTTCTAAAAGGATGAGTTTGCAACTACTTTACTTTTGGAGAAAATTCAAAACATTCATTATTCAATAGGGCCCAAACTATCAAAAACCAGCGGTTTGAATGAACACACATTTCTTGGTAGAATCATGCAGGACTGAAATTTTTGATGTTTTTCTACTCCTCTCATGAGCCCAAACAAGTCTCTAAAAGCATGAGTTTGCAACCACTTTACTTTTGGAGAAAATTCAAAACATTCATTATTCAATAGAGCCCAATAGCAAAAATCAGGTTTTGAATGAAGAATCACATTTCTTGGTAGAATCATGCAGGATTGAAATTTTTGATGGGTTTTTACTCCTCTCAACAGCCCAAACAAGTTTCTAAAAGGATGAGTTTGCAACTTCTTTACTTTTGGAGAAAATTCAAAACATTCATTATTCAATAGGGCCCAAACTATCAAAAACCAGCGGTTTCAATGAACACACATTTCTTGGTAGAATCATGCAGGACTGAAATTTTTGATGTTTTTCTACTCTCATGAGCCCAAACAAGTCTCTAAAAGCATGAGTTTGCAACTACTTTACTTTTGGAGAAAATTCAAAACATTCATTATTCAATAGAGCCCAATAGCAAAAACCAGCGTTTTGAATGAAGAATCACATTTCTTGGTAGAATCATGCAGGATTGAAATTTTTGATGGTTTTTTACTCCTCTCAACAGCCCAAACAAGTTTCTAAAAGGATGAGTTTGCAACTACTTTACTTTTGGAGAAAATTCAAAACATTCATTATTCAATAGGGCCCAAACTATCAAAAACCAGCGGTTTGAATGAACACACATTTCTTGGTAGAATCATGCAGGACTGAAATTTTTGATGTTTTTCTACTCCTCTCATGAGCCCAAACAAGTCTCTAAAAGCATGAGTTTGCAACTACTTTACTTTTGGAGAAAATTCAAAACATTCACTATTCAATAGAGCCCAATAGCAAAAATCAGGTTTTGAATGAAGAATCACATTTCTTGGTAAAATCATGCAGGATTGAAATTTTTGATGGTTTTTTACTCCTCTCAACAGCCCAAACAAGTTTCTAAAAGGATGAGTTTGCAACTACTTAACTTTTGGAGAAAATTCAAAATATTCATTATTCAATAGGGCCCAAACTATCAAAAACCAGTGGTTTCAATGAACACACATTTCTTGGTAGAATCATGCAGGACTGAAATTTTTGATGTTTTTCTACTCCTCTCATGAGCCCAAACAAGTCTCTAAAAGCATGAGTTTGCAACTACTTTACTTTTGGAGAAAATTCAAAACATTCACTATTCAATAGAGCCCAATAGCAAAAATCAGGTTTTGAATGAAGAATCACATTTCTTGGTAAAATCATGCAGGATTGAAATTTTTGATGGTTTTTTACTCCTCTCAACAGCCCAAACATGTTTCTAAAAGGATGAGTTTGCAACTACTTTACTTTTGGAGAAAATTCAAAACATTCATTATTCAATAGGGCCCAAACTATCAAAAACCAGCGGTTTCAATGAACACACATTTCTTGGTAGAATCATGCAGGACTGAAATTTTTGATGTTTTTCTACTCCTCTCATGAGCCCAAACAAGTCTCTAAAAGCATGAGTTTGCAACTACTTTACTTTTGGAGAAAATTCAAAACATTCATTATTCAATAGAGCCCAATAGCAAAAACCAGCGTTTTGAATGAAGAATCACATTTCTTGGTAGAATCATGCAGGATTGAAATTTTTGATGGTTTTTTACTCCTCTCAACAGCCCAAACAAGTTTCTAAAAGGATGAGTTTGCAACTACTTTACTTTTGGAGAAAATTCAAAACATTCATTATTCAATAGGGCCCAAACTATCAAAAACCAGCGGTTTCAATGAACACACATTTCTTGGTAGAATCATGCAGGACTGAAATTTTTGATGTTTTTCTACTCCTCTCATGAGCCCAAACAAGTCTCTAAAAGCATGAGTTTGCAACTACTTTACTTTTGGAGAAAATTCAAAACATTCATTATTCAATAGAGCCCAATAGCAAAAACCAGCGTTTTGAATGAAGAATCACATTTCTTGGTAGAATCATGCAGGATTGAAATTTTTGATGGTTTTTTACTCCTCTCAACAGCCCAAAAAAAGTTTCTAAAATGATGAGTTTGCAACTACTTTACTTTTGGAGAAAATTCAAAACATTCATTATTCAATAGAGCCCAATAGCAAAAACCAGCGTTTTGAATGAAGAATCACATTTCTTGGTAGAATCATGCAGGATTGAAATTTTTGATGGTTTTTTACTCCTCTCAACAGCCCAAACAAGTTTCTAAAAGGATGAGTTTGCAACTACTTTACTTTTGGAGAAAATTCAAAACATTCATTATTCAATAGGGCCCAAACTATCAAAAACCAGCGGTTTGAATGAACACACATTTCTTGGTAGAATCATGCAGGACTGAAATTTTTGATGTTTTTCTACACCTCTCATGAGCCCAAACAAGTCTCTAAAAGCATGAGTTTGCAACTACTTTACTTTTGGAGAAAATTCAAAACATTCAGTATTCAATAGAGCCCAATAGCAAAAATCAGGTTTTGAATGAAGAATCACATTTCTTGGTAAAATCATGCAGGATTGAAATTTTTGATGGTTTTTTACTCCTCTCAACAGCCCAAACAAGTTTCTAAAAGGATGAGTTTGCAACTACTTTACTTTTGGAGAAAATTCAAAACATTCATTATTCAATAGGTCCCAAACTATCAAAAACCAGCGGTTTCAATGAACACACATTTCTTGGTAGAATCATGCAGGACTGAAATTTTTGATGTTTTTCTACTCCTCTCATGAGCCCAAACAAGTCTCTAAAAGCATGAGTTTGCAACTACTTTACTTTTGGAGAACATTCAAAACATTCATTATTCAATAGAGCCCAATAGCAAAAATCAGGTTTTGAATGAAGAATCACATTTCTTGGTAGAATCATGCAGGATTGAAATTTTTGATGGTTTTTTACTCCTCTCAACAGCCCAAACAAGTTTCTAAAAGGATGAATTTGCAACTACTTTACTTTTGGAGAAAATTCAAAACATTCATTATTCAATAGGGCCCAAACTATCAAAAACCAGAGGTTTGAATGAACACACATTTCTTGGTAGAATCATGCAGGACTGAAATTTTTGATGTTTTTCTACTCCTCTCATGAGCCCAAACAAGTCTCTAAAAGCATGAGTTTGCAACTACTTTACTTTTGGAGAAAATTCAAAACATTCACTATTCAATAGAGCCCATTAGCAAAAATCAGGTTTTGAATGAAGAATCACATTTCTTGGTAAAATCATGCAGGATTGAAATTTTTGATGGTTTTTTACTCCTCTCAACAGCCCAAACAAGTTTCTAAAAGGATGAGTTTGCAACTACTTTACTTTTGGAGAAAATTCAAAACATTCATTATTCAATAGGGCCCAAACTATCAAAAACCAGTGGTTTCAATGAACACACATTTCTTGGTAGAATCATGCAGGACTGAAATTTTTGATGTTTTTCTACTCCTCTCATGAGCCCAAACAAGTCTCTAAAAGCATGAGTTTGCAACTACTTTACTTTTGGAGAAAATTCAAAACATTCACTATTCAATAGAGCCCAATAGCAAAAATCAGGTTTTGAATGAAGAATCACATTTCTTGGTAAAATCATGCAGGATTGAAATTTTTGATGGTTTTTTACTCCTCTCAACAGCCCAAACAAGTTTCTAAAAGGATGAGTTTGCAACTACTTTACTTTTGGAGAAAATTCAAAACATTCATTATTCAATAGGGCCCAAACTATCAAAAACCAGCGGTTTCAATGAACACACATTTCTTGGTAGAATCATGCAGGACTGAAATTTTTGATGTTTTTCTACTCCTCTCATGAGCCCAAACAAGTCTCTAAAAGCATGAGTTTGCAACTACTTTACTTTTGGAGAAAATTCAAAACATTCATTATTCAATAGAGCCCAATAGCAAAAACCAGCGTTTTGAATAAAGAATCACATTTCTTGGTAGAATCATGCAGGATTGAAATTTTTGATGGTTTTTTACTCCTCTCAACAGCCCAAACAAGTTTCTAAAAGGATGAGTTTGCAACTACTTTACTTTTGGAGAAAATTCAAAACATTCATTATTCAATAGGGCCCAAACTATCAAAAACCAGCGGTTTCAATGAACACACATTTCTTGGTAGAATCATGCAGGACTGAAATTTTTGATGTTTTTCTACTCCTCTCATGAGCCCAAACAAGTCTCTAAAAGCATGAGTTTGCAACTACTTTACTTTTGGAGAACATTCAAAACATTCATTATTCAATAGAGCCCAATAGCAAAAATCAGGTTTTGAATGAAGAATCACATTTCTTGGTAGAATCATGCAGGATTGAAATTTTTGATGGTTTTTTACTCCTCTCAACAGCCCAAACAAGTTTCTAAAAGGATGAATTTGCAACTACTTTACTTTTGGAGAAAATTCAAAACATTCATTATTCAATAGGGCCCAAACTATCAAAAACCAGAGGTTTGAATGAAAACACATTTCTTGGTAGAATCATGCAGGACTGAAATTTTTGATGTTTTTCTACTCCGCTCATGAGCCCAAACAAGTCTCTAAAAGCATGAGTTTGCAACTACTTTACTTTTGGAGAAAATTCAAAACATTCATTATTCAATAGAGCCCATTAGCAAAAATCAGGTTTTGAATGAAGAATCACATTTCTTGGTAAAATCATGCAGGATTGAAATTTTTGATGGTTTTTTACTCCTCTCAACAGCCCAAACAAGTTTCTAAAAGGATGAGTTTGCAACTACTTTACTTTTGGAGAAAATTCAAAACATTCATTATTCAATAGGGCCCAAACTATCAAAAACCAGTGGTTTCAATGAACACACATTTCTTGGTAGAATCATGCAGGACTGAAATTTTTGATGTTTTTCTACTCCTCTCATGAGCCCAAACAAGTCTCTAAAAGCATGAGTTTGCAACTACTTTACTTTTGGAGAAAATTCAAAACATTCACCATTCAATAGAGTCCAATAGCAAAAATCAGGTTTTGAATGAAGAATCACATTTCTTGGTAAAATCATGCAGGATTGAAATTTTTGATGGTTTTTTACTCCTCTCAACAGCCCAAACAAGTTTCTAAAAGGATGAGTTTGCAACTACTTTACTTTTGGAGAAAATTCAAAACATTCATTATTCAATAGGGCCCAAACTATCAAAAACCAGCGGTTTCAATGAACACACATTTCTTGGTAGAATCATGCAGGACTGAAATTTTTGATGTTTTTCTACTCCTCTCATGAGCCCAAACAAGTCTCTAAAAGCATGAGTTTGCAACTACTTTACTTTTGGAGAAAATTCAAAACATTCATTATTCAATAGAGCCCAATAGCAAAAACCAGCGTTTTGAATGAAGAATCACATTTCTTGGTAGAATCATGCAGGATTGAAATTTTTGATGGTTTTTTACTCCTCTCAACAGCCCAAAAAAAGTTTCTAAAATGATGAGTTTGCAACTACTTTACTTTTGGAGAAAATTCAAAACATTCATTATTCAATAGAGCCCAATAGCAAAAACCAGCGTTTTGAATGAAGAATCACATTTCTTGGTAGAATCATGCAGGATTGAAATTTTTGATGGTTTTTTACTCCTCTCAACAGCCCAAACAAGTTTCTAAAAGGATGAGTTTGCAACTACTTTACTTTTGGAGAAAATTCAAAACATTCATTATTCAATAGGGCCCAAACTATCAAAAACCAGCGGTTTGAATGAACACACATTTCTTGGTAGAATCATGCAGGACTGAAATTTTTGATGTTTTTCTACTCCTCTCATGAGCCCAAACAAGTCTCTAAAAGCATGAGTTTGCAACTACTTTACTTTTGGAGAAAATTCAAAACATTCACTATTCAATAGAGCCCAATAGCAAAAATCAGGTTTTGAATGAAGAATCACATTTCTTGGTAAAATCATGCAGGATTGAAATTTTTGATGGTTTTTTACTCCTCTCAACAGCCCAAACAAGTTTCTAAAAGGATGAGTTTGCAACTACTTTACTTTTGGAGAAAATTCAAAACATTCATTATTCAATAGGGCCCAAACTATCAAAAACCAGTGGTTTCAATGAACACACATTTCTTGGTAGAATCATGCATTACTGAAATTTTTGATGTTTTTCTACTCCTCTCATGAGCCCAAACAAGTCTCTAAAAGCATGAGTTTGCAACTACTTTACTTTTGGAGAAAATTCAAAACATTCACTATTCAATAGAGCCCAATAGCAAAAATCAGGTTTTGAATGAAGAATCACATTTCTTGGTAAAATCATGCAGGATTGAAATTTTTGATGGTTTTTTACTCCTCTCAACAGCCCAAACAAGTTTCTAAAAGGATGAGTTTGCAACTACTTTACTTTTGGAGAAAATTCAAACAATTCATTATTCAATAGGGCCCAAACTATCAAAAACCAGCGGTTTCAATGAACACACATTTCTTGGTAGAATCATGCAGGACTGAAATTTTTGATATTTTTCTACTCCTCTCATGAGCCCAAACAAGTCTCTAAAAGCATGAGTTTGCAACTACTTTACTTTTGGAGAAAATTCAAAACATTCATTATTCAATAGAACCCAATAGCAAAAACCAGCGTTTTGAATGAAGAATCACATTTCTTGGTAGAATCATGCAGGATTGAAATTTTTGATGGTTTTTTACTCCTCTCAACAGCCCAAACAAGTTTCTAAAAGGATGAGTTTGCAACTACTTTACTTTTGGAGAAAATTCAAAACATTCATTATTCAATAGGGCCCAAACTATCAAAAACCAGCGGTTTGAATGAACACACATTTCTTGGTAGAATCATGCAGGACTGAAATTTTTGATATTTTTCTACTCCTCTCATGAGCCCAAACAAGTCTCTAAAAGCATGAGTTTGCAACTACTTTACTTTTGGAGAAAATTCAAAACATTCACTATTCAATAGAGCCCAATAGCAAAAATCAGGTTTTGAATGAAGAATCACATTTCTTGGTAAAATCATGCAGGATTGAAATTTTTGATGGTTTTTTACTCCTCTCAACAGCCCAAACAAGTTTCTAAAAGGATGAGTTTGCAACTACTTTACTTTTGGAGAAAATTCAAAACATTCATTATTCAATAGGGCCCAAACTATCAAAAACCAGTGGTTTCAATGAACACACATTTCTTGGTAGAATCATGCATTACTGAAATTTTTGATGTTTTTCTACTCCTCTCATGAGCCCAAACAAGTCTCTAAAAGCATGAGTTTGCAACTACTTTACTTTTGGAGAAAATTCAAAACATTCACTATTCAATAGAGCCCAATAGCAAAAATCAGGTTTTGAATGAAGAATCACATTTCTTGGTAAAATCATGCAGGATTGAAATTTTTGATGGTTTTTTACTCCTCTCAACAGCCCAAACAAGTTTCTAAAAGGATGAGTTTGCAACTACTTTACTTTTGGAGAAAATTCAAAACATTCATTATTCAATAGGGCCCAAACTATCAAAAACCAGCGGTTTCAATGAACACACATTTCTTGGTAGAATCATGCAGGACTGAAATTTTTGATGTTTTTCTACTCCTCTCATGAGCCCAAACAAGTCTCTAAAAGCATGAGTTTGCAACTACTTTACTTTTGGAGAAAATTCAAAACATTCATTATTCAATAGAGCCCAATAGCAAAAACCAGCGTTTTGAATGAAGAATCACATTTCTTGGTAGAATCATGCAGGATTGAAATTTTTGATGGTTTTTTACTCCTCTCAACAGCCCAAAAAAAGTTTCTAAAATGATGAGTTTGCAACTACTTTACTTTTGGAGAAAATTCAAAACATTCATTATTCAATAGAGCCCAATAGCAAAAACCAGCGTTTTGAATGAAGAATCACATTTCTTGGTAGAATCATGCAGGATTGAAATTTTTGATGGTTTTTTACTCCTCTCAACAGCCCAAACAAGTTTCTAAAAGGATGAGTTTGCAACTACTTTACTTTTGGAGAAAAATCAAAACATTCATTATTCAATAGGGCCCAAACTATCAAAAACCAGCGGTTTGAATGAACACACATTTCTTGGTAGAATCATGCAGGACTGAAATTTTTGATGTTTTTCTACACCTCTCATGAGCCCAAACAAGTCTCTAAAAGCATGAGTTTGCAACTACTTTACTTTTGGAGAAAATTCAAAACATTCAGTATTCAATAGAGCCCAATAGCAAAAATCAGGTTTTGAATGAAGAATCACATTTCTTGGTAAAATCATGCAGGATTGAAATTTTTGATGGTTTTTTACTCCTCTCAACAGCCCAAACAAGTTTCTAAAAGGATGAGTTTGCAACTACTTTACTTTTGGAGAAAATTCAAAATATTCATTATTCAATAGGGCCCAAACTATCAAAAACCAGTGGTTTCAATGAACACACATTTCTTGGTAGAATCATGCAGGACTGAAATTTTTGATGTTTTTCTACTCCTCTCATGAGCCCAAACAAGTCTCTAAAAGCATGAGTTTGCAACTACTTTACTTTTGGAGAAAATTCAAAACATTCACTATTCAATAGAGCCCAATAGCAAAAATCAGGTTTTGAATGAAGAATCACATTTCTTGGTAAAATCATGCAGGATTGAAATTTTTGATGGTTTTTTACTCCTCTCAACAGCCCAAACAAGTTTCTAAAAGGATGAGTTTGCAACTACTTTACTTTTGGAGAAAATTCAAAACATTCATTATTCAATAGGGCCCAAACTATCAAAAACCAGCGGTTTCAATGAACACACATTTCTTGGTAGAATCATGCAGGACTGAAATTTTTGATATTTTTCTACTCCTCTCATGAGCCCAAACAAGTCTCTAAAAGCATGAGTTTGCAACTACTTTACTTTTGGAGAAAATTCAAAACATTCATTATTCAATAGAACCCAATAGCAAAAACCAGCGTTTTGAATGAAGAATCACATTTCTTGGTAGAATCATGCAGGATTGAAATTTTTGATGGTTTTTTACTCCTCTCAACAGCCCAAACAAGTTTCTAAAAGGATGAGTTTGCAACTACTTTACTTTTGGAGAAAATTCAAAACATTCATTATTCAATAGGGCCCAAACTATCAAAAACCAGCGGTTTGAATGAACACACATTTCTTGGTAGAATCATGCAGGACTGAAATTTTTGATATTTTTCTACTCCTCTCATGAGCCCAAACAAGTCTCTAAAAGCATGAGTTTGCAACTACTTTACTTTTGGAGAAAATTCAAAACATTCACTATTCAATAGAGCCCAATAGCAAAAATCAGGTTTTGAATGAAGAATCACATTTCTTGGTAAAATCATGCAGGATTGAAATTTTTGATGGTTTTTTACTCCTCTCAACAGCCCAAACAAGTTTCTAAAAGGATGAGTTTGCAACTACTTTACTTTTGGAGAAAATTCAAAACATTCATTATTCAATAGGGCCCAAACTATCAAAAACCAGTGGTTTCAATGAACACACATTTCTTGGTAGAATCATGCATTACTGAAATTTTTGATGTTTTTCTACTCCTCTCATGAGCCCAAACAAGTCTCTAAAAGCATGAGTTTGCAACTACTTTACTTTTGGAGAAAATTCAAAACATTCACTATTCAATAGAGCCCAATAGCAAAAATCAGGTTTTGAATGAAGAATCACATTTCTTGGTAAAATCATGCAGGATTGAAATTTTTGATGGTTTTTTACTCCTCTCAACAGCCCAAACAAGTTTCTAAAAGGATGAGTTTGCAACTACTTTACTTTTGGAGAAAATTCAAAACATTCATTATTCAATAGGGCCCAAACTATCAAAAACCAGCGGTTTCAATGAACACACATTTCTTGGTAGAATCATGCAGGACTGAAATTTTTGATGTTTTTCTACTCCTCTCATGAGCCCAAACAAGTCTCTAAAAGCATGAGTTTGCAACTACTTTACTTTTGGAGAAAATTCAAAACATTCATTATTCAATAGAGCCCAATAGCAAAAACCAGCGTTTTGAATGAAGAATCACATTTCTTGGTAGAATCATGCAGGATTGAAATTTTTGATGGTTTTTTACTCCTCTCAACAGCCCAAACAAGTTTCTAAAAGGATGAGTTTGCAACTACTTTACTTTTGGAGAAAATTCAAAACATTCATTATTCAATAGGGCCCAAACTATCAAAAACCAGCGGTTTCAATGAACACACATTTATTGGTAGAATCATGCAGGACTGAAATTTTTGATGTTTTTCTACTCCTCTCATGAGCCCAAACAAGTCTCTAAAAGCATGAGTTTGCAACTACTTTACTTTTGGAGAAAATTCAAAACATTCATTATTCAATAGAGCCCAATAGCAAAAACCAGCGTTTTGAATGAAGAATCACATTTCTTGGTAGAATCATGCAGGATTGAAATTTTTGATGGTTTTTTACTCCTCTCAACAGCCCAAAAAAAGTTTCTAAAATGATGAGTTTGCAACTACTTTACTTTTGGAGAAAATTCAAAACATTCATTATTCAATAGAGCCCAATAGCAAAAACCAGCGTTTTGAATGAAGAATCACATTTCTTGGTAGAATCATGCAGGATTGAAATTTTTGATGGTTTTTTACTCCTCTCAACAGCCCAAACAAGTTTCTAAAAGGATGAGTTTGCAACTACTTTACTTTTGGAGAAAATTCAAAACATTCATTATTCAATAGGGCCCAAACTATCAAAAACCAGTGGTTTCAATGAACACACATTTCTTGGTAGAATCATGCAGGACTGAAATTTTTGATGTTTTTCTACTCCTCTCATGAGCCCAAACAAGTCTCTAAAAGCATGAGTTTGCAACTACTTTACTTTTGGAGAAAATTCAAAACATTCACTATTCAATAGAGTCCAATAGCAAAAATCAGGTTTTGAATGAAGAATCACATTTCTTGGTAAAATCATGCAGGATTGAAATTTTTGATGGTTTTTTACTCCTCTCAACAGCCCAAACAAGTTTCTAAAAGGATGAGTTTGCAACTACTTTACTTTTGGAGAAAATTCAAAACATTCATTATTCAATAGGGCCCAAACTATCAAAAACCAGCGGTTTCAATGAACACACATTTCTTGGTAGAATCATGCAGGACTGAAATTTTTGATGTTTTTCTACTCCTCTCATGAGCCCAACCAAGTCTCTAAAAGCATGAGTTTGCAACTACTTTACTTTTGGAGAAAATTCAAAACATTCATTATTCAATAGAGCCCAATAGCAAAAACCAGCGTTTTGAATGAACAATCACATTTCTTGGTACAATCATGCAGGATTGAAATTTTTGATGTTTTTTTACTCCTCTCAACAGCCCAAACATGTTTCTAAAAGGATGAGTTTGCAACTACTTTACTTTTGGAGAAAATTCAAAACATTCATTATTCAATAGGGCCCAAACTATCAAAAACCAGCGGTTTGAATGAACACACATTTCTTGGTAGAATCATGCAGGACTGAAATTTTTGATATTTTTCTACTCCTCTCATGAGCCCAAACAAGTCTCTAAAAGCATGAGTTTGCAACTACTTTACTTTTGGAGAAAATTCAAAACATTCACTATTCAATAGAGCCCCATAGCAAAAATCAGGTTTTGAATGAAGAATCACATTTCTTGGTAAAATCATGCAGGATTGAAATTTTTGATGGTTTTTTACTCCTCTCAACAGCCCAAACAAGTTTCTAAAAGGATGAGTTTGCAACTACTTTACTTTTGGAGAAAATTCAAAACATTCATTATTCAATAGGGCCCAAACTATCAAAAACCAGCGGTTTCAATGAACACACATTTCTTGGTAGAATCATGCAGGACTGAAATTTTTTATGTTTTTCTACTCCTCTCATGAGCCCAAACAAGTCTCTAAAAGCATGAGTTTGCAACTACTTTACTTTTGGAGAAAATTCAAAACATTCATTATTCAATAGAGCCCAATAGCAAAAACCAGCGTTTTGAATAAAGAATCACATTTCTTGGTAGAATCATGCAGGATTGAAATTTTTGATGGTTTTTTACTCCTCTCAACAGCCCAAACAAGTTTCTAAAAGGATGAGTTTGCAACTACTTTACTTTTGGAGAAAATTCAAAACATTCATTATTCAATAGGTCCCAAACTATCAAAAACGAGCGGTTTCAATGAACACACATTTCTTGGTAGAATCATGCAGGACTGAAATTTTTGATGTTTTTCTACTCCTCTCATGAGCCCAAACAAGTCTCTAAAAGCATGAGTTTGCAACTACTTTACTTTTGGAGAACATTCAAAACATTCATTATTCAATAGAGCCCAATAGCAAAAATCAGGTTTTGAATGAAGAATCACATTTCTTGGTAGAATCATGCAGGATTGAAATTTTTGATGGTTTTTTACTCCTCTCAACAGCCCAAACAAGTTTCTAAAAGGATGAATTTGCAACTACTTTACTTTTGGAGAAAATTCAAAACATTCATTATTCAATAGGGCCCAAACTATCAAAAACCAGAGGTTTGAATGAACACACATTTCTTGGTAGAATCATGCAGGACTGAAATTTTTGATGTTTTTCTACTCCTCTCATGAGCCCAAACAAGTCTCTAAAAGCATGAGTTTGCAACTACTTTACTTTTGGAGAAAATTCAAAACATTCATTATTCAATAGAGCCCAATAGCAAAAACCAGCGTTTTGAATGAAGAATCACATTTCTTGGTAGAATCATGCAGGATTGAAATTTTTGATGGTTTTTTACTCCTCTCAACAGCCCAAAAAAAGTTTCTAAAATGATGAGTTTGCAACTACTTTACTTTTGGAGAAAATTCAAAACATTCATTATTCAATAGAGCCCAATAGCAAAAACCAGCGTTTTGAATGAAGAATCACATTTCTTGGTAGAATCATGCAGGATTGAAATTTTTGATGGTTTTTTACTCCTCTCAACAGCCCAAACAAGTTTCTAAAAGGATGAGTTTGCAACTACTTTACTTTTGGAGAAAATTCAAAACATTCATTATTCAATAGGGCCCAAACTATCAAAAACCAGCGGTTTGAATGAACACACATTTCTTGGTAGAATCATGCAGGACTGAAATTTTTGATGTTTTTCTACTCCTCTCATGAGCCCAAACAAGTCTCTAAAAGCATGAGTTTGCAACTACTTTACTTTTGGAGAAAATTCAAAACATTCACTATTCAATAGAGTCCAATAGCAAAAATCAGGTTTTGAATGAAGAATCACATTTCTTGGTAAAATCATGCAGGATTGAAATTTTTGATGGTTTTTTACTCCTCTCAACAGCCCAAACAAGTTTCTAAAAGGATGAGTTTGCAACTACTTTACTTTTGGAGAAAATTCAAAACATTCATTATTCAATAGGGCCCAAACTATCAAAAACCAGCGGTTTCAATGAACACACATTTCTTGGTAGAATCATGCAGGACTGAAATTTTTGATGTTTTTCTACTCCTCTCATGAGCCCAACCAAGTCTCTAAAAGCATGAGTTTGCAACTACTTTACTTTTGGAGAAAATTCAAAACATTCATTATTCAATAGAGCCCAATAGCAAAAACCAGCGTTTTGAATGAAGAATCACATTTCTTGGTACAATCATGCAGGATTGAAATTTTTGATGTTTTTTTACTCCTCTCAACAGCCCAAACATGTTTCTAAAAGGATGAGTTTGCAAATACTTTACTTTTGGAGAAAATTCAAAACATTCATTATTCAATAGGGCCCAAACTATCAAAAACCAGCGGTTTCAATGAACACACATTTCTTGGTAGAATCATGCAGGACTGAAATTTTTGATGTTTTTCTACTCCTCTCATGAGCCCAAACAAGTCTCTAAAAGCATGAGTTTGCAACTACTTTACTTTTGGAGAAAATTCAAAACATTCATTATTCAATAGAGCCCAATAGCAAAAACCAGCGTTTTGAATGAAGAATCACATTTCTTGGTAGAATCATGCAGGATTGAAATTTTTGATGGTTTTTTACTCCTCTCAACAGCCCAAAAAAAGTTTCTAAAATGATGAGTTTGCAACTACTTTACTTTTGGAGAAAATTCAAAACATTCATTATTCAATAGAGCCCAATAGCAAAAACCAGCGTTTTGAATGAAGAATCACATTTCTTGGTAGAATCATGCAGGATTGAAATTTTTGATGGTTTTTTACTCCTCTCAACAGCCTAAACAAGTTTCTAAAAGGATGAGTTTGCAACTACTTTACTTTTGGAGAAAATTCAAAACATTCATTATTCAATAGGGCCCAAACTATCAAAAACCAGCGGTTTGAATGAACACACATTTCTTGGTAGAATCATGCAGGACTGAAATTTTTGATGTTTTTCTACTCCTCTCATGAGCCCAAACAAGTCTCTAAAAGCATGAGTTTGCAACTACTTTACTTTTGGAGAAAATTCAAAACATTCACTATTCAATAGAGCCCAATAGCAAAAATCAGGTTTTGAATGAAGAATCACATTTCTTGGTAAAATCATGCAGGATTGAAATTTTTGATGGTTTTTTACTCCTCTCAACAGCCCAAACAAGTTTCTAAAAGGATGAGTTTGCAACTACTTTACTTTTGGAGAAAATTCAAAACATTCATTATTCAATAGGGCCCAAACTATCAAAAACCAGCGGTTTCAATGAACACACATTTCTTGGTAGAATCATGCAGGACTGAAATTTTTGATGTTTTTCTACTCCTCTCATGAGCCCAAACAAGTCTCTAAAAGCATGAGTTTGCAACTACTTTACTTTTGGAGAAAATTCAAAACATTCATTATTCAATAGAGCCCAATAGCAAAAACCAGCGTTTTGAATGAAGAATCACATTTCTTGGTAGAATCATGCAGGATTGAAATTTTTGATGGTTTTTTACTCCTCTCAACAGCCCAAAAAAAGTTTCTAAAATGATGAGTTTGCAACTACTTTACTTTTGGAGAAAATTCAAAACATTCATTATTCAATAGAGCCCAATAGCAAAAACCAGCGTTTTGAATGAAGAATCACATTTCTTGGTAGAATCATGCAGGATTGAAATTTTTGATGGTTTTTTACTCCTCTCAACAGCCCAAACAAGTTTCTAAAAGGATGAGTTTGCAACTACTTTACTTTTGGAGAAAATTCAAAACATTCATTATTCAATAGGGCCCAAACTATCAAAAACCAGCGGTTTCAATGAACACACATTTCTTGGTAGAATCATGCAGGACTGAAATTTTTGATGTTTTTCTACTCCTCTCATGAGCCCAAACAAGTCTCTAAAAGCATGAGTTTGCAACTACTTTACTTTTGGAGAAAATTCAAAACATTCATTATTCAATAGAGCCCAATAGCAAAAACCAGCGTTTTGAATGAAGAATCACATTTCTTGGTAGAATCATGCAGGATTGAAATTTTTGATGGTTTTTTACTCCTCTCAACAGCCCAAAAAAAGTTTCTAAAATGATGAGTTTGCAACTACTTTACTTTTGGAGAAAATTCAAAACATTCATTATTCAATAGAGCCCAATAGCAAAAACCAGCGTTTTGAATGAAGAATCACATTTCTTGGTAGAATCATGCAGGATTGAAATTTTTGATGGTTTTTTACTCCTCTCAACAGCCCAAACAAGTTTCTAAAAGGATGAGTTTGCAACTACTTTACTTTTGGAGAAAATTCAAAACATTCATTATTCAATAGGGCCCAAACTATCAAAAACCAGTGGTTTCAATGAACACACATTTCTTGGTAGAATCATGCAGGACTGAAATTTTTGATGTTTTTCTACTCCTCTCATGAGCCCAAACAAGTCTCTAAAAGCATGAGTTTGCAACTACTTTACTTTTGGAGAAAATTCAAAACATTCACTATTCAATAGAGCCCAATAGCAAAAATCAGGTTTTGAATGAAGAATCACATTTCTTGGTAAAATCATGCAGGATTGAAATTTTTGATGGTTTTTTACTCCTCTCAACAGCCCAAACAAGTTTCTAAAAGGATGAGTTTGCAACTACTTTACTTTTGGAGAAAATTCAAAACATTCATTATTCAATAGGGCCCAAACTATCAAAAACCAGCGGTTTCAATGAACACACATTTCTTGGTAGAATCATGCAGGACTGAAATTTTTGATGTTTTTCTACTCCTCTCATGAGCCCAAACAAGTCTCTAAAAGCATGAGTTTGCAACTACTTTACTTTTGGAGAAAATTCAAAACATTCATTATTCAATAGAGCCCAATAGCAAAAACCAGCGTTTTGAATGAAGAATCACATTTCTTGGTAGAATCATGCAGGATTGAAATTTTTGATGGTTTTTTACTCCTCTCAACAGCCCAAAAAAAGTTTCTAAAATGATGAGTTTGCAACTACTTTACTTTTGGAGAAAATTCAAAACATTCATTATTCAATAGAGCCCAATAGCAAAAACCAGCGTTTTGAATGAAGAATCACATTTCTTGGTAGAATCATGCAGGATTGAAATTTTTGATGGTTTTTTACTCCTCTCAACAGCCCAAACAAGTTTCTAAAAGGATGAGTTTGCAACTACTTTACTTTTGGAGAAAATTCAAAACATTCATTATTCAATAGGGCCCAAACTATCAAAAACCAGCGGTTTGAATGAACACACATTTCTTGGTAGAATCATGCAGGACTGAAATTTTTGATGTTTTTCTACTCCTCTCATGAGCCCAAACAAGTCTCTAAAAGCATGAGTTTGCAACCACTTTACTTTTGGAGAAAATTCAAAACATTCATTATTCAATAGAGCCCAATAGCAAAAATCAGGTTTTGAATGAAGAATCACATTTCTTGGTAGAATCATGCAGGATTGAAATTTTTGATGGGTTTTTACTCCTCTCAACAGCCCAAACAAGTTTCTAAAAGGATGAGTTTGCAACTTCTTTACTTTTGGAGAAAATTCAAAACATTCATTATTCAATAGGGCCCAAACTATCAAAAACCAGCGGTTTCAATGAACACACATTTCTTGGTAGAATCATGCAGGACTGAAATTTTTGATGTTTTTCTACTCCTCTCATGAGCCCAAACAAGTCTCTAAAAGCATGAGTTTGCAACTACTTTACTTTTGGAGAAAATTCAAAACATTCATTATTCAATAGAGCCCAATAGCAAAAACCAGCGTTTTGAATGAAGAATCACATTTCTTGGTAGAATCATGCAGGATTGAAATTTTTGATGGTTTTTTACTCCTCTCAACAGCCCAAACAAGTTTCTAAAAGGATGAGTTTGCAACTACTTTACTTTTGGAGAAAATTCAAAACATTCATTATTCAATAGGGCCCAAACTATCAAAAACCAGCGGTTTGAATGAACACACATTTCTTGGTAGAATCATGCAGGACTGAAATTTTTGATGTTTTTCTACTCCTCTCATGAGCCCAAACAAGTCTCTAAAAGCATGAGTTTGCAACTACTTTACTTTTGGAGAAAATTCAAAACATTCACTATTCAATAGAGCCCAATAGCAAAAATCAGGTTTTGAATGAAGAATCACATTTCTTGGTAAAATCATGCAGGATTGAAATTTTTGATGGTTTTTTACTCCTCTCAACAGCCCAAACAAGTTTCTAAAAGGATGAGTTTGCAACTACTTAACTTTTGGAGAAAATTCAAAATATTCATTATTCAATAGGGCCCAAACTATCAAAAACCAGTGGTTTCAATGAACACACATTTCTTGGTAGAATCATGCAGGACTGAAATTTTTGATGTTTTTCTACTCCTCTCATGAGCCCAAACAAGTCTCTAAAAGCATGAGTTTGCAACTACTTTACTTTTGGAGAAAATTCAAAACATTCACTATTCAATAGAGCCCAATAGCAAAAATCAGGTTTTGAATGAAGAATCACATTTCTTGGTAAAATCATGCAGGATTGAAATTTTTGATGGTTTTTTACTCCTCTCAACAGCCCAAACATGTTTCTAAAAGGATGAGTTTGCAACTACTTTACTTTTGGAGAAAATTCAAAACATTCATTATTCAATAGGGCCCAAACTATCAAAAACCAGCGGTTTCAATGAACACACATTTCTTGGTAGAATCATGCAGGACTGAAATTTTTGATGTTTTTCTACTCCTCTCATGAGCCCAAACAAGTCTCTAAAAGCATGAGTTTGCAACTACTTTACTTTTGGAGAAAATTCAAAACATTCATTATTCAATAGAGCCCAATAGCAAAAACCAGCGTTTTGAATAAAGAATCACATTTCTTGGTAGAATCATGCAGGATTGAAATTTTTGATGGTTTTTTACTCCTCTCAACAGCCCAAACAAGTTTCTAAAAGGATGAGTTTGCAACTACTTTACTTTTGGAGAAAATTCAAAACATTCATTATTCAATAGGTCCCAAACTATCAAAAACGAGCGGTTTCAATGAACACACATTTCTTGGTAGAATCATGCAGGACTGAAATTTTTGATGTTTTTCTACTCCTCTCATGAGCCCAAACAAGTCTCTAAAAGCATGAGTTTGCAACTACTTTACTTTTGGAGAACATTCAAAACATTCATTATTCAATAGAGCCCAATAGCAAAAATCAGGTTTTGAATGAAGAATCACATTTCTTGGTAGAATCATGCAGGATTGAAATTTTTGATGGTTTTTTACTCCTCTCAACAGCCCAAACAAGTTTCTAAAAGGATGAATTTGCAACTACTTTACTTTTGGAGAAAATTCAAAACATTCATTATTCAATAGGGCCCAAACTATCAAAAACCAGAGGTTTGAATGAACACACATTTCTTGGTAGAATCATGCAGGACTGAAATTTTTGATGTTTTTCTACTCCTCTCATGAGCCCAAACAAGTCTCTAAAAGCATGAGTTTGCAACTACTTTACTTTTGGAGAAAATTCAAAACATTCACTATTCAATAGAGCCCATTAGCAAAAATCAGGTTTTGAATGAAGAATCACATTTCTTGGTAAAATCATGCAGGATTGAAATTTTTGATGGTTTTTTACTCCTCTCAACAGCCCAAACAAGTTTCTAAAAGGATGAGTTTGCAACTACTTTACTTTTGGAGAAAATTCAAAACATTCATTATTCAATAGGGCCCAAACTATCAAAAACCAGCGGTTTCAATGAACACACATTTCTTGGTAGAATCATGCAGGACTGAAATTTTTGATGTTTTTCTACTCCTCTCATGAGCCCAACCAAGTCTCTAAAAGCATGAGTTTGCAACTACTTTACTTTTGGAGAAAATTCAAAACATTCATTATTCAATAGAGCCCAATAGCAAAAACCAGCGTTTTGAATGAAGAATCACATTTCTTGGTACAATCATGCAGGATTGAAATTTTTGATGTTTTTTTACTCCTCTCAACAGCCCAAACATGTTTCTAAAAGGATGAGTTTGCAAATACTTTACTTTTGGAGAAAATTCAAAACATTCATTATTCAATAGGGCCCAAACTATCAAAAACCAGCGGTTTCAATGAACACACATTTCTTGGTAGAATCATGCAGGACTGAAATTTTTGATGTTTTTCTACTCCTCTCATGAGCCCAAACAAGTCTCTAAAAGCATGAGTTTGCAACTACTTTACTTTTGGAGAAAATTCAAAACATTCATTATTCAATAGAGCCCAATAGCAAAAACCAGCGTTTTGAATGAAGAATCACATTTCTTGGTAGAATCATGCAGGATTGAAATTTTTGATGGTTTTTTACTCCTCTCAACAGCCCAAAAAAAGTTTCTAAAATGATGAGTTTGCAACTACTTTACTTTTGGAGAAAATTCAAAACATTCATTATTCAATAGAGCCCAATAGCAAAAACCAGCGTTTTGAATGAAGAATCACATTTCTTGGTAGAATCATGCAGGATTGAAATTTTTGATGGTTTTTTACTCCTCTCAACAGCCCAAACAAGTTTCTAAAAGGATGAGTTTGCAACTACTTTACTTTTGGAGAAAATTCAAAACATTCATTATTCAATAGGGCCCAAACTATCAAAAACCAGCGGTTTGAATGAACACACATTTCTTGGTAGAATCATGCAGGACTGAAATTTTTGATGTTTTTCTACTCCTCTCATGAGCCCAAACAAGTCTCTAAAAGCATGAGTTTGCAACTACTTTACTTTTGGAGAAAATTCAAAACATTCACTATTCAATAGAGTCCAATAGCAAAAATCAGGTTTTGAATGAAGAATCACATTTCTTGGTAAAATCATGCAGGATTGAAATTTTTGATGGTTTTTTACTCCTCTCAACAGCCCAAACAAGTTTCTAAAAGGATGAGTTTGCAACTACTTTACTTTTGGAGAAAATTCAAAACATTCATTATTCAATAGGGCCCAAACTATCAAAAACCAGCGGTTTCAATGAACACACATTTCTTGGTAGAATCATGCAGGACTGAAATTTTTGATGTTTTTCTACTCCTCTCATGAGCCCAACCAAGTCTCTAAAAGCATGAGTTTGCAACTACTTTACTTTTGGAGAAAATTCAAAACATTCATTATTCAATAGAGCCCAATAGCAAAAACCAGCGTTTTGAATGAAGAATCACATTTCTTGGTACAATCATGCAGGATTGAAATTTTTGATGTTTTTTTACTCCTCTCAACAGCCCAAACATGTTTCTAAAAGGATGAGTTTGCAAATACTTTACTTTTGGAGAAAATTCAAAACATTCATTATTCAATAGGGCCCAAACTATCAAAAACCAGCGGTTTCAATGAACACACATTTCTTGGTAGAATCATGCAGGACTGAAATTTTTGATGTTTTTCTACTCCTCTCATGAGCCCAAACAAGTCTCTAAAAGCATGAGTTTGCAACTACTTTACTTTTGGAGAAAATTCAAAACATTCATTATTCAATAGAGCCCAATAGCAAAAACCAGCGTTTTGAATGAAGAATCACATTTCTTGGTAGAATCATGCAGGATTGAAATTTTTGATGGTTTTTTACTCCTCTCAACAGCCCAAAAAAAGTTTCTAAAATGATGAGTTTGCAACTACTTTACTTTTGGAGAAAATTCAAAACATTCATTATTCAATAGAGCCCAATAGCAAAAACCAGCGTTTTGAATGAAGAATCACATTTCTTGGTAGAATCATGCAGGATTGAAATTTTTGATGGTTTTTTACTCCTCTCAACAGCCCAAACAAGTTTCTAAAAGGATGAGTTTGCAACTACTTTACTTTTGGAGAAAATTCAAAACATTCATTATTCAATAGGGCCCAAACTATCAAAAACCAGCGGTTTGAATGAACACACATTTCTTGGTAGAATCATGCAGGACTGAAATTTTTGATGTTTTTCTACTCCTCTCATGAGCCCAAACAAGTCTCTAAAAGCATGAGTTTGCAACTACTTTACTTTTGGAGAAAATTCAAAACATTCACTATTCAATAGAGCCCAATAGCAAAAATCAGGTTTTGAATGAAGAATCACATTTCTTGGTAAAATCATGCAGGATTGAAATTTTTGATGGTTTTTTACTCCTCTCAACAGCCCAAACAAGTTTCTAAAAGGATGAGTTTGCAACTACTTTACTTTTGGAGAAAATTCAAAACATTCATTATTCAATAGGGCCCAAACTATCAAAAACCAGCGGTTTCAATGAACACACATTTCTTGGTAGAATCATGCAGGACTGAAATTTTTGATGTTTTTCTACTCCTCTCATGAGCCCAAACAAGTCTCTAAAAGCATGAGTTTGCAACTACTTTACTTTTGGAGAAAATTCAAAACATTCATTATTCAATAGAGCCCAATAGCAAAAACCAGCGTTTTGAATGAAGAATCACATTTCTTGGTAGAATCATGCAGGATTGAAATTTTTGATGGTTTTTTACTCCTCTCAACAGCCCAAAAAAAGTTTCTAAAATGATGAGTTTGCAACTACTTTACTTTTGGAGAAAATTCAAAACATTCATTATTCAATAGAGCCCAATAGCAAAAACCAGCGTTTTGAATGAAGAATCACATTTCTTGGTAGAATCATGCAGGATTGAAATTTTTGATGGTTTTTTACTCCTCTCAACAGCCCAAACAAGTTTCTAAAAGGATGAGTTTGCAACTACTTTACTTTTGGAGAAAATTCAAAACATTCATTATTCAATAGGGCCCAAACTATCAAAAACCAGCGGTTTCAATGAACACACATTTCTTGGTAGAATCATGCAGGACTGAAATTTTTGATGTTTTTCTACTCCTCTCATGAGCCCAAACAAGTCTCTAAAAGCATGAGTTTGCAACTACTTTACTTTTGGAGAAAATTCAAAACATTCATTATTCAATAGAGCCCAATAGCAAAAACCAGCGTTTTGAATGAAGAATCACATTTCTTGGTAGAATCATGCAGGATTGAAATTTTTGATGGTTTTTTACTCCTCTCAACAGCCCAAAAAAAGTTTCTAAAATGATGAGTTTGCAACTACTTTACTTTTGGAGAAAATTCAAAACATTCATTATTCAATAGAGCCCAATAGCAAAAACCAGCGTTTTGAATGAAGAATCACATTTCTTGGTAGAATCATGCAGGATTGAAATTTTTGATGGTTTTTTACTCCTCTCAACAGCCCAAACAAGTTTCTAAAAGGATGAGTTTGCAACTACTTTACTTTTGGAGAAAATTCAAAACATTCATTATTCAATAGGGCCCAAACTATCAAAAACCAGTGGTTTCAATGAACACACATTTCTTGGTAGAATCATGCAGGACTGAAATTTTTGATGTTTTTCTACTCCTCTCATGAGCCCAAACAAGTCTCTAAAAGCATGAGTTTGCAACTACTTTACTTTTGGAGAAAATTCAAAACATTCACTATTCAATAGAGCCCAATAGCAAAAATCAGGTTTTGAATGAAGAATCACATTTCTTGGTAAAATCATGCAGGATTGAAATTTTTGATGGTTTTTTACTCCTCTCAACAGCCCAAACAAGTTTCTAAAAGGATGAGTTTGCAACTACTTTACTTTTGGAGAAAATTCAAAACATTCATTATTCAATAGGGCCCAAACTATCAAAAACCAGCGGTTTCAATGAACACACATTTCTTGGTAGAATCATGCAGGACTGAAATTTTTGATGTTTTTCTACTCCTCTCATGAGCCCAAACAAGTCTCTAAAAGCATGAGTTTGCAACTACTTTACTTTTGGAGAAAATTCAAAACATTCATTATTCAATAGAGCCCAATAGCAAAAACCAGCGTTTTGAATGAAGAATCACATTTCTTGGTAGAATCATGCAGGATTGAAATTTTTGATGGTTTTTTACTCCTCTCAACAGCCCAAAAAAAGTTTCTAAAATGATGAGTTTGCAACTACTTTACTTTTGGAGAAAATTCAAAACATTCATTATTCAATAGAGCCCAATAGCAAAAACCAGCGTTTTGAATGAAGAATCACATTTCTTGGTAGAATCATGCAGGATTGAAATTTTTGATGGTTTTTTACTCCTCTCAACAGCCCAAACAAGTTTCTAAAAGGATGAGTTTGCAACTACTTTACTTTTGGAGAAAATTCAAAACATTCATTATTCAATAGGGCCCAAACTATCAAAAACCAGCGGTTTGAATGAACACACATTTCTTGGTAGAATCATGCAGGACTGAAATTTTTGATGTTTTTCTACTCCTCTCATGAGCCCAAACAAGTCTCTAAAAGCATGAGTTTGCAACCACTTTACTTTTGGAGAAAATTCAAAACATTCATTATTCAATAGAGCCCAATAGCAAAAATCAGGTTTTGAATGAAGAATCACATTTCTTGGTAGAATCATGCAGGATTGAAATTTTTGATGGGTTTTTACTCCTCTCAACAGCCCAAACAAGTTTCTAAAAGGATGAGTTTGCAACTTCTTTACTTTTGGAGAAAATTCAAAACATTCATTATTCAATAGGGCCCAAACTATCAAAAACCAGCGGTTTCAATGAACACACATTTCTTGGTAGAATCATGCAGGACTGAAATTTTTGATGTTTTTCTACTCCTCTCATGAGCCCAAACAAGTCTCTAAAAGCATGAGTTTGCAACTACTTTACTTTTGGAGAAAATTCAAAACATTCATTATTCAATAGAGCCCAATAGCAAAAACCAGCGTTTTGAATGAAGAATCACATTTCTTGGTAGAATCATGCAGGATTGAAATTTTTGATGGTTTTTTACTCCTCTCAACAGCCCAAACAAGTTTCTAAAAGGATGAGTTTGCAACTACTTTACTTTTGGAGAAAATTCAAAACATTCATTATTCAATAGGGCCCAAACTATCAAAAACCAGCGGTTTGAATGAACACACATTTCTTGGTAGAATCATGCAGGACTGAAATTTTTGATGTTTTTCTACTCCTCTCATGAGCCCAAACAAGTCTCTAAAAGCATGAGTTTGCAACTACTTTACTTTTGGAGAAAATTCAAAACATTCACTATTCAATAGAGCCCAATAGCAAAAATCAGGTTTTGAATGAAGAATCACATTTCTTGGTAAAATCATGCAGGATTGAAATTTTTGATGGTTTTTTACTCCTCTCAACAGCCCAAACAAGTTTCTAAAAGGATGAGTTTGCAACTACTTAACTTTTGGAGAAAATTCAAAATATTCATTATTCAATAGGGCCCAAACTATCAAAAACCAGTGGTTTCAATGAACACACATTTCTTGGTAGAATCATGCAGGACTGAAATTTTTGATGTTTTTCTACTCCTCTCATGAGCCCAAACAAGTCTCTAAAAGCATGAGTTTGCAACTACTTTACTTTTGGAGAAAATTCAAAACATTCACTATTCAATAGAGCCCAATAGCAAAAATCAGGTTTTGAATGAAGAATCACATTTCTTGGTAAAATCATGCAGGATTGAAATTTTTGATGGTTTTTTACTCCTCTCAACAGCCCAAACATGTTTCTAAAAGGATGAGTTTGCAACTACTTTACTTTTGGAGAAAATTCAAAACATTCATTATTCAATAGGGCCCAAACTATCAAAAACCAGCGGTTTCAATGAACACACATTTCTTGGTAGAATCATGCAGGACTGAAATTTTTGATGTTTTTCTACTCCTCTCATGAGCCCAAACAAGTCTCTAAAAGCATGAGTTTGCAACTACTTTACTTTTGGAGAAAATTCAAAACATTCATTATTCAATAGAGCCCAATAGCAAAAACCAGCGTTTTGAATGAAGAATCACATTTCTTGGTAGAATCATGCAGGATTGAAATTTTTGATGGTTTTTTACTCCTCTCAACAGCCCAAACAAGTTTCTAAAAGGATGAGTTTGCAACTACTTTACTTTTGGAGAAAATTCAAAACATTCATTATTCAATAGGGCCCAAACTATCAAAAACCAGCGGTTTCAATGAACACACATTTCTTGGTAGAATCATGCAGGACTGAAATTTTTGATGTTTTTCTACTCCTCTCATGAGCCCAAACAAGTCTCTAAAAGCATGAGTTTGCAACTACTTTACTTTTGGAGAAAATTCAAAACATTCATTATTCAATAGAGCCCAATAGCAAAAACCAGCGTTTTGAATGAAGAATCACATTTCTTGGTAGAATCATGCAGGATTGAAATTTTTGATGGTTTTTTACTCCTCTCAACAGCCCAAAAAAAGTTTCTAAAATGATGAGTTTGCAACTACTTTACTTTTGGAGAAAATTCAAAACATTCATTATTCAATAGAGCCCAATAGCAAAAACCAGCGTTTTGAATGAAGAATCACATTTCTTGGTAGAATCATGCAGGATTGAAATTTTTGATGGTTTTTTACTCCTCTCAACAGCCCAAACAAGTTTCTAAAAGGATGAGTTTGCAACTACTTTACTTTTGGAGAAAATTCAAAATATTCATTATTCAATAGGGCCCAAACTATCAAAAACCAGTGGTTTCAATGAACACACATTTCTTGGTAGAATCATGCAGGACTGAAATTTTTGATGTTTTTCTACTCCTCTCATGAGCCCAAACAAGTCTCTAAAAGCATGAGTTTGCAACTACTTTACTTTTGGAGAAAATTCAAAACATTCACTATTCAATAGAGCCCAATAGCAAAAATCAGGTTTTGAATGAAGAATCACATTTCTTGGTAAAATCATGCAGGATTGAAATTTTTGATGGTTTTTTACTCCTCTCAACAGCCCAAACAAGTTTCTAAAAGGATGAGTTTGCAACTACTTTACTTTTGGAGAAAATTCAAAACATTCATTATTCAATAGGGCCCAAACTATCAAAAACCAGCGGTTTCAATGAACACACATTTCTTGGTAGAATCATGCAGGACTGAAATTTTTGATATTTTTCTACTCCTCTCATGAGCCCAAACAAGTCTCTAAAAGCATGAGTTTGCAACTACTTTACTTTTGGAGAAAATTCAAAACATTCATTATTCAATAGAACCCAATAGCAAAAACCAGCGTTTTGAATGAAGAATCACATTTCTTGGTAGAATCATGCAGGATTGAAATTTTTGATGGTTTTTTACTCCTCTCAACAGCCCAAACAAGTTTCTAAAAGGATGAGTTTGCAACTACTTTACTTTTGGAGAAAATTCAAAACATTCATTATTCAATAGGGCCCAAACTATCAAAAACCAGCGGTTTGAATGAACACACATTTCTTGGTAGAATCATGCAGGACTGAAATTTTTGATGTTTTTCTACTCCTCTCATGAGCCCAAACAAGTCTCTAAAAGCATGAGTTTGCAACTACTTTACTTTTGGAGAAAATTCAAAACATTCACTATTCAATAGAGCCCAATAGCAAAAATCAGGTTTTGAATGAAGAATCACATTTCTTGGTAAAATCATGCAGGATTGAAATTTTTGATGGTTTTTTACTCCTCTCAACAGCCCAAACAAGTTTCTAAAAGGATGAGTTTGCAACTACTTTACTTTTGGAGAAAATTCAAAACATTCATTATTCAATAGGGCCCAAACTATCAAAAACCAGCGGTTTCAATGAACACACATTTCTTGGTAGAATCATGCAGGACTGAAATTTTTGATGTTTTTCTACTCCTCTCATGAGCCCAAACAAGTCTCTAAAAGCATGAGTTTGCAACTACTTTACTTTTGGAGAAAATTCAAAACATTCATTATTCAATAGAGCCCAATAGCAAAAACCAGCGTTTTGAATGAAGAATCACATTTCTTGGTAGAATCATGCAGGATTGAAATTTTTGATGGTTTTTTACTCCTCTCAACAGCCCAAAAAAAGTTTCTAAAATGATGAGTTTGCAACTACTTTACTTTTGGAGAAAATTCAAAACATTCATTATTCAATAGAGCCCAATAGCAAAAACCAGCGTTTTGAATGAAGAATCACATTTCTTGGTAGAATCATGCAGGATTGAAATTTTTGATGGTTTTTTACTCCTCTCAACAGCCCAAACAAGTTTCTAAAAGGATGAGTTTGCAACTACTTTACTTTTGGAGAAAATTCAAAACATTCATTATTCAATAGGGCCCAAACTATCAAAAACCAGTGGTTTCAATGAACACACATTTCTTGGTAGAATCATGCAGGACTGAAATTTTTGATGTTTTTCTACTCCTCTCATGAGCCCAAACAAGTCTCTAAAAGCATGAGTTTGCAACTACTTTACTTTTGGAGAAAATTCAAAACATTCACTATTCAATAGAGCCCAATAGCAAAAATCAGGTTTTGAATGAAGAATCACATTTCTTGGTAAAATCATGCAGGATTGAAATTTTTGATGGTTTTTTACTCCTCTCAACAGCCCAAACAAGTTTCTAAAAGGATGAGTTTGCAACTACTTTACTTTTGGAGAAAATTCAAAACATTCATTATTCAATAGGGCCCAAACTATCAAAAACCAGCGGTTTCAATGAACACACATTTCTTGGTAGAATCATGCAGGACTGAAATTTTTGATGTTTTTCTACTCCTCTCATGAGCCCAAACAAGTCTCTAAAAGCATGAGTTTGCAACTACTTTACTTTTGGAGAAAATTCAAAACATTCATTATTCAATAGAGCCCAATAGCAAAAACCAGCGTTTTGAATGAAGAATCACATTTCTTGGTAGAATCATGCAGGATTGAAATTTTTGATGGTTTTTTACTCCTCTCAACAGCCCAAAAAAAGTTTCTAAAATGATGAGTTTGCAACTACTTTACTTTTGGAGAAAATTCAAAACATTCATTATTCAATAGAGCCCAATAGCAAAAACCAGCGTTTTGAATGAAGAATCACATTTCTTGGTAGAATCATGCAGGATTGAAATTTTTGATGGTTTTTTACTCCTCTCAACAGCCCAAACAAGTTTCTAAAAGGATGAGTTTGCAACTACTTTACTTTTGGAGAAAATTCAAAACATTCATTATTCAATAGGGCCCAAACTATCAAAAACCAGCGGTTTGAATGAACACACATTTCTTGGTAGAATCATGCAGGACTGAAATTTTTGATGTTTTTCTACTCCTCTCATGAGCCCAAACAAGTCTCTAAAAGCATGAGTTTGCAACCACTTTACTTTTGGAGAAAATTCAAAACATTCATTATTCAATAGAGCCCAATAGCAAAAATCAGGTTTTGAATGAAGAATCACATTTCTTGGTAGAATCATGCAGGATTGAAATTTTTGATGGGTTTTTACTCCTCTCAACAGCCCAAACAAGTTTCTAAAAGGATGAGTTTGCAACTTCTTTACTTTTGGAGAAAATTCAAAACATTCATTATTCAATAGGGCCCAAACTATCAAAAACCAGCGGTTTCAATGAACACACATTTCTTTGTAGAATCATGCAGGACTGAAATTTTTGATGTTTTTCTACTCCTCTCATGAGCCCAAACAAGTCTCTAAAAGCATGAGTTTGCAACTACTTTACTTTTGGAGAAAATTCAAAACATTCATTATTCAATAGAGCCCAATAGCAAAAACCAGCGTTTTGAATGAAGAATCACATTTCTTGGTAGAATCATGCAGGATTGAAATTTTTGATGGTTTTTTACTCCTCTCAACAGCCCAAACAAGTTTCTAAAAGGATGAGTTTGCAACTACTTTACTTTTGGAGAAAATTCAAAACATTCATTATTCAATAGGGCCCAAACTATCAAAAACCAGCGGTTTGAATGAACACACATTTCTTGGTAGAATCATGCAGGACTGAAATTTTTGATGTTTTTCTACTCCTCTCATGAGCCCAAACAAGTCTCTAAAAGCATGAGTTTGCAACTACTTTACTTTTGGAGAAAATTCAAAACATTCACTATTCAATAGAGCCCAATAGCAAAAATCAGGTTTTGAATGAAGAATCACATTTCTTGGTAAAATCATGCAGGATTGAAATTTTTGATGGTTTTTTACTCCTCTCAACAGCCCAAACAAGTTTCTAAAAGGATGAGTTTGCAACTACTTAACTTTTGGAGAAAATTCAAAATATTCATTATTCAATAGGGCCCAAACTATCAAAAACCAGTGGTTTCAATGAACACACATTTCTTGGTAGAATCATGCAGGACTGAAATTTTTGATGTTTTTCTACTCCTCTCATGAGCCCAAACAAGTCTCTAAAAGCATGAGTTTGCAACTACTTTACTTTTGGAGAAAATTCAAAACATTCACTATTCAATAGAGCCCAATAGCAAAAATCAGGTTTTGAATGAAGAATCACATTTCTTGGTAAAATCATGCAGGATTGAAATTTTTGATGGTTTTTTACTCCTCTCAACAGCCCAAACATGTTTCTAAAAGGATGAGTTTGCAACTACTTTACTTTTGGAGAAAATTCAAAACATTCATTATTCAATAGGGCCCAAACTATCAAAAACCAGCGGTTTCAATGAACACACATTTCTTGGTAGAATCATGCAGGACTGAAATTTTTGATGTTTTTCTACTCCTCTCATGAGCCCAAACAAGTCTCTAAAAGCATGAGTTTGCAACTACTTTACTTTTGGAGAAAATTCAAAACATTCATTATTCAATAGAGCCCAATAGCAAAAACCAGCGTTTTGAATGAAGAATCACATTTCTTGGTAGAATCATGCAGGATTGAAATTTTTGATGGTTTTTTACTCCTCTCAACAGCCCAAACAAGTTTCTAAAAGGATGAGTTTGCAACTACTTTACTTTTGGAGAAAATTCAAAACATTCATTATTCAATAGGGCCCAAACTATCAAAAACCAGCGGTTTCAATGAACACACATTTCTTGGTAGAATCATGCAGGACTGAAATTTTTGATGTTTTTCTACTCCTCTCATGAGCCCAAACAAGTCTCTAAAAGCATGAGTTTGCAACTACTTTACTTTTGGAGAAAATTCAAAACATTCATTATTCAATAGAGCCCAATAGCAAAAACCAGCGTTTTGAAAGAAGAATCACATTTCTTGGTAGAATCATGCAGGATTGAAATTTTTGATGGTTTTTTACTCCTCTCAACAGCCCAAAAAAAGTTTCTAAAATGATGAGTTTGCAACTACTTTACTTTTGGAGAAAATTCAAAACATTCATTATTCAATAGAGCCCAATAGCAAAAACCAGCGTTTTGAATGAAGAATCACATTTCTTGGTAGAATCATGCAGGATTGAAATTTTTGATGGTTTTTTACTCCTCTCAACAGCCCAAACAAGTTTCTAAAAGGATGAGTTTGCAACTACTTTACTTTTGGAGAAAAATCAAAACATTCATTATTCAATAGGGCCCAAACTATCAAAAACCAGCGGTTTGAATGAACACACATTTCTTGGTAGAATCATGCAGGACTGAAATTTTTGATGTTTTTCTACACCTCTCATGAGCCCAAACAAGTCTCTAAAAGCATGAGTTTGCAACTACTTTACTTTTGGAGAAAATTCAAAACATTCAGTATTCAATAGAGCCCAATAGCAAAAATCAGGTTTTGAATGAAGAATCACATTTCTTGGTAAAATCATGCAGGATTGAAATTTTTGATGGTTTTTTACTCCTCTCAACAGCCCAAACAAGTTTCTAAAAGGATGAGTTTGCAACTACTTTACTTTTGGAGAAAATTCAAAATATTCATTATTCAATAGGGCCCAAACTATCAAAAACCAGTGGTTTCAATGAACACACATTTCTTGGTAGAATCATGCAGGACTGAAATTTTTGATGTTTTTCTACTCCTCTCATGAGCCCAAACAAGTTTCTAAAAGGATGAGTTTGCAACTACTTTACTTTTGGAGAAAATTCAAAACATTCATTATTCAATAGGGCCCAAACTATCAAAAACCAGCGGTTTGAATGAACACACATTTCTTGGTAGAGTCATGCAGGACTGAAATTTTTGATGTTTTTCTACTCCTCTCATGAGCCCAAACAAGTCTCTAAAAGCATGAGTTTGCAACTACTTTACTTTTGGAGAAAATTCAAAACATTCATTATTCAATAGAGCCCAATAGCAAAAACCAGCGTTTTGAATGAAGAATCACATTTCTTGGTAGAATCATGCAGGATTGAAATTTTTGATGGTTTTTTACTCCTCTCAACAGCCCAAACAAGTTTCTAAAAGGATGAGTTTGCAACTACTTTACTTTTGGAGAAAATTCAAAACATTCATAATTCAATAGGGCCCAAACTATCAAAAACCAGCGGTTTCAATGAACACACATTTCTTGGTAGAATCATGCAGGACTGAAATTTTTGATGTTTTTCTACTCCTCTCATGAGCCCAAACAAGTCTCTAAAAGCATGAGTTTGCAACTACTTTACTTTTGGAGAAAATTCAAAACATTCACTATTCAATAGAGCCCAATAGCAAAATTCAGGTTTTGAATGAAGAATCACATTTCTTTTCAGAATCATGCAGGATTGAAATTTTTGATGGGTTTTTACTCCTCTCAACAGCCCAAACAAGTTTCTAAAAGGATGAGTTTGCAACTACTTTACTTTTGGAGAAAATTCAAAACATTCATTATTCAATAGGGCCCAAACTATCAAAAACCAGCGGTTTCAATGAACACACATTTCTTGGTAGAATCATGCAGGACTGAAATTTTTGATGTTTTTCTTCTCCTCTCATGAGCCCAAACAAGTCTCTAAAAGCATGAGTTTGCAACTACTTTACTTTTGGAGAAAATTCAAAACATTCACTATTCAATAGAGCCCAATAGCAAAAATCAGGTTTTGAATGAAGAATCACATTTCTTGGTAAAATCATGCAGGATTGAAATTTTTGATGGTTTTTTACTCCTCTCAACAGCCCAAACAAGTTTCTAAAAGGATGAGTTTGCAACTACTTTACTTTTGGAGAAAATTCAAAACATTCATTATTCAATAGGGCCCAAACTATCAAACACCAGCGGTTTCAATGAACACACATTTCTTGGTAGAATCATGCAGGACTGAAATTTTTGATTTTTTTCTACTCCTCTCATGAGCCCAAACAAGTCTCTAAAAGCATGAGTTTGCAACTACTTTACTTTTGGAGAAAATTCAAAACATTCATTATTCAATAGAGCCCAATAGCAAAAACCAGCGTTTTGAATGAAGAATCACATTTCTTGGTAGAATCATGCAGGATTTCAATTTTTGATGGTTTTTTACTCCTCTCAACAGCCCAAACAAGTTTCTAAAAGGATGAGTTTGCAACTACTTTACTTTTGGAGAAAATTCAAAACATTCATTATTCAATAGGGCCCAAACTATCAAAAACCAGCGGTTTCAATGAACACACATTTCTTGGTAGAATCATGCAGGACTGAAATTTTTGATGTTTTTCTACTCCTCTCATGAGCCCAAACAAGTCTCTAAAAGCATGAGTTTGCAACTACTTTACTTTTGGAGAAAATTCAAAACATTCACTATTCAATAGAGCCCAATAGCAAAAATCAGGTTTTGAATGAAGAATCACATTTCTTGGTAAAATCATGCAGTATTGAAATTTTTGATGGTTTTTTACTCCTCTCAACAGCCCAAACAAGTTTCTAAAAGGATGAGTTTGCAACTACTTTACTTTTGGAGAAAATTCAAAACATTCATTATTCAATAGGGCCCAAACTATCAAAAACCAGTGGTTTCAATGAACACACATTTCTTGGTAGAATCATGCAGGACTGAAATTTTTGATGTTTTTCTACTCCTCTCATGAGCCCAAACAAGTCTCTAAAAGCATGAGTTTGCAACTACTTTACTTTTGGAGAAAATTCAAAACATTCATTATTCAATAGAGCCCAATAGCAAAAACCAGCGTTTTGAATGAAGAATCACATTTCTTGGTAGAATCATGCAGGATTGAAATTTTTGATGGTTTTTTACTCCTCTCAACAGCCCAAACAAGTTTCTAAAAGGATGAGTTTGCAACTACTTTACTTTTGGAGAAAATTCAAAACATTCATTATTCAATAGGGCCCAAACTATCAAAAACCAGTGGTTTCAATGAACACACATTTCTTGGTAGAATCATGCAGGACTGAAATTTTTGATGTTTTTCTACTCCTCTCATGAGCCCAAACAAGTCTCTAACAGCATGAGTTTGCAACTACTTTACTTTTGGAGAAAATTCAAAACATTCACTATTCAATAGAGCCCAATAGCAAAAATCAGGTTTTGAATGAAGAATCACATTTCTTGGTAAAATCATGCAGGATTGAAATTTTTGATAATTTTTTACTCCTCTCAACAGCCCAAACAAGTTTCTAAAAGGATGAGTTTGCAACTACTTTACTTTTGGAGAAAATTCAAAACATTCATTATTCAATAGGGCCCAAACTATCAAAAACCAGTGGTTTCAATGAACACACATTTCTTGGTAGAATCATGCAGGACTGAAATTTTTGATGTTTTTCTACTCCTCTCATGAGCCCAAACAAGTCTCTAAAAGCATGAGTTTGCAACTACTTTACTTTTGGAGAAAATTCAAAACATTCATTATTCAATAGAGCCCAATAGCAAAAACCAGCGTTTTGAATGAAGAATCACATTTCTTGGTAGAATCATGCAGGATTGAAATTTTTGATGGTTTTTTACTCCTCTCAACAGCCCAAACAAGTTTCTAAAAGGATGAGTTTGCAACTACTTTACTTTTGGAGAAAATTCAAAACATTCATTATTCAATAGGGCCCAAACTATCAAAAACCAGTGGTTTCAATGAACACACATTTCTTGGTAGAATCATGCAGGACTGAAATTTTTGATGTTTTTCTACTCCTCTCATGAGCCCAAACAAGTCTCTAACAGCATGAGTTTGCAACTACTTTACTTTTGGAGAAAATTCAAAACATTCACTATTCAATAGAGCCCAATAGCAAAAATCAGGTTTTGAATGAAGAATCACATTTCTTGGTAAAATCATGCAGGATTGAAATTTTTGATAATTTTTTACTCCTCTCAACAGCCCAAACAAGTTTCTAAAAGGATGAGTTTGCAACTACTTTACTTTTGGAGAAAATTCAAAACATTCATTATTCAATAGGGCCCAAACTATCAAAAACCAGTGGTTTCAATGAACACACATTTCTTGGTAGAATCATGCAGGACTGAAATTTTTGATGTTTTTCTACTCCTCTCATGAGCCCAAACAAGTCTCTAAAAGCATGAGTTTGCAACTACTTTACTTTTGGAGAAAATTCAAAACATTCATTATTCAATAGAGCCCAATAGCAAAAACCAGCGTTTTGAATGAAGAATCACATTTCTTGGTAGAATCATGCAGGATTGAAATTTTTGATGGTTTTTTACTCCTCTCAACAGCCCAAACAAGTTTCTAAAAGGATGAGTTTGCAACTACTTTACTTTTGGAGAAAATTTAAAACATTCATTATTCAATAGGGCCCAAACTATCAAAAACCAGTGGTTTCAATGAACACACATTTCTTGGTAGAATCATGCAGGACTGAAATTTTTGATGTTTTTCTACTCCTCTCATGAGCCCAAACAAGTCTCTAACAGCATGAGTTTGCAACTACTTTACTTTTGGAGAAAATTCAAAACATTCACTATTCAATAGAGCCCAATAGCAAAAATCAGGTTTTGAATGAAGAATCACATTTCTTGGTAAAATCATGCAGGATTGAAATTTTTGATAATTTTTTACTCCTCTCAACAGCCCAAACAAGTTTCTAAAAGGATGAGTTTGCAACTACTTTACTTTTGGAGAAAATTCAAAACATTCATTATTCAATAGGGCCCAAACTATCAAAAACCAGTGGTTTCAATGAACACACATTTCTTGGTAGAATCATGCAGGACTGAAATTTTTGATGTTTTTCTACTCCTCTCATGAGCCCAAACAAGTCTCTAAAAGCATGAGTTTGCAACTACTTTACTTTTGGAGAAAATTCAAAACATTCATTATTCAATAGAGCCCAATAGCAAAAACCAGCGTTTTGAATGAAGAATCACATTTCTTGGTAGAATCATGCAGGATTGAAATTTTTGATGGTTTTTTACTCCTCTCAACAGCCCAAACAAGTTTCTAAAAGGATGAGTTTGCAACTACTTTACTTTTGGAGAAAATTCAAAACATTCATTATTCAATAGGGCCCAAAATATCAAAAACCAGTGGTTTCAATGAACACACATTTCTTGGTAGAATCATGCAGGACTGAAATTTTTGATGTTTTTCTACTCCTCTCATGAGCCCAAACAAGTCTCTAACAGCATGAGTTTGCAACTACTTTACTTTTGGAGAAAATTCAAAACATTCACTATTCAATAGAGCCCAATAGCAAAAATCAGGTTTTGAATGAAGAATCACATTTCTAGGTAAAATCATGCAGGATTGAAATTTTTGATAATTTTTTACTCCTCTCAACAGCCCAAACAAGTTTCTAAAAGGATGAGTTTGCAACTACTTTACTTTTGGAGAAAATTCAAAACATTCATTATTCAATAGGGCCCAAACTATCAAAAACCAGCGGTTTCAATGAACACACATTTCTTGGTAGAATCATGCAGGACTGAAATTTTTGATGTTTTTCTACTCCTCTCATGAGCCCAAACAAGTCTCTAAAAGCATGAGTTTGCAACTACTTTACTTTTGGAGAAAATTCAAAACATTCATTATTCAATAGAGCCCAATAGCAAAAACCAGCGTTTTGAATGAAGAATCACATTTCTTGGTAGAATCATGCAGCATTGAAATTTTTGATGGTTTTTTACTCCTCTCAACAGCCCAAACAAGTTTCTAAAAGGATGAGTTTGCAACTACTTTACTTTTGGAGAAAATTCAAAACATTCATTATTCAATAGGGCCCAAACTATCAAAAACCAGTGGTTTCAATGAACACACATTTCTTGGTAGAATCATGCAGGACTGAAATTTTTGATGTTTTTCTACTCCTCTCATGAGCCCAAACAAGTCTCTAACAGCATGAGTTTGCAACTACTTTACTTTTGGAGAAAATTCAAAACATTCACTATTCAATAGAGCCCAATAGCAAAAATCAGGTTTTGAATGAAGAATCACATTTCTTGGTAAAATCATGCAGGATTGAAATTTTTGATAATTTTTTACTCCTCTCAACAGCCCAAACAAGTTTCTAAAAGGATGAGTTTGCAACTACTTTACTTTTGGAGAAAATTCAAAACATCACACATTTCTTGGTAGAATCATGCAGGACTGAAATTTTTGATGTTTTTCTACTCCTCTCATGAGCCCAAACAAGTCTCTAAAAGCATGAGTTTGCAACTACTTTACTTTTGGAGAAAATTCAAAACATTCATTATTCAATAGAGCCCAATAGCAAAAACCAGCGTTTTGAATGAAGAATCACATTTCTTGGTAGAATCATGCAGGATTGAAATTTTTGATGGTTTTTTACTCCTCTCAACAGCCCAAACAAGTTTCTAAAAGGATGAGTTTGCAACTACTTTACTTTTGGAGAAAATTTAAAACATTCATTATTCAATAGGGCCCAAACTATCAAAAACCAGTGGTTTCAATGAACACACATTTCTTGGTAGAATCATGCAGGACTGAAATTTTTGATGTTTTTCTACTCCTCTCATGAGCCCAAACAAGTCTCTAACAGCATGAGTTTGCAACTACTTTACTTTTGGAGAAAATTCAAAACATTCACTATTCAATAGAGCCCAATAGCAAAAATCAGGTTTTGAATGAAGAATCACATTTCTTGGTAAAATCATGCAGGATTGAAATTTTTGATAATTTTTTACTCCTCTCAACAGCCCAAACAAGTTTCTAAAAGGATGAGTTTGCAACTACTTTACTTTTGGAGAAAATTCAAAACATTCATTATTCAATAGGGCCCAAACTATCAAAAACCAGTGGTTTCAATGAACACACATTTCTTGGTAGAATCATGCAGGACTGAAATTTTTGATGTTTTTCTACTCCTCTCATGAGCCCAAACAAGTCTCTAAAAGCATGAGTTTGCAACTACTTTACTTTTGGAGAAAATTCAAAACATTCATTATTCAATAGAGCCCAATAGCAAAAACCAGCGTTTTGAATGAAGAATCACATTTCTTGGTAGAATCATGCAGGATTGAAATTTTTGATGGTTTTTTACTCCTCTCAACAGCCCAAACAAGTTTCTAAAAGGATGAGTTTGCAACTACTTTACTTTTGGAGAAAATTCAAAACATTCATTATTCAATAGGGCCCAAAATATCAAAAACCAGTGGTTTCAATGAACACACATTTCTTGGTAGAATCATGCAGGACTGAAATTTTTGATGTTTTTCTACTCCTCTCATGAGCCCAAACAAGTCTCTAACAGCATGAGTTTGCAACTACTTTACTTTTGGAGAAAATTCAAAACATTCACTATTCAATAGAGCCCAATAGCAAAAATCAGGTTTTGAATGAAGAATCACATTTCTAGGTAAAATCATGCAGGATTGAAATTTTTGATAATTTTTTACTCCTCTCAACAGCCCAAACAAGTTTCTAAAAGGATGAGTTTGCAACTACTTTACTTTTGGAGAAAATTCAAAACATTCATTATTCAATAGGGCCCAAACTATCAAAAACCAGCGGTTTCAATGAACACACATTTCTTGGTAGAATCATGCAGGACTGAAATTTTTGATGTTTTTCTACTCCTCTCATGAGCCCAAACAAGTCTCTAAAAGCATGAGTTTGCAACTACTTTACTTTTGGAGAAAATTCAAAACATTCATTATTCAATAGAGCCCAATAGCAAAAACCAGCGTTTTGAATGAAGAATCACATTTCTTGGTAGAATCATGCAGCATTGAAATTTTTGATGGTTTTTTACTCCTCTCAACAGCCCAAACAAGTTTCTAAAAGGATGAGTTTGCAACTACTTTACTTTTGGAGAAAATTCAAAACATTCATTATTCAATAGGGCCCAAACTATCAAAAACCAGTGGTTTCAATGAACACACATTTCTTGGTAGAATCATGCAGGACTGAAATTTTTGATGTTTTTCTACTCCTCTCATGAGCCCAAACAAGTCTCTAACAGCATGAGTTTGCAACTACTTTACTTTTGGAGAAAATTCAAAACATTCACTATTCAATAGAGCCCAATAGCAAAAATCAGGTTTTGAATGAAGAATCACATTTCTTGGTAAAATCATGCAGGATTGAAATTT
This sequence comes from Dendrobates tinctorius, assembly GCF_039654945.1. Taxonomy (NCBI): domain Eukaryota; kingdom Metazoa; phylum Chordata; class Amphibia; order Anura; family Dendrobatidae; genus Dendrobates; species Dendrobates tinctorius. The sequence continues at coordinate 821,232 of NW_027361777.1, read as the reverse complement.
TTGATAATTTTTTACTCCTCTCAACAGCCCAAACAAGTTTCTAAAAGGATGAGTTTGCAACTACTTTACTTTTGGAGAAAATTCAAAACATTCATTATTCAATAGGGCCCAAACTATCAAAAACCAGTGGTTTCAATGAACACACATTTCTTGGTAGAATCATGCAGGACTGAAATTTTTGATGTTTTTCTACTCCTCTCATGAGCCCAAACAAGTCTCTAAAAGCATGAGTTTGCAACTACTTTACTTTTGGAGAAAATTCAAAACATTCATTATTCAATAGAGCCCAATAGCAAAAACCAGCGTTTTGAATGAAGAATCACATTTCTTGGTAGAATCATGCAGGATTGAAATTTTTGATGGTTTTTTACTCCTCTCAACAGCCCAAACAAGTTTCTAAAAGGATGAGTTTGCAACTACTTTACTTTTGGAGAAAATTCAAAACATTCATTATTCAATAGGGCCCAAACTATCAAAAACCAGTGGTTTCAATGAACACACATTTCTTGGTAGAATCATGCAGGACTGAAATTTTTGATGTTTTTCTACTCCTCTCATGAGCCCAAACAAGTCTCTAACAGCATGAGTTTGCAACTACTTTACTTTTGGAGAAAATTCAAAACATTCACTATTCAATAGAGCCCAATAGCAAAAATCAGGTTTTGAATGAAGAATCACATTTCTTGGTAAAATCATGCAGGATTGAAATTTTTGATAATTTTTTACTCCTCTCAACAGCCCAAACAAGTTTCTAAAAGGATGAGTTTGCAACTACTTTACTTTTGGAGAAAATTCAAAACATTCATTATTCAATAGGGCCCAAACTATCAAAAACCAGTGGTTTCAATGAACACACATTTCTTGGTAGAATCATGCAGGACTGAAATTTTTGATGTTTTTCTACTCCTCTCATGAGCCCAAACAAGTCTCTAAAAGCATGAGTTTGCAACTACTTTACTTTTGGAGAAAATTCAAAACATTCATTATTCAATAGAGCCCAATAGCAAAAACCAGCGTTTTGAATGAAGAATCACATTTCTTGGTAGAATCATGCAGGATTGAAATTTTTGATGGTTTTTTACTCCTCTCAACAGCCCAAACAAGTTTCTAAAAGGATGAGTTTGCAACTACTTTACTTTTGGAGAAAATTCAAAGCATTCATTATTCAATAGGGCCCAAACTATCAAAAACCAGTGGTTTCAATGAACACACATTTCTTGGTAGAATCATGCAGGACTGAAATTTTTGATGTTTTTCTACTCCTCTCATGAGCCCAAACAAGTCTCTAACAGCATGAGTTTGCAACTACTTTACTTTTGGAGAAAATTCAAAACATTCACTATTCAATAGAGCCCAATAGCAAAAATCAGGTTTTGAATGAAGAATCACATTTCTTGGTAAAATCATGCAGGATTGAAATTTTTGATAATTTTTTACTCCTCTCAACAGCCCAAACAAGTTTCTAAAAGGATGAGTTTGCAACTACTTTACTTTTGGAGAAAATTCAAAACATTCATTATTCAATAGGGCCCAAACTATCAAAAACCAGCGGTTTCAATGAACACACATTTCTTGGTAGAATCATGCAGGACTGAAATTTTTGATGTTTTTCTACTCCTCTCATGAGCCCAAACAAGTCTCTAAAAGCATGAGTTTGCAACTACTTTACTTTTGGAGAAAATTCAAAACATTCATTATTCAATAGAGCCCAATAGCAAAAACCAGCGTTTTGAATGAAGAATCACATTTCTTGGTAGAATCATGCAGCATTGAAAATTTTGATGGTTTTTTACTCCTCTCAACAGCCCAAACAAGTTTCTAAAAGGATGAGTTTGCAACTACTTTACTTTTGGAGAAAATTCAAAACATTCATTATTCAATAGGGCCCAAACTATCAAAAACCAGTGGTTTCAATGAACACACATTTCTTGGTAGAATCATGCAGGACTGAAATTTTTGATGTTTTTCTACTCCTCTCATGAGCCCAAACAAGTCTCTAACAGCATGAGTTTGCAACTACTTTACTTTTGGAGAAAATTCAAAACATTCACTATTCAATAGAGCCCAATAGCAAAAATCAGGTTTTGAATGAAGAATCACATTTCTTGGTAAAATCATGCAGGATTGAAATTTTTGATGGTTTTTTACTCCTCTCAACAGCCCAAACAAGTTTCTAAAAGGATGAGTTTGCAACTACTTTACTTTTGGAGAAAATTCAAAACATTCATTATTCAATAGGGCCCAAACTATCAAAAACCAGCGGTTTGAATGAACACACATTTCTTGGTAGAGTCATGCAGGACTGAAATTTTTGATGTTTTTCTACTCCTCTCATGAGCCCAAACAAGTCTCTAAAAGCATGAGTTTGCAACTACTTTACTTTTGGAGAAAATTCAAAACATTCATTATTCAATAGAGCCCAATAGCAAAAACCAGCGTTTTGAATGAAGAATCACATTTCTTGGTAGAATCATGCAGGATTGAAATTTTTGATGGTTTTTTACTCCTCTCAACAGCCCAAACAAGTTTCTAAAAGGATGAGTTTGCAACTACTTTACTTTTGGAGAAAATTCAAAACATTCATTATTCAATAGGGCCCAAACTATCAAAAACCAGTGGTTTCAATGAACACACATTTCTTGGTAGAATCATGCAGGACTGAAATTTTTGATGTTTTTCTACTCCTCTCATGAGCCCAAACAAGTCTCTAACAGCATGAGTTTGCAACTACTTTACTTTTGGAGAAAATTCAAAACATTCACTATTCAATAGAGCCCAATAGCAAAAATCAGGTTTTGAATGAAGAATCACATTTCTTGGTAAAATCATGCAGGATTGAAATTTTTTATAATTTTTTACTCCTCTCAACAGCCCAAACAAGTTTCTAAAAGGATGAGTTTGCAACTACTTTACTTTTGGAGAAAATTCAAAACATTCATTATTCAATAGGGCCCAAACTATCAAAAACCAGTGGTTTCAATGAACACACATTTCTTGGTAGAATCATGCAGGACTGAAATTTTTGATGTTTTTCTACTCCTCTCATGAGCCCAAACAAGTCTCTAAAAGCATGAGTTTGCAACTACTTTACTTTTGGAGAAAATTCAAAACATTCATTATTCAATAGAGCCCAATAGCAAAAACCAGCGTTTTGAATGAAGAATCACATTTCTTGGTAGAATCATGCAGGATTGAAATTTTTGATGGTTTTTTACTCCTCTCAACAGCCCAAACAAGTTTCTAAAAGGATGAGTTTGCAACTACTTTACTTTTGGAGAAAATTCAAAACATTCATTATTCAATAGGGCCCAAACTATCAAAAACCAGTGGTTTCAATGAACACACATTTCTTGGTAGAATCATGCAGGACTGAAATTTTTGATGTTTTTCTACTCCTCTCATGAGCCCAAACAAGTCTCTAACAGCATGAGTTTGCAACTACTTTACTTTTGGAGAAAATTCAAAACATTCACTATTCAATAGAGCCCAATAGCAAAAATCAGGTTTTGAATGAAGAATCACATTTCTTGGTAAAATCATGCAGGATTGAAATTTTTGATAATTTTTTACTCCTCTCAACAGCCCAAACAAGTTTCTAAAAGGATGAGTTTGCAACTACTTTACTTTTGGAGAAAATTCAAAACATTCATTATTCAATAGGGCCCAAACTATCAAAAACCAGTGGTTTCAATGAACACACATTTCTTGGTAGAATCATGCAGGACTGAAATTTTTGATGTTTTTCTACTCCTCTCATGAGCCCAAACAAGTCTCTAAAAGCATGAGTTTGCAACTACTTTACTTTTGGAGAAAATTCAAAACATTCATTATTCAATAGAGCCCAATAGCAAAAACCAGCGTTTTGAATGAAGAATCACATTTCTTGGTAGAATCATGCAGGATTGAAATTTTTGATGGTTTTTTACTCCTCTCAACAGCCCAAACAAGTTTCTAAAAGGATGAGTTTGCAACTACTTTACTTTTGGAGAAAATTCAAAACATTCATTATTCAATAGGGCCCAAACTATCAAAAACCAGTGGTTTCAATGAACACACATTTCTTGGTAGAATCATGCAGGACTGAAATTTTTGATGTTTTTCTACTCCTCTCATGAGCCCAAACAAGTCTCTAACAGCATGAGTTTGCAACTACTTTACTTTTGGAGAAAATTCAAAACATTCACTATTCAATAGAGCCCAATAGCAAAAATCAGGTTTTGAATGAAGAATCACATTTCTTGGTAAAATCATGCAGGATTGAAATTTTTGATAATTTTTTACTCCTCTCAACAGCCCAAACAAGTTTCTAAAAGGATGAGTTTGCAACTACTTTACTTTTGGAGAAAATTCAAAACATTCATTATTCAATAGGGCCCAAACTATCAAAAACCAGCGGTTTCAATGAACACACATTTCTTGGTAGAATCATGCAGGACTGAAATTTTTGATGTTTTTCTACTCCTCTCATGAGCCCAAACAAGTCTCTAAAAGCATGAGTTTGCAACTACTTTACTTTTGGAGAAAATTCAAAACATTCATTATTCAATAGAGCCCAATAGCAAAAACCAGCGTTTTGAATGAAGAATCACATTTCTTGGTAGAATCATGCAGCATTGAAATTTTTGATGGTTTTTTACTCCTCTCAACAGCCCAAACAAGTTTCTAAAAGGATGAGTTTGCAACTACTTTACTTTTGGAGAAAATTCAAAACATTCATTATTCAATAGGGCCCAAACTATCAAAAACCAGTGGTTTCAATGAACACACATTTCTTGGTAGAATCATGCAGGACTGAAATTTTTGATGTTTTTCTACTCCTCTCATGAGCCCAAACAAGTCTCTAACAGCATGAGTTTGCAACTACTTTACTTTTGGAGAAAATTCAAAACATTCACTATTCAATAGAGCCCAATAGCAAAAATCAGGTTTTGAATGAAGAATCACATTTCTTGGTAAAATCATGCAGGATTGAAATTTTTGATGGTTTTTTACTCCTCTCAACAGCCCAAACAAGTTTCTAATAGGATGAGTTTGCAACTACTTTACTTTTGGAGAAAATTCAAAACATTCATTATTCAATAGGGCCCAAACTATCAAAAACCAGCGGTTTGAATGAACACACATTTCTTGGTAGAGTCATGCAGGACTGAAATTTTTGATGTTTTTCTACTCCTCTCATGAGCCCAAACAAGTCTCTAAAAGCATGAGTTTGCAACTACTTTACTTTTGGAGAAAATTCAAAACATTCATTATTCAATAGAGCCCAATAGCAAAAACCAGCGTTTTGAATGAAGAATCACATTTCTTGGTAGAATCATGCAGGATTGAAATTTTTGATGGTTTTTTACTCCTCTCAACAGCCCAAACAAGTTTCTAAAAGGATGAGTTTGCAACTACTTTACTTTTGGAGAAAATTCAAAACATTCATTATTCAATAGGGCCCAAACTATCAAAAACCAGTGGTTTCAATGAACACACATTTCTTGGTAGAATCATGCAGGACTGAAATTTTTGATGTTTTTCTACTCCTCTCATGAGCCCAAACAAGTCTCTAACAGCATGAGTTTGCAACTACTTTACTTTTGGAGAAAATTCAAAACATTCACTATTCAATAGAGCCCAATAGCAAAAATCAGGTTTTGAATGAAGAATCACATTTCTTGGTAAAATCATGCAGGATTGAAATTTTTGATAATTTTTTACTCCTCTCAACAGCCCAAACAAGTTTCTAAAAGGATGAGTTTGCAACTACTTTACTTTTGGAGAAAATTCAAAACATTCATTATTCAATAGGGCCCAAACTATCAAAAACCAGCGGTTTCAATGAACACACATTTCTTGGTAGAATCATGCAGGACTGAAATTTTTGATGTTTTTCTACTCCTCTCATGAGCCCAAACAAGTCTCTAAAAGCATGAGTTTGCAACTACTTTACTTTTGGAGAAAATTCAAAACATTCATTATTCAATAGAGCCCAATAGCAAAAACCAGCGTTTTGAATGAAGAATCACATTTCTTGGTAGAATCATGCAGGATTGAAATTTTTGATGGTTTTTTACTCCTCTCAACAGCCCAAACAAGTTTCTAAAAGGATGAGTTTGCAACTACTTTACTTTTGGAGAAAATTCAAAACATTCATTATTCAATAGGGCCCAAACTATCAAAAACCAGTGGTTTCAATGAACACACATTTCTTGGTAGAATCATGCAGGACTGAAATTTTTGATGTTTTTCTACTCCTCTCATGAGCCCAAACAAGTCTCTAACAGCATGAGTTTGCAACTACTTTACTTTTGGAGAAAATTCAAAACATTCACTATTCAATAGAGCCCAATAGCAAAAATCAGGTTTTGAATGAAGAATCACATTTCTTGGTAAAATCATGCAGGATTGAAATTTTTGATGGTTTTTTACTCCTCTCAACAGCCCAAACAAGTTTCTAAAAGGATGAGTTTGCAACTACTTTACTTTTGGAGAAAATTCAAAACATTCATTATTCAATAGGGCCCAAACTATCAAAAACCAGCGGTTTGAATGAACACACATTTCTTGGTAGAGTCATGCAGGACTGAAATTTTTGATGTTTTTCTACTCCTCTCATGAGCCCAAACAAGTCTCTAAAAGCATGAGTTTGCAACTACTTTACTTTTGGAGAAAATTCAAAACATTCATTATTCAATAGAGCCCAATAGCAAAAACCAGCGTTTTGAATGAAGAATCACATTTCTTGGTAGAATCATGCAGGATTGAAATTTTTGATGGTTTTTTACTCCTCTCAACAGCCCAAACAAGTTTCTAAAAGGATGAGTTTGCAACTACTTTACTTTTGGAGAAAATTCAAAACATTCATAATTCAATAGGGCCCAAACTATCAAAAACCAGCGGTTTCAATGAACACACATTTCTTGGTAGAATCATGCAGGACTGAAATTTTTGATGTTTTTCTACTCCTCTCATGAGCCCAAACAAGTCTCTAAAAGCATGAGTTAGCAACTACTTTACTTTTGGAGAAAATTCAAAACATTCACTATTCAATAGAGCCCAATAGCAAAATTCAGGTTTTGAATGAAGAATCACATTTCTTTTCAGAATCATGCAGGATTGAAATTTTTGATGGGTTTTTACTCCTCTCAACAGCCCAAACAAGTTTCTAAAAGGATGAGTTTGCAACTACTTTACTTTTGGAGAAAATTCAAAACATTCATTATTCAATAGGGCCCAAACTATCAAAAACCAGCGGTTTCAATGAACACACATTTCTTGGTAGAATCATGCAGGACTGAAATTTTTGATGTTTTTCTTCTCCTCTCATGAGCCCAAACAAGTCTCTAAAAGCATGAGTTTGCAACTACTTTACTTTTGGAGAAAATTCAAAACATTCACTATTCAATAGAGCCCAATAGCAAAAATCAGGTTTTGAATGAAGAAACACATTTCTTGGTAAAATCATGCAGGATTGAAATTTTTGATGGTTTTTTACTCCTCTCAACAGCCCAAAAAAAGTTTATAAAATGATGAGTTTGCAACTACTTTACTTTTGGAGAAAATTCAAAACATTCATTATTCAATAGAGCCCAATAGCAAAAACCAGCGTTTTGAATGAAGAATCACATTTCTTGGTAGAATCATGCAGGATTGAAATTTTTGATGGTTTTTTACTCCTCTCAACAGCCCAAACAAGTTTCTAAAAGGATGAGTTTGCAACTACTTTACTTTTGGAGAAAATTCAAAACATTCATTATTCAATAGGGCCCAAACTATCAAAAACCAGCGGTTTGAATGAACACACATTTCTTGGTAGAATCATGCAGGACTGAAATTTTTGATGTTTTTCTACTCCTCTCATGAGCCCAAACAAGTCTCTAAAAGCATGAGTTTGCAACTACTTTACTTTTGGAGAAAATTCAAAACATTCACTATTCAATAGAGCCCAATAGCAAAAATCAGGTTTTGAATGAAGAATCACATTTCTTGGTAAAATCATGCAGGATTGAAATTTTTGATGGTTTTTTACTCCTCTCAACAGCCCAAACAAGTTTCTAAAAGGATGAGTTTGCAACTACTTTACTTTTGGAGAAAATTCAAAACATTCATTATTCAATAGGGCCCAAACTATCAAAAACCAGTGGTTTCAATGAACACACATTTCTTGGTAGAATCATGCAGGACTGAAATTTTTGATGTTTTTCTACTCCTCTCATGAGCCCAAACAAGTCTCTAAAAGCATGAGTTTGCAACTACTTTACTTTTGGAGAAAATTCAAAACATTCATTATTCAATAGAGCCCAATAGCAAAAACCAGCGTTTTGAATGAAGAATCACATTTCTTGGTAGAATCATGCAGGATTGAAATTTTTGATGGTTTTTTACTCCTCTCAACAGCCCAAACAAGTTTCTAAAAGGATGAGTTTGCAACTACTTTACTTTTGGAGAAAATTCAAAACATTCATTATTCAATAGGGCCCAAACTATCAAAAACCAGTGGTTTCAATGAACACACATTTCTTGGTAGAATCATGCAGGACTGAAATTTTTGATGTTTTTCTACTCCTCTCATGAGCCCAAACAAGTCTCTAACAGCATGAGTTTGCAACTACTTTACTTTTGGAGAAAATTCAAAACATTCACTATTCAATAGAGCCCAATAGCAAAAATCAGGTTTTGAATGAAGAATCACATTTCTTGGTAAAATCATGCAGGATTGAAATTTTTGATAATTTTTTACTCCTCTCAACAGCCCAAACAAGTTTCTAAAAGGATGAGTTTGCAACTACTTTACTTTTGGAGAAAATTCAAAACATTCATTATTCAATAGGGCCCAAACTATCAAAAACCAGTGGTTTCAATGAACACACATTTCTTGGTAGAATCATGCAGGACTGAAATTTTTGATGTTTTTCTACTCCTCTCATGAGCCCAAACAAGTCTCTAAAAGCATGAGTTTGCAACTACTTTACTTTTGGAGAAAATTCAAAACATTCATTATTCAATAGAGCCCAATAGCAAAAACCAGCGTTTTGAATGAAGAATCACATTTCTTGGTAGAATCATGCAGGATTGAAATTTTTGATGGTTTTTTACTCCTCTCAACAGCCCAAACAAGTTTCTAAAAGGATGAGTTTGCAACTACTTTACTTTTGGAGAAAATTCAAAACATTCATTATTCAATAGGGCCCAAACTATCAAAAACCAGTGGTTTCAATGAACACACATTTCTTGGTAGAATCATGCAGGACTGAAATTTTTGATGTTTTTCTACTCCTCTCATGAGCCCAAACAAGTCTCTAACAGCATGAGTTTGCAACTACTTTACTTTTGGAGAAAATTCAAAACATTCACTATTCAATAGAGCCCAATAGCAAAAATCAGGTTTTGAATGAAGAATCACATTTCTTGGTAAAATCATGCAGGATTGAAATTTTTGATAATTTTTTACTCCTCTCAACAGCCCAAACAAGTTTCTAAAAGGATGAGTTTGCAACTACTTTACTTTTGGAGAAAATTCAAAACATTCATTATTCAATAGGGCCCAAACTATCAAAAACCAGCGGTTTCAATGAACACACATTTCTTGGTAGAATCATGCAGGACTGAAATTTTTGATGTTTTTCTACTCTCATGAGCCCAAACAAGTCTCTAAAAGCATGAGTTTGCAACTACTTTACTTTTGGAGAAAATTCAAAACATTCATTATTCAATAGAGCCCAATAGCAAAAACCAGCGTTTTGAATGAAGAATCACATTTCTTGGTAGAATCATGCAGGATTGAAATTTTTGATGGTTTTTTACTCCTCTCAACAGCCCAAACAAGTTTCTAAAAGGATGAGTTTGCAACTACTTTACTTTTGGAGAAAATTCAAAACATTCATTATTCAATAGGGCCCAAACTATCAAAAACCAGTGGTTTCAATGAACACACATTTCTTGGTAGAATCATGCAGGACTGAAATTTTTGATGTTTTTCTACTCCTCTCATGAGCCCAAACAAGTCTCTAACAGCATGAGTTTGCAACTACTTTACTTTTGGAGAAAATTCAAAACATTCACTATTCAATAGAGCCCAATAGCAAAAATCAGGTTTTGAATGAAGAATCACATTTCTTGGTAAAATCATGCAGGATTGAAATTTTTGATGGTTTTTTACTCCTCTCAACAGCCCAAACAAGTTTCTAAAAGGATGAGTTTGCAACTACTTTACTTTTGGAGAAAATTCAAAACATTCATTATTCAATAGGGCCCAAACTATCAAAAACCAGCGGTTTGAATGAACACACATTTCTTGGTAGAGTCATGCAGGACTGAAATTTTTGATGTTTTTCTACTCCTCTCATGAGCCCAAACAAGTCTCTAAAAGCATGAGTTTGCAACTACTTTACTTTTGGAGAAAATTCAAAACATTCATTATTCAATAGAGCCCAATAGCAAAAACCAGCGTTTTGAATGAAGAATCACATTTCTTGGTAGAATCATGCAGGATTGAAATTTTTGATGGTTTTTTACTCCTCTCAACAGCCCAAACAAGTTTCTAAAAGGATGAGTTTGCAACTACTTTACTTTTGGAGAAAATTCAAAACATTCATAATTCAATAGGGCCCAAACTATCAAAAACCAGCGGTTTCAATGAACACACATTTCTTGGTAGAATCATGCAGGACTGAAATTTTTGATGTTTTTCTACTCCTCTCATGAGCCCAAACAAGTCTCTAAAAGCATGAGTTTGCAACTACTTTACTTTTGGAGAAAATTCAAAACATTCACTATTCAATAGAGCCCAATAGCAAAATTCAGGTTTTGAATGAAGAATCACATTTCTTTTCAGAATCATGCAGGATTGAAATTTTTGATGGGTTTTTACTCCTCTCAACAGCCCAAACAAGTTTCTAAAAGGATGAGTTTGCAACTACTTTACTTTTGGAGAAAATTCAAAACATTCATTATTCAATAGGGCCCAAACTATCAAAAACCAGCGGTTTCAATGAACACACATTTCTTGGTAGAATCATGCAGGACTGAAATTTTTGATGTTTTTCTTCTCCTCTCATGAGCCCAAACAAGTCTCTAAAAGCATGAGTTTGCAACTACTTTACTTTTGGAGAAAATTCAAAACATTCACTATTCAATAGAGCCCAATAGCAAAAATCAGGTTTTGAATGAAGAATCACATTTCTTGGTAAAATCATGCAGGATTGAAATTTTTGATGGTTTTTTACTCCTCTCAACAGCCCAAACAAGTTTCTAAAAGGATGAGTTTGCAACTACTTTACTTTTGGAGAAAATTCAAAACATTCATTATTCAATAGGGCCCAAACTATCAAACACCAGCGGTTTCAATGAACACACATTTCTTGGTAGAATCATGCAGGACTGAAATTTTTGATTTTTTTCTACTCCTCTCATGAGCCCAAACAAGTCTCTAAAAGCATGAGTTTGCAACTACTTTACTTTTGGAGAAAATTCAAAACATTCATTATTCAATAGAGCCCAATAGCAAAAACCAGCGTTTTGAATGAAGAATCACATTTCTTGGTAGAATCATGCAGGATTTAAATTTTTGATGGTTTTTTACTCCTCTCAACAGCCCAAACAAGTTTCTAAAAGGATGAGTTTGCAACTACTTTACTTTTGGAGAAAATTCAAAACATTCATTATTCAATAGGGCCCAAACTATCAAAAACCAGCGGTTTCAATGAACACACATTTCTTGGTAGAATCATGCAGGACTGAAATTTTTGATGTTTTTCTACTCCTCTCATGAGCCCAAACAAGTCTCTAAAAGCATGAGTTTGCAACTACTTTACTTTTGGAGAAAATTCAAAACATTCACTATTCAATAGAGCCCAATAGCAAAAATCAGGTTTTGAATGAAGAATCACATTTCTTGGTAAAATCATGCAGGATTGAAATTTTTGATGGTTTTTTACTCCTCTCAACAGCCCAAACAAGTTTCTAAAAGGATGAGTTTGCAACTACTTTACTTTTGGAGAAAATTCAAAACATTCATTATTCAATAGGGCCCAAACTATCAAAAACCAGTGGTTTCAATGAACACACATTTCTTGGTAGAATCATGCAGGACTGAAATTTTTGATGTTTTTCTACTCCTCTCATGAGCCCAAACAAGTCTCTAAAAGCATGAGTTTGCAACTACTTTACTTTTGGAGAAAATTCAAAACATTCATTATTCAATAGAGCCCAATAGCAAAAACCAGCGTTTTGAATGAAGAATCACATTTCTTGGTAGAATCATGCAGGATTGAAATTTTTGATGGTTTTTTACTCCTCTCAACAGCCCAAACAAGTTTCTAAAAGGATGAGTTTGCAACTACTTTACTTTTGGAGAAAATTCAAAACATTCATTATTCAATAGGGCCCAAACTATCAAAAACCAGTGGTTTCAATGAACACACATTTCTTGGTAGAATCATGCAGGACTGAAATTTTTGATGTTTTTCTACTCCTCTCATGAGCCCAAACAAGTCTCTAACAGCATGAGTTTGCAACTACTTTACTTTTGGAGAAAATTCAAAACATTCACTATTCAATAGAGTCCAATAGCAAAAATCAGGTTTTGAATGAAGAATCACATTTCTTGGTAAAATCATGCAGGATTGAAATTTTTGATAATTTTTTACTCCTCTCAACAGCCCAAACAAGTTTCTAAAAGGATGAGTTTGCAACTACTTTACTTTTGGAGAAAATTCAAAACATTCATTATTCAATAGGGCCCAAACTATCAAAAACCAGTGGTTTCAATGAACACACATTTCTTGGTAGAATCATGCAGGACTGAAATTTTTGATGTTTTTCTACTCCTCTCATGAGCCCAAACAAGTCTCTAAAAGCATGAGTTTGCAACTACTTTACTTTTGGAGAAAATTCAAAACATTCATTATTCAATAGAGCCCAATAGCAAAAACCAGCGTTTTGAATGAAGAATCACATTTCTTGGTAGAATCATGCAGGATTGAAATTTTTGATGGTTTTTTACTCCTCTCAATAGCCCAAACAAGTTTCTAAAAGGATGAGTTTGCAACTACTTTACTTTTGGAGAAAATTCAAAACATTCATAATTCAATAGGGCCCAAACTATCAAAAACCAGCGGTTTCAATGAACACACATTTCTTGGTAGAATCATGCAGGACTGAAATTTTTGATGTTTTTCTACTCCTCTCATGAGCCCAAACAAGTCTCTAAAAGCATGAGTTTGCAACTACTTTACTTTTGGAGAAAATTCAAAACATTCACTATTCAATAGAGCCCAATAGCAAAATTCAGGTTTTGAATGAAGAATCACATTTCTTTTCAGAATCATGCAGGATTGAAATTTTTGATGGGTTTTTACTCCTCTCAACAGCCCAAACAAGTTTCTAAAAGGATGAGTTTGCAACTACTTTACTTTTGGAGAAAATTCAAAACATTCATTATTCAATAGGGCCCAAACTATCAAAAACCAGCGGTTTCAATGAACACACATTTCTTGGTAGAATCATGCAGGACTGAAATTTTTGATGTTTTTCTTCTCCTCTCATGAGCCCAAACAAGTCTCTAAAAGCATGAGTTTGCAACTACTTTACTTTTGGAGAAAATTCAAAACATTCACTATTCAATAGAGCCCAATAGCAAAAATCAGGTTTTGAATGAAGAATCACATTTCTTGGTAAAATCATGCAGGATTGAAATTTTTGATGGTTTTTTACTCCTCTCAACAGCCCAAACAAGTTTCTAAAAGGATGAGTTTGCAACTACTTTACTTTTGGAGAAAATTCAAAACATTCATTATTCAATAGGGCCCAAACTATCAAACACCAGCGGTTTCAATGAACACACATTTCTTGGTAGAATCATGCAGGACTGAAATTTTTGATTTTTTTCTACTCCTCTCATGAGCCCAAACAAGTCTCTAAAAGCATGAGTTTGCAACTACTTTACTTTTGGAGAAAATTCAAAACATTCATTATTCAATAGAGCCCAATAGCAAAAACCAGCGTTTTGAATGAAGAATCACATTTCTTGGTAGAATCATGCAGGATTTAAATTTTTGATGGTTTTTTACTCCTCTCAACAGCCCAAACAAGTTTCTAAAAGGATGAGTTTGCAACTACTTTACTTTTGGAGAAAATTCAAAACATTCATTATTCAATAGGGCCCAAACTATCAAAAACCAGTGGTTTCAATGAACACACATTTCTTGGTAGAATCATGCAGGACTGAAATTTTTGATGTTTTTCTACTCCTCTCATGAGCCCAAACAAGTCTCTAAAAGCATGAGTTTGCAACTACTTTACTTTTGGAGAAAATTCAAAACATTCATTATTCAATAGAGCCCAATAGCAAAAACCAGCGTTTTGAATGAAGAATCACATTTCTTGGTAGAATCATGCAGGATTGAAATTTTTGATGGTTTTTTACTCCTCTCAACAGCCCAAACAAGTTTCTAAAAGGATGAGTTTGCAACTACTTTACTTTTGGAGAAAATTCAAAACATTCATTATTCAATAGGGCCCAAACTATCAAAAACCAGTGGTTTCAATGAACACACATTTCTTGGTAGAATCATGCAGGACTGAAATTTTTGATGTTTTTCTACTCCTCTCATGAGCCCAAACAAGTCTCTAACAGCATGAGTTTGCAACTACTTTACTTTTGGAGAAAATTCAAAACATTCACTATTCAATAGAGCCCAATAGCAAAAATCAGGTTTTGAATGAAGAATCACATTTCTTGGTAAAATCATGCAGGATTGAAATTTTTGATAATTTTTTACTCCTCTCAACAGCCCAAACAAGTTTCTAAAAGGATGAGTTTGCAACTACTTTACTTTTGGAGAAAATTCAAAACATTCATTATTCAATAGGGCCCAAACTATCAAAAACCAGCGGTTTCAATGAACACACATTTCTTGGTAGAATCATGCAGGACTGAAATTTTTGATGTTTTTCTACTCCTCTCATGAGCCCAAACAAGTCTCTAAAAGCATGAGTTTGCAACTACTTTACTTTTGGAGAAAATTCAAAACATTCATTATTCAATAGAGCCCAATAGCAAAAACCAGCGTTTTGAATGAAGAATCACATTTCTTGGTAGAATCATGCAGCATTGAAATTTTTGATGGTTTTTTACTCCTCTCAACAGCCCAAACAAGTTTCTAAAAGGATGAGTTTGCAACTACTTTACTTTTGGAGAAAATTCAAAACATTCATTATTCAATAGGGCCCAAACTATCAAAAACCAGTGGTTTCAATGAACACACATTTCTTGGTAGAATCATGCAGGACTGAAATTTTTGATGTTTTTCTACTCCTCTCATGAGCCCAAACAAGTCTCTAACAGCATGAGTTTGCAACTACTTTACTTTTGGAGAAAATTCAAAACATTCACTATTCAATAGAGCCCAATAGCAAAAATCAGGTTTTGAATGAAGAATCACATTTCTTGGTAAAATCATGCAGGATTGAAATTTTTGATGGTTTTTTACTCCTCTCAACAGCCCAAACAAGTTTCTAAAAGGATGAGTTTGCAACTACTTTACTTTTGGAGAAAATTCAAAACATTCATTATTCAATAGGGCCCAAACTATCAAAAACCAGCGGTTTGAATGAACACACATTTCTTGGTAGAGTCATGCAGGACTGAAATTTTTGATGTTTTTCTACTCCTCTCATGAGCCCAAACAAGTCTCTAAAAGCATGAGTTTGCAACTACTTTACTTTTGGAGAAAATTCAAAACATTCATTATTCAATAGAGCCCAATAGCAAAAACCAGCGTTTTGAATGAAGAATCACATTTCTTGGTAGAATCATGCAGGATTGAAATTTTTGATGGTTTTTTACTCCTCTCAACAGCCCAAACAAGTTTCTAAAAGGATGAGTTTGCAACTACTTTACTTTTGGAGAAAATTCAAAACATTCATTATTCAATAGGGCCCAAACTATCAAAAACCAGTGGTTTCAATGAACACACATTTCTTGGTAGAATCATGCAGGACTGAAATTTTTGATGTTTTTCTACTCCTCTCATGAGCCCAAACAAGTCTCTAACAGCATGAGTTTGCAACTACTTTACTTTTGGAGAAAATTCAAAACATTCACTATTCAATAGAGCCCAATAGCAAAAATCAGGTTTTGAATGAAGAATCACATTTCTTGGTAAAATCATGCAGGATTGAAATTTTTGATAATTTTTTACTCCTCTCAACAGCCCAAACAAGTTTCTAAAAGGATGAGTTTGCAACTACTTTACTTTTGGAGAAAATTCAAAACATTCATTATTCAATAGGGCCCAAACTATCAAAAAACAGCGGTTTCAATGAACACACATTTCTTGGTAGAATCATGCAGGACTGAAATTTTTGATGTTTTTCTACTCCTCTCATGAGCCCAAACAAGTCTCTAAAAGCATGAGTTTGCAACTACTTTACTTTTGGAGAAAATTCAAAACATTCATTATTCAATAGAGCCCAATAGCAAAAACCAGCGTTTTGAATGAAGAATCACATTTCTTGGTAGAATCATGCAGGATTGAAATTTTTGATGGTTTTTTACTCCTCTCAACAGCCCAAACAAGTTTCTAAAAGGATGAGTTTGCAACTACTTTACTTTTGGAGAAAATTCAAAACATTCATTATTCAATAGGGCCCAAACTATCAAAAACCAGTGGTTTCAATGAACACACATTTCTTGGTAGAATCATGCAGGACTGAAATTTTTGATGTTTTTCTACTCCTCTCATGAGCCCAAACAAGTCTCTAACAGCATGAGTTTGCAACTACTTTACTTTTGGAGAAAATTCAAAACATTCACTATTCAATAGAGCCCAATAGCAAAAATCAGGTTTTGAATGAAGAATCACATTTCTTGGTAAAATCATGCAGGATTGAAATTTTTGATGGTTTTTTACTCCTCTCAACAGCCCAAACAAGTTTCTAAAAGGATGAGTTTGCAACTACTTTACTTTTGGAGAAAATTCAAAACATTCATTATTCAATAGGGCCCAAACTATCAAAAACCAGCGGTTTGAATGAACACACATTTCTTGGTAGAGTCATGCAGGACTGAAATTTTTGATGTTTTTCTACTCCTCTCATGAGCCCAAACAAGTCTCTAAAAGCATGAGTTTGCAACTACTTTACTTTTGGAGAAAATTCAAAACATTCATTATTCAATAGAGCCCAATAGCAAAAACCAGCGTTTTGAATGAAGAATCACATTTCTTGGTAGAATCATGCAGGATTGAAATTTTTGATGGTTTTTTACTCCTCTCAACAGCCCAAACAAGTTTCTAAAAGGATGAGTTTGCAACTACTTTACTTTTGGAGAAAATTCAAAACATTCATAATTCAATAGGGCCCAAACTATCAAAAACCAGCGGTTTCAATGAACACACATTTCTTGGTAGAATCATGCAGGACTGAAATTTTTGATGTTTTTCTACTCCTCTCATGAGCCCAAACAAGTCTCTAAAAGCATGAGTTAGCAACTACTTTACTTTTGGAGAAAATTCAAAACATTCACTATTCAATAGAGCCCAATAGCAAAATTCAGGTTTTGAATGAAGAATCACATTTCTTTTCAGAATCATGCAGGATTGAAATTTTTGATGGGTTTTTACTCCTCTCAACAGCCCAAACAAGTTTCTAAAAGGATGAGTTTGCAACTACTTTACTTTTGGAGAAAATTCAAAACATTCATTATTCAATAGGGCCCAAACTATCAAAAACCAGCGGTTTCAATGAACACACATTTCTTGGTAGAATCATGCAGGACTGAAATTTTTGATGTTTTCTTCTCCTCTCATGAGCCCAAACAAGTCTCTAAAAGCATGAGTTTGCAACTACTTTACTTTTGGAGAAAATTCAAAACATTCACTATTCAATAGAGCCCAATAGCAAAAATCAGGTTTTGAATGAAGAAACACATTTCTTGGTAAAATCATGCAGGATTGAAATTTTTGATGGTTTTTTACTCCTCTCAACAGCCCAAAAAAAGTTTATAAAATGATGAGTTTGCAACTACTTTACTTTTGGAGAAAATTCAAAACATTCATTATTCAATAGAGCCCAATAGCAAAAACCAGCGTTTTGAATGAAGAATCACATTTCTTGGTAGAATCATGCAGGATTGAAATTTTTGATGGTTTTTTACTCCTCTCAACAGCCCAAACAAGTTTCTAAAAGGATGAGTTTGCAACTACTTTACTTTTGGAGAAAATTCAAAACATTCATTATTCAATAGGGCCCAAACTATCAAAAACCAGCGGTTTGAATGAACACACATTTCTTGGTAGAATCATGCAGGACTGAAATTTTTGATGTTTTTCTACTCCTCTCATGAGCCCAAACAAGTCTCTAAAAGCATGAGTTTGCAACTACTTTACTTTTGGAGAAAATTCAAAACATTCACTATTCAATAGAGCCCAATAGCAAAAATCAGGTTTTGAATGAAGAATCACATTTCTTGGTAAAATCATGCAGGATTGAAATTTTTGATGGTTTTTTACTCCTCTCAACAGCCCAAACAAGTTTCTAAAAGGATGAGTTTGCAACTACTTTACTTTTGGAGAAAATTCAAAACATTCATTATTCAATAGGGCCCAAACTATCAAAAACCAGTGGTTTCAATGAACACACATTTCTTGGTAGAATCATGCAGGACTGAAATTTTTGATGTTTTTCTACTCCTCTCATGAGCCCAAACAAGTCTCTAAAAGCATGAGTTTGCAACTACTTTACTTTTGGAGAAAATTCAAAACATTCATTATTCAATAGAGCCCAATAGCAAAAACCAGCGTTTTGAATGAAGAATCACATTTCTTGGTAGAATCATGCAGGATTGAAATTTTTGATGGTTTTTTACTCCTCTCAACAGCCCAAACAAGTTTCTAAAAGGATGAGTTTGCAACTACTTTACTTTTGGAGAAAATTCAAAACATTCATTATTCAATAGGGCCCAAACTATCAAAAACCAGTGGTTTCAATGAACACACATTTCTTGGTAGAATCATGCAGGACTGAAATTTTTGATGTTTTTCTACTCCTCTCATGAGCCCAAACAAGTCTCTAACAGCATGAGTTTGCAACTACTTTACTTTTGGAGAAAATTCAAAACATTCACTATTCAATAGAGCCCAATAGCAAAAATCAGGTTTTGAATGAAGAATCACATTTCTTGGTAAAATCATGCAGGATTGAAATTTTTGATAATTTTTTACTCCTCTCAACAGCCCAAACAAGTTTCTAAAAGGATGAGTTTGCAACTACTTTACTTTTGGAGAAAATTCAAAACATTCATTATTCAATAGGGCCCAAACTATCAAAAACCAGTGGTTTCAATGAACACACATTTCTTGGTAGAATCATGCAGGACTGAAATTTTTGATGTTTTTCTACTCCTCTCATGAGCCCAAACAAGTCTCTAAAAGCATGAGTTTGCAACTACTTTACTTTTGGAGAAAATTCAAAACATTCATTATTCAATAGAGCCCAATAGCAAAAACCAGCGTTTTGAATGAAGAATCACATTTCTTGGTAGAATCATGCAGGATTGAAATTTTTGATGGTTTTTTACTCCTCTCAACAGCCCAAACAAGTTTCTAAAAGGATGAGTTTGCAACTACTTTACTTTTGGAGAAAATTCAAAACATTCATTATTCAATAGGGCCCAAACTATCAAAAACCAGTGGTTTCAATGAACACACATTTCTTGGTAGAATCATGCAGGACTGAAATTTTTGATGTTTTTCTACTCCTCTCATGAGCCCAAACAAGTCTCTAACAGCATGAGTTTGCAACTACTTTACTTTTGGAGAAAATTCAAAACATTCACTATTCAATAGAGCCCAATAGCAAAAATCAGGTTTTGAATGAAGAATCACATTTCTTGGTAAAATCATGCAGGATTGAAATTTTTGATAATTTTTTACTCCTCTCAACAGCCCAAACAAGTTTCTAAAAGGATGAGTTTGCAACTACTTTACTTTTGGAGAAAATTCAAAACATTCATTATTCAATAGGGCCCAAACTATCAAAAACCAGCGGTTTCAATGAACACACATTTCTTGGTAGAATCATGCAGGACTGAAATTTTTGATGTTTTTCTACTCCTCTCATGAGCCCAAACAAGTCTCTAAAAGCATGAGTTTGCAACTACTTTACTTTTGGAGAAAATTCAAAACATTCATTATTCAATAGAGCCCAATAGCAAAAACCAGCGTTTTGAATGAAGAATCACATTTCTTGGTAGAATCATGCAGGATTGAAATTTTTGATGGTTTTTTACTCCTCTCAACAGCCCAAACAAGTTTCTAAAAGGATGAGTTTGCAACTACTTTACTTTTGGAGAAAATTCAAAACATTCATTATTCAATAGGGCCCAAACTATCAAAAACCAGTGGTTTCAATGAACACACATTTCTTGGTAGAATCATGCAGGACTGAAATTTTTGATGTTTTTCTACTCCTCTCATGAGCCCAAACAAGTCTCTAACAGCATGAGTTTGCAACTACTTTACTTTTGGAGAAAATTCAAAACATTCACTATTCAATAGAGCCCAATAGCAAAAATCAGGTTTTGAATGAAGAATCACATTTCTTGGTAAAATCATGCAGGATTGAAATTTTTGATAATTTTTTACTCCTCTCAACAGCCCAAACAAGTTTCTAAAAGGATGAGTTTGCAACTACTTTACTTTTGGAGAAAATTCAAAACATTCATTATTCAATAGGGCCCAAACTATCAAAAACCAGCGGTTTCAATGAACACACATTTCTTGGTAGAATCATGCAGGACTGAAATTTTTGATGTTTTTCTACTCCTCTCATGAGCCCAAACAAGTCTCTAAAAGCATGAGTTTGCAACTACTTTACTTTTGGAGAAAATTCAAAACATTCATTATTCAATAGAGCCCAATAGCAAAAACCAGCGTTTTGAATGAAGAATCACATTTCTTGGTAGAATCATGCAGGATTGAAATTTTTGATGGTTTTTTACTCCTCTCAACAGCCCAAACAAGTTTCTAAAAGGATGAGTTTGCAACTACTTTACTTTTGGAGAAAATTCAAAACATTCATTATTCAATAGGGCCCAAACTATCAAAAACCAGTGGTTTCAATGAACACACATTTCTTGGTAGAATCATGCAGGACTGAAATTTTTGATGTTTTTCTACTCCTCTCATGAGCCCAAACAAGTCTCTAACAGCATGAGTTTGCAACTACTTTACTTTTGGAGAAAATTCAAAACATTCACTATTCAATAGAGCCCAATAGAAAAATCAGGTTTTGAATGAAGAATCACATTTCTTGGTAAAATCATGCAGGATTGAAATTTTTGATGGTTTTTTACTCCTCTCAACAGCCCAAACAAGTTTCTAAAAGGATGAGTTTGCAACTACTTTACTTTTGGAGAAAATTCAAAACATTCATTATTCAATAGGGCCCAAACTATCAAAAACCAGCGGTTTGAATGAACACACATTTCTTGGTAGAGTCATGCAGGACTGAAATTTTTGATGTTTTTCTACTCCTCTCATGAGCCCAAACAAGTCTCTAAAAGCATGAGTTTGCAACTACTTTACTTTTGGAGAAAATTCAAAACATTCATTATTCAATAGAGCCCAATAGCAAAAACCAGCGTTTTGAATGAAGAATCACATTTCTTGGTAGAATCATGCAGGATTGAAATTTTTGATGGTTTTTTACTCCTCTCAACAGCCCAAACAAGTTTCTAAAAGGATGAGTTTGCAACTACTTTACTTTTGGAGAAAATTCAAAACATTCATTATTCAATAGGGCCCAAACTATCAAAAACCAGTGGTTTCAATGAACACACATTTCTTGGTAGAATCATGCAGGACTGAAATTTTTGATGTTTTTCTACTCCTCTCATGTGCCCAAACAAGTCTCTAACAGCATGAGTTTGCAACTACTTTACTTTTGGAGAAAATTCAAAACATTCACTATTCAATAGAGCCCAATAGCAAAAATCAGGTTTTGAATGAAGAATCACATTTCTTGGTAAAATCATGCAGGATTGAAATTTTTGATAATTTTTTACTCCTCTCAACAGCCCAAACAAGTTTCTAAAAGGATGAGTTTGCAACTACTTTACTTTTGGAGAAAATTCAAAACATTCATTATTCAATAGGGCCCAAACTATCAAAAAACAGCGGTTTCAATGAACACACATTTCTTGGTAGAATCATGCAGGACTGAAATTTTTGATGTTTTTCTACTCCTCTCATGAGCCCAAACAAGTCTCTAAAAGCATGAGTTTGCAACTACTTTACTTTTGGAGAAAATTCAAAACATTCATTATTCAATAGAGCCCAATAGCAAAAACCAGCGTTTTGAATGAAGAATCACATTTCTTGGTAGAATCATGCAGGATTGAAATTTTTGATGGTTTTTTACTCCTCTCAACAGCCCAAACAAGTTTCTAAAAGGATGAGTTTGCAACTACTTTACTTTTGGAGAAAATTCAAAACATTCATTATTCAATAGGGCCCAAACTATCAAAAACCAGTGGTTTCAATGAACACACATTTCTTGGTAGAATCATGCAGGACTGAAATTTTTGATGTTTTTCTACTCCTCTCATGAGCCCAAACAAGTCTCTAACAGCATGAGTTTGCAACTACTTTACTTTTGGAGAAAATTCAAAACATTCACTATTCAATAGAGCCCAATAGCAAAAATCAGGTTTTGAATGAAGAATCACATTTCTTGGTAAAATCATGCAGGATTGAAATTTTTGATGGTTTTTTACTCCTCTCAACAGCCCAAACAAGTTTCTAAAAGGATGAGTTTGCAACTACTTTACTTTTGGAGAAAATTCAAAACATTCATTATTCAATAGGGCCCAAACTATCAAAAACCAGCGGTTTGAATGAACACACATTTCTTGGTAGAGTCATGCAGGACTGAAATTTTTGATGTTTTTCTACTCCTCTCATGAGCCCAAACAAGTCTCTAAAAGCATGAGTTTGCAACTACTTTACTTTTGGAGAAAATTCAAAACATTCATTATTCAATAGAGCCCAATAGCAAAAACCAGCGTTTTGAATGAAGAATCACATTTCTTGGTAGAATCATGCAGGATTGAAATTTTTGATGGTTTTTTACTCCTCTCAACAGCCCAAACAAGTTTCTAAAAGGATGAGTTTGCAACTACTTTACTTTTGGAGAAAATTCAAAACATTCATAATTCAATAGGGCCCAAACTATCAAAAACCAGCGGTTTCAATGAACACACATTTCTTGGTAGAATCATGCAGGACTGAAATTTTTGATGTTTTTCTACTCCTCTCATGAGCCCAAACAAGTCTCTAAAAGCATGAGTTAGCAACTACTTTACTTTTGGAGAAAATTCAAAACATTCACTATTCAATAGAGCCCAATAGCAAAATTCAGGTTTTGAATGAAGAATCACATTTCTTTTCAGAATCATGCAGGATTGAAATTTTTGATGGGTTTTTACTCCTCTCAACAGCCCAAACAAGTTTCTAAAAGGATGAGTTTGCAACTACTTTACTTTTGGAGAAAATTCAAAACATTCATTATTCAATAGGGCCCAAACTATCAAAAACCAGCGGTTTCAATGAACACACATTTCTTGGTAGAATCATGCAGGACTGAAATTTTTGATGTTTTCTTCTCCTCTCATGAGCCCAAACAAGTCTCTAAAAGCATGAGTTTGCAACTACTTTACTTTTGGAGAAAATTCAAAACATTCACTATTCAATAGAGCCCAATAGCAAAAATCAGGTTTTGAATGAAGAAACACATTTCTTGGTAAAATCATGCAGGATTGAAATTTTTGATGGTTTTTTACTCCTCTCAACAGCCCAAAAAAAGTTTATAAAATGATGAGTTTGCAACTACTTTACTTTTGGAGAAAATTCAAAACATTCATTATTCAATAGAGCCCAATAGCAAAAACCAGCGTTTTGAATGAAGAATCACATTTCTTGGTAGAATCATGCAGGATTGAAATTTTTGATGGTTTTTTACTCCTCTCAACAGCCCAAACAAGTTTCTAAAAGGATGAGTTTGCAACTACTTTACTTTTGGAGAAAATTCAAAACATTCATTATTCAATAGGGCCCAAACTATCAAAAACCAGCGGTTTGAATGAACACACATTTCTTGGTAGAATCATGCAGGACTGAAATTTTTGATGTTTTTCTACTCCTCTCATGAGCCCAAACAAGTCTCTAAAAGCATGAGTTTGCAACTACTTTACTTTTGGAGAAAATTCAAAACATTCACTATTCAATAGAGCCCAATAGCAAAAATCAGGTTTTGAATGAAGAATCACATTTCTTGGTAAAATCATGCAGGATTGAAATTTTTGATGGTTTTTTACTCCTCTCAACAGCCCAAACAAGTTTCTAAAAGGATGAGTTTGCAACTACTTTACTTTTGGAGAAAATTCAAAACATTCATTATTCAATAGGGCCCAAACTATCAAAAACCAGTGGTTTCAATGAACACACATTTCTTGGTAGAATCATGCAGGACTGAAATTTTTGATGTTTTTCTACTCCTCTCATGAGCCCAAACAAGTCTCTAAAAGCATGAGTTTGCAACTACTTTACTTTTGGAGAAAATTCAAAACATTCATTATTCAATAGAGCCCAATAGCAAAAACCAGCGTTTTGAATGAAGAATCACATTTCTTGGTAGAATCATGCAGGATTGAAATTTTTGATGGTTTTTTACTCCTCTCAACAGCCCAAACAAGTTTCTAAAAGGATGAGTTTGCAACTACTTTACTTTTGGAGAAAATTCAAAACATTCATTATTCAATAGGGCCCAAACTATCAAAAACCAGTGGTTTCAATGAACACACATTTCTTGGTAGAATCATGCAGGACTGAAATTTTTGATGTTTTTCTACTCCTCTCATGAGCCCAAACAAGTCTCTAACAGCATGAGTTTGCAACTACTTTACTTTTGGAGAAAATTCAAA
Source organism: Dendrobates tinctorius (assembly GCF_039654945.1). NCBI lineage: Eukaryota > Metazoa > Chordata > Amphibia > Anura > Dendrobatidae > Dendrobates > Dendrobates tinctorius. Next base: position 796,265 of record NW_027361777.1, on the reverse strand, counting down.
ACATTCACTATTCAATAGAGCCCAATAGCAAAAATCAGGTTTTGAATGAAGAATCACATTTCTTGGTAAAATCATGCAGGATTGAAATTTTTGATAATTTTTTACTCCTCTCAACAGCCCAAACAAGTTTCTAAAAGGATGAGTTTGCAACTACTTTACTTTTGGAGAAAATTCAAAACATTCATTATTCAATAGGGCCCAAACTATCAAAAACCAGTGGTTTCAATGAACACACATTTCTTGGTAGAATCATGCAGGACTGAAATTTTTGATGTTTTTCTACTCCTCTCATGAGCCCAAACAAGTCTCTAACAGCATGAGTTTGCAACTACTTTACTTTTGGAGAAAATTCAAAACATTCACTATTCAATAGAGCCCAATAGCAAAAATCAGGTTTTGAATGAAGAATCACATTTCTTGGTAAAATCATGCAGGATTGAAATTTTTGATGGTTTTTTACTCCTCTCAACAGCCCAAACAAGTTTCTAAAAGGATGAGTTTGCAACTACTTTACTTTTGGAGAAAATTCAAAACATTCATTATTCAATAGGGCCCAAACTATCAAAAACCAGCGGTTTGAATGAACACACATTTCTTGGTAGAGTCATGCAGGACTGAAATTTTTGATGTTTTTCTACTCCTCTCATGAGCCCAAACAAGTCTCTAAAAGCATGAGTTTGCAACTACTTTACTTTTGGAGAAAATTCAAAACATTCATTATTCAATAGAGCCCAATAGCAAAAACCAGCGTTTTGAATGAAGAATCACATTTCTTGGTAGAATCATGCAGGATTGAAATTTTTGATGGTTTTTTACTCCTCTCAACAGCCCAAACAAGTTTCTAAAAGGATGAGTTTGCAACTACTTTACTTTTGGAGAAAATTCAAAACATTCATAATTCAATAGGGCCCAAACTATCAAAAACCAGCGGTTTCAATGAACACACATTTCTTGGTAGAATCATGCAGGACTGAAATTTTTGATGTTTTTCTACTCCTCTCATGAGCCCAAACAAGTCTCTAAAAGCATGAGTTAGCAACTACTTTACTTTTGGAGAAAATTCAAAACATTCACTATTCAATAGAGCCCAATAGCAAAATTCAGGTTTTGAATGAAGAATCACATTTCTTTTCAGAATCATGCAGGATTGAAATTTTTGATGGGTTTTTACTCCTCTCAACAGCCCAAACAAGTTTCTAAAAGGATGAGTTTGCAACTACTTTACTTTTGGAGAAAATTCAAAACATTCATTATTCAATAGGGCCCAAACTATCAAAAACCAGCGGTTTCAATGAACACACATTTCTTGGTAGAATCATGCAGGACTGAAATTTTTGATGTTTTCTTCTCCTCTCATGAGCCCAAACAAGTCTCTAAAAGCATGAGTTTGCAACTACTTTACTTTTGGAGAAAATTCAAAACATTCACTATTCAATAGAGCCCAATAGCAAAAATCAGGTTTTGAATGAAGAAACACATTTCTTGGTAAAATCATGCAGGATTGAAATTTTTGATGGTTTTTTACTCCTCTCAACAGCCCAAAAAAAGTTTATAAAATGATGAGTTTGCAACTACTTTACTTTTGGAGAAAATTCAAAACATTCATTATTCAATAGAGCCCAATAGCAAAAACCAGCGTTTTGAATGAAGAATCACATTTCTTGGTAGAATCATGCAGGATTGAAATTTTTGATGGTTTTTTACTCCTCTCAACAGCCCAAACAAGTTTCTAAAAGGATGAGTTTGCAACTACTTTACTTTTGGAGAAAATTCAAAACATTCATTATTCAATAGGGCCCAAACTATCAAAAACCAGCGGTTTGAATGAACACACATTTCTTGGTAGAATCATGCAGGACTGAAATTTTTGATGTTTTTCTACTCCTCTCATGAGCCCAAACAAGTCTCTAAAAGCATGAGTTTGCAACTACTTTACTTTTGGAGAAAATTCAAAACATTCACTATTCAATAGAGCCCAATAGCAAAAATCAGGTTTTGAATGAAGAATCACATTTCTTGGTAAAATCATGCAGGATTGAAATTTTTGATGGTTTTTTACTCCTCTCAACAGCCCAAACAAGTTTCTAAAAGGATGAGTTTGCAACTACTTTACTTTTGGAGAAAATTCAAAACATTCATTATTCAATAGGGCCCAAACTATCAAAAACCAGTGGTTTCAATGAACACACATTTCTTGGTAGAATCATGCAGGACTGAAATTTTTGATGTTTTTCTACTCCTCTCATGAGCCCAAACAAGTCTCTAAAAGCATGAGTTTGCAACTACTTTACTTTTGGAGAAAATTCAAAACATTCATTATTCAATAGAGCCCAATAGCAAAAACCAGCGTTTTGAATGAAGAATCACATTTCTTGGTAGAATCATGCAGGATTGAAATTTTTGATGGTTTTTTACTCCTCTCAACAGCCCAAACAAGTTTCTAAAAGGATGAGTTTGCAACTACTTTACTTTTGGAGAAAATTCAAAACATTCATTATTCAATAGGGCCCAAACTATCAAAAACCAGTGGTTTCAATGAACACACATTTCTTGGTAGAATCATGCAGGACTGAAATTTTTGATGTTTTTCTACTCCTCTCATGAGCCCAAACAAGTCTCTAACAGCATGAGTTTGCAACTACTTTACTTTTGGAGAAAATTCAAAACATTCACTATTCAATAGAGCCCAATAGCAAAAATCAGGTTTTGAATGAAGAATCACATTTCTTGGTAAAATCATGCAGGATTGAAATTTTTGATAATTTTTTACTCCTCTCAACAGCCCAAACAAGTTTCTAAAAGGATGAGTTTGCAACTACTTTACTTTTGGAGAAAATTCAAAACATTCATTATTCAATAGGGCCCAAACTATCAAAAACCAGTGGTTTCAATGAACACACATTTCTTGGTAGAATCATGCAGGACTGAAATTTTTGATGTTTTTCTACTCCTCTCATGAGCCCAAACAAGTCTCTAAAAGCATGAGTTTGCAACTACTTTACTTTTGGAGAAAATTCAAAACATTCATTATTCAATAGAGCCCAATAGCAAAAACCAGCGTTTTGAATGAAGAATCACATTTCTTGGTAGAATCATGCAGGATTGAAATTTTTGATGGTTTTTTACTCCTCTCAACAGCCCAAACAAGTTTCTAAAAGGATGAGTTTGCAACTACTTTACTTTTGGAGAAAATTCAAAACATTCATTATTCAATAGGGCCCAAACTATCAAAAACCAGTGGTTTCAATGAACACACATTTCTTGGTAGAATCATGCAGGACTGAAATTTTTGATGTTTTTCTACTCCTCTCATGAGCCCAAACAAGTCTCTAACAGCATGAGTTTGCAACTACTTTACTTTTGGAGAAAATTCAAAACATTCACTATTCAATAGAGCCCAATAGCAAAAATCAGGTTTTGAATGAAGAATCACATTTCTTGGTAAAATCATGCAGGATTGAAATTTTTGATAATTTTTTACTCCTCTCAACAGCCCAAACAAGTTTCTAAAAGGATGAGTTTGCAACTACTTTACTTTTGGAGAAAATTCAAAACATTCATTATTCAATAGGGCCCAAACTATCAAAAACCAGCGGTTTCAATGAACACACATTTCTTGGTAGAATCATGCAGGACTGAAATTTTTGATGTTTTTCTACTCCTCTCATGAGCCCAAACAAGTCTCTAAAAGCATGAGTTTGCAACTACTTTACTTTTGGAGAAAATTCAAAACATTCATTATTCAATAGAGCCCAATAGCAAAAACCAGCGTTTTGAATGAAGAATCACATTTCTTGGTAGAATCATGCAGGATTGAAATTTTTGATGGTTTTTTACTCCTCTCAACAGCCCAAACAAGTTTCTAAAAGGATGAGTTTGCAACTACTTTACTTTTGGAGAAAATTCAAAACATTCATTATTCAATAGGGCCCAAACTATCAAAAACCAGTGGTTTCAATGAACACACATTTCTTGGTAGAATCATGCAGGACTGAAATTTTTGATGTTTTTCTACTCCTCTCATGAGCCCAAACAAGTCTCTAACAGCATGAGTTTGCAACTACTTTACTTTTGGAGAAAATTCAAAACATTCACTATTCAATAGAGCCCAATAGCAAAAATCAGGTTTTGAATGAAGAATCACATTTCTTGGTAAAATCATGCAGGATTGAAATTTTTGATAATTTTTTACTCCTCTCAACAGCCCAAACAAGTTTCTAAAAGGATGAGTTTGCAACTACTTTACTTTTGGAGAAAATTCAAAACATTCATTATTCAATAGGGCCCAAACTATCAAAAACCAGCGGTTTCAATGAACACACATTTCTTGGTAGAATCATGCAGGACTGAAATTTTTGATGTTTTTCTACTCCTCTCATGAGCCCAAACAAGTCTCTAAAAGCATGAGTTTGCAACTACTTTACTTTTGGAGAAAATTCAAAACATTCATTATTCAATAGAGCCCAATAGCAAAAACCAGCGTTTTGAATGAAGAATCACATTTCTTGGTAGAATCATGCAGGATTGAAATTTTTGATGGTTTTTTACTCCTCTCAACAGCCCAAACAAGTTTCTAAAAGGATGAGTTTGCAACTACTTTACTTTTGGAGAAAATTCAAAACATTCATTATTCAATAGGGCCCAAACTATCAAAAACCAGTGGTTTCAATGAACACACATTTCTTGGTAGAATCATGCAGGACTGAAATTTTTGATGTTTTTCTACTCCTCTCATGAGCCCAAACAAGTCTCTAACAGCATGAGTTTGCAACTACTTTACTTTTGGAGAAAATTCAAAACATTCACTATTCAATAGAGCCCAATAGAAAAATCAGGTTTTGAATGAAGAATCACATTTCTTGGTAAAATCATGCAGGATTGAAATTTTTGATGGTTTTTTACTCCTCTCAACAGCCCAAACAAGTTTCTAAAAGGATGAGTTTGCAACTACTTTACTTTTGGAGAAAATTCAAAACATTCATTATTCAATAGGGCCCAAACTATCAAAAACCAGCGGTTTGAATGAACACACATTTCTTGGTAGAGTCATGCAGGACTGAAATTTTTGATGTTTTTCTACTCCTCTCATGAGCCCAAACAAGTCTCTAAAAGCATGAGTTTGCAACTACTTTACTTTTGGAGAAAATTCAAAACATTCATTATTCAATAGAGCCCAATAGCAAAAACCAGCGTTTTGAATGAAGAATCACATTTCTTGGTAGAATCATGCAGGATTGAAATTTTTGATGGTTTTTTACTCCTCTCAACAGCCCAAACAAGTTTCTAAAAGGATGAGTTTGCAACTACTTTACTTTTGGAGAAAATTCAAAACATTCATAATTCAATAGGGCCCAAACTATCAAAAACCAGCGGTTTCAATGAACACACATTTCTTGGTAGAATCATGCAGGACTGAAATTTTTGATGTTTTTCTACTCCTCTCATGAGCCCAAACAAGTCTCTAAAAGCATGAGTTTGCAACTACTTTACTTTTGGAGAAAATTCAAAACATTCACTATTCAATAGAGCCCAATAGCAAAATTCAGGTTTTGAATGAAGAATCACATTTCTTTTCAGAATCATGCAGGATTGAAATTTTTGATGGGTTTTTACTCCTCTCAACAGCCCAAACAAGTTTCTAAAAGGATGAGTTTGCAACTACTTTACTTTTGGAGAAAATTCAAAACATTCATTATTCAATAGGGCCCAAACTATCAAAAACCAGCGGTTTCAATGAACACACATTTCTTGGTAGAATCATGCAGGACTGAAATTTTTGATGTTTTTCTTCTCCTCTCATGAGCCCAAACAAGTCTCTAAAAGCATGAGTTTGCAACTACTTTACTTTTGGAGAAAATTCAAAACATTCACTATTCAATAGAGCCCAATAGCAAAAATCAGGTTTTGAATGAAGAATCACATTTCTTGGTAAAATCATGCAGGATTGAAATTTTTGATGGTTTTTTACTCCTCTCAACAGCCCAAACAAGTTTCTAAAAGGATGAGTTTGCAACTACTTTACTTTTGGAGAAAATTCAAAACATTCATTATTCAATAGGGCCCAAACTATCAAACACCAGCGGTTTCAATGAACACACATTTCTTGGTAGAATCATGCAGGACTGAAATTTTTGATTTTTTTCTACTCCTCTCATGAGCCCAAACAAGTCTCTAAAAGCATGAGTTTGCAACTACTTTACTTTTGGAGAAAATTCAAAACATTCATTATTCAATAGAGCCCAATAGCAAAAACCAGCGTTTTGAATGAAGAATCACATTTCTTGGTAGAATCATGCAGGATTTAAATTTTTGATGGTTTTTTACTCCTCTCAACAGCCCAAACAAGTTTCTAAAAGGATGAGTTTGCAACTACTTTACTTTTGGAGAAAATTCAAAACATTCATTATTCAATAGGGCCCAAACTATCAAAAACCAGCGGTTTCAATGAACACACATTTCTTGGTAGAATCATGCAGGACTGAAATTTTTGATGTTTTTCTACTCCTCTCATGAGCCCAAACAAGTCTCTAAAAGCATGAGTTTGCAACTACTTTACTTTTGGAGAAAATTCAAAACATTCACTATTCAATAGAGCCCAATAGCAAAAATCAGGTTTTGAATGAAGAATCACATTTCTTGGTAAAATCATGCAGGATTGAAATTTTTGATGGTTTTTTACTCCTCTCAACAGCCCAAACAAGTTTCTAAAAGGATGAGTTTGCAACTACTTTACTTTTGGAGAAAATTCAAAACATTCATTATTCAATAGGGCCCAAACTATCAAAAACCAGTGGTTTCAATGAACACACATTTCTTGGTAGAATCATGCAGGACTGAAATTTTTGATGTTTTTCTACTCCTCTCATGAGCCCAAACAAGTCTCTAAAAGCATGAGTTTGCAACTACTTTACTTTTGGAGAAAATTCAAAACATTCATTATTCAATAGAGCCCAATAGCAAAAACCAGCGTTTTGAATGAAGAATCACATTTCTTGGTAGAATCATGCAGGATTGAAATTTTTGATGGTTTTTTACTCCTCTCAACAGCCCAAACAAGTTTCTAAAAGGATGAGTTTGCAACTACTTTACTTTTGGAGAAAATTCAAAACATTCATAATTCAATAGGGCCCAAACTATCAAAAACCAGCGGTTTCAATGAACACACATTTCTTGGTAGAATCATGCAGGACTGAAATTTTTGATGTTTTTCTACTCCTCTCATGAGCCCAAACAAGTCTCTAAAAGCATGAGTTTGCAACTACTTTACTTTTGGAGAAAATTCAAAACATTCACTATTCAATAGAGCCCAATAGCAAAATTCAGGTTTTGAATGAAGAATCACATTTCTTTTCAGAATCATGCAGGATTGAAATTTTTGATGGGTTTTTACTCCTCTCAACAGCCCAAACAAGTTTCTAAAAGGATGAGTTTGCAACTACTTTACTTTTGGAGAAAATTCAAAACATTCATTATTCAATAGGGCCCAAACTATCAAAAACCAGCGGTTTCAATGAACACACATTTCTTGGTAGAATCATGCAGGACTGAAATTTTTGATGTTTTTCTTCTCCTCTCATGAGCCCAAACAAGTCTCTAAAAGCATGAGTTTGCAACTACTTTACTTTTGGAGAAAATTCAAAACATTCACTATTCAATAGAGCCCAATAGCAAAAATCAGGTTTTGAATGAAGAATCACATTTCTTGGTAAAATCATGCAGGATTGAAATTTTTGATGGTTTTTTACTCCTCTCAACAGCCCAAACAAGTTTCTAAAAGGATGAGTTTGCAACTACTTTACTTTTGGAGAAAATTCAAAACATTCATTATTCAATAGGGCCCAAACTATCAAACACCAGCGGTTTCAATGAACACACATTTCTTGGTAGAATCATGCAGGACTGAAATTTTTGATTTTTTTCTACTCCTCTCATGAGCCCAAACAAGTCTCTAAAAGCATGAGTTTGCAACTACTTTACTTTTGGAGAAAATTCAAAACATTCATTATTCAATAGAGCCCAATAGCAAAAACCAGCGTTTTGAATGAAGAATCACATTTCTTGGTAGAATCATGCAGGATTTAAATTTTTGATGGTTTTTTACTCCTCTCAACAGCCCAAACAAGTTTCTAAAAGGATGAGTTTGCAACTACTTTACTTTTGGAGAAAATTCAAAACATTCATTATTCAATAGGGCCCAAACTATCAAAAACCAGCGGTTTCAATGAACACACATTTCTTGGTAGAATCATGCAGGACTGAAATTTTTGATGTTTTTCTACTCCTCTCATGAGCCCAAACAAGTCTCTAAAAGCATGAGTTTGCAACTACTTTACTTTTGGAGAAAATTCAAAACATTCACTATTCAATAGAGCCCAATAGCAAAAATCAGGTTTTGAATGAAGAATCACATTTCTTGGTAAAATCATGCAGGATTGAAATTTTTGATGGTTTTTTACTCCTCTCAACAGCCCAAACAAGTTTCTAAAAGGATGAGTTTGCAACTACTTTACTTTTGGAGAAAATTCAAAACATTCATTATTCAATAGGGCCCAAACTATCAAAAACCAGTGGTTTCAATGAACACACATTTCTTGGTAGAATCATGCAGGACTGAAATTTTTGATGTTTTTCTACTCCTCTCATGAGCCCAAACAAGTCTCTAAAAGCATGAGTTTGCAACTACTTTACTTTTGGAGAAAATTCAAAACATTCATTATTCAATAGAGCCCAATAGCAAAAACCAGCGTTTTGAATGAAGAATCACATTTCTTGGTAGAATCATGCAGGATTGAAATTTTTGATGGTTTTTTACTCCTCTCAACAGCCCAAACAAGTTTCTAAAAGGATGAGTTTGCAACTACTTTACTTTTGGAGAAAATTCAAAACATTCATTATTCAATAGGGCCCAAACTATCAAAAACCAGTGGTTTCAATGAACACACATTTCTTGGTAGAATCATGCAGGACTGAAATTTTTGATGTTTTTCTACTCCTCTCATGAGCCCAAACAAGTCTCTAACAGCATGAGTTTGCAACTACTTTACTTTTGGAGAAAATTCAAAACATTCACTATTCAATAGAGCCCAATAGCAAAAATCAGGTTTTGAATGAAGAATCACATTTCTTGGTAAAATCATGCAGGATTGAAATTTTTGATAATTTTTTACTCCTCTCAACAGCCCAAACAAGTTTCTAAAAGGATGAGTTTGCAACTACTTTACTTTTGGAGAAAATTCAAAACATTCATTATTCAATAGGGCCCAAACTATCAAAAACCAGTGGTTTCAATGAACACACATTTCTTGGTAGAATCATGCAGGACTGAAATTTTTGATGTTTTTCTACTCCTCTCATGAGCCCAAACAAGTCTCTAAAAGCATGAGTTTGCAACTACTTTACTTTTGGAGAAAATTCAAAACATTCATTATTCAATAGAGCCCAATAGCAAAAACCAGCGTTTTGAATGAAGAATCATATTTCTTGGTAGAATCATGCAGGATTGAAATTTTTGATGGTTTTTTACTCCTCTCAACAGCCCAAACAAGTTTCTAAAAGGATGAGTTTGCAACTACTTTACTTTTGGAGAAAATTCAAAACATTCATTATTCAATAGGGCCCAAACTATCAAAAACCAGCGGTTTCAATGAACACACATTTCTTGGTAGAATCATGCAGGACTGAAATTTTTGATGTTTTTCTACTCCTCTCATGAGCCCAAACAAGTCTCTAAAAGCATGAGTTTGCAACTACTTTACTTTTGGAGAAAATTCAAAACATTCATTATTCAATAGAGCCCAATAGCAAAAACCAGCGTTTTGAATGAAGAATCACATTTCTTGGTAGAATCATGCAGGATTGAAATTTTTGATGGTTTTTTACTCCTCCCCACAGCCCAAACAAGTTTCTAAAAGGATGAGTTTGCAACTACTTTACTTTTGGAGAAAATTCAAAACATTCATTATTCAATAGGGCCCAAACTATCAAAAACCAGTGGTTTCAATGAACACACATTTCTTGGTAGAATCATGCAGGACTGAAATTTTTGATGTTTTTCTACTCCTCTCATGAGCCCAAACAAGTCTCTAACAGCATGAGTTTGCAACTACTTTACTTTTGGAGAAAATTCAAAACATTCACTATTCAATAGAGCCCAATAGCAAAAATCAGGTTTTGAATGAAGAATCACATTTCTTGGTAAAATCATGCAGGATTGAAATTTTTGATGGTTTTTTACTCCTCTCAACAGCCCAAACAAGTTTCTAAAAGGATGAGTTTGCAACTACTTTACTTTTGGAGAAAATTCAAAACATTCATTATTCAATAGGGCCCAAACTATCAAAAACCAGCGGTTTGAATGAACACACATTTCTTGGTAGAGTCATGCAGGACTGAAATTTTTGATGTTTTTCTACTCCTCTCATGAGCCCAAACAAGTCTCTAAAAGCATGAGTTTGCAACTACTTTACTTTTGGAGAAAATTCAAAACATTCATTATTCAATAGAGCCCAATAGCAAAAACCAGCGTTTTGAATGAAGAATCACATTTCTTGGTAGAATCATGCAGGATTGAAATTTTTGATGGTTTTTTACTCCTCTCAACAGCCCAAACAAGTTTCTAAAAGGATGAGTTTGCAACTACTTTACTTTTGGAGAAAATTCAAAACATTCATAATTCAATAGGGCCCAAACTATCAAAAACCAGCGGTTTCAATGAACACACATTTCTTGGTAGAATCATGCAGGACTGAAATTTTTGATGTTTTTCTACTCCTCTCATGAGCCCAAACAAGTCTCTAAAAGCATGAGTTTGCAACTACTTTACTTTTGGAGAAAATTCAAAACATTCACTATTCAATAGAGCCCAATAGCAAAATTCAGGTTTTGAATGAAGAATCACATTTCTTTTCAGAATCATGCAGGATTGAAATTTTTGATGGGTTTTTACTCCTCTCAACAGCCCAAACAAGTTTCTAAAAGGATGAGTTTGCAACTACTTTACTTTTGGAGAAAATTCAAAACATTCATTATTCAATAGGGCCCAAACTATCAAAAACCAGCGGTTTCAATGAACACACATTTCTTGGTAGAATCATGCAGGACTGAAATTTTTGATGTTTTTCTTCTCCTCTCATGAGCCCAAACAAGTCTCTAAAAGCATGAGTTTGCAACTACTTTACTTTTGGAGAAAATTCAAAACATTCACTATTCAATAGAGCCCAATAGCAAAAATCAGGTTTTGAATGAAGAATCACATTTCTTGGTAAAATCATGCAGGATTGAAATTTTTGATGGTTTTTTACTCCTCTCAACAGCCCAAACAAGTTTCTAAAAGGATGAGTTTGCAACTACTTTACTTTTGGAGAAAATTCAAAACATTCATTATTCAATAGGGCCCAAACTATCAAACACCAGCGGTTTCAATGAACACACATTTCTTGGTAGAATCATGCAGGACTGAAATTTTTGATTTTTTTCTACTCCTCTCATGAGCCCAAACAAGTCTCTAAAAGCATGAGTTTGCAACTACTTTACTTTTGGAGAAAATTCAAAACATTCATTATTCAATAGAGCCCAATAGCAAAAACCAGCGTTTTGAATGAAGAATCACATTTCTTGGTAGAATCATGCAGGATTTAAATTTTTGATGGTTTTTTACTCCTCTCAACAGCCCAAACAAGTTTCTAAAAGGATGAGTTTGCAACTACTTTACTTTTGGAGAAAATTCAAAACATTCATTATTCAATAGGGCCCAAACTATCAAAAACCAGCGGTTTCAATGAACACACATTTCTTGGTAGAATCATGCAGGACTGAAATTTTTGATGTTTTTCTACTCCTCTCATGAGCCCAAACAAGTCTCTAAAAGCATGAGTTTGCAACTACTTTACTTTTGGAGAAAATTCAAAACATTCATTATTCAATAGAGCCCAATAGCAAAAACCAGCGTTTTGAATGAAGAATCACATTTCTTGGTAGAATCATGCAGGATTGAAATTTTTGATGGTTTTTTACTCCTCCCAACAGCCCAAACAAGTTTCTAAAAGGATGAGTTTGCAACTACTTTACTTTTGGAGAAAATTCAAAACATTCATTATTCAATAGGGCCCAAACTATCAAAAACCAGTGGTTTCAATGAACACACATTTCTTGGTAGAATCATGCAGGACTGAAATTTTTGATGTTTTTCTACTCCTCTCATGAGCCCAAACAAGTCTCTAACAGCATGAGTTTGCAACTACTTTACTTTTGGAGAAAATTCAAAACATTCACTATTCAATAGAGCCCAATAGCAAAAATCAGGTTTTGAATGAAGAATCACATTTCTTGGTAAAATCATGCAGGATTGAAATTTTTGATGGTTTTTTACTCCTCTCAACAGCCCAAACAAGTTTCTAAAAGGATGAGTTTGCAACTACTTTACTTTTGGAGAAAATTCAAAACATTCATTATTCAATAGGGCCCAAACTATCAAAAACCAGCGGTTTGAATGAACACACATTTCTTGGTAGAGTCATGCAGGACTGAAATTTTTGATGTTTTTCTACTCCTCTCATGAGCCCAAACAAGTCTCTAAAAGCATGAGTTTGCAACTACTTTACTTTTGGAGAAAATTCAAAACATTCATTATTCAATAGAGCCCAATAGCAAAAACCAGCGTTTTGAATGAAGAATCACATTTCTTGGTAGAATCATGCAGGATTGAAATTTTTGATGGTTTTTTACTCCTCTCAACAGCCCAAACAAGTTTCTAAAAGGATGAGTTTGCAACTACTTTACTTTTGGAGAAAATTCAAAACATTCATAATTCAATAGGGCCCAAACTATCAAAAACCAGCGGTTTCAATGAACACACATTTCTTGGTAGAATCATGCAGGACTGAAATTTTTGATGTTTTTCTACTCCTCTCATGAGCCCAAACAAGTCTCTAAAAGCATGAGTTTGCAACTACTTTACTTTTGGAGAAAATTCAAAACATTCACTATTCAATAGAGCCCAATAGCAAAATTCAGGTTTTGAATGAAGAATCACATTTCTTTTCAGAATCATGCAGGATTGAAATTTTTGATGGGTTTTTACTCCTCTCAACAGCCCAAACAAGTTTCTAAAAGGATGAGTTTGCAACTACTTTACTTTTGGAGAAAATTCAAAACATTCATTATTCAATAGGGCCCAAACTATCAAAAACCAGCGGTTTCAATGAACACACATTTCTTGGTAGAATCATGCAGGACTGAAATTTTTGATGTTTTTCTTCTCCTCTCATGAGCCCAAACAAGTCTCTAAAAGCATGAGTTTGCAACTACTTTACTTTTGGAGAAAATTCAAAACATTCACTATTCAATAGAGCCCAATAGCAAAAATCAGGTTTTGAATGAAGAATCACATTTCTTGGTAAAATCATGCAGGATTGAAATTTTTGATGGTTTTTTACTCCTCTCAACAGCCCAAACAAGTTTCTAAAAGGATGAGTTTGCAACTACTTTACTTTTGGAGAAAATTCAAAACATTCATTATTCAATAGGGCCCAAACTATCAAACACCAGCGGTTTCAATGAACACACATTTCTTGGTAGAATCATGCAGGACTGAAATTTTTGATTTTTTTCTACTCCTCTCATGAGCCCAAACAAGTCTCTAAAAGCATGAGTTTGCAACTACTTTACTTTTGGAGAAAATTCAAAACATTCATTATTCAATAGAGCCCAATAGCAAAAACCAGCGTTTTGAATGAAGAATCACATTTCTTGGTAGAATCATGCAGGATTTAAATTTTTGATGGTTTTTTACTCCTCTCAACAGCCCAAACAAGTTTCTAAAAGGATGAGTTTGCAACTACTTTACTTTTGGAGAAAATTCAAAACATTCATTATTCAATAGGGCCCAAACTATCAAAAACCAGCGGTTTCAATGAACACACATTTCTTGGTAGAATCATGCAGGACTGAAATTTTTGATGTTTTTCTACTCCTCTCATGAGCCCAAACAAGTCTCTAAAAGCATGAGTTTGCAACTACTTTACTTTTGGAGAAAATTCAAAACATTCATTATTCAATAGAGCCCAATAGCAAAAACCAACGTTTTCAATGAAGAATCACATTTCTTGGTAGAATCATGCAGGATTGAAATTTTTGATGGTTTTTTACTCCTCTCAACAGCCCAAAAAAGTTTCTAAAAGGATGAGTTTGCAACTACTTTACTTTTGGAGAAAATTCAAAACATTCATTATTCAATAGGGCCCAAACTATCAAAAACCAGCGGTTTCAATGAACACACATTTCTTGGTAGAATCATGCAGGACTGAAATTTTTGATGTTTTTCTACTCCTCTCATGAGCCCAAACAAGTCTCTAAAAGCATGAGTTTGCATCTACTTTACTTTTGGAGAAAATTCAAAACATTCACTATTCAATAGAGCCCATTAGCAAAAATCAGGTTTTGAATGAAGAATCACATTTCTTGGTAAAATCATGCAGGATTGAAATTTTTGATGGTTTTTTACTCCTCTCAACAGCCCAAACAAGTTTCTAAAAGGATGAGTTTGCAACTACTTTACTTTTGGAGAAAATTCAAAACATTCATTATTCAATAGGGCCCAAACTATCAAAAACCAGCGGTTTGAATGAACACACATTTCTTGGTAGAATCATGCAGGACTGAAATTTTTGATGTTTTTCTACTCCTCTCATGAGCCCAAACAAGTCTCTAAAAGCATGAGTTTGCAACTACTTTACTTTTGGAGAAAACTCAAAACATTCACTATTCAATAGAGCCCAATAGCAAAAATCAGGTTTTGAATGAAGAATCACATTTCTTGGTAAAATCATGCAGGATTGAAATTTTTGATGGTTTTTTACTCCTCTCAACAGCCCAAACAAGTTTCTAAAAGGATGAGTTTGCAACTACTTTACTTTTGGAGAAAATTCAAAACATTCATTATTCAATAGGGCCCAAACTATCAAAAACCAGCGGTTTGAATGAACACACATTTCTTGGTAGAATCATGCAGGACTGAAATTTTTGATGTTTTTCTACTCCTCTCATGAGCCCAAACAAGTCTCTAAAAGCATGAGTTTGCAACTACTTTACTTTTGGAGAAAATTCAAAACATTCATGATTCAATAGAGCCCAATAGCAAAAACCAGCGTTTTGAATGAAGAATCACATTTCTTGGTAGAATCATGCAGGATTGAAATTTTTGATGGTTTTTTACTCCTCTCAACAGCCCAAACATGTTTCTAAAAGGATGAGTTTGCAACTACTTTACTTTTGGAGAAAATTCAAAACATTCATTATTCAATAGGGCCCAAACTATCAAAAACCAGCGGTTTGAATGAACACACATTTCTTGGTAGAATCATGCAGGACTGAAATTTTTGATGTTTTTCTACTCCTCTCATGAGCCCAAACAAGTCTCTAAAAGCATGAGTTTGCAACTACTTTACTTTTGGAGAAAATTCAAAACATTCACTATTCAATAGAGCCCAATAGCAAAAATCAGGTTTTGAATGAAGAATCACATTTCTTGGTAAAATCATGCAGGATTGAAATTTTTGATGGTTTTTTACTCCTCTCAACAGCCCAAACAAGTTTCTAAAAGGATGAGTTTGCAACTACTTTACTTTTGGAGAAAATTCAAAACATTCATTATTCAATAGGGCCCAAACTATCAAAAACCAGCGGTTTCAATGAACACACATTTCTTGGTAGAATCATGCAGGACTGAAATTTTTGATGTTTTTCTACTCCTCTCATGAGCCCAAACAAGACTCTAAAAGCATGAGTTTGCAACTACTTTACTTTTGGAGAAAATTCAAAACATTCATTATTCAATAGAGCCCAATAGCAAAAACCAGCGTTTTGAATGAAGAATCACATTTCTTGGTAGAATCATGCAGGATTGAAATTTTTGATGGTTTTTTACTCCTCTCAACAGCCCAAACAAGTTTCTAAAAGGATGAGTTTGCAACTAATTTACTTTTGGAGAAAATTCAAAACATTCATTATTCAATAGGGCCCAAACTATCAAAAACCAGAGGTTTGAATGAACACACATTTCTTGGTAGAATCATGCAGGACTGAAATTTTTGATGTTTTTCTACTCCTCTCATGAGCCCAAACAAGTCTCTAAAAGCATGAGTTTGCATCTACTTTACTTTTGGAGAAAATTCAAAACATTCACTATTCAATAGAGCCCATTAGCAAAAATCAGGTTTTGAATGAAGAATCACATTTCTTGGTAAAATCATGCAGGATTGAAATTTTTGATGGTTTTTTACTCCTCTCAACAGCCCAAACAAGTTTCTAAAAGGATGAGTTTGCAACTACTTTACTTTTGGAGAAAATTCAAAACATTCATTATTCAATAGGGCCCAAACTATCAAAAACCAGCGGTTTGAATGAACACACATTTCTTGGTAGAATCATGCAGGACTGAAATTTTTGATGTTTTTCTACTCCTCTCATGAGCCCAAACAAGTCTCTAAAAGCATGAGTTTGCAACTACTTTACTTTTGGAGAAAACTCAAAACATTCACTATTCAATAGAGCCCAATAGCAAAAATCAGGTTTTGAATGAAGAATCACATTTCTTGGTAAAATCATGCAGGATTGAAATTTTTGATGGTTTTTTACTCCTCTCAACAGCCCAAACAAGTTTCTAAAAGGATGAGTTTGCAACTACTTTACTTTTGGAGAAAATTCAAAACATTCATTATTCAATAGGGCCCAAACTATCAAAAACCAGCGGTTTGAATGAACACACATTTCTTGGTAGAATCATGCAGGACTGAAATTTTTGATGTTTTTCTACTCCTCTCATGAGCCCAAACAAGTCTCTAAAAGCATGAGTTTGCAACTACTTTACTTTTGGAGAAAATTCAAAACATTCATGATTCAATAGAGCCCAATAGCAAAAACCAGCGTTTTGAATGAAGAATCACATTTCTTGGTAGAATCATGCAGGATTGAAATTTTTGATGGTTTTTTACTCCTCTCAACAGCCCAAACATGTTTCTAAAAGGATGAGTTTGCAACTACTTTACTTTTGGAGAAAATTCAAAACATTCATTATTCAATAGGGCCCAAACTATCAAAAACCAGCGGTTTGAATGAACACACATTTCTTGGTAGAATCATGCAGGACTGAAATTTTTGATGTTTTTCTACTCCTCTCATGAGCCCAAACAAGTCTCTAAAAGCATGAGTTTGCAACTACTTTACTTTTGGAGAAAATTCAAAACATTCACTATTCAATAGAGCCCAATAGCAAAAATCAGGTTTTGAATGAAGAATCACATTTCTTGGTAAAATCATGCAGGATTGAAATTTTTGATGGTTTTTTACTCCTCTCAACAGCCCAAACAAGTTTCTAAAAGGATGAGTTTGCAACTACTTTACTTTTGGAGAAAATTCAAAACATTCATTATTCAATAGGGCCCAAACTATCAAAAACCAGCGGTTTCAATGAACACACATTTCTTGGTAGAATCATGCAGGACTGAAATTTTTGATGTTTTTCTACTCCTCTCATGAGCCCAAACAAGTCTCTAAAAGCATGAGTTTGCATCTACTTTACTTTTGGAGAAAATTCAAAACATTCACTATTCAATAGAGCCCATTAGCAAAAATCAGGTTTTGAATGAAGAATCACATTTCTTGGTAAAATCATGCAGGATTGAAATTTTTGATGGTTTTTTACTCCTCTCAACAGCCCAAACAAGTTTCTAAAAGGATGAGTTTGCAACTACTTTACTTTTGGAGAAAATTCAAAACATTCATTATTCAATAGGGCCCAAACTATCAAAAACCAGCGGTTTGAATGAACACACATTTCTTGGTAGAATCATGCAGGACTGAAATTTTTGATGTTTTTCTACTCCTCTCATGAGCCCAAACAAGTCTCTAAAAGCATGAGTTTGCAACTACTTTACTTTTGGAGAAAACTCAAAACATTCACTATTCAATAGAGCCCAATAGCAAAAATCAGGTTTTGAATGAAGAATCACATTTCTTGGTAAAATCATGCAGGATTGAAATTTTTGATGGTTTTTTACTCCTCTCAACAGCCCAAACAAGTTTCTAAAAGGATGAGTTTGCAACTACTTTACTTTTGGAGAAAATTCAAAACATTCATTATTCAATAGGGCCCAAACTATCAAAAACCAGCGGTTTGAATGAACACACATTTCTTGGTAGAATCATGCAGGACTGAAATTTTTGATGTTTTTCTACTCCTCTCATGAGCCCAAACAAGTCTCTAAAAGCATGAGTTTGCAACTACTTTACTTTTGGAGAAAATTCAAAACATTCATGATTCAATAGAGCCCAATAGCAAAAACCAGCGTTTTGAATGAAGAATCACATTTCTTGGTAGAATCATGCAGGATTGAAATTTTTGATGGTTTTTTACTCCTCTCAACAGCCCAAACATGTTTCTAAAAGGATGAGTTTGCAACTACTTTACTTTTGGAGAAAATTCAAAACATTCATTATTCAATAGGGCCCAAACTATCAAAAACCAGCGGTTTCAATGAACACACATTTCTTGGTAGAATCATGCAGGACTGAAATTTTTGATGTTTTTCTACTCCTCTCATGAGCCCAAACAAGTCTCTAAAAGCATGAGTTTGCAACTACTTTACTTTTGGAGAAAATTCAAAACATTCACTATTCAATAGAGCCCAATAGCAAAAATCAGGTTTTGAATGAAGAATCACATTTCTTGGTAAAATCATGCAGGATTGAAATTTTTGATGGTTTTTTACTCCTCTCAACAGCCCAAACAAGTTTCTAAAAGGATGAGTTTGCAACTACTTTACTTTTGGAGAAAATTCAAAACATTCATTATTCAATAGGGCCCAAACTATCAAAAACCAGCGGTTTCAATGAACACACATTTCTTGGTAGAATCATGCAGGACTGAAATTTTTGATGTTTTTCTACTCCTCTCATGAGCCCAAACAAGTCTCTAAAAGCATGAGTTTGCAACTACTTTACTTTTGGAGAAAATTCAAAACATTCATTATTCAATAGAGCCCAATAGCAAAAACCAGCGTTTTGAATGAAGAATCACATTTCTTGGTAGAATCATGCAGGATTGAAATTTTTGATGGTTTTTTACTCCACTCAACAGCCCAAACAAGTTTCTAAAAGGATGAGTTTGCAACTACTTTACTTTTGGAGAAAATTCAAAACATTCATTATTCAATAGGGCCCAAACTATCAAAAACCAGCGGTTTGAATGAACACACATTTCTTGGTAGAATCATGCAGGACTGAAATTTTTGATGTTTTTCTACTCCTCTCATGAGCCCAAACAAGTCTCTAAAAGCATGAGTTTGCAACTACTTTACTTTTGGAGAAAATTCAAAACATTCATTATTCAATAGAGCCCAATAGCAAAAACCAGCGTTTTGAATGAAGAATCACATTTCTTGGTAGAATCATGCAGGATTGAAATTTTTGATGGTTTTTTACTCCTCTCAACAGCCCAAAAAAAGTTTCTAAAATGATGAGTTTGCAACTACTTTACTTTTGGAGAAAATTCAAAACATTCATTATTCAATAGAGCCCAATAGCAAAAACCAGCGTTTTGAATGAAGAATCACATTTCTTGGTAGAATCATGCAGGATTGAAATTTTTGATGGTTTTTTACTCCTCTCAACAGCCCAAACAAGTTTCTAAAAGGATGAGTTTGCAACTACTTTACTTTTGGAGAAAATTCAAAACATTCATTATTCAATAGGGCCCAAACTATCAAAAACCAGTGGTTTCAATGAACACACATTTCTTGGTAGAATCATGCAGGACTGAAATTTTTGATGTTTTTCTACTCCTCTCATGAGCCCAAACAAGTCTCTAACAGCATGAGTTTGCAACTACTTTACTTTTGGAGAAAATTCAAAACATTCACTATTCAATAGAGCCCAATAGCAAAAATCAGGTTTTGAATGAAGAATCACATTTCTTGGTAGAATCATGCAGGATTGAAATTTTTGATGGTTTTTTACTCCTCTCAACAGCCCAAACAAGTTTCTAAAAGGATGAGTTTGCAACTACTTTACTTTTGGAGAAAATTCAAAACATTCATTATTCAATAGGGCCCAAACTATCAAAAACCAGCGGTTTCAATGAACACACATTTCTTGGTAGAATCATGCAGGACTGAAATTTTTGATGTTTTTCTTCTCCTCTCATGAGCCCAAACAAGTCTCTAAAAGCATGAGTTTGCAACTACTTTACTTTTGGAGAAAATTCAAAACATTCACTATTCAATAGAGCCCAATAGCAAAAATCAGGTTTTGAATGAAGAATCACATTTCTTGGTAAAATCATGCAGGATTGAAATTTTTGATGGTTTTTTACTCCTCTCAACAGCCCAAACAAGTTTCTAAAAGGATGAGTTTGCAACTACTTTACTTTTGGAGAAAATTCAAAACATTCATTATTCAATAGGGCCCAAACTATCAAACACCAGCGGTTTCAATGAACACACATTTCTTGGTAGAATCATGCAGGACTGAAATTTTTGATTTTTTTCTACTCCTCTCATGAGCCCAAACAAGTCTCTAAAAGCATGAGTTTGCAACTACTTTACTTTTGGAGAAAATTCAAAACATTCATTATTCAATAGAGCCCAATAGCAAAAACCAGCGTTTTGAATGAAGAATCACATTTCTTGGTAGAATCATGCAGGATTTAAATTGTTGATGGTTTTTTACTCCTCTCAACAGCCCAAACAAGTTTCTAAAAGGATGAGTTTGCAACTACTTTACTTTTGGAGAAAATTCAAAACATTCATTATTCAATAGGGCCCAAACTATCAAAAACCAGCGGTTTCAATGAACACACATTTCTTGGTAGAATCATGCAGGACTGAAATTTTTGATGTTTTCTACTCCTCTCATGAGCCCAAACAAGTCTCTAAAAGCATGAGTTTGCAACTACTTTACTTTTGGAGAAAATTCAAAACATTCATTATTCAATAGAGCCCAATAGCAAAAACCAGCGTTTTCAATGAAGAATCACATTTCTTGGTAGAATCATGCAGGATTGAAATTTTTGATGGTTTTTTACTCCTCTCAACAGCCCAAAAAAGTTTCTAAAAGGATGAGTTTGCAACTACTTTACTTTTGGAGAAAATTCAAAACATTCATTATTCAATAGGGCCCAAACTATCAAAAACCAGCGGTTTGAATGAACACACATTTCTTGGTAGAATCATGCAGGACTGAAATTTTTGATGTTTTTCTACTCCTCTCATGAGCCCAAACAAGTCTCTAAAAGCATGAGTTTGCAACTACTTTACTTTTGGAGAAAATTCAAAACATTCACTATTCAATAGAGCCCAATAGCAAAAACCAGCGTTTTGAATGAAGAATCACATTTCTTGGTAGAATCATGCAGGATTGAAATTTTTGATGGTTTTTTACTCCTCTCAACAGCCCAAACAAGTTTCTAAAAGGATGAGTTTGCAACTAATTTACTTTTGGAGAAAATTCAAAACATTCATTATTCAATAGGGCCCAAACTATCAAAAACCAGAGGTTTGAATGAACACACATTTCTTGGTAGAATCATGCAGGACTGAAATTTTTGATGTTTTTCTACTCCTCTCATGAGCCCAAACAAGTCTCTAAAAGCATGAGTTTGCATCTACTTTACTTTTGGAGAAAATTCAAAACATTCACTATTCAATAGAGCCCATTAGCAAAAATCAGGTTTTGAATGAAGAATCACATTTCTTGGTAAAATCATGCAGGATTTAAATTTTTGATGGTTTTTTACTCCTCTCAACAGCCCAAACAAGTTTCTAAAAGGATGAGTTTGCAACTACTTTACTTTTGGAGAAAATTCAAAACATTCATTATTCAATAGGGCCCAAACTATCAAAAACCAGCGGTTTCAATGAACACACATTTCTTGGTAGAATCATGCAGGACTGAAATTTTTGATGTTTTTCTACTCCTCTCATGAGCCCAAACAAGTCTCTAAAAGCATGAGTTTGCAACTACTTTACTTTTGGAGAAAATTCAAAACATTCATTATTCAATAGAGCCCAATAGCAAAAACCAGCGTTTTGAATGAAGAATCACATTTCTTGGTAGAATCATGCAGGATTGAAATTTTTGATGGTTTTTTACTCCTCCCAACAGCCCAAACAAGTTTCTAAAAGGATGAGTTTGCAACTACTTTACTTTTGGAGAAAATTCAAAACATTCATTATTCAATAGGGCCCAAACTATCAAAAACCAGTGGTTTCAATGAACACACATTTCTTGGTAGAATCATGCAGGACTGAAATTTTTGATGTTTTTCTACTCCTCTCATGAGCCCAAACAAGTCTCTAACAGCATGAGTTTGCAACTACTTTACTTTTGGAGAAAATTCAAAACATTCACTATTCAATAGAGCCCAATAGCAAAAATCAGGTTTTGAATGAAGAATCACATTTCTTGGTAAAATCATGCAGGATTGAAATTTTTGATGGTTTTTTACTCCTCTCAACAGCCCAAACAAGTTTCTAAAAGGATGAGTTTGCAACTACTTTACTTTTGGAGAAAATTCAAAACATTCATTATTCAATAGGGCCCAAACTATCAAAAACCAGCGGTTTGAATGAACACACATTTCTTGGTAGAGTCATGCAGGACTGAAATTTTTGATGTTTTTCTACTCCTCTCATGAGCCCAAACAAGTCTCTAAAAGCATGAGTTTGCAACTACTTTACTTTTGGAGAAAATTCAAAACATTCATTATTCAATAGAGCCCAATAGCAAAAACCAGCGTTTTGAATGAAGAATCACATTTCTTGGTAGAATCATGCAGGATTGAAATTTTTGATGGTTTTTTACTCCTCTCAACAGCCCAAACAAGTTTCTAAAAGGATGAGTTTGCAACTACTTTACTTTTGGAGAAAATTCAAAACATTCATAATTCAATAGGGCCCAAACTATCAAAAACCAGCGGTTTCAATGAACACACATTTCTTGGTAGAATCATGCAGGACTGAAATTTTTGATGTTTTTCTACTCCTCTCATGAGCCCAAACAAGTCTCTAAAAGCATGAGTTTGCAACTACTTTACTTTTGGAGAAAATTCAAAACATTCACTATTCAATAGAGCCCAATAGCAAAATTCAGGTTTTGAATGAAGAATCACATTTCTTTTCAGAATCATGCAGGATTGAAATTTTTGATGGGTTTTTACTCCTCTCAACAGCCCAAACAAGTTTCTAAAAGGATGAGTTTGCAACTACTTTACTTTTGGAGAAAATTCAAAACATTCATTATTCAATAGGGCCCAAACTATCAAAAACCAGCGGTTTCAATGAACACACATTTCTTGGTAGAATCATGCAGGACTGAAATTTTTGATGTTTTTCTACTCCTCTCATGAGCCCAAACAAGTCTCTAAAAGCATGAGTTTGCAACTACTTTACTTTTGGAGAAAATTCAAAACATTCACTATTCAATAGAGCCCAATAGCAAAAATCAGGTTTTGAATGAAGAATCACATTTCTTGGTAAAATCATGCAGGATTGAAATTTTTGATGGTTTTTTACTCCTCTCAACAGCCCAAACAAGTTTCTAAAAGGATGAGTTTGCAACTACTTTACTTTTGGAGAAAATTCAAAACATTCATTATTCAATAGGGCCCAAACTATCAAAAACCAGTGGTTTCAATGAACACACATTTCTTGGTAGAATCATGCAGGACTGAAATTTTTGATGTTTTTCTACTCCTCTCATGAGCCCAAACAAGTCTCTAAAAGCATGAGTTTGCAACTACTTTACTTTTGGAGAAAATTCAAAACATTCATTATTCAATAGAGCCCAATAGCAAAAACCAGCGTTTTGAATGAAGAATCACATTTCTTGGTAGAATCATGCAGGATTGAAATTTTTGATGGTTTTTTACTCCTCTCAACAGCCCAAACAAGTTTCTAAAAGGATGAGTTTGCAACTACTTTACTTTTGGAGAAAATTCAAAACATTCATTATTCAATAGGGCCCAAACTATCAAAAACCAGTGGTTTCAATGAACACACATTTCTTGGTAGAATCATGCAGGACTGAAATTTTTGATGTTTTTCTACTCCTCTCATGAGCCCAAACAAGTCTCTAACAGCATGAGTTTGCAACTACTTTACTTTTGGAGAAAATTCAAAACATTCACTATTCAATAGAGCCCAATAGCAAAAATCAGGTTTTGAATGAAGAATCACATTTCTTGGTAAAATCATGCAGGATTGAAATTTTTGATAATTTTTTACTCCTCTCAACAGCCCAAACAAGTTTCTAAAAGGATGAGTTTGCAACTACTTTACTTTTGGAGAAAATTCAAAACATTCATTATTCAATAGGGCCCAAACTATCAAAAACCAGTGGTTTCAATGAACACACATTTCTTGGTAGAATCATGCAGGACTGAAATTTTTGATGTTTTTCTACTCCTCTCATGAGCCCAAACAAGTCTCTAAAAGCATGAGTTTGCAACTACTTTACTTTTGGAGAAAATTCAAAACATTCATTATTCAATAGAGCCCAATAGCAAAAACCAGCGTTTTGAATGAAGAATCATATTTCTTGGTAGAATCATGCAGGATTGAAATTTTTGATGGTTTTTTACTCCTCTCAACAGCCCAAACAAGTTTCTAAAAGGATGAGTTTGCAACTACTTTACTTTTGGAGAAAATTCAAAACATTCATTATTCAATAGGGCCCAAACTATCAAAAACCAGCGGTTTCAATGAACACACATTTCTTGGTAGAATCATGCAGGACTGAAATTTTTGATGTTTTTCTACTCCTCTCATGAGCCCAAACAAGTCTCTAAAAGCATGAGTTTGCAACTACTTTACTTTTGGAGAAAATTCAAAACATTCATTATTCAATAGAGCCCAATAGCAAAAACAAAAAACCAGCGGTTTCAATGAACACACATTTCTTGGTAGAATCATGCAGGACTGAAATTTTTGATGTTTTTCTACTCCTCTCATGAGCCCAAACAAGTCTCTAAAAGCATGAGTTTGCAACTACTTTACTTTTGGAGAAAATTCAAAACATTCATTATTCAATAGAGCCCAATAGCAAAAACCAGCGTTTTGAATGAAGAATCACATTTCTTGGTAGAATCATGCAGGATTGAAATTTTTGATGGTTTTTTACTCCTCCCAACAGCCCAAACAAGTTTCTAAAAGGATGAGTTTGCAACTACTTTACTTTTGGAGAAAATTCAAAACATTCATTATTCAATAGGGCCCAAACTATCAAAAACCAGTGGTTTCAATGAACACACATTTCTTGGTAGAATCATGCAGGACTGAAATTTTTGATGTTTTTCTACTCCTCTCATGAGCCCAAACAAGTCTCTAACAGCATGAGTTTGCAACTACTTTACTTTTGGAGAAAATTCAAAACATTCACTATTCAATAGAGCCCAATAGCAAAAATCAGGTTTTGAATGAAGAATCACATTTCTTGGTAAAATCATGCAGGATTGAAATTTTTGATGGTTTTTTACTCCTCTCAACAGCCCAAACAAGTTTCTAAAAGGATGAGTTTGCAACTACTTTACTTTTGGAGAAAATTCAAAACATTCATTATTCAATAGGGCCCAAACTATCAAAAACCAGCGGTTTGAATGAACACACATTTCTTGGTAGAGTCATGCAGGACTGAAATTTTTGATGTTTTTCTACTCCTCTCATGAGCCCAAACAAGTCTCTAAAAGCATGAGTTTGCAACTACTTTACTTTTGGAGAAAATTCAAAACATTCATTATTCAATAGAGCCCAATAGCAAAAACCAGCGTTTTGAATGAAGAATCACATTTCTTGGTAGAATCATGCAGGATTGAAATTTTTGATGGTTTTTTACTCCTCTCAACAGCCCAAACAAGTTTCTAAAAGGATGAGTTTGCAACTACTTTACTTTTGGAGAAAATTCAAAACATTCATAATTCAATAGGGCCCAAACTATCAAAAACCAGCGGTTTCAATGAACACACATTTCTTGGTAGAATCATGCAGGACTGAAATTTTTGATGTTTTTCTACTCCTCTCATGAGCCCAAACAAGTCTCTAAAAGCATGAGTTTGCAACTACTTTACTTTTGGAGAAAATTCAAAACATTCACTATTCAATAGAGCCCAATAGCAAAATTCAGGTTTTGAATGAAGAATCACATTTCTTTTCAGAATCATGCAGGATTGAAATTTTTGATGGGTTTTTACTCCTCTCAACAGCCCAAACAAGTTTCTAAAAGGATGAGTTTGCAACTACTTTACTTTTGGAGAAAATTCAAAACATTCATTATTCAATAGGGCCCAAACTATCAAAAACCAGCGGTTTCAATGAACACACATTTCTTGGTAGAATCATGCAGGACTGAAATTTTTGATGTTTTTCTTCTCCTCTCATGAGCCCAAACAAGTCTCTAAAAGCATGAGTTTGCAACTACTTTACTTTTGGAGAAAATTCAAAACATTCACTATTCAATAGAGCCCAATAGCAAAAATCAGGTTTTGAATGAAGAATCACATTTCTTGGTAAAATCATGCAGGATTGAAATTTTTGATGGTTTTTTACTCCTCTCAACAGCCCAAACAAGTTTCTAAAAGGATGAGTTTGCAACTACTTTACTTTTGGAGAAAATTCAAAACATTCATTATTCAATAGGGCCCAAACTATCAAACACCAGCGGTTTCAATGAACACACATTTCTTGGTAGAATCATGCAGGACTGAAATTTTTGATTTTTTTCTACTCCTCTCATGAGCCCAAACAAGTCTCTAAAAGCATGAGTTTGCAACTACTTTACTTTTGGAGAAAATTCAAAACATTCATTATTCAATAGAGCCCAATAGCAAAAACCAGCGTTTTGAATGAAGAATCACATTTCTTGGTAGAATCATGCAGGATTTAAATTTTTGATGGTTTTTTACTCCTCTCAACAGCCCAAACAAGTTTCTAAAAGGATGAGTTTGCAACTACTTTACTTTTGGAGAAAATTCAAAACATTCATTATTCAATAGGGCCCAAACTATCAAAAACCAGCGGTTTCAATGAACACACATTTCTTGGTAGAATCATGCAGGACTGAAATTTTTGATGTTTTTCTACTCCTCTCATGAGCCCAAACAAGTCTCTAAAAGCATGAGTTTGCAACTACTTTACTTTTGGAGAAAATTCAAAACATTCATTATTCAATAGAGCCCAATAGCAAAAACCAGCGTTTTGAATGAAGAATCACATTTCTTGGTAGAATCATGCAGGATTGAAATTTTTGATGGTTTTTTACTCCTCCCAACAGCCCAAACAAGTTTCTAAAAGGATGAGTTTGCAACTACTTTACTTTTGGAGAAAATTCAAAACATTCATTATTCAATAGGGCCCAAACTATCAAAAACCAGTGGTTTCAATGAACACACATTTCTTGGTAGAATCATGCAGGACTGAAATTTTTGATGTTTTTCTACTCCTCTCATGAGCCCAAACAAGTCTCTAACAGCATGAGTTTGCAACTACTTTACTTTTGGAGAAAATTCAAAACATTCACTATTCAATAGAGCCCAATAGCAAAAATCAGGTTTTGAATGAAGAATCACATTTCTTGGTAAAATCATGCAGGATTGAAATTTTTGATGGTTTTTTACTCCTCTCAACAGCCCAAACAAGTTTCTAAAAGGATGAGTTTGCAACTACTTTACTTTTGGAGAAAATTCAAAACATTCATTATTCAATAGGGCCCAAACTATCAAAAACCAGCGGTTTGAATGAACACACATTTCTTGGTAGAGTCATGCAGGACTGAAATTTTTGATGTTTTTCTACTCCTCTCATGAGCCCAAACAAGTCTCTAAAAGCATGAGTTTGCAACTACTTTACTTTTGGAGAAAATTCAAAACATTCATTATTCAATAGAGCCCAATAGCAAAAACCAGCGTTTTGAATGAAGAATCACATTTCTTGGTAGAATCATGCAGGATTGAAATTTTTGATGGTTTTTTACTCCTCTCAACAGCCCAAACAAGTTTCTAAAAGGATGAGTTTGCAACTACTTTACTTTTGGAGAAAATTCAAAACATTCATAATTCAATAGGGCCCAAACTATCAAAAACCAGCGGTTTCAATGAACACACATTTCTTGGTAGAATCATGCAGGACTGAAATTTTTGATGTTTTTCTACTCCTCTCATGAGCCCAAACAAGTCTCTAAAAGCATGAGTTTGCAACTACTTTACTTTTGGAGAAAATTCAAAACATTCACTATTCAATAGAGCCCAATAGCAAAATTCAGGTTTTGAATGAAGAATCACATTTCTTTTCAGAATCATGCAGGATTGAAATTTTTGATGGGTTTTTACTCCTCTCAACAGCCCAAACAAGTTTCTAAAAGGATGAGTTTGCAACTACTTTACTTTTGGAGAAAATTCAAAACATTCATTATTCAATAGGGCCCAAACTATCAAAAACCAGCGGTTTCAATGAACACACATTTCTTGGTAGAATCATGCAGGACTGAAATTTTTGATGTTTTTCTTCTCCTCTCATGAGCCCAAACAAGTCTCTAAAAGCATGAGTTTGCAACTACTTTACTTTTGGAGAAAATTCAAAACATTCACTATTCAATAGAGCCCAATAGCAAAAATCAGGTTTTGAATGAAGAATCACATTTCTTGGTAAAATCATGCAGGATTGAAATTTTTGATGGTTTTTTACTCCTCTCAACAGCCCAAACAAGTTTCTAAAAGGATGAGTTTGCAACTACTTTACTTTTGGAGAAAATTCAAAACATTCATTATTCAATAGGGCCCAAACTATCAAACACCAGCGGTTTCAATGAACACACATTTCTTGGTAGAATCATGCAGGACTGAAATTTTTGATTTTTTTCTACTCCTCTCATGAGCCCAAACAAGTCTCTAAAAGCATGAGTTTGCAACTACTTTACTTTTGGAGAAAATTCAAAACATTCATTATTCAATAGAGCCCAATAGCAAAAACCAGCGTTTTGAATGAAGAATCACATTTCTTGGTAGAATCATGCAGGATTTAAATTTTTGATGGTTTTTTACTCCTCTCAACAGCCCAAACAAGTTTCTAAAAGGATGAGTTTGCAACTACTTTACTTTTGGAGAAAATTCAAAACATTCATTATTCAATAGGGCCCAAACTATCAAAAACCAGCGGTTTCAATGAACACACATTTCTTGGTAGAATCATGCAGGACTGAAATTTTTGATGTTTTTCTACTCCTCTCATGAGCCCAAACAAGTCTCTAAAAGCATGAGTTTGCAACTACTTTACTTTTGGAGAAAATTCAAAACATTCATTATTCAATAGAGCCCAATAGCAAAAACCAACGTTTTCAATGAAGAATCACATTTCTTGGTAGAATCATGCAGGATTGAAATTTTTGATGGTTTTTTACTCCTCTCAACAGCCCAAAAAAGTTTCTAAAAGGATGAGTTTGCAACTACTTTACTTTTGGAGAAAATTCAAAACATTCATTATTCAATAGGGCCCAAACTATCAAAAACCAGCGGTTTCAATGAACACACATTTCTTGGTAGAATCATGCAGGACTGAAATTTTTGATGTTTTTCTACTCCTCTCATGAGCCCAAACAAGTCTCTAAAAGCATGAGTTTGCATCTACTTTACTTTTGGAGAAAATTCAAAACATTCACTATTCAATAGAGCCCATTAGCAAAAATCAGGTTTTGAATGAAGAATCACATTTCTTGGTAAAATCATGCAGGATTGAAATTTTTGATGGTTTTTTACTCCTCTCAACAGCCCAAACAAGTTTCTAAAAGGATGAGTTTGCAACTACTTTACTTTTGGAGAAAATTCAAAACATTCATTATTCAATAGGGCCCAAACTATCAAAAACCAGCGGTTTGAATGAACACACATTTCTTGGTAGAATCATGCAGGACTGAAATTTTTGATGTTTTTCTACTCCTCTCATGAGCCCAAACAAGTCTCTAAAAGCATGAGTTTGCAACTACTTTACTTTTGGAGAAAACTCAAAACATTCACTATTCAATAGAGCCCAATAGCAAAAATCAGGTTTTGAATGAAGAATCACATTTCTTGGTAAAATCATGCAGGATTGAAATTTTTGATGGTTTTTTACTCCTCTCAACAGCCCAAACAAGTTTCTAAAAGGATGAGTTTGCAACTACTTTACTTTTGGAGAAAATTCAAAACATTCATTATTCAATAGGGCCCAAACTATCAAAAACCAGCGGTTTGAATGAACACACATTTCTTGGTAGAATCATGCAGGACTGAAATTTTTGATGTTTTTCTACTCCTCTCATGAGCCCAAACAAGTCTCTAAAAGCATGAGTTTGCAACTACTTTACTTTTGGAGAAAATTCAAAACATTCATGATTCAATAGAGCCCAATAGCAAAAACCAGCGTTTTGAATGAAGAATCACATTTCTTGGTAGAATCATGCAGGATTGAAATTTTTGATGGTTTTTTACTCCTCTCAACAGCCCAAACATGTTTCTAAAAGGATGAGTTTGCAACTACTTTACTTTTGGAGAAAATTCAAAACATTCATTATTCAATAGGGCCCAAACTATCAAAAACCAGCGGTTTGAATGAACACACATTTCTTGGTAGAATCATGCAGGACTGAAATTTTTGATGTTTTTCTACTCCTCTCATGAGCCCAAACAAGTCTCTAAAAGCATGAGTTTGCAACTACTTTACTTTTGGAGAAAATTCAAAACATTCACTATTCAATAGAGCCCAATAGCAAAAATCAGGTTTTGAATGAAGAATCACATTTCTTGGTAAAATCATGCAGGATTGAAATTTTTGATGGTTTTTTACTCCTCTCAACAGCCCAAACAAGTTTCTAAAAGGATGAGTTTGCAACTACTTTACTTTTGGAGAAAATTCAAAACATTCATTATTCAATAGGGCCCAAACTATCAAAAACCAGCGGTTTCAATGAACACACATTTCTTGGTAGAATCATGCAGGACTGAAATTTTTGATGTTTTTCTACTCCTCTCATGAGCCCAAACAAGACTCTAAAAGCATGAGTTTGCAACTACTTTACTTTTGGAGAAAATTCAAAACATTCATTATTCAATAGAGCCCAATAGCAAAAACCAGCGTTTTGAATGAAGAATCACATTTCTTGGTAGAATCATGCAGGATTGAAATTTTTGATGGTTTTTTACTCCTCTCAACAG
This sequence comes from Dendrobates tinctorius, assembly GCF_039654945.1. Lineage (NCBI taxonomy): Eukaryota > Metazoa > Chordata > Amphibia > Anura > Dendrobatidae > Dendrobates > Dendrobates tinctorius. Next base: position 765,040 of record NW_027361777.1, on the reverse strand, counting down.
CCCAAACAAGTTTCTAAAAGGATGAGTTTGCAACTAATTTACTTTTGGAGAAAATTCAAAACATTCATTATTCAATAGGGCCCAAACTATCAAAAACCAGCGGTTTGAATGAACACACATTTCTTGGTAGAATCATGCAGGACTGAAATTTTTGATGTTTTTCTACTCCTCTCATGAGCCCAAACAAGTCTCTAAAAGCATGAGTTTGCAACTACTTTACTTTTGGAGAAAACTCAAAACATTCACTATTCAATAGAGCCCAATAGCAAAAATCAGGTTTTGAATGAAGAATCACATTTCTTGGTAAAATCATGCAGGATTGAAATTTTTGATGGTTTTTTACTCCTCTCAACAGCCCAAACAAGTTTCTAAAAGGATGAGTTTGCAACTACTTTACTTTTGGAGAAAATTCAAAACATTCATTATTCAATAGGGCCCAAACTATCAAAAACCAGCGGTTTGAATGAACACACATTTCTTGGTAGAATCATGCAGGACTGAAATTTTTGATGTTTTTCTACTCCTCTCATGAGCCCAAACAAGTCTCTAAAAGCATGAGTTTGCAACTACTTTACTTTTGGAGAAAATTCATAACATTCATGATTCAATAGAGCCCAATAGCAAAAACCAGCGTTTTGAATGAAGAATCACATTTCTTGGTAGAATCATGCAGGATTGAAATTTTTGATGGTTTTTTACTCCTCTCAACAGCCCAAACATGTTTCTAAAAGGATGAGTTTGCAACTACTTTACTTTTGGAGAAAATTCAAAACATTCATTATTCAATAGGGCCCAAACTATCAAAAACCAGCGGTTTCAATGAACACACATTTCTTGGTAGAATCATGCAGGACTGAAATTTTTGATGTTTTTCTACTCCTCTCATGAGCCCAAACAAGTCTCTAAAAGCATGAGTTTGCAACTACTTTACTTTTGGAGAAAATTCAAAACATTCACTATTCAATAGAGCCCAATAGCAAAAATCAGGTTTTGAATGAAGAATCACATTTCTTGGTAAAATCATGCAGGATTGAAATTTTTGATGGTTTTTTACTCCTCTCAACAGCCCAAACAAGTTTCTAAAAGGATGAGTTTGCAACTACTTTACTTTTGGAGAAAATTCAAAACATTCATTATTCAATAGGGCCCAAACTATCAAAAACCAGCGGTTTCAATGAACACACATTTCTTGGTAGAATCATGCAGGACTGAAATTTTTGATGTTTTTCTACTCCTCTCATGAGCCCAAACAAGTCTCTAAAAGCATGAGTTTGCAACTACTTTACTTTTGGAGAAAATTCAAAACATTCATTATTCAATAGAGCCCAATAGCAAAAACCAGCGTTTTGAATGAAGAATCACATTTCTTGGTAGAATCATGCAGGATTGAAATTTTTGATGGTTTTTTACTCCACTCAACAGCCCAAACAAGTTTCTAAAAGGATGAGTTTGCAACTACTTTACTTTTGGAGAAAATTCAAAACATTCATTATTCAATAGGGCCCAAACTATCAAAAACCAGCGGTTTGAATGAACACACATTTCTTGGTAGAATCATGCAGGACTGAAATTTTTGATGTTTTTCTACTCCTCTCATGAGCCCAAACAAGTCTCTAAAAGCATGAGTTTGCAACTACTTTACTTTTGGAGAAAATTCAAAACATTCATTATTCAATAGAGCCCAATAGCAAAAACCAGCGTTTTGAATGAAGAATCACATTTCTTGGTAGAATCATGCAGGATTGAAATTTTTGATGGTTTTTTACTCCTCTCAACAGCCCAAAAAAAGTTTCTAAAATGATGAGTTTGCAACTACTTTACTTTTGGAGAAAATTCAAAACATTCATTATTCAATAGAGCCCAATAGCAAAAACCAGCGTTTTGAATGAAGAATCACATTTCTTGGTAGAATCATGCAGGATTGAAATTTTTGATGGTTTTTTACTCCTCTCAACAGCCCAAACAAGTTTCTAAAAGGATGAGTTTGCAACTACTTTACTTTTGGAGAAAATTCAAAACATTCATTATTCAATAGGGCCCAAACTATCAAAAACCAGTGGTTTCAATGAACACACATTTCTTGGTAGAATCATGCAGGACTGAAATTTTTGATGTTTTTCTACTCCTCTCATGAGCCCAAACAAGTCTCTAACAGCATGAGTTTGCAACTACTTTACTTTTGGAGAAAATTCAAAACATTCACTATTCAATAGAGCCCAATAGCAAAAATCAGGTTTTGAATGAAGAATCACATTTCTTGGTAGAATCATGCAGGATTGAAATTTTTGATGGTTTTTTACTCCTCTCAACAGCCCAAACAAGTTTCTAAAAGGATGAGTTTGCAACTACTTTACTTTTGGAGAAAATTCAAAACATTCATTATTCAATAGGGCCCAAACTATCAAAAACCAGCGGTTTCAATGAACACACATTTCTTGGTAGAATCATGCAGGACTGAAATTTTTGATGTTTTTCTTCTCCTCTCATGAGCCCAAACAAGTCTCTAAAAGCATGAGTTTGCAACTACTTTACTTTTGGAGAAAATTCAAAACATTCACTATTCAATAGAGCCCAATAGCAAAAATCAGGTTTTGAATGAAGAATCACATTTCTTGGTAAAATCATGCAGGATTGAAATTTTTGATGGTTTTTTACTCCTCTCAACAGCCCAAACAAGTTTCTAAAAGGATGAGTTTGCAACTACTTTACTTTTGGAGAAAATTCAAAACATTCATTATTCAATAGGGCCCAAACTATCAAACACCAGCGGTTTCAATGAACACACATTTCTTGGTAGAATCATGCAGGACTGAAATTTTTGATTTTTTTCTACTCCTCTCATGAGCCCAAACAAGTCTCTAAAAGCATGAGTTTGCAACTACTTTACTTTTGGAGAAAATTCAAAACATTCATTATTCAATAGAGCCCAATAGCAAAAACCAGCGTTTTGAATGAAGAATCACATTTCTTGGTAGAATCATGCAGGATTTAAATTTTTGATGGTTTTTTACTCCTCTCAACAGCCCAAACAAGTTTCTAAAAGGATGAGTTTGCAACTACTTTACTTTTGGAGAAAATTCAAAACATTCATTATTCAATAGGGCCCAAACTATCAAAAACCAGCGGTTTCAATGAACACACATTTCTTGGTAGAATCATGCAGGACTGAAATTTTTGATGTTTTCTACTCCTCTCATGAGCCCAAACAAGTCTCTAAAAGCATGAGTTTGCAACTACTTTACTTTTGGAGAAAATTCAAAACATTCATTATTCAATAGAGCCCAATAGCAAAAACCAGCGTTTTCAATGAAGAATCACATTTCTTGGTAGAATCATGCAGGATTGAAATTTTTGATGGTTTTTTACTCCTCTCAACAGCCCAAAAAAGTTTCTAAAAGGATGAGTTTGCAACTACTTTACTTTTGGAGAAAATTCAAAACATTCATTATTCAATAGGGCCCAAACTATCAAAAACCAGCGGTTTGAATGAACACACATTTCTTGGTAGAATCATGCAGGACTGAAATTTTTGATGTTTTTCTACTCCTCTCATGAGCCCAAACAAGTCTCTAAAAGCATGAGTTTGCAACTACTTTACTTTTGGAGAAAATTCAAAACATTCACTATTCAATAGAGCCCAATAGCAAAAACCAGCGTTTTGAATGAAGAATCACATTTCTTGGTAGAATCATGCAGGATTGAAATTTTTGATGGTTTTTTACTCCTCTCAACAGCCCAAACAAGTTTCTAAAAGGATGAGTTTGCAACTAATTTACTTTTGGAGAAAATTCAAAACATTCATTATTCAATAGGGCCCAAACTATCAAAAACCAGAGGTTTGAATGAACACACATTTCTTGGTAGAATCATGCAGGACTGAAATTTTTGATGTTTTTCTACTCCTCTCATGAGCCCAAACAAGTCTCTAAAAGCATGAGTTTGCATCTACTTTACTTTTGGAGAAAATTCAAAACATTCACTATTCAATAGAGCCCATTAGCAAAAATCAGGTTTTGAATGAAGAATCACATTTCTTGGTAAAATCATGCAGGATTTAAATTTTTGATGGTTTTTTACTCCTCTCAACAGCCCAAACAAGTTTCTAAAAGGATGAGTTTGCAACTACTTTACTTTTGGAGAAAATTCAAAACATTCATTATTCAATAGGGCCCAAACTATCAAAAACCAGCGGTTTCAATGAACACACATTTCTTGGTAGAATCATGCAGGACTGAAATTTTTGATGTTTTTCTACTCCTCTCATGAGCCCAAACAAGTCTCTAAAAGCATGAGTTTGCAACTACTTTACTTTTGGAGAAAATTCAAAACATTCATTATTCAATAGAGCCCAATAGCAAAAAACAGCGTTTTGAATGAAGAATCACATTTCTTGGTAGAATCATGCAGGATTGAAATTTTTGATGGTTTTTTACTCCTCCCAACAGCCCAAACAAGTTTCTAAAAGGATGAGTTTGCAACTACTTTACTTTTGGAGAAAATTCAAAACATTCATTATTCAATAGGGCCCAAACTATCAAAAACCAGTGGTTTCAATGAACACACATTTCTTGGTAGAATCATGCAGGACTGAAATTTTTGATGTTTTTCTACTCCTCTCATGAGCCCAAACAAGTCTCTAACAGCATGAGTTTGCAACTACTTTACTTTTGGAGAAAATTCAAAACATTCACTATTCAATAGAGCCCAATAGCAAAAATCAGGTTTTGAATGAAGAATCACATTTCTTGGTAAAATCATGCAGGATTGAAATTTTTGATGGTTTTTTACTCCTCTCAACAGCCCAAACAAGTTTCTAAAAGGATGAGTTTGCAACTACTTTACTTTTGGAGAAAATTCAAAACATTCATTATTCAATAGGGCCCAAACTATCAAAAACCAGCGGTTTGAATGAACACACATTTCTTGGTAGAGTCATGCAGGACTGAAATTTTTGATGTTTTTCTACTCCTCTCATGAGCCCAAACAAGTCTCTAAAAGCATGAGTTTGCAACTACTTTACTTTTGGAGAAAATTCAAAACATTCATTATTCAATAGAGCCCAATAGCAAAAACCAGCGTTTTGAATGAAGAATCACATTTCTTGGTAGAATCATGCAGGATTGAAATTTTTGATGGTTTTTTACTCCTCTCAACAGCCCAAACAAGTTTCTAAAAGGATGAGTTTGCAACTACTTTACTTTTGGAGAAAATTCAAAACATTCATAATTCAATAGGGCCCAAACTATCAAAAACCAGCGGTTTCAATGAACACACATTTCTTGGTAGAATCATGCAGGACTGAAATTTTTGATGTTTTTCTACTCCTCTCATGAGCCCAAACAAGTCTCTAAAAGCATGAGTTTGCAACTACTTTACTTTTGGAGAAAATTCAAAACATTCACTATTCAATAGAGCCCAATAGCAAAATTCAGGTTTTGAATGAAGAATCACATTTCTTTTCAGAATCATGCAGGATTGAAATTTTTGATGGGTTTTTACTCCTCTCAACAGCCCAAACAAGTTTCTAAAAGGATGAGTTTGCAACTACTTTACTTTTGGAGAAAATTCAAAACATTCATTATTCAATAGGGCCCAAACTATCAAAAACCAGCGGTTTCAATGAACACACATTTCTTGGTAGAATCATGCAGGACTGAAATTTTTGATGTTTTTCTTCTCCTCTCATGAGCCCAAACAAGTCTCTAAAAGCATGAGTTTGCAACTACTTTACTTTTGGAGAAAATTCAAAACATTCACTATTCAATAGAGCCCAATAGCAAAAATCAGGTTTTGAATGAAGAATCACATTTCTTGGTAAAATCATGCAGGATTGAAATTTTTGATGGTTTTTTACTCCTCTCAACAGCCCAAACAAGTTTCTAAAAGGATGAGTTTGCAACTACTTTACTTTTGGAGAAAATTCAAAACATTCATTATTCAATAGGGCCCAAACTATCAAACACCAGCGGTTTCAATGAACACACATTTCTTGGTAGAATCATGCAGGACTGAAATTTTTGATTTTTTTCTACTCCTCTCATGAGCCCAAACAAGTCTCTAAAAGCATGAGTTTGCAACTACTTTACTTTTGGAGAAAATTCAAAACATTCATTATTCAATAGAGCCCAATAGCAAAAACCAGCGTTTTGAATGAAGAATCACATTTCTTGGTAGAATCATGCAGGATTTAAATTTTTGATGGTTTTTTACTCCTCTCAACAGCCCAAACAAGTTTCTAAAAGGATGAGTTTGCAACTACTTTACTTTTGGAGAAAATTCAAAACATTCATTATTCAATAGGGCCCAAACTATCAAAAACCAGCGGTTTCAATGAACACACATTTCTTGGTAGAATCATGCAGGACTGAAATTTTTGATGTTTTTCTACTCCTCTCATGAGCCCAAACAAGTCTCTAAAAGCATGAGTTTGCAACTACTTTACTTTTGGAGAAAATTCAAAACATTCATTATTCAATAGAGCCCAATAGCAAAAACCAACGTTTTCAATGAAGAATCACATTTCTTGGTAGAATCATGCAGGATTGAAATTTTTGATGGTTTTTTACTCCTCTCAACAGCCCAAAAAAGTTTCTAAAAGGATGAGTTTGCAACTACTTTACTTTTGGAGAAAATTCAAAACATTCATTATTCAATAGGGCCCAAACTATCAAAAACCAGCGGTTTCAATGAACACACATTTCTTGGTAGAATCATGCAGGACTGAAATTTTTGATGTTTTTCTACTCCTCTCATGAGCCCAAACAAGTCTCTAAAAGCATGAGTTTGCATCTACTTTACTTTTGGAGAAAATTCAAAACATTCACTATTCAATAGAGCCCATTAGCAAAAATCAGGTTTTGAATGAAGAATCACATTTCTTGGTAAAATCATGCAGGATTGAAATTTTTGATGGTTTTTTACTCCTCTCAACAGCCCAAACAAGTTTCTAAAAGGATGAGTTTGCAACTACTTTACTTTTGGAGAAAATTCAAAACATTCATTATTCAATAGGGCCCAAACTATCAAAAACCAGCGGTTTGAATGAACACACATTTCTTGGTAGAATCATGCAGGACTGAAATTTTTGATGTTTTTCTACTCCTTTCATGAGCCCAAACAAGTCTCTAAAAGCATGAGTTTGCAACTACTTTACTTTTGGAGAAAACTCAAAACATTCACTATTCAATAGAGCCCAATAGCAAAAATCAGGTTTTGAATGAAGAATCACATTTCTTGGTAAAATCATGCAGGATTGAAATTTTTGATGGTTTTTTACTCCTCTCAACAGCCCAAACAAGTTTCTAAAAGGATGAGTTTGCAACTACTTTACTTTTGGAGAAAATTCAAAACATTCATTATTCAATAGGGCCCAAACTATCAAAAACCAGCGGTTTGAATGAACACACATTTCTTGGTAGAATCATGCAGGACTGAAATTTTTGATGTTTTTCTACTCCTCTCATGAGCCCAAACAAGTCTCTAAAAGCATGAGTTTGCAACTACTTTACTTTTGGAGAAAATTCAAAACATTCATGATTCAATAGAGCCCAATAGCAAAAACCAGCGTTTTGAATGAAGAATCACATTTCTTGGTAGAATCATGCAGGATTGAAATTTTTGATGGTTTTTTACTCCTCTCAACAGCCCAAACATGTTTCTAAAAGGATGAGTTTGCAACTACTTTACTTTTGGAGAAAATTCAAAACATTCATTATTCAATAGGGCCCAAACTATCAAAAACCAGCGGTTTGAATGAACACACATTTCTTGGTAGAATCATGCAGGACTGAAATTTTTGATGTTTTTCTACTCCTCTCATGAGCCCAAACAAGTCTCTAAAAGCATGAGTTTGCAACTACTTTACTTTTGGAGAAAATTCAAAACATTCACTATTCAATAGAGCCCAATAGCAAAAATCAGGTTTTGAATGAAGAATCACATTTCTTGGTAAAATCATGCAGGATTGAAATTTTTGATGGTTTTTTACTCCTCTCAACAGCCCAAACAAGTTTCTAAAAGGATGAGTTTGCAACTACTTTACTTTTGGAGAAAATTCAAAACATTCATTATTCAATAGGGCCCAAACTATCAAAAACCAGCGGTTTCAATGAACACACATTTCTTGGTAGAATCATGCAGGACTGAAATTTTTGATGTTTTTCTACTCCTCTCATGAGCCCAAACAAGTCTCTAAAAGCATGAGTTTGCAACTACTTTACTTTTGGAGAAAATTCAAAACATTCATTATTCAATAGAGCCCAATAGCAAAAACCAACGTTTTCAATGAAGAATCACATTTCTTGGTAGAATCATGCAGGATTGAAATTTTTGATGGTTTTTTACTCCTCTCAACAGCCCAAAAAAGTTTCTAAAAGGATGAGTTTGCAACTACTTTACTTTTGGAGAAAATTCAAAACATTCATTATTCAATAGGGCCCAAACTATCAAAAACCAGCGGTTTCAATGAACACACATTTCTTGGTAGAATCATGCAGGACTGAAATTTTTGATGTTTTTCTACTCCTCTCATGAGCCCAAACAAGTCTCTAAAAGCATGAGTTTGCATCTACTTTACTTTTGGAGAAAATTCAAAACATTCACTATTCAATAGAGCCCATTAGCAAAAATCAGGTTTTGAATGAAGAATCACATTTCTTGGTAAAATCATGCAGGATTGAAATTTTTGATGGTTTTTTACTCCTCTCAACAGCCCAAACAAGTTTCTAAAAGGATGAGTTTGCAACTACTTTACTTTTGGAGAAAATTCAAAACATTCATTATTCAATAGGGCCCAAACTATCAAAAACCAGCGGTTTGAATGAACACACATTTCTTGGTAGAATCATGCAGGACTGAAATTTTTGATGTTTTTCTACTCCTCTCATGAGCCCAAACAAGTCTCTAAAAGCATGAGTTTGCAACTACTTTACTTTTGGAGAAAACTCAAAACATTCACTATTCAATAGAGCCCAATAGCAAAAATCAGGTTTTGAATGAAGAATCACATTTCTTGGTAAAATCATGCAGGATTGAAATTTTTGATGGTTTTTTACTCCTCTCAACAGCCCAAACAAGTTTCTAAAAGGATGAGTTTGCAACTACTTTACTTTTGGAGAAAATTCAAAACATTCATTATTCAATAGGGCCCAAACTATCAAAAACCAGCGGTTTGAATGAACACACATTTCTTGGTAGAATCATGCAGGACTGAAATTTTTGATGTTTTTCTACTCCTCTCATGAGCCCAAACAAGTCTCTAAAAGCATGAGTTTGCAACTACTTTACTTTTGGAGAAAATTCAAAACATTCATGATTCAATAGAGCCCAATAGCAAAAACCAGCGTTTTGAATGAAGAATCACATTTCTTGGTAGAATCATGCAGGATTGAAATTTTTGATGGTTTTTTACTCCTCTCAACAGCCCAAACATGTTTCTAAAAGGATGAGTTTGCAACTACTTTACTTTTGGAGAAAATTCAAAACATTCATTATTCAATAGGGCCCAAACTATCAAAAACCAGCGGTTTGAATGAACACACATTTCTTGGTAGAATCATGCAGGACTGAAATTTTTGATGTTTTTCTACTCCTCTCATGAGCCCAAACAAGTCTCTAAAAGCATGAGTTTGCAACTACTTTACTTTTGGAGAAAATTCAAAACATTCACTATTCAATAGAGCCCAATAGCAAAAATCAGGTTTTGAATGAAGAATCACATTTCTTGGTAAAATCATGCAGGATTGAAATTTTTGATGGTTTTTTACTCCTCTCAACAGCCCAAACAAGTTTCTAAAAGGATGAGTTTGCAACTACTTTACTTTTGGAGAAAATTCAAAACATTCATTATTCAATAGGGCCCAAACTATCAAAAACCAGCGGTTTCAATGAACACACATTTCTTGGTAGAATCATGCAGGACTGAAATTTTTGATGTTTTTCTACTCCTCTCATGAGCCCAAACAAGACTCTAAAAGCATGAGTTTGCAACTACTTTACTTTTGGAGAAAATTCAAAACATTCATTATTCAATAGAGCCCAATAGCAAAAACCAGCGTTTTGAATGAAGAATCACATTTCTTGGTAGAATCATGCAGGATTGAAATTTTTGATGGTTTTTTACTCCTCTCAACAGCCCAAACAAGTTTCTAAAAGGATGAGTTTGCAACTAATTTACTTTTGGAGAAAATTCAAAACATTCATTATTCAATAGGGCCCAAACTATCAAAAACCAGAGGTTTGAATGAACACACATTTCTTGGTAGAATCATGCAGGACTGAAATTTTTGATGTTTTTCTACTCCTCTCATGAGCCCAAACAAGTCTCTAAAAGCATGAGTTTGCATCTACTTTACTTTTGGAGAAAATTCAAAACATTCACTATTCAATAGAGCCCATTAGCAAAAATCAGGTTTTGAATGAAGAATCACATTTCTTGGTAAAATCATGCAGGATTGAAATTTTTGATGGTTTTTTACTCCTCTCAACAGCCCAAACAAGTTTCTAAAAGGATGAGTTTGCAACTACTTTACTTTTGGAGAAAATTCAAAACATTCATTATTCAATAGGGCCCAAACTATCAAAAACCAGCGGTTTGAATGAACACACATTTCTTGGTAGAATCATGCAGGACTGAAATTTTTGATGTTTTTCTACTCCTCTCATGAGCCCAAACAAGTCTCTAAAAGCATGAGTTTGCAACTACTTTACTTTTGGAGAAAATTCAAAACATTCATGATTCAATAGAGCCCAATAGCAAAAACCAGCGTTTTGAATGAAGAATCACATTTCTTGGTAGAATCATGCAGGATTGAAATTTTTGATGGTTTTTTACTCCTCTCAGCAGCCCAAACATGTTTCTAAAAGGATGAGTTTGCAACTACTTTACTTTTGGAGAAAATTCAAAACATTCATTATTCAATAGGGCCCAAACTATCAAAAACCAGCGGTTTGAATGAACACACATTTCTTGGTAGAATCATGCAGGACTGAAATTTTTGATGTTTTTCTACTCCTCTCATGAGCCCAAACAAGTCTCTAAAAGCATGAGTTTGCAACTACTTTACTTTTGGAGAAAATTCAAAACATTCACTATTCAATAGAGCCCAATAGCAAAAATCAGGTTTTGAATGAAGAATCACATTTCTTGGTAAAATCATGCAGGATTGAAATTTTTGATGGTTTTTTACTCCTCTCAACAGCCCAAACAAGTTTCTAAAAGGATGAGTTTGCAACTACTTTACTTTTGGAGAAAATTCAAAACATTCATTATTCAATAGGGCCCAAACTATCAAAAACCAGCGGTTTCAATGAACACACATTTCTTGGTAGAATCATGCAGGACTGAAATTTTTGATGTTTTTCTACTCCTCTCATGAGCCCAAACAAGTCTCTAAAAGCATGAGTTTGCATCTACTTTACTTTTGGAGAAAATTCAAAACATTCACTATTCAATAGAGCCCATTAGCAAAAATCAGGTTTTGAATGAAGAATCACATTTCTTGGTAAAATCATGCAGGATTGAAATTTTTGATGGTTTTTTACTCCTCTCAACAGCCCAAACAAGTTTCTAAAAGGATGAGTTTGCAACTACTTTACTTTTGGAGAAAATTCAAAACATTCATTATTCAATAGGGCCCAAACTATCAAAAACCAGCGGTTTGAATGAACACACATTTCTTGGTAGAATCATGCAGGACTGAAATTTTTGATGTTTTTCTACTCCTCTCATGAGCCCAAACAAGTCTCTAAAAGCATGAGTTTGCAACTACTTTACTTTTGGAGAAAACTCAAAACATTCACTATTCAATAGAGCCCAATAGCAAAAATCAGGTTTTGAATGAAGAATCACATTTCTTGGTAAAATCATGCAGGATTGAAATTTTTGATGGTTTTTTACTCCTCTCAACAGCCCAAACAAGTTTCTAAAAGGATGAGTTTGCAACTACTTTACTTTTGGAGAAAATTCAAAACATTCATTATTCAATAGGGCCCAAACTATCAAAAACCAGCGGTTTGAATGAACACACATTTCTTGGTAGAATCATGCAGGACTGAAATTTTTGATGTTTTTCTACTCCTCTCATGAGCCCAAACAAGTCTCTAAAAGCATGAGTTTGCAACTACTTTACTTTTGGAGAAAATTCAAAACATTCATGATTCAATAGAGCCCAATAGCAAAAACCAGCGTTTTGAATGAAGAATCACATTTCTTGGTAGAATCATGCAGGATTGAAATTTTTGATGGTTTTTTACTCCTCTCAACAGCCCAAACATGTTTCTAAAAGGATGAGTTTGCAACTACTTTACTTTTGGAGAAAATTCAAAACATTCATTATTCAATAGGGCCCAAACTATCAAAAACCAGCGGTTTCAATGAACACACATTTCTTGGTAGAATCATGCAGGACTGAAATTTTTGATGTTTTTCTACTCCTCTCATGAGCCCAAACAAGTCTCTAAAAGCATGAGTTTGCAACTACTTTACTTTTGGAGAAAATTCAAAACATTCACTATTCAATAGAGCCCAATAGCAAAAATCAGGTTTTGAATGAAGAATCACATTTCTTGGTAAAATCATGCAGGATTGAAATTTTTGATGGTTTTTTACTCCTCTCAACAGCCCAAACAAGTTTCTAAAAGGATGAGTTTGCAACTACTTTACTTTTGGAGAAAATTCAAAACATTCATTATTCAATAGGGCCCAAACTATCAAAAACCAGCGGTTTCAATGAACACACATTTCTTGGTAGAATCATGCAGGACTGAAATTTTTGATGTTTTTCTACTCCTCTCATGAGCCCAAACAAGTCTCTAAAAGCATGAGTTTGCAACTACTTTACTTTTGGAGAAAATTCAAAACATTCATTATTCAATAGAGCCCAATAGCAAAAACCAGCGTTTTGAATGAAGAATCACATTTCTTGGTAGAATCATGCAGGATTGAAATTTTTGATGGTTTTTTACTCCACTCAACAGCCCAAACAAGTTTCTAAAAGGATGAGTTTGCAACTACTTTACTTTTGGAGAAAATTCAAAACATTCATTATTCAATAGGGCCCAAACTATCAAAAACCAGCGGTTTGAATGAACACACATTTCTTGGTAGAATCATGCAGGACTGAAATTTTTGATGTTTTTCTACTCCTCTCATGAGCCCAAACAAGTCTCTAAAAGCATGAGTTTGCAACTACTTTACTTTTGGAGAAAATTCAAAACATTCATTATTCAATAGAGCCCAATAGCAAAAACCAGCGTTTTGAATGAAGAATCACATTTCTTGGTAGAATCATGCAGGATTGAAATTTTTGATGGTTTTTTACTCCTCTCAACGGCCCAAAAAAAGTTTCTAAAATGATGAGTTTGCAACTACTTTACTTTTGAAGAAAATTCAAAACATTCATTATTCAATAGAGCCCAATAGCAAAAACCAGCGTTTTGAATGAAGAATCACATTTCTTGGTAGAATCATGCAGGATTGAAATTTTTGATGGTTTTTTACTCCTCTCAACAGCCCAAACAAGTTTCTAAAAGGATGAGTTTGCAACTACTTTACTTTTGGAGAAAATTCAAAACATTCATTATTCAATAGGGCCCAAACTATCAAAAACCAGTGGTTTCAATGAACACACATTTCTTGGTAGAATCATGCAGGACTGAAATTTTTGATGTTTTTCTACTCCTCTCATGAGCCCAAACAAGTCTCTAACAGCATGAGTTTGCAACTACTTTACTTTTGGAGAAAATTCAAAACATTCACTATTCAATAGAGCCCAATAGCAAAAATCAGGTTTTGAATGAAGAATCACATTTCTTGGTAGAATCATGCAGGATTGAAATTTTTGATGGTTTTTTACTCCTCTCAACAGCCCAAACAAGTTTCTAAAAGGATGAGTTTGCAACTACTTTACTTTTGGAGAAAATTCAAAACATTCATTATTCAATAGGGCCCAAACTATCAAAAACCAGCGGTTTCAATGAACACACATTTCTTGGTAGAATCATGCAGGACTGAAATTTTTGATGTTTTTCTTCTCCTCTCATGAGCCCAAACAAGTCTCTAAAAGCATGAGTTTGCAACTACTTTACTTTTGGAGAAAATTCAAAACATTCACTATTCAATAGAGCCCAATAGCAAAAATCAGGTTTTGAATGAAGAATCACATTTCTTGGTAAAATCATGCAGGATTGAAATTTTTGATGGTTTTTTACTCCTCTCAACAGCCCAAACAAGTTTCTAAAAGGATGAGTTTGCAACTACTTTACTTTTGGAGAAAATTCAAAACATTCATTATTCAATAGGGCCCAAACTATCAAACACCAGCGGTTTCAATGAACACACATTTCTTGGTAGAATCATGCAGGACTGAAATTTTTGATTTTTTTCTACTCCTCTCATGAGCCCAAACAAGTCTCTAAAAGCATGAGTTTGCAACTACTTTACTTTTGGAGAAAATTCAAAACATTCATTATTCAATAGAGCCCAATAGCAAAAACCAGCGTTTTGAATGAAGAATCACATTTCTTGGTAGAATCATGCAGGATTTAAATTTTTGATGGTTTTTTACTCCTCTCAACAGCCCAAACAAGTTTCTAAAAGGATGAGTTTGCAACTACTTTACTTTTGGAGAAAATTCAAAACATTCATTATTCAATAGGGCCCAAACTATCAAAAACCAGCGGTTTCAATGAACACACATTTCTTGGTAGAATCATGCAGGACTGAAATTTTTGATGTTTTCTACTCCTCTCATGAGCCCAAACAAGTCTCTAAAAGCATGAGTTTGCAACTACTTTACTTTTGGAGAAAATTCAAAACATTCATTATTCAATAGAGCCCAATAGCAAAAACCAGCGTTTTCAATGAAGAATCACATTTCTTGGTAGAATCATGCAGGATTGAAATTTTTGATGGTTTTTTACTCCTCTCAACAGCCCAAAAAAGTTTCTAAAAGGATGAGTTTGCAACTACTTTACTTTTGGAGAAAATTCAAAACATTCATTATTCAATAGGGCCCAAACTATCAAAAACCAGCGGTTTGAATGAACACACATTTCTTGGTAGAATCATGCAGGACTGAAATTTTTGATGTTTTTCTACTCCTCTCATGAGCCCAAACAAGTCTCTAAAAGCATGAGTTTGCAACTACTTTACTTTTGGAGAAAATTCAAAACATTCACTATTCAATAGAGCCCAATAGCAAAAACCAGCGTTTTGAATGAAGAATCACATTTCTTGGTAGAATCATGCAGGATTGAAATTTTTGATGGTTTTTTACTCCTCTCAACAGCCCAAACAAGTTTCTAAAAGGATGAGTTTGCAACTAATTTACTTTTGGAGAAAATTCAAAACATTCATTATTCAATAGGGCCCAAACTATCAAAAACCAGAGGTTTGAATGAACACACATTTCTTGGTAGAATCATGCAGGACTGAAATTTTTGATGTTTTTCTACTCCTCTCATGAGCCCAAACAAGTCTCTAAAAGCATGAGTTTGCATCTACTTTACTTTTGGAGAAAATTCAAAACATTCACTATTCAATAGAGCCCATTAGCAAAAATCAGGTTTTGAATGAAGAATCACATTTCTTGGTAAAATCATGCAGGATTGAAATTTTTGATGGTTTTTTACTCCTCTCAACAGCCCAAACAAGTTTCTAAAAGGATGAGTTTGCAACTACTTTACTTTTGGAGAAAATTCAAAACATTCATTATTCAATAGGGCCCAAACTATCAAAAACCAGCGGTTTGAATGAACACACATTTCTTGGTAGAATCATGCAGGACTGAAATTTTTGATGTTTTTCTACTCCTCTCATGAGCCCAAACAAGTCTCTAAAAGCATGAGTTTGCAACTACTTTACTTTTGGAGAAAATTCAAAACATTCACTATTCAATAGAGCCCAATAGCAAAAATCAGGTTTTGAATGAAGAATCACATTTCTTGGTAAAATCATGCAGGATTGAAATTTTTGATGGTTTTTTACTCCTCTCAACAGCCCAAACAAGTTTCTAAAAGGATGAGTTTGCAACTACTTTACTTTTGGAGAAAATTCAAAACATTCATTATTCAATAGGGCCCAAACTATCAAAAACCAGCGGTTTGAATGAACACACATTTCTTGGTAGAATCATGCAGGACTGAAATTTTTGATGTTTTTCTACTCCTCTCATGAGCCCAAACAAGTCTCTAAAAGCATGAGTTTGCAACTACTTTACTTTTGGAGAAAATTCAAAACATTCATGATTCAATAGAGCCCAATAGCAAAAACCAGCGTTTTGAATGAAGAATCACATTTCTTGGTAGAATCATGCAGGATTGAAATTTTTGATGGTTTTTTACTCCTCTCAACAGCCCAAACATGTTTCTAAAAGGATGAGTTTGCAACTACTTTACTTTTGGAGAAAATTCAAAACATTCATTATTCAATAGGGCCCAAACTATCAAAAACCAGCGGTTTGAATGAACACACATTTCTTGGTAGAATCATGCAGGACTGAAATTTTTGATGTTTTTCTACTCCTCTCATGAGCCCAAACAAGTCTCTAAAAGCATGAGTTTGCAACTACTTTACTTTTGGAGAAAATTCAAAACATTCACTATTCAATAGAGCCCAATAGCAAAAATCAGGTTTTGAATGAAGAATCACATTTCTTGGTAAAATCATGCAGGATTGAAATTTTTGATGGTTTTTTACTCCTCTCAACAGCCCAAACAAGTTTCTAAAAGGATGAGTTTGCAACTACTTTACTTTTGGAGAAAATTCAAAACATTCATTATTCAATAGGGCCCAAACTATCAAAAACCAGCGGTTTCAATGAACACACATTTCTTGGTAGAATCATGCAGGACTGAAATTTTTGATGTTTTTCTACTCCTCTCATGAGCCCAAACAAGACTCTAAAAGCATGAGTTTGCAACTACTTTACTTTTGGAGAAAATTCAAAACATTCATTATTCAATAGAGCCCAATAGCAAAAACCAGCGTTTTGAATGAAGAATCACATTTCTTGGTAGAATCATGCAGGATTGAAATTTTTGATGGTTTTTTACTCCTCTCAACAGCCCAAACAAGTTTCTAAAAGGATGAGTTTGCAACTAATTTACTTTTGGAGAAAATTCAAAACATTCATTATTCAATAGGGCCCAAACTATCAAAAACCAGAGGTTTGAATGAACACACATTTCTTGGTAGAATCATGCAGGACTGAAATTTTTGATGTTTTTCTACTCCTCTCATGAGCCCAAACAAGTCTCTAAAAGCATGAGTTTGCATCTACTTTACTTTTGGAGAAAATTCAAAACATTCACTATTCAATAGAGCCCATTAGCAAAAATCAGGTTTTGAATGAAGAATCACATTTCTTGGTAAAATCATGCAGGATTGAAATTTTTGATGGTTTTTTACTCCTTTCAACAGCCCAAACAAGTTTCTAAAAGGATGAGTTTGCAACTACTTTACTTTTGGAGAAAATTCAAAACATTCATTATTCAATAGGGCCCAAACTATCAAAAACCAGCGGTTTGAATGAACACACATTTCTTGGTAGAATCATGCAGGACTGAAATTTTTGATGTTTTTCTACTCCTCTCATGAGCCCAAACAAGTCTCTAAAAGCATGAGTTTGCAACTACTTTACTTTTGGAGAAAACTCAAAACATTCACTATTCAATAGAGCCCAATAGCAAAAATCAGGTTTTGAATGAAGAATCACATTTCTTGGTAAAATCATGCAGGATTGAAATTTTTGATGGTTTTTTACTCCTCTCAACAGCCCAAACAAGTTTCTAAAAGGATGAGTTTGCAACTACTTTACTTTTGGAGAAAATTCAAAACATTCATTATTCAATAGGGCCCAAACTATCAAAAACCAGCGGTTTGAATGAACACACATTTCTTGGTAGAATCATGCAGGACTGAAATTTTTGATGTTTTTCTACTCCTCTCATGAGCCCAAACAAGTCTCTAAAAGCATGAGTTTGCAACTACTTTACTTTTGGAGAAAATTCAAAACATTCATGATTCAATAGAGCCCAATAGCAAAAACCAGCGTTTTGAATGAAGAATCACATTTCTTGGTAGAATCATGCAGGATTGAAATTTTTGATGGTTTTTTACTCCTCTCAACAGCCCAAACATGTTTCTAAAAGGATGAGTTTGCAACTACTTTACTTTTGGAGAAAATTCAAAACATTCATTATTCAATAGGGCCCAAACTATCAAAAACCAGCGGTTTGAATGAACACACATTTCTTGGTAGAATCATGCAGGACTGAAATTTTTGATGTTTTTCTACTCCTCTCATGAGCCCAAACAAGTCTCTAAAAGCATGAGTTTGCAACTACTTTACTTTTGGAGAAAATTCAAAACATTCACTATTCAATAGAGCCCAATAGCAAAAATCAGGTTTTGAATGAAGAATCACATTTCTTGGTAAAATCATGCAGGATTGAAATTTTTGATGGTTTTTTACTCCTCTCAACAGCCCAAACAAGTTTCTAAAAGGATGAGTTTGCAACTACTTTACTTTTGGAGAAAATTCAAAACATTCATTATTCAATAGGGCCCAAACTATCAAAAACCAGCGGTTTCAATGAACACACATTTCTTGGTAGAATCATGCAGGACTGAAATTTTTGATGTTTTTCTACTCCTCTCATGAGCCCAAACAAGTCTCTAAAAGCATGAGTTTGCAACTACTTTACTTTTGGAGAAAATTCAAAACATTCATTATTCAATAGAGCCCAATAGCAAAAACCAGCGTTTTGAATGAAGAATCACATTTCTTGGTAGAATCATGCAGGATTGAAATTTTTGATGGTTTTTTACTCCTCTCAACAGCCCAAACAAGTTTCTAAAAGGATGAGTTTGCAACTACTTTACTTTTGGAGAAAATTCAAAACATTCATTATTCAATAGGGCCCAAACTATCAAAAACCAGCGGTTTCAATGAACACACATTTCTTGGTAGAATCATGCAGGACTGAAATTTTTGATGTTTTTCTACTCCTCTCATGAGCCCAAACAAGTCTCTAAAAGCATGAGTTTGCAACTACTTTACTTTTGGAGAAAATTCAAAACATTCATTATTCAATAGAGCCCAATAGCAAAAACCAGCGTTTTGAATGAAGAATCACATTTCTTGGTAGAATCATGCAGGATTGAAATTTTTGATGGTTTTTTACTCCTCTCAACAGCCCAAAAAAAGTTTCTAAAATGATGAGTTTGCAACTACTTTACTTTTGGAGAAAATTCAAAACATTCATTATTCAATAGAGCCCAATAGCAAAAACCAGCGTTTTGAATGAAGAATCACATTTCTTGGTAGAATCATGCAGGATTGAAATTTTTGATGGTTTTTTACTCCTCTCAACAGCCCAAACAAGTTTCTAAAAGGATGAGTTTGCAACTACTTTACTTTTGGAGAAAATTCAAAACATTCATTATTCAATAGGGCCCAAACTATCAAAAACCAGCGGTTTGAATGAACACACATTTCTTGGTAGAATCATGCAGGACTGAAATTTTTGATGTTTTTCTACTCCTCTCATGAGCCCAAACAAGTCTCTAAAAGCATGAGTTTGCAACTACTTTACTTTTGGAGAAAATTCAAAACATTCACTATTCAATAGAGCCCAATAGCAAAAATCAGGTTTTGAATGAAGAATCACATTTCTTGGTAAAATCATGCAGGATTGAAATTTTTGATGGTTTTTTACTCCTCTCAACAGCCCAAACAAGTTTCTAAAAGGATGAGTTTGCAACTACTTTACTTTTGGAGAAAATTCAAAACATTCATTATTCAATAGGGCCCAAACTATCAAAAACCAGCGGTTTCAATGAACACACATTTCTTGGTAGAATCATGCAGGACTGAAATTTTTGATGTTTTTCTACTCCTCTCATGAGCCCAAACAAGTCTCTAAAAGCATGAGTTTGCAACTACTTTACTTTTGGAGAAAATTCAAAACATTCATTATTCAATAGAGCCCAATAGCAAAAACCAGCGTTTTGAATGAAGAATCACATTTCTTGGTAGAATCATGCAGGATTGAAATTTTTGATGGTTTTTTACTCCTCTCAACAGCCCAAAAAAAGTTTCTAAAATGATGAGTTTGCAACTACTTTACTTTTGGAGAAAATTCAAAACATTCATTATTCAATAGAGCCCAATAGCAAAAACCAGCGTTTTGAATGAAGAATCACATTTCTTGGTAGAATCATGCAGGATTGAAATTTTTGATGGTTTTTTACTCCTCTCAACAGCCCAAACAAGTTTCTAAAAGGATGAGTTTGCAACTACTTTACTTTTGGAGAAAATTCAAAACATTCATTATTCAATAGGGCCCAAACTATCAAAAACCAGCGGTTTGAATGAACACACATTTCTTGGTAGAATCATGCAGGACTGAAATTTTTGATGTTTTTCTACTCCTCTCATGAGCCCAAACAAGTCTCTAAAAGCATGAGTTTGCAACTACTTTACTCTTGGAGAAAATTCAAAACATTCACTATTCAATAGAGCCCAATAGCAAAAATCAGGTTTTGAATGAAGAATCACATTTCTTGGTAAAATCATGCAGGATTGAAATTTTTGATGGTTTTTTACTCCTCTCAACAGCCCAAACAAGTTTCTAAAAGGATGAGTTTGCAACTACTTTACTTTTGGAGAAAATTCAAAACATTCATTATTCAATAGGGCCCAAACTATCAAAAACCAGTGGTTTCAATGAACACACATTTCTTGGTAGAATCATGCAGGACTGAAATTTTTGATGTTTTTCTACTCCTCTCATGAGCCCAAACAAGTCTCTAAAAGCATGAGTTTGCAACTACTTTACTTTTGGAGAAAATTCAAAACATTCACTATTCAATAGAGCCCAATAGCAAAAATCAGGTTTTGAATGAAGAATCACATTTCTTGGTAAAATCATGCAGGATTGAAATTTTTGATGGTTTTTTACTCCTCTCAACAGCCCAAACAAGTTTCTAAAAGGATGAGTTTGCAACTACTTTACTTTTGGAGAAAATTCAAAACATTCATTATTCAATAGGGCCCAAACTATCAAAAACCAGCGGTTTCAATGAACACACATTTCTTGGTAGAATCATGCAGGACTGAAATTTTTGATGTTTTTCTACTCCTCTCATGAGCCCAAACAAGTCTCTAAAAGCATGAGTTTGCATCTACTTTACTTTTGGAGAAAATTCAAAACATTCACTATTCAATAGAGCCCATTAGCAAAAATCAGGTTTTGAATGAAGAATCACATTTCTTGGTAAAATCATGCAGGATTGAAATTTTTGATGGTTTTTTACTCCTCTCAACAGCCCAAACAAGTTTCTAAAAGGATGAGTTTGCAACTACTTTACTTTTGGAGAAAATTCAAAACATTCATTATTCAATAGGGCCCAAACTATCAAAAACCAGCAGTTTGAATGAACACACATTTCTTGGTAGAATCATGCAGGACTGAAATTTTTGATGTTTTTCTACTCCTCTCATGAGCCCAAACAAGTCTCTAAAAGCATGAGTTTGCAACTACTTTACTTTTGGAGAAAACTCAAAACATTCACTATTCAATAGAGCCCAATAGCAAAAATCAGGTTTTGAATGAAGAATCACATTTCTTGGTAAAATCATGCAGGATTGAAATTTTTGATGGTTTTTTACTCCTCTCAACAGCCCAAACAAGTTTCTAAAAGGATGAGTTTGCAACTACTTTACTTTTGGAGAAAATTCAAAACATTCATTATTCAATAGGGCCCAAACTATCAAAAACCAGCGGTTTGAATGAACACACATTTCTTGGTAGAATCATGCAGGACTGAAATTTTTGATGTTTTTCTACTCCTCTCATGAGCCCAAACAAGTCTCTAAAAGCATGAGTTTGCAACTACTTTACTTTTGGAGAAAATTCAAAACATTCATGATTCAATAGAGCCCAATAGCAAAAACCAGCGTTTTGAATGAAGAATCACATTTCTTGGTAGAATCATGCAGGATTGAAATTTTTGATGGTTTTTTACTCCTCTCAACAGCCCAAACATGTTTCTAAAAGGATGAGTTTGCAACTACTTTACTTTTGGAGAAAATTCAAAACATTCATTATTCAATAGGGCCCAAACTATCAAAAACCAGCGGTTTCAATGAACACACATTTCTTGGTAGAATCATGCAGGACTGAAATTTTTGATGTTTTTCTACTCCTCTCATGAGCCCAAACAAGTCTCTAAAAGCATGAGTTTGCAACTACTTTACTTTTGGAGAAAATTCAAAACATTCACTATTCAATAGAGCCCAATAGCAAAAATCAGGTTTTGAATGAAGAATCACATTTCTTGGTAAAATCATGCAGGATTGAAATTTTTGATGGTTTTTTACTCCTCTCAACAGCCCAAACAAGTTTCTAAAAGGATGAGTTTGCAACTACTTTACTTTTGGAGAAAATTCAAAACATTCATTATTCAATAGGGCCCAAACTATCAAAAACCAGCGGTTTCAATGAACACACATTTCTTGGTAGAATCATGCAGGACTGAAATTTTTGATGTTTTTCTACTCCTCTCATGAGCCCAAACAAGTCTCTAAAAGCATGAGTTTGCAACTACTTTACTTTTGGAGAAAATTCAAAACATTCATTATTCAATAGAGCCCAATAGCAAAAACCAGCGTTTTGAATGAAGAATCACATTTCTTGGTAGAATCATGCAGGATTGAAATTTTTGATGGTTTTTTACTCCACTCAACAGCCCAAACAAGTTTCTAAAAGGATGAGTTTGCAACTACTTTACTTTTGGAGAAAATTCAAAACATTCATTATTCAATAGGGCCCAAACTATCAAAAACCAGCGGTTTCAATGAACACACATTTCTTGGTAGAATCATGCAGGACTGAAATTTTTGATGTTTTTCTACTCCTCTCATGAGCCCAAACAAGTCTCTAAAAGCATGAGTTTGCAACTACTTTACTTTTGGAGAAAATTCAAAACATTCATTATTCAATAGAGCCCAATAGCAAAAACCAGCGTTTTAAATGAAGAATCACATTTCTTGGTAGAATCATGCAGGATTGAAATTTTTGATGGTTTTTTACTCCTCTCAACAGCCCAAAAAAAGTTTCTAAAATGATGAGTTTGCAACTACTTTACTTTTGGAGAAAATTCAAAACATTCATTATTCAATAGAGCCCAATAGCAAAAACCAGCGTTTTGAATGAAGAATCACATTTCTTGGTAGAATCATGCAGGATTGAAATTTTTGATGGTTTTTTACTCCTCTCAACAGCCCAAACAAGTTTCTAAAAGGATGAGTTTGCAACTACTTTACTTTTGGAGAAAATTCAAAACATTCATTATTCAATAGGGCCCAAACTATCAAAAACCAGTGGTTTCAATGAACACACATTTCTTGGTAGAATCATGCAGGACTGAAATTTTTGATGTTTTTCTACTCCTCTCATGAGCCCAAACAAGTCTCTAACAGCATGAGTTTGCAACTACTTTATTTTTGGAGAAAATTCAAAACATTCACTATTCAATAGAGCCCAATAGCAAAAATCAGGTTTTGAATGAAGAATCACATTTCTTGGTAGAATCATGCAGGATTGAAATTTTTGATGGTTTTTTACTCCTCTCAACAGCCCAAACAAGTTTCTAAAAGGATGAGTTTGCAACTACTTTACTTTTGGAGAAAATTCAAAACATTCATTATTCAATAGGGCCCAAACTATCAAAAACCAGCGGTTTCAATGAACACACATTTCTTGGTAGAATCATGCAGGACTGAAATTTTTGATGTTTTTCTTCTCCTCTCATGAGCCCAAACAAGTCTCTAAAAGCATGAGTTTGCAACTACTTTACTTTTGGAGAAAATTCAAAACATTCACTATTCAATAGAGCCCAATAGCAAAAATCAGGTTTTGAATGAAGAATCACATTTCTTGGTAAAATCATGCAGGATTGAAATTTTTGATGGTTTTTTACTCCTCTCAACAGCCCAAACAAGTTTCTAAAAGGATGAGTTTGCAACTACTTTACTTTTGGAGAAAATTCAAAACATTCATTATTCAATAGGGCCCAAACTATCAAACACCAGCGGTTTCAATGAACACACATTTCTTGGTAGAATCATGCAGGACTGAAATTTTTGATTTTTTTCTACTCCTCTCATGAGCCCAAACAAGTCTCTAAAAGCATGAGTTTGCAACTACTTTACTTTTGGAGAAAATTCAAAACATTCATTATTCAATAGAGCCCAATAGCAAAAACCAGCGTTTTGAATGAAGAATCACATTTCTTGGTAGAATCATGCAGGATTTAACCCTCCGTCAGGCGCAATATAGATTCTCCTCAGTTCATGCGCAATGTGCCTGACAAGCACAGGTCAGAAAACCACCTATAGTAGCTACATATTTCAATTTCAGGACTATAGAAGTAGTCAGTGACCTTCATAGGAATGTATTAAAAGAGATTACACCAAATCAGATGCAAAAAAAAACATTTATTAACCATAAACTTATTAAAACTAAAAGTACCACTTTTCGGTAGTACCGCCAAATAGGCTCCAGTTATCTTTACTTAACTATGGCTTAAATATAAAATTATGGAAAAAAACTTAAAGGATATTGCACTTAGATGTTACTTAATTATTTTCTACTCATCTTCAGTGGTTTCAATTGCAGCAGAAGCAGCACAGGTACACTTAGAAAAGCAAGGCTGGCAGACAAAAGTTGCATGGGAAAGGCAGATTGATTCTTTACATATTTTGCAGTCATATTTAGAAAGCCTTCTGAAACCAGATACAAATGAGCAGGTAGTACAACTGCGTCTTTTAGAAGGTGGTTGAGTCGGTGTTTGTTCTGGAACGTCCTTGGGACGATATCTCTTCAACCGGTGTTGCAGGGCAAGGGGCATTCCAACCGTCTTTGTACTTCTTAGGCTTAGCTCTCCACTCACCAGTTCCTTAGCCAATTGTTTTAGGTACATTCTTCTGCGCATTTGTTTAAGTTCATTACCGAGGTAAATTACTTGTGAGTTGATGCCACCCACATTCAGCATTGTAAAGAAGATTACCATCGGCCAGCGTTTGGTATTTCGACTTACATTGAAATTGCCACACATTTGGTCAGCAGTGTCAACGCCGCTTTTGGTCAAATTATAAAAAGTTATGATTTCTGGTTTCCTTAGCTCCCCAGACTCTGGATCAATGGTGTAATCATTATGTAATGAAGAGACCAAAATCACATTTTTCTTATCGCGTGGGATGTAAGAAACTAAAATCTTTCCATTACTGAACCCAAACATAGTGCTATACTGTTGTTTGCCTTTTGTATATAGAAAATCTGACGGCAACTGCCTTTTGTTTTTTCTAACAGTTCCCACATATGACAGCTTTTTCGTTTTTAAAAAATCAATCAGATCAAAGTCAGTAAACCAGTTGTCAGCAGTGATATTTCGACCAGATCCAAACATTGGTTCAGCAATTCTCTTTACCACATCACTAGGCTTGTTGCTCACATTGAAAGGACCTGGTGTCTGTCTTCCACAATAAACTTCCATGTTCATAGTGTACATCATCCTTGCATCAACCATGGCAAAAATTTTAATTCCATATTTGTTTGGCTTTGATGGTATATATTGCCGAAAACCACATCTTCCACGGAAACCTAAAAGCATCTCATCAATAGTGAGGTTTTGCCCCGGGCAATAGCTTTTTTGACAATTCATAATAAATTGTTGAAATATGTCCCGAATTGGTGCAAGCCGGTCATAACCTTTTTGTTCTGTCCGGGTACTTCGATCATCGAAACGGAGGCAACGGATCAGGACTTTGAATCGTTTCAGATTCATCACAAGGCTGAATTTTTCGATGCCATCACCGTCTGTCCCCCACAGCTCCTCCAAACTTTGCCTATTTGCTCTGAAAGCACCAGCTAGGTATAACAAGCCAATAAATGCCTTGAGTTCAATCACATCAGTGTTTTTGATGTCCCTCTCTCTGGAGAATTGCTCTTTGATTGTGTCAATATACTGGTTAGTGAACCGAACAATAGTTTCCAACATGCTATCTGTAATTAGATTACTCCAACATTCCACTGCAGTTTTAGCTTTTCTAGCACTTCCAATAACTCCAGGAAGGTGTGTAATAATATAGTGGGATTCTCTGCGCTGTTTGTTCTTGGGTGCCTTTTTGTTCCACTTTGTATTTTTATCTTTGCCCAAATAATAAGCTAGATCTGTGTCTGTTTCCTCTGTATCAGTGTCATCACCATCCTGCTCTGTTCCAGAATCAGTGTTACATTCTGCTACCTCATCTTCAGATGAAATGTCACTAGATTCCTCTAAATCCTCAGTTACTGTTGGTTCTTCCTCATCATCTTCTAACAAAAAAATCTTCATTTCTTCTAAATGAAGGGGTTTAGATGAATCATACTGTTTTCTGGCCATTGCAGCAGAAAATCTGAAGCAAGAGAGAAAGAGTATGTGTTAGGGCGCAATGTGCCTTAGAAGCCACCCTCCTTTTGTCTAAGAAAACAGTACTTATGTACACTAACTTAGCATTAATCCTTCATAAAACAAGCTAAATACACAATCGTGATGAATAAAAAAAGAAAATACTAACCTTTCAATTTGTGTTGAAATCAGGCGCAATGTGCCTGAAGAAGCCAAAGTGTTGATATCTGCTCACTAGAAGGTCTGCTGAGTCACTGTGATATCAGGTTTCACAGAGCCTGTAGAGTCAAGAGATAACTAGGAGGGGTGGGGTTTTCTGATAAGTGGGCAAGGAGAGAGAAGTGAAACTAATTACTGTGTGCCTGTCAGATCTATTGCGCCTGACGGAGGGTTAAATTTTTGATGGTTTTTTACTCCTCTCAACAGCCCAAACAAGTTTCTAAAAGGATGAGTTTGCAACTACTTTACTTTTGGAGAAAATTCAAAACATTCATTATTCAATAGGGCCCAAACTATCAAAAACCAGCGGTTTCAATGAACACACATTTCTTGGTAGAATCATGCAGGACTGAAATTTTTGATGTTTTCTACTCCTCTCATGAGCCCAAACAAGTCTCTAAAAGCATGAGTTTGCAACTACTTTACTTTTGGAGAAAATTCAAAACATTCATTATTCAATAGAGCCCAATAGCAAAAACCAGCGTTTTCAATGAAGAATCACATTTCTTGGTAGAATCATGCAGGATTGAAATTTTTGATGGTTTTTTACTCCTCTCAACAGCCCAAAAAAGTTTCTAAAAGGATGAGTTTGCAACTACTTTACTTTTGGAGAAAATTCAAAACATTCATTATTCAATAGGGCCCAAACTATCAAAAACCAGCGGTTTGAATGAACACACATTTCTTGGTAGAATCATGCAGGACTGAAATTTTTGATGTTTTTCTACTCCTCTCATGAGCCCAAACAAGTCTCTAAAAGCATGAGTTTGCAACTACTTTACTTTTGGAGAAAATTCAAAACATTCACTATTCAATAGAGCCCAATAGCAAAAACCAGCGTTTTGAATGAAGAATCACATTTCTTGGTAGAATCATGCAGGATTGAAATTTTTGATGGTTTTTTACTCCTCTCAACAGCCCAAACAAGTTTCTAAAAGGATGAGTTTGCAACTAATTTACTTTTGGAGAAAATTCAAAACATTCATTATTCAATAGGGCCCAAACTATCAAAAACCAGAGGTTTGAATGAACACACATTTCTTGGTAGAATCATGCAGGACTGAAATTTTTGATGTTTTTCTACTCCTCTCATGAGCCCAAACAAGTCTCTAAAAGCATGAGTTTGCATCTACTTTACTTTTGGAGAAAATTCAAAACATTCACTATTCAATAGAGCCCATTAGCAAAAATCAGGTTTTGAATGAAGAATCACATTTCTTGGTAAAATCATGCAGGATTGAAATTTTTGATGGTTTTTTACTCCTCTCAACAGCCCAAACAAGTTTCTAAAAGGATGAGTTTGCAACTACTTTACTTTTGGAGAAAATTCAAAACATTCATTATTCAATAGGGCCCAAACTATCAAAAACCAGCGGTTTGAATGAACACACATTTCTTGGTAGAATCATGCAGGACTGAAATTTTTGATGTTTTTCTACTCCTCTCATGAGCCCAAACAAGTCTCTAAAAGCATGAGTTTGCAACTACTTTACTTTTGGAGAAAATTCAAAACATTCACTATTCAATAGAGCCCAATAGCAAAAATCAGGTTTTGAATGAAGAATCACATTTCTTGGTAAAATCATGCAGGATTGAAATTTTTGAAGGTTTTTTACTCCTCTCAACAGCCCAAACAAGTTTCTAAAAGGATGAGTTTGCAACTACTTTACTTTTGGAGAAAATTCAAAACATTCATTATTCAATAGGGCCCAAACTATCAAAAACCAGCGGTTTGAATGAACACACATTTCTTGGTAGAATCATGCAGGACTGAAATTTTTGATGTTTTTCTACTCCTCTCATGAGCCCAAACAAGTCTCTAAAAGCATGAGTTTGCAACTACTTTACTTTTGGAGAAAATTCAAAACATTCATGATTCAATAGAGCCCAATAGCAAAAACCAGCGTTTTGAATGAAGAATCACATTTCTTGGTAGAATCATGCAGGATTGAAATTTTTGATGGTTTTTTACTCCTCTCAACAGCCCAAACATGTTTCTAAAAGGATGAGTTTGCAACTACTTTACTTTTGGAGAAAATTCAAAACATTCATTATTCAATAGGGCCCAAACTATCAAAAACCAGCGGTTTGAATGAACACACATTTCTTGGTAGAATCATGCAGGACTGAAATTTTTGATGTTTTTCTACTCCTCTCATGAGCCCAAACAAGTCTCTAAAAGCATGAGTTTGCAACTACTTTACTTTTGGAGAAAATTCAAAACATTCACTATTCAATAGAGCCCAATAGCAAAAATCAGGTTTTGAATGAAGAATCACATTTCTTGGTAAAATCATGCAGGATTGAAATTTTTGATGGTTTTTTACTCCTCTCAACAGCCCAAACAAGTTTCTAAAAGGATGAGTTTGCAACTACTTTACTTTTGGAGAAAATTCAAAACATTCATTATTCAATAGGGCCCAAACTATCAAAAACCAGCGGTTTCAATGAACACACATTTCTTGGTAGAATCATGCAGGACTGAAATTTTTGATGTTTTTCTACTCCTCTCATGAGCCCAAACAAGACTCTAAAAGCATGAGTTTGCAACTACTTTACTTTTGGAGAAAATTCAAAACATTCATTATTCAATAGAGCCCAATAGCAAAAACCAGCGTTTTGAATGAAGAATCACATTTCTTGGTAGAATCATGCAGGATTGAAATTTTTGATGGTTTTTTACTCCTCTCAACAGCCCAAACAAGTTTCTAAAAGGATGAGTTTGCAACTAATTTACTTTTGGAGAAAATTCAAAACATTCATTATTCAATAGGGCCCAAACTATCAAAAACCAGAGGTTTGAATGAACACACATTTCTTGGTAGAATCATGCAGGACTGAAATTTTTGATGTTTTTCTACTCCTCTCATGAGCCCAAACAAGTCTCTAAAAGCATGAGTTTGCATCTACTTTACTTTTGGAGAAAATTCAAAACATTCACTATTCAATAGAGCCCATTAGCAAAAATCAGGTTTTGAATGAAGAATCACATTTCTTGGTAAAATCATGCAGGATTGAAATTTTTGATGGTTTTTTACTCCTCTCAACAGCCCAAACAAGTTTCTAAAAGGATGAGTTTGCAACTACTTTACTTTTGGAGAAAATTCAAAACATTCATTATTCAATAGGGCCCAAACTATCAAAAACCAGCGGTTTGAATGAACACACATTTCTTGGTAGAATCATGCAGGACTGAAATTTTTGATGTTTTTCTACTCCTCTCATGAGCCCAAACAAGTCTCTAAAAGCATGAGTTTGCAACTACTTTACTTTTGGAGAAAACTCAAAACATTCACTATTCAATAGAGCCCAATAGCAAAAATCAGGTTTTGAATGAAGAATCACATTTCTTGGTAAAATCATGCAGGATTGAAATTTTTGATGGTTTTTTACTCCTCTCAACAGCCCAAACAAGTTTCTAAAAGGATGAGTTTGCAACTACTTTACTTTTGGAGAAAATTCAAAACATTCATTATTCAATAGGGCCCAAACTATCAAAAACCAGCGGTTTGAATGAACACACATTTCTTGGTAGAATCATGCAGGACTGAAATTTTTGATGTTTTTCTACTCCTCTCATGAGCCCAAACAAGTCTCTAAAAGCATGAGTTTGCAACTACTTTACTTTTGGAGAAAATTCAAAACATTCATGATTCAATAGAGCCCAATAGCAAAAACCAGCGTTTTGAATGAAGAATCACATTTCTTGGTAGAATCATGCAGGATTGAAATTTTTGATGGTTTTTTACTCCTCTCAACAGCCCAAACATGTTTCTAAAAGGATGAGTTTGCAACTACTTTACTTTTGGAGAAAATTCAAAACATTCATTATTCAATAGGGCCCAAACTATCAAAAACCAGCGGTTTGAATGAACACACATTTCTTGGTAGAATCATGCAGGACTGAAATTTTTGATGTTTTTCTACTCCTCTCATGAGCCCAAACAAGTCTCTAAAAGCATGAGTTTGCAACTACTTTACTTTTGGAGAAAATTCAAAACATTCACTATTCAATAGAGCCCAATAGCAAAAATCAGGTTTTGAATGAAGAATCACATTTCTTGGTAAAATCATGCAGGATTGAAATTTTTGATGGTTTTTTACTCCTCTCAACAGCCCAAACAAGTTTCTAAAAGGATGAGTTTGCAACTACTTTACTTTTGGAGAAAATTCAAAACATTCATTATTCAATAGGGCCCAAACTATCAAAAACCAGCGGTTTCAATGAACACACATTTCTTGGTAGAATCATGCAGGACTGAAATTTTTGATGTTTTTCTACTCCTCTCATGAGCCCAAACAAGTCTCTAAAAGCATGAGTTTGCAACTACTTTACTTTTGGAGAAAATTCAAAACATTCATTATTCAATAGAGCCCAATAGCAAAAACCAGCGTTTTGAATGAAGAATCACATTTCTTGGTAGAATCATGCAGGATTGAAATTTTTGATGGTTTTTTACTCCTCTCAACAGCCCAAACAAGTTTCTAAAAGGATGAGTTTGCAACTACTTTACTTTTGGAGAAAATTCAAAACATTCATTATTCAATAGGGCCCAAACTATCAAAAACCAGCGGTTTCAATGAACACACATTTCTTGGTAGAATCATGCAGGACTGAAATTTTTGATGTTTTTCTACTCCTCTCATGAGCCCAAACAAGTCTCTAAAAGCATGAGTTTGCAACTACTTTACTTTTGGAGAAAATTCAAAACATTCATTATTCAATAGAGCCCAATAGCAAAAACCAGCGTTTTGAATGAAGAATCACATTTCTTGGTAGAATCATGCAGGATTGAAATTTTTGATGGTTTTTTACTCCTCTCAACAGCCCAAAAAAAGTTTCTAAAATGATGAGTTTGCAACTACTTTACTTTTGGAGAAAATTCAAAACATTCATTATTCAATAGAGCCCAATAGCAAAAACCAGCGTTTTGAATGAAGAATCACATTTCTTGGTAGAATCATGCAGGATTGAAATTTTTGATGGTTTTTTACTCCTCTCAACAGCCCAAACAAGTTTCTAAAAGGATGAGTTTGCAACTACTTTACTTTTGGAGAAAATTCAAAACATTCATTATTCAATAGGGCCCAAACTATCAAAAACCAGCGGTTTGAATGAACACACATTTCTTGGTAGAATCATGCAGGACTGAAATTTTTGATGTTTTTCTACTCCTCTCATGAGCCCAAACAAGTCTCTAAAAGCATGAGTTTGCAACTACTTTACTTTTGGAGAAAATTCAAAACATTCACTATTCAATAGAGCCCAATAGCAAAAATCAGGTTTTGAATGAAGAATCACATTTCTTGGTAAAATCATGCAGGATTGAAATTTTTGATGGTTTTTTACTCCTCTCAACAGCCCAAACAAGTTTCTAAAAGGATGAGTTTGCAACTACTTTACTTTTGGAGAAAATTCAAAACATTCATTATTCAATAGGGCCCAAACTATCAAAAACCAGTGGTTTCAATGAACACACATTTCTTGGTAGAATCATGCAGGACTGAAATTTTTGATGTTTTTCTACTCCTCTCATGAGCCCAAACAAGTCTCTAAAAGCATGAGTTTGCAACTACTTTACTTTTGGAGAAAATTCAAAACATTCACTATTCAATAGAGCCCAATAGCAAAAATCAGGTTTTGAATGAAGAATCACATTTCTTGGTAAAATCATGCAGGATTGAAATTTTTGATGGTTTTTTACTCCTCTCAACAGCCCAAACAAGTTTCTAAAAGGATGAGTTTGCAACTACTTTACTTTTGGAGAAAATTCAAAACATTCATTATTCAATAGGGCCCAAACTATCAAAAACCAGCGGTTTCAATGAACACACATTTCTTGGTAGAATCATGCAGGACTGAAATTTTTGATGTTTTTCTACTCCTCTCATGAGCCCAAACAAGTCTCTAAAAGCATGAGTTTGCAACTACTTTACTTTTGGAGAAAATTCAAAACATTCATTATTCAATAGAGCCCAATAGCAAAAACCAGCGTTTTGAATGAAGAATCACATTTCTTGGTAGAATCATGCAGGATTGAAATTTTTGATGGTTTTTTACTCCTCTCAACAGCCCAAACAAGTTTCTAAAAGGATGAGTTTGCAACTACTTTACTTTTGGAGAAAATTCAAAACATTCATTATTCAATAGGGCCCAAACTATCAAAAACCAGCGGTTTCAATGAACACAATCCTGCATGATTCTACCAAGAAATGTGATTCTTCATTCAAAACGCTGGTTTTTGCTATTGGGCTCTATTGAATAATGAATGTTTTGAATTTTCTCCAAAAGTAAAGTAGTTGCAAACTCATGCTTTTAGAAACTTGTTTGGGCTCATGAGAGGAGTAGAAAAACATCAAAAATTTCAGTCCTGCATGATTCTACCAAGAAATGTGTGTTCATTGAAACCGCTGGTTTTTGATAGTTTGGGCCCTATTGAATAATGAATGTTTTGAATTTTCTCCAAAAGTAAAGTAGTTGCAAACTCATCCTTTTAGAAACTTGTTTGGGCTGTTGAGAGGAGTAAAAAACCATCAAAAATTTCAATCCTGCATGATTCTACCAAGAAATGTGATTCTTCATTCAAAACGCTGGTTTTTGCTATTGGGCTCTATTGAATAATGAATGTTTTGAATTTTCTCCAAAAGTAAAGTAGTTGCAAACTCATCCTTTTAGAAACTTGTTTGGGCTGTTGAGAGGAGTAAAAAACCATCAAAAATTTCAATCCTGCATGATTCTACCAAGAAATGTGATTCTTCATTCAAAACGCTGGTTTTTGCTATTGGGCTCTATTGAATAATGAATGTTTTGAATTTTCTCCAAAAGTAAAGTAGTTGCAAACTCATCCTTTTAGAGACTTGTTTGGGCTCATGAGAGGAGTAGAAAAACATCAAAAATTTCAGTCCTGCACGATTCTACCAAGAAATGTGTGTTCATTCAAACCGCTGGTTTTTGATATTTTGGGCCCTATTGAATAATGAATGTTTTGAATTTTCTCCAAAAGTAAAGTAGTTGCAAACTCATCCTTTTAGAAACTTGTTTGGGCTGTTGAGAGGAGTAAAAAACCATCAAAAATTTCAATCCTGCATGATTCTACCAAGAAATGTGATTCTTCATTGAAAACCTGATTTTTCCTATTGGGCTCTATTGAATAATGAATGTTTTGAATTTTCTCCAAAAGTAAAGTAGTTGCAAACTCATGCTTTTAGAGACTTGTTTGTGCTCATGAGAGGAGTAGAAAAACATCAAAAATTTCAGTCCTGCATGATTCTACCAAGAAATGTGTGTTCATTGAAACCGCTGGTTTTTGATAGTTTGGGCCCTATTGAATAATGAATGTTTTGAATTTTCTCCAAAAGTAAAGTAGTTGCAAACTCATCCTTTTAGAAACTTGTTTGGGCTGTTGAGAGGAGTAAAAAACCATCAAAAATTTCAATCCTGCATGATTCTACCAAGAAATGTGATTCTTCATTCAAAACGCTGGTTTTTGCTATTGGGCTCTATTGAATAATGAATGTTTTGAATTTTCTCCAAAAGTAAAGTAGTTGCAAACTCATGCTTTTAGAGACTTGTTTGGGCTCATGAGAGGAGTAGAAAAACATCAAAAATTTCAGTCCTGCATGATTCTACCAAGAAATGTGTGTTCATTGAAACCGCTGGTTTTTGATAGTTTAGGCCCTATTGAATAATGAATGTTTTGAATTTTCTCCAAAAGTAAAGTAGTTGCAAACTCATCCTTTTAGAAACTTGTTTGGGCTGTTGAGAGGAGTAAAAAACCATCAAAAATTTCAATCCTGCATGATTTTACCAAGAAATGTGATTCTTCATTCAAAACCTGATTTTTGCTATTGGGCACTATTGAATAGTGAATGTTTTGAATTTTCTCCAAAAGTAAAGTAGTTGCAAACTCATGCTTTTAGAGACTTGTTTGGGCTCATGAGAGAGTAGAAAAACATCAAAAATTTCAGCCCTGCATGATTCTACCAAGAAATGTGTGTTCATTCAAACCGCTGGTTTTTGATAGTTTGGGCCCTATTGAATAATGAATGTTTTGAATTTTCTCCAAAAGTAAAGTAGTTGCAAACTCATCCTTTTAGAAACTTGTTTGGGCTGTTGAGAGGAGTAAAAAACCATCAAAAATTTCAATCCTGCATGATTCTACCAAGAAATGTGATTCTTCATTCAAAACCTGATTTTTGCTATTGGGCTCTATTGAATAATGAATGTTTTGAATTTTCTCCCAAAGTAAAGTAGTTGCAAACTCATGCTTTTAGAGACTTGTTTGGGCTCATGAGAGTAGAAAAACATCAAAAATTTCAGTCCTGCACGATTCTACCAAGATATGTGTGTTCATTCAATCCGCTTGTTTTTGCTATTTTGGGCCCTATTGAATAATGAATGTTTTGAATTTTCTCCAAAAGTAAAGTAGTTGCAAACTCATCCTTTTAGAAACTTGTTTGGGCTGTTGAGAGGAGTAAAAACCCATCAAAAATTTCAATCCTGCATGATTCTACCAAGAAATGTGTTTCTTCATTCAAAACCTGATTTTTGCTATTGGGCTCTATTGAATAATGAATGTTTTGAATTTTCTCCAAAAGTAAAGTAGTTGCAAACTCATGCTTTTAGAGACTTGTTTGGGCTCATGAGAGGAGTAGAAAAACATCAAAAATTTCAGTCCTGCATGATTCTACCAAGAAATGTGTGTTCATTGAAACCGCTGGTTTTTGATAGTTTGGGCCCTATTGAATAATGAATGTTTTGAATTTTCTCCAAGAAGTAAAGTAGTTGCAAACTCATCCTTTTAGAAACTTGTTTGGGCTGTTGAGAGGAGTAAAAAACCATCAAAAATTTCAATCCTGCATGATTCTACCAAGAAATGTGATTCTTCTTTCAAAACGCTGGTTTTTGCTATTGGGCTCTATTGAATAATGAATGTTTTGAATTTTCTCCAAAAGTAAAGTAGTTGCAAACTCATGCTTTTAGAGACTTGTTTGGGCTCATGAGAGGAGTAGAAAAACATCAAAAATTTCAGTCCTGCATGATTCTACCAAGAAATGTGTGTTCATTGAAACCGCTGGTTTTTGATAGTTTGGGCCCTATTGAATAATGAATGTTTTGAATTTTCTCCAAAAGTAAAGTAGTTGCAAACTCATGCTTTTAGAAACTTGTTTGGGCTCATGAGAGGAGTAGAAAAACATCAAAAATTTCAGTCCTGCATGATTCTACCAAGAAATGTGTGTTCATTGAAACCGCTGGTTTTTGATAGTTTGGGCCCTATTGAATAATGAATGTTTTGAATTTTCTCCAAAAGTAAAGTAGTTGCAAACTCATCCTTTTAGAAACTTGTTTGGGCTGTTGAGAGGAGTAAAAAACCATCAAAAATTTCAATCCTGCATGATTCTACCAAGAAATGTGATTCTTCATTCAAAACGCTGGTTTTTGCTATTGGGCTCTATTGAATAATGAATGTTTTGAATTTTCTCCAAAAGTAAAGTAGTTGCAAACTCATCCTTTTAGAAACTTGTTTGGGCTGTTGAGAGGAGTAAAAAACCTTCAAAAATTTCAATCCTGCATGATTCTACCAAGAAATGTGATTCTTCATTCAAAACGCTGGTTTTTGCTATTGGGCTCTATTGAATAATGAATGTTTTGAATTTTCTCCAAAAGTAAAGTAGTTGCAAACTCATCCTTTTAGAGACTTGTTTGGGCTCATGAGAGGAGTAGAAAAACATCAAAAATTTCAGTCCTGCACGATTCTACCAAGAAATGTGTGTTCATTCAAACCGCTGGTTTTTGATATTTTGGGCCCTATTGAATAATGAATGTTTTGAATTTTCTCCAAAAGTAAAGTAGTTGCAAACTCATCCTTTTAGAAACTTGTTTGGGCTGTTGAGAGGAGTAAAAAACCATCAAAAATTTCAATCCTGCATGATTCTACCAAGAAATGTGATTCTTCATTGAAAACCTGATTTTTCCTATTGGGCTCTATTGAATAATGAATGTTTTGAATTTTCTCCAAAAGTAAAGTAGTTGCAAACTCATGCTTTTAGAGACTTGTTTGTGCTCATGAGAGGAGTAGAAAAACATCAAAAATTTCAGTCCTGCATGATTCTACCAAGAAATGTGTGTTCA
Organism: Dendrobates tinctorius; assembly: GCF_039654945.1. NCBI lineage: Eukaryota > Metazoa > Chordata > Amphibia > Anura > Dendrobatidae > Dendrobates > Dendrobates tinctorius. The sequence continues at coordinate 728,234 of NW_027361777.1, read as the reverse complement.
TTGAAACCGCTGGTTTTTGATAGTTTGGGCCCTATTGAATAATGAATGTTTTGAATTTTCTCCAAAAGTAAAGTAGTTGCAAACTCATCCTTTTAGAAACTTGTTTGGGCTGTTGAGCGGAGTAAAAAACCATCAAAAATTTCAATCCTGCATGATTTTACCAAGAAATGTGATTCTTCATTCAAAACCTGATTTTTGCTATTGGGCACTATTGAATAGTGAATGTTTTGAATTTTCTCCAAAAGTAAAGTAGTTGCAAACTCATGCTTTTAGAGACTTGTTTGGGCTCATGAGAGGAGTAGAAAAACATCAAAAATTTCAGTCCTGCATGATTCTACCAAGAAATGTGTGTTCATTCAAACCGCTGGTTTTTGATAGTTTGGGCCCTATTGAATAATGAATGTTTTGAATTTTCTCCAAAAGTAAAGTAGTTGCAAACTCATCCTTTTAGAAACTTGTTTGGCCTGTTGAGAGAAGTAAAAAACCATCAAAAATTTCAATCCTGCATGATTCTACCAAGAAATGTGATTCTTCATTCAAAACCTGATTTTTGCTATTGGGCTCTATTGAATAATGAATGTTTTGAATTTTCTCCAAAAGTAAAGTAGTTGCAAACTCATGCTTTTAGAGACTTGTTTGGGCTCATGAGAGTAGAAAAACATCAAAAATTTCAGTCCTGCACGATTCTACCAAGATATGTGTGTTCATTCAATCCGCTTGTTTTTGCTATTTTGGGCCCTATTGAATAATGAATGTTTTGAATTTGCTCCAAAAGTAAAGTAGTTGCAAACTCATCCTTTTAGAAACTTGTTTGGGCTGTTGAGAGGAGTAAAAACCCATCAAAAATTTCAATCCTGCATGATTCTACCAAGAAATGTGATTCTTCATTCAAAACCTGATTTTTGCTATTGGGCTCTATTGAATAATGAATGTTTTGAATTTTCTCCAAAAGTAAAGTAGTTGCAAACTCATGCTTTTAGAGACTTGTTTGGGCTCATGAGAGGAGTAGAAAAACATCAAAAATTTCAGTCCTGCATGATTCTACCAAGAAATGTGTGTTCATTGAAACCGCTGGTTTTTGATAGTTTGGGCCCTATTGAATAATGAATGTTTTGAATTTTCTCCAAGAAGTAAAGTAGTTGCAAACTCATCCTTTTAGAAACTTGTTTTGGCTGTTGAGAGGAGTAAAAAACCATCAAAAATTTCAATCCTGCATGATTCTACCAAGAAATGTGATTCTTCTTTCAAAACGCTGGTTTTTGCTATTGGGCTCTATTGAATAATGAATGTTTTGAATTTTCTCCAAAAGTAAAGTAGTTGCAAACTCATGCTTTTAGAGACTTGTTTGGGCTCATGAGAGGAGTAGAAAAACATCAAAAATTTCAGTCCTGCATGATTCTACCAAGAAATGTGTGTTCATTGAAACCGCTGGTTTTTGATAGTTTGGGCCCTATTGAATAATGAATGTTTTGAATTTTCTCCAAAAGTAAAGTAGTTGCAAACTCATACTTTTAGAAACTTGTTTGGGCTGTTGAGAGGAGTAAAAAACCATCAAAAATTTCAATCCTGCATGATTCTACCAAGAAATGTGATTCTTCATTCAAAACGCTGGTTTTTGCTATTGGGCTCTATTGAATAATGAATGTTTTGAATTTTCTCCAAAAGTAAAGTAGTTGCAAACTCATGCTTTTAGAGACTTGTTTGGGCTCATGAGAGGAGTAGAAAAACATCAAAAATTTCAGTCCTGCATGATTCTACCAAGAAATGTGTGTTCATTGAAACCGCTGGTTTTTGATAGTTTGGGCCCTATTGAATAATGAATGTTTTGAATTTTCTCCAAAAGTAAAGTAGTTGCAAACTCATCCTTTTAGAAACTTGTTTGGGCTGTTGAGAGGAGTAAAAAACCATCAAAAATTTCAATCCTGCATGATTCTACCAAGAAATGTGATTCTTCATTCAAAACGCTGGTTTTTGCTATTGGGCTCTATTGAATAATGAATGTTTTGAATTTTCTCCAAAAGTAAAGTAGTTGCAAACTCATGCTTTTAGAGACTTGTTTGGGCTCATGAGAGTAGAAAAACATCAAAAATTTCAGTCCTGCACGATTCTACCAAGATATGTGTGTTCATTCAATCCGCTTGTTTTTGCTATTTTGGGCCCTATTGAATAATGAATGTTTTGAATTTTCTCCAAAAGTAAAGTAGTTGCAAACTCATCCTTTTAGAAACTTGTTTGGGCTGTTGAGAGGAGTAAAAACCCATCAAAAATTTCAATCCTGCATGATTCTACCAAGAAATGTGATTCTTCATTCAAAACCTGATTTTTGCTATTGGGCTCTATTGAATAATGAATGTTTTGAATTTTCTCCAAAAGTAAAGTAGTTGCAAACTCATGCTTTTAGAGACTTGTTTGGGCTCATGAGAGGAGTAGAAAAACATCAAAAATTTCAGTCCTGCATGATTCTACCAAGAAATGTGTGTTCATTGAAACCGCTGGTTTTTGATAGTTTGGGCCCTATTGAATAATGAATGTTTTGAATTTTCTCCAAGAAGTAAAGTAGTTGCAAACTCATCCTTTTAGAAACTTGTTTGGGCTGTTGAGAGGAGTAAAAAACCATCAAAAATTTCAATCCTGCATGATTCTACCAAGAAATGTGATTCTTCTTTCAAAACGCTGGTTTTTGCTATTGGGCTCTATTGAATAATGAATGTTTTGAATTTTCTCCAAAAGTAAAGTAGTTGCAAACTCATGCTTTTAGAGACTTGTTTGGGCTCATGAGAGGAGTAGAAAAACATCAAAAATTTCAGTCCTGCATGATTCTACCAAGAAATGTGTGTTCAATGAAACCGCTGGTTTTTGATAGTTTGGGCCCTATTGAATAATGAATGTTTTGAATTTTCTCCAAAAGTAAAGTAGTTGCAAACTCATCCTTTTAGAAACTTGTTTGGGCTGTTGAGAGGAGTAAAAAACCATCAAAAATTTCAATCCTGCATGATTCTACCAAGAAATGTGATTCTTCATTCAAAACGCTGGTTTTTGCTATTGGGCTCTATTGAATAATGAATGTTTTGAATTTTCTCCAAAAGTAAAGTAGTTGCAAACTCATGCTTTTAGAGACTTGTTTGGGCTCATGAGAGGAGTAGAAAAACATCAAAAATTTCAGTCCTGCATGATTCTACCAAGAAATGTGTGTTCATTGAAACCGCTGGTTTTTGATAGTTTGGGCCCTATTGAATAATGAATGTTTTGAATTTTCTCCAAAAGTAAAGTAGTTGCAAACTCATACTTTTAGAAACTTGTTTGGGCTGTTGAGAGGAGTAAAAAACCATCAAAAATTTCAATCCTGCATGATTCTACCAAGAAATGTGATTCTTCATTCAAAACGCTGGTTTTTGCTATTGGGCTCTATTGAATAATGAATGTTTTGAATTTTCTCCAAAAGTAAAGTAGTTGCAAACTCATGCTGTTAGAGACTTGTTTGGGCTCATGAGAGGAGTAGAAAAACATCAAAAATTTCAGTCCTGCATGATTCTACCAAGAAATGTGTGTTCATTGAAACCGCTGGTTTTTGATAGTTTGGGCCCTATTGAATAATGAATGTTTTGAATTTTCTCCAAAAGTAAAGTAGTTGCAAACTCATCCTTTTAGAAACTTGTTTGGGCTGTTGAGAGGAGTAAAAAACCATCAAAAATTTCAATCCTGCATGATTCTACCAAGAAATGTGATTCTTCATTCAAAACGCTGGTTTTTGCTATTGGGCTCTATTGAATAATGAATGTTTTGAATTTTCTCCAAAAGTAAAGTAGTTGCAAACTCATGCTTTTAGAGACTTGTTTGGGCTCATGAGAGGAGTAGAAAAACATCAAAAATTTCAGTCCTGCATGATTCTACCAAGAAATGTGTGTTCATTGAAACCGCTGGTTTTTGATAGTTTGGGCCCTATTGAATAATGAATGTTTTGAATTTTCTCCAAAAGTAAAGTAGTTGCAAACTCATCCTTTTAGAAACTTGTTTGGGCTGTTGAGAGGAGTAAAAAACCATCAAAAATTTCAATCCTGCATGATTCTACCAAGAAATGTGATTCTTCATTCAAAAGGCTGGTTTTTGCTATTGGGCTCTATTGAATAATGAATGTTTTGAATTTTCTCCAAAAGTAAAGTAGTTGCAAACTCATGCTTTTAGAGACTTGTTTGGGCTCATGAGAGGAGTAGAAAAACATCAAAAATTTCAGTCCTGCATGATTCTACCAAGAAATGTGTGTTCATTGAAACCGCTGGTTTTTGATAGTTTGGGCCCTATTGAATAATGAATGTTTTGAATTTTCTCCAAAAGTAAAGTAGTTGCAAACTCATCCTTTTAGAAACTTGTTTGGGCTGTTGAGAGGAGTAAAAAACCATCAAAAATTTCAATCCTGCATGATTCTACCAAGAAATGTGATTCTTCATTCAAAACGCTGGTTTTTGCTATTGGGCTCTATTGAATAATGAATGTTTTGAATTTTCTCCAAAAGTAAAATACTTGCAAACTCATCCTTTTAGAAACTTGTTTGGGCTGTTGAAAGGAGTAAAAAACCATCAAAAATTTCAATCCTGCATGATTCTACTAAGAAATGTGATTCTTCATTCAAAACGCTGGTTTTTGCTATTGGGCTCGATTGAATAATGAATGTTTTGAATTTTCTCCAAAAGTAAAGTAGTTGCAAACTCATCCTTTTAGAGACTTGTTTGGGCTCATGAGAGGAGTAGAAAAACATCAAAAATTTCAGTCCTGCACGATTCTACCAAGAAATGTGTTTTCATTCAAACCACTGGTTTTTGATATTTTGGGCCCTATTGAATAATTAATGTTTTGAATTTTCTCCAAAAGTAAAGTAGTTGCAAACTCATCCTTTTAGAAACTTGTTTGGGCTGTTGAGAGGAGTAAAAAACCATCAAAAATTTCAATCCTGCATGATTCTACCAAGAAATGTGATTCTTCATTCAAAACCTGATTTTTGCTATTGGGCTCTATTGAATAATGAATGTTTTGAATTTTCTCCAAAAGTAAAGTAGTTGCAAACTCATGCTTTTAGAGACTTGTTTGGGCTCATGAGAGGAGTAGAAAAACATCAAAAATTTCAGTCCTGCATGATTCTACCAAGAAATGTGTGTTCATTGAAACCGCTGGTTTTTGATAGTTTGGGCCCTATTGAATAATGAATGTTTTGAATTTTCTCCAAAAGTAAAGTAGTTGCAAACTCATCCTTTTAGAAACTTGTTTGGGCTGTTGAGAGGAGTAAAAAACCATCAAAAATTTCAATCCTGCATGATTTTACCAAGAAATGTGATTCTTCATTCAAAACCTGATTTTTGCTATTGGGCTCTATTGAATAGTGAATGTTTTGAATTTTCTCCAAAAGTAAAATAGTTGCAAACTCATGCTTTTAGAGACTTGTTTGGGCTCATGAGAGGAGTAGAAAAAGATCAAAAATTTCAGTCCTGCATGATTCTACCAAGAAATGTGTGTTCATTGAAACCGCTGGTTTTTGATAGTTTGGGCCCTATTGAATAATGAATGTTTTGAATTTTCTCCAAAAGTAAAGTAGTTGCAAACTCATCCTTTTAGAAACTTGTTTGGGCTGTTGAGAGGAGTAAAAAATCATCAAAAATTTCAATCCTGCATGATTCTACCAAGAAATGTGATTCTTCATTCAAAACGCTGGTTTTTGCTATTGGGCTCTATTGAATAATGAATGTTTTGAATTTTCTCCAAAAGTAAAGTAGTTGCAAACTCATGCTTTTAGAGACTTGTTTGGGCTCATGAGAGGAGTAGAAAAACATCAAAAATTTCAGTCCTGCACGATTCTACCAAGAAATGTGTGTTCATGCAAACCGCTGGTTTTTGATATTTTGGGCCCTATTGAATAATGAATGTTTTGAATTTTCTCCAAAAGTAAAGTAGTTGCAAACTCATCCTTTTAGAAACTTGTTTGGGCTGTTGAGAGGAGTAAAAAACCATCAAAAATTTCAGTCCTGCATGATTTTACCAAGAAATGTGATTCTTCATTCAAAACCTGATTTTTGCTATTGGGCTCTATTGAATAGTGAATGCTTTGAATTTTCTCCAAAAGTAAAGTAGTTGCAAACTCATGCTTTTAGAGACTTGTTTGGGCTCAAGAGAGGAGTAGAAAAACATCAAAAATTTCAGTCCTGCATGATTCTACCAAGAAATGTGATTCTTCATTCAAAACCTGATTTTTGCTATTGGGCTCTATTGAATAATGAATGTTTTGAATTTTCTCCAAAAGTAAAGTAGTTGCAAACTCATCCTTTTAGGAACTTGTTTGGGCTGTTGAGAGGAGTAAAAAACCATCAAAAATTTCAATCCTGCATGATTCTACCAAGAAATGTGATTCTTCATTCAAAACGCTGGTTTTTGCTATTGGGCTCTATTGAATAATGAATGTTTTGAATTTTCTCCAAAAGTAAAGTAGTTGCAAACTCATCCTTTTAAAGACTTGTTTGGGCTCATGAGAGGAGTAGAAAAACATCAAAAATTTCAGTCCTGCACGATTCTACCAAGAAATGTGTGTTCATTCAAACCGCTGTTTTTTGATATTTTGGGCCCTATTGAATAATGAATGTTTTGAATTTTCTCCAAAAGTAAAGTAGTTGCAAACTCATCCTTTTAGAAACTTGTTTGGGCTGTTGAGAGGAGTAAAAAACCATCAAAAATTTCAATCCTGCATGATTCTACCAAGAAATGTGATTCTTCATTCAAAACGCTGGTTTTTGCTATTGGGCTCTATTGAATAATGAATGTTTTGAATTTTCTCCAAAAGTAAAGTAGTTGCAAACTCATGCTTTTAGAGACTTGTTTGGGCTCATGAGAGGAGTAGAAAAACATCAAAAATTTCAGTCCTGAATGATTCTACCAAGAAATGTGTGTTCATTGAAACCGCTGGTTTTTGATAGTTTGGGCCCTATTGAATAATGAATGTTTTGAATTTTCTCCAAAAGTAAAGTAGTTGCAAACTCATCCTTTTAGAAACTTGTTTGGGCTGTTGAGAGGAGTAAAAAACCATCAAAAATTTCAATCCTGCATGATTTTACCAAGAAATGTGATTCTTCATTCAAAACCTGATTTTTGCTATTGGGCTCTATTGAATAGTGAATGTTTTGAATTTTCTCCAAAAGTAAAGTAGTTGCAAACTCATGCTTTTAGAGACTTGTTTGGGCTCATGAGAGGAGTAGAAATACATCAAAAATTTCAGTCCTGCACGATTCTACCAAGAAATGTGTGTTCATTCAAACCGCTGGTTTTTGATATTTTGGGCCCTATTGAATAATGAATGTTTTGAATTTTCTCCAAAAGTAAAGTAGTTGCAAACTCATCCTTTTAGAAACTTGTTTGGGCTGTTGAGAGGAGTAAAAACCCATCAAAAATTTCAATCCTGCATGATTCTACCAAGAAATGTGATTCTTCATTCAAAACCTGATTTTTGTTATTGGGCTCTATTGAATAATGAATGTTTTGAATTTTCTCCAAAAGTAAAGTAGTTGCAAACTCATCCTTTTAGAAACTTGTTTTGGCTGTTGAGAGGAGTAAAAAACCATCAAAAATTTCAATCCTGCATGATTCTACCAAGAAATGTGATTCTTCTTTCAAAACGCTGGTTTTTGCTATTGGGCTCTATTGAATAATGAATGTTTTGAATTTTCTCCAAAAGTAAAGTAGTTGCAAACTCATGCTTTTAGAGACTTGTTTGGGCTCATGAGAGGAGTAGAAAAACATCAAAAATTTCAGTCCTGCATGATTCTACCAAGAAATGTGTGTTCATTGAAACCGCTGGTTTTTGATAGTTTGGGCCCTATTGAATAATGAATGTTTTGAATTTTCTCCAAAAGTAAAGTAGTTGCAAACTCATACTTTTAGAAACTTGTTTGGGCTGTTGAGAGGAGTAAAAAACCATCAAAAATTTCAATCCTGCATGATTCTACCAAGAAATGTGATTCTTCATTCAAAACGCTGGTTTTTGCTATTGGGCTCTATTGAATAATGAATGTTTTGAATTTTCTCCAAAAGTAAAGTAGTTGCAAACTCATGCTTTTAGAGACTTGTTTGGGCTCATGAGAGGAGTAGAAAAACATCAAAAATTTCAGTCCTGCATGATTCTACCAAGAAATGTGTGTTCATTGAAACCGCTGGTTTTTGATAGTTTGGGCCCTATTGAATAATGAATGTTTTGAATTTTCTCCAAAAGTAAAGTAGTTGCAAACTCATCCTTTTAGAAACTTGTTTGGGCTGTTGAGAGGAGTAAAAAACCATCAAAAATTTCAATCCTGCATGATTCTACCAAGAAATGTGATTCTTCATTCAAAACGCTGGTTTTTGCTATTGGGCTCTATTGAATAATGAATGTTTTGAATTTTCTCCAAAAGTAAAGTAGTTGCAAACTCATGCTTTTAGAGACTTGTTTGGGCTCATGAGAGTAGAAAAACATCAAAAATTTCAGTCCTGCACGATTCTACCAAGATATGTGTGTTCATTCAATCCGCTTGTTTTTGCTATTTTGGGCCCTATTGAATAATGAATGTTTTGAATTTTCTCCAAAAGTAAAGTAGTTGCAAACTCATCCTTTTAGAAACTTGTTTGGGCTGTTGAGAGGAGTAAAAACCCATCAAAAATTTCAATCCTGCATGATTCTACCAAGAAATGTGATTCTTCATTCAAAACCTGATTTTTGCTATTGGGCTCTATTGAATAATGAATGTTTTGAATTTTCTCCAAAAGTAAAGTAGTTGCAAACTCATGCTTTTAGAGACTTGTTTGGGCTCATGAGAGGAGTAGAAAAACATCAAAAATTTCAGTCCTGCATGATTCTACCAAGAAATGTGTGTTCATTGAAACCGCTGGTTTTTGATAGTTTGGGCCCTATTGAATAATGAATGTTTTGAATTTTCTCCAAGAAGTAAAGTAGTTGCAAACTCATCCTTTTAGAAACTTGTTTGGGCTGTTGAGAGGAGTAAAAAACCATCAAAAATTTCAATCCTGCATGATTCTACCAAGAAATGTGATTCTTCTTTCAAAACGCTGGTTTTTGCTATTGGGCTCTATTGAATAATGAATGTTTTGAATTTTCTCCAAAAGTAAAGTAGTTGCAAACTCATGCTTTTAGAGACTTGTTTGGGCTCATGAGAGGAGTAGAAAAACATCAAAAATTTCAGTCCTGCATGATTCTACCAAGAAATGTGTGTTCAATGAAACCGCTGGTTTTTGATAGTTTGGGCCCTATTGAATAATGAATGTTTTGAATTTTCTCCAAAAGTAAAGTAGTTGCAAACTCATCCTTTTAGAAACTTGTTTGGGCTGTTGAGAGGAGTAAAAAACCATCAAAAATTTCAATCCTGCATGATTCTACCAAGAAATGTGATTCTTCATTCAAAACGCTGGTTTTTGCTATTGGGCTCTATTGAATAATGAATGTTTTGAATTTTCTCCAAAAGTAAAGTAGTTGCAAACTCATGCTTTTAGAGACTTGTTTGGGCTCATGAGAGGAGTAGAAAAACATCAAAAATTTCAGTCCTGCATGATTCTACCAAGAAATGTGTGTTCATTGAAACCGCTGGTTTTTGATAGTTTGGGCCCTATTGAATAATGAATGTTTTGAATTTTCTCCAAAAGTAAAGTAGTTGCAAACTCATACTTTTAGAAACTTGTTTGGGCTGTTGAGAGGAGTAAAAAACCATCAAAAATTTCAATCCTGCATGATTCTACCAAGAAATGTGATTCTTCATTCAAAACGCTGGTTTTTGCTATTGGGCTCTATTGAATAATGAATGTTTTGAATTTTCTCCAAAAGTAAAGTAGTTGCAAACTCATGCTGTTAGAGACTTGTTTGGGCTCATGAGAGGAGTAGAAAAACATCAAAAATTTCAGTCCTGCATGATTCTACCAAGAAATGTGTGTTCATTGAAACCGCTGGTTTTTGATAGTTTGGGCCCTATTGAATAATGAATGTTTTGAATTTTCTCCAAAAGTAAAGTAGTTGCAAACTCATCCTTTTAGAAACTTGTTTGGGCTGTTGAGAGGAGTAAAAAACCATCAAAAATTTCAATCCTGCATGATTCTACCAAGAAATGTGATTCTTCATTCAAAACGCTGGTTTTTGCTATTGGGCTCTATTGAATAATGAATGTTTTGAATTTTCTCCAAAAGTAAAGTAGTTGCAAACTCATGCTTTTAGAGACTTGTTTGGGCTCATGAGAGGAGTAGAAAAACATCAAAAATTTCAGTCCTGCATGATTCTACCAAGAAATGTGTGTTCATTGAAACCGCTGGTTTTTGATAGTTTGGGCCCTATTGAATAATGAATGTTTTGAATTTTCTCCAAAAGTAAAGTAGTTGCAAACTCATCCTTTTAGAAACTTGTTTGGGCTGTTGAGAGGAGTAAAAAACCATCAAAAATTTCAATCCTGCATGATTCTACCAAGAAATGTGATTCTTCATTCAAAAGGCTGGTTTTTGCTATTGGGCTCTATTGAATAATGAATGTTTTGAATTTTCTCCAAAAGTAAAGTAGTTGCAAACTCATGCTTTTAGAGACTTGTTTGGGCTCATGAGAGGAGTAGAAAAACATCAAAAATTTCAGTCCTGCATGATTCTACCAAGAAATGTGTGTTCATTGAAACCGCTGGTTTTTGATAGTTTGGGCCCTATTGAATAATGAATGTTTTGAATTTTCTCCAAAAGTAAAGTAGTTGCAAACTCATCCTTTTAGAAACTTGTTTGGGCTGTTGAGAGGAGTAAAAAACCATCAAAAATTTCAATCCTGCATGATTCTACCAAGAAATGTGATTCTTCATTCAAAACGCTGGTTTTTGCTATTGGGCTCTATTGAATAATGAATGTTTTGAATTTTCTCCAAAAGTAAAATACTTGCAAACTCATCCTTTTAGAAACTTGTTTGGGCTGTTGAAAGGAGTAAAAAACCATCAAAAATTTCAATCCTGCATGATTCTACTAAGAAATGTGATTCTTCATTCAAAACGCTGGTTTTTGCTATTGGGCTCGATTGAATAATGAATGTTTTGAATTTTCTCCAAAAGTAAAGTAGTTGCAAACTCATCCTTTTAGAGACTTGTTTGGGCTCATGAGAGGAGTAGAAAAACATCAAAAATTTCAGTCCTGCACGATTCTACCAAGAAATGTGTTTTCATTCAAACCACTGGTTTTTGATATTTTGGGCCCTATTGAATAATTAATGTTTTGAATTTTCTCCAAAAGTAAAGTAGTTGCAAACTCATCCTTTTAGAAACTTGTTTGGGCTGTTGAGAGGAGTAAAAAACCATCAAAAATTTCAATCCTGCATGATTCTACCAAGAAATGTGATTCTTCATTCAAAACCTGATTTTTGCTATTGGGCTCTATTGAATAATGAATGTTTTGAATTTTCTCCAAAAGTAAAGTAGTTGCAAACTCATGCTTTTAGAGACTTGTTTGGGCTCATGAGAGGAGTAGAAAAACATCAAAAATTTCAGTCCTGCATGATTCTACCAAGAAATGTGTGTTCATTGAAACCGCTGGTTTTTGATAGTTTGGGCCCTATTGAATAATGAATGTTTTGAATTTTCTCCAAAAGTAAAGTAGTTGCAAACTCATCCTTTTAGAAACTTGTTTGGGCTGTTGAGAGGAGTAAAAAACCATCAAAAATTTCAATCCTGCATGATTTTACCAAGAAATGTGATTCTTCATTCAAAACCTGATTTTTGCTATTGGGCTCTATTGAATAGTGAATGTTTTGAATTTTCTCCAAAAGTAAAATAGTTGCAAACTCATGCTTTTAGAGACTTGTTTGGGCTCATGAGAGGAGTAGAAAAAGATCAAAAATTTCAGTCCTGCATGATTCTACCAAGAAATGTGTGTTCATTGAAACCGCTGGTTTTTGATAGTTTGGGCCCTATTGAATAATGAATGTTTTGAATTTTCTCCAAAAGTAAAGTAGTTGCAAACTCATCCTTTTAGAAACTTGTTTGGGCTGTTGAGAGGAGTAAAAAATCATCAAAAATTTCAATCCTGCATGATTCTACCAAGAAATGTGATTCTTCATTCAAAACGCTGGTTTTTGCTATTGGGCTCTATTGAATAATGAATGTTTTGAATTTTCTCCAAAAGTAAAGTAGTTGCAAACTCATGCTTTTAGAGACTTGTTTGGGCTCATGAGAGGAGTAGAAAAACATCAAAAATTTCAGTCCTGCACGATTCTACCAAGAAATGTGTGTTCATGCAAACCGCTGGTTTTTGATATTTTGGGCCCTATTGAATAATGAATGTTTTGAATTTTCTCCAAAAGTAAAGTAGTTGCAAACTCATCCTTTTAGAAACTTGTTTGGGCTGTTGAGAGGAGTAAAAAACCATCAAAAATTTCAGTCCTGCATGATTTTACCAAGAAATGTGATTCTTCATTCAAAACCTGATTTTTGCTATTGGGCTCTATTGAATAGTGAATGCTTTGAATTTTCTCCAAAAGTAAAGTAGTTGCAAACTCATGCTTTTAGAGACTTGTTTGGGCTCAAGAGAGGAGTAGAAAAACATCAAAAATTTCAGTCCTGCATGATTCTACCAAGAAATGTGATTCTTCATTCAAAACCTGATTTTTGCTATTGGGCTCTATTGAATAATGAATGTTTTGAATTTTCTCCAAAAGTAAAGTAGTTGCAAACTCATCCTTTTAGGAACTTGTTTGGGCTGTTGAGAGGAGTAAAAAACCATCAAAAATTTCAATCCTGCATGATTCTACCAAGAAATGTGATTCTTCATTCAAAACGCTGGTTTTTGCTATTGGGCTCTATTGAATAATGAATGTTTTGAATTTTCTCCAAAAGTAAAGTAGTTGCAAACTCATCCTTTTAAAGACTTGTTTGGGCTCATGAGAGGAGTAGAAAAACATCAAAAATTTCAGTCCTGCACGATTCTACCAAGAAATGTGTGTTCATTCAAACCGCTGTTTTTTGATATTTTGGGCCCTATTGAATAATGAATGTTTTGAATTTTCTCCAAAAGTAAAGTAGTTGCAAACTCATCCTTTTAGAAACTTGTTTGGGCTGTTGAGAGGAGTAAAAAACCATCAAAAATTTCAATCCTGCATGATTCTACCAAGAAATGTGATTCTTCATTCAAAACGCTGGTTTTTGCTATTGGGCTCTATTGAATAATGAATGTTTTGAATTTTCTCCAAAAGTAAAGTAGTTGCAAACTCATGCTTTTAGAGACTTGTTTGGGCTCATGAGAGGAGTAGAAAAACATCAAAAATTTCAGTCCTGAATGATTCTACCAAGAAATGTGTGTTCATTGAAACCGCTGGTTTTTGATAGTTTGGGCCCTATTGAATAATGAATGTTTTGAATTTTCTCCAAAAGTAAAGTAGTTGCAAACTCATCCTTTTAGAAACTTGTTTGGGCTGTTGAGAGGAGTAAAAAACCATCAAAAATTTCAATCCTGCATGATTTTACCAAGAAATGTGATTCTTCATTCAAAACCTGATTTTTGCTATTGGGCTCTATTGAATAGTGAATGTTTTGAATTTTCTCCAAAAGTAAAGTAGTTGCAAACTCATGCTTTTAGAGACTTGTTTGGGCTCATGAGAGGAGTAGAAATACATCAAAAATTTCAGTCCTGCACGATTCTACCAAGAAATGTGTGTTCATTCAAACCGCTGGTTTTTGATATTTTGGGCCCTATTGAATAATGAATGTTTTGAATTTTCTCCAAAAGTAAAGTAGTTGCAAACTCATCCTTTTAGAAACTTGTTTGGGCTGTTGAGAGGAGTAAAAACCCATCAAAAATTTCAATCCTGCATGATTCTACCAAGAAATGTGATTCTTCATTCAAAACCTGATTTTTGTTATTGGGCTCTATTGAATAATGAATGTTTTGAATTTTCTCCAAAAGTAAAGTAGTTGCAAACTCATCCTTTTAGAAACTTGTTTTGGCTGTTGAGAGGAGTAAAAAACCATCAAAAATTTCAATCCTGCATGATTCTACCAAGAAATGTGATTCTTCATTCAAAACGCTGGTTTTTGCTATTGGGCTCTATTGAATAATGAATGTTTTGAATTTTCTCCAAAAGTAAAGTAGTTGCAAACACATGCTTTTAGAGACTTGTTTGGGCTCATGAGAGGAGTAGAAAAACATCAAAAATTTCAGTCCTGCATGATTCTACCAAGAAATGTGTGTTCATTGAAACCGCTGGTTTTTGATAGTTTGGGCCCTATTGAATAATGAATGTTTTGAATTTTCTCCAAAAGTAAAGTAGTTGCAAACTCATCCTTTTAGAAACTTGTTTGGGCTGTTGAGAGGAGTAAAAAACCATCAAAAATTTCAATCCTGCATGATTTTACCAAGAAATGTGATTCTTCATTCAAAACCTGATTTTTGCTATTGGGCTCTATTGAATAGTGAATGTTTTGAATTTTCTCCAAAAGTAAAGTAGTTGCAAACTCATGCTTTTAGAGACTTGTTTGGGCTCATGAGAGGAGTAGAACAACATCAAAAATTTCAGTCCTGCACGATTCTACCAAGAAATGTGTGTTCATTCAAACCGCTGGTTTTTGATATTTTGGGCCCTATTGAATAATGAATGTTTTGAATTTTCTCCAAAAGTAAAGTAGTTGCAAACTCATCCTTTTAGAAACTTGTTTGGGCTGTTGAGAGGAGTAAAAAACCATCAAAAATTAAAATCCTGCATGATTCTACCAAGAAATGTGATTCCTCATTCAAAACCTGATTTTTGCTATTGGGCTCTATTGAATAATGAATGTTTTGAATTTTCTCCAAAAGTAAAGTAGTTGCAAACTCATGCTTTTAGAGACTTGTTTGGGCTCATGAGAGGAGTAGAAAAACATCAAAAATTTCAGTCCTGCACGATTCTACCAAGAAATGTGTGTTCATTCAAACCGCTGGTTTTTGATATTTTGGGCCCTATTGAATAATGAATGTTTTGAATTTTCTCCAAAAGTAAAGTAGTTGCAAACTCATCCTTTTAGAAACTTGTTTGGGCTGTTGAGAGGAGTAAAAACCCATCAAAAATTTCAATCCTGCATGACTCTACCAAGAAATGTGATTCTTCATTCAAAACCTGATTTTTGCTATTGGGCTCTTTTGAATAATGAATGTTTTGAATTTTCTCCAAAAGTAAAGTAGTTGCAAACTCATGCTTTTAGAGACTTGTTTGGGCTCATGAGAGGAGTAGAAAAACATCAAAAATTTCAGTCCTGTATGATTCTACCAAGAAATGTGTGTTCATTGAAACCGCTGGTTTTTGATAGTTTGGGCCCTATTGTATAATGAATGTTTTGAATTTTCTCCAAAAGTAAAGTAGTTGCAAACTCATCCTATTAGAAACTTGTTTGGGCTGTTGAGAGGAGTAAAAAACCATCAAAAATTTCAATCCTGCATGATTCTACCAAGAAATGTGATTCTTCATTCAAAACGCTGGTTTTTGCTATTGGGATCTATTGAATAATGAATGTTTTGAATTTTCTCCAAAAGTAAAGTAGTTGCAAACTCATCCTTTTAGAAACTTGTTTGGGCTGTTGAGAGGAGTAAAAACCCATCAAAAATTTCAATCCTGCATGATTCTACCAAGAAATGTGATTCTTCATTCAAAACCTGATTTTTGCTATTGGGCTCTATTGAATAATGAATGTTTTGAATTTTCTCCAAAAGTAAAGTAGTTGCAAACTCATGCTTTTAGAGACTTGTTTGGGCTCATGAGTGGAGTAGAAAAACATCAAAAATTTCAGTCCTGCATGATTCTACCAAGAAATGTGTGTTCATTGAAACCGCTGGTTTTTGATAGTTTGGGCCCTATTGTATAATGAATGTTTTGAATTTTCTCCAAAAGTAAAGTAGTTGCAAACTCATCCTTTTAGAAACTTGTTTGGGCTGTTGAGAGGAGTAAAAAACCATCAAAAATTTCAATCCTGCATGATTCTACCAAGAAATGTGATTCTTCATTCAAAACGCTGGTTTTTGCTATTGGGCTCTATTGAATAATGAATGTTTTGAATTTTCTCCAACAGTAAAGTAGTTGCAAACTCATCCTTTTAGAAACTTGTTTGGGCTGTTGAGGGGAGTAAAAAACCATCAAAAATTTAAATCCTGCATGATTCTACCAAGAAATGTGATTCTTCATTCAAAACGCTGGTTTTTGCTATTGAGCTCTATTGAATAATGAATGTTTTGAATTTTCTCCAAAAGTAAAGTAGTTGCAAACTCATCCTTTTAGAGACTTGTTTGGGCTCATGAGAGGAGTAGAAAAACATCAAAAATTTCAGTCCTGCACGATTCTACCAAGAAATGTGTGTTCATTCAAACCGCTGGTTTTTGATATTTTGGGCCCTATTGAATAATGAATGTTTTGAATTTTCTCCAAAAGTAAAGTAGTTGCAAACTCATCCTTTTAGAAACTTGTTTGGGCTGTTGAGAGGAGTAAAAAACCATCAAAAATTTCAATCCTGCATGATTCTACCAAGAAATGTGATTCTTCATTCAAAACCTGATTTTTGCTATTGGGCTCTATTGAATAATGAATGTTTTGAATTTTCTCCAAAAGTAAAGTAGTTGCAAACTCATGCTTTTAGAGACTTGTTTGGGCTCATGAGAGGAGTAGAAAAACATCAAAAATTTCAGTCCTGCATGATTCTACCAAGAAATGTGTGTTCATTGAAACCGCTGGTTTTTGATAGTTTGGGCCCTATTGAAAAATGAATGTTTTGAATTTTCTCCAAAAGTAAAGTAGTTGCAAACTCATCCTTTTAGAAACTTGTTTGGGCTGTTGAGAGGAGTAAAAAACCATCAAAAATTTCAATCCTGCATGATTTTACCAAGAAATGTGATTCTTCATTCAAAACCTGATTTTTGCTATTGGGCTCTATTGAATAGTGAATGTTTTGAATTTTCTCCAAAAGTAAAGTAGTTGCAAACTCATGCTTTTAGAGACTTGTTTGGGCTCATGAGAGGAGTAGAAAAACATCAAAAATTTCAGTCCTGCACGATTCTACCAAGAAATGTGTGTTCATTCAAACCGCTGGTTTTTGATATTTTGGGCCCTATTGAATAATGAATGTTTTGAATTTTCTCCAAAAGTAAAGTAGTTGCAAACTCATCCTTTTAGAAACTTGTTTGGGCTGTTGAGAGGAGTAAAAAACCATCAAAAATTTCAATCCTGCATGATTCTACCAAGAAATGTGATTCTTCATTCAAAACCTGATTTTTGCTATTGGGCTCTATTGAATAATGAATGTTTTGAATTTTCTCCAAAAGTAAAGTAGTTGCAAACTCATGCTTTTAGAGACTTGTTTGGGCTCATGAGAGGAGTAGAAAAACATCAAAAATTTCAGTCCTGCATGATTCTACCAAGAAATGTGTGTTCATTGAAACCGCTGGTTTTTGATAGTTTGGGCCCTATTGAATAATGAATGTTTTGAATTTTCTCCAAAAGTAAAGTAGTTGCAAACTCATCCTTTTAGAAACTTGTTTGGGCTGTTGAGAGGAGTAAAAAACCATCAAAAATTTCAATCCTGCATGATTCTACCAAGAAATGTGATTCTTCATTCAAAACGCTGGTTTTTGCTATTGGGCTCTATTGAATAATGAATGTTTTGAATTTTCTCCAAAAGTAAAGTAGTTGCAAACTCATCCTTTTAGAAACTTGTTTGGGCTGTTGAGAGGAGTAAAAAACCATCAAAAATTTCAATCCTGCATGATTTTGCCAAGAAATGTGATTCTTCATTGAAAACCTGATTTTTGCTATTGGGCTCTATTGAATAGTGAATGTTTTGAATTTTCTCCAAAAGTAAAGTAGTTGCAAACTCATGCTTTTAGAGACTTGTTTAGGCTCATGAGAGGAGTAGAAAAACATGAAAAATGTCAGTCCTGCATGATTCTACCAAGAAATGTGTGTTCATTCAAACCGCTGGTTTTTGATAGTTTGGGCCCTATTGAATAATGAATGTTTTGAATTTTCTCCAAAAGTAAAGTAGTTGCAAACTCATCCTTTTAGAAACTTGTTTGGGCTGTTGAGAGGAGTAGAAAAACCATCAAAAATTTCAATCCTGCATGATTCTACCAAGAAATGTGATTCTTCATTCAAAACCTGATTTTTGCTATTGGGCTCTATTGAATAATGAATGTTTTGAATTTTCTCCAAAAGTAAAGTAGTTGCAAACTCATGCTTTTAGAGACTTGTTTGGGCTCATGAGAGGAGTAGAAAAACATCAAAAATTTCAGTCCTGCATGATTCTACCAAGAAATGTGTGTTCATTGAAACCGCTGGTTTTTGATAGTTTGGGCCCTATTGAATAATGAATGTTTTGAATTTTCTCCAAAAGTAAAGTAGTTGCAAACTCATCCTTTTAGAAACTTGTTTGGGCTGTTGAGAGGAGTAAAAAACCATCAAAAATTTCAATCCTGCATGATTCTACCAAGAAATGTGATTCTTCATTCAAAACGCTGGTTTTTGCTATTGGGCTCTATTGAATAATGAATGTTTTGAATTTTCTCCAAAAGTAAAGTAGTTGCAAACTCATGCTTTTAGAGACTTGTTTGGGCTCATGAGAGGAGTAGAAAAACATCAAAAATTTCAGTCCTGCATGATTCTACCAAGAAATGTGTGTTCATTGAAACCGCTGGTTTTTGATAGTTTGGGCCCTATTGAATAATGAATGTTTTGAATTTTCTCCAAAAGTAAAGTAGTTGCAAACTCATCCTTTTAGAAACTTGTTTGGGCTGTTGAGAGGAGTAAAAAACCATCAAAAATTTCAATCCTGCATGATTTTACCAAGAAATGTGATTCTTCATTCAAAACCTGATTTTTGCTATTGGGCTCTATTGAATAGTGAATGTTTTGAATTTTCTCCAAAAGTAAAGTAGTTGCAAACTCATGCTTTTAGAGACTTGTTTGGGCTCATGAGAGTAGAAAAACATCAAAAATTTCAGTCCTGCATGATTCTACCAAGAAATGTGTGTTCATTGAAACCGCTGGTTTTTGAGTTTGGGCCCTATTGAATAATGAATGTTTTGAATTTTCTCCAAAAGTAAAGTAGTTGCAAACTCATCCTTTTAGAAACTTGCTTGGGCTGTTGATAGGAGTAAAAAACCATCAAAAATTTCAATCCTGCATGATTTTACCAAGAAATGTGATTGTTCATTCAAAACCTGATTTTTGCTATTGGGCTCTATTGAATAGTGAATGTTTTGAATTTTCTCCAAAAGTAAAGTAGTTGCAAACTCATGATTTTAGAGACTTGTTTGGGCTCATGAGAGGAGTAGAAAAACATCAAAAATTTCAGTCCTGCATGATTCTACCAAGAAATGTGTGTTCATTGAAACCGCTGGTTTTTGATAGTTTGGGCCCTATTGAATAATGAATGTTTTGAATTTTCTCCAAAAGTAAAGTAGCTGCAAACTCATCCTTTTAGAAACTTGTTTGGGCTGTTGAGAGGAGTAAAAAACCATCAAAAATTTCAATCCTGCATGATTCTACCAAGAAATGTGATTCTTCATTCAAAACGCTGGTTTTTGCTATTGGGCTCTATTGAATAATGAATGTTTTGAATTTTCACCAAAAGTAAAGTAGTTGCAAACTCATGCTTTTAGAGACTTGTTTGGGCTCATGAGAGGAGTAGAAAAACATCAAAAATTTCAGTCCTGCTTGATTCTACCAAGAAATGTGTGTTCATTGAAACCGCTGGTGTTTGATAGTTTGGGCCCTATTGAATAATGAATGTTTTGAATTTTCTCCAAAAGTAAAGTAGTTGCAAACTCATCCTTTCAGAAACTTGTTTGGGCTGTTGAGAGGAGTAAAAAACCATCAAAAATTTCAATCCTGCATGATTTTACCAAGAAATGTGATTCTTCATTCAAAACCTGATTTTTGCTATTGGGCTCTATTGAATAGTGAATGTTTTGAATTTTCTCCAAAAGTAAAGTAGTTGCAAACTCATGCTTTTAGAGACTTGTTTGGGCTCATGAGAGGAGTAGAAAAACATCAAAAATTTCAGTCCTGCATGATTCTACCAAGAAATGTGTGTTCATTGAAACCGCTGGTTTTTGATAGTTTGGGCCCTATTGAATAATGAATGTTTTGAATTTTCTCCAAAAGTAAAGTAGTTGCAAACTCATCCTTTTAGAAACTTGTTTGGGCTGTTGAGAGGAGTAAAAAACCATCAAAAATTTCAATCCTGCATGATTTTAGCAAGAAATGTGATTCTTCATTCAAAACCTGATTTTTGCTATTGGGCTCTATTGAATAGTGAATGTTTTGAATTTTCTCCAAAAGAAAAGTAGTTGCAAACTCATGCTTTTAGAGACTTGTTTGGGCTCATGAGAGGAGTAGAAAAACATCAAAAATTTCAGTCCTGCATGATTCTACCAAGAAATGTGTGTTCATTCAAACCGCTGGTTTTTGATAGTTTGGGCCCTATTGAATAATGAATGTTTTGAATTTTCTCCAAAAGTAAAGTAGTTGCAAACTCATCCTTTTAGAAACTTGTTTGGGCTTTTGAGAGAAGTAAAAAACCATCAAAAATTTCAATCCTGCATGATTCTACCAAGAAATGTGATTCTTCATTCAAAACGCTGGTTTTTGCTATTGGGCTCTATTGAATAATGAATGTTTTGAATTTTCTCCAAAAGTAAAGTAGTTGCAAACTCATCCTTTTAGAGACTTGTTTGGGCTCATGAGAGGAGTAGAAAAACATCAAAAATTTCAGTCCTGCACGATTCTACCAAGAAATGTGTGTTCATTCAAACCGTTGGCTTTTGATATTTTGGGCCCTATTGAATAATGAATGTTTTGAATTTTCTCCAAAAGTAAAGTAGTTGCAAACTCATCCTTTTAGAAACTTGTTTGGGCTGTTGAGAGGAGTAAAAAAACCATCAAAAATTTCAATCCTGCATGATTCTACCAAGAAATGTGATTCTTCATTCAAAACGCTGGTTTTTGCTATTGGGCTCTATTGAATAATGAATGTTTTGAATTTTCTCCAAAAGTAAAGTAGTTGCAAACTCATGCTTTTAGAGACTTGTTTGGGCTCATGAGAGGAGTAGAAAAACATCAAAAATTTCAGTCCTGCATGATTCTACCAAGAAATGTGTGTTCATTCAAACCGCTGGTTTTTGATAGTTTGGGCCCTATTGAATAATGAATGTTTTGAATTTTCTCCAAAAGTAAAGTAGTTGCAAACTCATCCTTTTAGAAACTTGTTTGGGCTGTTGAGAGGAGTAAAAAACCATCAAAAATTTCAATCCTGCATGATTTTACCAAGAAATGTGATTCTTCATTCAAAACCTGATTTTTGCTATTGAGCTCTATTGAATAGTGAATGTTTTGAATTTTCTCCAAAAGTAAAGTAGTTGCAAACTCATGCTTTTAGAGACTTGTTTGGGCTCATGAGAGGAGTAGAAAAACATCAAAAATTTCAGTCCTGCACGATTCTACCAAGAAATGTGTGTTCATTCAAACCGCTGGTTTTTGATATTTTGGGCCCTATTGAATAATGAATGTTTTGAATTTTCTCCAAAAGTAAAGTAGTTGCAAACTCATCCTTTTAGAAACTTGTTTGGGCTGTTGAGAGGAGTAAAAAACCGTCAAAAATTTCAATCCTGCATGATTCTACCAAGAAATGTGATTCTTCATTCAAAACCTGATTTTTGCTATTGGGCTCTATTGAATAATGAATGTTTTGAATTTTCTCCAAAAGTAAAGTAGTTGCAAACTCATGCTTTTAGAGACTTGTTTGGGCTCATGAGAGGAGTAGAAAAACATCAAAAATTTCAGTCCTGCATGATTCTACCAAGAAATGTGTGTTCATTGAAACCGCTGGTTTTTGATAGTTTGGGCCCTATTGAATAATGAATGTTTTGAATTTTCTCCAAAAGTAAAGTAGTTGCAAACTCATCCTTTTAGAAACTTGTTTGGGCTGTTGAGAGGAGTAAAAAACCATCAAAAATTTCAATCCTGCATGATTCTACCAAGAAATGTGATTCTTCATTCAAAACGCTGGTTTTTGCTATTGGGCTCTATTGAATAATGAATGTTTTGAATTTTCTCCAAAAGTAAAGTAGTTGCAAACTCATCCTTTTAGAAACTTGTTTGGGCTGTTGAGAGGAGTAAAGAACCATCAAAAATTTCAATCCTGCATGATTTTGCCAAGAAATGTGATTCTTCATTGAAAACCTGGTTTTTGCTATTGGGCTCTATTGAATAATGAATGTTTTGAATTTTCTCCAAAAGTAAAGTAGTTGCAAACTCATCCTTTTAGAGACTTGTTTGGGCTCATGAGAGGAGTAGAAAAACATCAAAAATTTCAGTCCTGCACGATTCTACCAAGAAATGTGTGTTCATTCAAACCGCTGGTTTTTGATAGTTTGGGCCCTATTGAATAATGAATGTTTTGAATTTTCTCCAAAAGTAAAGTAGTTGCAAACTCATCCTTTTAGAAACTTGTTTGGGCTGTTGAGAGGAGTAAAAAACCATCAAAAATTTCAATCCTGCATGATTCTACCAAGAAATGTGATTCTTCATTCAAAACCTGATTTTTGCTATTGGGCTCTATTGAATATTGAATGTTTTGAATTTTCTCCAAAAGTAAAGTAGTTGCAAACTCATGCTTTTAGAGACTTGTTTGGGCTCATGAGAGGAGTGGAAAAACATCAAAAATTTCAGTCCTGCATGATTCTACCAAGAAATGTGTGTTCATTGAAACCGCTGGTTTTTGATAGTTTGGGCCCTATTGAATAATGAATGTTTTGAATTTTCTCCAAAAGTAAAGTAGTTGCAAACTCATCCTTTTAGAAACTTGTTTGGGCTGTTGAGAGGAGTAAAAAACCATCAAAAATTTCAATCCTGCATGATTCTACCAAGAAATGTGATTCTTCATTCAAAACGCTGGTTTTTGCTATTGGGCTCTATTGAATAATGAATGTTTTGAATTTTCTCCAAAAGTAAAGTAGTTGCAAACTCATGCTTTTAGAGACTTGTTTGGGCTCATGAGAGGAGTAGAAAAACATCAAAAATTTCAGTCCTGCATGATTCTACCAAGAAATGTGTGTTCATTGAAACCGCTGGTTTTTGATAGTTTGGGCCCTATTGAATAATGAATGTTTTGAATTTTCTCCAAAAGTAAAGTAGTTGCAAACTCATCCTTTTAGAAACTTGTTTGGCCTGTTGAGAGGAGTAAAAAACCATCAAAAATTTCAATCCTGCATGATTTTACCAAGAAATGTGATTCTTCATTCAAAACCTGATTTTTGCTATTGGGCTCTATTGAATAGTGAATGTTTTGAATTTTCTCCAAAAGTAAAGTAGTTGCAAACTCATGCTTTTAGAGACTTGTTTGGGCTCATGAGAGTAGAAAAACATCAAAAATTTCAGTCCTGCATGATTCTACCAAGAAATGTGTGTTCATTCAAACCGCTGGTTTTTGATAGTTTGGGCCCTATTGAATAATGAATGTTTTGAATTTTCTCCAAAAGTAAAGTAGTTGCAAACTCATCCTTTTAGAAACTTGCTTGGGCTGTTGATAGGAGTAAAAAACCATCAAAAATTTCAATCCTGCATGATTTTACCAAGAAATGTGATTCTTCATTCAAAAGCTGATTTTTGCTATTGGGCTCTATTGAATAGTGAATGTTTTGAATTTTCTCCAAAAGTAAAGTAGTTGCAAACTCATGATTTTAGAGACTTGTTTGGGCTCATGAGAGGAGTAGAAAAACATCAAAAATTTCAGTCCTGCATGATTCTACCAAGAAATGTGTGTTCATTGAAACCGCTGGTTTTTGATAGTTTGGGCCCTATTGAATAATGAATGTTTTGAATTTTCTCCAAAAGTAAAGTAGCTGCAAACTCATCCTTTTAGAAACTTGTTTGGGCTGTTGAGAGGAGTAAAAAACCATCAAAAATTTCAATCCTGCATGATTCTACCAAGAAATGTGATTCTTCATTCAAAACGCTGGTTTTTGCTATTGGGCTCTATTGAATAATGAATGTTTTGAATTTTCTCCAAAAGTAAAGTAGTTGCAAACTCATGCTTTTAGAGACTTGTTTGGGCTCATGAGAGTAGAAAAACATCAAAAATTTCAGTCCTGCATGATTCTACCAAGAAATGTGTGTTCATTCAAACCGCTGGTTTTTGATAGTTTGGGCCCTATTGAATAATGAATGTTTTGAATTTTCTCCAAAAGTAAAGGAGTTGCAAACTCATCCTTTTAGAAACTTGCTTGGGCTGTTGATAGGAGTAAAAAACCATCAAAATTTTCAATCCTGCATGATTTTACCAAGAAATGTGATTCTTCATTCAAAACCTGATTTTTGCTATTGGGCTCTATTGAATAGTGAATGTTTTGAATTTTCTCCAAAAGTAAAGTAGTTGCAAACTCATGATTTTAGAGACTTGTTTGGGCTCATGAGAGGAGTAGAAAAACATCAAAAATTTCAGTCCTGCATGATTCTACCAAGAAATGTGTGTTCATTGAAACCGCTGGTTTTTGATAGTTTGGGCCCTATTGAATAATGAATGTTTTGAATTTTCTCCAAAAGTAAAGTAGCTGCAAACTCATCCTTTTAGAAACTTGTTTGGGCTGTTGAGAGGAGTAAAAAACCATCAAAAATTTCAATCCTGCATGATTCTACCAAGAAATGTGATTCTTCATTCAAAACGCTGGTTTTTGCTATTGGGCTCTATTGAATAATGAATGTTTTGAATTTTCTCCAAAAGTAAAGTAGTTGCAAACTCATGCTTTTAGAGACTTGTTTGGGCTCATGAGAGGAGTAGAAAAACATCAAAAATTTCAGTCCTGCTTGATTCTACCAAGAAATGTGTGTTCATTGAAACCGCTGGTGTTTGATAGTTTGGGCCCTATTGAATAATGAATGTTTTGAATTTTCTCCAAAAGTAAAGTAGTTGCAAACTCATCCTTTCAGAAACTTGTTTGGGCTGTTGAGAGGAGTAAAAAACCATCAAAAATTTCAATCCTGCTTGATTTTACCAAGAAATGTGATTCTTCATTCAAAACCTGATTTTTGCTATTGGGCTCTATTGAATAGTGAATGTTTTGAATTTTCTCCAAAAGTAAAGTAGTTGCAAACTCATGCTTTTAGAGACTTGTTTGGGCTCATGAGAGGAGTAGAAAAACATCAAAAATTTCAGTCCTGCATGATTCTACCAAGAAATGTGTGTTCATTGAAACCGCTGGTTTTTGATAGTTTGGGCCCTATTGAATAATGAATGTTTTGAATTTTCTCCAAAAGTAAAGTAGTTGCAAACTCATCCTTTTAGAAACTTGTTTGGGCTGTTGAGAAGAGTAAAAAACCATCAAAAATTTCAATGCTGCATGATTTTAGCAAGAAATGTGATTCTTCATTCAAAACCTGATTTTTGCTATTGGGCTCTATTGAATAGTGAATGTTTTGAATTTTCTCCAAAAGTAAAGTAGTTGCAAACTCATGCTTTTAGAGACTTGTTTGGGCTCATGAGAGGAGTAGAAAAACATCAAAAATTTCAGTCCTGCATGATTCTACCAAGAAATGTGTGTTCATTCAAACCGCTGGTTTTTGATAGTTTGGGCCCTATTGAATAATGAATGTTTTGAATTTTCTCCAAAAGTAAAGTAGTTGCAAACTCATCCTTTTAGAAACTTGTTTGGGCTTTTGAGAGGAGTAAAAAACCATCAAAAATTTCAATCCTGCATGATTCTACCAAGAAATGTGGTTCTTCATTCAAAACGCTAGTTTTTGCTATTGGGCTCTATTGAATAATGAATGTTTTGAATTTTCTCCAAAAGTAAAGTAGTTGCAAACTCATCCTTTTAGAGACTTGTTTGGGCTCATGAGAGGAGTAGAAAAACATCAAAAATTTCAGTCCTGCACGATTCTACCAAGAAATGTGTGTTCATTCAAACCGTTGGCTTTTGATATTTTGGGCCCTATTGAATAATGAATGTTTTGAATTTTCTCCAAAAGTAAAGTAGTTGCAAACTCATCCTTTTAGAAACTTGTTTGGGCTGTTGAGAGGAGTAAAAAAACCATCAAAAATTTCAATCCTGCATGATTCTACCAAGAAATGTGATTCTTCATTCAAAACGCTGGTTTTTGCTATTGGGCTCTATTGAATAATGAATGTTTTGAATTTTCTCCAAAAGTAAAGTAGTTGCAAACTCATGCTTTTAGAGACTTGTTTGGGCTCATGAGAGGAGTAGAAAAACATCAAAAATTTCAGTCCTGCATGATTCTACCAAGAAATGTGTGTTCATTCAAACCGCTGGTTTTTGATAGTTTGGGCCCTATTGAATAATGAATGTTTTGAATTTTCTCCAAAAGTAAAGTAGTTGCAAACTCATCCTTTTAGAAACTTGTTTGGGCTGTTGATCGGAGTAAAAAACCATCAAAAATTTCAATCCTGCATGATTTTACCAAGAAATGTGATTCTTCATTCAAAACCTGATTTTTGCTATTGGGCTCTATTGAATAGTGAATGTTTTGAATTTTCTCCAAAAGTAAAGTAGTTGCAAACTCATGCTTTTAGAGACTTGTTTGGGCTCATGAGAGGAGTAGAAAAACATCAAAAATTTCAGTCCTGCATGATTCTACCAAGAAATGTGTGTTCATTGAAACCACTGGTTTTTGATAGTTTGGGCCCTATTGAATAATGAATGTTTTGAATTTTCTCCAAAAGTAAAGTAGTTGCAAACTCATCCTTTTAGAAACTTGTTTGGGCTGTTGAGAGGAGTAAAAAACCATCAAAAATTTCAATCCTGCATGATTTTACCAAGAAATGTGATTCTTCATTCAAAACCTGATTTTTGCTATTGGGCTCTATTGAATAGTGAATGTTTTGAATTTTCTCCAAAAGTAAAGTAGTTGCAAACTCATGCTTTTAGAGACTTGTTTGGGCTCATGAGAGGAGTAGAAAAACATCAAAAATTTCAGTCCTGCATGATTCTACCAAGAAATGTGTGTTCATTCAAACCGCTGGTTTTTGATAGTTTGGGCCCTATTGAATAATGAATGTTTTGAATTTTCTCCAAAAGTAAAGTAGTTGCAAACTCATCCTTTTAGAAACTTGTTTGGGCTGTTGAGAGGAGTAAAAAACCATCAAAAATTTCAATCCTGCATGATTCTACCAAGAAATGTGATTCTTCATTCAAAACGCTGGTTTTTGCTATTGGGCTCTATTGAATAATGAATGTTTTGAATTTTCTCCAAAAGTAAAGTAGTTGCAAACTCATGCTTTTAGAGACTTGTTTGGGCTCATGAGAGGAGTAGAAAAACATCAAAAATTTCAGTCCTGCATGATTCTACCAAGAAATGTGTGTTCATTGAAACCGCTGGTTTTTGATAGTTTGGGCCCTATTGAATAATGAATGTTTTGAATTTTCTCCAAAAGTAAAGTAGTTGCAAACTCATCCTTTTAGAAACTTGTTTGGGCTGTTGAGAGGAGTAAGAAACCATCAAAAATTTCAATCCTGCATGATTTTACCAAGAAATGTGATTCTTCATTCAAAACCTGATTTTTGCTATTGGGCTCTATTGAATAGTGAATGTTTTGAATTTTCTCCAAAAGTAAAGTAGTTGCAAACTCATGCTTTTAGAGACTTGTTTGGGCTCATGAGAGGAGTAGAAAAACATCAAAAATTTCAGTCCTGCATGATTCTACCAAGAAATGTGTGTTCATTCAAACCGCTGGTTTTTGATAGTTTGGGCCCTATTGAATAATGAATGTTTTGAATTTTCTCCAAAAGTAAAGTAGTTGCAAACTCATCCTTTTAGAAACTTGCTTGGGCTGTTGAGAGGAGTAAAAAACCATCAAAAATTTCAATCCTGCATGATTTTACCAAGAAATGTGATTCTTCATTCAAAACCTGATTTTTGCTATTGGGCTCTATTGAATAGTGAATGTTTTGAATTTTCTCCAAAAGTAAAGTAGTTGCAAACTCATGATTTTAGAGACTTGTTTGGGCTCATGAGAGGAGTAGAAAAACATCAAAAATTTCAGTCCTGCATGATTCTACCAAGAAATGTGATTCTTCATTCAAAACCTGATTTTTGCTATTGGGCTCTATTGAATAATGAATGTTTTGAATTTTCTCCAAAAGTAAAGTAGTTGCAAACTCATCCTTTTAGAAACTTGTTTGGGCTGTTGAGAAGAGTAAAAAACCATCAAAAATTTAAATCCTGCATGATTCTACCAAGAAATGTGATTCTTCATTCAAAACGCTGGTTTTTGCTATTGGGCTCTATTGAATAATGAATGTTTTGAATTTTCTCCAAAAGTAAAGTAGTTGCAAACTCATGCTTTTATTTTCCAATAATCTTTATTAGAGTTTTAAGAATTTTTATAAGGGTAGGGAAGGAATACAAGAACAAAGGATAGGGTGGGGAAACAGAAATACCCTGTGAAGACAGGGAAGACCCCCAAAAATGGGGGAATAGGCAGACTATATACGTATCACATCAGAGATCACAAAGTATTAGCTTAAGAAATGCAAGTGATCTTTTAAGTGATCATCGAGTTAGATGAGTAGAAATAAAATCAGTACACAAAATTATGTTATAATTTTACATATCTGTGTTAACTAATAAAAGCAACAAACTCGACGTTACTATCCAGTTGCGTCCTTTTGGTTTTAAACTCTTCGTATCAATACCTGCAAAAAAAAACAATTATTCACATTTGCCTCCAATGTGTTAATTAACAGACATATATAAAGTAGAGTATAGGAGGTATATAGCCTGCCCCGTCCGGGAAATCCAGTGATGCCCCTGGAACCGATTGGGGGTAATGTCCGGTTCAATTCCAGAATATTAGAAAAGTGTAAAACAATAGCAGTAAAGACCAATATGAGAACTGAAGCCTGTGTAAATAGTAAGTTGAGTTCTTTCATTCATGATGATAGTCCGAGTTGAGAGAAGAAGAGATTTTGCGGAGAATCTTGGAAATCTTAATTCCAGCGCATTCTAAAAAGTCTGTCCCTTCGTCTGGATAAGTAATGGGAATTAACCTCGCTGCATATTTCACCATTAGAGTCGAAGACTGAGTCCAAAAATATGGTATCTCGGCACGTAACAGTTCGCGTGTAGTAGAGGAGAATGTTCTTCTTTTTTTTAAGGTGTTTCTTGATAAGTCCTTGAAGAAAGATAGATGACTATAGGGGGAAGATTTGAATTCTGGTTCTTTAGGCATTCCAAGAAGCGCACTCCTTAACCAGTTTGGATGAAACGACACAATAACATCTCTTGCCAAGTCTTGCGGAAGTTCGGGTGGTCTGCGTATTCGAAAAGTTTTTTCAATCAGATAATTCTCATTAACATTGGGGAAGAAGTAGATGACCATTGAGGATATGTAGCTCTTTAGTTGATAGGCCTGAACCGATTCAGGGATCCCTCGTATTTTAAAATTGTTTTTTCTTTTAAAGTCCTCATAATTGGCCAGGGTGGAGTTAAAAGAAGCAATGTCCTTTTTAATAGTATTCAGTGAGTCTGAGAGCACAGATAACATTTGACAGTCGCTTGAGTGTAATATATCACTTTTAATTTTGATTGAATCTGTCGTCTTAGTATTGTGAAAACAGCATCCAGAGACCTCTGAGGAGATCAAAGAGGTTAAATGGGTACCATCCGCTAGTGTTGTTGGTGTCTCATGGTTTTTATAAGGGAGGTCATTCAATTTTAGAGTGATAGAGTGTCGGGGCTCATGGTTTTCTTGAGAATCGTGTACTTCTCGGCTTTTTGTGGTATTATCAAAGTTTCTAGCAGAGTTAGGATAGGAGTCATCAGTCAGGCGCAGCAAAGTATCCCTAAAAAGATTTTTAATGAAGACTTCAGAAGCCTTGGATTCTTTTTGCTTAAATGAGTTTCTCTGAGTAATATGATTTTCTACTGAGGCATCTAGTGATTTTAAAAGGGCTGTACACATTCTAGCTACAAAGCCTTCTGATGGATGGTCATCTGAGGCGGGTATGTCATCTATCAGTGAAGTATTAATTTCAGGAGTATTATCCCCCTCAGAAGTAGAATATGGAGATGAGGTTCCATTCAAAATCTTATCATTAAAAGGATCGCTCCCATACGCTTCGTATGAATCAGCCCCGCCAGAGGATTCTATTGTATAAATGCTTTCTAAATCATCATTGGCGCCAAAAGTAATCTCATTAAACTGGGAGCTTTCCAGCATCGTTTGATACACATCCTCTTTAAATGATATGCAATTGACAGAGTCAATATGGAACCCTTTTTTCTCCCCATCCCCCAATTTGGATTTTTTATATTTCTGTCCGTTATTATTTATGGCCTCATTTGGCTTACGTAAGGTTACGCTCATCTGTCTTCCTGTATTAACAGGGTTTTTAACCCCATTATTTCTTAGGGATACCTTGCTCATCGCCCCACACGACTGAACCACAGATCCACTCCCTCCATTATGAACTTCTTCATCCACATCCCGCAACCTCTGAGTATTTTGTAGTTGTTCCTTTTGTGAGGGAGTATAGGGGTACCCCCCATTTAAACATTGTTGTAATGAGGTGTTCCCCTGCCCCCCTATCCCCAATTTCTGAGTCCAGGCACCCCCATCTCTGAGTACCGATGGTACAAATACAGCAGCTTCATATCGCAGGCTGCCACCCCCTGGTTCCAACCTCAGACCCTCCTCTTTCTTCTCCTTCCACCCTGAACCGATTCCTGCCCCTTGGACGCTCACCCGACAACTCTCCTCAGCTGCTCCACAAGTCGCAATGAAGATTCCCTCTTCCGCTGTATGGAGCGCTTGATTGTGTTCCAGGGCGCCTGACACCTCCCTGCGCCAGACACCAGCCTCCACCAAGGTCCTTGTAGACTCACCGCCGGTCTCCCGGGTCCTCCCCTCAGCCACCGCCAGGACCGCAGATGATGAAAGCGGGACCGCGGCTTCTTCCCTCTCCAATGATGTCACCGCTGCTATTACCGCTCTTCTGCCTCTATCCCCTCTCCCTGCACCATCACGTCCATTCAGCGAGGCCCCAACAGGCTTCCCCGCTGCAATCTCCGGCTTCTCCATTGCCACGGCGACCCCGCAGCTTCTCTTCCTCTCACCGGCATATGATGACATCACCGCTTCTTCTGCCCTGCTCCTCTTCTGCTCTGCCACTGTAGAATCACCGCCGGTCTCCCGGGTCCTCCCCTCAGCTACCGCCAGAACCACGGATGAAGAAAGCAGGACCGGGTCTTCCTCCTCCTTTGGTGTGACCGCTGCTGTGACCGCTCTGCCGCCTCTTTCTTCTCCTCTTCCGGCACCATTGCGTCCATTCAGGGCAGCCCCGACGGGCTTCCTCGCTGTGTTCTCCAGCTTCTCCATTGCCACGACGACCCCGCAGCCTCTCTGCTTCCCGCCGGCATAGGATGACATCATCGCTTCTTCTGTCCCGCTCCTCTTCTGCTCTGCCGCTGTACCTTTGCCGCCGCTTCTCCTCCCGCTGCTGACAACCGGTGGTATCTCTTTTTTCCTTCCTTGTCCACCACCGATGATCCGGTTGACTGGCTGTGACCCAGCAGATCTCCACATCGGCGTCGCTTCAATCTTCCTCTGTGCTACCGGCTTCACTGCAGCCGCCATCTTCCTCCAGCCAGACAGCGGGGATGACACAGCAATTTCAGGCCGCTTGCTTCTCGATGCTTTAAGAAGCTTTTTATCCACTGGATTTTTTTCTTTCTTCATCTCTGTAGCTCCAGGCATGTTCTCACAGGTCCTCCACAGCAAATAGTTGCATAAAGTCCACTTATTTGTAAGCTTTAGGTAGCTCTTTTAGAGGAATCTCAGGAGCTCTTGCAAAACACGTCTGCTCCTGGCCTCTGCAAACCACACCCCCCCAAACTCATCCTTTTAGAGACTTGTTTGGGCTCATGAGAGGAGTAGAAAAACATCAAAAATTTCAGTCCTGCATGATTCTACCAAGAAATGTGTGTTCATTGAAACCGCTGGTTTTTGATAGTTTGGGCCCTATTGAATAATGAATGTTTTGAATTTTCTCCAAAAGTAAAGTAGTTGCAAACTCATCCTTTTAGAAACTTGTTTGGGCTGTTGAGAGGAGTAAAAAACCATCAAAAATTTCAATCCTGCATGATTTTACCAAGAAATGTGATTTTTCATTCAAAACCTGATTTTTGCTATTGGGCTCTATTGAATAGTGAATGTTTTGAATTTTCTCCAAAAGTAAAGTAGTTGCAAACTCATGCTTTTAGAGACTTGTTTGGGCTCATGAGAGTAGAAAAACATCAAAAATTTCAGTCCTGCATGATTCTACCAAGAAATGTGTGTTCATTCAAACCGCTGGTTTTTGATAGTTTGGGCCCTATTGAATAATGAATGTTTTGAATTTTCTCCAAAAGTAAAGTAGTTGCAAACTCATCCTTTTAGAAACTTGCTTGGGCTGTTGATAGGAGTAAAAAACCATCAAAAATTTCAATCCTGCATGATTTTACCAAGAAATGTGATTCTTCATTCAAAACCTGATTTTTGCTATTGGGCTCTATTGAATAGTGAATGTTTTGAATTTTCTCCAAAAGTAAAGTAGTTGCAAACTCATGATTTTAGAGACTTGTTTGGGCTCATGAGAGGAGTAGAAAAACATCAAAAATTTCAGTCCTGCATGATTCTACCAAGAAATGTGATTCTTCATTCAAAACCTGATTTTTGCTATTGGGCTCTATTGAATAATGAATGTTTTGAATTTTCTCCAAAAGTAAAGTAGTTGCAAACTCATCCTTTTAGAAACTTGTTTGGGCTGTTGAGAGGAGTAAAAAACCATCAAAAATTTCAATCCTGCATGATTCTACCAAGAAATGTGATTCTTCATTCAAAACGCTGGTTTTTGCTATTGGGCTCTATTGAATAATGAATGTTTTGAATTTTCTCCAAAAGTAAAGTAGTTGCAAACTCATGCTTTTAGAGACTTGTTTGGGCTCATGAGAGGAGTAGAAAAACATCAAAAATTTCAGTCCTGCATGATTCTACCAAGAAATGTGTGTTCATTGAAACCGCTGGTTTTTGATAGTTTGGGCCCTATTGAATAATGAATGTTTTGAATTTTCTCCAAAAGTAAAGTAGCTGCAAACTCATCATTTTAGAAAATTGTTTGGGCTGTTGAGAGGAGTAAAAAACCATCAAAAATTTCAATCCTGCATGATTCTACCAAGAAATGTGATTCTTCATTCAAAACGCTGGTTTTTGCTATTGGGCTCTATTGAATAATGAATGTTTTGAATTTTCTCCAAAAGTAAAGTAGTTGCAAACTCATGGTTTTAGAGACTTGTTTGGGATCATGAGAGGAGTAGAAAAACATCAAAAATTTCAGTCCTGCTTGATTCTACCAAGAAATGTGTGTTCATTGAAACCGCTGGTGTTTGATAGTTTGGGCCCTATTGAATAATGAATGTTTTGAATTTTCTCCAAAAGTAAAGTAGTTGCAAACTCATCCTTTCAGAAACTTGTTTGGGCTGTTGAGAGGAGTAAAAAACCATCAAAAATTTCAATCCTGCATGATTTTACCAAGAAATGTGATTCTTCATTCAAAACCTGATTTTTGCTATTGGGCTCTATTGAATAGTGAATGTTTTGAATTTTCTCAAAAAATAAAGTAGTTGCAAACTCATGCTTTTAGAGACTTGTTTGGGCTCATGATAGGAGTAGAAAAACATCAAAAATTTCAGTCCTGCATGATTCTACCAAGAAATGTGTGTTCATTGAAACCGCTGGTTTTTGATAGTTTGGACCCTATTGAATAATGAATGTTTTGAATTTTCTCCAAAAGTAAAGTAGTTGCAAACTCATTCTTTTAGAAACTTGTTTGGGCTGTTGAGAGGAGTAAAAAACCATCAAAAATTTCAATCCTGCATGATTTTACCAAGAAATGTGATTCTTCATT
This sequence comes from Dendrobates tinctorius, assembly GCF_039654945.1. Taxonomy (NCBI): domain Eukaryota; kingdom Metazoa; phylum Chordata; class Amphibia; order Anura; family Dendrobatidae; genus Dendrobates; species Dendrobates tinctorius. The sequence continues at coordinate 694,298 of NW_027361777.1, read as the reverse complement.
CAAAACCTGATTTTTGCTATTGGGCTCTATTGAATAGTGAATGTTTTGAATTTTCTCCAAAAGTAAAGTAGTTTCAAACTCATGCTTTTAGAGACTTGTTTGGGCTCATGAGAGGAGTAGAAAAACATCAAAAATTTCAGTCCTGCATGATTCTACCAAGAAATGTGTGTTCATTCAAACCGCTGGTTTTTGATATTTTGGGCCCTATTGAATAATGAATGTTTTGAATTTTCTCCAAAAGTAAAGTAGTTGCAAACTCATCCTTTTAGAAACTTGTTTGGGCTGTTGAGAGGAGTAAAAAACCATCAAAAATTTCAATCCTGCATGATTCTACCAAGAAATGTGATTCTTCATTCAAAACGCTGGTTTTTGCTATTGGGCTCTATTGAATAATGAATGTTTTGAATTTTCTCCAAAAGTAAAGTAGTTGCAAACTCATGCTTTTAGAGACTTGTTTGGGCTCATGAGAGGAGTAGAAAAACATCAAAAATTTCAGTCCTGCATGATTCTACCAAGAAATGTGTGTTCATTCAAACCGCTGGTTTTTGATAGTTTGGGCCCTATTGAATAATGAATGTTTTGAATTTTCTCCAAAAGTAAAGTAGTTGCAAACTCATCCTTTTAGAAACTTGTTTGGGCTGTTGAGAGGAGTAAAAAACCATCAAAAATTTCAATCCTGCATGATTTTACCAAGAAATGTGATTCTTCATTCAAAACCTGATTTTTGCTATTGGGCTCTATTGAATAGTGAATGCTTTGAATTTTCTCCAAAAGTAAAGTAGTTGCAAACTCATGCTTTTAGAGACTTGTTTGGGCTCATGAGAGGAGTAGAAAAACATCAAAAATTTCAGTCCTGCATGATTCTACCAAGAAATGTGTGTTCATTGAAACCGCTGGTTTTTGATAGTTTGGGCCCTATTGAATAATGAATGTTTTGAATTTTCTCCAAAAGTAAAGTAGTTGCAAACTCATCCTTTTAGAAACTTGTTTGGGCTGTTGAGAGGAGTAAAAAACCATCAAAAATTTCAATCCTGCATGATTCTACCAAGAAATGTGATTCTTCATTCAAAACGCTGGTTTTTGCTATTGGGCTCTATTGAATAATGAATGTTTTGAATTTTCTCCAAAAGTAAAGTAGTTGCAAACTCATGCTTTTAGAGACTTGTTTGGGCTCATGAGAGGAGTAGAAAAACATCAAAAATTTCAGTCCTGCATGATTCTACCAAGAAATGTGATTCTTCATTCAAAACCTGATTTTTGCTATTGGGCTCTATTGAATAATGAATGTTTTGAATTTTCTCCAAAAGTAAAGTAGTTGCAAACTCATCCTTTTAGAAACTTGTTTGGGCTGTTGAGAGGAGTAAAAAACCATCAAAAATTTCAATCCTGCATGATTCTACCAAGAAATGTGATTCTTCATTCAAAACGCTGGTTTTTGCTATTGGGCTCTATTGAATAATGAATGTTTTGAATTTTCTCCAAAAGTAAAGTAGTTGCAAACTCATGCTTTTAGAGACTTGTTTGGGCTCATGAGAGGAGTAGAAAAACATCAAAAATTTCAGTCCTGCATGATTCTACCAAGAAATGTGTGTTCATTGAAACCGCTGGTTTTTGATAGTTTGGGCCCTATTGAATAATGAATGTTTTGAATTTTCTCCAAAAGTAAAGTAGCTGCAAACTCATCCTTTTAGAAACTTGTTTGGGCTGTTGAGAGGAGTAAAAAACCATCAAAAATTTCAATCCTGCATGATTCTACCAAGAAATGTGATTCTTCATTCAAAACGCTGGTTTTTGCTATTGGGCTCTATTGAATAATGAATGTTTTGAATTTTCTCCAAAAGTAAAGTAGTTGCAAACTCATGCTTTTAGAGACTTGTTTGGGCTCATGAGAGGAGTAGAAAAACATCAAAAATTTCAGTCCTGCTTGATTCTACCAAGAAATGTGTGTTCATTGAAACCGCTGGTGTTTGATAGTTTGGGCCCTATTGAATAATGAATGTTTTGAATTTTCTCCAAAAGTAAAGTAGTTGCAAACTCATCCTTTCAGAAACTTGTTTGGGCTGTTGAGAGGAGTAAAAAACCATCAAAAATTTCAATCCTGCATGATTTTACCAAGAAATGTGATTCTTCATTCAAAACCTGATTTTTGCTATTGGGCTCTATTGAATAGTGAATGTTTTGAATTTTCTCCAAAAGTAAAGTAGTTGCAAACTCATGCTTTTAGAGACTTGTTTGGGCTCATGATAGGAGTAGAAAAACATCAAAAATTTCAGTCCTGCATGATTCTACCAAGAAATGTGTGTTCATTGAAACCGCTGGTTTTTGATAGTTTGGGCCCTATTGAATAATGAATGTTTTGAATTTTCTCCAAAAGTAAAGTAGTTGCAAACTCATCCTTTTAGAAACTTGTTTGGGCTGTTGAGAGGAGTAAAAAACCATCAAAAATTTCAATCCTGCATGATTTTACCAAGAAATGTGATTCTTCATTCAAAACCTGATTTTTGCTATTGGGCTCTATTGAATAGTGAATGTTTTGAATTTTCTCCAAAAGTAAAGTAGTTGCAAACTCATGCTTTTAGAGACTTGTTTGGGCTCATGAGAGGAGTAGAAAAACATCAAAAATTTCAGTCCTGCATGATTCTACCAAGAAATGTGTGTTCATTGAAACCACTGGTTTTTGATAGTTTGGGCCCTATTGAATAATGAATGTTTTGAATTTTCTCCAAAAGTAAAGTAGTTGCAAACTCATCCTTTTAGAAACTTGTTTGGGCTGTTGAGAGGAGTAAAAAACCATCAAAAATTTCAATCCTGCATGATTTTACCAAGAAATGTGATTCTTCATTCAAAACCTGATTTTTGCTATTGGGCTCTATTGAATAGTGAATGTTTTGAATTTTCTCCAAAAGTAAAGTAGTTGCAAACTCATGCTTTTAGAGACTTGTTTGGGCTCATGAGAGGAGTAGAAAAACATCAAAAATTTCAGTCCTGCATGATTCTACCAAGAAATGTGTGTTCATTCAAACCGCTGGTTTTTGATAGTTTGGGCCCTATTGAATAATGAATGTTTTGAATTTTCTCCAAAAGTAAAGTAGTTGCAAACTCATCCTTTTAGAAACTTGTTTGGGCTGTTGAGAGGAGTAAAAAACCATCAAAAATTTCAATCCTGCATGATTCTACCAAGAAATGTGATTCTTCATTCAAAACGCTGGTTTTTGCTATTGGGCTCTATTGAATAATGAATGTTTTGAATTTTCTCCAAAAGTAAAGTAGTTGCAAACTCATGCTTTTAGAGACTTGTTTGGGCTCATGAGAGGAGTAGAAAAACATCAAAAATTTCAGTCCTGCATGATTCTACCAAGAAATGTGTGTTCATTGAAACCGCTGGTTTTTGATCGTTTGGGCCCTATTGAATAATGAATGTTTTGAATTTTCTCCAAAAGTAAAGTAGTTGCAAACTCATCCTTTTAGAAACTTGTTTGGGCTGTTGAGAGGAGTAAGAAACCATCAAAAATTTCAATCCTGCATGATTTTACCAAGAAATGTGATTCTTCATTCAAAACCTGATTTTTGCTATTGGGCTCTATTGAATAGTGAATGTTTTGAATTTTCTCCAAAAGTAAAGTAGTTGCAAACTCATGCTTTTAGAGACTTGTTTGGGCTCATGAGAGGAGTAGAAAAACATCAAAAATTTCAGTCCTGCATGATTCTACCAAGAAATGTGTGTTCATTCAAACCGCTGGTTTTTGATAGTTTGGGCCCTATTGAATAATGAATGTTTTGAATTTTCTCCAAAAGTAAAGTAGTTGCAAACTCATCCTTTTAGAAACTTGCTTGGGCTGTTGAGAGGAGTAAAAAACCATCAAAAATTTCAATCCTGCATGATTTTACCAAGAAATGTGATTCTTCATTCAAAACCTGATTTTTGCTATTGGGCTCTATTGAATAGTGAATGTTTTGAATTTTCTCCAAAAGTAAAGTAGTTGCAAACTCATGATTTTAGAGACTTGTTTGGGCTCATGAGAGGAGTAGAAAAACATCAAAAATTTCAGTCCTGCATGATTCTACCAAGAAATGTGATTCTTCATTCAAAACCTGATTTTTGCTATTGGGCTCTATTGAATAATGAATGTTTTGAATTTTCTCCAAAAGTAAAGTAGTTGCAAACTCATCCTTTTAGAAACTTGTTTGGGCTGTTGAGAAGAGTAAAAAACCATCAAAAATTTAAATCCTGCATGATTCTACCAAGAAATGTGATTCTTCATTCAAAACGCTGGTTTTTGCTATTGGGCTCTATTGAATAATGAATGTTTTGAATTTTCTCCAAAAGTAAAGTAGTTGCAAACTCATGCTTTTATTTTCCAATAATCTTTATTAGAGTTTTAAGAATTTTTATAAGGGTAGGGAAGGAATACAAGAACAAAGGATAGGGTGGGGAAACAGAAATACCCTGTGAAGACAGGGAAGACCCCCAAAAATGGGGGAATAGGCAGACTATATACGTATCACATCAGAGATCACAAAGTATTAGCTTAAGAAATGCAAGTGATCTTTTAAGTGATCATCGAGTTAGATGAGTAGAAATAAAATCAGTACACAAAATTATGTTATAATTTTACATATCTGTGTTAACTAATAAAAGCAACAAACTCGACGTTACTATCCAGTTGCGTCCTTTTGGTTTTAAACTCTTCGTATCAATACCTGCAAAAAAAAACAATTATTCACATTTGCCTCCAATGTGTTAATTAACAGACATATATAAAGTAGAGTATAGGAGGTATATAGCCTGCCCCGTCCGGGAAATCCAGTGATGCCCCTGGAACCGATTGGGGGTAATGTCCGGTTCAATTCCAGAATATTAGAAAAGTGTAAAACAATAGCAGTAAAGACCAATATGAGAACTGAAGCCTGTGTAAATAGTAAGTTGAGTTCTTTCATTCATGATGATAGTCCGAGTTGAGAGAAGAAGAGATTTTGCGGAGAATCTTGGAAATCTTAATTCCAGCGCATTCTAAAAAGTCTGTCCCTTCGTCTGGAGAAGTAATGGGAATTAACCTCGCTGCATATTTCACCATTAGAGTCGAAGACTGAGTCCAAAAATATGGTATCTCGGCACGTAACAGTTCGCGTGTAGTAGAGGAGAATGTTCTTCTTTTTTTTAAGGTGTTTCTTGATAAGTCCTTGAAGAAAGATAGATGACTATAGGGGGAAGATTTGAATTCTGGTTCTTTAGGCATTCCAAGAAGCGCACTCCTTAACCAGTTTGGATGAAACGACACAATAACATCTCTTGCCAAGTCTTGCGGAAGTTCGGGTGGTCTGCGTATTCGAAAAGTTTTTTCAATCAGATAATTCTCATTAACATTGGGGAAGAAGTAGATGACCATTGAGGATATGTAGCTCTTTAGTTGATAGGCCTGAACCGATTCAGGGATCCCTCGTATTTTAACATTGTTTTTTCTTTTAAAGTCCTCATAATTGGCCAGGGTGGAGTTAAAAGAAGCAATGTCCTTTTTAATAGTATTCAGTGAGTCTGAGAGCACAGATAACATTTGACAGTCGCTTGAGTGTAATATATCACTTTTAATTTTGATTGAATCTGTCGTCTTAGTATTGTGAAAACAGCATCCAGAGACCTCTGAGGAGATCAAAGAGGTTAAATGGGTACCATCCGCTAGTGTTGTTGGTGTCTCATGGTTTTTATAAGGGAGGTCATTCAATTTTAGAGTGATAGAGGGTCGGGGCTCATGGTTTTCTTGAGAATCGTGTACTTCTCGGCTTTTTGTGGTATTATCAAAGTTTCTAGCAGAGTTAGGATAGGAGTCATCAGTCAGGCGCAGCAAAGTATCCCTAAAAAGATTTTTAATGAAGACTTCAGAAGCCTTGGATTCTTTTTGCTTAAATGAGTTTCTCTGAGTAATATGATTTTCTACTGAGGCATCTAGTGATTTTAAAAGGGCTGTACACATTCTAGCTACAAAGCCTTCTGATGGATGGTCATCTGAGGCGGGTATGTCATCTATCAGTGAAGTATTAATTTCAGGAGTATTATCCCCCTCAGAAGTAGAATATGGAGATGAGGTTCCATTCAAAATCTTATCATTAAAAGGATCGCTCCCATACGCTTCGTATGAATCAGCCCCGCCAGAGGATTCTATTGTATAAATGCTTTCTAAATCATCATTGGCGCCAAAAGTAATCTCATTAAACTGGGAGCTTTCCAGCATCGTTTGATACACATCCTCTTTAAATGATATGCAATTGACAGAGTCAATATGGAACCCTTTTTTCTCCCCATCCCCCAATTTGGATTTTTTATATTTCTGTCCGTTATTATTTATGGCCTCATTTGGCTTACGTAAGGTTACGCTCATCTGTCTTCCTGTATTAACAGGGTTTTTAACCCCATTATTTCTTAGGGATACCTTGCTCATCGCCCCACACGACTGAACCACAGATCCACTCCCTCCATTATGAACTTCTTCATCCACATCCCGCAACCTCTGAGTATTTTGTAGTTGTTCCTTTTGTGAGGGAGTATAGGGGTACCCCCCATTTAAACATTGTTGTAATGAGGTGTTCCCCTGCCCCCCTATCCCCAATTTCTGAGTCCAGGCACCCCCATCTCTGAGTACCGATGGTACAAATACAGCAGCTTCATATCGCAGGCTGCCACCCCCTGGTTCCAACCTCAGACCCTCCTCTTTCTTCTCCTTCCACCCTGAACCGATTCCTGCCCCTTGGACGCTCACCCGACAACTCTCCTCAGCTGCTCCACAAGTCGCAATGAAGATTCCCTCTTCCGCTGTATGGAGCGCTTGATTGTGTTCCAGGGCGCCTGACACCTCCCTGCGCCAGACACCAGCCTCCACCAAGGTCCTTGTAGACTCACCGCCGGTCTCCCGGGTCCTCCCCTCAGCCACCGCCAGGACCGCAGATGATGAAAGCGGGACCGCGGCTTCTTCCCTCTCCAATGATGTCACCGCTGCTATTACCGCTCTTCTGCCTCTATCCCCTCTCCCTGCACCATCACGTCCATTCAGCGAGGCCCCAACAGGCTTCCCCGCTGCAATCTCCGGCTTCTCCATTGCCACGGCGACCCCGCAGCTTCTCTTCCTCTCACCGGCATATGATGACATCACCGCTTCTTCTGCCCTGCTCCTCTTCTGCTCTGCCACTGTAGAATCACCGCCGGTCTCCCGGGTCCTCCCCTCAGCTACCGCCAGAACCACGGATGAAGAAAGCAGGACCGGGTCTTCCTCCTCCTTTGGTGTGACCGCTGCTGTGACCGCTCTGCCGCCTCTTTCTTCTCCTCTTCCGGCACCATTGCGTCCATTCAGGGCAGCCCCGACGGGCTTCCTCGCTGTGTTCTCCAGCTTCTCCATTGCCACGACGACCCCGCAGCCTCTCTGCTTCCCGCCGGCATAGGATGACATCATCGCTTCTTCTGTCCCGCTCCTCTTCTGCTCTGCCGCTGTACCTTTGCCGCCGCTTCTCCTCCCGCTGCTGACAACCGGTGGTATCTCTTTTTTCCTTCCTTGTCCACCACCGATGATCCGGTTGACTGGCTGTGACCCAGCAGATCTCCACATCGGCGTCGCTTCAATCTTCCTCTGTGCTACCGGCTTCACTGCAGCCGCCATCTTCCTCCAGCCAGACAGCGGGGATGACACAGCAATTTCAGGCCGCTTGCTTCTCGATGCTTTAAGAAGCTTTTTATCCACTGGATTTTTTTCTTTCTTCATCTCTGTAGCTCCAGGCATGTTCTCACAGGTCCTCCACAGCAAATAGTTGCATAAAGTCCACTTATTTGTAAGCTTTAGGTAGCTCTTTTAGAGGAATCTCAGGAGCTCTTGCAAAACACGTCTGCTCCTGGCCTCTGCAAACCACACCCCCCCAAACTCATCCTTTTAGAGACTTGTTTGGGCTCATGAGAGGAGTAGAAAAACATCAAAAATTTCAGTCCTGCATGATTCTACCAAGAAATGTGTGTTCATTGAAACCGCTGGTTTTTGATAGTTTGGGCCCTATTGAATAATGAATGTTTTGAATTTTCTCCAAAAGTAAAGTAGTTGCAAACTCATCCTTTTAGAAACTTGTTTGGGCTGTTGAGAGGAGTAAAAAACCATCAAAAATTTCAATCCTGCATGATTTTACCAAGAAATGTGATTTTTCATTCAAAACCTGATTTTTGCTATTGGGCTCTATTGAATAGTGAATGTTTTGAATTTTCTCCAAAAGTAAAGTAGTTGCAAACTCATGCTTTTAGAGACTTGTTTGGGCTCATGAGAGTAGAAAAACATCAAAAATTTCAGTCCTGCATGATTCTACCAAGAAATGTGTGTTCATTCAAACCGCTGGTTTTTGATAGTTTGGGCCCTATTGAATAATGAATGTTTTGAATTTTCTCCAAAAGTAAAGTAGTTGCAAACTCATCCTTTTAGAAACTTGCTTGGGCTGTTGATAGGAGTAAAAAACCATCAAAAATTTCAATCCTGCATGATTTTACCAAGAAATGTGATTCTTCATTCAAAACCTGATTTTTGCTATTGGGCTCTATTGAATAGTGAATGTTTTGAATTTTCTCCAAAAGTAAAGTAGTTGCAAACTCATGATTTTAGAGACTTGTTTGGGCTCATGAGAGGAGTAGAAAAACATCAAAAATTTCAGTCCTGCATGATTCTACCAAGAAATGTGATTCTTCATTCAAAACCTGATTTTTGCTATTGGGCTCTATTGAATAATGAATGCTTTGAATTTTCTCCAAAAGTAAAGTAGTTGCAAACTCATCCTTTTAGAAACTTGTTTGGGCTGTTGAGAGGAGTAAAAAACCATCAAAAATTTCGATCCTGCATGATTCTACCAAGAAATGTGATTCTTCATTCAAAACGCTGGTTTTTGCTATTGGGCTCTATTGAATAATGAATGTTTTGAATTTTCTCCAAAAGTAAAGTAGTTGCAAACTCATGCTTTTAGAGACTTGTTTGGGCTCATGAGAGGAGTAGAAAAACATCAAAAATTTCAGTCCTGCATGATTCTACCAAGAAATGTGTGTTCATTGAAACCGCTGGTTTTTGATAGTTTGGGCCCTATTGAATAATGAATGTTTTGAATTTTCTCCAAAAGTAAAGTAGCTGCAAACTCATCATTTTAGAAACTTGTTTGGGCTGTTGAGAGGAGTAAAAAACCATCAAAAATTTCAATCCTGCATGATTCTACCAAGAAATGTGATTCTTCATTCAAAACGCTGGTTTTTGCTATTGGGCTCTATTGAATAATGAATGTTTTGAATTTTCTCCAAAAGTAAAGTAGTTGCAAACTCATGGTTTTAGAGACTTGTTTGGGATCATGAGAGGAGTAGAAAAACATCAAAAATTTCAGTCCTGCTTGATTCTACCAAGAAATGTGTGTTCATTGAAACCGCTGGTGTTTGATAGTTTGGGCCCTATTGAATAATGAATGTTTTGAATTTTCTCCAAAAGTAAAGTAGTTGCAAACTCATCCTTTCAGAAACTTGTTTGGGCTGTTGAGAGGAGTAAAAAACCATCAAAAATTTCAATCCTGCATGATTTTACCAAGAAATGTGATTCTTCATTCAAAACCTGATTTTTGCTATTGGGCTCTATTGAATAGTGAATGTTTTGAATTTTCTCAAAAAATAAAGTAGTTGCAAACTCATGCTTTTAGAGACTTGTTTGGGCTCATGATAGGAGTAGAAAAACATCAAAAATTTCAGTCCTGCATGATTCTACCAAGAAATGTGTGTTCATTGAAACCGCTGGTTTTTGATAGTTTGGACCCTATTGAATAATGAATGTTTTGAATTTTCTCCAAAAGTAAAGTAGTTGCAAACTCATACTTTTAGAAACTTGTTTGGGCTGTTGAGAGGAGTAAAAAACCATCAAAAATTTCAATCCTGCATGATTTTACCAAGAAATGTGATTCTTCATTCAAAACCTGATTTTTGCTATTGGGCTCTATTGAATAGTGAATGTTTTGAATTTTCTCCAAAAGTAAAGTAGTTTCAAACTCATGCTTTTAGAGACTTGTTTGGGCTCATGAGAGGAGTAGAAAAACATCAAAAATTTCAGTCCTGCATGATTCTACCAAGAAATGTGTGTTCATTCAAACCGCTGGTTTTTGATATTTTGGGCCCTATTGAATAATGAATGTTTTGAATTTTCTCCAAAAGTAAAGTAGTTGCAAACTCATCCTTTTAGAAACTTGTTTGGGCTGTTGAGAGGAGTAAAAAACCATCAAAAATTTCAATCCTGCATGATTCTACCAAGAAATGTGATTCTTCATTCAAAACGCTGGTTTTTGCTATTGGGCTCTATTGAATAATGAATGTTTTGAATTTTCTCCAAAAGTAAAGTAGTTGCAAACTCATGCTTTTAGAGACTTGTTTGGGCTCATGAGAGGAGTAGAAAAACATCAAAAATTTCAGTCCTGCATGATTCTACCAAGAAATGTGTGTTCATTCAAACCGCTGGTTTTTGATAGTTTGGGCCCTATTGAATAATGAATGTTTTGAGTTTTCTCCAAAAGTAAAGTAGTTGCAAACTCATCCTTTTAGAAACTTGTTTGGGCTGTTGAGAGGAGTAAAAAACCATCAAAAATTTCAATCCTGCATGATTTTACCAAGAAATGTGATTCTTCATTCAAAACCTGATTTTTGCTATTGGGCTCTATTGAATAGTGAATGCTTTGAATTTTCTCCAAAAGTAAAGTAGTTGCAAACTCATGCTTTTAGAAACTTGTTTGGGCTCATGAGAGGAGTAGAAAAACATCAAAAATTTCAGTCCTGCATGATTCTACCAAGAAATGTGTGTTCATTGAAACCGCTGGTTTTTGATAGTTTGGGCCCTATTGAATAATGAATGTTTTGAATTTTCTCCAAAAGTAAAGTAGTTGCAAACTCATCCTTTTAGAAACTTGTTTGGGCTGTTGAGAGGAGTAAAAAACCATCAAAAATTTCAATCCTGCATGATTCTACCAAGAAATGTGATTCTTCATTCAAAACGCTGGTTTTTGCTATTGGGCTCTATTGAATAATGAATGTTTTGAATTTTCTCCAAAAGTAAAGTAGTTGCAAACTCATGCTTTTAGAGACTTGTTTGGGCTCATGAGAGGAGTAGAAAAACATCAAAAATTTCAGTCCTGCATGATTCTACCAAGAAATGTGATTCTTCATTCAAAACCTGATTTTTGCTATTGGGCTCTATTGAATAATGAATGTTTTGAATTTTCTCCAAAAGTAAAGTAGTTGCAAACTCATCCTTTTAGAAACTTGTTTGGGCTGTTGAGTGGAGTAAAAAACCATCAAAAATTTCAATCCTGCATGATTCTACCAAGAAATGTGATTCTTCATTCAAAACGCTGGTTTTTGCTATTGGGCTCTATTGAATAATGAATGTTTTGAATTTTCTCCAAAAGTAAAGTAGTTGCAAACTCATGCTTTTAGAGACTTGTTTGGGCTCATGAGAGGAGTAGAAAAACATCAAAAATTTCAGTCCTGCATGATTCTACCAAGAAATGTGTGTTCATTGAAACCGCTGGTTTTTGATAGTTTGGGCCCTATTGAATAATGAATGTTTTGAATTTTCTCCAAAAGTAAAGTAGCTGCAAACTCATCCTTTTAGAAACTTGTTTGGGCTGTTGAGAGGAGTAAAAAACCATCAAAAATTTCAATCCTGCATGATTCTACCAAGAAATGTGATTCTTCATTCAAAACGCTTGTTTTTGCTATTTGGCTCTATTGAATAATGAATGTTTTGAATTTTCTCCAAAAGTAAAGTAGTTGCAAACTCATGCTTTTAGAGACTTGTTTGGGCTCATGAGAGGAGTAGAAAAACATCAAAAATTTCAGTCCTGCTTGATTCTACCAAGAAATGTGTGTTCATTGAAACCGCTGGTGTTTGATAGTTTGGGCCCTATTGAATAATGAATGTTTTGAATTTTCTCCAAAAGTAAAGTAGTTGCAAACTCATCCTTTCAGAAACTTGTTTGGGCTGTTGAGAGGAGTAAAAAACCATCAAAAATTTCAATCCTGCATGATTTTACCAAGAAATGTGATTCTTCATTCAAAACCTGATTTTTGCTATTGGGCTCTATTGAATAGTGAATGTTTTGAATTTTCTCCAAAAGTAAAGTAGTTGCAAACTCATGCTTTTATAGACTTGTTTGGGCTCATGAGAGGAGTAGAAAAACATCAAAAATTTCAGTCCTGCATGATTCTACCAAGAAATGTGTGTTCATTGAAACCGCTGGTTTTTGATAGTTTGGGCCCTATTGAATAATGAATGTTTTGAATTTTCTCCAAAAGTAAAGTAGTTGCAAACTCATCCTTTTAGAAACTTGTTTGGGCTGTTGAGAGGAGTAAAAAACCATCAAAAATTTCAATCCTGCATGATTTTACCAAGAAATGTGATTTTTCATTCAAAACCTGATTTTTGCTATTGGGCTCTATTGAATAGTGAATGTTTTGAATTTTCTCCAAAAGTAAAGTAGTTGCAAACTCATGCTTTTAGAGACTTGTTTGGGCTCATGAGAGTAGAAAAACATCAAAAATTTCAGTCCTGCATGATTCTACCAAGAAATGTGTGTTCATTCAGACCGCTGGTTTTTGATAGTTTGGGCCCTATTGAATAATGAATGTTTTGAATTTTCTCCAAAAGTAAAGTAGTTGCAAACTCATCCTTTTAGAAACTTGCTTGGGCTGTTGAGAGGAGTAAAAAACCATCAAAAATTTCAATCCTGCATGATTTTACCAAGAAATGTGATTCTTCATTCAAAACTGATTTTTGCTATTGGGCTCTATTGAATAGTGAATGTTTTGAATTTTCTCCAAAAGTAAAGTAGTTGCAAACTCATGATTTTAGAGACTTGTTTGGGCTCATGAGAGGAGTAGAAAAATATCAAAAATTTCAGTCCTGCATGATTCTACCAAGAAATGTGATTCTTCATTCAAAACCTGATTTTTGCTATTGGGCTCTATTGAATAATGAATGTTTTGAATTTTCTCCAAAAGTAAAGTAGTTGCAAACTCATCCTTTCAGAAACTTGTTTGGGCTGTTGAGAGGAGTAAAAAACCATCAAAAATTTCAATCCTGCATGATTTTACCAAGAAATGTGATTCTTCATTCAAAACCTGATTTTTGCTATTGGGCTCTATTGAACAGTGAATGTTTTGAATTTTCTCAAAAAATAAAGTAGTTGCAAACTCATGCTTTTAGAGACTTGTTTGGGCTCATGATAGGAGTAGAAAAACATCAAAAATTTCAGTCCTGCATGATTCTACCAAGAAATGTGTGTTCATTGAAACCGCTGGTTTTTGATAGTTTGGACCCTATTGAATAATGAATGTTTTGAATTTTCTCCAAAAGTAAAGTAGTTGCAAACTCATACTTTTAGAAACTTGTTTGGGCTGTTGAGAGGAGTAAAAAACCATCAAAAATTTCAATCCTGCATGATTTTACCAAGAAATGTGATTCTTCATTCAAAACCTGATTTTTGCTATTGGGCTCTATTGAATAGTGAATGTTTTGAATTTTCTCCAAAAGTAAAGTAGTTTCAAACTCATGCTTTTAGAGACTTGTTTGGGCTCATGAGAGGAGTAGAAAAACGTCAAAAATTTCAGTCCTGCATGATTCTACCAAGAAATGTGTGTTCATTCAAACCGCTGGTTTTTGATATTTTGGGCCCTATTGAATAATGAATGTTTTGAATTTTCTCCAAAAGTAAAGTAGTTGTAAACTCATCCTTTTAGATACTTGTTTGGGCTGTTGAGAGGAGTAAAAAACCATCAAAAATTTCAATCCTGCATGATTCTACCAAGAAATGTGATTCTTCATTCAAAACGCTGGTTTTTGCTATTGGGCTCTATTGAATAATGAATGTTTTGAATTTTCTCCAAAAGTAAAGTAGTTGCAAACTCATGCTTTTAGAGACTTGTTTGGGCTCATGAGAGGAGTAGAAAAACATCAAAAATTTCAGTCCTGCATGATTCTACCAAGAAATGTGTGTTCATTCAAACCGCTGGTTTTTGATAGTTTGGGCCCTATTGAATAATGAATGTTTTGAATTTTCTCCAAAAGTAAAGTAGTTGCAAACTCATCCTTTTAGAAACTTGTTTGGGCTGTTGAGAGGAGTAAAAAACCATCAAAAATTTCAATCCTGCATGATTTTACCAAGAAATGTGATTCTTCATTCAAAACCTGATTTTTGCTATTGGGCTCTATTGAATAGTGAATGCTTTGAATTTTCTCCAAAAGTAAAGTAGTTGCAAACTCATGCTTTTAGAGACTTGTTTGGGCTCATGAGAGGAGTAGAAAAACATCAAAAATTTCAGTCCTGCATGATTCTACCAAGAAATGTGTGTTCATTGAAACCGCTGGTTTTTGATAGTTTGGGCCCTATTGAATAATGAATGTTTTGAATTTTCTCCAAAAGTAAAGTAGTTGCAAACTCATCCTTTTAGAAACTTGTTTGGGCTGTTGAGAGGAGTAAAAAACCATCAAAAATTTCAATCCTGCATGATTCTACCAAGAAATGTGATTCTTCATTCAAAACGCTGGTTTTTGCTATTGGGCTCTATTGAATAATGAATGTTTTGAATTTTCTCCAAAAGTAAAGTAGTTGCAAACTCATGCTTTTAGAGACTTGTTTGGGCTCATGAGAGGAGTAGAAAAACATCAAAAATTTCAGTCCTACATGATTCTACCAAGAAATGTGATTCTTCATTCAAAACCTGATTTTTGCTATTGGGCTCTATTGAATAATGAATGTTTTGAATTTTCTCCAAAAGTAAAGTAGTTGCAAACTCATCCTTTTAGAAACTTGTTTGGGCTGTTGAGAGGAGTAAAAAACCATCAAAAATTTCAATCCTGCATGATTCTACCAAGAAATGTGATTCTTCATTCAAAACGCTGGTTTTTGCTATTGGGCTCTATTGAATAATGAATGTTTTGAATTTTCTCCAAAAGTAAAGTAGTTGCAAACTCATGCTTTTAGAGACTTGTTTGGGCTCATGAGAGGAGTAGAAAAACATCAAAAATTTCAGTCCTGCATGATTCTACCAAGAAATGTGTGTTCATTGAAACCGCTGGTTTTTGATAGTTTGGGCCCTATTGAATAATGAATGTTTTGAATTTTCTCCAAAAGTAAAGTAGCTGCAAACTCATCCTTTTAGAAACTTGTTTGGGCTGTTGAGAGGAGTAAAAAACCATCAAAAATTTCAATCCTGCATGATTCTACCAAGAAATGTGATTCTTCATTCAAAACGCTGGTTTTTGCTATTGGGCTCTATTGAATAATGAATGTTTTGAATTTTCTCCAAAAGTAAAGTAGTTGCAAACTCATGCTTTTAGAGACTTGTTTGGGCTCATGAGAGGAGTAGAAAAACATCAAAAATTTCAGTCCTGCTTGATTCTACCAAGAAATGTGTGTTCATTGAAACCGCTGGTGTTTGATAGTTTGGGCCCTATTGAATAATGAATGTTTTGAATTTTCTCCAAAAGTAAAGTAGTTGCAAACTCATCCTTTCAGAAACTTGTTTGGGCTGTTGAGAGGAGTAAAAAACCATCAAAAATTTCAATCCTGCATGATTTTACCAAGAAATGTGATTCTTCATTCAAAACCTGATTTTTGCTATTGGGCTCTATTGAATAGTGAATGTTTTGAATTTTCTCCAAAAGTAAAGTAGTTGCAAACTCATGCTTTTAGAGACTTGTTTGGGCTCATGATAGGAGTAGAAAAACATCAAAAATTTCAGTCCTGCATGATTCTACCAAGAAATGTGTGTTCATTGAAACCGCTGGTTTTTGATATTTTGGGCCCTATTGAATAATGAATGTTTTGAATTTTCTCCAAAACTAAAGTAGTTGCAAACTCATACTTTTAGAAACTTGTTTGGGCTGTTGAGAGGAGTAAAAAACCATCAAAAATTTCAATCCTGCATGATTCTACCAAGAAATGTGATTCTTCATTCAAAACGCTGGTTTTTGCTATTGGGCTCTATTGAATAATGAATGTTTTGAATTTTCTCCAAAAGTAAAGTAGTTGCAAACTCATGCTTTTAGAGACTTGTTTGGGCTCATGAGAGGAGTAGAAATACATCAAAAATTTCAGTCCTGCATGATTCTACCAAGAAATGTGTGTTCATTCAAACCGCTGGTTTTTGATAGTTTGGGCCCTATTGAATAAGGAATGTTTTGAATTTTCTCCAAAAGTAAAGTAGTTGCAAACTCATCCTTTTAGAAACTTGTTTGGGCTGTTGAGAGGAGTAAAAAACCATCAAAAATTTCAATCCTGCATGATTTTACCAAGAAATGTGATTCTTCATTCAAAACCTGATTTTTGCTATTGGGCTCTATTGAATAGTGAATGTTTTGAATTTTCTCCAAAAGTAAAGTAGTTGCAAACTCATGCTTTTAGAGACTTGTTTGGGCTCATGAGAGGAGTAGAAAAACATCAAAAATTTCTGTCCTGCATGATTCTACCAAGAAATGTGTGTTCATTGAAACCACTGGTTTTTGATATTTTGGGCCCTATTGAATAATGAATGTTTTGAATTTTCTCCAAAAGTAAAGTAGTTGCAAACTCATTCTTTTAGAAACTTGTTTGGGCTGTTGAGAGGAGTAAAAAACCATCAAAAATTTCAATCCTGCATGATTCTACCAAGAAATGTGATTCTTCATTCAAAACGCTGGTTTTTGCTATTGGGCTCTATTGAATAATGAATGTTTTGAATTTTCTCCAAAAGTAAAGTAGTTGCAAACTCATGCTTTTAGAGACTTGTTTGGGCTCATGAGAGGAGTAGAAAAACATCAAAAATTTCAGTCCTGCATGATTCTACCAAGAAATGTGTGTTCATTCAAACCGCTGGTTTTTGATAGTTTGGGCCCTATTGAATAATGAATGTTTTGAATTTTCTCCAAAAGTAAAGTAGTTGCAAACTCATCCTTTTAGAAACTTGTTTGGGCTGTTGAGAGGAGTAAAAATCCATCAAAAATTTCAATCCTGCATGATTTTACCAAGAAATGTGATTCTTCATTCAAAACCTGATTTTTGCTATTGGGCTCTATTGAATAGTGAATGTTTTGAATTTTCTCCAAAAGTAAAGTAGTTGCAAACTCATGCTTTTAGAGACTTGTTTGGGCTCATGAGAGGAGTAGAAAAACATCAAAAATTTCAGTCCTGCATGATTCTACCAAGAAATGTGTGTTCATTGAAACCACTGGTTTTTGATAGTTTGGGCCCTATTGAATAATGAATGTTTTGAATTTTCTCCAAAAGTAAAGTAGTTGCAAGCTCATTCTTTTAGAAACTTGTTTGGGCTGTTGAGAGGAGTAAAAAACCATCAAAAATTTCAATCCTGCATGATTCTACCAAGAAATGTGATTCTTCATTCAAAACGCTGGTTTTTGCTATTGGGCTCTATTGAATAATGAATGTTTTGAATTTTCTCCAAAAGTAAAGTAGTTGCAAACTCATGCTTTTAGAGACTTGTTTGGGCTCATGAGAGGAGTAGAAAAACATCAAAAATTTCAGTCCTGCATGATTCTACCAAGAAATGTGTGTTCATTCAAACCGCTGGTTTTTGATAGTTTGGGCCCTATTGAATAATGAATGTTTTGAATTTTCTCCAAAAGTAAAGTAGTTGCAAACTCATCCTTTTAGAAACTTGCTTGGGCTGTTGATAGGAGTAAAAAACCATCAAAAATTTCAATCCTGCATGATTTTACCAAGAAATGTGATTCTTCATTCAAAACCTGATTTTTGCTATTGGGCTCTATTGAATAGTGAATGTTTTGAATTTTCTCCAAAAGTAAAGTAGTTGCAAACTCATGATTTTAGAGACTTGTTTGGGCTCATGAGAGGAGTAGAAAAACATCAAAAATTTCAGTCCTGCATGATTCTACCAAGAAATGTGATTCTTCATTCAAAACCTGATTTTTGCTATTGGGCTCTATTGAATAATGAATGTTTTGAATTTTCTCCAAAAGTAAAGTAGTTGCAAACTCATCCTTTTAGAAACTTGTTTGGGCTGTTGAGAGGAGTAAAAAACCATCAAAAATTTCGATCCTGCATGATTCTACCAAGAAATGTGATTCTTCATTCAAAACGCTGGTTTTTGCTATTGGGCTCTATTGAATAATGAATGTTTTGAATTTTCTCCAAAAGTAAAGTAGTTGCAAACTCATGCTTTTAGAGACTTGTTTGGGCTCATGAGAGGAGTAGAAAAACATCAAAAATTTCAGTCCTGCATGATTCTACCAAGAAATGTGTGTTCATTGAAACCGCTGGTTTTTGATAGTTTGGGCCCTATTGAATAATGAATGTTTTGAATTTTCTCCAAAAGTAAAGTAGCTGCAAACTCATCATTTTAGAAACTTGTTTGGGCTGTTGAGAGGAGTAAAAAACCATCAAAAATTTCAATCCTGCATGATTCTACCAAGAAATGTGATTCTTCATTCAAAACGCTGGTTTTTGCTATTGGGCTCTATTGAATAATGAATGTTTTGAATTTTCTCCAAAAGTAAAGTAGTTGCAAACTCATGGTTTTAGAGACTTGTTTGGGATCATGAGAGGAGTAGAAAAACATCAAAAATTTCAGTCCTGCTTGATTCTACCAAGAAATGTGTGTTCATTGAAACCGCTGGTGTTTGATAGTTTGGGCCCTATTGAATAATGAATGTTTTGAATTTTCTCCAAAAGTAAAGTAGTTGCAAACTCATCCTTTCAGAAACTTGTTTGGGCTGTTGAGAGGAGTAAAAAACCATCAAAAATTTCAATCCTGCATGATTTTACCAAGAAATGTGATTCTTCATTCAAAACCTGATTTTTGCTATTGGGCTCTATTGAATAGTGAATGTTTTGAATTTTCTCAAAAAATAAAGTAGTTGCAAACTCATGCTTTTAGAGACTTGTTTGGGCTCATGATAGGAGTAGAAAAACATCAAAAATTTCAGTCCTGCATGATTCTACCAAGAAATGTGTGTTCATTGAAACCGCTGGTTTTTGATAGTTTGGGCCCTATTGAATAATGAATGTTTTGAATTTTCTCCAAAAGTAAAGTAGCTGCAAACTCATCATTTTAGAAACTTGTTTGGGCTGTTGAGAGGAGTAAAAAACCATCAAAAATTTCAATCCTGCATGATTCTACCAAGAAATGTGATTCTTCATTCAAAACGCTGGTTTTTGCTATTGGGCTCTATTGAATAATGAATGTTTTGAATTTTCTCCAAAAGTAAAGTAGTTGCAAACTCATGCTTTTAGAGACTTGTTTGGGCTCATGAGAGGAGTAGAAAAACATCAAAAATTTCAGTCCTGCATGATTCTACCAAGAAATGTGATTCTTCATTCAAAACCTGATTTTTGCTATTGGGCTCTATTGAATAATGAATGTTTTGAATTTTCTCCAAAAGTAAAGTAGTTGCAAACTCATCCTTTTAGAAACTTGTTTGGGCTGTTGAGAGGAGTAAAAAACCATCAAAAATTTCAATCCTGCATGATTCTACCAAGAAATGTGATTCTTCATTCAAAACGCTGGTTTTTGCTATTGGGCTCTATTGAATAATGAATGTTTTGAATTTTCTCCAAAAGTAAAGTAGTTGCAAACTCATGCTTTTATAGACTTGTTTGGGCTCATGAGAGGAGTAGAAAAACATCAAAAATTTCAGTCCTGCATGATTCTACCAAGAAATGTGTGTTCATTGAAACCGCTGGTTTTTGATAGTTTGGGCCCTATTGAATAATGAATGTTTTGAATTTTCTCCAAAAGTAAAGTAGTTGCAAACTCATCCTTTTAGAAACTTGTTTGGGCTGTTGAGAGGAGTAAAAAACCATCAAAAATTTCAATCCTGCATGATTTTACCAAGAAATGTGATTTTTCATTCAAAACCTGATTTTTGCTATTGGGCTCTATTGAATAGTGAATGTTTTGAATTTTCTCCAAAAGTAAAGTAGTTGCAAACTCATGCTTTTAGAGACTTGTTTGGGCTCATGAGAGTAGAAAAACATCAAAAATTTCAGTCCTGCATGATTCTACCAAGAAATGTGTGTTCATTCAGACCGCTGGTTTTTGATAGTTTGGGCCCTATTGAATAATGAATGTTTTGAATTTTCTCCAAAAGTAAAGTAGTTGCAAACTCATCCTTTTAGAAACTTGCTTGGGCTGTTGATAGGAGTAAAAAACCATCAAAAATTTCAATCCTGCATGATTTTACCAAGAAATGTGATTCTTCATTCAAAACTGATTTTTGCTATTGGGCTCTATTGAATAGTGAATGTTTTGAATTTTCTCCAAAAGTAAAGTAGTTGCAAACTCATGATTTTAGAGACTTGTTTGGGCTCATGAGAGGAGTAGAAAAATATCAAAAATTTCAGTCCTGCATGATTCTACCAAGAAATGTGATTCTTCATTCAAAACCTGATTTTTGCTATTGGGCTCTATTGAATAATGAATGTTTTGAATTTTCTCCAAAAGTAAAGTAGTTGCAAACTCATCCTTTCAGAAACTTGTTTGGGCTGTTGAGAGGAGTAAAAAACCATCAAAAATTTCAATCCTGCATGATTTTACCAAGAAATGTGATTCTTCATTCAAAACCTGATTTTTGCTATTGGGCTCTATTGAACAGTGAATGTTTTGAATTTTCTCAAAAAATAAAGTAGTTACAAACTCATGCTTTTAGAGACTTGTTTGGGCTCATGATAGGAGTAGAAAAACATCAAAAATTTCAGTCCTGCATGATTCTACCAAGAAATGTGTGTTCATTGAAACCGCTGGTTTTTGATAGTTTGGACCCTATTGAATAATGAATGTTTTGAATTTTCTCCAAAAGTAAAGTAGTTGCAAACTCATACTTTTAGAAACTTGTTTGGGCTGTTGAGAGGAGTAAAAAACCATCAAAAATTTCAATCCTGCATGATTTTACCAAGAAATGTGATTCTTCATTCAAAACCTGATTTTTGCTATTGGGCTCTATTGAATAGTGAATGTTTTGAATTTTCTCCAAAAGTAAAGTAGTTTCAAACTCATGCTTTTAGAGACTTGTTTGGGCTCATGAGAGGAGTAGAAAAACATCAAAAATTTCAGTCCTGCATGATTCTACCAAGAAATGTGTGTTCATTCAAACCGCTGGTTTTTGATATTTTGGGCCCTATTGAATAATGAATGTTTTGAATTTTCTCCAAAAGTAAAGTAGTTGTAAACTCATCCTTTTAGAAACTTGTTTGGGCTGTTGAGAGGAGTAAAAAACCATCAAAAATTTCAATCCTGCATGATTCTACCAAGAAATGTGATTCTTCATTCAAAACGCTGGTTTTTGCTATTGGGCTCTATTGAATAATGAATGTTTTGAATTTTCTCCAAAAGTAAAGTAGTTGCAAACTCATGCTTTTAGAGACTTGTTTGGGCTCATGAGAGGAGTAGAAAAACATCAAAAATTTCAGTCCTGCATGATTCTACCAAGAAATGTGTGTTCATTCAAACCGCTGGTTTTTGATAGTTTGGGCCCTATTGAATAATGAATGTTTTGAATTTTCTCCAAAAGTAAAGTAGTTGCAAACTCATCCTTTTAGAAACTTGTTTGGGCTGTTGAGAGGAGTAAAAAACCATCAAAAATTTCAATCCTGCATGATTTTACCAAGAAATGTGATTCTTCATTCAAAACCTGATTTTTGCTATTGGGCTCTATTGAATAGTGAATGCTTTGAATTTTCTCCAAAAGTAAAGTAGTTGCAAACTCATGCTTTTAGAGACTTGTTTGGGCTCATGAGAGGAGTAGAAAAACATCAAAAATTTCAGTCCTGCATGATTCTACCAAGAAATGTGTGTTCATTGAAACCGCTGGTTTTTGAGAATTTGGGCCCTATTGAATAATGAATGTTTTGAATTTTCTCCAAAAGTAAAGTAGTTGCAAACTCATCCTTTTAGAAACTTGTTTGGGCTGTTGAGAGGAGTAAAAAACCATCAAAAATTTCAATCCTGCATGATTCTACCAAGAAATGTGATTCTTCATTCAAAACGCTGGTTTTTGCTATTGGGCTCTATTGAATAATGAATGTTTTGAATTTTCTCCAAAAGTAAAGTAGTTGCAAACTCATGCTTTTAGAGACTTGTTTGGGCTCATGAGAGGAGTAGAAAAACATCAAAAATTTCAGTCCTACATGATTCTACCAAGAAATGTGATTCTTCATTCAAAACCTGATTTTTGCTATTGGGCTCTATTGAATAATGAATGTTTTGAATTTTCTCCAAAAGTAAAGTAGTTGCAAACTCATCCTTTTAGAAACTTGTTTGGGCTGTTGAGAGGAGTAAAAAACCATCAAAAATTTCAATCCTGCATGATTCTACCAAGAAATGTGATTCTTCATTCAAAACGCTGGTTTTTGCTATTGGGCTCTATTGAATAATGAATGTTTTGAATTTTCTCCAAAAGTAAAGTAGTTGCAAACTCATGCTTTTAGAGACTTGTTTGGGCTCATGAGAGGAGTAGAAAAACATCAAAAATTTCAGTCCTGCATGATTCTACCAAGAAATGTGTGTTCATTGAAACCGCTGGTTTTTGATAGTTTGGGCCCTATTGAATAATGAATGTTTTGAATTTTCTCCAAAAGTAAAGTAGCTGCAAACTCATCCTTTTAGAAACTTGTTTGGGCTGTTGAGAGGAGTAAAAAACCATCAAAAATTTCAATCCTGCATGATTCTACCAAGAAATGTGATTCTTCATTCAAAACGCTGGTTTTTGCTATTGGGCTCTATTGAATAATGAATGTTTTGAATTTTCTCCAAAAGTAAAGTAGTTGCAAACTCATGCTTTTAGAGACTTGTTTGGGCTCATGAGAGGAGTAGAAAAACATCAAAAATTTCAGTCCTGCTTGATTCTACCAAGAAATGTGTGTTCATTGAAACCGCTGGTGTTTGATAGTTTGGGCCCTATTGAATAATGAATGTTTTGAATTTTCTCCAAAAGTAAAGTAGTTGCAAACTCATCCTTTCAGAAACTTGTTTGGGCTGTTGAGAGGAGTAAAAAACCATCAAAAATTTCAATCCTGCATGATTTTACCAAGAAATGTGATTCTTCATTCAAAACCTGATTTTTGCTATTGGGCTCTATTGAATAGTGAATGTTTTGAATTTTCTCCAAAAGTAAAGTAGTTGCAAACTCATGCTTTTAGAGACTTGTTTGGGCTCATGATAGGAGTAGAAAAACATCAAAAATTTCAGTCCTGCATGATTCTACCAAGAAATGTGTGTTCATTGAAACCGCTGGTTTTTGATATTTTGGGCCCTATTGAATAATGAATGTTTTGAATTTTCTCCAAAACTAAAGTAGTTGCAAACTCATACTTTTAGAAACTTGTTTGGGCTGTTGAGAGGAGTAAAAAACCATCAAAAATTTCAATCCTGCATGATTCTACCAAGAAATGTGATTCTTCATTCAAAACGCTGGTTTTTGCTATTGGGCTCTATTGAATAATGAATGTTTTGTATTTTCTCCAAAAGTAAAGTAGTTGCAAACTCATGCTTTTAGAGACTTGTTTTGGCTCATGAGAGGAGTAGAAATACATCAAAAATTTCAGTCCTGCATGATTCTACCAAGAAATGTGTGTTCATTCAAACCGCTGGTTTTTGATAGTTTGGGCCCTATTGAATAAGGAATGTTTTGAATTTTCTCCAAAAGTAAAGTAGTTGCAAACTCATCCTTTTAGAAACTTGTTTGGGCTGTTGAGAGGAGTAAAAAACCATCAAAAATTTCAATCCTGCATGATTTTACCAAGAAATGTGATTCTTCATTCAAAACCTGATTTTTGCTATTGGGCTCTATTGAATAGTGAATGTTTTGAATTTTCTCCAAAAGTAAAGTAGTTGCAAACTCATGCTTTTAGAGACTTGTTTGGGCTCATGAGAGGAGTAGAAAAACATCAAAAATTTCTTTCCTGCATGATTCTACCAAGAAATGTGTGTTCATTGAAACCACTGGTTTTTGATATTTTGGGCCCTATTGAATAATGAATGTTTTGAATTTTCTCCAAAAGTAAAGTAGTTGCAAACTCATTCTTTTAGAAACTTGTTTGGGCTGTTGAGAGGAGTAAAAAACCATCAAAAATTTCAATCCTGCATGATTCTACCAAGAAATGTGATTCTTCATTCAAAACGCTGGTTTTTGCTATTGGGCTCTATTGAATAATGAATGTTTTGAATTTTCTCCAAAAGTAAAGTAGTTGCAAACTCATGCTTTTAGAGACTTGTTTGGGCTCATGAGAGGAGTAGAAAAACATCAAAAATTTCAGTCCTGCATGATTCTACCAAGAAATGTGTGTTCATTCAAACCGCTGGTTTTTGATAGTTTGGGCCCTATTGAATAATGAATGTTTTGAATTTTCTCCAAAAGTAAAGTAGTTGCAAACTCATCCTTTTAGAAACTTGTTTGGGCTGTTGAGAGGAGTAAAAATCCATCAAAAATTTCAATCCTGCATGATTTTACCAAGAAATGTGATTCTTCATTCAAAACCTGATTTTTGCTATTGGGCTCTATTGAATAGTGAATGTTTTGAATTTTCTCCAAAAGTAAAGTAGTTGCAAACTCATGCTTTTAGAGACTTGTTTGGGCTCATGAGAGGAGTAGAAAAACATCAAAAATTTCAGTCCTGCATGATTCTACCAAGAAATGTGTGTTCATTGAAACCACTGGTTTTTGATAGTTTGGGCCCTATTGAATAATGAATGTTTTGAATTTTCTCCAAAAGTAAAGTAGTTGCAAACTCATTCTTTTAGAAACTTGTTTGGGCTGTTGAGAGGAGTAAAAAACCATCAAAAATTTCAATCCTGCATGATTCTACCAAGAAATGTGATTCTTCATTCAAAACGCTGGTTTTTGCTATTGGGCTCTATTGAATAATGAATGTTTTGAATTTTCTCCAAAAGTAAAGTAGTTGCAAACTCATGCTTTTAGAGACTTGTTTGGGCTCATGAGAGGAGTAGAAAAACATCAAAAATTTCAGTCCTGCATGATTCTACCAAGAAATGTGTGTTCATTCAAACCGCTGGTTTTTGATAGTTTGGGCCCTATTGAATAATGAATGTTTTGAATTTTCTCCAAAAGTAAAGTAGTTGCAAACTCATCCTTTTAGAAACTTGCTTGGGCTGTTGATAGGAGTAAAAAACCATCAAAAATTTCAATCCTGCATGATTTTACCAAGAAATGTGATTCTTCATTCAAAACCTGATTTTTGCTATTGGGCTCTATTGAATAGTGAATGTTTTGAATTTTCTCCAAAAGTAAAGTAGTTGCAAACTCATGATTTTAGAGACTTGTTTGGGCTCATGAGAGGAGTAGAAAAACATCAAAAATTTCAGTCCTGCATGATTCTACCAAGAAATGTGATTCTTCATTCAAAACCTGATTTTTGCTATTGGGCTCTATTGAATAATGAATGTTTTGAATTTTCTCCAAAAGTAAAGTAGTTGCAAACTCATCCTTTTAGAAACTTGTTTGGGCTGTTGAGAGGAGTAAAAAACCATCAAAAATTTCGATCCTGCATGATTCTACCAAGAAATGTGATTCTTCATTCAAAACGCTGGTTTTTGCTATTGGGCTCTATTGAATAATGAATGTTTTGAATTTTCTCCAAAAGTAAAGTAGTTGCAAACTCATGCCTTTAGAGACTTGTTTGGGCTCATGAGAGGAGTAGAAAAACATCAAAAATTTCAGTCCTGCATGATTCTACCAAGAAATGTGTGTTCATTGAAACCGCTGGTTTTTGATAGTTTGGGCCCTATTGAATAATGAATGTTTTGAATTTTCTCCAAAAGTAAAGTAGCTGCAAACTCATCATTTTAGAAACTTGTTTGGGCTGTTGAGAGGAGTAAAAAACCATCAAAAATTTCAATCCTGCATGATTCTACCAAGAAATGTGATTCTTCATTCAAAACGCTGGTTTTTGCTATTGGGCTCTATTGAATAATGAATGTTTTGAATTTTCTCCAAAAGTAAAGTAGTTGCAAACTCATGGTTTTAGAGACTTGTTTGGGATCATGAGAGGAGTAGAAAAACATCAAAAATTTCAGTCCTGCTTGATTCTACCAAGAAATGTGTGTTCATTGAAACCGCTGGTGTTTGATAGTTTGGGCCCTATTGAATAATGAATGTTTTGAATTTTCTCCAAAAGTAAAGTAGTTGCAAACTCATCCTTTCAGAAACTTGTTTGGGCTGTTGAGAGGAGTAAAAAACCATCAAAAATTTCAATCCTGCATGATTTTACCAAGAAATGTGATTCTTCATTCAAAACCTGATTTTTGCTATTGGGCTCTATTGAATAGTGAATGTTTTGAATTTTCTCAAAAAATAAAGTAGTTGCAAACTCATGCTTTTAGAGACTTGTTTGGGCTCATGATAGGAGTAGAAAAACATCAAAAATTTCAGTCCTGCATGATTCTACAGAGAAATGTGTGTTCATTGAAACCGCTGGTTTTTGATAGTTTGGACCCTATTGAATAATGAATGTTTTGAATTTTCTCCAAAAGTAAAGTAGTTGCAAACTCATACTTTTAGAAACTTGTTTGGGCTGTTGAGAGGAGTAAAAAACCATCAAAAATTTCAATCCTGCATGATTTTACCAAGAAATGTGATTCTTCATTCAAAACCTGATTTTTGCTATTGGGCTCTATTGAATAGTGAATGTTTTGAATTTTCTCCAAAAGTAAAGTAGTTTCAAACTCATGCTTTTAGAGACTTGTTTGGGCTCATGAGAGGAGTAGAAAAACATCAAAAATTTCAGTCCTGCATGATTCTACCAAGAAATGTGTGTTCATTCAAACCGCTGGTTTTTGATATTTTGGGCCCTATTGAATAATGAATGTTTTGAATTTTCTCCAAAAGTAAAGTAGTTGCAAACTCATCCTTTTAGAAACTTGTTTGGGCTGTTGAGAGGAGTAAAAAACCATCAAAAATTTCAATCCTGCATGATTCTACCAAGAAATGTGATTCTTCATTCAAAACGCTGGTTTTTGCTATTGGGCTCTATTGAATAATGAATGTTTTGAATTTTCTCCAAAAGTAAAGTAGTTGCAAACTCATGCTTTTAGAGACTTGTTTGGGCTCATGAGAGGAGTAGAAAAACATCAAAAATTTCAGTCCTGCATGATTCTACCAAGAAATGTGTGTTCATTCAAACCGCTGGTTTTTGATAGTTTGGGCCCTATTGAATAATGAATGTTTTGAGTTTTCTCCAAAAGTAAAGTAGTTGCAAACTCATCCTTTTAGAAACTTGTTTGGGCTGTTGAGAGGAGTAAAAAACCATCAAAAATTTCAATCCTGCATGATTTTACCAAGAAATGTGATTCTTCATTCAAAACCTGATTTTTGCTATTGGGCTCTATTGAATAGTGAATGCTTTGAATTTTCTCCAAAAGTAAAGTAGTTGCAAACTCATGCTTTTAGAGACTTGTTTGGGCTCATGAGAGGAGTAGAAAAACATCAAAAATTTCAGTCCTGCATGATTCTACCAAGAAATGTGTGTTCATTGAAACCGCTGGTTTTTGATAGTTTGGGCCCTATTGAATAATGAATGTTTTGAATTTTCTCCAAAAGTAAAGTAGTTGCAAACTCATCCTTTTAGAAACTTGTTTGGGCTGTTGAGAGGAGTAAAAAACCATCAAAAATTTCAATCCTGCATGATTCTACCAAGAAATGTGATTCTTCATTCAAAACGCTGGTTTTTGCTATTGGGCTCTATTGAATAATGAATGTTTTGAATTTTCTCCAAAAGTAAAGTAGTTGCAAACTCATGCTTTTAGAGACTTGTTTGGGCTCATGAGAGGAGTAGAAAAACATCAAAAATTTCAGTCCTGCATGATTCTACCAAGAAATGTGATTCTTCATTCAAAACCTGATTTTTGCTATTGGGCTCTATTGAATAATGAATGTTTTGAATTTTCTCCAAAAGTAAAGTAGTTGCAAACTCATCCTTTTAGAAACTTGTTTGGGCTGTTGAGAGGAGTAAAAAACCATCAAAAATTTCAATCCTTCTTGATTCTACCAAGAAATGTGATTCTTCATTCAAAACGCTGGTTTTTGCTATTGGGCTCTATTGAATAATGAATGTTTTGAATTTTCTCCAAAAGTAAAGTAGTTGCAAACTCATGCTTTTAGAGACTTGTTTGGGCTCATGAGAGGAGTAGAAAAACATCAAAAATTTCAGTCCTGCATGATTCTACCAAGAAATGTGTGTTCATTGAAACCGCTGGTTTTTGATAGTTTGGGCCCTATTGAATAATGAATGTTTTGAATTTTCTCCAAAAGTAAAGTAGCTGCAAACTCATCCTTTTAGAAACTTGTTTGGGCTGTTGAGAGGAGTAAAAAACCATCAAAAATTTCAATCCTGCATGATTCTACCAAGAAATGTGATTCTTCATTCAAAACGCTTGTTTTTGCTATTTGGCTCTATTGAATAATGAATGTTTTGAATTTTCTCCAAAAGTAAAGTAGTTGCAAACTCATGCTTTTAGAGACTTGTTTGGGCTCATGAGAGGAGTAGAAAAACATCAAAAATTTCAGTCCTGCTTGATTCTACCAAGAAATGTGTGTTCATTGAAACCGCTGGTGTTTGATAGTTTGGGCCCTATTGAATAATGAATGTTTTGAATTTTCTCCAAAAGTAAAGTAGTTGCAAACTCATCCTTTCAGAAACTTGTTTGGGCTGTTGAGAGGAGTAAAAAACCATCAAAAATTTCAATCCTGCATGATTTTACCAAGAAATGTGATTCTTCATTCAAAACCTGATTTTTGCTATTGGGCTCTATTGAATAGTGAATGTTTTGAATTTTCTCCAAAAGTAAAGTAGTTGCAAACTCATGCTTTTATAGACTTGTTTGGGCTCATGAGAGGAGTAGAAAAACATCAAAAATTTCAGTCCTGCATGATTCTACCAAGAAATGTGTGTTCATTGAAACCGCTGGTTTTTGATAGTTTGGGCCCTATTGAATAATGAATGTTTTGAATTTTCTCCAAAAGTAAAGTAGTTGCAAACTCATCCTTTTAGAAACTTGTTTGGGCTGTTGAGAGGAGTAAAAAACCATCAAAAATTTCAATCCTGCATGATTTTACCAAGAAATGTGATTTTTCATTCAAAACCTGATTTTTGCTATTGGGCTCTATTGAATAGTGAATGTTTTGAATTTTCTCCAAAAGTAAAGTAGTTGCAAACTCATGCTTTTAGAGACTTGTTTGGGCTCATGAGAGTAGAAAAACATCAAAAATTTCAGTCCTGCATGATTCTACCAAGAAATGTGTGTTCATTCAGACCGCTGGTTTTTGATAGTTTGGGCCCTATTGAATAATGAATGTTTTGAATTTTCTCCAAAAGTAAAGTAGTTGCAAACTCATCCTTTTAGAAACTTGCTTGGGCTGTTGATAGGAGTAAAAAACCATCAAAAATTTCAATCCTGCATGATTTTACCAAGAAATGTGATTCTTCATTCAAAACTGATTTTTGCTATTGGGCTCTATTGAATAGTGAATGTTTTGAATTTTCTCCAAAAGTAAAGTAGTTGCAAACTCATGATTTTAGAGACTTGTTTGGGCTCATGAGAGGAGTAGAAAAATATCAAAAATTTCAGTCCTGCATGATTCTACCAAGAAATGTGATTCTTCATTCAAAACCTGATTTTTGCAATTGGGCTCTATTGAATAATGAATGTTTTGAATTTTCTCCAAAAGTAAAGTAGTTGCAAACTCATCCTTTCAGAAACTTGTTTGGGCTCATGAGAGGAGTAGAAAAACATCAAAAATTTCAGTCCTGCATGATTCTACCAAGAAATGTGTGTTCATTGAAACCGCTGGTTTTTGATAGTTTGGGCCCTATTGAATAATGAATGTTTTGAATTTTCTCCAAAAGTAAAGTAGTTGCAAACTCATCCTTTTAGAAACTTGTTTGGGCTGTTGAGAGGAGTAAAAAACCATCAAAAATTTCAATCCTGCATGATTCTACCAAGAAATGTGATTCTTCATTCAAAACGCTGGTTTTTGCTATTGGGCTCTATTGAATAATGAATGTTTTGAATTTTCTCCAAAAGTAAAGTAGTTGCAAACTCATGCTTTTAGAGACTTGTTTGGGCTCATGAGAGGAGTAGAAAAACATCAAAAATTTCAGTCCTACATGATTCTACCAAGAAATGTGATTCTTCATTCAAAACCTGATTTTTGCTATTGGGCTCTATTGAATAATGAATGTTTTGAATTTTCTCCAAAAGTAAAGTAGTTGCAAACTCATCCTTTTAGAAACTTGTTTGGGCTGTTGAGAGGAGTAAAAAACCATCAAAAATTTCAATCCTGCATGATTCTACCAAGAAATGTGATTCTTCATTCAAAACGCTGGTTTTTGCTATTGGGCTCTATTGAATAATGAATGTTTTGAATTTTCTCCAAAAGTAAAGTAGTTGCAAACTCATGCTTTTAGAGACTTGTTTGGGCTCATGAGAGGAGTAGAAAAACATCAAAAATTTCAGTCCTGCATGATTCTACCAAGAAATGTGTGTTCATTGAAACCGCTGGTTTTTGATAGTTTGGGCCCTATTGAATAATGAATGTTTTGAATTTTCTCCAAAAGTAAAGTAGCTGCAAACTCATCCTTTTAGAAACTTGTTTGGGCTGTTGAGAGGAGTAAAAAACCATCAAAAATTTCAATCCTGCATGATTCTACCAAGAAATGTGATTCTTCATTCAAAACGCTGGTTTTTGCTATTGGGCTCTATTGAATAATGAATGTTTTGAATTTTCTCCAAAAGTAAAGTAGTTGCAAACTCATGCTTTTAGAGACTTGTTTGGGCTCATGAGAGGAGTAGAAAAACATCAAAAATTTCAGTCCTGCTTGATTCTACCAAGAAATGTGTGTTCATTGAAACCGCTGGTGTTTGATAGTTTGGGCCCTATTGAATAATGAATGTTTTGAATTTTCTCCAAAAGTAAAGTAGTTGCAAACTCATCCTTTCAGAAACTTGTTTGGGCTGTTGAGAGGAGTAAAAAACCATCAAAAATTTCAATCCTGCATGATTTTACCAAGAAATGTGATTCTTCATTCAAAACCTGATTTTTGCTATTGGGCTCTATTGAATAGTGAATGTTTTGAATTTTCTCCAAAAGTAAAGTAGTTGCAAACTCATGCTTTTAGAGACTTGTTTGGGCTCATGATAGGAGTAGAAAAACATCAAAAATTTCAGTCCTGCATGATTCTACCAAGAAATGTGTGTTCATTGAAACCGCTGGTTTTTGATATTTTGGGCCCTATTGAATAATGAATGTTTTGAATTTTCTCCAAAACTAAAGTAGTTGCAAACTCATACTTTTAGAAACTTGTTTGGGCTGTTGAGAGGAGTAAAAAACCATCAAAAATTTCAATCCTGCATGATTCTACCAAGAAATGTGATTCTTCATTCAAAACGCTGGTTTTTGCTATTGGGCTCTATTGAATAATGAATGTTTTGAATTTTCTCCAAAAGTAAAGTAGTTGCAAACTCATGCTTTTAGAGACTTGTTTGGGCTCATGAGAGGAGTAGAAATACATCAAAAATTTCAGTCCTGCATGATTCTACCAAGAAATGTGTGTTCATTCAAACCGCTGGTTTTTGATAGTTTGGGCCCTATTGAATAAGGAATGTTTTGAATTTTCTCCAAAAGTAAAGTAGTTGCAAACTCATCCTTTTAGAAACTTGTTTGGGCTGTTGAGAGGAGTAAAAAACCATCAAAAGTTTCAATCCTGCATGATTTTACCAAGAAATGTGATTCTTCATTCAAAACCTGATTTTTGCTATTGGGCTCTATTGAATAGTGAATGTTTTGAATTTTCTCCAAAAGTAAAGTAGTTGCAAACTCATGCTTTTAGAGACTTGTTTGGGCTCATGAGAGGAGTAGAAAAACATCAAAAATTTCTGTCCTGCATGATTCTACCAAGAAATGTGTGTTCATTGAAACCACTGGTTTTTGATATTTTGGGCCCTATTGAATAATGAATGTTTTGAATTTTCTCCAAAAGTAAAGTAGTTGCAAACTCATCCTTTTAGAAACTTGTTTGGGCTGTTGAGAGGAGTAAAAAACCATCAAAAATTTCAATCCTGCATGATTCTACCAAGAAATGTGATTCTTCATTCAAAACGCTGGTTTTTGCTATTGGGCTCTATTGAATAATGAATGTTTTGAATTTTCTCCAAAAGTAAAGTAGTTGCAAACTCATGCTTTTAGAGACTTGTTTGGGCTCATGAGAGGAGTAGAAAAACATCAAAAATTTCAGTCCTGCATGATTCTACCAAGAAATGTGTGTTCATTCAAACCGCTGGTTTTTGATAGTTTGGGCCCTATTGAATAATGAATGTTTTGAATTTTCTCCAAAAGTAAAGTAGTTGCAAACTCATCCTTTTAGAAACTTGTTTGGGCTGTTGAGAGGAGTAAAAATCCATCAAAAATTTCAATCCTGCATGATTTTACCAAGAAATGTGATTCTTCATTCAAAACCTGATTTTTGCTATTGGGCTCTATTGAATAGTGAATGTTTTGAATTTTCTCCAAAAGTAAAGTAGTTGCAAACTCATGCTTTTAGAGACTTGTTTGGGCTCATGAGAGGAGTAGAAAAACATCAAAAATTTCAGTCCTGCATGATTCTACCAAGAAATGTGTGTTCATTGAAACCACTGGTTTTTGATAGTTTGGGCCCTATTGAATAATGAATGTTTTGAATTTTCTCCAAAAGTAAAGTAGTTGCAAACTCATTCTTTTAGAAACTTGTTTGGGCTGTTGAGAGGAGTAAAAAACCATCAAAAATTTCAATCCTGCATGATTCTACCAAGAAATGTGATTCTTCATTCAAAACGCTGGTTTTTGCTATTGGGCTCTATTGAATAATGAATGTTTTGAATTTTCTCCAAAAGTAAAGTAGTTGCAAACTCATGCTTTTAGAGACTTGTTTGGGCTCATGAGAGGAGTAGAAAAACATCAAAAATTTCAGTCCTGCATGATTCTACCAAGAAATGCGTGTTCATTCAAACCGCTGGTTTTTGATAGTTTGGGCCCTATTGAATAATGAATGTTTTGAATTTTCTCCAAAAGTAAAGTAGTTGCAAACTCATCCTTTTAGAAACTTGTTTGGGCTGTTGAGAGGAGTAAAAATCCATCAAAAATTTCAATCCTGCATGATTTTACCAAGAAATGTGATTCTTCATTCAAAACCTGATTTTTGCTATTGGGCTCTATTGAATAGTGAATGTTTTGAATTTTCTCCAAAAGTAAAGTAGTTGCAAACTCATGCTTTTAGAGACTTGTTTGGGCTCATGAGAGGAGTAGAAAAACATCAAAAATTTCAGTCCTGCATGATTCTACCAAGAAATGTGTGTTCATTGAAACCACTGGTTTTTGATAGTTTGGGCCCTATTGAATAATGAATGTTTTGAATTTTCTCCAAAAGTAAAGTAGTTGCAAACTCATCCTTTTAGAAACTTGTTTGGGCTGTTGAGAGGAGTAAAAAACCATCAAAAATTTCAATCCTGCATGATTTTACCAAGGAATGTGATTCTTCATTCAAAACCTGATTTTTGCTATTGGGCTCTATTGAATAGTGAATGTTTTGAATTTTCTCCATTTTCAAACAACTTTATTAAAATTTTACATAACATTAACAGTAATATTTTTACGTCATACCTATAGCCGTAGGATATACAGAAATAACAGTATTGTAGTAACATGAGTATTCAGTAGGAGTATCTAATAATAACATATAAAATATATATACCTTAACCGTAGTAATATATTTGAAGTACACCAAGATAGTCCTACATAGAATATATATACCTTAACAGTAGTAATATATTTAAGGTACAACGATATAGTCCTACAATAAACTAAAGTAATGTTTATATATCTTTATTTCTGTTTTGAAAGGGAAATGTTCACTTTATAAAGTATAATCAGGGGAAGAGCATTACAGCGTAAATGAATAGCAAATTAACTGAATCACACAGTAGGAGAGATCAGGAGCAAGTGATTTCAGATAAATTTTGATCTGAGGCGAAGCATATCCAGGATTTCCATCTTTTACTGAATGTTGCGAAGTAGTTATTTGCCATAGCATGACTTTTCTCGTATGAACAGTGCAACGACATTCTATCAGTAATATCACTGAGTTTGGGCGTTGCATTTTCATTCCATAGAGATGCTATGGCATTCTTTGTTATAAGAAACAAATGAATGACTGTTGGGATATGGGAAGGATGGATCTCATCAAGATTTAAGGACAATAATGCCATTTGTGGTGTTAGGGTAATTTTTTGTTTTGTCACCTCGTTAATTAACCTAGAGATCTCCAACCACAAAGGCCTAATATTAGGACATTCCCAGAAAACATGCAAAAGCGAACCTATAAACCCACAGTTTCTCCAGCAATCTGAAGATCTACCTGGGAATATTCTGGCTAATTTTACTGGCGTAAAGTACCACCTAGATATCAATTTATAAAAGGACTCATGTAGAGAGGCGCAAATATTAGACGAATATGTCCTTTTAAAAGCCTGTTTCCATTGTTCCATAGAGACTGAAATATTAATATCATTCTCCCAATTTAGCATATATGGGGTCTTCTCTAGATCCTCCGAACCATTTAAGAAATCGTAAATATTTCTCGATCTCCAGTGGAGTTTAACATTAGGATTACAAAGTAGCAGACTAGTAGATTCCGTTATAAATGATTTTTTCCTTATAAATTTTAGTATATATTTTTTGAGCAGAGAAAAGAGATTGAAATCCTGGAAAGAAAAATTCTTTTGAGTCTTTAGTGTTTCGTTGCTTAAGAATTTCCTACCGTCATACAGATCTCCTATTACCCTAATACCTGATTTGTTCCAATCTGCCGGAATTTCTTTTTCCACTATCAGACCGAGAAATTTAATAGGAACATTTTTTAATTGAACATATCTTTGGCTCTGACTCTTTTTAATTTGGGGCCTAGCTAATTGTTTCCATGCTGAAAGGGTTGCAGAAATTGTTGGGGAATCATAATATGAAGGGGTGGATGACATAAGACATTCCAAGATTGCCTTTAGAAGAGTTTTATTTTTGTTGAAGTACATCTCAATTTCTACCCATGCTGGAGCATTGTTTGTATTTACCCAAAAAAAGGATTGCTTGATTAGATTAGCATAGTAATAATTAATTATGTTTGGAAGGGCGAGTCCGCCATTAAGTTTATTTCTAGTTAAAATGTGTGATGCTACTCTTGCTCTTTTCTTATTCCATATGAATTTATTTATATTGGACTGAAGCTTCCTGAGATATTTTAATGGGATAAATAATGGTATTGCTCTGAAGGTATAAAGTATTTTTGGGAGGGTAAAAAGTTTAAATAAAATTATTCTGCCTACCCATGAGATTTCCTGACTCGAGAAACTATTTAATTCGTTCTGGGTTTTTTTTATAATATTCTGCAAATTTATCTCCACTGTTTTCCTAAAATTTCTAGTTAAACTGATACCTAAATATGAAATATCCTCCTTTTCCCAATCGAAGCTGGAGATCCTCTTAATGTTTGAGATAGTAAGATCATTAAGAAAGAAATCTAGTATTTTGGATTTGGTCTCGTTGATTTTGTAAAATGAGATCCCAGAAAAACGTTCGATAGTTGATAGAACCTCTTTGATTGAATTCAGTGGATCTGACAAGCTCAGGATAATGTCATCAGCGAAGAGGCTGATCTTAGATTGGTTGTCTCCTATCTGGATACCGCGAATATTACCATTAGCTCTTATTGCTTCCGCTAGAGGTTCCATTATCAACGCAAATAAGAGGGGGGAAAGTGGGCATCCCTGTCTGGTACCATTAGATATCATAATTTGGTTGGATAGATGACTATTTGCATAGACATTTGCGGAAGGGTTTGAATATAGTGCCATTATTGTTTTTATTATTTTGTTACTAAAGCCGAATTTGTTTAAGGTTGCTTTTAGGAACTCCCAATTAACCCTATCAAAGGCTTTCTCTGCGTCTAAAGCCAAAAGGAGTGAGGGGATTTTTTTCCTCTTGATGAAATTAATCAGATTCAGTGTTCTCCTAGTACCGTCGATTGTCTGGCGTCCCTCAATGAATCCAAGCTGATCTTTATGGATAATGTTTGGTTGAATTTTCTCCAAAAGTAAAGTAGTTGCAAACTCATGCTTTTAGAGACTTGTTTGGGCTCATGAGAGGAGTAGAAAAACATCAAAAATTTCAGTCCTGCATGATTCTACCAAGAAATGTGTGTTCATTCAAACCGCTGGTTTTTGATATTTTGGGCCCTATTGAATAATGAATGTTTTGAATTTTCTCCAAAACTAAAGTAGTTGCAAACTCATACTTTTAGAAACTTGTTTGGGCTGTTGAGAGGAGTAAAAAACCATCAAAAATTTCAATCCTGCATGATTCTACCAAGAAATGTGATTCTTCATTCAAAACGCTGGTTTTTGCTATTGGGCTCTATTGAATAATGAATGTTTTGAATTTTCTCCAAAAGTAAAGTAGTTGCAAACTCATGCTTTTAGAGACTTGTTTGGGCTCATGAGAGGAGTAGAAATACATCAAAAATTTCAGTCCTGCATGATTCTACCAAGAAATGTGTGTTCATTCAAACCGCTGGTTTTTGATAGTTTGGGCCCTATTGAATAAGGAATGTTTTGAATTTTCTCCAAAAGTAAAGTAGTTGCAAACTCATCCTTTTAGAAACTTGTTTGGGCTGTTGAGAGGAGTAAAAAACCATCAAAAATTTCAATCCTGCATGATTTTACCAAGAAATGTGATTCTTCATTCAAAACCTGATTTTTGCTATTGGGCTCTATTGAATAGTGAATGTTTTGAATTTTCTCCAAAAGTAAAGTAGTTGCAAACTCATGCTTTTAGAGACTTGTTTGGGCTCATGAGAGGAGTAGAAAAACATCAAAAATTTCAGTCCTGCATGATTCTACCAAGAAATGTGTGTTCATTGAAACCACTGGTTTTTGATATTTTGGGCCCTATTGAATAATGAATGTTTTGAATTTTCTCCAAAAGTAAAGTAGTTGCAAACTCATTCTTTTAGAAACTTGTTTGGGCTGTTGAGAGGAGTAAAAAACCATCAAAAATTTCAATCCTGCATGATTCTACCAAGAAATGTGATTCTTCATTCAAAACGCTGGTTTTTGCTATTGGGCTCTATTGAATAATGAATGTTTTGAATTTTCTCCAAAAGTAAAGTAGTTGCAAACTCATGCTTTTAGAGACTTGTTTGGGCTCATGAGAGGAGTAGAAAAACATCAAAAATTTCAGTCCTGCATGATTCTACCAAGAAATGTGTGTTCATTCAAACCGCTGGTTTTTGATAGTTTGGGCCCTATTGAATAATGAATGTTTTGAATTTTCTCCAAAAGTAAAGTAGCTGCAAACTCATCCTTTTAGAAACTTGTTTGGGCTGTTGAGAGGAGTAAAAAACCATCAAAAATTTCAATCCTGCATGATTCTACCAAGAAATGTGATTCTTCATTCAAAACGCTGGTTTTTGCTATTGGGCTCTATTGAATAATGAATGTTTTGAATTTTCTCCAAAAGTAAAGTAGTTGCAAACTCATCCTTTTAGAAACTTGTTTGGGCTGTTGAGAGGAGTAAAAAACCATCAAAAATTTCAATCCTGCATGATTCTACCAAGAAATGTGATTCTTCATTCAAAACGCTGGTTTTTGCTATTGGGCTCTATTGAATAATGAATGTTTTGAATTTTCTCCAAAAGTAAAGTAGTTGCAAACTCATCCTTTTAGAAACTTGTTTGGGCTGTTGAGAGGAGTAAGAAACCATCAAAAATTTCAATCCTGCATGATTTTACCAAGAAATGTGATTCTTCATTCAAAACCTGATTTTTGCTATTGGGCTCTATTGAATAGTGAATGTTTTGAATTTTCTCCAAAAGTAAAGTAGTTGCAAACTCATGCTTTTAGAGACTTGTTTGGGCTCATGAGAGGAGTAGAAAAACATCAAAAATTTCAGTCCTGCATGATTCTACCAAGAAATGTGTGTTCATTCAAACCGCTGGTTTTTGATAGTTTGGGCCCTATTGAATAATGAATGTTTTGAATTTTCTCCAAAAGTAAAGTAGTTGCAAACTCATCCTTTTAGAAACTTGCTTGGGCTGTTGAGAGGAGTAAAAAACCATCAAAAATTTCAATCCTGCATGATTTTACCAAGAAATGTGATTCTTCATTCAAAACCTGATTTTTGCTATTGGGCTCTATTGAATAGTGAATGTTTTGAATTTTCTCCAAAAGTAAAGTAGTTGCAAACTCATGATTTTAGAGACTTGTTTGGGCTCATGAGAGGAGTAGAAAAACATCAAAAATTTCAGTCCTGCATGATTCTACCAAGAAATGTGATTCTTCATTCAAAACCTGATTTTTGCTATTGGGCTCTATTGAATAGTGAATGTTTTGAATTTTCTCCAAAAGTAAAGTAGTTGCAAACTCATGCTTTTAGAGACTTGTTTGGGCTCATGAGAGTAGAAAAACATCAAAAATTTCAGTCCTGCATGATTCTACCAAGAAATGTGTGTTCATTCAAACCGCTGGTTTTTGATAGTTTGGGCCCTATTGAATAATGAATGTTTTGAATTTTCTCCAAAAGTAAAGTAGTTGCAAACTCATCCTTTTAGAAACTTGCTTGGGCTGTTGACAGGAGTAAAAAACCATCAAAAATTTCAATCCTGCATGATTTTACCAAGAAATGTGATTCTTCATTCAAAACCTGATTTTTGCTATTGGGCTCTATTGAATAGTGAATGTTTTGAATTTTCTCCAAAAGTAAAGTAGTTGCAAACTCATGATTTTAGAGACTTGTTTGGGCTCATGAGAGGAGTAGAAAAACATCAAAAATTTCAGTCCTGCATGATTCTACCAAGAAATGTGATTCTTCATTCAAAACCTGATTTTTGCTATTGGGCTCTATTGAATAATGAATGTTTTGAATTTTCTCCAAAAGTAAAGTAGTTGCAAACTCATCCTTTTAGAAACTTGTTTGGGCTGTTGAGAGGAGTAAAAAACCATCAAAAATTTCAATCCTGCATGATTCTACCAAGAAATGTGATTCTTCATTCAAAACGCTGGTTTTTGCTATTGGGCTCTATTGAATAATGAATGTTTTGAATTTTCTCCAAAAGTAAAGTAGTTGCAAACTCATGCTTTTAGAGACTTGTTTGGGCTCATGAGAGGAGTAGAAAAACATCAAAAATTTCAGTCCTGCTTGATTCTACCAAGAAATGTGTGTTCATTGAAACCGCTGGTGTTTGATAGTTTGGGCCCTATTGAATAATGAATGTTTTGAATTTTCTCCAAAAGTAAAGTAGTTGCAAACTCATCCTTTCAGAAACTTGTTTGGGCTGTTGAGAGGAGTAAAAAACCATCAAAAATTTCAATCCTGCATGATTTTACCAAGAAATGTGATTCTTCATTCAAAACCTGATTTTTGCTATTGGGCTCTATTGAATAGTGAATGTTTTGAATTTTCTCCAAAAGTAAAGTAGTTGCAAACTCATGCTTTTAGAGACTTGTTTGGGCTCATGAGAGGAGTAGAAAAACATCAAAAATTTCAGTCCTGCATGATTCTACCAAGAAATGTGTGTTTATTGAAACCGCTGGTTTTTGATAGTTTGGGCCCTATTGAATAATGAATGTTTTGAATTTTCTCCAAAAGTAAAGTAGTTGCAAACTCATCCTTTTAGAAACTTGTTTGGGCTGTTGAGAGGAGTAAAAAACCATCAAAAATTTCAATCCTGCATGATTTTAGCAAGAAATGTGATTCTTCATTCAAAACCTGATTTTTGCTATTGGGCTCTATTGAATAGTGAATGTTTTGAATTTTCTCCAAAAGTAAAGTAGTTGCAAACTCATGCTTTTAGAGACTTGTTTGGGCTCATGAGAGGAGTAGAAAAACATCAAAAATTTCAGTCCTGCATGATTCTACCAAGAAATGTGTGTTCATTCAAACCGCTGGTTTTTGATAGTTTGGGCCCTATTGAATAATGAATGTTTTGAATTTTCTCCAAAAGTAAAGTAGTTGCAAACTCATCCTTTTAGAAACTTGTTTGGGCTTTTGAGAGGAGTAAAAAACCATCAAAAATTTCAATCCTGCATGATTCTACCAAGAAATGTGATTCTTCATTCAAAACGCTGGTTTTTGATATTGGGCTCTATTGAATAATGAATGTTTTGAATTTTCTCCAAAAGTAAAGTAGTTGCAAACTCATCCTTTTAGAGACTTGTTTGGGCTCATGAGAGGAGTAGAAAAACATCAAAAATTTCAGTCCTGCACGATTCTACCAAGAAATGTGTGTTCATTCAAACCGTTGGCTTTTGATATTTTGGGCCCTATTGAATAATGAATGTTTTGAATTTTGTCCAAAAGTAAAGTAGTTGCAAACTCATCCTTTTAGAAACTTGTTTGGGCTGTTGAGAGGAGTAAAAAAACCATCAAAAATTTCAATCCTGCATGATTCTACCAAGAAATGTGATTCTTCATTCAAAACGCTGGTTTTTGCTATTGGGCTCTATTGAATAATGAATGTTTTGAATTTTCTCCAAAAGTAAAGTAGTTGCAAACTCATGCTTTTAGAGACTTGTTTGGGCTCATGAGAGGAGTAGAAAAACATCAAAAATTTCAGTCCTGCATGATTCTACCAAGAAATGTGTGTTCATTCAAACCGCTGGTTTTTGATAGTTTGGGCCCTATTGAATAATGAATGTTTTGAATTTTCTCCAAAAGTAAAGTAGTTGCAAACTCATCCTTTTAGAAACTTGTTTGGGCTGTTGAGAGGAGTAAAAAACCATCAAAAATTTCAATCCTGCATGATTTTACCAAGAAATGTGATTCTTCATTCAAAACCTGATTTTTGCTATTGGGCTCTATTGAATAGTGAATGTTTTGAATTTTCTCCAAAAGTAAAGTAGTTGCAAACTCATGCTTTTAGAGACTTGTTTGGGCTCATGAGAGGAGTAGAAAAACATCAAAAATTTCAGTCCTGCATGATTCTACCATGGAATGTGTGTTCATTGAAACCACTGCTTTTTGATAGTTTGGGCCCTATTGAATAATGAATGTTTTGAATTTTCTCCAAAAGTAAAGTAGTTGCAAACTCATCCTTTTAGAAACTTGTTTGGGCTGTTGAGAGGAGTAAAAAACCATCAAAAATTTCAATCCTGCATGATTTTACCAAGAAATGTGATTCTTCATTCAAAACCTGATTTTTGCTATTGGGCTCTATTGAATAGTGAATGTTTTGAATTTTCTCCAAAAGTAAAGTAGTTGCAAACTCATGCTTTTAGAGACTTGTTTGGGCTCATGAGAGGAGTAGAAAAACATCAAAAATTTCAGTCCTGCATGATTCTACCAAGAAATGTGTGTTCATTCAAACCGCTGGTTTTTGATAGTTTGGGCCCTATTGAATAATGAATGTTTTGAATTTTCTCCAAAAGTAAAGTAGTTGCAAACTCATCCTTTTAGAAACTTGTTTGGGCTGTTGAGAGGAGTAAAAAACCATCAAAAATTTAAATCCTGCATGATTCTACCAAGAAATGTGATTCTTCATTCAAAACGCTGGTTTTTGCTATTGGGCTCTATTGAATAATGAATGTTTTGAATTTTCTCCAAAAGTAAAGTAGTTGCAAACTCATGCTTTTAGAGACTTGTTTGGGCTCATGAGAGGAGTAGAAAAACATCAAAAATTTCAGTCCTGCATGATTCTACCAAGAAATGTGTGTTCATTGAAACCGCTGGTTTTTGATAGTTTGGGCCCTATTGAATAATGAATGTTTTGAATTTTCTCCAAAAGTAAAGTAGTTGCAAACTCATCCTTTTAGAAACTTGTTTGGGCTGTTGAGAGGAGTAAGAAACCATCAAAAATTTCAATCCTGCATGATTTTACCAAGAAATGTGATTCTTCATTCAAAACCTGATTTTTGCTATTGGGCTCTATTGAATAGTGAATGTTTTGAATTTTCTCCAAAAGTAAAGTAGTTGCAAACTCATGCTTTTAGAGACTTGTTTGGGCTCATGAGAGGAGTAGAAAAACATCAAAAATTTCAGTCCTGCATGATTCTACCAAGAAATGTGTGTTCATTCAAACCGCTGGTTTTTGATAGTTTGGGCCCTATTGAATAATGAATGTTTTGAATTTTCTCCAAAAGTAAAGTAGTTGCAAACTCATCCTTTTAGAAACTTGCTTGGGCTGTTGAGAGGAGTAAAAAACCATCAAAAATTTCAATCCTGCATGATTTTACCAAGAAATGTGATTCTTCATTCAAAACCTGATTTTTGCTATTGGGCTCTATTGAATAGTGAATGTTTTGAATTTTCTCCAAAAGTAAAGTAGTTGCAAACTCATGATTTTAGAGACTTGTTTGGGCTCATGAGAGGAGTAGAAAAACATCAAAAATTTCAGTCCTGCATGATTCTACCAAGAAATGTGATTCTTCATTCAAAACCTGATTTTTGCTATTGGGCTCTATTGAATAATGAATGTTTTGAATTTTCTCCAAAAGTAAAGTAGTTGCAAACTCATCCTTTTAGAAACTTGTTTGGGCTGTTGAGAAGAGTAAAAAACCATCAAAAATTTAAATCCTGCATGATTCTACCAAGAAATGTGATTCTTCATTCAAAACGCTGGTTTTTGCTATTGGGCTCTATTGAATAATGAATGTTTTGAATTTTCTCCAAAAGTAAAGTAGTTGCAAACTCATGCTTTTATTTTCCAATAATCTTTATTAGAGTTTTAAGAATTTTTATAAGGGTAGGGAAGGAATACAAGAACAAAGGATAGGGTGGGGAAACAGAAATACCCTGTGAAGACAGGGAAGACCCCCAAAAATGGGGGAATAGGCAGACTATATACGTATCACATCAGAGATCACAAAGTATTAGCTTAAGAAATGCAAGTGATCTTTTAAGTGATCATCGAGTTAGATGAGTAGAAATAAAATCAGTACACAAAATTATGTTATAATTTTACATATCTGTGTTAACTAATAAAAGCAACAAACTCGACGTTACTATCCAGTTGCGTCCTTTTGGTTTTAAACTCTTCGTATCAATACCTGCAAAAAAAAACAATTATTCACATTTGCCTCCAATGTGTTAATTAACAGACATATATAAAGTAGAGTATAGGAGGTATATAGCCTGCCCCGTCCGGGAAATCCAGTGATGCCCCTGGAACCGATTGGGGGTAATGTCCGGTTCAATTCCAGAATATTAGAAAAGTGTAAAACAATAGCAGTAAAGACCAATATGAGAACTGAAGCCTGTGTAAATAGTAAGTTGAGTTCTTTCATTCATGATGATAGTCCGAGTTGAGAGAAGAAGAGATTTTGCGGAGAATCTTGGAAATCTTAATTCCAGCGCATTCTAAAAAGTCTGTCCCTTCGTCTGGAGAAGTAATGGGAATTAACCTCGCTGCATATTTCACCATTAGAGTCGAAGACTGAGTCCAAAAATATGGTATCTCGGCACGTAACAGTTCGCGTGTAGTAGAGGAGAATGTTCTTCTTTTTTTTAAGGTGTTTCTTGATAAGTCCTTGAAGAAAGATAGATGACTATAGGGGGAAGATTTAAATTCTGGTTCTTTAGGCATTCCAAGAAGCGCACTCCTTAACCAGTTTGGATGAAACGACACAATAACATCTCTTGCCAAGTCTTGCGGAAGTTCGGGTGGTCTGCGTATTCGAAAAGTTTTTTCAATCAGATAATTCTCATTAACATTGGGGAAGAAGTAGATGACCATTGAGGATATGTAGCTCTTTAGTT
Organism: Dendrobates tinctorius; assembly: GCF_039654945.1. Classification (NCBI taxonomy): domain Eukaryota; kingdom Metazoa; phylum Chordata; class Amphibia; order Anura; family Dendrobatidae; genus Dendrobates; species Dendrobates tinctorius. Next base: position 650,472 of record NW_027361777.1, on the reverse strand, counting down.
GATAGGCCTGAACCGATTCAGGGATCCCTCGTATTTTAACATTGTTTTTTCTTTTAAAGTCCTCATAATTGGCCAGGGTGGAGTTAAAAGAAGCAATGTCCTTTTTAATAGTATTCAGTGAGTCTGAGAGCACAGATAACATTTGACAGTCGCTTGAGTGTAATATATCACTTTTAATTTTGATTGAATCTGTCGTCTTAGTATTGTGAAAACAGCATCCAGAGACCTCTGAGGAGATCAAAGAGGTTAAATGGGTACCATCCGCTAGTGTTGTTGGTGTCTCATGGTTTTTATAAGGGAGGTCATTCAATTTTAGAGTGATAGAGGGTCGGGGCTCATGGTTTTCTTGAGAATCGTGTACTTCTCGGCTTTTTGTGGTATTATCAAAGTTTCTAGCAGAGTTAGGATAGGAGTCATCAGTCATGCGCAGCAAAGTATCCCTAAAAAGATTTTTAATGAAGACTTCAGAAGCCTTGGATTCTTTTTGCTTAAATGAGTTTCTCTGAGTAATATGATTTTCTACTGAGGCATCTAGTGATTTTAAAAGGGCTGTACACATTCTAGCTACAAAGCCTTCTGATGGATGGTCATCTGAGGCGGGTATGTCATCTATCAGTGAAGTATTAATTTCAGGAGTATTATCCCCCTCAGAAGTAGAATATGGAGATGAGGTTCCATTCAAAATCTTATCATTAAAAGGATCGCTCCCATACGCTTCGTATGAATCAGCCCCGCCAGAGGATTCTATTGTATAAATGCTTTCTAAATCATCATTGGCGCCAAAAGTAATCTCATTAAACTGGGAGCTTTCCAGCATCGTTTGATACACATCCTCTTTAAATGATATGCAATTGACAGAGTCAATATGGAACCCTTTTTTCTCCCCATCCCCCAATTTGGATTTTTTATATTTCTGTCCGTTATTATTTATGGCCTCATTTGGCTTACATAAGGTTACGCTCATCTGTCTTCCTGTATTAACAGGGTTTTTAACCCCATTATTTCTTAGGGATACCTTGCTCATCGCCCCACACGACTGAACCACAGATCCACTCCCTCCATTATGAACTTCTTCATCCACATCCCGCAACCTCTGAGTATTTTGTAGTTGTTCCTTTTGTGAGGGAGTATAGGGGTACCCCCCATTTAAACATTGTTGTAATGAGGTGTTCCCCTGCCCCCCTATCCCCAATTTCTGAGTCCAGGCACCCCCATCTCTGAGTACTGATGGTACAAATACAGCAGCTTCATATCGCAGGCTGCCACCCCCTGGTTCCAACCTCAGACCCTCCTCTTTCTTCTCCTTCCACCCTGAACCGATTCCTGCCCCTTGGACGCTCACCCGACAACTCTCCTCAGCTGCTCCACAAGTCGCAATGAAGATTCCCTCTTCCGCTGTATGGAGCGCTTGATTGTGTTCCAGGGCGCCTGACACCTCCCTGCGCCAGACACCAGCCTCCACCAAGGTCCTTGTAGACTCACCGCCGGTCTCCCGGGTCCTCCCCTCAGCCACCGCCAGGACCGCAGATGATGAAAGCGGGACCGCGGCTTCTTCCCTCTCCAATGATGTCACCGCTGCTATTACCGCTCTGCTGCCTATATCCCCTCTCCCTGCACCATCACGTCCATTCAGCGAGGCCCCAACAGGCTTCCCCGCTGCAATCTCCGGCTTCTCCATTGCCACGGCGACCCCGCAGCTTCTCTTCCTCTCACCGGCATATGATGACATCACCGCTTCTTCTGCCCTGCTCCTCTTCTGCTCTGCCACTGTAGAATCACCGCCAGTCTCCCGGGTCCTCCCCTCAGCTACCGCCAGAACCACGGATGAAGAAAGCAGGACCGGGTCTTCCTCCTCCTTTGGTGTGACCGCTGCTGTGACCGCTCTGCCGCCTCTTTCTTCTCCTCTTCCGGCACCATTGCGTCCATTCAGGGCAGCCCCGACGGGCTTCCTCGCTGTGTTCTCCAGCTTCTCCATTGCCACGACGACCCCGCAGCCTCTCTGCTTCCTGCCGGCATAGGATGACATCATCGCTTCTTCTGTCCCGCTCCTCTTCTGCTCTGCCGCTGTACCTTTGCCGCCGCTTCTCCTCCCGCTGCTGACAACCGGTGGTATCTCTTTTTTCCTTCCTTGTCCACCACCGATGATCCGGTTGACTGGCTGTGACCCAGCAGATCTCCACATCGGCGTCGCTTCAATCTTCCTCTGTGCTACCGGCTTCACTGCAGCCGCCATCTTCCTCCAGCCAGACAGCGGGGATGACACAGCAATTTCAGGCCGCTTGCTTCTCGATGCTTTAAGAAGCTTTTTATCCACTGGATTTTTTTCTTTCTTCATCTCTGTAGCTCCAGGCATGTTCTCACAGGTCCTCCACAGCAAATAGTTGCATAAAGTCCACTTATTTGTAAGCTTTAGGCAGCTCTTTTAGAGGAATCTCAGGAGCTCTTGCAAAACACGTCTGCTCCTGGCCTCTGCAAACCACACCCCCCCAAACTCATCCTTTTAGAGACTTGTTTGGGCTCATGAGAGGAGTAGAAAAACATCAAAAATTTCAGTCCTGCATGATTCTACCAAGAAATGTGTGTTCATTGAAACCGCTGGTTTTTGATAGTTTGGGCCCTATTGAATAATGAATGTTTTGAATTTTCTCCAAAAGTAAAGTAGTTGCAAACTCATCCTTTTAGAAACTTGTTTGGGCTGTTGAGAGGAGTAAAAAACCATCAAAAATTTCAATCCTGCATGATTTTACCAAGAAATGTGATTCTTCATTCAAAACCTGATTTTTGCTATTGGGCTCTATTGAATAGTGACTGTTTTGAATTTTCTCCAAAAGTAAAGTAGTTGCAAACTCATGCTTTTAGAGACTTGTTTGGGCTCATGAGAGTAGAAAAACATCAAAAATTTCAGTCCTGCATGATTCTACCAAGAAATGTGTGTTCATTCAAACCGCTGGTTTTTGATAGTTTGGGCCCTATTGAATAATGAATGTTTTGAATTTTCTCCAAAAGTAAAGTAGTTGCAAACTCATCCTTTTAGAAACTTGCTTGGGCTGTTGATAGGAGTAAAAAACCATCAAAAATTTCAATCCTGCATGATTTTACCAAGAAATGTGATTCTTCATTCAAAACCTGATTTTTGCTATTGGGCTCTATTGAATAGTGAATGTTTTGAATTTTCTCCAAAAGTAAAGTAGTTGCAAACTCATGATTTTAGAGACTTGTTTGGGCTCATGAGAGGAGTAGAAAAACATCAAAAATTTCAGTCCTGCATGATTCTACCAAGAAATGTGATTCTTCATTCAAAACCTGATTTTTGCTATTGGGCTCTATTGAATAATGAATGTTTTGAATTTTCTCCAAAAGTAAAGTAGTTGCAAACTCATCCTTTTAGAAACTTGTTTGGGCTGTTGAGAGGAGTAAAAAACCATCAAAAATTTCAATCCTGCATGATTCTACCAAGAAATGTGATTCTTCATTCAAAACGCTGGTTTTTGCTATTGGGCTCTATTGAATAATGAATGTTTTGAATTTTCTCCAAAAGTAAAGTAGTTGCAAACTCATGCTTTTAGAGACTTGTTTGGGCTCATGAGAGGAGTAGAAAAACATCAAAAATTTCAGTCCTGCATGATTCTACCAAGAAATGTGTGTTCATTGAAACCGCTGGTTTTTGATAGTTTGGGCCCTATTGAATAATGAATGTTTTGAATTTTCTCCAAAAGTAAAGTAGCTGCAAACTCATCCTTTTAGAAACTTGTTTGGGCTGTTGAGAGGAGTAAAAAACCATCAAAAATTTCAATCCTGCATGATTCTACCAAGAAATGTGATTCTTCATTCAAAACGCTGGTTTTTGCTATTGGGCTCTATTGAATAATGAATGTTTTGAATTTTCTCCAAAAGTAAAGTAGTTGCAAACTCATGGTTTTAGAGACTTGTTTGGGATCATGAGAGGAGTAGAAAAACATCAAAAATTTCAGTCCTGCTTGATTCTACCAAGAAATGTGTGTTCATTGAAACCGCTGGTGTTTGATAGTTTGGGCCCTATTGAATAATGAATGTTTTGAATTTTCTCCAAAAGTAAAGTAGTTGCAAACTCATCCTTTCAGAAACTTGTTTGGGCTGTTGAGAGGAGTAAAAAACCATCAAAAATTTCAATCCTGCATGATTTTACCAAGAAATGTGATTCTTCATTCAAAACCTGATTTTTGCTATTGGGCTCTATTGAATAGTGAATGTTTTGAATTTTCTCAAAAAATAAAGTAGTTGCAAACTCATGCTTTTAGAGACTTGTTTGGGCTCATGATAGGAGTAGAAAAACATCAAAAATTTCAGTCCTGCATGATTCTACCAAGAAATGTGTGTTCATTGAAACCGCTGGTTTTTGATAGTTTGGACCCTATTGAATAATGAATGTTTTGAATTTTCTCCAAAAGTAAAGTAGTTGCAAACTGATACTTTTAGAAACTTGTTTGGGCTGTTGAGAGGAGTAAAAAACCATCAAAAATTTCAATCCTGCATGATTTTACCAAGAAATGTGATTCTTCATTCAAAACCTGATTTTTGCTATTGGGCTCTATTGAATAGTGAATGTTTTGAATTTTCTCCAAAAGTAAAGTAGTTTCAAACTCATGCTTTTAGAGACTTGTTTGGGCTCATGAGAGGAGTAGAAAAACATCAAAAATTTCAGTCCTGCATGATTCTACCAAGAAATATGTGTTCATTCAAACCGCTGGTTTTTGATATTTTGGGCCCTATTGAATAATGAATGTTTTGAATTTTCTCCAAAAGTAAAGTAGTTGCAAACTCATCCTTTTAGAAACTTGTTTGGGCTGTTGAGAGGAGTAAAAAACCATCAAAAATTTCAATCCTGCATGATTCTACCAAGAAATGTGATTCTTCATTCAAAACGCTGGTTTTTGCTATTGGGCTCTATTGAATAATGAATGTTTTGAATTTTCTCCAAAAGTAAAGTAGTTGCAAACTCATGCTTTTAGAGACTTGTTTGGGCTCATGAGAGGAGTAGAAAAACATCAAAAATTTCAGTCCTGCATGATTCTACCAAGAAATGTGTGTTCATTCAAACCGCTGGTTTTTGATAGTTTGGGCCCTATTGAATAATGAATGTTTTGAATTTTCTCCAAAAGTAAAGTAGTTGCAAACTCATCCTTTTAGAAACTTGTTTGGGCTGTTGAGAGGAGTAAAAAACCATCAAAAATTTCAATCCTGCATGATTTTACCAAGAAATGTGATTCTTCATTCAAAACCTGATTTTTGCTATTGGGCTCTATTGAATAGTGAATGTTTTGAATTTTCTCCAAAAGTAAAGTAGTTGCAAACTCATGCTTTTAGAGACTTGTTTGGGCTCATGAGAGGAGTAGAAAAACATCAAAAATTTCAGTCCTGCATGATTCTACCAAGAAATGTGTGTTCATTGAAACCGCTGGTTTTTGATAGTTTGGGCCCTATTGAATAATGAATGTTTTGAATTTTCTCCAAAAGTAAAGTAGTTGCAAACTCATCCTTTTAGAAACTTGTTTGGGCTGTTGAGAGGAGTAAAAAACCATCAAAAATTTCAATCCTGCATGATTCTACCAAGAAATGTGATTCTTCATTCAAAACGCTGGTTTTTGCTATTGGGCTCTATTGAATAATGAATGTTTTGAATTTTCTCCAAAAGTAAAGTAGTTGCAAACTCATGCTTTTAGAGACTTGTTTGGGCTCATGAGAGGAGTAGAAAAACATCAAAAATTTCAGTCCTGCATGATTCTACCAAGAAATGTGTGTTCATTGAAACCGCTGGTTTTTGATAGTTTGGGCCCTATTGAATAATAAATGTTTTGAATTTTCTCCAAAAGTAAAGTAGTTGCAAACTCATCCTTTTAGAAACTTGTTTGGGCTGTTGAGAGGAGTAAAAAACCATCAAAAATTTCAATCCTGCATGATTTTACCAAGAAATGTGATTCTTCATTCAAAACCTGATTTTTGCTATTGGGCTCTATTGAATAGTGAATGTTTTGAATTTTCTCCAAAAGTAAAGTAGTTGCAAACTCATGCTTTTAGAGACTTGTTTGGGCTCATGATAGGAGTAGAAAAACATCAAAAATTTCAGTCCTGCATGATTCTACCAAGAAATGTGTGTTCATTGAAACCGCTGGTTTTTGATAGTTTGGGCCCTATTGAATAATGAATGTTTTGAATTTTCTCCAAAAGTAAAGTAGTTGCAAACTCATACTTTTAGAAACTTGTTTGGGCTGTTGAGAGGAGTAAAAAACCATCAAAAATTTCAATCCTGCATGATTTTACCAAGAAATGTGATTCTTCATTCAAAACCTAATTTTTGCTATTGGGCTCTATTGAATAGTGAATGTTTTGAATTTTCTCCAAAAGTAAAGTAGTTTCAAACTCATGCTTTTAGAGACTTGTTTGGGCTCATGAGAGGAGTAGAAAAACATCAAAAATTTCAGTCCTGCATGATTCTACCAAGAAATGTGTGTTCATTCAAACCGCTGGTTTTTGATATTTTGGGCCCTATTGAATAATGAATGTTTTGAATTTTCTCCAAAAGTAAAGTAGTTGCAAACTCATCCTTTTAGAAACTTGTTTGGGCTGTTGAGAGGAGTAAAAAACCATCAAAAATTTCAATCCTGCATGATTCTACCAAGAAATGTGATTCTTCATTCAAAACGCTGGTTTTTGCTATTGGGCTCTATTGAATAATGAATGTTTTGAATTTTCTCCAAAAGTAAAGTAGTTGCAAACTCATGCTTTTAGAGACTTGTTTGGGCTCATGAGAGGAGTAGAAATACATAAAAAATTTCAGTCCTGCATGATTCTACCAAGAAATGTGTGTTCATTCAAACCGCTGGTTTTTGATAGTTTGGGCCCTATTGAATAATGAATGTTTTGAATTTTCTCCAAAAGTAAAGTAGTTGCAAACTCATCCTTTTAGAAACTTGTTTGGGCTGTTGAGAGGAGTAAAAAACCATCAAAAATTTCAATCCTGCATGATTTTACCAAGAAATGTGATTCTTCATTCAAAACCTGATTTTTGCTATTGGGCTCTATTGAATAGTGAATGTTTTGAATTTTCTCCAAAAGTAAAGTAGTTGCAAACTCATGCTTTTAGAGACTTGTTTGGGCTCATGAGAGGAGTAGAAAAACATCAAAAATTTCAGTCCTGCATGATTCTACCAAGAAATGTGTGTTCATTGAAACCACTGGTTTTTGCTATTGGGCTCTATTGAATAATGAATGTTTTGAATTTTCTCCAAAAGTAAAGTAGTTGCAAACTCATGCTTTTAGAGACTTGTTTGGGCTCATGAGAGGAGTAGAAAAACATCAAAAATTTCAGTCCTGCATGATTCTACCAAGAAATGTGTGTTCATTCAAACCGCTGGTTTTTGATAGTTTGGGCCCTATTGAATAATGAATGTTTTGAATTTTCTCCAAAAGTAAAGTAGTTGCAAACTCATCCTTTTAGAAACTTGTTTGGGCTGTTGAGAGGAGTAAAAAACCATCAAAAATTTCAATCCTGCATGATTTTACCAAGAAATGTGATTCTTCATTCAAAACCTGATTTTTGCTATTGGGCTCTATTGAATAGTGAATGTTTTGAATTTTCTCCAAAAGTAAAGTAGTTGCAAACTCATGCTTTTAGAGACTTGTTTGGGCTCAGGAGAGGAGTAGAAAAACATCAAAAAATTTCAGTCCTGCATGATTCTACCAAGAAATGTGTGTTCATTGAAACCACTGGTTTTTCATAGTTTGGGCCCTATTGAATAATGAATGTTTTGAATTTTCTCCAAAAGTAAAGTAGTTGCAAACTCATCCTTTTAGAAACTTGTTTGGGCTGTTGAGAGGAGTAAAAAACCATCAAAAATTTCAATCCTGCATGATTTTACCAAGAAATGTGATTCTTCATTCAAAACCTGATTTTTGCTATTGGGCTCTATTGAATAGTGAATGTTTTGAATTTTCTCCAAAAGTAAAGTAGTTGCAAACTCATGCTTTTAGAGACTTGTTTGGGCTCATGAGAGGAGTAGAAAAACATCAAAAATTTCAGTCCTGCATGATTCTACCAAGAAATGTGTGTTCATTCAAACCGCTGGTTTTTGATAGTTTGGGCCCTATTGAATAATGAATGTTTTGAATTTTCTCCAAAAGTAAAGTAGTTGCAAACTCATCCTTTTAGAAACTTGTTTGGGCTGTTGAGAGGAGTAAAAAACCATCAAAAATTTCAATCCTGCATGATTCTACCAAGAAATGTGATTCTTCATTCAAAACGCTGGTTTTTGCTATTGGGCTCTATTGAATAATGAATGTTTTGAATTTTCTCCAAAAGTAAAGTAGTTGCAAACTCATGCTTTTAGAGACTTGTTTGGGCTCATGAGAGGAGTAGAAAAACATCAAAAATTTCAGTCCTGCATGATTCTACCAAGAAATGTGTGTTCATTGAAACCGCTGGTTTTTGATAGTTTGGGCCCTATTGAATAATGAATGTTTTGAATTTTCTCCAAAAGTAAAGTAGTTGCAAACTCATCCTTTTAGAAACTTGTTTGGGCTGTTGAGAGGAGTAAGAAACCATCAAAAATTTCAATCCTGCATGATTTTACCAAGAAATGTGATTCTTCATTCAAAACCTGATTTTTGCTATTGGGCTCTATTGAATAGTGAATGTTTTGAATTTTCTCCAAAAGTAAAGTAGTTGCAAACTCATGCTTTTAGAGACTTGTTTGGGCTCATGAGAGGAGTAGAAAAACATCAAAAATTTCAGTCCTGCATGATTCTACCAAGAAATGTGTGTTCATTCAAACCGCTGTTTTTTGATAGTTTGGGCCCTATTGAATAATGAATGTTTTGAATTTTCTCCAAAAGTAAAGTATTTGCAAACTCATCCTTTTAGAAACTTGCTTGGGCTGTTGAGAGGAGTAAAAAACCATCAAAAATTTCAATCCTGCATGATTTTACCAAGAAATGTGATTCTTCATTCAAAACCTGATTATTGCTATTGGGCTCTATTGAATAGTGAATGTTTTGAATTTTCTCCAAAAGTAAAGTAGTTGCAAACTCATGATTTTAGAGACTTGTTTGGGCTCATGAGAGGAGTAGAAAAACATCAAAAATTTCAGTCCTGCATGATTCTACCAAGAAATGTGATTCTTCATTCAAAACCTGATTTTTGCTATTGGGCTCTATTGAATAATGAATGTTTTGAATTTTCAACAAAAGTAAAGTAGTTGCAAACTCATCCTTTTAGAAACTTGTTTGGGCTGTTGAGAAGAGTAAAAAACCATCAAAAATTTCAATCCTGCATGATTCTACCAAGAAATGTGATTCTTCATTCAAAACGCTGGTTTTTGCTATTGGGCTCTATTGAATAATGAATGTTTTGAATTTTCTCCAAAAGTAAAGTAGTTGCAAACTCATGCTTTTAGAGACTTGTTTGGGCTCATGAGAGGAGTAGAAAAACATCAAAAATTTCAGTCCTGCATGATTCTACCAAGAAATGTGTGTTCATTGAAACCGCTGGTTTTTGATAGTTTGGGCCCTATTGAATAATGAATGTTTTGAATTTTCTCCAAAAGTAAAGTAGTTGCAAACTCATCCTTTTAGAAACTTGTTTGGGCTGTTGAGAGGAGTAAAAAACCATCAAAAATTTCAATCCTGCATGATTTTACCAAGAAATGTGATTCTTCATTAAAAACCTGATTTTTGCTATTGGGCTCTATTGAATAGTGAATGTTTTGAATTTTCTCCAAAAGTAAAGTAGTTGCAAACTCATGCTTTTAGAGACTTGTTTGGGCTCATGAGAGTAGAAAAACATCAAAAATGTCAGTCCTGCATGATTCTACCAAGAAATGTGTGTTCATTCAAACCGCTGGTTTTTGATAGTTTGGGCCCTATTGAATAATGAATGTTTTGAATTTTCTCCAAAAGTAAAGTAGTTGCAAACTCATCCTTTTAGAAACTTGCTTGGGCTGTTGATAGGAGTAAAATACCATCAAAAATTTCAATCCTGCATGATTTTACCAAGAAATGTGATTCTTCATTCAAAACCTGATTTTTGCTATTGGGCTCTATTGAATAGTGAATGTTTTGAATTTTCTCCAAAAGTAAAGTAGTTGCAAACTCATGCTTTTAGAGACTTGTTTGGGCTCATGAGAGGAGTAGAAAAACATCAAAAATTTCAGTCCTGCATGATTCTACCAAGAAATGTGATTCTTCATTCAAAACGCTGGTTTTTGCTATTGGGCTCTATTGAATAATGAATGTTTTGAATTTTCTCCAAAAGTAAAGTAGTTGCAAACTCATGCTTTTAGAGACTTGTTTGGGCTCATGAGAGGAGTAGAAAAACATCAAAAATTTCAGTCCTGCATGATTCTACCAAGAAATGTGTGTTCATTGAAACCGCTGGTTTTTGATAGTTTGGGCCCTATTGAATAATGAATGTTTTGAATTTTCTCCAAAAGTAAAGTAGTTGCAAACTCATCCTTTTAGAAACTTGTTTGGGCTGTTGAGAGGAGTAAAAAACCATCAAAAATTTCAATCCTGCATGATTTTACCAAGAAATGTGATTCTTCATTAAAAACCTGATTTTTGCTATTGGGCTCTATTGAATAGTGAATGTTTTGAATTTTCTCCAAAAGTAAAGTAGTTGCAAACTCATGCTTTTAGAGACTTGTTTGGGCTCATGAGAGTAGAAAAACATCAAAAATGTCAGTCCTGCATGATTCTACCAAGAAATGTGTGTTCATTCAAACCGCTGGTTTTTGATAGTTTGGGCTCTATTGAATAATGAATGTTTTGAATTTTCTCCAAAAGTAAAGTAGTTGCAAACTCATCCTTTTAGAAACTTGCTTGGGCTGTTGATAGGAGTAAAAAACCATCAAAAATTTCAATCCTGCATGATTTTACCAAGAAATGTGATTCTTCATTCAAAACCTGATTTTTGCTATTGGGCTCTATTGAATAGTGAATGTTTTGAATTTTCTCCAAAAGTAAAGTAGTTGCAAACTCATGCTTTTAGAGACTTGTTTGGGCTCATGAGAGGAGTAGAAAAACATCAAAAATTTCAGTCCTGCATGATTCTACCAAGAAATGTGATTCTTCATTCAAAACCTGATTTTTGCTATTGGGCTCTATTGAATAATGAATGTTTTGAATTTTCTCCAAAAGTAAAGTAGTTGCAAACTCATCCTTTTAGAAACTTGTTTGGGCTGTTGAGAGGAGTAAAAAACCATCAAAAATTTCAATCCTGCATGATTCTACCAAGAAATGTGATTCTTCATTCAAAACGCTGGTTTTTGCTATTGGGCTCTATTGAATAATGAATGTTTTGAATTTTCTCCAAAAGTAAAGTAGTTGCAAACTCATGCTTTTAGAGACTTGTTTGGGCTCATGAGAGGAGTAGAAAAACATCAAAAATTTCAGTCCTGCATGATTCTACCAAGAAATGTGTGTTCATTGAAACCGCTGGTTTTTGATAGTTTGGGCCCTATTGAATAATGAATGTTTTGAATTTTCTCCAAAAGTAAAGTAGCTGCAAACTCATCCTTTTAGAAACTTGTTTGGGCTGTTGAGAGGAGTAAAAAACCATCAAAAATTTCAATCCTGCATGATTCTACCAAGAAATGTGATTCTTCATTCAAAACGCTGGTTTTTGCTATTGGGCTCTATTGAATAATGAATGTTTTGAATTTTCTCCAAAAGTAAAGTAGTTGCAAACTCATGCTTTTAGAGACTTGTTTGGGCTCATGAGAGGAGTAGAAAAACATCAAAAATTTCAGTCCTGCTTGATTCTACCAAGAAATGTGTGTTCATTGAAACCGCTGGTGTTTGATAGTTTGGGCCCTATTGAATAATGAATGTTTTGAATTTTCTCCAAAAGTAAAGTAGTTGCAAACTCATCCTTTCAGAAACTTGTTTGGGCTGTTGAGAGGAGTAAAAAACCATCAAAAATTTCAATCCTGCATGATTTTACCAAGAAATGTGATTCTTCATTCAAAACCTGATTTTTGCTATTGGGCTCTATTGAATAGTGAATGTTTTGAATTTTCTCCAAAAGTAAAGTAGTTGCAAACTCATGCTTTTAGAGACTTGTTTGGGCTCATGATAGGAGTAGAAAAACATCAAAAATTTCAGTCCTGCATGATTCTACCAAGAAATGTGTGTTCATTGAAACCGCTGGTTTTTGATAGTTTGGGCCCTATTGAATAATGAACGTTTTGAATTTTCTCCAAAAGTAAAGTAGTTGCAAACTCATACTTTTAGAAACTTGTTTGGGCTGTTGAGAGGAGTAAAAAACCATCAAAAATTTCAATCCTGCATGATTTTACCAAGAAATGTGATTCTTCATTCAAAACCTGATTTTTGCTATTGGGCTCTATTGAATAGTGAATGTTTTGAATTTTCTCCAAAAGTAAAGTAGTTTCAAACTCATGCTTTTAGAGACTTGTTTGGGCTCATGAGAGGAGTAGAAAAACATCAAAAATTTCAGTCCTGCATGATTCTACCAAGAAATGTGTGTTCATTCAAACCGCTGGTTTTTGATATTTTGGGCCCTATTGAATAATGAATGTTTTGAATTTTCTCCAAAAGTAAAGTAGTTGCAAACTCATCCTTTTAGAAACTTGTTTGGGCTGTTGAGAGGAGTAAAAAACCATCAAAAATTTCAATCCTGCATGATTCTACCAAGAAATGTGATTCTTCATTCAAAACGCTGGTTTTTGCTATTGGGCTCTATTGAATAATGAATGTTTTGAATTTTCTCCAAAAGTAAAGTAGTTGCAAACTCATGCTTTTAGAGACTTGTTTGGGCTCATGAGAGGAGTAGAAAAACATCAAAAATTTCAGTCCTGCATGATTCTACCAAGAAATGTGTGTTCATTCAAACCGCTGGTTTTTGATAGTTTGGGCCCTATTGAATAATGAATGTTTTGAATTTTCTCCAAAAGTAAAGTAGTTGCAAACTCATCCTTTTAGAAACTTGTTTGGGCTGTTGAGAGGAGTAAAAAACCATCAAAAATTTCAATCCTGCATGATTTTACCAAGAAATGTGATTCTTCATTCAAAACCTGATTTTTGCTATTGGGCTCTATTGAATAGTGAATGTTTTGAATTTTCTCCAAAAGTAAAGTAATTGCAAACTCATGCTATTAGAGACTTGTTTGGGCTCATGAGAGGAGTAGAAAAACATCAAAAATTTCGGTTTGCATGATTCTACCAAGAAATGTGTGTTCATTGAAACCGCTGGTTTTTGATAGTTTGGGCCCTATTGAATAATGAATGTTTTGAATTTTCTCCAAAAGTAAAGTAGTTGCAAACTCATCCTTTTAGAAACTTGTTTGGGCTGTTGAGAGGAGTAAAAAACCATCAAAAATTTCAATCCTGCATGATTCTACCAAGAAATGTGATTCTTCATTCAAAACGCTGGTTTTTGCTATTGGGCTCTATTGAATAATGAATGTTTTGAATTTTCTCCAAAAGTATAGTTGCAAACTCATGCTTTTAGAGACTTGTTTGGGCTCATGAGAGGAGTAGAAAAACATCAAAAATTTCAGTCCTGCATGATTCTACCAAGAAATGAGTGTTCATTGAAACCGCTGGTTTTTGATAGTTTGGGCCCTATTGAATAATAAATGTTTTGAATTTTCTCCAAAAGTAAAGTAGTTGCAAACTCATCCTTTTAGAAACTTGTTTGGGCTGTTGAGAGGAGTAAAAAACCATCAAAAATTTCAATCCTGCATGATTTTACCAAGAAATGTGATTCTTCATTCAAAACCTGATTTTTGCTATTGGGCTCTATTGAATAGTGAATGTTTTGAATTTTCTCCAAAAGTAAAGTAGTTGCAAACTCATGCTTTTAGAGACTTGTTTGGGCTCATGAGAGTAGAAAAACATCAAAAATTTCAGTCCTGCATGATTCTACCAAGAAATGTGTGTTCATTCAAACCGCTGGTTTTTGATAGTTTGGGCCCTATTGAATAATGAATGTTTTGAATTTTCTCCAAAAGTAAAGTAGTTGCAAACTCATCCTTTTAGAAACTTGCTTGGGCTGTTGATAGGAGTAAAAAACCATCAAAAATTTCAATCCTGCATGATTTTACCAAGAAATGTGATTCTTCATTCAAAACCTGATTTTTGCTATTGGGCTCTATTGAATAGTGAATGTTTTGAATTTTCTCCAAAAGTAAAGTAGTTGCAAACTCATGATTTTAGAGACTTGTTTGGGCTCATGAGAGGAGTAGAAAAACATCAAAAATTTCAGTCCTGCATGTTTCTACCAAGAAATGTGATTCTTCATTCAAAACCTGATTTTTGCTATTGGGCTCTATTGAATAATGAATGTTTTGAATTTTCTCCAAAAGTAAAGTAGTTGCAAACTCATCCTTTTAGAAACTTGTTTGGGCTGTTGAGAGGAGTAAAAAACCATCAAAAATTTCAATCCTGCATGATTCTACCAAGAAATGTGATTCTTCATTCAAAACGCTGGTTTTTGCTATTGGGCTCTATTGAATAATGAATGTTTTGAATTTTCTCCAAAAGTAAAGTAGTTGCAAACTCATGCTTTTAGAGACTTGTTTGGGCTCATGAGAGGAGTAGAAAAACATCAAAAATTTCAGTCCTGCATGATTCTACCAAGAAATGTGTGTTCATTGAAACCGCTGGTTTTTGATAGTTTGGGCCCTATTGAATAATGAATGTTTTGAATTTTCTCCAAAAGTAAAGTAGCTGCAAACTCATCCTTTTAGAAACTCTTTTGGGCTGTTGAGAGGAGTAAAAAACCATCAAAAATTTCAATCCTGCATGATTCTACCAAGAAATGTGATTCTTCATTCAAAACGCTGGTTTTTGCTATTGGGCTCTATTGAATAATGAATGTTTTGAATTTTCTCCAAAAGTAAAGTAGTTGCAAACTCATGCTTTTAGAGACTTGTTTGGGCTCATGAGAGGAGTAGAAAAACATCAAAAATTTCAGTCCTGCTTGATTCTACCAAGAAATGTGTGTTCATTGAAACCGCTGGTGTTTGATAGTTTGGGCCCTATTGAATAATGAATGTTTTGAATTTTCTCCAAAAGTAAAGTAGTTGCAAACTCATCCTTTCAGAAACTTGTTTGGGCTGTTGAGAGGAGTAAAAAACCATCAAATATTTCATTCCTGCATGATTTTACCAAGAAATGTGATTCTTCATTCAAAACCTGATTTTTGCTATTGGGCTCTATTGAATAGTGAATGTTTTGAATTTTCTCCAAAAGTAAAGTAGTTGCAAACTCATGCTTTTAGAGACTTGTTTGGGCTCATGATAGGAGTAGAAAAACATCAAAAATTTCAGTCCTGCATGATTCTACCAAGAAATGTGTGTTCATTGAAACCGCTGGTTTTTGATAGTTTGGGCCCTATTGAATAATGAATGTTTTGAATTTTCTCCAAAAGTAAAGTAGTTGCAAACTCATACTTTTAGAAACTTGTTTGGGCTGTTGAGAGGAGTAAAAAACCATCAAAAATTTCAATCCTGCATGATTTTACCAAGAAATGTGATTCTTCATTCAAAACCTGATTTTTGCTATTGGGCTCTATTGAATAGTGAATGTTTTGAATTTTCTCCAAAAGTAAAGTAGTTTCAAACTCATGCTTTTAGAGACTTGTTTGGGCTCATGAGAGGAGTAGAAAAACATCAAAAATTTCAGTCCTGCATGATTCTACCAAGAAATGTGTGTTCATTCAAACCGCTGGTTTTTGATATTTTGGGCCCTATTGAATAATGAATGTTTTGAATTTTCTCCAAAAGTAAAGTAGTTGCAAACTCATCCTTTTAGAAACTTGTTTGGGCTGTTGAGAGGAGTAAAAAACCATCAAAAATTTCAATCCTGCATGATTC
Source organism: Dendrobates tinctorius (assembly GCF_039654945.1). Taxonomy (NCBI): domain Eukaryota; kingdom Metazoa; phylum Chordata; class Amphibia; order Anura; family Dendrobatidae; genus Dendrobates; species Dendrobates tinctorius. The sequence continues at coordinate 634,600 of NW_027361777.1, read as the reverse complement.
TACCAAGAAATGTGATTCTTCATTCAAAACGCTGGTTTTTGCTATTGGGCTCTATTGAATAATGAATGTTTTGAATTTTCTCCAAAAGTAAAGTAGTTGCAAACTCATGCTTTTAGAGACTTGTTTGGGCTCATGAGAGGAGTAGAAAAACATCAAAAATTTCAGTCCTGCATGATTCTACCAAGAAATGTGTGTTCATTCAAACCGCTGGTTTTTGATAGTTTGGGCCCTATTGAATAATGAATGTTTTGAATTTTCTCCAACAGTAAAGTAGTTGCAAACTCATCCTTTTAGAAACTTGTTTGGGCTGTTGAGAGGAGTAAAAAACCATCAAAAATTTCAATCCTGCATGATTTTACCAAGAAATGTGATTCTTCATTCAAAACCTGATTTTTGCTATTGGGCTCTATTGAATAGTGAATGTTTTGAATTTTCTCCAAAAGTAAAGTAGTTGCAAACTCATGCTTTTAGAGACTTGTTTGGGCTCATGAGAGGAGTAGAAAAACATCAAAAATTTCAGTCCTGCATGATTCTACCAAGAAATGTGTGTTCATTGAAACCACTGGTTTTTGATATTTTGGGCCCTATTGAATAATGAATGTTTTGAATTTTCTCCAAAAGTAAAGTAGTTGCAAACTCATTCTTTTAGAAACTTGTTTGGGCTGTTGAGAGGAGTAAAAAACCATCAAAAATTTCAATCCTGCATGATTCTACCAAGAAATGTGATTCTTCATTCAAAACGCTGGTTTTTGCTATTGGGCTCTATTGAATAATGAATGTTTTGACTTTTCTCCAAAAGTAAAGTAGTTGCAAACTCATGCTTTTAGAGACTTGTTTGGGCTCATGAGAGGAGTAGAAAAACATCAAAAATTTCAGTCCTGCATGATTCTACCAAGAAATGTGTGTTCATTCAAACCGCTGGTTTTTGATAGTTTGGGCCCTATTGAATAATGAATGTTTTGAATTTTCTCCAAAAGTAAAGTAGTTGCAAACTCATCCTTTTAGAAAGTTGTTTGGGCTGTTGAGAGGAGTAAAAAACCATCAAAAATTTCAATCCTGCATGATTTTACCAAGAAATGTGATTCTTCATTCAAAACCTGATTTTTGCTATTGGGCTCTATTGAATAGTGAATGTTTTGAATTTTCTCCAAAAGTAAAGTAGTTGCAAACTCATGCTTTTAGAGACTTGTTTGGGCTCATGAGAGGAGTAGAAAAACATCAAAAATTTCAGTCCTGCATGATTCTACCAAGAAATGTGTGTTCATTGAAACCACTGGTTTTTGATAGTTTGGGCCCTATTGAATAATGAATGTTTTGAATTTTCTCCAAAAGTAAAGTAGTTGCAAACTCATCCTTTTAGAAACTTGTTTGGGCTGTTGAGAGGAGTAAAAAACCATCAAAAATTTCAATCCTGCATGATTTTACCAAGAAATGTGATTCTTCATTCAAAACCTGATTTTTGCTATTGGGCTCTATTGAATAGTGAATGTTTTGAATTTTCTCCAAAAGTAAAGTAGTTGCAAACTCATGCTTTTAGAGACTTGTTTGGGCTCATGAGAGGAGTAGAAAAACATCAAAAATTTCAGTCCTGCATGATTCTACCAAGAAATGTGTGTTCATTCAAACCGCTGGTTTTTGATAGTTTGGGCCCTATTGAATAATGAATGTTTTGAATTTTCTCCAAAAGTAAAGTAGTTGCAAACTCATCCTTTTAGAAACTTGCTTGGGCTGTTGAGAGGAGTAAAAAACCATCAAAAATTTCAATCCTGCATGATTTTACCAAGAAATGTGATTCTTCATTCAAAACCTGATTTTTGCTATTGGGCTCTATTGAATAGTGAATGTTGTGAATTTTCTCCAAAAGTAAAGTAGTTGCAAACTCATGATTTTAGAGACTTGTTTGGGCTCATGAGAGGAGTAGAAAAACATCAAAAATTTCAGTCCTGCATGATTCTACCAAGAAATGTGATTCTTCATTCAAAACCTGATTTTTGCTATTGGGCTCTATTGAATAATGAATGTTTTGAATTTTCTCCAAAAGTAAAGTAGTTGCAAACTCATCCTTTTAGAAACTTGTTTGGGCTGTTGAGAAGAGTAAAAAACCATCAAAAATTTCAATCCTGCATGATTCTACCAAGAAATGTGATTCTTCATTCAAAACGCTGGTTTTTGCTATTGGGCTCTATTGAATAATGAATGTTTTGAATTTTCTCCAAAAGTAAAGTAGTTGCAAACTCATGCTTTTAGAGACTTGTTTGGGCTCTATTGAATGTTTAGAATTTTCTCCAAAAGTAAAGTAGTTGCAAACTCATGATTTTAGAGACTTGTTTGGGCTCATGAGAGGAGTAGAAAAACATCAAAAATTTCAGTCCTGCATGATTCTACCAAGAAATGTGATTCTTCATTCAAAACCTGATTTTTGCTATTGGGCTCTATTGAATAATGAATGTTTTGAATTTTCTCCAAAAGTAAAGTAGTTGCAAACTCATCCTTTTAGAAACTTGTTTGGGCTGTTGAGAGGAGTAAAAAACCATCGAAAATTTCAATCCTGCATGATTCTACCAAGAAATGTGATTCTTCATTCAAAACGCTGGTTTTTGCTATTGGGCTCTATTGAATAATGAATGTTTTGAATTTTCTCCAAAAGTAAAGTAGTTGCAAACTCATGCTTTTAGAGACTTGTTTGGGCTCATGAGAGGAGTAGAAAAACATCAAAAATTTCAGTCCTGCATGATTCTACCAAGAAATGTGTGTTCATTGAAACCGCTGGTTTTTGATAGTTTGGGCCCTATTGAATAATGAATGTTTTGAATTTTCTCCAAAAGTAAAGTAGCTGCAAACTCATCCTTTTAGAAACTTGTTTGGGCTGTTGAGAGGAGTAAAAAACCATCAAAAATTTCAATCCTGCATGATTCTACCAAGAAATGTGATTATTCATTCAAAACGCTGGTTTTTGCTATTGGGCTCTATTGAATAATGAATGTTTTGAATTTTCTCCAAAAGTAAAGTAGTTGCAAACTCATGCTTTTAGAGACTTGTTTGGGCTCATGAGAGGAGTAGAAAAACATCAAAAATTTCAGTCCTGCTTGATTCTACCAAGAAATGTGTGTTCATTGAAACCGCTGGTGTTTGATAGTTTGGGCCCTATTGAATAATGAATGTTTGAATTTTCTCCAAAAGTAAAGTAGTTGCAAACTCATCCTTTCAGAAACTTGTTTGGGCTGTTGAGAGGAGTAAAAAACCATCAAAAATTTCAATCCTGCATGATTTTACCAAGAAATGTGATTCTTCATTCAAAACCTGATTTTTGCTATTGGGCTCTATTGAATAGTGAATGTTTTGAATTTTCTCCAAAAGTAAAGTAGTTGCAAACTCATGCTTTTAGAGACTTGTTTGGGCTCATGAGAGGAGTAGAAAAACATCAAAAATTTCAGTCCTGCATGATTCTACCAAGAAATGTGTGTTCATTGAAACCGCTGGTTTTTGATAGTTTGGGCCCTATTGAATAATGAATGTTTTGAATTTTCTCCAAAAGTAAAGTAGTTGCAAACTCATCCTTTTAGAAACTTGTTTGGGCTGTTGAGAGGAGTAAAAAACCATCAAAAATTTCAATCCTGCATGATTCTACCAAGAAATGTGATTCTTCATTCAAAACGCTGGTTTTTGCTATTGGGCTCTATTGAATAATGAATGTTTTGAATTTTCTCCAAAAGTAAAGTAGTTGCAAACTCATGCTTTTAGAGACTTGTTTGGGCTCATGAGAGGAGTAGAAAAACATCAAAAATTTCAGTCCTGCATGATTCTACCAAGAAATGTGTGTTCATTCAAACCGCTGGTTTTTGATAGTTTGGGCCCTATTGAATAATGAATGTTTTGAATTTTCACCAAAAGTAAAGTAGTTGCAAACTCATCCTTTTAGAAACTTGTTTGGGCTGTTGAGAGGAGTAAAAAACCATCAAAAATTTCAATCCTGCATGATTTTACCAAGAAATGTGATTCTTCATTCAAAACCTGATTTTTGCTATTGGGCTCTATTGAATAGTGAATGTTTTGAATTTTCTCCAAAAGTAAAGTAGTTGCAAACTCATGCTTTTAGAGACTTGTTTGGGCTCATGAGAGGAGTAGAAAAAAATCAAAAATTTCAGTCCTGCATGATTCTACCAAGAAATGTGTGTTCATTGAAACCACTGGTTTTTGATAGTTTGGGTCCTATTGAATAATGAATGTTTTGAATTTTCTCCAAAAGTAAAGTAGTTGCAAACTCATCCTTTTAGAAACTTTTTTTGGGCTGTTGAGAGGAGTAAAAAACCATCAAAAATTTCAATCCTACATGATTCTACCAAGAAATGTGATTCTTCTTTCAAAACGCTGGTTTTTGCTATTGGGCTCTATTGAATAATGAATGTTTTGAATTTTCTCCAAAAGTAAAGTAGTTGCAAACTCATGCTTTTAGAGACTTGTTTGGGCTCATGAGAGGAGTAGAAAAACATCAAAAATTTCAGTCCTGCATGATTCTACCAAGAAATGTGTGTTCATTGAAACCGCTGGTTTTTGATAGTTTGGGCCCTATTGAATAATGAATGTTTTGAATTTTCTCCAAAAGTAAAGTAGCTGCAAACTCATCCTTTTAGAAACTTGTTTGGGCTGTTGAGAGGAGTAAAAAACCATCAAAAATTTCAATCCTGCATGATTCTACCAAGAAATGTGATTCTTCATTCAAAACGCTGGTTTTTGCTATTGGGCTCTATTGAATAATGAATGTTTTGAATTTTCTCCAAAAGTAAAGTAGTTGCAAACTCATGCTTTTAGAGACTTGTTTGGGCTCATGAGAGGAGTAGAAAAACATCAAAAATTTCAGTCCTGCTTGATTCTACCAAGAAATGTGTGTTCATTGAAACCGCTGGTGTTTGATAGTTTGGGCCCTATTGAATAATGAATGTTTTGAATTTTCTCCAAAATTAAAGTAGTTGCAAACTCATCCTTTCAGAAACTTGTTTGGGCTGTTGAGAGGAGTAAAAAACCATCAAAAATTTCAATCCTGCATGATTTTACCAAGAAATGATTTTACCAAGAAATTTTACCAAGAAATTCTTCATTCAAAACCTGATTTTTGCTATTGGGCTCTATTGAATAGTGAATGTTTTGAATTTTCTCCAAAAGTAAAGTAGTTTCAAACTCATGCTTTTAGAGACTTGTTTGGGCTCATGAGAGGAGTAGAAAAACATCAAAAATTTCAGTCCTGCATGATTCTACCAAGAAATGTGTGTTCATTCAAACCGCTGGTTTTTGATATTTTGGGCCCTATTGAATAATGAATGTTTTGAATTTTCTCCAAAAGTAAAGTAGTTGCAAACTCATCCTTTTAGAAACTTGTTTGGGCTGTTGAGAGGAGTAAAAAACCATCAAAAATTTCAATCCTGCATGATTCTACCAAGAAATGTGATTCTTCATTCAAAACGCTGGTTTTTGCTATTGGGCTCTATTGAATAATGAATGTTTTGAATTTTCTCCAAAAGTAAAGTAGTTGCAAACTCATGCTTTTAGAGACTTGTTTGGGCTCATGAGAGGAGTAGAAAAACATCAAAAATTTCAGTCCTGCATGATTCTACCAAGAAATGTGTGTTCATTCAAACCGCTGGTTTTTGATAGTTTGGGCCCTATTGAATAATGAATGTTTTGAATTTTCTCCAACAGTAAAGTAGTTGCAAACTCATCCTTTTAGAAACTTGTTTGGGCTGTTGAGAGGAGTAAAAAACCATCAAAAATTTCAATCCTGCATGATTTTACCAAGAAATGTGATTCTTCATTCAAAACCTGATTTTTGCTATTGGGCTCTATTGAATAGTGAATGTTTTGAATTTTCTCCAAAAGTAAAGTAGTTGCAAACTCATGCTTTTAGAGACTTGTTTGGGCTCATGAGAGGAGTAGAAAAACATCAAAAATTTCAGTCCTGCATGATTCTACCAAGAAATGTGTGTTCATTGAAACCACTGGTTTTTGATATTTTGGGCCCTATTGAATAATGAATGTTTTGAATTTTCTCCAAAAGTAAAGTAGTTGCAAACTCATTCTTTTAGAAACTTGTTTGGGCTGTTGAGAGGAGTAAAAAACCATCAAAAATTTCAATCCTGCATGATTCTACCAAGAAATGTGATTCTTCATTCAAAACGCTGGTTTTTGCTATTGGGCTCTATTGAATAATGAATGTTTTGAATTTTCTCCAAAAGTAAAGTAGTTGCAAACTCATGCTTTTAGAGACTTGTTTGGGCTCATGAGAGGAGTAGAAAAACATCAAAAATTTCAGTCCTGCATGATTCTACCAAGAAATGTGTGTTCATTCAAACCGCTGGTTTTTGATAGTTTGGGCCCTATTGAATAATGAATGTTTTGAATTTTCTCCAAAAGTAAAGTAGTTGCAAACTCATCCTTTTAGAAAGTTGTTTGGGCTGTTGAGAGGAGTAAAAAACCATCAAAAATTTCAATCCTGCATGATTTTACCAAGAAATGTGATTCTTCATTCAAAACCTGATTTTTGCTATTGGGCTCTATTGAATAGTGAATGTTTTGAATTTTCTCCAAAAGTAAAGTAGTTGCAAACTCATGCTTTTAGAGACTTGTTTGGGCTCATGAGAGGAGTAGAAAAACATCAAAAATTTCAGTCCTGCATGATTCTACCAAGAAATGTGTGTTCATTGAAACCACTGGTTTTTGATAGTTTGGGCCCTATTGAATAATGAATGTTTTGAATTTTCTCCAAAAGTAAAGTAGTTGCAAACTCATCCTTTTAGAAACTTGTTTGGGCTGTTGAGAGGAGTAAAAAACCATCAAAAATTTCAATCCTGCATGATTTTACCAAGAAATGTGATTCTTCATTCAAAACCTGATTTTTGCTATTGGGCTCTATTGAATAGTGAATGTTTTGAATTTTCTCCAAAAGTAAAGTAGTTGCAAACTCATGCTTTTAGAGACTTGTTTGGGCTCATGAGAGGAGTAGAAAAACATCAAAAATTTCAGTCCTGCATGATTCTACCAAGAAATGTGTGTTCATTCAAACCGCTGGTTTTTGATAGTTTGGGCCCTATTGAATAATGAATGTTTTGAATTTTCTCCAAAAGTAAAGTAGTTGCAAACTCATCCTTTTAGAAACTTGTTTGGGCTGTTGAGAGGAGTAAAAAACCATCAAAAATTTCAATCCTGCATGATTCTACCAAGAAATGTGATTCTTCATTCAAAACGCTGGTTTTTGCTATTGGGCTCTATTGAATAATGAATGTTTTGAATTTTCTCCAAAAGTAAAGTAGTTGCAAACTCATGCTTTTAGAGACTTGTTTGGGCTCATGAGAGGAGTAGAAAAACATCAAAAATTTCAGTCCTGCATGATTCTACCAAGAAATGTGTGTTCATTGAAACCGCTGGTTTTTGATAGTTTGGGCCCTATTGAATAATGAATGTTTTGAATTTTCTCCAAAAGTAAAGTAGTTGCAAACTCATCCTTTTAGAAACTTGTTTGGGCTGTTAGGAGGAGTAAGAAACCATCAAAAATTTCAATCCTGCATGATTTTACCAAGAAATGTGATTCTTCATTCAAAACCTGATTTTTGCTATTGGGCTCTATTGAATAGTGAATGTTTTGAATTTTCTCCAAAAGTAAAGTAGTTGCAAACTCATGCTTTTAGAGACTTGTTTGGGCTCATGAGAGGAGTAGAAAAACATCAAAAATTTCAGTCCTGCATGATTCTACCAAGAAATGTGTGTTCATTCAAACCGCTGGTTTTTGATAGTTTGGGCCCTATTGAATAATGAATGTTTTGAATTTTCTCCAAAAGTAAAGTAGTTGCAAACTCATCCTTTTAGAAACTTGCTTGGGCTGTTGAGAGGAGTAAAAAACCATCAAAAATTTCAATCCTGCATGATTTTACCAAGAAATGTGATTCTTCATTCAAAACCTGATTTTTGCTATTGGGCTCTATTGAATAGTGAATGTTGTGAATTTTCTCCAAAAGTAAAGTAGTTGCAAACTCATGATTTTAGAGACTTGTTTGGGCTCATGAGAGGAGTAGAAAAACATCAAAAATTTCAGTCCTGCATGATTCTACCAAGAAATGTGATTCTTCATTCAAAACCTGATTTTTGCTATTGGGCTCTATTGAATAATGAATGTTTTGAATTTTCTCCAAAAGTAAAGTAGTTGCAAACTCATCCTTTTAGAAACTTGTTTGGGCTGTTGAGAAGAGTAAAAAACCATCAAAAATTTCAATCCTGCATGATTCTACCAAGAAATGTGATTCTTCATTCAAAACGCTGGTTTTTGCTATTGGGCTCTATTGAATAATGAATGTTTTGAATTTTCTCCAAAAGTAAAGTAGTTGCAAACTCATGCTTTTAGAGACTTGTTTGGGCTCATGAGAGGAGTAGAAAAACATCAAAAATTTCAGTCCTGCATGATTCTACCAAGAAATGTGTGTTCATTGAAACCGCTGGTGTTTGATAGTTTGGGCCCTATTGAATAATGAATGTTTTGAATTTTCTCCAAAAGTAAAGTAGTTGCAAACTCATCCTTTTAGAAACTTGTTTGGGCTGTTGAGAGGAGTAAAAAACCATCAAAAATTTCAATCCTGCATGATTTTACCAAGAAATGTGATTCTTCATTCAAAACCTGATTTTTGCTATTGGGCTCTATTGAATAGTGAATGTTTTGAATTTTCTCCAAAAGTAAAGTAGTTGCAAACTCATGCTTTTAGAGACTTGTTTGGGCTCATGAGAGTAGAAAAACATCAAAAATTTCAGTCCTGCATGATTCTACCAAGAAATGTGTGTTCATTCAAACCGCTGGTTTTTGATAGTTTGGGCCCTATTGAATAATGAATGTTTTGAATTTTCTCCAAAAGTAAAGTAGTTGCAAACTCATCCTTTTAGAAACTTGCTTGGGCTGTTGATAGGAGTAAAAAACCATCAAAAATTTCAATCCTGCATGATTTTACCAAGAAATGTGATTCTTCATTCAAAACCTGATTTTTGCTATTGGGCTCTATTGAATAGTGAATGTTTTGAATTTTCTCCAAAAGTAAAGTAGTTGCAAACTCATGATTTTAGAGACTTGTTTGGGCTCATGAGAGGAGTAGAAAAACATCAAAAATTTCAGTCCTGCATGATTCTACCAAGAAATGTGATTCTTCATTCAAAACCTGATTTTTGCTATTGGGCTCTATTGAATAATGAATGTTTTGAATTTTCTCCAAAAGTAAAGTAGTTGCAAACTCATCCTTTTAGAAACTTGTTTGGGCTGTTGAGAGGAGTAAAAAACCATCGAAAATTTCAATCCTGCATGATTCTACCAAGAAATGTGATTCTTCATTCAAAACGCTGGTTTTTGCTATTGGGCTCTATTGAATAATGAATGTTTTGAATTTTCTCCAAAAGTAAAGTAGTTGCAAACTCATGCTTTTAGAGACTTGTTTGGGCTCATGAGAGGAGTAGAAAAACATCAAAAATTTCAGTCCTGCATGATTCTACCAAGAAATGTGTGTTCATTGAAACCGCTGGTTTTTGATAGTTTGGGCCCTATTGAATAATGAATGTTTTGAATTTTCTCCAAAAGTAAAGTAGCTGCAAACTCATCCTTTTAGAAACTTGTTTGGGCTGTTGAGAGGAGTAAAAAACCATCAAAAATTTCAATCCTGCATGATTCTACCAAGAAATGTGATTATTCATTCAAAATGCTGGTTTTTGCTATTGGGCTCTATTGAATAATGAATGTTTTGAATTTTCTCCAAAAGTAAAGTAGTTGCAAACTCATGCTTTTAGAGACTTGTTTGGGCTCATGAGAGGAGTAGAAAAACATCAAAAATTTCAGTCCTGCTTGATTCTACCAAGAAATGTGTGTTCATTGAAACCGCTGGTGTTTGATAGTTTGGGCCCTATTGAATAATGAATGTTTGAATTTTCTCCAAAAGTAAAGTAGTTGCAAACTCATCCTTTCAGAAACTTGTTTGGGCTGTTGAGAGGAGTAAAAAACCATCAAAAATTTCAATCCTGCATGATTTTACCAAGAAATGTGATTCTTCATTCAAAACCTGATTTTTGCTATTGGGCTCTATTGAATAGTGAATGTTTTGAATTTTCTCCAAAAGTAAAGTAGTTGCAAACTCATGCTTTTAGAGACTTGTTTGGGCTCATGAGAGGAGTAGAAAAACATCAAAAATTTCAGTCCTGCATGATTCTACCAAGAAATGTGTGTTCATTGAAACCGCTGGTTTTTGATAGTTTGGGCCCTATTGAATAATGAATGTTTTGAATTTTCTCCAAAAGTAAAGTAGTTGCAAACTCATCCTTTTAGAAACTTGTTTGGGCTGTTGAGAGGAGTAAAAAACCATCAAAAATTTCAATCCTGCATGATTCTACCAAGAAATGTGATTCTTCATTCAAAACGCTGGTTTTTGCTATTGGGCTCTATTGAATAATGAATGTTTTGAATTTTCTCCAAAAGTAAAGTAGTTGCAAACTCATGCTTTTAGAGACTTGTTTGGGCTCATGAGAGGAGTAGAAAAACATCAAAAATTTCAGTCCTGCATGATTCTACCAAGAAATGTGTGTTCATTCAAACCGCTGGTTTTTGATAGTTTGGGCCCTATTGAATAATGAATGTTTTGAATTTTCACCAAAAGTAAAGTAGTTGCAAACTCATCCTTTTAGAAACTTGTTTGGGCTGTTGAGAGGAGTAAAAAACCATCAAAAATTTCAATCCTGCATGATTTTACCAAGAAATGTGATTCTTCATTCAAAACCTGATTTTTGCTATTGGGCTCTATTGAATAGTGAATGTTTTGAATTTTCTCCAAAAGTAAAGTAGTTGCAAACTCATGCTTTTAGAGACTTGTTTGGGCTCATGATAGGAGTAGAAAAAAATCAAAAATTTCAGTCCTGCATGATTCTACCAAGAAATGTGTGTTCATTGAAACCACTGGTTTTTGATAGTTTGGGTCCTATTGAATAATGAATGTTTTGAATTTTCTCCAAAAGTAAAGTAGTTGCAAACTCATCCTTTTAGAAACTTTTTTTGGGCTGTTGAGAGGAGTAAAAAACCATCAAAAATTTCAATCCTACATGATTCTACCAAGAAATGTGATTCTTCTTTCAAAACGCTGGTTTTTGCTATTGGGCTCTATTGAATAATGAATGTTTTGAATTTTCTCCAAAAGTAAAGTAGTTGCAAACTCATGCTTTTAGAGACTTGTTTGGGCTCATGAGAGGAGTAGAAAAACATCAAAAATTTCAGTCCTGCATGATTCTACCAAGAAATGTGTGTTCATTGAAACCGCTGGTTTTTGATAGTTTGGGCCCTATTGAATAATGAATGTTTTGAATTTTCTCCAAAAGTAAAGTAGCTGCAAACTCATCCTTTTAGAAACTTGTTTGGGCTGTTGAGAGGAGTAAAAAACCATCAAAAATTTCAATCCTGCATGATTCTACCAAGAAATGTGATTCTTCATTCAAAACGCTGGTTTTTGCTATTGGGCTCTATTGAATAATGAATGTTTTGAATTTTCTCCAAAAGTAAAGTAGTTGCAAACTCATGCTTTTAGAGACTTGTTTGGGCTCATGAGAGGAGTAGAAAAACATCAAAAATTTCAGTCCTGCTTGATTCTACCAAGAAATGTGTGTTCATTGAAACCGCTGGTGTTTGATAGTTTGGGCCCTATTGAATAATGAATGTTTTGAATTTTCTCCAAAATTAAAGTAGTTGCAAACTCATCCTTTCAGAAACTTGTTTGGGCTGTTGAGAGGAGTAAAAAACCATCAAAAATTTCAATCCTGCATGATTTTACCAAGAAATGATTTTACCAAGAAATTTTACCAAGAAATTCTTCATTCAAAACCTGATTTTTGCTATTGGGCTCTATTGAATAGTGAATGTTTTGAATTTTCTCCAAAAGTAAAGTAGTTGCAAACTCATGCTTTTAGAGACTTGTTTGGGCTCATGAGAGGAGTAGAAAAACATCAAAAATTTCAGTCCTGCATGATTCTACCAAGAAATGTGTGTTCATTGAAACCGCTGGTTTTTGATAGTTTGGGCCCTATTGAATAATGAATGTTTTGAATTTTCTCCAAAAGTAAAGTAGTTGCAAACTCATCCTTTTAGAAACTTGTTTGGGCTGTTGAGAGGAGTAAAAAACCATCAAAAATTTCAATCCTGCATGATTTTAGCAAGAAATGTGATTCTTCATTCAAAACCTGATTTTTGCTATTGGGCTCTATTGAATAGTGAATGTTTTGAATTTTCTCCAAAAGTAAAGTAGTTGCAAACTCATGCTTTTAGAGACTTGTTTGGGCTCATGAGAGGAGTAGAAAAACATCAAAAATTTCAGTCCTGCATGATTCTACCAAGAAATCTCTGTTCATTCAAACCGCTGGTTTTTGATAGTTTGGGCCCTATTGAATAATGAATGTTTTGAATTTTCTCCAAAAGTAAAGTAGTTGCAAACTCATCCTTTTAGAAACTTGTTTGGGCTTTTGAGAGGAGTAAAAAACCATCAAAAATTTCAATCCTGCATGATTCTACCAAGAAATGTGATTCTTCATTCAAAACGCTGGTTTTTGCTATTGGGCTCTATTGAATAATGAATGTTTTGAATTTTCTCCAAAAGTAAAGTAGTTGCAAACTCATCCTTTTAGAGACTTGTTTGGGCTCATGAGAGGAGTAGAAAAACATCAAAAATTTCAGTCCTGCACGATTCTACCAAGAAATGTGTGTTCATTCAAACCGTTGGCTTTTGATATTTTGGGCCCTATTGAATAATGAATGTTTTGAATTTTCTCCAAAAGTAAAGTAGTTGCAAACTCATCCTTTTAGAAACTTGTTTGGGCTGTTGAGAGGAGTAAAAAACCATCAAAAATTTCAATCCTGCATGATTCTACCAAGAAATGTGATTCTTCATTCAAAACGCTGGTTTTTGCTATTGGGCTCTATTGAATAATGAATGTTTTGAATTTTCTCCAAAAGTAAAGTAGTTGCAAACTCATGCTTTTAGAGACTTGTTTGGGCTCATGAGAGGAGTAGAAAAACATCAAAAATTTCAGTCCTGCATGATTCTACCAAGAAATGTGTGTTCATTCAAACCGCTGGTTTTTGATAGTTTGGGCCCTATTGAATAATGAATGTTTTGAATTTTCTCCAAAAGTAAAGTAGTTGCAAACTCATCCTTTTAGAAACTTGTTTGGGCTGTTGAGAGGAGTAAAAACCATCAAAAATTTCAATCCTGCATGATTTTACCAAGAAATGTGATTCTTCATTCAAAACCTGATTTTTGCTATTGGGCTCTATTGAATAGTGAATGTTTTGAATTTTCTCCAAAAGTAAAGTAGTTGCAAACTCATGCTTTTAGAGACTTGTTTGGGCTCATGAGAGGAGTAGAAAAACATCAAAAATTTCAGTCCTGCATGATTCTACCAAGAAATGTGTGTTCATTGAAACCACTGGTTTTTGATAGTTTGGGCCCTATTGAGTAATGAATGTTTTGAATTTTCTCCAAAAGTAAAGTAGTTGCAAACTCATCCTTTTAGAAACTTGTTTGGGTTGTTGAGAGGAGTAAAAAACCATCAAAAATTTCAATCCTGCATGATTTTAACAAGAAATGTGATTCTTCATTCAAAACCTGATTTTTGCTATTGGGCTCTATTGAATAGTGAATGTTTTGAATTTTCTCCAAAAGTAAAGTAGTTGCAAACTCATGCTTTTAGAGACTTGTTTGGGCTCATGAGAGGAGTAGAAAAACATCAAAAATTTCAGTCCTGCATGATTCTACCAAGAAATGTGTGTTCATTCAAACCGCTGGTTTTTGATAGTTTGGGCCCTATTGAATAATGAATGTTTTGAATTTTCTCCAAAAGTAAAGTAGTTGCAAACTCATCCTTTTAGAAACTTGTTTGGGCTGTTGAGAGGAGTAAAAAATCATCAAAAATTTCAATCCTGCATGATTCTTCCAAGAAATGTGATTCTTCATTCAAAACGCTCTTTTTTGCTATTGGGCTCTATTGAATAATGAATGTTTTGAATTTTCTCCAAAAGTAAAGTAGTTGCAAACTCATCATTTTAGAAACTTTTCTTGGGCTGTTAAGAGGAGTAAAAAACCATCAAAAATTTCAATCCTGCATGATTCTACCAAGAAATGTGATTCTTCATTCAAAACGCTGGTTTTTGCTATTGGGCTCTATTGAATAATGAATGTTTTGAATTTTCTCCAAAAGTAAAGTAGTTGCAAACTCATGCTTTTAGAGACTTGTTTGGGCTCATGAGAGGAGTAGAAAAACATCAAAAATTTCAGTCCTGCATGATTCTACCAAGAAATGTGTGTTCATTGAAACCGCTGGTTTTTGATAGTTTGGGCCCTATTGAATAATGAATGTTTTGAATTTTCTCCAAAAGTAAAGTAGTTGCAAACTCATCCTTTTAGAGACTTGTTTCGGCTGTTGAGAGGAGTAAAAAACCATCAAAAATTTCAATCCTGCATGATTCTACCAAGAAATGTGATTCTTCATTCAAAACGCTGGTTTTTGCTATTGGGCTCTATTGAATAATGAATGTTTTGAATTTTCTCCAAAAGTAAAGTAGTTGCAAACTCATGCTTTTAGAGACTTGTTTGGGCTCATGAGAGGAGTAGAAAAACATCAAAAATTTCAGTCCTGCATGATTCTACCAAGAAATGTGTGTTCATTGAAACCGCTGGTTTTTGATAGTTTGGGCCCTATTGAATAATGAATGTTTTGAATTTTCTCCAAAAGTAAAGTAGTTGCAAACTCATCCTTTTAGAAACTTGTTTGGGCTGTTGAGAGGAGTAAAAAACCATCAAAAATTTCAATCCTGCATGATTTTACCAAGAAATGTGATTCTTCATTCAAAACCTGATTTTTGCTATTGGGCTCTATTGAATAGTGAATGTTTTGAATTTTCTCCAAAAGTAAAGTAGTTGCAAACTCATGCTTTTAGAGACTTGTTTGGGCTCATGAGAGGAGTAGAAAAACATCAAAAATTTCAGTCCTGCATGATTCTACCAAGAAATGTGTGTTCATTGAAACCACTGGTTTTTGATAGTTTGGGCCCTATTGAATAATGAATGTTTTGAATTTTCTAAAAAAGTAAAGTAGTTGCAAACTCATCCTTTTTAGAAACTTGTTTGGGCTGTTGAGAGGAGTAAAAAACCATCAAAAATTTCAATCCTGCATGATTTTACCAAGAAATGTGATTCTTCATTCAAAACCTGATTTTTGCTATAGGGCTCTATTGAATAGTGAATGTTTTGAATTTTCTCCAAAAGTAAAGTAGTTGCAAACTCATCCTTTTAGAAACTTGTTTGGGCTCATGAGAGGAGTAGAAAAACATCAAAAATTTCAGTCCTGCATTATTCTACCAAGAAATGTGTGTTCATTCAAACCGCTGGTTTTTGATAGTTTGGGCCCTATTGAATAATGAATGTTTTGAATTTTCTCCAAAAGTAAAGTAGTTGCAAACTCATCCTTTTAGAAACTTGCTTGGGCTGCTGAGAGGAGTAAAAAACCATCAAAAATTTCAATCTTGCATGATTTTACCAAGAAATGTGATTCTTCATTCAAAACCTGATTTTTGCTATTGGGCTCTATTGAATAGTGAATGTTTTGAATTTTCTCCAAAAGTAAAGTAGTTGCAAACTCATGATTTTAGAGACTTGTTTGGGCTCATGAGAGGAGTAGAAAAACATCAAAAATTTCAGTCCTGCATGATTCTACCAAGAAATGTGATTCTTCATTCAAAACCTGATTTTTGCTATTGGGCTCTATTGAATAATGAATGTTTTGAATTTTCTCCAAAAGTAAAGTAGTTGCAAACTCATCCTTTTAGAAACTTGTTTGGGCTGTTGAGAAGAGTAAAAAACCATCAAAAATTTCAATCCTGCATGATTCTACCAAGAAATGTGATTCTTCATTCAAAACGCTGGTTTTTGCTATTGGGCTCTATTGAATAATGAATGTTTTGAATTTTCTCCAAAAGTAAAGTAGTTGCAAACTCATGCTTTTAGAGACTTGTTTGGGCTCATGAGAGGAGTAGAAAAACATCAAAAATTTCAGTCCTGCATGATTCTACCAAGAAATGTGTGTTCATTGAAACCGCTGGTTTTTGATAGTTTGGGCCCTATTGAATAATGAATGTTTTGAATTTTCTCCAAAAGTAAAGTAGTTGCAAACTCATCCTTTTAGAAACTTGTTTGGGCTGTTGAGAGGAGTAAAAAACCATCAAAAATTTCAATCCTGCATGATTCTACCAAGAAATGTGATTCTTCATTCAAAACACTGGTTTTTGCTATTGGGCTCTATTGAATAATGAATGTTTTGAATTTTCTCCAAAAGTAAAGTAGTTGCAAACTCATGCTTTTAGAGACTTGTTTGGGCTCATGAGAGGAGTAGAAAAACATCAAAAATTTCAGTCCTGCATGATTCTACCAAGAAATGTGTGTTCATTGAAACCGCTGGTGTTTGATAGTTTGGGCCCTATTGAATAATGAATGTTTTGAATTTTCTCGAAAAGTAAAGTAGTTGCAAACTCATCCTTTTAGAAACTTGTTTGGGCTGTTGAGAGGAGTAAAAAACCATCAAAAATTTCAATCCTGCATGATTTTACCAAGAAATGTGATTCTTCATTCAAAACCTGATTTTTGCTATTAAGCTCTATTGAATAGTGAATGTTTTGAATTTTCTCCAAAAGTAAAGTAGTTGCAAACTCATGCTTTTAGAGACTTGTTTGGGCTCATGAGAGGAGTAGAAAAACATCAAAAATTTCAGTCCTGCATGATTCTACCAAGAAATGTGTGTTCATTGAAACCGCTGGTTTTTGATAGTTTGGGCCCTATTGAATAATGAATGTTTTGAATTTTCTCCAAAAGTAAAGTAGTTGCAAACTCATCCTTTTAGAAACTTGTTTGGGCTGTTGAGAGGAGTAAAAAACCATGAAAAATTTCAATCCTGCATGATTTTAGCAAGAAATGTGATTCTTCATTCAAAACCTGATTTTTGCTATTGGGCTCTATTGAATAGTGAATGTTTTGAATTTTCTCCAAAAGTAAAGTAGTTGCAAACTCATGCTTTTAGAGACTTGTTTGGGCTCATGAGAGGAGTAGAAAAACATCAAAAATTTCAGTCCTGCATGATTCTACCAAGAAATGTGATTCTTCATTCAAAACCTGATTTTTGCTATTGGGCTCTATTGAATAATGAATGTTTTGAATTTTCTCCAAAAGTAAAGTAGTTGCAAACTCATCCTTTTAGAAACTTTTTTGGGCTGTTGAGAGGAGTAAAAAACCATCAAAAATTTAAATCCTGCATGATTCTACCAAGAAATGTGATTCTTCTTTCAAAACGCTGGTTTTTGCTATTGGGCTCTATTGAATAATGAATGTTTTGAATTTTCTCCAAAAGTAAAGTAGTTGCAAACTCATTCTTTTAGAGACTTGTTTGGGCTCATGAGAGGAGTAGAAAAACATCAAAAGTTTCAGTCCTGCATGATTCTACCAAGAAATGTGTGTTCATTGAAACCACTGGTTTTTGATAGTTTGGGCCCTATTGAATAATGAATGTTTTGAATTTTCTCCAAAAGTAAAGTAGTTGCAAACTCATCCTTTTAGAAACTTGTTTGGGCTGTTGAGAGGAGTAAAAAACCATCAAAAATTTCAATCCTGCATGATTCTACCAAGAAATGTGATTCTTCATTCAAAACGCTGGTTTTTGCTATTGGGCTCTATTGAATAATGAATGTTTTGAATTTTCTCCAAAAGTAAAGTAGTTGCAAACTCATGCTTTTAGAGACTTGTTTGGGCTCATGAGAGGAGTAGAAAAACATCAAAAATTTCAGTCCTGCATGATTCTACCAAGAAATGTGTGTTCATTGAAACCGCTGGTGTTTGATAGTTTGGGCCCTATTGAATAATGAATGTTTTGAATTTTCTCCAAAAGTAAAGTAGTTGCAAACTCATCCTTTTAGAAACTTGTTTGGGCTGTTGAGAGGAGTAAAAAACCATCAAAAATTTCAATCCTGCATGATTTTACCAAGAAATGTGATTCTTCATTCAAAACCTGATTTTTGCTATTAAGCTCTATTGAATAGTGAATGTTTTGAATTTTCTCCAAAAGTAAAGTAGTTGCAAACTCATGCTTTTAGAGACTTGTTTGGGCTCATGAGAGGAGTAGAAAAACATCAAAAATTTCAGTCCTGCATGATTCTACCAAGAAATGTGATTCTTCATTCAAAACCTGATTTTTGCTATTGGGCTCTATTGAATAATGAATGTTTTGAATTTTCTCCAAAAGTAAAGTAGTTGCAAACTCATCCTTTTAGAAACTTGTTTGGGCTGTTGAGAGGAGTAAAAAACCATCAAAAATTTCAATCCTGCATGATTCTACCAAGAAATGTGATTCTTCTTTCAAAACGCTGGTTTTTGCTATTGGGCTCTATTGAATAATGAATGTTTTGAATTTTCTCCAAAAGTAAAGTAGTTGCAAACTCATGCTTTTAGAGACTTGTTTGGGCTCATGAGAGGAGTAGAAAAACATCAAAAATTTCAGTCCTGCATGATTCTACCAAGAAATGTGTGTTCATTGAAACCGCTGGTTTTTGATAGTTTGGGCCCTATTGAATAATGAATGTTTTGAATTTTCTCCAAAAGTAAAGTAGTTGCAAACTCATCCTTTTAGAAACTTGTTTGGGCTGTTGAGAGGAGTAAAAAACCATCAAAAATTTCAATCCTGCATGATTTTACCAAGAAATGTGATTCTTCATTCAAAACCTGATTTTTGCTATTGGGCTCTATTGAATAGTGAATGTTTTGAATTTTCTCCAAAAGTAAAGTAGTTGCAAACTCATGCTTTTAGAGACTTGTTTGGGCTCATGAGAGGAGTAGAAAAACATCAAAAATTTCAGTCCTGCATGATTCTACCAAGAAATGTGTGTTCATTCAAACCGCTGGTTTTTGATAGTTTGGGCCCTATTGAATAATGAATGTTTTGAATTTTCTCCAAAAGTAAAGTAGTTGCAAACTCATCCTTTTAGAAACTTGTTTGGGCTGTTGAGAGGAGTAAAAAATCATCAAAAATTTCAATCCTGCATGATTCTACCAAGAAATGTGATTCTTCATTCAAAACGCTCTTTTTTGCTATTGGGCTCTATTGAATAATGAATGTTTTGAATTTTCTCCAAAAGTAAAGTAGTTGCAAACTCATCATTTTAGAAACTTTTCTTGGGCTGTTAAGAGGAGTAAAAAACCATCAAAAATTTCAATCCTGCATGATTCTACCAAGAAATGTGATTCTTCATTCAAAACGCTGGTTTTTGCTATTGGGCTCTATTGAATAATGAATGTTTTGAATTTTCTCCAAAAGTAAAGTAGTTGCAAACTCATGCTTTTAGAGACTTGTTTGGGCTCATGAGAGGAGTAGAAAAACATCAAAAATTTCAGTCCTGCATGATTCTACCAAGAAATGTGTGTTCATTGAAACCGCTGGTTTTTGATAGTTTGGGCCCTATTGAATAATGAATGTTTTGAATTTTCTCCAAAAGTAAAGTAGTTGCAAACTCATCCTTTTAGAGACTTGTTTGGGCTGTTGAGAGGAGTAAAAAACCATCAAAAATTTCAATCCTGCATGATTCTACCAAGAAATGTGATTCTTCATTCAAAACGCTGGTTTTTGCTATTGGGCTCTATTGAATAATGAATGTTTTGAATTTTCTCCAAAAGTAAAGTAGTTGCAAACTCATGCTTTTAGAGACTTGTTTGGGCTCATGAGAGGAGTAGAAAAACATCAAAAATTTCAGTCCTGCATGATTCTACCAAGAAATGTGTGTTCATTGAAACCGCTGGTTTTTGATAGTTTGGGCCCTATTGAATAATGAATGTTTTGAATTTTCTCCAAAAGTAAAGTAGTTGCAAACTCATCCTTTTAGAAACTTGTTTGGGCTGTTGAGAGGAGTAAAAAACCATCAAAACTTTCAATCCTGCATGATTTTACCAAGAAATGTGATTCTTCATTCAAAACCTGATTTTTGCTATTGGGCTCTATTGAATAGTGAATGTTTTGAATTTTCTCCAAAAGTAAAGTAGTTGCAAACTCATGCTTTTAGAGACTTGTTTGGGCTCATGAGAGGAGTAGAAAAACATCAAAAATTTCAGTCCTGCATGATTCTACCAAGAAATGTGTGTTCATTGAAACCACTGGTTTTTGATAGTTTGGGCCCTATTGAATAATGAATGTTTTGAATTTTCTAAAAAAGTAAAGTAGTTGCAAACTCATCCTTTTTAGAAACTTGTTTGGGCTGTTGAGAGGAGTAAAAAACCATCAAAAATTTCAATCCTGCATGATTTTACCAAGAAATGTGATTCTTCATTCAAAACCTGATTTTTGCTATAGGGCTCTATTGAATAGTGAATGTTTTGAATTTTCTCCAAAAGTAAAGTAGTTGCAAACTCATGCTTTTAGAGATTTGTTTGGGCTCATGAGAGGAGTAGAAAAACATCAAAAATTTCAGTCCTGCATGATTCTACCAAGAAATGTGTGTTCATTCAAACCGCTGGTTTTTGATAGTTTGGGCCCTATTGAATAATGAATGTTTTGAATTTTCTCCAAAAGTAAAGTAGTTGCAAACTCATCCTTTTAGAAACTTGTTTGGGCTGTTGAGAGGAGTAAAAAACCATCAAAAATTTCAATCCTGCATGATTCTACCAAGAAATGTGATTCTTCATTCAAAACGCTGGTTTTTGCTATTGGGCTCTATTGAATAATGAATGTTTTGAATTTTCTCCAAAAGTAAAGTAGTTGCAAACTCATGCTTTTAGAGACTTGTTTGGGCTCATGAGAGGAGTAGAAAAACATCAAAAATTTCAGTCCTGCATGATTCTACCAAGAAATGTGTGTTCATTCAAACTGCTGGTTTTTGATAGTTTGGGCCCTATTGAATAATGAATGTTTTGAATTTTCTCCAAAAGTAAAGTAGTTGCAAACTCATCCTTTTAGAAACTTGTTTGGGCAGTTGAGAGGAGTAAAAAACCATCAAAAATTTCAATCCTGCATGATTTTACCAAGAAATGTGATTCTTCATTCAAAACCTGATTTTTGCTATTGGGCTCTATTGAATAGTGAATGTTTTGAATTTTCTCCAAAAGTAAAGTAGTTGCAAACTCATGCTTTTAGAGACTTGTTTGGGCTCATGAGAGGAGTAGAAAAACATCAAAAATTTCAGTCCTGCATGATTCTACCAAGAAATGTGATTCTTCATTCAAAACCTGATTTTTGCTATTGGGCTCTATTGAATAATGAATGTTTTGAATTTTCTCCAAAAGTAAAGTAGTTGCAAACTCATCCTTTTAGAAACTTTTTTGGGCTGTTGAGAGGAGTAAAAAACCATCAAAAATTTCAATCCTGCATGATTCTACCAAGAAATGTGATTCTTCTTTCAAAACGCTGGTTTTTGCTATTGGGCTCTATTGAATAATGAATGTTTTGAATTTTCTCCAAAAGTAAAGTAGTTGCAAACTCATGCTTTTTGAGACTTGTTTAGGCTCATGAGAGGAGTAGAAAAACATCAAAAATTTCAGTCCTGCATGATTCTACCAAGAAATGTGTGTTCATTGAAACCGCTGGTTTTTGATAGTTTGGGCCCTATTGAATAATGAATGTTTTGAATTTTCTCCAAAAGTAAAGTAGTTGCAAACTCATCCTTTTAGAAACTTGTTTGGGCTGTTGAGAGGAGTAAAAAACCATCAAAAATTTCAATCCTGCATGATTTTACCAAGAAATGTGATTCTTCATTCAAAACCTGATTTTTGCTATTGGGCTCTATTGAATAGTGAATGTTTTGAATTTTCTCCAAAAGTAAAGTAGTTGCAAACTCATGCTTTTAGAGACTTGTTTGGACTCATGAGAGGAGTAGAAAAACATCAAAAATTTCAGTCCTGCATGATTCTACCAAGAAATGTGTGTTCATTCAAACCGCTGGTTTTTGATAGTTTGGGCCCTATTGAATAATGAATGTTTTGAATTTTCTCCAAAAGTAAAGTAGTTGCAAACTCATCCTTTTAGAAACTTGTTTGGGCTGTTGAGAGGAGTAAAAAATCATCAAAAATTTCAATCCTGCATGATTCTACCAAGAAATGTGATTCTTCATTCAAAACGCTCTTTTTTGCTATTGGGCTCTATTGAATAATGAATGTTTTGAATTTTCTCCAAAAGTAAAGTAGTTGCAAACTCATCATTTTAGAAACTTTTCTTGGGCTGTTAAGAGGAGTAAAAAACCATCAAAAATTTCAATCCTGCATGATTCTACCAAGAAATGTGATTCTTCATTCAAAACGCTGGTTTTTGCTATTGGGCTCTATTGAATAATGAATGTTTTGAATTTTCTCCAAAAGTAAAGTAGTTGCAAACTCATGCTTTTAGAGACTTGTTTGGGCTCATGAGAGGAGTAGAAAAACATCAAAAATTTCAGTCCTGTATGATTCTACCAAGAAATGTGTGTTCATTGAAACCGCTGGTTTTTGATAGTTTGGGCCCTATTGAATAATGAATGTTTTGAATTTTCTCCAAAAATAAAGTAGTTGCAAACTCATCCTTTTAGAAACTTGTTTGGGCTGTTGAGAGGAGTAAAAAACCATCAAAAATTTCAATCCTGGATGATTTTACCAAGAAATGTGATTCTTCATTCAAAACCTGATTTTTGCTATTGGGCTCTATTGAATAGTGAATGTTTTGAATTTTCTCCAAAAGTAAAGTAGTTGCAAACTCATGCTTTTAGAGACTTGTTTGGGCTCATGAGAGGAGTAGAAAAACATCAAAAATTTCAGTCCTGCATGATTCTACCAAGAAATGTGATTCTTCATTCAAAACCTGATTTTTGCTATTGGGCTCTATTGAATAATGAATGTTTTGAATTTTCTCCAAAAGTAAAGTAGTTGCAAACTCATCCTTTTAGAAACTTTTTTGGGCTGTTGAGAGGAGTAAAAAACCATCAAAAATTTCAATCCTGCATGATTCTACCAAGAAATGTGATTCTTCTTTCAAAACGCTGGTTTTTGCTATTGGGCTCTATTGAATAATGAATGTTTTGAATTTTCTCCAAAAGTAAAGTAGTTGCAAACTCATGCTTTTTGAGACTTGTTTAGGCTCATGAGAGGAGTAGAAAAACATCAAAAATTTCAGTCCTGCATGATTCTACCAAGAAATGTGTGTTCATTGAAACCGCTGGTTTTTGATAGTTTGGGCCCTATTGAATAATGAATGTTTTGAATTTTCTCCAAAAGTAAAGTAGTTGCAAACTCATCCTTTTAGAAACTTGTTTGGGCTGTTGAGAGGAGTAAAAAACCATCAAAAATTTCAATCCTGCATGATTTTACCAAGAAATGTGATTCTTCATTCAAAACCTGATTTTTGCTATTGGGCTCTATTGAATAGTGAATGTTTTGAATTTTCTCCAAAAGTAAAGTAGTTGCAAACTCATGCTTTTAGAGACTTGTTTGGACTCATGAGAGGAGTAGAAAAACATCAAAAATTTCAGTCCTGCATGATTCTACCAAGAAATGTGTGTTCATTCAAACCGCTGGTTTTTGATAGTTTGGGCCCTATTGAATAATGAATGTTTTGAATTTTCTCCAAAAGTAAAGTAGTTGCAAACTCATCCTTTTAGAAACTTGTTTGGGCTGTTGAGAGGAGTAAAAAATCATCAAAAATTTCAATCCTGCATGATTCTACCAAGAAATGTGATTCTTCATTCAAAACGCTCTTTTTTGCTATTGGGCTCTATTGAATAATGAATGTTTTGAATTTTCTCCAAAAGTAAAGTAGTTGCAAACTCATCATTTTAGAAACTTTTCTTGGGCTGTTAAGAGGAGTAAAAAACCATCAAAAATTTCAATCCTGCATGATTCTACCAAGAAATGTGATTCTTCATTCAAAACGCTGGTTTTTGCTATTGGGCTCTATTGAATAATGAATGTTTTGAATTTTCTCCAAAAGTAAAGTAGTTGCAAACTCATGCTTTTAGAGACTTGTTTGGGCTCATGAGAGGAGTAGAAAAACATCAAAAATTTCAGTCCTGTATGATTCTACCAAGAAATGTGTGTTCATTGAAACCGCTGGTTTTTGATAGTTTGGGCCCTATTGAATAATGAATGTTTTGAATTTTCTCCAAAAATAAAGTAGTTGCAAACTCATCCTTTTAGAAACTTGTTTGGGCTGTTGAGAGGAGTAAAAAACCATCAAAAATTTCAATCCTGGATGATTTTACCAAGAAATGTGATTCTTCATTCAAAACCTGATTTTTGCTATTGGGCTCTATTGAATAGTGAATGTTTTGAATTTTCTCCAAAAGTAAAGTAGTTGCAAACTCATGCTTTTAGAGACTTGTTTGGGCTCATGAGAGGAGTAGAAAAACATCAAAAATTTCAGTCCTGCATGATTCTACCAAGAAATGTGTGTTCATTCAAACCGCTGGTTTTTGATAGTTTGGGCCCTATTGAACAATGAATGTTTTGAATTTTCTCCAAAAGTAAAGTAGTTGCAAACTCATCCTTTTAGAAACTTGTTTGGGCTGTTGAGAGGAGTAAAAAATCATCAAAAATTTCAATCCTGCATGATTCTACCAAGAAATGTGATTCTTCATTCAAAACGCTCTTTTTTGCTATTGGGCTCTATTGAATAATGAATGTTTTGAATTTTCTCCAAAAGTAAAGTAGTTGCAAACTCATCCTTTTAGAAACTTGTTTGGGCTGTTGAGAGGAGTAAAAAACCATCAAAAATTTCAATCCTGCATGATTCTACCAAGAAATGTGATTCTTCATTCAAAACGCTGGTTTTTGCTATTGGGCTCTATTGAATAATGAATGTTTTGAATTTTCTCCAAAAGTAAAGTAGTTGCAAACTCATGCTTTTAGAGACTTGTTTGGGCTCATGAGAGGAGTAGAAAAACATCAAAAATTTCAGTCCTGCATGATTCTACCAAGAAATGTGTGTTCATTGAAACCGCTGGTTTTTGATAGTTTGGGCCCTATTGAATAATGAATGTTTTGAATTTTCTCCAAAAGTAAAGTAGTTGCAAACTCATCCTTTTAGAAACTTGTTTGGGCAGTTGAGAGGAGTAAAAAACCATCAAAAATTTCAATCCTGCATGATTTTACCAAGAAATGTGATTCTTCATTCAAAACCTGATTTTTGCTATTGGGCTCTATTGAATAGTGAATGTTTTGAATTTTCTCCAAAAGTAAAGTAGTTGCAAACTCATGCTTTTAGAGACTTGTTTGGGCTCATGAGAGGAGTAGAAAAACATCAAAAATTTCAGTCCTGCATGATTCTACCAAGAAATGTGATTCTTCATTCAAAACCTGATTTTTGCTATTGGGCTCTATTGAATAATGAATGTTTTGAATTTTCTCCAAAAGTAAAGTAGTTGCAAACTCATCCTTTTAGAAACTTTTTTGGGCTGTTGAGAGGAGTAAAAAACCATCAAAAATTTCAATCCTGCATGATTCTACCAAGAAATGTGATTCTTCTTTCAAAACGCTGGTTTTTGCTATTGGGCTCTATTGAATAATGAATGTTTTGAATTTTCTCCAAAAGTAAAGTAGTTGCAAACTCATGCTTTTTGAGACTTGTTTGGGCTCATGAGAGGAGTAGAAAAACATCAAAAATTTCAGTCCTGCATGATTCTACCAAGAAATGTGTGTTCATTGAAACCGCTGGTTTTTGATAGTTTGGGCCCTATTGAATAATGAATGTTTTGAATTTTCTCCAAAAGTAAAGTAGTTGCAAACTCATCCTTTTAGAAACTTGTTTGGGCTGTTGAGAGGAGTAAAAAACCATCAAAAATTTCAATCCTGCATGATTTTACCAAGAAATGTGATTCTTCATTCAAAACCTGATTTTTGCTATTGGGCTCTATTGAATAGTGAATGTTTTGAATTTTCTCCAAAAGTAAAGTAGTTGCAAACTCATGCTTTTAGAGACTTGTTTGGGCTCATGAGAGGAGTAGAAAAACATCAAAAATTTCAGTCCTGCATGATTCTACCAAGAAATGTGATTCTTCATTCAAAACCTGATTTTTGCTATTCTGCTCTATTGAATAATGAATGTTTTGAATTTTCTCCAAAAGTAAAGTAGTTGCAAACTCATCCTTTTAGAAACTTTTTTGGGCTGTTGAGAGGAGTAAAAAACCATCAAAAATTTCAATCCTGCATGATTCTACCAAGAAATGTGATTCTTCTTTCAAAACGCTGGTTTTTGCTATTGGGCTCTATTGAATAATGAATGTTTTGAATTTTCTCCAAAAGTAAAGTAGTTGCAAACTCATGCTTTTAGAGACTTGTTTGGACTCATGAGAGGAGTAGAAAAACATCAAAAATTTCAGTCCTGCATGATTCTACCAAGAAATGTGTGTTCATTCAAACCGCTGGTTTTTGATAGTTTGGGCCCTATTGAATAATGAATGTTTTGAATTTTCTCCAAAAGTAAAGTAGTTGCAAACTCATCCTTTTAGAAACTTGTTTGGGCTGTTGAGAGGAGTAAAAAATCATCAAAAATTTCAATCCTGCATGATTCTACCAAGAAATGTGATTCTTCATTCAAAACGCTCTTTTTTGCTATTGGGCTCTATTGAATAATGAATGTTTTGAATTTTCTCCAAAAGTAAAGTAGTTGCAAACTCATCATTTTAGAAACTTTTCTTGGGCTGTTAAGAGGAGTAAAAAACCATCAAAAATTTCAATCCTGCATGATTCTACCAAGAAATGTGATTCTTCATTCAAAACGCTGGTTTTTGCTATTGGGCTCTATTGAATAATGAATGTTTTGAATTTTCTCCAAAAGTAAAGTAGTTGCAAACTCATGCTTTTAGAGACTTGTTTGGGCTCATGAGAGGAGTAGAAAAACATCAAAAATTTCAGTCCTGTATGATTCTACCAAGAAATGTGTGTTCATTGAAACCGCTGGTTTTTGATAGTTTGGGCCCTATTGAATAATGAATGTTTTGAATTTTCTCCAAAAATAAAGTAGTTGCAAACTCATCCTTTTAGAAACTTGTTTGGGCTGTTGAGAGGAGTAAAAAACCATCAAAAATTTCAATCCTGGATGATTTTACCAAGAAATGTGATTCTTCATTCAAAACCTGATTTTTGCTATTGGGCTCTATTGAATAGTGAATGTTTTGAATTTTCTCCAAAAGTAAAGTAGTTGCAAACTCATGCTTTTAGAGACTTGTTTGGGCTCATGAGAGGAGTAGAAAAACATCAAAAATTTCAGTCCTGCATGATTCTACCAAGAAATGTGTGTTCATTCAAACCGCTGGTTTTTGATAGTTTGGGCCCTATTGAACAATGAATGTTTTGAATTTTCTCCAAAAGTAAAGTAGTTGCAAACTCATCCTTTTAGAAACTTGTTTGGGCTGTTGAGAGGAGTAAAAAATCATCAAAAATTTCAATCCTGCATGATTCTACCAAGAAATGTGATTCTTCATTCAAAACGCTCTTTTTTGCTATTGGGCTCTATTGAATAATGAATGTTTTGAATTTTCTCCAAAAGTAAAGTAGTTGCAAACTCATCCTTTTAGAAACTTGTTTGGGCTGTTGAGAGGAGTAAAAAACCATCAAAAATTTCAATCCTGCATGATTCTACCAAGAAATGTGATTCTTCATTCAAAACGCTGGTTTTTGCTATTGGGCTCTATTGAATAATGAATGTTTTGAATTTTCTCCAAAAGTAAAGTAGTTGCAAACTCATGCTTTTAGAGACTTGTTTGGGCTCATGAGAGGAGTAGAAAAACATCAAAAATTTCAGTCCTGCATGATTCTACCAAGAAATGTGTGTTCATTGAAACCGCTGGTTTTTGATAGTTTGGGCCCTATTGAATAATGAATGTTTTGAATTTTCTCCAAAAGTAAAGTAGTTGCAAACTCATCCTTTTAGAAACTTGTTTGGGCAGTTGAGAGGAGTAAAAAACCATCAAAAATTTCAATCCTGCATGATTTTACCAAGAAATGTGATTCTTCATTCAAAACCTGATTTTTGCTATTGGGCTCTATTGAATAGTGAATGTTTTGAATTTTCTCCAAAAGTAAAGTAGTTGCAAACTCATGCTTTTAGAGACTTGTTTGGGCTCATGAGAGGAGTAGAAAAACATCAAAAATTTCAGTCCTGCATGATTCTACCAAGAAATGTGATTCTTCATTCAAAACCTGATTTTTGCTATTGGGCTCTATTGAATAATGAATGTTTTGAATTTTCTCCAAAAGTAAAGTAGTTGCAAACTCATCCTTTTAGAAACTTTTTTGGGCTGTTGAGAGGAGTAAAAAACCATCAAAAATTTCAATCCTGCATGATTCTACCAAGAAATGTGATTCTTCTTTCAAAACGCTGGTTTTTGCTATTGGGCTCTATTGAATAATGAATGTTTTGAATTTTCTCCAAAAGTAAAGTAGTTGCAAACTCATGCTTTTTGAGACTTGTTTGGGCTCATGAGAGGAGTAGAAAAACATCAAAAATTTCAGTCCTGCATGATTCTACCAAGAAATGTGTGTTCATTGAAACCGCTGGTTTTTGATAGTTTGGGCCCTATTGAATAATGAATGTTTTGAATTTTCTCCAAAAGTAAAGTAGTTGCAAACTCATCCTTTTAGAAACTTGTTTGGGCTGTTGAGAGGAGTAAAAAACCATCAAAAATTTCAATCCTGCATGATTTTACCAAGAAATGTGATTCTTCATTCAAAACCTGATTTTTGCTATTGGGCTCTATTGAATAGTGAATGTTTTGAATTTTCTCCAAAAGTAAAGTAGTTGCAAACTCATGCTTTTAGAGACTTGTTTGGGCTCATGAGAGGAGTAGAAAAACATCAAAAATTTCAGTCCTGCATGATTCTACCAAGAAATGTGATTCTTCATTCAAAACCTGATTTTTGCTATTCTGCTCTATTGAATAATGAATGTTTTGAATTTTCTCCAAAAGTAAAGTAGTTGCAAACTCATCCTTTTAGAAACTTTTTTGGGCTGTTGAGAGGAGTAAAAAACCATCAAAAATTTCAATCCTGCATGATTCTACCAAGAAATGTGATTCTTCTTTCAAAACGCTGGTTTTTGCTATTGGGCTCTATTGAATAATGAATGTTTTGAATTTTCTCCAAAAGTAAAGTAGTTGCAAACTCATGCTTTTTGAGACTTGTTTGGGCTCATGAGAGGAGTAGAAAAACATCAAAAATTTCAGTCCTGCATGATTCTACCAAGAAATGTGTGTTCATTGAAACCGCTGGTTTTTGATAGTTTGGGCCCTATTGAATAATGAATGTTTTGAATTTTCTCCAAAAGTAAAGTAGTTGCAAACTCATCCTTTTAGAAACTTGTTTGGGCTGTTGAGAGGAGTAAAAAACCATCAAAAATTTCAATCCTGCATGATTTTACCAAGAAATGTGATTCTTCATTCAAAACCTGATTTTTGCTATTGGGCTCTATTGAATAGTGAATGTTTTGAATTTTCTCCAAAAGTAAAGTAGTTGCAAACTCATGCTTTTAGAGACTTGTTTGGACTCATGAGAGGAGTAGAAAAACATCAAAAATTTCAGTCCTGCATGATTCTACCAAGAAATGTGTGTTCATTCAAACCGCTGGTTTTTGATAGTTTGGGCCCTATTGAATAATGAATGTTTTGAATTTTCTCCAAAAGTAAAGTAGTTGCAAACTCATCCTTTTAGAAACTTGTTTGGGCTGTTGAGAGGAGTAAAAAATCATCAAAAATTTCAATCCTGCATGATTCTACCAAGAAATGTGATTCTTCATTCAAAACGCTCTTTTTTGCTATTGGGCTCTATTGAATAATGAATGTTTTGAATTTTCTCCAAAAGTAAAGTAGTTGCAAACTCATCATTTTAGAAACTTTTCTTGGGCTGTTAAGAGGAGTAAAAAACCATCAAAAATTTCAATCCTGCATGATTCTACCAAGAAATGTGATTCTTCATTCAAAACGCTGGTTTTTGCTATTGGGCTCTATTGAATAATGAATGTTTTGAATTTTCTCCAAAAGTAAAGTAGTTGCAAACTCATGCTTTTAGAGACTTGTTTGGGCTCATGAGAGGAGTAGAAAAACATCAAAAATTTCAGTCCTGTATGATTCTACCAAGAAATGTGTGTTCATTGAAACCGCTGGTTTTTGATAGTTTGGGCCCTATTGAATAATGAATGTTTTGAATTTTCTCCAAAAATAAAGTAGTTGCAAACTCATCCTTTTAGAAACTTGTTTGGGCTGTTGAGAGGAGTAAAAAACCATCAAAAATTTCAATCCTGCATGATTTTACCAAGAAATGTGATTCTTCATTCAAAACCTGATTTTTGCTATTGGGCTCTATTGAATAGTGAATGTTTTGAATTTTCTCCAAAAGTAAAGTAGTTGCAAACTCATGCTTTTAGAGACTTGTTTGGGCTCATGAGAGGAGTAGAAAAACATCAAAAATTTCAGTCCTGCATGATTCTACCAAGAAATGTGTGTTCATTCAAACCGCTGGTTTTTGATAGTTTGGGCCCTATTGAACAATGAATGTTTTGAATTTTCTCCAAAAGTAAAGTAGTTGCAAACTCATCCTTTTAGAAACTTGTTTGGGCTGTTGAGAGGAGTAAAAAATCATCAAAAATTTCAATCCTGCATGATTCTACCAAGAAATGTGATTCTTCATTCAAAACGCTCTTTTTTGCTATTGGGCTCTATTGAATAATGAATGTTTTGAATTTTCTCCAAAAGTAAAGTAGTTGCAAACTCATCATTTTAGAAACTTTTCTTGGGCTGTTAAGAGGAGTAAAAAACCATCAAAAATTTCAATCCTGCATGATTCTACCAAGAAATGTGATTCTTCATTCAAAACGCTGGTTTTTGCTATTGGGCTCTATTGAATAATGAATGTTTTGAATTTTCTCCAAAAGTAAAGTAGTTGCAAACTCATGCTTTTAGAGACTTGTTTGGGCTCATGAGAGGAGTAGAAAAACATCAAAAATTTCAGTCCTGCATGATTCTACCAAGAAATGTGTGTTCATTGAAACCGCTGGTTTTTGATAGTTTGGGCCCTATTGAATAATGAATGTTTTGAATTTTCTCCAAAAGTAAAGTAGTTGCAAACTCATCCTTTTAGAAACTTGTTTGGGCTGTTGAGAGGAGTAAAAAACCATCAAAAATTTCAATCCTGCATGATTCTACCAAGAAATGTGATTCTTCATTCAAAACGCTGGTTTTTGCTATTGGGCTCTATTGAATAATGAATGTTTTGAATTTTCTCCAAAACTAAAGTAGTTGCAAACTCATGCTTTTAGAAACTTGTTTGGGCTCATGAGAGGAGTAGAAAAACATCAAAAATTTCAGTCCTGCATGATTCTACCAAGAAATGTGTGTTCATTGAAACCACTGGTTTTTGATAGTTTGGGCCCTATTGAATAATGAATGTTTTGAATTTTCTCCAAAAGTAAAGTAGTTGCAAACTCATCCTTTTAGAAACTTGTTTGGGCTGTTGAGAGGAGTAAAAAACCATCAAAAATTTCAATCCTGCATGATTTTACCAAGAAATGTGATTCTTCATTCAAAACCTGATTTTTGCTATTGGGCTCTATTGAATAGTGAATGTTTTGAATTTTCTCCAAAAGTAAAGTAGTTGCAAACTCATGCTTTTAGAGACTTGTTTGGGCTCATGAGAGGAGTAGAAAAACATCAAAAATTTCAGTCCTGCATGATTCTACCAAGAAATGTGTGTTCATTGAAACCACTGGTTTTTGATAGTTTGGGCCCTATTGAATAATGAATGTTTTGAATTTTCTCCAAAAGTAAAGTAGTTGCAAACTCATCCTTTTAGAAACTTGTTTGGGCTGTGGAGAGGAGTAAAAAACCATCAAAAATTTCAATCCTGCATGATTCTACCAAGAAATGTGATTCTTCATTCAAAACGCTGGTTTTTGCTATTGGGCTCTATTGAATAATGAATGTTTTGAATTTTCTCCAAAAGTAAAGTAGTTGCAAACTCATGCTTTTAGAGACTTGTTTGGGCTCATGAGAGGAGTAGAAAAACATCAAAAATTTCAGTCCTGCATGATTCTACCAAGAAATGTGTGTTCATTGAAACCGCTGGTTTTTGATAGTTTGGGCCCTATTGAATAATGAATGTTTTGAATTTTCTCCAAAAGTAAAGTAGTTGCAAACTCATCCTTTTAGAAACTTGTTTGGGCTGTTGAGAGGAGTAAAAAACCATCAAAAATTTCAATCCTGCATGATTTTACCAAGAAATGTGATTCTTCATTCAAAACCTGATTTTTGCTATTGGGCTCTATTGAATAGTGAATGTTTTGAATTTTCTCCAAAAGTAAAGTAGTTGCAAACTCATGCTTTTAGAGACTTGTTTGGGCTCATGAGAGGAGTAGAAAAACATCAAAAATTTCAGTCCTGCATGATTCTACCAAGAAATGTGTGTTCATTCAAACTGCTGGTTTTTGATAGTTTGGGCCCTATTGAATAATGAATGTTTTGAATTTTCTCCATTTTCAATAACTTTATTAAAAATTTTACATAAAGTTAACAGTAGTATTTTTACAGCATACTATTGATGGTAGGGTTCAGGATACTATACAAAATAACAGTAATGTATTACATTGAGTAGATCAGTAGGAGTAACAATACACCTAACAATAACATTGAATTTTCTCCAAAAGTAAAGTAGTTGCAAACTCATCCTTTTAGAAACTTGTTTGGGCAGTTGAGAGGAGTAAAAAACCATCAAAAATTTCAATCCTGCATGATTTTACCAAGAAATGTGATTCTTCATTCAAAACCTGATTTTTGCTATTGGGCTCTATTGAATAGTGAATGTTTTGAATTTTCTCCAAAAGTAAAGTAGTTGCAAACTCATGCTTTTAGAGACTTGTTTGGGCTCATGAGAGGAGTAGAAAAACATCAAAAATTTCAGTCCTGCATGATTCTACCAAGAAATGTGATTCTTCATTCAAAACCTGATTTTTGCTATTGGGCTCTATTGAATAATGAATGTTTTGAATTTTCTCCAAAAGTAAAGTAGTTGCAAACTCATCCTTTTAGAAACTTTTTTGGGCTGTTGAGAGGAGTAAAAAACCATCAAAAATTTCAATCCTGCATGATTCTACCAAGAAATGTGATTCTTCTTTCAAAACGCTGGTTTTTGCTATTGGGCTCTATTGAATAATGAATGTTTTGAATTTTCTCCAAAAGTAAAGTAGTTGCAAACTCATGCTTTTAGAGACTTGTTTGGGCTCATGAGAGGAGTAGAAAAACATCAAAAATTTCAGTCCTGCATGATTCTACCAAGAAATGTGTGTTCATTGAAACCGCTGGTTTTTGATAGTTTGGGCCCTATTGAATAATGAATGTTTTGAATTTTCTCCAAAAGTAAAGTAGTTGCAAACTCATCCTTTTAGAAACTTGTTTGGGCTGCTGAGAGGAGTAAAAAACCATCAAAAATTTCAATCCTGCATGATTTTACCAAGAAATGTGATTCTTCATTCAAAACCTGATTTTTGCTATTGGGCTCTATTGAATAGTGAATGTTTTGAATTTTCTCCAAAAGTAAAGTAGTTGCAAACTCATGCTTTTAGAGACTTGTTTGGACTCATGAGAGGAGTAGAAAAACATCAAAAATTTCAGTCCTGCATGATTCTACCAAGAAATGTGTGTTCATTCAAACCGCTGGTTTTTGATAGTTTGGGCCCTATTGAATAATGAATGTTTTGAATTTTCTCCAAAAGTAAAGTAGTTGCAAACTCATCCTTTTAGAAACTTGTTTGGGCTGTTGAGAGGAGTAAAAAATCATCAAAAATTTCAATCCTGCATGATTCTACCAAGAAATGTGATTCTTCATTCAAAACGCTCTTTTTTGCTATTGGGCTCTATTGAATAATGAATGTTTTGAATTTTCTCCAAAAGTAAAGTAGTTGCAAACTCATCCTTTTAGAAACTTGTTTGGGCTGTTGAGAGGAGTAAAAAACCATCAAAAATTTCAATCCTGCATGATTCTACCAAGAAATGTGATTCTTCATTCAAAACGCTGGTTTTTGCTATTGGGCTCTATTGAATAATGAATGTTTTGAATTTTCTCCAAAAGTAAAGTAGTTGCAAACTCATGCTTTTAGAGACTTGTTTGGGCTCATGAGAGGAGTAGAAAAACATCAAAAATTTCAGTCCTGCATGATTCTACCAAGAAATGTGTGTTCATTGAAACCGCTGGTTTTTGATAGTTTGGGCCCTATTGAATAATGAATGTTTTGAATTTTCTCCAAAAGTAAAGTAGTTGCAAACTCATCCTTTTAGAAACTTGTTTGGGCTGTTGAGAGGAGTAAAAAACCATCAAAAATTTCAATCCTGCATGATTTTACCAAGAAATGTGATTCTTCATTCAAAACCTGATTTTTGCTATTGGGCTCTATTGAATAGTGAATGTTTTGAATTTTCTCCAAAAGTAAAGTAGTTGCAAACTCATGCTTTTAGAGACTTGTTTGGACTCATGAGAGGAGTAGAAAAACATCAAAAATTTCAGTCCTGCATGATTCTACCAAGAAATGTGTGTTCATTCAAACCGCTGGTTTTTGATAGTTTGGGCCCTATTGAATAATGAATGTTTTGAATTTTCTCCAAAAGTAAAGTAGTTGCAAACTCATCCTTTTAGAAACTTGTTTGGGCTGTTGAGAGGAGTAAAAAATCATCAAAAATTTCAATCCTGCATGATTCTACCAAGAAATGTGATTCTTCATTCAAAACGCTCTTTTTTGCTATTGGGCTCTATTGAATAATGAATGTTTTGAATTTTCTCCAAAAGTAAAGTAGTTGCAAACTCATCATTTTAGAAACTTTTCTTGGGCTGTTAAGAGGAGTAAAAAACCATCAAAAATTTCAATCCTGCATGATTCTACCAAGAAATGTGATTCTTCATTCAAAACGCTGGTTTTTGCTATTGGGCTCTATTGAATAATGAATGTTTTGAATTTTCTCCAAAAGTAAAGTAGTTGCAAACTCATGCTTTTAGAGACTTGTTTGGGCTCATGAGAGGAGTAGAAAAACATCAAAAATTTCAGTCCTGTATGATTCTACCAAGAAATGTGTGTTCATTGAAACCGCTGGTTTTTGATAGTTTGGGCCCTATTGAATAATGAATGTTTTGAATTTTCTCCAAAAATAAAGTAGTTGCAAACTCATCCTTTTAGAAACTTGTTTGGGCTGTTGAGAGGAGTAAAAAACCATCAAAAATTTCAATCCTGCATGATTTTACCAAGAAATGTGATTCTTCATTCAAAACCTGATTTTTGCTATTGGGCTCTATTGAATAGTGAATGTTTTGAATTTTCTCCAAAAGTAAAGTAGTTGCAAACTCATGCTTTTAGAGACTTGTTTGGGCTCATGAGAGGAGTAGAAAAACATCAAAAATTTCAGTCCTGCATGATTCTACCAAGAAATGTGTGTTCATTCAAACCGCTGGTTTTTGATAGTTTGGGCCCTATTGAACAATGAATGTTTTGAATTTTCTCCAAAAGTAAAGTAGTTGCAAACTCATCCTTTTAGAAACTTGTTTGGGCTGTTGAGAGGAGTAAAAAATCATCAAAAATTTCAATCCTGCATGATTCTACCAAGAAATGTGATTCTTCATTCAAAACGCTCTTTTTTGCTATTGGGCTCTATTGAATAATGAATGTTTTGAATTTTCTCCAAAAGTAAAGTAGTTGCAAACTCATCATTTTAGAAACTTTTCTTGGGCTGTTAAGAGGAGTAAAAAACCATCAAAAATTTC
Source organism: Dendrobates tinctorius (assembly GCF_039654945.1). Classification (NCBI taxonomy): domain Eukaryota; kingdom Metazoa; phylum Chordata; class Amphibia; order Anura; family Dendrobatidae; genus Dendrobates; species Dendrobates tinctorius. The sequence goes on along the minus strand of NW_027361777.1, from coordinate 598,781 downwards.
AATCCTGCATGATTCTACCAAGAAATGTGATTCTTCATTCAAAACGCTGGTTTTTGCTATTGGGCTCTATTGAATAATGAATGTTTTGAATTTTCTCCAAAAGTAAAGTAGTTGCAAACTCATGCTTTTAGAGACTTGTTTGGGCTCATGAGAGGAGTAGAAAAACATCAAAAATTTCAGTCCTGCATGATTCTACCAAGAAATGTGTGTTCATTGAAACCGCTGGTTTTTGATAGTTTGGGCCCTATTGAATAATGAATGTTTTGAATTTTCTCCAAAAGTAAAGTAGTTGCAAACTCATCCTTTTAGAAACTTGTTTGGGCTGTTGAGAGGAGTAAAAAACCATCAAAAATTTCAATCCTGCATGATTCTACCAAGAAATGTGATTCTTCATTCAAAACGCTGGTTTTTGCTATTGGGCTCTATTGAATAATGAATGTTTTGAATTTTCTCCAAAACTAAAGTAGTTGCAAACTCATGCTTTTAGAGACTTGTTTGGGCTCATGAGAGGAGTAGAAAAACATCAAAAATTTCAGTCCTGCATGATTCTACCAAGAAATGTGTGTTCATTGAAACCACTGGTTTTTGATAGTTTGGGCCCTATTGAATAATGAATGTTTTGAATTTTCTCCAAAAGTAAAGTAGTTGCAAACTCATCCTTTTAGAAACTTGTTTGGGCTGTTGAGAGGAGTAAAAAACCATCAAAAATTTCAATCCTGCATGATTTTACCAAGAAATGTGATTCTTCATTCAAAACCTGATTTTTGCTATTGGGCTCTATTGAATAGTGAATGTTTTGAATTTTCTCCAAAAGTAAAGTAGTTGCAAACTCATGCTTTTAGAGACTTGTTTGGGCTCATGAGAGGAGTAGAAAAACATCAAAAATTTCAGTCCTGCATGATTCTACCAAGAAATGTGTGTTCATTGAAACCACTGGTTTTTGATAGTTTGGGCCCTATTGAATAATGAATGTTTTGAATTTTCTCCAAAAGTAAAGTAGTTGCAAACTCATCCTTTTAGAAACTTGTTTGGGCTGTGGAGAGGAGTAAAAAACCATCAAAAATTTCAATCCTGCATGATTCTACCAAGAAATGTGATTCTTCATTCAAAACGCTGGTTTTTGCTATTGGGCTCTATTGAATAATGAATGTTTTGAATTTTCTCCAAAAGTAAAGTAGTTGCAAACTCATGCTTTTAGAGACTTGTTTGGGCTCATGAGAGGAGTAGAAAAACATCAAAAATTTCAGTCCTGCATGATTCTACCAAGAAATGTGTGTTCATTGAAACCGCTGGTTTTTGATAGTTTGGGCCCTATTGAATAATGAATGTTTTGAATTTTCTCCAAAAGTAAAGTAGTTGCAAACTCATCCTTTTAGAAACTTGTTTGGGCTGTTGAGAGGAGTAAAAAACCATCAAAAATTTCAATCCTGCATGATTTTACCAAGAAATGTGATTCTTCATTCAAAACCTGATTTTTGCTATTGGGCTCTATTGAATAGTGAATGTTTTGAATTTTCTCCAAAAGTAAAGTAGTTGCAAACTCATGCTTTTAGAGACTTGTTTGGGCTCATGAGAGGAGTAGAAAAACATCAAAAATTTCAGTCCTGCATGATTCTACCAAGAAATGTGTGTTCATTCAAACTGCTGGTTTTTGATAGTTTGGGCCCTATTGAATAATGAATGTTTTGAATTTTCTCCAAAAGTAAAGTAGTTGCAAACTCATCCTTTTAGAAACTTGTTTGGGCAGTTGAGAGGAGTAAAAAACCATCAAAAATTTCAATCCTGCATGATTTTACCAAGAAATGTGATTCTTCATTCAAAACCTGATTTTTGCTATTGGGCTCTATTGAATAGTGAATGTTTTGAATTTTCTCCAAAAGTAAAGTAGTTGCAAACTCATGCTTTTAGAGACTTGTTTGGGCTCATGAGAGGAGTAGAAAAACATCAAAAATTTCAGTCCTGCATGATTCTACCAAGAAATGTGATTCTTCATTCAAAACCTGATTTTTGCTATTGGGCTCTATTGAATAATGAATGTTTTGAATTTTCTCCAAAAGTAAAGTAGTTGCAAACTCATCCTTTTAGAAACTTTTTTGGGCTGTTGAGAGGAGTAAAAAACCATCAAAAATTTCAATCCTGCATGATTCTACCAAGAAATGTGATTCTTCTTTCAAAACGCTGGTTTTTGCTATTGGGCTCTATTGAATAATGAATGTTTTGAATTTTCTCCAAAAGTAAAGTAGTTGCAAACTCATGCTTTTAGAGACTTGTTTGGGCTCATGAGAGGAGTAGAAAAACATCAAAAATTTCAGTCCTGCATGATTCTACCAAGAAATGTGTGTTCATTGAAACCGCTGGTTTTTGATAGTTTGGGCCCTATTGAATAATGAATGTTTTGAATTTTCTCCAAAAGTAAAGTAGTTGCAAACTCATCCTTTTAGAAACTTGTTTGGGCTGTTGAGAGGAGTAAAAAACCATCAAAAATTTCAATCCTGCATGATTTTACCAAGAAATGTGATTCTTCATTCAAAACCTGATTTTTGCTATTGGGCTCTATTGAATAGTGAATGTTTTGAATTTTCTCCAAAAGTAAAGTAGTTGCAAACTCATGCTTTTAGAGACTTGTTTGGACTCATGAGAGGAGTAGAAAAACATCAAAAATTTCAGTCCTGCATGATTCTACCAAGAAATGTGTGTTCATTCAAACCGCTGGTTTTTGATAGTTTGGGCCCTATTGAATAATGAATGTTTTGAATTTTCTCCAAAAGTAAAGTAGTTGCAAACTCATCCTTTTAGAAACTTGTTTGGGCTGTTGAGAGGAGTAAAAAATCATCAAAAATTTCAATCCTGCATGATTCTACCAAGAAATGTGATTCTTCATTCAAAACGCTCTTTTTTGCTATTGGGCTCTATTGAATAATGAATGTTTTGAATTTTCTCCAAAAGTAAAGTAGTTGCAAACTCATCCTTTTAGAAACTTGTTTGGGCTGTTGAGAGGAGTAAAAAACCATCAAAAATTTCAATCCTGCATGATTCTACCAAGAAATGTGATTCTTCATTCAAAACGCTGGTTTTTGCTATTGGGCTCTATTGAATAATGAATGTTTTGAATTTTCTCCAAAAGTAAAGTAGTTGCAAACTCATGCTTTTAGAGACTTGTTTGGGCTCATGAGAGGAGTAGAAAAACATCAAAAATTTCAGTCCTGCATGATTCTACCAAGAAATGTGTGTTCATTGAAACCGCTGGTTTTTGATAGTTTGGGCCCTATTGAATAATGAATGTTTTGAATTTTCTCCAAAAGTAAAGTAGTTGCAAACTCATCCTTTTAGAAACTTGTTTGGGCTGTTGAGAGGAGTAAAAAACCATTAAAAATTTCAATCCTGCATGATTTTACCAAGAAATGTGATTCTTCATTCAAAACCTGATTTTTGCTATTGGGCTCTATTGAATAGTGAATGTTTTGAATTTTCTCCAAAAGTAAAGTAGTTGCAAACTCATGCTTTTAGAGACTTGTTTGGGCTCATGAGAGGAGTAGAAAAACATCAAAAATTTCAGTCCTGCATGATTCTACCAAGAAATGTGTGTTCATTGAAACCACTGGTTTTTGATAGTTTGGGCCCTATTGAATAATGAATGTTTTGAATTTTCTAAAAAAGTAAAGTAGTTGCAAACTCATCCTTTTTAGAAACTTGTTTGGGCTGTTGAGAGGAGTAAAAAACCATCAAAAATTTCAATCCTGCATGATTTTACCAAGAAATGTGATTCTTCATTCAAAACCTGATTTTTGCTATTGGGCTCTATTGAATAGTGAATGTTTTGAATTTTCTCCAAAAGTAAAGTAGTTGCAAACTCATGATTTTAGAGACTTGTTTGGGCTCATGAGAGGAGTAGAAAAACATCAAAAATTTCAGTCCTGCATGATTCTACCAAGAAATGTGATTCTTCATTCAAAACCTGATTTTTGCTATTGGGCTCTATTGAATAATGAATGTTTTGAATTTTCTCCAAAAGTAAAGTAGTTGCAAACTCATGCTTTTAGAGACTTGTTTGGGCTCATGAGAGGAGTAGAAAAACATCAAAAATTTCAGTCCTGCATGATTCTACCAAGAAATGTGTGTTCATTGAAACCGCTGGTTTTTGATAGTTTGGGCCCTATTGAATAATGAATGTTTTGAATTTTCTCCAAAAGTAAAGTAGTTGCAAACTCATCCTTTTAGAAACTTGTTTGGGCTGTTGAGAGGAGTAAAAAACCATCAAAAATTTCAATCCTGCATGATTCTACCAAGAAATGTGATTCTTCATTCAAAACGCTGGTTTTTGCTATTGGGCTCTATTGAATAATGAATGTTTTGAATTTTCTCCAAAAGTAAAGTAGTTGCAAACTCATGCTTTTAGAGACTTGTTTGGGCTCATGAGAGGAGTAGAAAAACATCAAAAATTTCAGTCCTGCATGATTCTACCAAGAAATGTGTGTTCATTGAAACCGCTGGTGTTTGATAGTTTGGGCCCTATTGAATAATGAATGTTTTGAATTTTCTCCAAAAGTAAAGTAGTTGCAAACTCATCCTTTTAGAAACTTGTTTGGGCTGTTGAGAGAAGTAAAAAACCATCAAAAATTTCAATCCTGCATGATTTTACCAAGAAATGTGATTCTTCATTCAAAACCTGATTTTTGCTATTGGGCTCTATTGAATAGTGAATGTTTTGAATTTTCTCCAAAAGTAAAGTAGTTGCAAACTCATGCTTTTAGAGACTTGTTTGGGCTCATGAGAGGAGTAGAAAAACATCAAAAATTTCAGTCCTGCATGATTCTACCAAGAAATGTGTGTTCATTCAAACTGCTGGTTTTTGATAGTTTGGGCCCTATTGAATAATGAATGTTTTGAATTTTCTCCAAAAGTAAAGTAGTTGCAAACTCATCCTTTTAGAAACTTGTTTGGGCAGTTGAGAGGAGTAAAAAACCATCAAAAATTTCAATCCTGCATGATTTTACCAAGAAATGTGATTCTTCATTCAAAACCTGATTTTTGCTATTGGGCTCTATTGAATAGTGAATGTTTTGAATTTTCTCCAAAAGTAAAGTAGTTGCAAACTCATGCTTTTAGAGACTTGTTTGGGCTCATGAGAGGAGTAGAAAAACATCAAAAATTTCAGTCCTGCATGATTCTACCAAGAAATGTGATTCTTCATTCAAAACCTGATTTTTGCTATTGGGCTCTATTGAATAATGAATGTTTTGAATTTTCTCCAAAAGTAAAGTAGTTGCAAACTCATCCTTTTAGAAACTTTTTTGGGCTGTTGAGAGGAGTAAAAAACCATCAAAAATTTCAATCCTGCATGATTCTACCAAGAAATGTGATTCTTCTTTCAAAACGCTGGTTTTTGCTATTGGGCTCTATTGAATAATGAATGTTTTGAATTTTCTCCAAAAGTAAAGTAGTTGCAAACTCATGCTTTTAGAGACTTGTTTGGGCTCATGAGAGGAGTAGAAAAACATCAAAAATTTCAGTCCTGCATGATTCTACCAAGAAATGTGTGTTCATTGAAACCGCTGGTTTTTGATAGTTTGGGCCCTATTGAATAATGAATGTTTTGAATTTTCTCCAAAAGTAAAGTAGTTGCAAACTCATCCTTTTAGAAACTTGTTTGGGCTGTTGAGAGGAGTAAAAAACCATCAAAAATTTCAATCCTGCATGATTTTACCAAGAAATGTGATTCTTCTTTCAAAACCTGATTTTTGCTATTGGGCTCTATTGAATAGTGAATGTTTTGAATTTTCTCCAAAAGTAAAGTAGTTGCAAACTCATGCTTTTAGAGACTTGTTTGGACTCATGAGAGGAGTAGAAAAACATCAAAAATTTCAGTCCTGCATGATTCTACCAAGAAATGTGTGTTCATTCAAACCGCTGGTTTTTGATAGTTTGGGCCCTATTGAATAATGAATGTTTTGAATTTTCTCCAAAAGTAAAGTAGTTGCAAACTCATCCTTTTAGAAACTTGTTTGGGCTGTTGAGAGGAGTAAAAAATCATCAAAAATTTCAATCCTGCATGATTCTACCAAGAAATGTGATTCTTCATTCAAAACGCTCTTTTTTGCTATTGGGCTCTATTGAATAATGAATGTTTTGAATTTTCTCCAAAAGTAAAGTAGTTGCAAACTCATCCTTTTAGAAACTTGTTTGGGCTGTTGAGAGGAGTAAAAAACCATCAAAAATTTCAATCCTGCATGATTCTACCAAGAAATGTGATTCTTCATTCAAAACGCTGTTTTTTGCTATTGGGCTCTATTGAATAATGAATGTTTTGAATTTTCTCCAAAAGTAAAGTAGTTGCAAACTCATCCTTTTAGAGACTTGTTTGGGCTCATGAGAGGAGTAGAAAAACATCAAAAATTTCAGTCCTGCATGATTCTACCAAGAAATGTGTGTTCATTGAAACCGCTGGTTTTTGATAGTTTGGGCCCTATTGAATAATGAATGTTTTGAATTTTCTCCAAAAGTAAAGTAGTTGCAAACTCATCCTTTTAGAAACTTGTTTGGGCTGTTGAGAGGAGTAAAAAACCATTAAAAATTTCAATCCTGCATGATTTTACCAAGAAATGTGATTCTTCATTCAAAACCTGATTTTTGCTATTGGGCTCTATTGAATAGTGAATGTTTTGAATTTTCTCCAAAAGTAAAGTAGTTGCAAACTCATGCTTTTAGAGACTTGTTTGGGCTCATGAGAGGAGTAGAAAAACATCAAAAATTTCAGTCCTGCATGATTCTACCAAGAAATGTGTGTTCATTGAAACCACTGGTTTTTGATAGTTTGGGCCCTATTGAATAATGAATGTTTTGAATTTTCTAAAAAAGTAAAGTAGTTGCAAACTCATCCTTTTTAGAAACTTGTTTGGGCTGTTGAGAGGAGTAAAAAACCATCAAAAATTTCAATCCTGCATGATTTTACCAAGAAATGTGATTCTTCATTCAAAACCTGATTTTTGCTATTGGGCTCTATTGAATAGTGAATGTTTTGAATTTTCTCCAAAAGTAAAGTAGTTGCAAACTCATGATTTTAGAGACTTGTTTGGGCTCATGAGAGGAGTAGAAAAACATCAAAAATTTCAGTCCTGCATGATTCTACCAAGAAATGTGATTCTTCATTCAAAACCTGATTTTTGCTATTGGGCTCTATTGAATAATGAATGTTTTGAATTTTCTCCAAAAGTAAAGTAGTTGCAAACTCATGCTTTTAGAGACTTGTTTGGGCTCATGAGAGGAGTAGAAAAACATCAAAAATTTCAGTCCTGCATGATTCTACCAAGAAATGTGTGTTCATTGAAACCGCTGGTTTTTGATAGTTTGGGCCCTATTGAATAATGAATGTTTTGAATTTTCTCCAAAAGTAAAGTAGTTGCAAACTCATCCTTTTAGAAACTTGTTTGGGCTGTTGAGAGGAGTAAAAAACCATCAAAAATTTCAATCCTGCATGATTCTACCAAGAAATGTGATTCTTCATTCAAAACGCTGGTTTTTGCTATTGGGCTCTATTGAATAATGAATGTTTTGAATTTTCTCCAAAAGTAAAGTAGTTGCAAACTCATGCTTTTAGAGACTTGTTTGGGCTCATGAGAGGAGTAGAAAAACATCAAAAATTTCAGTCCTGCATGATTCTACCAAGAAATGTGTGTTCATTGAAACCGCTGGTGTTTGATAGTTTGGGCCCTATTGAATAATGAATGTTTTGAATTTTCTCCAAAAGTAAAGTAGTTGCAAACTCATCCTTTTAGAAACTTGTTTGGGCTGTTGAGAGGAGTAAAAAACCATCAAAAATTTCAATCCTGCATGATTTTACCAAGAAATGTGATTCTTCATTCAAAACCTGATTTTTGCTATTGGGCTCTATTGAATAGTGAATGTTTTGAATTTTCTCCAAAAGTAAAGTAGTTGCAAACTCATGCTTTTAGAGACTTGTTTGGGCTCATGAGAGGAGTAGAAAAACATCAAAAATTTCAGTCCTGCATGATTCTACCAAGAAATGTGTGTTCCTTGAAACCGCTGGTTTTTGATAGTTTGGGCCCTATTGAATAATGAATGTTTTGAATTTTCTCCAAAAGTAAAGTAGTTGCAAACTCATCCTTTTAGAAACTTGTTTGGGCTGTTGAGAGGAGTAAAAAACCATCAAAAATTTCAATCCTGCATGATTTTAGCAAGAAATGTGATTCTTCATTCAAAACCTGATTTTTGCTATTGGGCTCTATTGAATAGTGAATGTTTTGAATTTTCTCCAAAAGTAAAGTAGTTGCAAACTCATGCTTTTAGAGACTTGTTTGGGCTCATGAGAGGAGTAGAAAAACATCAAAAATTTCAGTCCTGCATGATTCTACCAAGAAATGTGTGTTCATTGAAACCGCTGGTTTTTGATAGTTTGGGCCCTATTGAATAATGAATGTTTTGAATTTTCTCCAAAAGTAAAGTAGTTGCAAACTCATCCTTTTAGAAACTTGTTTGGGCTGTTGAGAGGAGTAAAAAACCATCAAAAATTTCAATCCTGCATGATTTTACCAAGAAATGTGATTCTTCATTCAAAACCTGATTTTTGCTATTGGGCTCTATTGAATAGTGAATGTTTTGAATTTTCTCCAAAAGTAAAGTAGTTGCAAACTCATGCTTTTAGAGACTTGTTTGGGCTCATGAGAGGAGTAGAAAAACATCAACAATTTCAGTCCTGCATGATTCTACCAAGAAATGTGTGTTCATTGAAACCACTGGTTTTTGATAGTTTGGGCCCTATTGAATAATGAATGTTTTGAATTTTCTAAAAAAGTAAAGTAGTTGCAAACTCATCCTTTTTAGAAACTTGTTTGGGCTGTTGAGAGGAGTAAAAAACCATCAAAAATTTCAATCCTGCATGATTTTACCAAGAAATGTGATTCTTCATTCAAAACCTGATTTTTGCTATAGGGCTCTATTGAATAGTGAATGTTTTGAATTTTCTCCAAAAGTAAAGTAGTTGCAAACTCATGCTTTTAGAGATTTGTTTGGGCTCATGAGAGGAGTAGAAAAACATCAAAAATTTCAGTCCTGCATGATTCTACCAAGAAATGTGTGTTCATTCAAACCGCTGGTTTTTGATAGTTTGGGCCCTATTGAATAATGAATGTTTTGAATTTTCTCCAAAAGTAAAGTAGTTGCAAACTCATCCTTTTAGAAACTTGTTTGGGCTGTTGAGAGGAGTAAAAAACCATCAAAAATTTCAATCCTGCATGATTCTACCAAGAAATGTGATTCTTCATTCAAAACGCTGGCTTTTGCTATTGGGCTCTATTGAATAATGAATGTTTTGAATTTTCTCCAAAAGTAAAGTAGTTGCAAACTCATGCTTTTAGAGACTTGTTTGGGCTCATGAGAGGAGTAGAAAAACATCAAAAATTTCAGTCCTGCATGATTCTACCAAGAAATGTGTGTTCATTGAAACCGCTGGTTTTTGATAGTTTGGGCCCTATTGAATAATGAATGTTTTGAATTTTCTCCAAAAGTAAAGTAGTTGCAAACTCATCCTTTTAGAAACTTGTTTGGGCTGTTGAGAGGAGTAAAAAACCATCAAAAATTTCAATCCTGCATGATTTTACCAAGAAATGTGATTCTTCATTCAAAACCTGATTTTTGCTATTGGGCTCTATTGAATAGTGAATGTTTTGAATTTTCTCCAAAAGTAAAGTAGTTGCAAACTCATGCTGTTAGAGACTTGTTTGGGCTCATGAGAGGAGTAGAAAAACATCAAAAATTTCAGTCCTGCATGATTCTACCAAGAAATGTGTGTTCATTCAAACTGCTGGTTTTTGATAGTTTGGGCCCTATTGAATAATGAATGTTTTGAATTTTCTCCAAAAGTAAAGTAGTTGCAAACTCATCCTTTTAGAAACTTGTTTGGGCAGTTGAGAGGAGTAAAAAACCATCAAAAATTTCAATCCTGCATGATTTTACCAAGAAATGTGATTCTTCATTCAAAACCTGATTTTTGCTATTGGGCTCTATTGAATAGTGAATGTTTTGAATTTTCTCCAAAAGTAAAGTAGTTGCAAACTCATGCTTTTAGAGACTTGTTTGGGCTCATGAGAGGAGTAGAAAAACATCAAAAATTTCAGTCCTGCATGATTCTACCAAGAAATGTGATTCTTCATTCAAAACCTGATTTTTGCTATTGGGCTCTATTGAATAATGAATGTTTTGAATTTTCTCCAAAAGTAAAGTAGTTGCAAACTCATCCTTTTAGAAACTTTTTTGGGCTGTTGAGAGGAGTAAAAAACCATCAAAAATTTCAATCCTGCATGATTCTACCAAGAAATGTGATTCTTCTTTGAAAACGCTGGTTTTTGCTATTGGGCTCTATTGAATAATGAATGTTTTGAATTTTCTCCAAAAGTAAAGTAGTTGCAAACTCATGCTTTTTGAGACTTGTTTGGGCTCATGAGAGGAGTAGAAAAACATCAAAAATTTCAGTCCTGCATGATTCTACCAAGAAATGTGTGTTCATTGAAACCGCTGGTTTTTGATAGTTTGGGCCCTATTGAATAATGAATGTTTTGAATTTTCTCCAAAAGTAAAGTAGTTGCAAACTCATCCTTTTAGAAACTTGTTTGGGCTGTTGAGAGGAGTAAAAAACCATCAAAAATTTCAATCCTGCATGATTTTACCAAGAAATGTGATTCTTCATTCAAAACCTGATTTTTGCTATTGGGCTCTATTGAATAGTGAATGTTTTGAATTTTCTCCAAAAGTAAAGTAGTTGCAAACTCATGCTTTTAGAGACTTGTTTGGACTCATGAGAGGAGTAGAAAAACATCAAAAATTTCAGTCCTGCATGATTCTACCAAGAAATGTGTGTTCATTCAAACCGCTGGTTTTTGATAGTTTGGGCCCTATTGAATAATGAATGTTTTGAATTTTCTCCAAAAGTAAAGTAGTTGCAAACTCATCCTTTTAGAAACTTGTTTGGGCTGTTGAGAGGAGTAAAAAATCATCAAAAATTTCAATCCTGCATGATTCTACCAAGAAATGTGATTCTTCATTCAAAACGCTCTTTTTTGCTATTGGGCTCTATTGAATAATGAATGTTTTGAATTTTCTCCAAAAGTAAAGTAGTTGCAAACTCATCATTTTAGAAACTTTTCTTGGGCTGTTAAGAGGAGTAAAAAACCATCAAAAATTTCAATCCTGCATGATTCTACCAAGAAATGTGATTCTTCATTCAAAACGCTGGTTTTTGCTATTGGGCTCTATTGAATAATGAATGTTTTGAATTTTCTCCAAAAGTAAAGTAGTTGCAAACTCATGCTTTTAGAGACTTGTTTGGGCTCATGAGAGGAGTAGAAAAACATCAAAAATTTCAGTCCTGCATGATTCTACCAAGAAATGTGTGTTCATTGAAACCGCTGGTTTTTGATAGTTTGGGCCCTATTGAATAATGAATGTTTTGAATTTTCTCCAAAAATAAAGTAGTTGCAAACTCATCCTTTTAGAAACTTGTTTGGGCTGTTGAGAGGAGTAAAAAACCATCAAAAATTTCAATCCTGCATGATTTTACCAAGAAATGTGATTCTTCATTCAAAACCTGATTTTTGCTATTGGTCTCTATTGAATAGGATATTGAATGGGAAGGGATATTGAATGGGAAGGGAAGCAAAAGACCAGAAAAAGCCATACACCTGACAAATGCTATTGAGAACTCTGCTATTAGAAGTGGAAAGGAAGAACAAAGACGAAAGAATCTAATTAATAAAAATATTGGAGAAAGAGAAACCAATCACAAACTAAAATGTTTCTATACTAATGCACAAAGCATGGGCAACAAACAAGGAGAATTGGAACTACTAACACAGGAAAAGAAATATGATGTAATTGGAATCGCTGAAACTTGGTGGGACAATACACATGATTGGAATACAAGACTAGAAGGATACAACTTATTTGCAAGAAATAGACTTGATAAACGAGGAGGGGGTGTCGCATTGTATGTTCGAAACGCGTATATCTGCACAGAGATTGAAGCTTCAGAGACTGGGAGTTCTGTGGAAACTGTTTGGGTAAGAATACAAGGACAGAACAATGGAAAGGACACCATTGTAGGCATTTACTACAGGCCGCCTGTGCAAGCCGAAGATATAGATGAACTCTTTATGCATCAGATGGCCAAGTTCTCCAAAAAATATGACATAGTTGTCATGGGAGATTTCAACTATCCAGACATTTGTTGGGAATCTCTCTCAGGCAAAACTAACAGGTCAAGGAAATTCTTATCCTCTCTTGCTGACAACTTTATCTTCCAAAAGGTAGGGGAGAAAACAAGGGGAACTGCTACCTTGGATCTAATCCTTATAAACAGGGAGGAAATGGTTGAGGAGGTAAAAGTGGCTGGGACCCTAGGAGGTAGCGACCATGCTATTTTAGAATTTTGGATAACTAGAGGTGGAAGACCTGTGAAGACTCAGACGTCAAGGTTAGATTTCAGAAAGGCAGATTTTAAGGGATTCAGAAAGAGAATTGGAGGGATCCAATGGCTGGATATCCTTAAAGACAAAAATGTCCAGGAAGGATGGGAAATCTTGAAAAATGAAATTCTCAAAGCACAGTTGTTAACAATTCCGAAAAGAGGGAAGAATAGGAAGCATTTAAGGAAACCAGGATGGATGAACACAGAACTTAAGCACATGCTAAAAAGGAAGAAAAAAATGTTTATAAAATGGAAAGAGGGAGGCATATCTAAAGAAGAATATAATGCTGTCTGCAGAACCTGCAGGGCACAACTCAGATTAGCTAAAGCTGAAAATGAACTGAGGCTTGCAAGAGATGTCAAAAGCAATAATAAAGGATTTTGGGGATATGTCAAAAGTAAAAGAAAAGTCAAAGATGCTATAGGATTTTTACAGGATGAAAATGATGAAATGGTAAGACAGGATGTTGAGAAGGCTGAACTTTTAAATTCCTATTTTGCATCTGTTTTCTCTCAGAAAGGAAATGCAACATCAACTGTTATTCACTGTCCTATTAAGGGAATAGAAGAATCCAGGATATCTATAAACAGAAAGATAGTGAGGAAACACTTAGCTAACCTAAATGAATTCAAGTCTCCAGGTCCAGATGAATTACACCCCAGAGTACTGAAGGAGATAGCAGAAGAAATTTTTGAACCCCTCTCCATAATCTTTGAAAATTCTTGGAGAACAGGAGAAGTGCCAGAAGACTGGAGAAGAGCAAATGTTGTTCCTATCTTCAAAAAGGGGAAGAAGGTGGACCCAGGCAACTATAGGCCGGTGAGTCTGACTTCTATACCAGGAAAGATCTTTGAACAAATTATTAAACAACATGTATGTCAATACCTGGATAAGAATGAAGTGATTAAACAGAGTCAGCATGGGTTTCTAACTAATAAGTCATGTCAGACTAACTTAATTTCCTTCTATGACGGTATCACTGATTGGGTGGATCAAGGAAATGCTGTAGATATAGTATATCTTGACTTCAGCAAAGCATTTGACAAAGTCTCTCATACAATCCTTATTGAAAAAATGACTAAGTATGGAATGGACAAGGCAACTGTTAGGTGGATTCATAACTGGCTTAGTGATCGGACCCAAAGAGTGGTCGTAAATGGCTGCACATCCAGTTGGAAGAATGTCTCAAGTGGGGTACCACAGGGCTCTGTCCTGGGCCCTGTATTGTTCAACATCTTTATCAACGATTTAGATGAAGGAATTGAGGGTAAACTGATTAAATTTGCTGATGACACAAAGCTAGGAGGGATAGCTAATACTAGAGAAGAGAGAGAGAGGATTCAAAAAGATTTAAATAAACTGGAGAAGTGGGCAGCAACTAACAGAATGGTTTTTAACAGGGAGAAATGCAAAGTACTACATCTGGGCAATAAAAATGAAAAAAGCATATATAGAATGGGAGGAATAGGGCTAAGTGACAGCACATGTGAAAAAGACTTGGGTATACTAATAGATCACAGACTGAATATGAGTCAACAGTGTGATGCAGCAGCAAAAAAGGCAAATGCAATTCTAGGATGTATTAACAGAAGCATACAGTCTAGATCACGTGAAGTCATTATTTCCCTCTACTCCTCTTTGGTCAGACCTCATCTGGAATATTGTGTCCAGTTTTGGGCACCACATTTTAAAAAAGACATCAACAAACTGGAGCAAGTTCAGAAAAGAGCGACCAGAATGGTGACCGGTCTGCAAACCCTGTCTTATGAGGAAAGGTTGCAGGATTTGGGAATGTTTAGTTTGCAAAAGAGAAGACTGAGAGGAGACTTAATAGCTGTCTACAAATATCTAAAGGGCTGTCACATTGTAGAAGGATCAACTTTATTCTCATTTGCACAAGGAAAGACTAGAAGCAATGGGATGAAACTGAATGGGAAGAGACACAGATTAGATATTAGAAAAAACTTTTTGACAGTTAGAGTGATCAATGAGTGGAACAGGCTGCCACGAGAAGTGGTGAGTTCTCCTTCAATGGAAGTCTTCAAACAGAGGCTGGACAGACATCTGACTGGGATGATTTAGCGAATCCTGCTTTGAGCAGGGGGTTGGACCAGATGGCCCAGGAGGTCCCTTCCAACTCTACGATTCTATGAATAGTGAATGTTTTGAATTTTCTCCAAAAGTAAAGTAGTTGCAAACTCATGCTTTTAGAGACTTGTTTGGGCTCATGAGAGGAGTAGAAAAACATCAAAAATTTCAGTCCTGCATGATTCTACCAAGAAATGTGTGTTCATTGAAACCACTGGTTTTTGATAGTTTGGGCCCTATTGAATAATGAATGTTTTGAATTTTCTAAAAAAGTAAAGTAGTTGCAAACTCATCCTTTTTAGAAACTTGTTTGGGCTGTTGAGAGGAGTAAAAAACCATCAAAAATTTCAATCCTGCATGATTTTACCAAGAAATGTGATTCTTCATTCAAAACCTGATTTTTGCTATTGGGCTCTATTGAATAGTGAATGTTTTGAATTTTCTCCAAAAGTAAAGTAGTTGCAAACTCATGATTTTAGAGACTTGTTTGGGCTCATGAGAGGAGTAGAAAAACATCAAAAATTTCAGTCCTGCATGATTCTACCAAGAAATGTGATTCTTCATTCAAAACCTGATTTTTGCTATTGGGCTCTATTGAATAATGAATGTTTTGAATTTTCTCCAAAAGTAAAGTAGTTGCAAACTCATGCTTTTAGAGACTTGTTTGGGCTCATGAGAGGAGTAGAAAAACATCAAAAATTTCAGTCCTGCATGATTCTACCAAGAAATGTGTGTTCATTGAAACCGCTGGTTTTTGATAGTTTGGGCCCTATTGAATAATGAATGTTTTGAATTTTCTCCAAAAGTAAAGTAGTTGCAAACTCATCCTTTTAGAAACTTGTTTGGGCTGTTGAGAGGAGTAAAAAACCATCAAAAATTTCAATCCTGCATGATTCTACCAAGAAATGTGATTCTTCATTCAAAACGCTGGTTTTTGCTATTGGGCTCTATTGAATAATGAATGTTTTGAATTTTCTCCAAAAGTAAAGTAGTTGCAAACTCATGCTTTTAGAGACTTGTTTGGGCTCATGAGAGGAGTAGAAAAACATCAAAAATTTCAGTCCTGCATGATTCTACCAAGAAATGTGTGTTCATTGAAACCGCTGGTGTTTGATAGTTTGGGCCCTATTGAATAATGAATGTTTTGAATTTTCTCCAAAAGTAAAGTAGTTGCAAACTCATCCTTTTAGAAACTTGTTTGGGCTGTTGAGAGGAGTAAAAAACCATCAAAAATTTCAATCCTGCATGATTTTACCAAGAAATGTGATTCTTCATTCAAAACCTGATTTTTGCTATTGGGCTCTATTGAATAGTGAATGTTTTGAATTTTCTCCAAAAGTAAAGTAGTTGCAAACTCATGCTTTTAGAGACTTGTTTGGGCTCATGAGAGGAGTAGAAAAACATCAAAAATTTCAGTCCTGCATGATTCTACCAAGAAATGTGTGTTCATTCAAACTGCTGGTTTTTGATAGTTTGGGCCCTATTGAATAATGAATGTTTTGAATTTTCTCCAAAAGTAAAGTAGTTGCAAACTCATCCTTTTAGAAACTTGTTTGGGCAGTTGAGAGGAGTAAAAAACCATCAAAAATTTCAATCCTGCATGATTTTACCAAGAAATGTGATTCTTCATTCAAAACCTGATTTTTGCTATTGGGCTCTATTGAATAGTGAATGTTTTGAATTTTCTCCAAAAGTAAAGTAGTTGCAAACTCATGCTTTTAGAGACTTGTTTGGGCTCATGAGAGGAGTAGAAAAACATCAAAAATTTCAGTCCTGCATGATTCTACCAAGAAATGTGATTCTTCATTCAAAACCTGATTTTTGCTATTGGGCTCTATTGAATAATGAATGTTTTGAATTTTCTCCAAAAGTAAAGTAGTTGCAAACTCATCCTTTTAGAAACTTTTTTGGGCTGTTGAGAGGAGTAAAAAACCATCAAAAATTTCAATCCTGCATGATTCTACCAAGAAATGTGATTCTTCTTTCAAAACGCTGGTTTTTGCTATTGGGCTCTATTGAATAATGAATGTTTTGAATTTTCTCCAAAAGTAAAGTAGTTGCAAACTCATGCTTTTAGAGACTTGTTTGGGCTCATGAGAGGAGTAGAAAAACATCAAAAATTTCAGTCCTGCATGATTCTACCAAGAAATGTGTGTTCATTGAAACCGCTGGTTTTTGATAGTTTGGGCCCTATTGAATAATGAATGTTTTGAATTTTCTCCAAAAGTAAAGTAGTTGCAAACTCATCCTTTTAGAAACTTGTTTGGGCTGTTGAGAGGAGTAAAAAACCATTAAAAATTTCAATCCTGCATGATTTTACCAAGAAATGTGATTCTTCATTCAAAACCTGATTTTTGCTATTGGGCTCTATTGAATAGTGAATGTTTTGAATTTTCTCCAAAAGTAAAGTAGTTGCAAACTCATGCTTTTAGAGACTTGTTTGGGCTCATGAGAGGAGTAGAAAAACATCAAAAATTTCAGTCCTGCATGATTCTACCAAGAAATGTGTGTTCATTGAAACCACTGGTTTTTGATAGTTTGGGCCCTATTGAATAATGAATGTTTTGAATTTTCTAAAAAAGTAAAGTAGTTGCAAACTCATCCTTTTTAGAAACTTGTTTGGGCTGTTGAGAGGAGTAAAAAACCATCAAAAATTTCAATCCTGCATGATTTTACCAAGAAATGTGATTCTTCATTCAAAACCTGATTTTTGCTATTGGGCTCTATTGAATAGTGAATGTTTTGAATTTTCTCCAAAAGTAAAGTAGTTGCAAACTCATGATTTTAGAGACTTGTTTGGGCTCATGAGAGGAGTAGAAAAACATCAAAAATTTCAGTCCTGCATGATTCTACCAAGAAATGTGATTCTTCATTCAAAACCTGATTTTTGCTATTGGGCTCTATTGAATAATGAATGTTTTGAATTTTCTCCAAAAGTAAAGTAGTTGCAAACTCATGCTTTTAGAGACTTGTTTGGGCTCATGAGAGGAGTAGAAAAACATCAAAAATTTCAGTCCTGCATGATTCTACCAAGAAATGTGTGTTCATTGAAACCGCTGGTTTTTGATAGTTTGGGCCCTATTGAATAATGAATGTTTTGAATTTTCTCCAAAAGTAAAGTAGTTGCAAACTCATCCTTTTAGAAACTTGTTTGGGCTGTTGAGAGGAGTAAAAAACCATCAAAAATTTCAATCCTGCATGATTCTACCAAGAAATGTGATTCTTCATTCAAAACGCTGGTTTTTGCTATTGGGCTCTATTGAATAATGAATGTTTTGAATTTTCTCCAAAAGTAAAGTAGTTGCAAACTCATGCTTTTAGAGACTTGTTTGGGCTCATGAGAGGAGTAGAAAAACATCAAAAATTTCAGTCCTGCATGATTCTACCAAGAAATGTGTGTTCATTGAAACCGCTGGTGTTTGATAGTTTGGGCCCTATTGAATAATGAATGTTTTGAATTTTCTCCAAAAGTAAAGTAGTTGCAAACTCATCCTTTTAGAAACTTGTTTGGGCTGTTGAGAGGAGTAAAAAACCATCAAAAATTTCAATCCTGCATGATTTTACCAAGAAATGTGATTCTTCATTCAAAACCTGATTTTTGCTATTGGGCTCTATTGAATAGTGAATGTTTTGAATTTTCTCCAAAAGTAAAGTAGTTGCAAACTCATGCTTTTAGAGACTTGTTTGGGCTCATGAGAGGAGTAGAAAAACATCAAAAATTTCAGTCCTGCATGATTCTACCAAGAAATGTGTGTTCCTTGAAACCGCTGGTTTTTGATAGTTTGGGCCCTATTGAATAATGAATGTTTTGAATTTTCTCCAAAAGTAAAGTAGTTGCAAACTCATCCTTTTAGAAACTTGTTTGGGCTGTTGAGAGGAGTAAAAAACCATCAAAAATTTCAATCCTGCATGATTTTAGCAAGAAATGTGATTCTTCATTCAAAACCTGATTTTTGCTATTGGGCTCTATTGAATAGTGAATGTTTTGAATTTTCTCCAAAAGTAAAGTAGTTGCAAACTCATGCTTTTAGAGACTTGTTTGGGCTCATGAGAGGAGTAGAAAAACATCAAAAATTTCAGTCCTGCATGATTCTACCAAGAAATGTGTGTTCATTGAAACCGCTGGTTTTTGATAGTTTGGGCCCTATTGAATAATGAATGTTTTGAATTTTCTCCAAAAGTAAAGTAGTTGCAAACTCATCCTTTTAGAAACTTGTTTGGGCTGTTGAGAGGAGTAAAAAACCATCAAAAATTTCAATCCTGCATGATTTTACCAAGAAATGTGATTCTTCATTCAAAACCTGATTTTTGCTATTGGGCTCTATTGAATAGTGAATGTTTTGAATTTTCTCCAAAAGTAAAGTAGTTGCAAACTCATGCTTTTAGAGACTTGTTTGGGCTCATGAGAGGAGTAGAAAAACATCAACAATTTCAGTCCTGCATGATTCTACCAAGAAATGTGTGTTCATTGAAACCACTGGTTTTTGATAGTTTGGGCCCTATTGAATAATGAATGTTTTGAATTTTCTAAAAAAGTAAAGTAGTTGCAAACTCATCCTTTTTAGAAACTTGTTTGGGCTGTTGAGAGGAGTAAAAAACCATCAAAAATTTCAATCCTGCATGATTTTACCAAGAAATGTGATTCTTCATTCAAAACCTGATTTTTGCTATAGGGCTCTATTGAATAGTGAATGTTTTGAATTTTCTCCAAAAGTAAAGTAGTTGCAAACTCATGCTTTTAGAGATTTGTTTGGGCTCATGAGAGGAGTAGAAAAACATCAAAAATTTCAGTCCTGCATGATTCTACCAAGAAATGTGTGTTCATTCAAACCGCTGGTTTTTGATAGTTTGGGCCCTATTGAATAATGAATGTTTTGAATTTTCTCCAAAAGTAAAGTAGTTGCAAACTCATCCTTTTAGAAACTTGTTTGGGCTGTTGAGAGGAGTAAAAAACCATCAAAAATTTCAATCCTGCATGATTCTACCAAGAAATGTGATTCTTCATTCAAAACGCTGGTTTTTGCTATTGGGCTCTATTGAATAATGAATGTTTTGAATTTTCTCCAAAAGTAAAGTAGTTGCAAACTCATGCTTTTAGAGACTTGTTTGGGCTCATGAGAGGAGTAGAAAAACATCAAAAATTTCAGTCCTGCATGATTCTACCAAGAAATGTGTGTTCATTGAAACCGCTGGTTTTTGATAGTTTGGGCCCTATTGAATAATGAATGTTTTGAATTTTCTCCAAAAGTAAAGTAGTTGCAAACTCATCCTTTTAGAAACTTGTTTGGGCTGTTGAGAGGAGTAAAAAACCATCAAAAATTTCAATCCTGCATGATTTTACCAAGAAATGTGATTCTTCATTCAAAACCTGATTTTTGCTATTGGGCTCTATTGAATAGTGAATGTTTTGAATTTTCTCCAAAAGTAAAGTAGTTGCAAACTCATGCTGTTAGAGACTTGTTTGGGCTCATGAGAGGAGTAGAAAAACATCAAAAATTTCAGTCCTGCATGATTCTACCAAGAAATGTGTGTTCATTCAAACTGCTGGTTTTTGATAGTTTGGGCCCTATTGAATAATGAATGTTTTGAATTTTCTCCAAAAGTAAAGTAGTTGCAAACTCATCCTTTTAGAAACTTGTTTGGGCAGTTGAGAGGAGTAAAAAACCATCAAAAATTTCAATCCTGCATGATTTTACCAAGAAATGTGATTCTTCATTCAAAACCTGATTTTTGCTATTGGGCTCTATTGAATAGTGAATGTTTTGAATTTTCTCCAAAAGTAAAGTAGTTGCAAACTCATGCTTTTAGAGACTTGTTTGGGCTCATGAGAGGAGTAGAAAAACATCAAAAATTTCAGTCCTGCATGATTCTACCAAGAAATGTGATTCTTCATTCAAAACCTGATTTTTGCTATTGGGCTCTATTGAATAATGAATGTTTTGAATTTTCTCCAAAAGTAAAGTAGTTGCAAACTCATCCTTTTAGAAACTTTTTTGGGCTGTTGAGAGGAGTAAAAAACCATCAAAAATTTCAATCCTGCATGATTCTACCAAGAAATGTGATTCTTCTTTCAAAACGCTGGTTTTTGCTATTGGGCTCTATTGAATAATGAATGTTTTGAATTTTCTCCAAAAGTAAAGTAGTTGCAAACTCATGCTTTTTGAGACTTGTTTGGGCTCATGAGAGGAGTAGAAAAACATCAAAAATTTCAGTCCTGCATGATTCTACCAAGAAATGTGTGTTCATTGAAACCGCTGGTTTTTGATAGTTTGGGCCCTATTGAATAATGAATGTTTTGAATTTTCTCCAAAAGTAAAGTAGTTGCAAACTCATCCTTTTAGAAACTTGTTTGGGCTGTTGAGAGGAGTAAAAAATCATCAAAAATTTCAATCCTGCATGATTCTACGAAGAAATGTGATTCTTCATTCAAAACGCTCTTTTTTGCTATTGGGCTCTATTGAATAATGAATGTTTTGAATTTTCTCCAAAAATAAAGTAGTTGCAAACTCATCCTTTTAGAAACTTGTTTGGGCTGTTGAGAGGAGTAAAAAACCATCAAAAATTTCAATCCTGCATGATTTTACCAAGAAATGTGATTCTTCATTCAAAACCTGATTTTTGCTATTGGGCTCTATTGAATAGTGAATGTTTTGAATTTTCTCCAAAAGTAAAGTAGTTGCAAACTCATGCTTTTAGAGACTTGTTTGGGCTCATGAGAGGAGTAGAAAAACATCAAAAATTTCAGTCCTGCATGATTCTACCAAGAAATGTGTGTTCATTCAAACCGCTGGTTTTTGATAGTTTGGGCCCTATTGAACAATGAATGTTTTGAATTTTCTCCAAAAGTAAAGTAGTTGCAAACTCATCCTTTTAGAAACTTGTTTGGGCTGTTGAGAGGATTAAAAAATCATCAAAAATTTCAATCCTGCATGATTCTACCAAGAAATGTGATTCTTCATTCAAAACGCTCTTTTTTGCTATTGGGCTCTATTGAATAATGAATGTTTTGAATTTTCTCCAAAAGTAAAGTAGTTGCAAACTCATCCTTTTAGAAACTTGTTTGGGCTGTTGAGAGGAGTAAAAAACCATCAAAAATTTCAATCCTGCATGATTTTACCAAGAAATGTGATTCTTCATTCAAAACCTGATTTTTGCTATTGGGCTCTATTGAATAGTGAATGTTTTGAATTTTCTCCAAAAGTAAAGTAGTTGCAAACTCATGCTTTTAGAGACTTGTTTGGGCTCATGAGAGGAGTAGAAAAACATCAAAAATTTCAGTCCTGCATGATTCTACCAAGAAATGTGTGTTCATTCAAACCGCTGGTTTTTGATAGTTTGGGCCCTATTGAATAATGAATGTTTTGAATTTTCTCCAAAAGTAAAGTAGTTGCAAACTCATCCTTTTAGAAACTTGTTTGGGCTGTTGAGAGGAGTAAAAAACCATCAAAAATTTCAATCCTGCATGATTCTACCAAGAAATGTGATTCTTCATTCAAAACGCTGGTTTTTGCTATTGGGCTCTATTGAATAATGAATGTTTTGAATTTTCTCCAAAAGTAAAGTAGTTGCAAACTCATGCTTTTAGAGACTTGTTTGGGCTCATGAGAGGAGTAGAAAAACATCAAAAATTTCAGTCCTGCATGATTCTACCAAGAAATGTGTGTTCATTGAAACCGCTGGTGTTTGATAGTTTGGGCCCTATTGAATAATGAATGTTTTGAATTTTCTCCAAAAGTAAAGTAGTTGCAAACTCATCCTTTTAGAAACTTGTTTGGGCTGTTGAGAGGAGTAAAAAACCATCAAAAATTTCAATCCTGCATGATTTTACCAAGAAATGTGATTCTTCATTCAAAACCTGATTTTTGCTATTGGGCTCTATTGAATAGTGAATGTTTTGAATTTTCTCCAAAAGTAAAGTAGTTGCAAACTCATGCTTTTAGAGACTTGTTTGGGCTCATGAGAGGAGTAGAAAAACATCAAAAATTTCAGTCCTGCATGATTCTACCAAGAAATGTGTGTTCATTCAAACTGCTGGTTTTTGATAGTTTGGGCCCTATTGAATAATGAATGTTTTGAATTTTCTCCAAAAGTAAAGTAGTTGCAAACTCATCCTTTTAGAAACTTGTTTGGGCAGTTGAGAGGAGTAAAAAACCATCAAAAATTTCAATCCTGCATGATTTTACCAAGAAATGTGATTCTTCATTCAAAACCTGATTTTTGCTATTGGGCTCTATTGAATAGTGAATGTTTTGAATTTTCTCCAAAAGTAAAGTAGTTGCAAACTCATGCTTTTAGAGACTTGTTTGGGCTCATGAGAGGAGTAGAAAAACATCAAAAATTTCAGTCCTGCATGATTCTACCAAGAAATGTGATTCTTCATTCAAAACCTGATTTTTGCTATTGGGCTCTATTGAATAATGAATGTTTTGAATTTTCTCCAAAAGTAAAGTAGTTGCAAACTCATCCTTTTAGAAACTTTTTTGGGCTGTTGAGAGGAGTAAAAAACCATCAAAAATTTCAATCCTGCATGATTCTACCAAGAAATGTGATTCTTCTTTCAAAACGCTGGTTTTTGCTATTGGGCTCTATTGAATAATGAATGTTTTGAATTTTCTCCAAAAGTAAAGTAGTTGCAAACTCATGCTTTTTCGAGACTTGTTTGGGCTCATGAGAGGAGTAGAAAAACATCAAAAATTTCAGTCCTGCATGATTCTACCAAGAAATGTGTGTTCATTGAAACCGCTGGTTTTTGATAGTTTGGGCCCTATTGAATAATGAATGTTTTGAATTTTCTCCAAAAGTAAAGTAGTTGCAAACTCATCCTTTTAGAAACTTGTTTGGGCTGTTGAGAGGAGTAAAAAACCATTAAAAATTTCAATCCTGCATGATTTTACCAAGAAATGTGATTCTTCATTCAAAACCTGATTTTTGCTATTGGGCTCTATTGAATAGTGAATGTTTTGAATTTTCTCCAAAAGTAAAGTAGTTGCAAACTCATGCTTTTAGAGACTTGTTTGGGCTCATGAGAGGAGTAGAAAAACATCAAAAATTTCAGTCCTGCATGATTCTACCAAGAAATGTGTGTTCATTGAAACCACTGGTTTTTGATAGTTTGGGCCCTATTGAATAATGAATGTTTTGAATTTTCTAAAAAAGTAAAGTAGTTGCAAACTCATCCTTTTTAGAAACTTGTTTGGGCTGTTGAGAGGAGTAAAAAACCATCAAAAATTTCAATCCTGCATGATTTTACCAAGAAATGTGATTCTTCATTCAAAACCTGATTTTTGCTATTGGGCTCTATTGAATAGTGAATGTTTTGAATTTTCTCCAAAAGTAAAGTAGTTGCAAACTCATGATTTTAGAGACTTGTTTGGGCTCATGAGAGGAGTAGAAAAACATCAAAAATTTCAGTCCTGCATGATTCTACCAAGAAATGTGATTCTTCATTCAAAACCTGATTTTTGCTATTGGGCTCTATTGAATAATGAATGTTTTGAATTTTCTCCAAAAGTAAAGTAGTTGCAAACTCATGCTTTTAGAGACTTGTTTGGGCTCATGAGAGGAGTAGAAAAACATCAAAAATTTCAGTCCTGCATGATTCTACCAAGAAATGTGTGTTCATTGAAACCGCTGGTTTTTGATAGTTTGGGCCCTATTGAATAATGAATGTTTTGAATTTTCTCCAAAAGTAAAGTAGTTGCAAACTCATCCTTTTAGAAACTTGTTTGGGCTGTTGAGAGGAGTAAAAAACCATCAAAAATTTCAATCCTGCATGATTCTACCAAGAAATGTGATTCTTCATTCAAAACGCTGGTTTTTGCTATTGGGCTCTATTGAATAATGAATGTTTTGAATTTTCTCCAAAAGTAAAGTAGTTGCAAACTCATGCTTTTAGAGACTTGTTTGGGCTCATGAGAGGAGTAGAAAAACATCAAAAATTTCAGTCCTGCATGATTCTACCAAGAAATGTGTGTTCATTGAAACCGCTGGTGTTTGATAGTTTGGGCCCTATTGAATAATGAATGTTTTGAATTTTCTCCAAAAGTAAAGTAGTTGCAAACTCATCCTTTTAGAAACTTGTTTGGGCTGTTGAGAGGAGTAAAAAACCATCAAAAATTTCAATCCTGCATGATTTTACCAAGAAATGTGATTCTTCATTCAAAACCTGATTTTTGCTATTGGGCTCTATTGAATAGTGAATGTTTTGAATTTTCTCCAAAAGTAAAGTAGTTGCAAACTCATGCTTTTAGAGACTTGTTTGGGCTCATGAGAGGAGTAGAAAAACATCAAAAATTTCAGTCCTGCATGATTCTACCAAGAAATGTGTGTTCCTTGAAACCGCTGGTTTTTGATAGTTTGGGCCCTATTGAATAATGAATGTTTTGAATTTTCTCCAAAAGTAAAGTAGTTGCAAACTCATCCTTTTAGAAACTTGTTTGGGCTGTTGAGAGGAGTAAAAAACCATCAAAAATTTCAATCCTGCATGATTTTAGCAAGAAATGTGATTCTTCATTCAAAACCTGATTTTTGCTATTGGGCTCTATTGAATAGTGAATGTTTTGAATTTTCTCCAAAAGTAAAGTAGTTGCAAACTCATGCTTTTAGAGACTTGTTTGGGCTCATGAGAGGAGTAGAAAAACATCAAAAATTTCAGTCCTGCATGATTCTACCAAGAAATGTGTGTTCATTGAAACCGCTGGTTTTTGATAGTTTGGGCCCTATTGAATAATGAATGTTTTGAATTTTCTCCAAAAGTAAAGTAGTTGCAAACTCATCCTTTTAGAAACTTGTTTGGGCTGTTGAGAGGAGTAAAAAACCATCAAAAATTTCAATCCTGCATGATTTTACCAAGAAATGTGATTCTTCATTCAAAACCTGATTTTTGCTATTGGGCTCTATTGAATAGTGAATGTTTTGAATTTTCTCCAAAAGTAAAGTAGTTGCAAACTCATGCTTTTAGAGACTTGTTTGGGCTCATGAGAGGAGTAGAAAAACATCAACAATTTCAGTCCTGCATGATTCTACCAAGAAATGTGTGTTCATTGAAACCACTGGTTTTTGATAGTTTGGGCCCTATTGAATAATGAATGTTTTGAATTTTCTAAAAAAGTAAAGTAGTTGCAAACTCATCCTTTTTAGAAACTTGTTTGGGCTGTTGAGAGGAGTAAAAAACCATCAAAAATTTCAATCCTGCATGATTTTACCAAGAAATGTGATTCTTCATTCAAAACCTGATTTTTGCTATAGGGCTCTATTGAATAGTGAATGTTTTGAATTTTCTCCAAAAGTAAAGTAGTTGCAAACTCATGCTTTTAGAGATTTGTTTGGGCTCATGAGAGGAGTAGAAAAACATCAAAAATTTCAGTCCTGCATGATTCTACCAAGAAATGTGTGTTCATTCAAACCGCTGGTTTTTGATAGTTTGGGCCCTATTGAATAATGAATGTTTTGAATTTTCTCCAAAAGTAAAGTAGTTGCAAACTCATCCTTTTAGAAACTTGTTTGGGCTGTTGAGAGGAGTAAAAAACCATCAAAAATTTCAATCCTGCATGATTCTACCAAGAAATGTGATTCTTCATTCAAAACGCTGGTTTTTGCTATTGGGCTCTATTGAATAATGAATGTTTTGAATTTTCTCCAAAAGTAAAGTAGTTGCAAACTCATGCTTTTAGAGACTTGTTTGGGCTCATGAGAGGAGTAGAAAAACATCAAAAATTTCAGTCCTGCATGATTCTACCAAGAAATGTGTGTTCATTGAAACCGCTGGTTTTTGATAGTTTGGGCCCTATTGAATAATGAATGTTTTGAATTTTCTCCAAAAGTAAAGTAGTTGCAAACTCATCCTTTTAGAAACTTGTTTGGGCTGTTGAGAGGAGTAAAAAACCATCAAAAATTTCAATCCTGCATGATTTTACCAAGAAATGTGATTCTTCATTCAAAACCTGATTTTTGCTATTGGGCTCTATTGAATAGTGAATGTTTTGAATTTTCTCCAAAAGTAAAGTAGTTGCAAACTCATGCTGTTAGAGACTTGTTTGGGCTCATGAGAGGAGTAGAAAAACATCAAAAATTTCAGTCCTGCATGATTCTACCAAGAAATGTGTGTTCATTCAAACTGCTGGTTTTTGATAGTTTGGGCCCTATTGAATAATGAATGTTTTGAATTTTCTCCAAAAGTAAAGTAGTTGCAAACTCATGCTTTTAGAAACTTGTTTGGGCAGTTGAGAGGAGTAAAAAACCATCAAAAATTTCAATCCTGCATGATTTTACCAAGAAATGTGATTCTTCATTCAAAACCTGATTTTTGCTATTGGGCTCTATTGAATAGTGAATGTTTTGAATTTTCTCCAAAAGTAAAGTAGTTGCAAACTCATGCTTTTAGAGACTTGTTTGGGCTCATGAGAGGAGTAGAAAAACATCAAAAATTTCAGTCCTGCATGATTCTACCAAGAAATGTGATTCTTCATTCAAAACCTGATTTTTGCTATTGGGCTCTATTGAATAATGAATGTTTTGAATTTTCTCCAAAAGTAAAGTAGTTGCAAACTCATCCTTTTAGAAACTTTTTTGGGCTGTTGAGAGGAGTAAAAAACCATCAAAAATTTCAATCCTGCATGATTCTACCAAGAAATGTGATTCTTCTTTCAAAACGCTGGTTTTTGCTATTGGGCTCTATTGAATAATGAATGTTTTGAATTTTCTCCAAAAGTAAAGTAGTTGCAAACTCATGCTTTTTGAGACTTGTTTGGGCTCATGAGAGGAGTAGAAAAACATCAAAAATTTCAGTCCTGCATGATTCTACCAAGAAATGTGTGTTCATTGAAACCGCTGGTTTTTGATAGTTTGGGCCCTATTGAATAATGAATGTTTTGAATTTTCTCCAAAAGTAAAGTAGTTGCAAACTCATCCTTTTAGAAACTTGTTTGGGCTGTTGAGAGGAGTAAAAAATCATCAAAAATTTCAATCCTGCATGATTCTACGAAGAAATGTGATTCTTCATTCAAAACGCTCTTTTTTGCTATTGGGCTCTATTGAATAATGAATGTTTTGAATTTTCTCCAAAAATAAAGTAGTTGCAAACTCATCCTTTTAGAAACTTGTTTGGGCTGTTGAGAGGAGTAAAAAACCATCAAAAATTTCAATCCTGCATGATTTTACCAAGAAATGTGATTCTTCATTCAAAACCTGATTTTTGCTATTGGGCTCTATTGAATAGTGAATGTTTTGAATTTTCTCCAAAAGTAAAGTAGTTGCAAACTCATGCTTTTAGAGACTTGTTTGGGCTCATGAGAGGAGTAGAAAAACATCAAAAATTTCAGTCCTGCATGATTCTACCAAGAAATGTGTGTTCATTCAAACCGCTGGTTTTTGATAGTTTGGGCCCTATTGAACAATGAATGTTTTGAATTTTCTCCAAAAGTAAAGTAGTTGCAAACTCATCCTTTTAGAAACTTGTTTGGGCTGTTGAGAGGATTAAAAAATCATCAAAAATTTCAATCCTGCATGATTCTACCAAGAAATGTGATTCTTCATTCAAAACGCTCTTTTTTGCTATTGGGCTCTATTGAATAATGAATGTTTTGAATTTTCTCCAAAAGTAAAGTAGTTGCAAACTCATCCTTTTAGAAACTTGTTTGGGCTGTTGAGAGGAGTAAAAAACCATCAAAAATTTCAATCCTGCATGATTTTACCAAGAAATGTGATTCTTCATTCAAAACCTGATTTTTGCTATTGGGCTCTATTGAATAGTGAATGTTTTGAATTTTCTCCAAAAGTAAAGTAGTTGCAAACTCATGCTTTTAGAGACTTGTTTGGGCTCATGAGAGGAGTAGAAAAACATCAAAAATTTCAGTCCTGCATGATTCTACCAAGAAATGTGTGTTCATTCAAACCGCTGGTTTTTGATAGTTTGGGCCCTATTGAATAATGAATGTTTTGAATTTTCTCCAAAAGTAAAGTAGTTGCAAACTCATCCTTTTAGAAACTTGTTTGGGCTGTTGAGAGGAGTAAAAAACCATCAAAAATTTCAATCCTGCATGATTCTACCAAGAAATGTGATTCTTCATTCAAAACGCTGGTTTTTGCTATTGGGCTCTATTGAATAATGAATGTTTTGAATTTTCTCCAAAAGTAAAGTAGTTGCAAACTCATGCTTTTAGAGACTTGTTTGGGCTCATGAGAGGAGTAGAAAAACATCAAAAATTTCAGTCCTGCATGATTCTACCAAGAAATGTGTGTTCATTGAAACCGCTGGTTTTTGATAGTTTGGGCCCTATTGAATAATGAATGTTTTGAATTTTCTCCAAAAGTAAAGTAGTTGCAAACTCATCCTTTTAGAAACTTGTTTGGGCTGTTGAGAGGAGTAAAAAACCATCAAAAATTTCAATCCTG
This sequence comes from Dendrobates tinctorius, assembly GCF_039654945.1. Lineage (NCBI taxonomy): Eukaryota > Metazoa > Chordata > Amphibia > Anura > Dendrobatidae > Dendrobates > Dendrobates tinctorius. The sequence goes on along the minus strand of NW_027361777.1, from coordinate 569,826 downwards.
CATGATTTTACCAAGAAATGTGATTCTTCATTCAAAACCTGATTTTTGCTATTGGGCTCTATTGAATAGTGAATGTTTTGAATTTTCTCCAAAAGTAAAGTAGTTGCAAACTCATGCTGTTAGAGACTTGTTTGGGCTCATGAGAGGAGTAGAAAAACATCAAAAATTTCAGTCCTGCATGATTCTACCAAGAAATGTGTGTTCATTCAAACTGCTGGTTTTTGATAGTTTGGGCCCTATTGAATAATGAATGTTTTGAATTTTCTCCAAAAGTAAAGTAGTTGCAAACTCATCCTTTTAGAAACTTGTTTGGGCAGTTGAGAGGAGTAAAAAACCATCAAAAATTTCAATCCTGCATGATTTTACCAAGAAATGTGATTCTTCATTCAAAACCTGATTTTTGCTATTGGGCTCTATTGAATAGTGAATGTTTTGAATTTTCTCCAAAAGTAAAGTAGTTGCAAACTCATGCTTTTAGAGACTTGTTTGGGCTCATGAGAGGAGTAGAAAAACATCAAAAATTTCAGTCCTGCATGATTCTACCAAGAAATGTGATTCTTCATTCAAAACCTGATTTTTGCTATTGGGCTCTATTGAATAATGAATGTTTTGAATTTTCTCCAAAAGTAAAGTAGTTGCAAACTCATCCTTTTAGAAACTTTTTTGGGCTGTTGAGAGGAGTAAAAAACCATCAAAAATTTCAATCCTGCATGATTCTACCAAGAAATGTGATTCTTCTTTCAAAACGCTGGTTTTTGCTATTGGGCTCTATTGAATAATGAATGTTTTGAATTTTCTCCAAAAGTAAAGTAGTTGCAAACTCATGCTTTTTGAGACTTGTTTGGGCTCATGAGAGGAGTAGAAAAACATCAAAAATTTCAGTCCTGCATGATTCTACCAAGAAATGTGTGTTCATTGAAACCGCTGGTTTTTGATAGTTTGGGCCCTATTGAATAATGAATGTTTTGAATTTTCTCCAAAAGTAAAGTAGTTGCAAACTCATCCTTTTAGAAACTTGTTTGGGCTGTTGAGAGGAGTAAAAAACCATCAAAAATTTCAATCCTGCATGATTTTACCAAGAAATGTGATTCTTCATTCAAAACCTGATTTTTGCTATTGGGCTCTATTGAATAGTGAATGTTTTGAATTTTCTCCAAAAGTAAAGTAGTTGCAAACTCATGCTTTTAGAGACTTGTTTGGACTCATGAGAGGAGTAGAAAAACATCAAAAATTTCAGTCCTGCATGATTCTACCAAGAAATGTGTGTTCATTCAAACCGCTGGTTTTTGATAGTTTGGGCCCTATTGAATAATGAATGTTTTGAATTTTCTCCAAAAGTAAAGTAGTTGCAAACTCATCCTTTTAGAATCTTGTTTGGGCTGTTGAGAGGAGTAAAAAATCATCAAAAATTTCAATCCTACATGATTCTACCAAGAAATGTGATTCTTCATTCAAAACGCTCTTTTTTGCTATTGGGCTCTATTGAATAATGAATGTTTTGAATTTTCTCCAAAAGTAAAGTAGTTGCAAACTCATCATTTTAGAAACTTTTCTTGGGCTGTTAAGAGGAGTAAAAAACCATCAAAAATTTCAATCCTGCATGATTCTACCAAGAAATGTGATTCTTCATTCAAAACGCTGGTTTTTGCTATTGGGCTCTATTGAATAATGAATGTTTTGAATTTTCTCCAAAAGTAAAGTAGTTGCAAACTCATGCTTTTAGAGACTTGTTTGGGCTCATGAGAGGAGTAGAAAAACATCAAAAATTTCAGTCCTGTATGATTCTACCAAGAAATGTGTGTTCATTGAAACCACTGGTTTTTGATAGTTTGGGCCCTATTGAATAATGAATGTTTTGAATTTTCTCCAAAAATAAAGTAGTTGCAAACTCATCCTTTTAGAAACTTGTTTGGGCTGTTGAGAGGAGTAAAAAACCATCAAAAATTTCAATCCTGCATGATTTTACCAAGAAATGTGATTCTTCATTCAAAACCTGATTTTTGCTATTGGGCTCTATTGAATAGTGAATGTTTTGAATTTTCTCCAAAAGTAAAGTAGTTGCAAACTCATGCTTTTAGAGACTTGTTTGGGCTCATGAGAGGAGTAGAAAAACATCAAAAATTTCAGTCCTGCATGATTCTACCAAGAAATGTGTGTTCATTCAAACCGCTGGTTTTTGATAGTTTGGGCCCTATTGAACAATGAATGTTTTGAATTTTCTCCAAAAGTAAAGTAGTTGCAAACTCATCCTTTTAGAAACTTGTTTGGGCTGTTGAGAGGAGTAAAAAATCATCAAAAATTTCAATCCTGCATGATTCTACCAAGAAATGTGATTCTTCATTCAAAACGCTCTTTTTTGCTATTGGGCTCTATTGAATAATGAATGTTTTGAATTTTCTCCAAAAGTAAAGTAGTTGCAAACTCATCCTTTTAGAAACTTGTTTGGGCTGTTGAGAGGAGTAAAAAACCATCAAAAATTTCAATCCTGCATGATTTTACCAAGAAATGTGATTCTTCATTCAAAACCTGATTTTTGCTATTGGGCTCTATTGAATAGTGAATGTTTTGAATTTTCTCCAAAAGTAAAGTAGTTGCAAACTCATGCTTTTAGAGACTTGTTTGGGCTCATGAGAGGAGTAGAAAAACATCAAAAATTTCAGTCCTGCATGATTCTACCAAGAAATGTGTGTTCATTCAAACCGCTGGTTTTTGATAGTTTGGGCCCTATTGAATAATGAATGTTTTGAATTTTCTCCAAAAGTAAAGTAGTTGCAAACTCATCCTTTTAGAAACTTGTTTGGGCTGTTGAGAGGAGTAAAAAACCATCAAAAATTTCAATCCTGCATGATTTTAGCAAGAAATGTGATTCTTCATTCAAAACCTGATTTTTGCTATTGGGCTCTATTGAATAGTGAATGTTTTGAATTTTCTCCAAAAGTAAAGTAGTTGCAAACTCATGCTTTTAGAGACTTGTTTGGGCTCATGAGAGGAGTAGAAAAACATCAAAAATTTCAGTCCTGCATGATTCTACCAAGAAATGTGTGTTCATTCAAACCGCTGGTTTTTGATAGTTTGGGCCCTATTGAATAATGAATGTTTTGAATTTTCTCCAAAAGTAAAGTAGTTGCAAACTCATCCTTTTAGAATCTTGTTTGGGCTGTTGAGAGGAGTAAAAAATCATCAAAAATTTCAATCCTGCATGATTCTACCAAGAAATGTGATTCTTCATTCAAAACGCTCTTTTTTGCTATTGGGCTCTATTGAATAATGAATGTTTTGAATTTTCTCCAAAAGTAAAGTAGTTGCAAACTCATCATTTTAGAAACTTTTCTTGGGCTGTTAAGAGGAGTAAAAAACCATCAAAAATTTCAATCCTGCATGATTCTACCAAGAAATGTGATTCTTCATTCAAAACGCTGGTTTTTGCTATTGGGCTCTATTGAATAATGAATGTTTTGAATTTTCTCCAAAAGTAAAGTAGTTGCAAACTCATGCTTTTAGAGACTTGTTTGGGCTCATGAGAGGAGTAGAAAAACATCAAAAATTTCAGTCCTGTATGATTCTACCAAGAAATGTGTGTTCATTGAAACCGCTGGTTTTTGATAGTTTGGGCCCTATTGAATAATGAATGTTTTGAATTTTCTCCAAAAATAAAGTAGTTGCAAACTCATCCTTTTAGAAACTTGATTGGGCTGTTGAGAGGAGTAAAAAACCATCAAAAATTTCAATCCTGCATGATTTTACCAAGAAATGTGATTCTTCATTCAAAACCTGATTTTTGCTATTGGGCTCTATTGAATAGTGAATGTTTTGAATTTTCTCCAAAAGTAAAGTAGTTGCAAACTCATGCTTTTAGAGACTTGTTTGGGCTCATGAGAGGAGTAGAAAAACATCAAAAATTTCAGTCCTGCATGATTCTACCAAGAAATGTGTGTTCATTCAAACCGCTGGTTTTTGATAGTTTGGGCCCTATTGAACAATGAATGTTTTGAATTTTCTCCAAAAGTAAAGTAGTTGCAAACTCATCCTTTTAGAAACTTGTTTGGGCTGTTGAGAGGAGTAAAAAATCATCAAAAATTTCAATCCTGCATGATTCTACCAAGAAATGTGATTCTTCATTCAAAACGCTCTTTTTTGCTATTGGGCTCTATTGAATAATGAATGTTTTGAATTTTCTCCAAAAGTAAAGTAGTTGCAAACTCATCCTTTTAGAAACTTGTTTGGGCTGTTGAGAGGAGTAAAAAACCATCAAAAATTTCAATCCTGCATGATTTTACCAAGAAATGTGATTCTTCATTCAAAACCTGATTTTTGCTATTGGGCTCTATTGAATAGTGAATGTTTTGAATTTTCTCCAAAAGTAAAGTAGTTGCAAACTCATGCTTTTAGAGACTTGTTTGGGCTCATGAGAGGAGTAGAAAAACATCAAAAATTTCAGTCCTGCATGATTCTACCAAGAAATGTGTGTTCATTCAAACCGCTGGTTTTTGATAGTTTGGGCCCTATTGAATAATGAATGTTTTGAATTTTCTCCAAAAGTAAAGTAGTTGCAAACTCATCCTTTTAGAAACTTGTTTGGGCTGTTGAGAGGAGTAAAAAACCATCAAAAATTTCAATCCTGCATGATTTTAGCAAGAAATGTGATTCTTCATTCAAAACCTGATTTTTGCTATTGGGCTCTATTGAATAGTGAATGTTTTGAATTTTCTCCAAAAGTAAAGTAGTTGCAAACTCATGCTTTTAGAGACTTGTTTGGGCTCATGAGAGGAGTAGAAAAACATCAAAAATTTCAGTCCTGCATGATTCTACCAAGAAATGTGTGTTCATTGAAACCGCTGGTTTTTGATAGTTTGGGCCCTATTGAATAATGAATGTTTTGAATTTTCTCCAAAAGTAAAGTAGTTGCAAACTCATCCTTTTAGAAACTTGTTTGGGCTGTTGAGAGGAGTAAAAAACCATCAAAAATTTCAATCCTGCATGATTCTACCAAGAAATGTGATTCTTCTTTCAAAACGCTGGTTTTTGCTATTGGGCTCTATTGAATAATGAATGTTTTGAATTTTCTCCAAAAGTAAAGTAGTTGCAAACTCATGCTTTTTGAGACTTGTTTGGGCTCATGAGAGGAGTAGAAAAACATCAAAAATTTCAGTCCTGCATGATTCTACCAAGAAATGTGTGTTCATTGAAACCGCTGGTTTTTGATAGTTTGGGCCCTATTAAATAATGAATGTTTTGAATTTTCTCCAAAAGTAAAGTAGTTGCAAACTCATCCTTTTAGAAACTTGTTTGGGCTGTTGAGAGGAGTAAAAAACCATCAAAAATTTCAATCCTGCATGATTTTACCAAGAAATGTGAATCTTCATTCAAAACCTGATTTTTGCTATTGGGCTCTATTGAATAGTGAATGTTTTGAATTTTCTCCAAAAGTAAAGTAGTTGCAAACTCATGCTTTTAGAGACTTGTTTGGACTCATGAGAGGAGTAGAAAAACATCAAAAATTTCAGTCCTGCATGATTCTACCAAGAAATGTGTGTTCATTCAAACCGCTGGTTTTTGATAGTTTGGGCCCTATTGAATAATGAATGTTTTGAATTTTCTCCAAAAGTAAAGTAGTTGCAAACTCATCCTTTTAGAAACTTGTTTGGGCTGTTGAGAGGAGTAAAAAATCATCAAAAATTTCAATCCTGCATGATTCTACCAAGAAAAGTGATTCTTCATTCAAAACGCTCTTTTTTGCTATTGGGCTCTATTGAATAATGAATGTTTTGAATTTTCTCCAAAAGTAAAGTAGTTGCAAACTCATCATTTTAGAAACTTTTCTTGGGCTGTTAAGAGGAGTAAAAAACCATCAAAAATTTCAATCCTGCATGATTCTACCAAGAAATGTGATTCTTCATTCAAAACGCTGGTTTTTGCTATTGGGCTCTATTGAATAATGAATGTTTTGAATTTTCTCCAAAAGTAAAGTAGTTGCAAACTCATGCTTTTAGAGACTTGTTTGGGCTCATGAGAGGAGTAGAAAAACATCAAAAATTTCAGTCCTGTATGATTCTACCAAGAAATGTGTGTTCATTGAAACCGCTGGTTTTTGATAGTTTGGGCCCTATTGAATAATGAATGTTTTGAATTTTCTCCAAAAATAAAGTAGTTGCAAACTCATCCTTTTAGAAACTTGTTTGGGCTGTTGAGAGGAGTAAAAAACCATCAAAAATTTCAATCCTGCATGATTTTACCAAGAAATGTGATTCTTCATTCAAAACCTGATTTTTGCTATTGGGCTCTATTGAATAGTGAATGTTTTGAATTTTCTCCAAAAGTAAAGTAGTTGCAAACTCATGCTTTTAGAGACTTGTTTGGGCTCATGAGAGGAGTAGAAAAACATCAAAAATTTCAGTCCTGCATGATTCTACCAAGAAATGTGTGTTCATTCAAACCGCTGGTTTTTGATAGTTTGGGCCCTATTGAACAATGAATGTTTTGAATTTTCTCCAAAAGTAAAGTAGTTGCAAACTCATCCTTTTAGAAACTTGTTTGGGCTGTTGAGAGGAGTAAAAAATCATCAAAAATTTCAATCCTGCATGATTCTACCAAGAAATGTGATTCTTCATTCAAAACGCTCTTTTTTGCTATTGGGCTCTATTGAATAATGAATGTTTTGAATTTTCTCCAAAAGTAAAGTAGTTGCAAACTCATCCTTTTAGAAACTTGTTTGGGCTGTTGAGAGGAGTAAAAAACCATCAAAAAATTCAATCCTGCATGATTCTACCAAGAAATGTGATTCTTCATTCAAAACGCTGGTTTTTGCTATTGGGCTCTATTGAATAATGAATGTTTTGAATTTTCTCCAAAAGTAAAGTAGTTGCAAACTCATGCTTTTAGAGACTTGTTTGGGCTCATGAGAGGAGTAGAAAAACATCAAAAATTTCAGTCCTGCATGATTCTACCAAGAAATGTGTGTTCATTGAAACCGCTGGTTTTTGATAGTTTGGGCCCTATTGAATAATGAATGTTTTGAATTTTCTCCAAAAGTAAAGTAGTTGCAAACTCATCCTTTTAGAAACTTGTTTGGGCTGTTGAGAGGAGTAAAAAACCATCAAAAATTTCAATCCTGCATGATTTTACCAAGAAATGTGATTCTTCATTCAAAACCTGATTTTTGCTATTGGGCTCTATTGAATAGTGAATGTTTTGAATTTTCTCCAAAAGTAAAGTAGTTGCAAACTCATGCTGTTAGAGACTTGTTTGGGCTCATGAGAGGAGTAGAAAAACATCAAAAATTTCAGTCCTGCATGATTCTACCAAGAAATGTGTGTTCATTCAAACTGCTGGTTTTTGATAGTTTGGGCCCTATTGAATAATGAATGTTTTGAATTTTCTCCAAAAGTAAAGTAGTTGCAAACTCATCCTTTTAGAAACTTGTTTGGGCAGTTGAGAGGAGTAAAAAACCATCAAAAATTTCAATCCTGCATGATTTTACCAAGAAATGTGATTCTTCATTCAAAACCTGATTTTTGCTATTGGGCTCTATTGAATAGTGAATGTTTTGAATTTTCTCCAAAAGTAAAGTAGTTGCAAACTCATGCTTTTAGAGACTTGTTTGGGCTCATGAGAGGAGTAGAAAAACATCAAAAATTTCAGTCCTGCATGATTCTACCAAGAAATGTGATTCTTCATTCAAAACCTGATTTTTGCTATTGGGCTCTATTGAATAATGAATGTTTTGAATTTTCTCCAAAAGTAAAGTAGTTGCAAACTCATCCTTTTAGAAACTTTTTTGGGCTGTTGAGAGGAGTAAAAAACCATCAAAAATTTCAATCCTGCATGATTCTACCAAGAAATGTGATTCTTCTTTCAAAACGCTGGTTTTTGCTATTGGGCTCTATTGAATAATGAATGTTTTGAATTTTCTCCAAAAGTAAAGTAGTTGCAAACTCATGCTTTTTGAGACTTGTTTGGGCTCATGAGAGGAGTAGAAAAACATCAAAAATTTCAGTCCTGCATGATTCTACCAAGAAATGTGTGTTCATTGAAACCGCTGGTTTTTGATAGTTTGGGCCCTATTGAATAATGAATGTTTTGAATTTTCTCCAAAAGTAAAGTAGTTGCAAACTCATCCTTTTAGAAACTTGTTTGGGCTGTTGAGAGGAGTAAAAAACCATCAAAAATTTCAATCCTGCATGATTTTACCAAGAAATGTGATTCTTCATTCAAAACCTGATTTTTGCTATTGGGCTCTATTGAATAGTGAATGTTTTGAATTTTCTCCAAAAGTAAAGTAGTTGCAAACTCATGCTTTTAGAGACTTGTTTGGACTCATGAGAGGAGTAGAAAAACATCAAAAATTTCAGTCCTGCATGATTCTACCAAGAAATGTGTGTTCATTCAAACCGCTGGTTTTTGATAGTTTGGGCCCTATTGAATAATGAATGTTTTGAATTTTCTCCAAAAGTAAAGTAGTTGCAAACTCATCCTTTTAGAAACTTGTTTGGGCTGTTGAGAGGAGTAAAAAATCATCAAAAATTTCAATCCTGCATGATTCTACCAAGAAATGTGATTCTTCATTCAAAACGCTCTTTTTTGCTATTGGGCTCTATTGAATAATGAATGTTTTGAATTTTCTCCAAAAGTAAAGTAGTTGCAAACTCATCATTTTAGAAACTTTTCTTGGGCTGTTAAGAGGAGTAAAAAACCATCAAAAATTTCAATCCTGCATGATTCTACCAAGAAATGTGATTCTTCATTCAAAACGCTGGTTTTTGCTATTGGGCTCTATTGAATAATGAATGTTTTGAATTTTCTCCAAAAGTAAAGTAGTTGCAAACTCATGCTTTTAGAGACTTGTTTGGGCTCATGAGAGGAGTAGAAAAACATCAAAAATTTCAGTCCTGTATGATTCTACCAAGAAATGTGTGTTCATTGAAACCGCTGGTTTTTGATAGTTTGGGCCCTATTGAATAATGAATGTTTTGAATTTTCTCCAAAAATAAAGTAGTTGCAAACTCATCCTTTTAGAAACTTGTTTGGGCTGTTGAGAGGAGTAAAAAACCATCAAAAATTTCAATCCTGCATGATTTTACCAAGAAATGTGATTCTTCATTCAAAACCTGATTTTTGCTATTGGGCTCTATTGAATAGTGAATGTTTTGAATTTTCTCCAAAAGTAAAGTAGTTGCAAACTCATGCTTTTAGAGACTTGTTTGGGCTCATGAGAGGAGTAGAAAAACATCAAAAATTTCAGTCCTGCATGATTCTACCAAGAAATGTGTGTTCATTCAAACCGCTGGTTTTTGATAGTTTGGGCCCTATTGAACAATGAATGTTTTGAATTTTCTCCAAAAGTAAAGTAGTTGCAAACTCATCCTTTTAGAAACTTGTTTGGGCTGTTGAGAGGAGTAAAAAATCATCAAAAATTTCAATCCTGCATGATTCTACCAAGAAATGTGATTCTTCATTCAAAACGCTCTTTTTTGCTATTGGGCTCTATTGAATAATGAATGTTTTGAATTTTCTCCAAAAGTAAAGTAGTTGCAAACTCATCCTTTTAGAAACTTGTTTGGGCTGTTGAGAGGAGTAAAAAACCATCAAAAATTTCAATCCTGCATGATTTTACCAAGAAATGTGATTCTTCATTCAAAACCTGATTTTTGCTATTGGGCTCTATTGAATAGTGAATGTTTTGAATTTTCTCCAAAAGTAAAGTAGTTGCAAACTCATGCTTTTAGAGACTTGTTTGGGCTCATGAGAGGAGTAGAAAAACATCAAAAATTTCAGTCCTGCATGATTCTACCAAGAAATGTGTGTTCATTCAAACCGCTGGTTTTTGATAGTTTGGGCCCTATTGAATAATGAATGTTTTGAATTTTCTCCAAAAGTAAAGTAGTTGCAAACTCATCCTTTTAGAAACTTGTTTGGGCTGTTGAGAGGAGTAAAAAACCATCAAAAATTTCAATCCTGCATGATTCTACCAAGAAATGTGATTCTTCATTCAAAACGCTGGTTTTTGCTATTGGGCTCTATTGAATAATGAATGTTTTGAATTTTCTCCAAAAGTAAAGTAGTTGCAAACTCATGCTTTTAGAGACTTGTTTGGGCTCATGAGAGGAGTAGAAAAACATCAAAAATTTCAGTCCTGCATGATTCTACCAAGAAATGTGTGTTCATTGAAACCGCTGGTTTTTGATAGTTTGGGCCCTATTGAATAATGAATGTTTTGAATTTTCTCCAAAAGTAAAGTAGTTGCAAACTCATCCTTTTAGAAACTTGTTTGGGCTGTTGAGAGGAGTAAAAAACCATCAAAAATTTCAATCCTGCATGATTTTACCAAGAAATGTGATTCTTCATTCAAAACCTGATTTTTGCTATTGGGCTCTATTGAATAGTGAATGTTTTGAATTTTCTCCAAAAGTAAAGTAGTTGCAAACTCATGCTGTTAGAGACTTGTTTGGGCTCATGAGAGGAGTAGAAAAACATCAAAAATTTCAGTCCTGCATGATTCTACCAAGAAATGTGTGTTCATTCAAACTGCTGGTTTTTGATAGTTTGGGCCCTATTGAATAATGAATGTTTTGAATTTTCTCCAAAAGTAAAGTAGTTGCAAACTCATCCTTTTAGAAACTTGTTTGGGCAGTTGAGAGGAGTAAAAAACCATCAAAAATTTCAATCCTGCATGATTTTACCAAGAAATGTGATTCTTCATTCAAAACCTGATTTTTGCTATTGGGCTCTATTGAATAGTGAATGTTTTGAATTTTCTCCAAAAGTAAAGTAGTTGCAAACTCATGCTTTTAGAGACTTGTTTGGGCTCATGAGAGGAGTAGAAAAACATCAAAAATTTCAGTCCTGCATGATTCTACCAAGAAATGTGATTCTTCATTCAAAACCTGATTTTTGCTATTGGGCTCTATTGAATAATGAATGTTTTGAATTTTCTCCAAAAGTAAAGTAGTTGCAAACTCATCCTTTTAGAAACTTTTTTGGGCTGTTGAGAGGAGTAAAAAACCATCAAAAATTTCAATCCTGCATGATTCTACCAAGAAATGTGATTCTTCTTTCAAAACGCTGGTTTTTGCTATTGGGCTCTATTGAATAATGAATGTTTTGAATTTTCTCCAAAAGTAAAGTAGTTGCAAACTCATGCTTTTTGAGACTTGTTTGGGCTCATGAGAGGAGTAGAAAAACATCAAAAATTTCAGTCCTGCATGATTCTACCAAGAAATGTGTGTTCATTGAAACCGCTGGTTTTTGATAGTTTGGGCCCTATTGAATAATGAATGTTTTGAATTTTCTCCAAAAGTAAAGTAGTTGCAAACTCATCCTTTTAGAAACTTGTTTGGGCTGTTGAGAGGAGTAAAAAACCATCAAAAATTTCAATCCTGCATGATTTTACCAAGAAATGTGATTCTTCATTCAAAACCTGATTTTTGCTATTGGGCTCTATTGAATAGTGAATGTTTTGAATTTTCTCCAAAAGTAAAGTAGTTGCAAACTCATGCTTTTAGAGACTTGTTTGGACTCATGAGAGGAGTAGAAAAACATCAAAAATTTCAGTCCTGCATGATTCTACCAAGAAATGTGTGTTCATTCAAACCGCTGGTTTTTGATAGTTTGGGCCCTATTGAATAATGAATGTTTTGAATTTTCTCCAAAAGTAAAGTAGTTGCAAACTCATCCTTTTAGAATCTTGTTTGGGCTGTTGAGAGGAGTAAAAAATCATCAAAAATTTCAATCCTGCATGATTCTACCAAGAAATGTGATTCTTCATTCAAAACGCTCTTTTTTGCTATTGGGCTCTATTGAATAATGAATGTTTTGAATTTTCTCCAAAAGTAAAGTAGTTGCAAACTCATCATTTTAGAAACTTTTCTTGGGCTGTTAAGAGGAGTAAAAAACCATCAAAAATTTCAATCCTGCATGATTCTACCAAGAAATGTGATTCTTCATTCAAAACGCTGGTTTTTGCTATTGGGCTCTATTGAATAATGAATGTTTTGAATTTTCTCCAAAAGTAAAGTAGTTGCAAACTCATGCTTTTAGAGACTTGTTTGGGCTCATGAGAGGAGTAGAAAAACATCAAAAATTTCAGTCCTGTATGATTCTACCAAGAAATGTGTGTTCATTGAAACCGCTGGTTTTTGATAGTTTGGGCCCTATTGAATAATGAATGTTTTGAATTTTCTCCAAAAATAAAGTAGTTGCAAACTCATCCTTTTAGAAACTTGTTTGGGCTGTTGAGAGGAGTAAAAAACCATCAAAAATTTCAATCCTGCATGATTTTACCAAGAAATGTGATTCTTCATTCAAAACCTGATTTTTGCTATTGGGCTCTATTGAATAGTGAATGTTTTGAATTTTCTCCAAAAGTAAAGTAGTTGCAAACTCATGCTTTTAGAGACTTGTTTGGGCTCATGAGAGGAGTAGAAAAACATCAAAAATTTCAGTCCTGCATGATTCTACCAAGAAATGTGTGTTCATTCAAACCGCTGGTTTTTGATAGTTTGGGCCCTATTGAACAATGAATGTTTTGAATTTTCTCCAAAAGTAAAGTAGTTGCAAACTCATCCTTTTAGAAACTTGTTTGGGCTGTTGAGAGGAGTAAAAAATCATCAAAAATTTCAATCCTGCATGATTCTACCAAGAAATGTGATTCTTCATTCAAAACGCTCTTTTTTGCTATTGGGCTCTATTGAATAATGAATGTTTTGAATTTTCTCCAAAAGTAAAGTAGTTGCAAACTCATCCTTTTAGAAACTTGTTTGGGCTGTTGAGAGGAGTAAAAAACCATCAAAAATTTCAATCCTGCATGATTTTACCAAGAAATGTGATTCTTCATTCAAAACCTGATTTTTGCTATTGGGCTCTATTGAATAGTGAATGTTTTGAATTTTCTCCAAAAGTAAAGTAGTTGCAAACTCATGCTTTTAGAGACTTGTTTGGGCTCATGAGAGGAGTAGAAAAACATCAAAAATTTCAGTCCTGCATGATTCTACCAAGAAATGTGTGTTCATTCAAACCGCTGGTTTTTGATAGTTTGGGCCCTATTGAATAATGAATGTTTTGAATTTTCTCCAAAAGTAAAGTAGTTGCAAACTCATCCTTTTAGAAACTTGTTTGGGCTGTTGAGAGGAGTAAAAAACCATCAAAAATTTCAATCCTGCATGATTCTACCAAGAAATGTGATTCTTCATTCAAAACGCTGGTTTTTGCTATTGGGCTCTATTGAATAATGAATGTTTTGAATTTTCTCCAAAAGTAAAGTAGTTGCAAACTCATGCTTTTAGAGACTTGTTTGGGCTCATGAGAGGAGTAGAAAAACATCAAAAATTTCAGTCCTGCATGATTCTACCAAGAAATGTGTGTTCATTGAAACCGCTGGTTTTTGATAGTTTGGGCCCTATTGAATAATGAATGTTTTGAATTTTCTCCAAAAGTAAAGTAGTTGCAAACTCATCCTTTTAGAAACTTGTTTGGGCTGTTGAGAGGAGTAAAAAACCATCAAAAATTTCAATCCTGCATGATTTTACCAAGAAATGTGATTCTTCATTCAAAACCTGATTTTTGCTATTGGGCTCTATTGAATAGTGAATGTTTTGAATTTTCTCCAAAAGTAAAGTAGTTGCAAACTCATGCTGTTAGAGACTTGTTTGGGCTCATGAGAGGAGTAGAAAAACATCAAAAATTTCAGTCCTGCATGATTCTACCAAGAAATGTGTGTTCATTCAAACTGCTGGTTTTTGATAGTTTGGGCCCTATTGAATAATGAATGTTTTGAATTTTCTCCAAAAGTAAAGTAGTTGCAAACTCATCCTTTTAGAAACTTGTTTGGGCAGTTGAGAGGAGTAAAAAACCATCAAAAATTTCAATCCTGCATGATTTTACCAAGAAATGTGATTCTTCATTCAAAACCTGATTTTTGCTATTGGGCTCTATTGAATAGTGAATGTTTTGAATTTTCTCCAAAAGTAAAGTAGTTGCAAACTCATGCTTTTAGAGACTTGTTTGGGCTCATGAGAGGAGTAGAAAAACATCAAAAATTTCAGTCCTGCATGATTCTACCAAGAAATGTGATTCTTCATTCAAAACCTGATTTTTGCTATTGGGCTCTATTGAATAATGAATGTTTTGAATTTTCTCCAAAAGTAAAGTAGTTGCAAACTCATCCTTTTAGAAACTTTTTTGGGCTGTTGAGAGGAGTAAAAAACCATCAAAAATTTCAATCCTGCATGATTCTACCAAGAAATGTGATTCTTCTTTCAAAACGCTGGTTTTTGCTATTGGGCTCTATTGAATAATGAATGTTTTGAATTTTCTCCAAAAGTAAAGTAGTTGCAAACTCATGCTTTTTGAGACTTGTTTGGGCTCATGAGAGGAGTAGAAAAACATCAAAAATTTCAGTCCTGCATGATTCTACCAAGAAATGTGTGTTCATTGAAACCGCTGGTTTTTGATAGTTTGGGCCCTATTGAATAATGAATGTTTTGAATTTTCTCCAAAAGTAAAGTAGTTGCAAACTCATCCTTTTAGAAACTTGTTTGGGCTGTTGAGAGGAGTAAAAAACCATCAAAAATTTCAATCCTGCATGATTTTACCAAGAAATGTGATTCTTCATTCAAAACCTGATTTTTGCTATTGGGCTCTATTGAATAGTGAATGTTTTGAATTTTCTCCAAAAGTAAAGTAGTTGCAAACTCATGCTTTTAGAGACTTGTTTGGACTCATGAGAGGAGTAGAAAAACATCAAAAATTTCAGTCCTGCATGATTCTACCAAGAAATGTGTGTTCATTCAAACCGCTGGTTTTTGATAGTTTGGGCCCTATTGAATAATGAATGTTTTGAATTTTCTCCAAAAGTAAAGTAGTTGCAAACTCATCCTTTTAGAATCTTGTTTGGGCTGTTGAGAGGAGTAAAAAATCATCAAAAATTTCAATCCTGCATGATTCTACCAAGAAATGTGATTCTTCATTCAAAACGCTCTTTTTTGCTATTGGGCTCTATTGAATAATGAATGTTTTGAATTTTCTCCAAAAGTAAAGTAGTTGCAAACTCATCATTTTAGAAACTTTTCTTGGGCTGTTAAGAGGAGTAAAAAACCATCAAAAATTTCAATCCTGCATGATTCTACCAAGAAATGTGATTCTTCATTCAAAACGCTGGTTTTTGCTATTGGGCTCTATTGAATAATGAATGTTTTGAATTTTCTCCAAAAGTAAAGTAGTTGCAAACTCATGCTTTTAGAGACTTGTTTGGGCTCATGAGAGGAGTAGAAAAACATCAAAAATTTCAGTCCTGTATGATTCTACCAAGAAATGTGTGTTCATTGAAACCGCTGGTTTTTGATAGTTTGGGCCCTATTGAATAATGAATGTTTTGAATTTTCTCCAAAAATAAAGTAGTTGCAAACTCATCCTTTTAGAAACTTGTTTGGGCTGTTGAGAGGAGTAAAAAACCATCAAAAATTTCAATCCTGCATGATTTTACCAAGAAATGTGATTCTTCATTCAAAACCTGATTTTTGCTATTGGGCTCTATTGAATAGTGAATGTTTTGAATTTTCTCCAAAAGTAAAGTAGTTGCAAACTCATGCTTTTAGAGACTTGTTTGGGCTCATGAGAGGAGTAGAAAAACATCAAAAATTTCAGTCCTGCATGATTCTACCAAGAAATGTGTGTTCATTCAAACCGCTGGTTTTTGATAGTTTGGGCCCTATTGAATAATGAATGTTTTGAATTTTCTCCAAAAGTAAAGTAGTTGCAAACTCATCCTTTTAGAAACTTGTTTGGGCTGTTGAGAGGAGTAAAAAACCATCAAAAATTTCAATCCTGCATGATTTTAGCAAGAAATGTGATTCTTCATTCAAAACCTGATTTTTGCTATTGGGCTCTATTGAATAGTGAATGTTTTGAATTTTCTCCAAAAGTAAAGTAGTTGCAAACTCATGCTTTTAGAGACTTGTTTGGGCTCATGAGAGGAGTAGAAAAACATCAAAAATTTCAGTCCTGCATGATTCTACCAAGAAATGTGTGTTCATTGAAACCGCTGGTTTTTGATAGTTTGGGCCCTATTGAATAATGAATGTTTTGAATTTTCTCCAAAAGTAAAGTAGTTGCAAACTCATCCTTTTAGAAACTTGTTTGGGCTGTTGAGAGGAGTAAAAAACCATCAAAAATTTCAATCCTGCATGATTCTACCAAGAAATGTGATTCTTCTTTCAAAACGCTGGTTTTTGCTATTGGGCTCTATTGAATAATGAATGTTTTGAATTTTCTCCAAAAGTAAAGTAGTTGCAAACTCATGCTTTTTGAGACTTGTTTGGGCTCATGAGAGGAGTAGAAAAACATCAAAAATTTCAGTCCTGCATGATTCTACCAAGAAATGTGTGTTCATTGAAACCGCTGGTTTTTGATAGTTTGGGCCCTATTAAATAATGAATGTTTTGAATTTTCTCCAAAAGTAAAGTAGTTGCAAACTCATCCTTTTAGAAACTTGTTTGGGCTGTTGAGAGGAGTAAAAAACCATCAAAAATTTCAATCCTGCATGATTTTACCAAGAAATGTGAATCTTCATTCAAAACCTGATTTTTGCTATTGGGCTCTATTGAATAGTGAATGTTTTGAATTTTCTCCAAAAGTAAAGTAGTTGCAAACTCATGCTTTTAGAGACTTGTTTGGACTCATGAGAGGAGTAGAAAAACATCAAAAATTTCAGTCCTGCATGATTCTACCAAGAAATGTGTGTTCATTCAAACCGCTGGTTTTTGATAGTTTGGGCCCTATTGAATAATGAATGTTTTGAATTTTCTCCAAAAGTAAAGTAGTTGCAAACTCATCCTTTTAGAAACTTGTTTGGGCTGTTGAGAGGAGTAAAAAATCATCAAAAATTTCAATCCTGCATGATTCTACCAAGAAATGTGATTCTTCATTCAAAACGCTCTTTTTTGCTATTGGGCTCTATTGAATAATGAATGTTTTGAATTTTCTCCAAAAGTAAAGTAGTTGCAAACTCATCATTTTAGAAACTTTTCTTGGGCTGTTAAGAGGAGTAAAAAACCATCAAAAATTTCAATCCTGCATGATTCTACCAAGAAATGTGATTCTTCATTCAAAACGCTGGTTTTTGCTATTGGGCTCTATTGAATAATGAATGTTTTGAATTTTCTCCAAAAGTAAAGTAGTTGCAAACTCATGCTTTTAGAGACTTGTTTGGGCTCATGAGAGGAGTAGAAAAACATCAAAAATTTCAGTCCTGTATGATTCTACCAAGAAATGTGTGTTCATTGAAACCGCTGGTTTTTGATAGTTTGGGCCCTATTGAATAATGAATGTTTTGAATTTTCTCCAAAAATAAAGTAGTTGCAAACTCATCCTTTTAGAAACTTGTTTGGGCTGTTGAGAGGAGTAAAAAACCATCAAAAATTTCAATCCTGCATGATTTTACCAAGAAATGTGATTCTTCATTCAAAACCTGATTTTTGCTATTGGGCTCTATTGAATAGTGAATGTTTTGAATTTTCTCCAAAAGTAAAGTAGTTGCAAACTCATGCTTTTAGAGACTTGTTTGGGCTCATGAGAGGAGTAGAAAAACATCAAAAATTTCAGTCCTGCATGATTCTACCAAGAAATGTGTGTTCATTCAAACCGCTGGTTTTTGATAGTTTGGGCCCTATTGAACAATGAATGTTTTGAATTTTCTCCAAAAGTAAAGTAGTTGCAAACTCATCCTTTTAGAAACTTGTTTGGGCTGTTGAGAGGAGTAAAAAATCATCAAAAATTTCAATCCTGCATGATTCTACCAAGAAATGTGATTCTTCATTCAAAACGCTCTTTTTTGCTATTGGGCTCTATTGAATAATGAATGTTTTGAATTTTCTCCAAAAGTAAAGTAGTTGCAAACTCATCCTTTTAGAAACTTGTTTGGGCTGTTGAGAGGAGTAAAAAACCATCAAAAATTTCAATCCTGCATGATTCTACCAAGAAATGTGATTCTTCATTCAAAACGCTGGTTTTTGCTATTGGGCTCTATTGAATAATGAATGTTTTGAATTTTCTCCAAAAGTAAAGTAGTTGCAAACTCATGCTTTTAGAGACTTGTTTGGGCTCATGAGAGGAGTAGAAAAACATCAAAAATTTCAGTCCTGCATGATTCTACCAAGAAATGTGTGTTCATTGAAACCGCTGGTTTTTGATAGTTTGGGCCCTATTGAATAATGAATGTTTTGAATTTTCTCCAAAAGTAAAGTAGTTGCAAACTCATCCTTTTAGAAACTTGTTTGGGCTGTTGAGAGGAGTAAAAAACCATCAAAAATTTCAATCCTGCATGATTTTACCAAGAAATGTGATTCTTCATTCAAAACCTGATTTTTGCTATTGGGCTCTATTGAATAGTGAATGTTTTGAATTTTCTCCAAAAGTAAAGTAGTTGCAAACTCATGCTGTTAGAGACTTGTTTGGGCTCATGAGAGGAGTAGAAAAACATCAAAAATTTCAGTCCTGCATGATTCTACCAAGAAATGTGTGTTCATTCAAACTGCTGGTTTTTGATAGTTTGGGCCCTATTGAATAATGAATGTTTTGAATTTTCTCCAAAAGTAAAGTAGTTGCAAACTCATCCTTTTAGAAACTTGTTTGGGCAGTTGAGAGGAGTAAAAAACCATCAAAAATTTCAATCCTGCATGATTTTACCAAGAAATGTGATTCTTCATTCAAAACCTGATTTTTGCTATTGGGCTCTATTGAATAGTGAATGTTTTGAATTTTCTCCAAAAGTAAAGTAGTTGCAAACTCATGCTTTTAGAGACTTGTTTGGGCTCATGAGAGGAGTAGAAAAACATCAAAAATTTCAGTCCTGCATGATTCTACCAAGAAATGTGATTCTTCATTCAAAACCTGATTTTTGCTATTGGGCTCTATTGAATAATGAATGTTTTGAATTTTCTCCAAAAGTAAAGTAGTTGCAAACTCATCCTTTTAGAAACTTTTTTGGGCTGTTGAGAGGAGTAAAAAACCATCAAAAATTTCAATCCTGCATGATTCTACCAAGAAATGTGATTCTTCTTTCAAAACGCTGGTTTTTGCTATTGGGCTCTATTGAATAATGAATGTTTTGAATTTTCTCCAAAAGTAAAGTAGTTGCAAACTCATGCTTTTTGAGACTTGTTTGGGCTCATGAGAGGAGTAGAAAAACATCAAAAATTTCAGTCCTGCATGATTCTACCAAGAAATGTGTGTTCATTGAAACCGCTGGTTTTTGATAGTTTGGGCCCTATTGAATAATGAATGTTTTGAATTTTCTCCAAAAGTAAAGTAGTTGCAAACTCATCCTTTTAGAAACTTGTTTGGGCTGTTGAGAGGAGTAAAAAACCATCAAAAATTTCAATCCTGCATGATTTTACCAAGAAATGTGATTCTTCATTCAAAACCTGATTTTTGCTATTGGGCTCTATTGAATAGTGAATGTTTTGAATTTTCTCCAAAAGTAAAGTAGTTGCAAACTCATGCTTTTAGAGACTTGTTTGGACTCATGAGAGGAGTAGAAAAACATCAAAAATTTCAGTCCTGCATGATTCTACCAAGAAATGTGTGTTCATTCAAACCGCTGGTTTTTGATAGTTTGGGCCCTATTGAATAATGAATGTTTTGAATTTTCTCCAAAAGTAAAGTAGTTGCAAACTCATCCTTTTAGAAACTTGTTTGGGCTGTTGAGAGGAGTAAAAAATCATCAAAAATTTCAATCCTGCATGATTCTACCAAGAAATGTGATTCTTCATTCAAAACGCTCTTTTTTGCTATTGGGCTCTATTGAATAATGAATGTTTTGAATTTTCTCCAAAAGTAAAGTAGTTGCAAACTCATCATTTTAGAAACTTTTCTTGGGCTGTTAAGAGGAGTAAAAAACCATCAAAAATTTCAATCCTGCATGATTCTACCAAGAAATGTGATTCTTCATTCAAAACGCTGGTTTTTGCTATTGGGCTCTATTGAATAATGAATGTTTTGAATTTTCTCCAAAAGTAAAGTAGTTGCAAACTCATGCTTTTAGAGACTTGTTTGGGCTCATGAGAGGAGTAGAAAAACATCAAAAATTTCAGTCCTGTATGATTCTACCAAGAAATGTGTGTTCATTGAAACCGCTGGTTTTTGATAGTTTGGGCCCTATTGAATAATGAATGTTTTGAATTTTCTCCAAAAATAAAGTAGTTGCAAACTCATCCTTTTAGAAACTTGTTTGGGCTGTTGAGAGGAGTAAAAAACCATCAAAAATTTCAATCCTGCATGATTTTACCAAGAAATGTGATTCTTCATTCAAAACCTGATTTTTGCTATTGGGCTCTATTGAATAGTGAATGTTTTGAATTTTCTCCAAAAGTAAAGTAGTTGCAAACTCATGCTTTTAGAGACTTGTTTGGGCTCATGAGAGGAGTAGAAAAACATCAAAAATTTCAGTCCTGCATGATTCTACCAAGAAATGTGTGTTCATTCAAACCGCTGGTTTTTGATAGTTTGGGCCCTATTGAACAATGAATGTTTTGAATTTTCTCCAAAAGTAAAGTAGTTGCAAACTCATCCTTTTAGAAACTTGTTTGGGCTGTTGAGAGGAGTAAAAAATCATCAAAAATTTCAATCCTGCATGATTCTACCAAGAAATGTGATTCTTCATTCAAAGCTCTTTTTTGCTATTGGGCTCTATTGAATAATGAATGTTTTGAATTTTCTCCAAAAGTAAAGTAGTTGCAAACTCATCCTTTTAGAAACTTGTTTGGGCTGTTGAGAGGAGTAAAAAACCATCAAAAATTTCAATCCTGCATGATTTTACCAAGAAATGTGATTCTTCATTCAAAACCTGATTTTTGCTATTGGGCTCTATTGAATAGTGAATGTTTTGAATTTTCTCCAAAAGTAAAGTAGTTGCAAACTCATGCTTTTAGAGACTTGTTTGGGCTCATGAGAGGAGTAGAAAAACATCAAAAATTTCAGTCCTGCATGATTCTACCAAGAAATGTGTGTTCATTCAAACTGCTGGTTTTTGATAGTTTGGGCCCTATTGAATAATGAATGTTTTGAATTTTCTCCAAAAGTAAAGTAGTTGCAAACTCATCCTTTTAGAAACTTGTTTGGGCAGTTGAGAGGAGTAAAAAACCATCAAAAATTTCAATCCTGCATGATTTTACCAAGAAATGTGATTCTTCATTCAAAACCTGATTTTTGCTATTGGGCTCTATTGAATAGTGAATGTTTTGAATTTTCTCCAAAAGTAAAGTAGTTGCAAACTCATGCTTTTAGAGACTTGTTTGGGCTCATGAGAGGAGTAGAAAAACATCAAAAATTTCAGTCCTGCATGATTCTACCAAGAAATGTGATTCTTCATTCAAAACCTGATTTTTGCTATTGGGCTCTATTGAATAATGAATGTTTTGAATTTTCTCCAAAAGTAAAGTAGTTGCAAACTCATCCTTTTAGAAACTTTTTTGGGCTGTTGAGAGGAGTAAAAAACCATCAAAAATTTCAATCCTGCATGATTCTACCAAGAAATGTGATTCTTCTTTCAAAACGCTGGTTTTTGCTATTGGGCTCTATTGAATAATGAATGTTTTGAATTTTCTCCAAAAGTAAAGTAGTTGCAAACTCATGCTTTTTGAGACTTGTTTGGGCTCATGAGAGGAGTAGAAAAACATCAAAAATTTCAGTCCTGCATGATTCTACCAAGAAATGTGTGTTCATTGAAACCGCTGGTTTTTGATAGTTTGGGCCCTATTGAATAATGAATGTTTTGAATTTTCTCCAAAAGTAAAGTAGTTGCAAACTCATCCTTTTAGAAACTTGTTTGGGCTGTTGAGAGGAGTAAAAAACCATCAAAAATTTCAATCCTGCATGATTTTACCAAGAAATGTGATTCTTCATTCAAAACCTGATTTTTGCTATTGGGCTCTATTGAATAGTGAATGTTTTGAATTTTCTCCAAAAGTAAAGTAGTTGCAAACTCATGCTTTTAGAGACTTGTTTGGACTCATGAGAGGAGTAGAAAAACATCAAAAATTTCAGTCCTGCATGATTCTACCAAGAAATGTGTGTTCATTCAAACCGCTGGTTTTTGATAGTTTGGGCCCTATTGAATAATGAATGTTTTGAATTTTCTCCAAAAGTAAAGTAGTTGCAAACTCATCCTTTTAGAAACTTGTTTGGGCTGTTGAGAGGAGTAAAAAATCATCAAAAATTTCAATCCTGCATGATTCTACCAAGAAATGTGATTCTTCATTCAAAACGCTCTTTTTTGCTATTGGGCTCTATTGAATAATGAATGTTTTGAATTTTCTCCAAAAGTAAAGTAGTTGCAAACTCATCATTTTAGAAACTTTTCTTGGGCTGTTAAGAGGAGTAAAAAACCATCAAAAATTTCAATCCTGCATGATTCTACCAAGAAATGTGATTCTTCATTCAAAACGCTGGTTTTTGCTATTGGGCTCTATTGAATAATGAATGTTTTGAATTTTCTCCAAAAGTAAAGTAGTTGCAAACTCATGCTTTTAGAGACTTGTTTGGGCTCATGAGAGGAGTAGAAAAACATCAAAAATTTCAGTCCTGTATGATTCTACCAAGAAATGTGTGTTCATTGAAACCGCTGGTTTTTGATAGTTTGGGCCCTATTGAATAATGAATGTTTTGAATTTTCTCCAAAAATAAAGTAGTTGCAAACTCATCCTTTTAGAAACTTGTTTGGGCTGTTGAGAGGAGTAAAAAACCATCAAAAATTTCAATCCTGCATGATTTTACCAAGAAATGTGATTCTTCATTCAAAACCTGATTTTTGCTATTGGGCTCTATTGAATAGTGAATGTTTTGAATTTTCTCCAAAAGTAAAGTAGTTGCAAACTCATGCTTTTAGAGACTTGTTTGGGCTCATGAGAGGAGTAGAAAAACATCAAAAATTTCAGTCCTGCATGATTCTACCAAGAAATGTGTGTTCATTCAAACCGCTGGTTTTTGATAGTTTGGGCCCTATTGAACAATGAATGTTTTGAATTTTCTCCAAAAGTAAAGTAGTTGCAAACTCATCCTTTTAGAAACTTGTTTGGGCTGTTGAGAGGAGTAAAAAATCATCAAAAATTTCAATCCTGCATGATTCTACCAAGAAATGTGATTCTTCATTCAAAGCTCTTTTTTGCTATTGGGCTCTATTGAATAATGAATGTTTTGAATTTTCTCCAAAAGTAAAGTAGTTGCAAACTCATCCTTTTAGAAACTTGTTTGGGCTGTTGAGAGGAGTAAAAAACCATCAAAAATTTCAATCCTGCATGATTTTACCAAGAAATGTGATTCTTCATTCAAAACCTGATTTTTGCTATTGGGCTCTATTGAATAGTGAATGTTTTGAATTTTCTCCAAAAGTAAAGTAGTTGCAAACTCATGCTTTTAGAGACTTGTTTGGGCTCATGAGAGGAGTAGAAAAACATCAAAAATTTCAGTCCTGCATGATTCTACCAAGAAATGTGTGTTCCTTGAAACCGCTGGTTTTTGATAGTTTGGGCCCTATTGAATAATGAATGTTTTGAATTTTCTCCAAAAGTAAAGTAGTTGCAAACTCATCCTTTTAGAAACTTGTTTGGGCTGTTGAGAGGAGTAAAAAACCATCAAAAATTTCAATCCTGCATGATTTTAGCAAGAAATGTGATTCTTCATTCAAAACCTGATTTTTGCTATTGGGCTCTATTGAATAGTGAATGTTTTGAATTTTCTCCAAAAGTAAAGTAGTTGCAAACTCATGCTTTTAGAGACTTGTTTGGGCTCATGAGAGGAGTAGAAAAACATCAAAAATTTCAGTCCTGCATGATTCTACCAAGAAATGTGTGTTCATTGAAACCGCTGGTTTTTGATAGTTTGGGCCCTATTGAATAATGAATGTTTTGAATTTTCTCCAAAAGTAAAGTAGTTGCAAACTCATCCTTTTAGAAACTTGTTTGGGCTGTTGAGAGGAGTAAAAAACCATCAAAAATTTCAATCCTGCATGATTCTACCAAGAAATGTGATTCTTCTTTCAAAACGCTGGTTTTTGCTATTGGGCTCTATTGAATAATGAATGTTTTGAATTTTCTCCAAAAGTAAAGTAGTTGCAAACTCATGCTTTTTGAGACTTGTTTGGGCTCATGAGAGGAGTAGAAAAACATCAAAAATTTCAGTCCTGCATGATTCTACCAAGAAATGTGTGTTCATTGAAACCGCTGGTTTTTGATAGTTTGGGCCCTATTAAATAATGAATGTTTTGAATTTTCTCCAAAAGTAAAGTAGTTGCAAACTCATCCTTTTAGAAACTTGTTTGGGCTGATGAGAGGAGTAAAAAAACATCAAAAATTTCAATCCTGCATGATTTTACCAAGAAATGTGATTCTTCATTCAAAACCTGATTTTTGCTATAGGGCTCTATTGAATAGTGAATGTTTTGAATTTTCTCCAAAAGTAAAGTAGTTGCAAACTCATGCTTTTAGAGATTTGTTTGGGCTCATGAGAGGAGTAGAAAAACATCAAAAATTTCAGTCCTGCATGATTCTACCAAGAAATGTGTGTTCATTCAAACCGCTGGTTTTTGATAGTTTGGGCCCTATTGAATAATGAATGTTTTGAATTTTCTCCAAAAGTAAAGTAGTTGCAAACTCATCCTTTTAGAAACTTGTTTGGGCTGTTGAGAGGAGTAAAAAACCATCAAAAATTTCAATCCTGCATGACTCTACCAAGAAATGTGATTCTTCATTCAAAACGCTGGTTTTTGCTATTGGGCTCTATTGAATAATGAATGTTTTGAATTTTCTCCAAAAGTAAAGTAGTTGCAAACTCATGCTTTTAGAGACTTGTTTGGGCTCATGAGAGGAGTAGAAAAACATCAAAAATTTCAGTCCTGCATGATTCTACCAAGAAATGTGTGTTCATTGAAACCGCTGGTTTTTGATAGTTTGGGCCCTATTGAATAATGAATGTTTTGAATTTTCTCCAAAAGTAAAGTAGTTGCAAACTCATCCTTTTAGAAACTTGTTTGGGCTGTTGAGAGGAGTAAAAAACCATCAAAAATTTCAATCCTGCATGATTTTACCAAGAAATGTGATTCTTCATTCAAAACCTGATTTTTGCTATTGGGCTCTATTGAATAGTGAATGTTTTGAATTTTCTCCAAAAGTAAAGTAGTTGCAAACTCATGCTGTTAGAGACTTGTTTGGGCTCATGAGAGGAGTAGAAAAACATCAAAAATTTCAGTCCTGCATGATTCTACCAAGAAATGTGTGTTCATTCAAACTGCTGGTTTTTGATAGTTTGGGCCCTATTGAATAATGAATGTTTTGAATTTTCTCCAAAAGTAAAGTAGTTGCAAACTCATCCTTTTAGAAACTTGTTTGGGCAGTTGAGAGGAGTAAAAAACCATCAAAAATTTCAATCCTGCATGATTTTACCAAGAAATGTGATTCTTCATTCAAAACCTGATTTTTGCTATTGGGCTCTATTGAATAGTGAATGTTTTGAATTTTCTCCAAAAGTAAAGTAGTTGCAAACTCATGCTTTTAGAGACTTGTTTGGGCTCATGAGAGGAGTAGAAAAACATCAAAAATTTCAGTCCTGCATGATTCTACCAAGAAATGTGATTCTTCATTCAAAACCTGATTTTTGCTATTGGGCTCTATTGAATAATGAATGTTTTGAATTTTCTCCAAAAGTAAAGTAGTTGCAAACTCATCCTTTTAGAAACTTTTTTGGGCTGTTGAGAGGAGTAAAAAACCATCAAAAATTTCAATCCTGCATGATTCTACCAAGAAATGTGATTCTTCTTTCAAAACGCTGGTTTTTGCTATTGGGCTCTATTGAATAATGAATGTTTTGAATTTTCTCCAAAAGTAAAGTAGTTGCAAACTCATGCTTTTTGAGACTTGTTTGGGCTCATGAGAGGAGTAGAAAAACATCAAAAATTTCAGTCCTGCATGATTCTACCAAGAAATGTGTGTTCATTGAAACCGCTGGTTTTTGATAGTTTGGGCCCTATTGAATAATGAATGTTTTGAATTTTCTCCAAAAGTAAAGTAGTTGCAAACTCATCCTTTTAGAAACTTGTTTCTGCTGTTGAGAGGAGTAAAAAACCATCAAAAATTTCAATCCTGCATGATTTTACCAAGAAATGTGATTCTTCATTCAAAACCTGATTTTTGCTATTGGGCTCTATTGAATAGTGAATGTTTTGAATTTTCTCCAAAAGTAAAGTAGTTGCAAACTCATGCTTTTAGAGACTTGTTTGGACTCATGAGAGGAGTAGAAAAACATCAAAAATTTCAGTCCTGCATGATTCTACCAAGAAATGTGTGTTCATTCAAACCGCTGGTTTTTGATAGTTTGGGCCCTATTGAATAATGAATGTTTTGAATTTTCTCCAAAAGTAAAGTAGTTGCAAACTCATCCTTTTAGAAACTTGTTTGGGCTGTTGAGAGGAGTAAAAAATCATCAAAAATTTCAATCCTGCATGATTCTACCAAGAAATGTGATTCTTCATTCAAAACGCTCTTTTTTGCTATTGGGCTCTATTGAATAATGAATGTTTTGAATTTTCTCCAAAAGTAAAGTAGTTGCAAACTCATCATTTTAGAAACTTTTCTTGGGCTGTTAAGAGGAGTAAAAAACCATCAAAAATTTCAATCCTGCATGATTCTACCAAGAAATGTGATTCTTCATTCAAAACGCTGGTTTTTGCTATTGGGCTCTATTGAATAATGAATGTTTTGAATTTTCTGCAAAAGTAAAGTAGTTGCAAACTCATGCTTTTAGAGACTTGTTTGGGCTCATGAGAGGAGTAGAAAAACATCAAAAATTTCAGTCCTGTATGATTCTACCAAGAAATGTGTGTTCATTGAAACCGCTGGTTTTTGATAGTTTGGGCCCTATTGAATAATGAATGTTTTGAATTTTCTCCAAAAATAAAGTAGTTGCAAACTCATCCTTTTAGAAACTTGTTTGGGCTGTTGAGAGGAGTAAAAAACCATCAAAAATTTCAATCCTGCATGATTTTACCAAGAAATGTGATTCTTCATTCAAAACCTGATTTTTGCTATTGGGCTCTATTGAATAGTGAATGTTTTGAATTTTCTCCAAAAGTAAAGTAGTTGCAAACTCATGCTTTTAGAGACTTGTTTGGGATCATGAGAGGAGTAGAAAAACATCAAAAATTTCAGTCCTGCATGATTCTACCAAGAAATGTGTGTTCATTCAAACCGCTGGTTTTTGATAGTTTGGGCCCTATTGAACAATGAATGTTTTGAATTTTCTCCAAAAGTAAAGTAGTTGCAAACTCATCCTTTTAGAAACTTGTTTGGGCTGTTGAGAGGAGTAAAAAATCATCAAAAATTTCAATCCTGCATGATTCTACCAAGAAATGTGATTCTTCATTCAAAACGCTCTTTTTTGCTATTGGGCTCTATTGAATAATGAATGTTTTGAATTTTCTCCAAAAGTAAAGTAGTTGCAAACTCATCCTTTTAGAAACTTGTTTGGGCTGTTGAGAGGAGTAAAAAACCATCAAAAATTTCAATCCTGCATGATTTTACCAAGAAATGTGATTCTTCATTCAAAACCTGATTTTTGCTATTGGGCTCTATTGAATAGTGAATGTTTTGAATTTTCTCCAAAAGTAAAGTAGTTGCAAACTCATGCTTTTAGAGACTTGTTTGGGCTCATGAGAGGAGTAGAAAAACATCAAAAATGTCAGTCCTGCATGATTCTACCAAGAAATGTGTGTTCCTTGAAACCGCTGGTTTTTGATAGTTTGGGCCCTATTGAATAATGAATGTTTTGAATTTTCTCCAAAAGTAAAGTAGTTGCAAACTCATCCTTT
This sequence comes from Dendrobates tinctorius, assembly GCF_039654945.1. Taxonomy (NCBI): domain Eukaryota; kingdom Metazoa; phylum Chordata; class Amphibia; order Anura; family Dendrobatidae; genus Dendrobates; species Dendrobates tinctorius. Next base: position 541,982 of record NW_027361777.1, on the reverse strand, counting down.
TAGAAACTTGTTTGGGCTGTTGAGAGGAGTAAAAAACCATCAAAAATTTCAATCCTGCATGATTTTAGCAAGAAATGTGATTCTTCATTCAAAACCTGATTTTTGCTATTGGGCTCTATTGAATAGTGAATGTTTTGAATTTTCTCCAAAAGTAAAGTAGTTGCAAACTCATGCTTTTAGAGACTTGTTTGGGCTCATGAGAGGAGTAGAAAAACATCAAAAATTTCAGTCCTGCATGATTCTACCAAGAAATGTGTGTTCATTGAAACCGTTGGTTTTTGATAGTTTGGGCCCTATTGAATAATGAATGTTTTGAATTTTCTCCAAAAGTAAAGTAGTTGCAAACTCATCCTTTTAGAAACTTGTTTGGGCTGTTGAGAGGAGTAAAAAACCATCAAAAATTTCAATCCTGCATGATTCTACCAAGAAATGTGATTCTTCTTTCAAAACGCTGGGTTTTGCTATTGGGCTCTATTGAATAATGAATGTTTTGAATTTTCTCCAAAAGTAAAGTAGTTGCAAACTCATGCTTTTTGAGACTTGTTTGGGCTCATGAGAGGAGTAGAAAAACATCAAAAATTTCAGTCCTGCATGATTCTACCAAGAAATGTGTGTTCATTGAAACCGCTGGTTTTTGATAGTTTGGGCCCTATTAAATAATGAATGTTTTGAATTTTCTCCAAAAGTAAAGTAGTTGCAAACTCATCCTTTTAGAAACTTGTTTGGGCTGTTGAGAGGAGTAAAAAACCATCAAAAATTTCAATCCTGCATGATTTTACCAAGAAATGTGATTCTTCATTCAAAACCTGATTTTTGCTATTGGGCTCTATTGAATAGTGAATGTTTTGAATTTTCTCCAAAAGTAAAGTAGTTGCAAACTCATGCTTTTAGAGACTTGTTTGGGCTCATGAGAGGAGTAGAAAAACATCAAAAATTTCAGTCCTGTATGATTCTACCAAGAAATGTGTGTTCATTCAAACTGCTGGTTTTTGATAGTTTGGGCCCTATTGAATAATGAATGTTTTGAATTTTCTCCAAAAGTAAAGTAGTTGCAAACTCATCCTTTTAGAAACTTGTTTGGGCAGTTGAGAGGAGTAAAAAACCATCAAAAATTTCAATCCTGCATGATTTTACCAAGAAATGTGATTCTTCATTCAAAACCTGATTTTTGCTATTGGGCTCTATTGAATAGTGAATGTTTTGAATTTTCTCCAAAAGTAAAGTAGTTGCAAACTCATGCTTTTAGAGACTTGTTTGGGCTCATGAGAGGAGTAGAAAAACATCAAAAATTTCAGTCCTGCATGATTCTACCAAGAAATGTGATTCTTCATTCAAAACCTGATTTTTGCTATTGGGCTCTATTGAATAATGAATGTTTTGAATTTTCTCCAAAAGTAAAGTAGTTGCAAACTCATCCTTTTAGAAACTTTTTTGGGCTGTTGAGAGGAGTAAAAAACCATCAAAAATTTCAATCCTGCATGATTCTACCAAGAAATGTGATTCTTCTTTCAAAACGCTGGTTTTTGCTATTGGGCTCTATTGAATAATGAATGTTTTGAATTTTCTCCAAAAGTAAAGTAGTTGCAAACTCATGCTTTTTGAGACTTGTTTGGGCTCATGAGAGGAGTAGAAAAACATCAAAAATTTCAGTCCTGCATGATTCTACCAAGAAATGTGTGTTCATTGAAACCGCTGGTTTTTGATAGTTTGGGCCCTATTAAATAATGAATGTTTTGAATTTTCTCCAAAAGTAAAGTAGTTGCAAACTCATCCTTTTAGAAACTTGTTTGGGCTGTTGAGAGGAGTAAAAAACCATCAAAAATTTCAATCCTGCATGATTTTACCAAGAAATGTGATTCTTCATTCAAAACCTGATTTTTGCTATTGGGCTCTATTGAATAGTGAATGTTTTGAATTTTCTCCAAAAGTAAAGTAGTTGCAAACTCATGCTTTTAGAGACTTGTTTGGGCTCATGAGAGGAGTAGAAAAACATCAAAAATTTCAGTCCTGTATGATTCTACCAAGAAATGTGTGTTCATTCAAACTGCTGGTTTTTGATAGTTTGGGCCCTATTGAATAATGAATGTTTTGAATTTTCTCCAAAAGTAAAGTAGTTGCAAACTCATCCTTTTAGAAACTTGTTTGGGCAGTTGAGAGGAGTAAAAAACCATCAAAAATTTCAATCCTGCATGATTTTACCAAGAAATGTGATTCTTCATTCAAAACCTGATTTTTGCTATTGGGCTCTATTGAATAGTGAATGTTTTGAATTTTCTCCAAAAGTAAAGTAGTTGCAAACTCATGCTTTTAGAGACTTGTTTGGGCTCATGAGAGGAGTAGAAAAACATCAAAAATTTCAGTCCTGCATGATTCTACCAAGAAATGTGATTCTTCATTCAAAACCTGATTTTTGCTATTGGGCTCTATTGAATAATGAATGTTTTGAATTTTCTCCAAAAGTAAAGTAGTTGCAAACTCATCCTTTTAGAAACTTTTTTGGGCTGTTGAGAGGAGTAAAAAACCATCAAAAATTTCAATCCTGCATGATTCTACCAAGAAATGTGATTCTTCTTTCAAAACGCTGGTTTTTGCTATTGGGCTCTATTGAATAATGAATGTTTTGAATTTTCTCCAAAAGTAAAGTAGTTGCAAACTCATGCTTTTTGAGACTTGTTTGGGCTCATGAGAGGAGTAGAAAAACATCAAAAATTTCAGTCCTGCATGATTCTACCAAGAAATGTGTGTTCATTGAAACCGCTGGTTTTTGATAGTTTGGGCCCTATTGAATAATGAATGTTTTGAATTTTCTCCAAAAGTAAAGTAGTTGCAAACTCATCCTTTTAGAAACTTGTTTGGGCTGTTGAGAGGAGTAAAAAACCATCAAAAATTTCAATCCTGCATGATTTTACCAAGAAATGTGATTCTTCATTCAAAACCTGATTTTTGCTATTGGGCTCTATTGAATAGTGAATGTTTTGAATTTTCTCCAAAAGTAAAGTAGTTGCAAACTCATGCTTTTAGAGACTTGTTTGGACTCATGAGAGGAGTAGAAAAACATCAAAAATTTCAGTCCTGCATGATTCTACCAAGAAATGTGTGTTCATTCAAACCGCTGGTTTTTGATAGTTTGGGCCCTATTGAATAATGAATGTTTTGAATTTTCTCCAAAAGTAAAGTAGTTGCAAACTCATCCTTTTAGAAACTTGTTTGGGCTGTTGAGAGGAGTAAAAAATCATCAAAAATTTCAATCCTGCATGATTCTACCAAGAAATGTGATTCTTCATTCAAAACGCTCTTTTTTGCTATTGGGCTCTATTGAATAATGAATGTTTTGAATTTTCTCCAAAAGTAAAGTAGTTGCAAACTCATCATTTTAGAAACTTTTCTTGGGCTGTTAAGAGGAGTAAAAAACCATCAAAAATTTCAATCCTGCATGATTCTACCAAGAAATGTGATTCTTCATTCAAAACGCTGGTTTTTGCTATTGGGCTCTATTGAATAATGAATGTTTTGAATTTTCTCCAAAAGTAAAGTAGTTGCAAACTCATGCTTTTAGAGACTTGTTTGGGCTCATGAGAGGAGTAGAAAAACATCAAAAATTTCAGTCCTGTATGATTCTACCAAGAAATGTGTGTTCATTGAAACCGCTGGTTTTTGATAGTTTGGGCCCTATTGAATAATGAATGTTTTGAATTTTCTCCAAAAATAAAGTAGTTGCAAACTCATCCTTTTAGAAACTTGTTTGGGCTGTTGAGAGGAGTAAAAAACCATCAAAAATTTCAATCCTGCATGATTTTACCAAGAAATGTGATTCTTCATTCAAAACCTGATTTTTGCTATTGGGCTCTATTGAATAGTGAATGTTTTGAATTTTCTCCAAAAGTAAAGTAGTTGCAAACTCATGCTTTTAGAGACTTGTTTGGGCTCATGAGAGGAGTAGAAAAACATCAAAAATTTCAGTCCTGCATGATTCTACCAAGAAATGTGTGTTCATTCAAACCGCTGGTTTTTGATAGTTTGGGCCCTATTGAACAATGAATGTTTTGAATTTTCTCCAAAAGTAAAGTAGTTGCAAACTCATCCTTTTAGAAACTTGTTTGGGCTGTTGAGAGGAGTAAAAAATCATCAAAAATTTCAATCCTGCATGATTCTACCAAGAAATGTGATTCTTCATTCAAAACGCTCTTTTTTGCTATTGGGCTCTATTGAATAATGAATGTTTTGAATTTTCTCCAAAAGTAAAGTAGTTGCAAACTCATCATTTTAGAAACTTTTCTTGGGCTGTTAAGAGGAGTAAAAAACCATCAAAAATTTCAATCCTGCATGATTCTACCAAGAAATGTGATTCTTCATTCAAAACGCTGGTTTTTGCTATTGGGCTCTATTGAATAATGAATGTTTTGAATTTTCTCCAAAAGTAAAGTAGTTGCAAACTCATGCTTTTAGAGACTTGTTTGGGCTCATGAGAGGAGTAGAAAAACATCAAAAATTTCAGTCCTGCATGATTCTACCAAGAAATGTGTGTTCATTGAAACCGCTGGTTTTTGATAGTTTGGGCCCTATTGAATAATGAATGTTTTGAATTTTCTCCAAAAGTAAAGTAGTTGCAAACTCATCCTTTTAGAAACTTGTTTGGGCTGTTGAGAGGAGTAAAAAACCATCAAAAATTTCAATCCTGCATGATTCTACCAAGAAATGTGATTCTTCATTCAAAACGCTGGTTTTTGCTATTGGGCTCTATTGAATAATGAATGTTTTGAATTTTCTCCAAAACTAAAGTAGTTGCAAACTCATGCTTTTAGAGACTTGTTTGGGCTCATGAGAGGAGTAGAAAAACATCAAAAATTTCAGTCCTGCATGATTCTACCAAGAAATGTGTGTTCATTGAAACCACTGGTTTTTGATAGTTTGGGCCCTATTGAATAATGAATGTTTTGAATTTTCTCCAAAAGTAAAGTAGTTGCAAACTCATCCTTTTAGAAACTTGTTTGGGCTGTTGAGAGGAGTAAAAAACCATCAAAAATTTCAATCCTGCATGATTTTACCAAGAAATGTGATTCTTCATTCAAAACCTGATTTTTGCTATTGGGCTCTATTGAATAGTGAATGTTTTGAATTTTCTCCAAAAGTAAAGTAGTTGCAAACTCATGCTTTTAGAGACTTGTTTGGGCTCATGAGAGGAGTAGAAAAACATCAAAAATTTCAGTCCTGCATGATTCTACCAAGAAATGTGTGTTCATTGAAACCACTGGTTTTTGATAGTTTGGGCCCTATTGAATAATGAATGTTTTGAATTTTCTCCAAAAGTAAAGTAGTTGCAAACTCATCCTTTTAGAAACTTGTTTGGGCTGTTGAGAGGAGTAAAAAACCATCAAAAATTTCAATCCTGCATGATTCTACCAAGAAATGTGATTCTTCATTCAAAACGCTGGTTTTTGCTATTGGGCTCTATTGAATAATGAATGTTTTGAATTTTCTCCAAAAGTAAAGTAGTTGCAAACTCATGCTTTTAGAGACTTGTTTGGGCTCATGAGAGGAGTAGAAAAACATCAAAAATTTCAGTCCTGCATGATTCTACCAAGAAATGTGTGTTCATTGAAACCGCTGGTTTTTGATAGTTTGGGCCCTATTGAATAATGAATGTTTTGAATTTTCTCCAAAAGTAAAGTAGTTGCAAACTCATCCTTTTAGAAACTTGTTTGGGCTGTTGAGAGGAGTAAAAAACCATCAAAAATTTCAATCCTGCATGATTTTACCAAGAAATGTGATTCTTCATTCAAAACCTGATTTTTGCTATTGGGCTCTATTGAATAGTGAATGTTTTGAATTTTCTCCAAAAGTAAAGTAGTTGCAAACTCATGCTTTTAGAGACTTGTTTGGGCTCATGAGAGGAGTAGAAAAACATCAAAAATTTCAGTCCTGCATGATTCTACCAAGAAATGTGTGTTCATTCAAACTGCTGGTTTTTGATAGTTTGGGCCCTATTGAATAATGAATGTTTTGAATTTTCTCCAAAAGTAAAGTAGTTGCAAACTCATCCTTTTAGAAACTTGTTTGGGCAGTTGAGAGGAGTAAAAAACCATCAAAAATTTCAATCCTGCATGATTTTACAAAGAAATGTGATTCTTCATTCAAAACCTGATTTTTGCTATTGGGCTCTATTGAATAGTGAATGTTTTGAATTTTCTCCAAAAGTAAAGTAGTTGCAAACTCATGCTTTTAGAGACTTGTTTGGGCTCATGAGAGGAGTAGAAAAACATCAAAAATTTCAGTCCTGCATGATTCTACCAAGAAATGTGATTCTTCATTCAAAACCTGATTTTTGCTATTGGGCTCTATTGAATAATGAATGTTTTGAATTTTCTCCAAAAGTAAAGTAGTTGCAAACTCATCCTTTTAGAAACTTTTTTGGGCTGTTGAGAGGAGTAAAAAACCATCAAAAATTTCAATCCTGCATGATTCTACCAAGAAATGTGATTCTTCTTTCAAAACGCTGGTTTTTGCTATTGGGCTCTATTGAATAATGAATGTTTTGAATTTTCTCCAAAAGTAAAGTAGTTGCAAACTCATGCTTTTAGAGACTTGTTTGGGCTCATGAGAGGAGTAGAAAAACATCAAAAATTTCAGTCCTGCATGATTCTACCAAGAAATGTGTGTTCATTGAAACCGCTGGTTTTTGATAGTTTGGGCCCTATTGAATAATGAATGTTTTGAATTTTCTCCAAAAGTAAAGTAGTTGCAAACTCATCCTTTTAGAAACTTGTTTGGGCTGTTGAGAGGAGTAAAAAACCATCAAAAATTTCAATCCTACATGATTTTACCAAGAAATGTGATTCTTCATTCAAAACCTGATTTTTGCTATTGGGCTCTATTGAATAGTGAATGTTTTGAATTTTCTCCAAAAGTAAAGTAGTTGCAAACTCATGCTTTTAGAGACTTGTTTGGACTCATGAGAGGAGTAGAAAAACATCAAAAATTTCAGTCCTGCATGATTCTACCAAGAAATGTGTGTTCATTCAAACCGCTGGTTTTTGATAGTTTGGGCCCTATTGAATAATGAATGTTTTGAATTTTCTCCAAAAGTAAAGTAGTTGCAAACTCATCCTTTTAGAAACTTGTTTGGGCTGTTGAGAGGAGTAAAAAATCATCAAAAATTTCAATCCTGCATGATTCTACCAAGAAATGTGATTCTTCATTCAAAACGCTCTTTTTTGCTATTGGGCTCCATTGAATAATGAATGTTTTGAATTTTCTCCAAAAGTAAAGTAGTTGCAAACTCATCCTTTTAGAAACTTGTTTGGGCTGTTGAGAGGAGTAAAAAACCATCAAAAATTTCAATCCTGCATGATTCTACCAAGAAATGTGATTCTTCATTCAAAACGCTGGTTTTTGCTATTGGGCTCTATTGAATAATGAATGTTTTGAATTTTCTCCAAAAGTAAAGTAGTTGCAAACTCATGCTTTTAGAGACTTGTTTGGGCTCATGAGAGGAGTAGAAAAACATCAAAAATTTCAGTCCTGCATGATTCTACCAAGAAATGTGTGTTCATTGAAACCGCTGGTTTTTGATAGTTTGGGCCCTATTGAATAATGAATGTTTTGAATTTTCTCCAAAAGTAAAGTAGTTGCAAACTCATCCTTTTAGAAACTTGTTTGGGCTGTTGAGAGGAGTAAAAAACCATTAAAAATTTCAATCCTGCATGATTTTACCAAGAAATGTGATTCTTCATTCAAAACCTGATTTTTGCTATTGGGCTCTATTGAATAGTGAATGTTTTGAATTTTCTCCAAAAGTAAAGTAGTTGCAAACTCATGCTTTTAGAGACTTGTTTGGGCTCATGAGAGGAGTAGAAAAACATCAAAAATTTCAGTCCTGCATGATTCTACCAAGAAATGTGTGTTCATTGAAACCACTGGTTTTTGATAGTTTGGGCCCTATTGAATAATGAATGTTTTGAATTTTCTAAAAAAGTAAAGTAGTTGCAAACTCATCCTTTTTAGAAACTTGTTTGGGCTGTTGAGAGGAGTAAAAAACCATCAAAAATTTCAATCCTGCATGATTTTACCAAGAAATGTGATTCTTCATTCAAAACCTGATTTTTGCTATTGGGCTCTATTGAATAGTGAATGTTTTGAATTTTCTCCAAAAGTAAAGTAGTTGCAAACTCATGATTTTAGAGACTTGTTTGGGCTCATGAGAGGAGTAGAAAAACATCAAAAATTTCAGTCCTGCATGATTCTACCAAGAAATGTGATTCTTCATTCAAAACCTGATTTTTGCTATTGGGCTCTATTGAATAATGAATGTTTTGAATTTTCTCCAAAAGTAAAGTAGTTGCAAACTCATGCTTTTAGAGACTTGTTTGGGCTCATGAGAGGAGTAGAAAAACATCAAAAATTTCAGTCCTGCATGATTCTACCAAGAAATGTGTGTTCATTGAAACCGCTGGTTTTTGATAGTTTGGGCCCTATTGAATAATGAATGTTTTGAATTTTCTCCAAAAGTAAAGTAGTTGCAAACTCATCCTTTTAGAAACTTGTTTGGGCTGTTGAGAGGAGTAAAAAACCATCAAAAATTTCAATCCTGCATGATTCTACCAAGAAATGTGATTCTTCATTCAAAACGCTGGTTTTTGCTATTGGGCTCTATTGAATAATGAATGTTTTGAATTTTCTCCAAAAGTAAAGTAGTTGCAAACTCATGCTTTTAGAGACTTGTTTGGGCTCATGAGAGGAGTAGAAAAACATCAAAAATTTCAGTCCTGCATGATTCTACCAAGAAATGTGTGTTCATTGAAACCGCTGGTGTTTGATAGTTTGGGCCCTATTGAATAATGAATGTTTTGAATTTTCTCCAAAAGTAAAGTAGTTGCAAACTCATCCTTTTAGAAACTTGTTTGGGCTGTTGAGAGGAGTAAAAAACCATCAAAAATTTCAATCCTGCATGATTTTACCAAGAAATGTGATTCTTCATTCAAAACCTGATTTTTGCTATTGGGCTCTATTGAATAGTGAATGTTTTGAATTTTCTCCAAAAGTAAAGTAGTTGCAAACTCATGCTTTTAGAGACTTGTTTGGGCTCATGAGAGGAGTAGAAAAACATCAAAAATTTCAGTCCTGCATGATTCTACCAAGAAATGTGTGTTCCTTGAAACCGCTGGTTTTTGATAGTTTGGGCCCTATTGAATAATGAATGTTTTGAATTTTCTCCAAAAGTAAAGTAGTTGCAAACTCATCCTTTTAGAAACTTGTTTGGGCTGTTGAGAGGAGTAAAAAACCATCAAAAATTTCAATCCTGCATGATTTTAGCAAGAAATGTGATTCTTCATTCAAAACCTGATTTTTGCTATTGGGCTCTATTGAATAGTGAATGTTTTGAATTTTCTCCAAAAGTAAAGTAGTTGCAAACTCATGCTTTTAGAGACTTGTTTGGGCTCATGAGAGGAGTAGAAAAACATCAAAAATTTCAGTCCTGCATGATTCTACCAAGAAATGTGTGTTCATTGAAACCGCTGGTTTTTGATAGTTTGGGCCCTATTGAATAATGAATGTTTTGAATTTTCTCCAAAAGTAAAGTAGTTGCAAACTCATCCTTTTAGAAACTTGTTTGGGCTGTTGAGAGGAGTAAAAAACCATCAAAAATTTCAATCCTGCATGATTTTACCAAGAAATGTGATTCTTCATTCAAAACCTGATTTTTGCTATTGGGCTCTATTGAATAGTGAATGTTTTGAATTTTCTCCAAAAGTAAAGTAGTTGCAAACTCATGCTTTTAGAGACTTGTTTGGGCTCATGAGAGGAGTAGAAAAACATCAACAATTTCAGTCCTGCATGATTCTACCAAGAAATGTGTGTTCATTGAAACCATTGGTTTTTGATAGTTTGGGCCCTATTGAATAATGAATGTTTTGAATTTTCTAAAAAAGTAAAGTAGTTGCAAACTCATCCTTTTTAGAAACTTGTTTGGGCTGTTGAGAGGAGTAAAAAACCATCAAAAATTTCAATCCTGCATGATTTTACCAAGAAATGTGATTCTTCATTCAAAACCTGATTTTTGCTATAGGGCTCTATTGAATAGTGAATGTTTTGAATTTTCTCCAAAAGTAAAGTAGTTGCAAACTCATGCTTTTAGAGATTTGTTTGGGCTCATGAGAGGAGTAGAAAAACATCAAAAATTTCAGTCCTGCATGATTCTACCAAGAAATGTGTGTTCATTCAAACCGCTGGTTTTTGATAGTTTGGGCCCTATTGAATAATGAATGTTTTGAATTTTCTGTAAAAGTAAAGTAGTTGCAAACTCATCCTTTTAGAAACTTGTTTGGGCTGTTGAGAGGAGTAAAAAACCATCAAAAATTTCAATCCTGCATGATTCTACCAAGAAATGTGATTCTTCATTCAAAACGCTGGTTTTTGCTATTGGGCTCTATTGAATAATGAATGTTTTGAATTTTCTCCAAAAGTAAAGTAGTTGCAAACTCATGCTTTTTGAGACTTGTTTGGGCTCATGAGAGGAGTAGAAAAACATCAAAAATTTCAGTCCTGCATGATTCTACCAAGAAATGTGTGTTCATTGAAACCGCTGGTTTTTGATAGTTTGGGCCCTATTGAATAATGAATGTTTTGAATTTTCTCCAAAAGTAAAGTAGTTGCAAACTCATCCTTTTAGAAACTTGTTTGGGCTGTTGAGAGGAGTAAAAAACCATCAAAAATTTCAATCCTGCATGATTTTACCAAGAAATGTGATTCTTCATTCAAAACCTGATTTTTGCTATTGGGCTCTATTGAATAGTGAATGTTTTGAATTTTCTCCAAAAGTAAAGTAGTTGCAAACTCATGCTTTTAGAGACTTGTTTGGACTCATGAGAGGAGTAGAAAAACATCAAAAATTTCAGTCCTGCATGATTCTACCAAGAAATGTGTGTTCATTCAAACCGCTGGTTTTTGATAGTTTGGGCCCTATTGAATAATGAATGTTTTGAATTTTCTCCAAAAGTAAAGTAGTTGCAAACTCATCCTTTTAGAAACTTGTTTGGGCTGTTGAGAGGAGTAAAAAATCATCAAAAATTTCAATCCTGCATGATTCTACCAAGAAATGTGATTCTTCATTCAAAACGCTCTTTTTTGCTATTGGGCTCTATTGAATAATGAATGTTTTGAATTTTCTCCAAAAGTAAAGTAGTTGCAAACTCATCATTTTAGAAACTTTTCTTGGGCTGTTAAGAGGAGTAAAAAACCATCAAAAATTTCAATCCTGCATGATTCTACCAAGAAATGTGATTCTTCATTCAAAACGCTGGTTTTTGCTATTGGGCTCTATTGAATAATGAATGTTTTGAATTTTCTCCAAAAGTAAAGTAGTTGCAAACTCATGCTTTTAGAGACTTGTTTGGGCTCATGAGAGGAGTAGAAAAACATCAAAAATTTCAGTCCTGTATGATTCTACCAAGAAATGTGTGTTCATTGAAACCGCTGGTTTTTGCTAGTTTGGGCCCTATTGAATAATGAATGTTTTGAATTTTCTCCAAAAATAAAGTAGTTGCAAACTCATCCTTTTAGAAACTTGTTTGGGCTGTTGAGAGGAGTAAAAAACCATCAAAAATTTCAATCCTGCATGATTTTACCAAGAAATGTGATTCTTCATTCAAAACCTGATTTTTGCTATTGGGCTCTATTGAATAGTGAATGTTTTGAATTTTCTCCAAAAGTAAAGTAGTTGCAAACTCATGCTTTTAGAGACTTGTTTGGGCTCATGAGAGGAGTAGAAAAACATCAAAAATTTCAGTCCTGCATGATTCTACCAAGAAATGTGTGTTCATTCAAACCGCTGGTTTTTGATAGTTTGGGCCCTATTGAACAATGAATGTTTTGAATTTTCTCCAAAAGTAAAGTAGTTGCAAACTCATCCTTTTAGAAACTTGTTTGGGCTGTTGAGAGGAGTAAAAAATCATCAAAAATTTCAATCCTGCATGATTCTACCAAGAAATGTGATTCTTCATTCAAAACGCTCTTTTTTGCTATTGGGCTCTATTGAATAATGAATGTTTTGAATTTTCTCCAAAAGTAAAGTAGTTGCAAACTCATCCTTTTAGAAACTTGTTTGGGCTGTTGAGAGGAGTAAAAAACCATCAAAAATTTCAATCCTGCATGATTTTACCAAGAAATGTGATTCTTCATTCAAAACCTGATTTTTGCTATTGGGCTCTATTGAATAGTGAATGTTTTGAATTTTCTCCAAAAGTAAAGTAGTTGCAAACTCATGCTTTTAGAGACTTGTTTGGGCTCATGAGAGGAGTAGAAAAACATCAAAAATTTCAGTCCTGCATGATTCTACCAAGAAATGTGTGTTCATTGAAACCGCTGGTTTTTGATAGTTTGGGCCCTATTGAATAATGAATGTTTTGAATTTTCTCCAAAAGTAAAGTAGTTGCAAACTCATCCTTTTAGAAACTTGTTTGGGCTGTTGAGAGGAGTAAAAAACCATCAAAAATTTCAATCCTGCATGATTTTACCAAGAAATGTGATTCTTCATTCAAAACCTGATTTTTGCTATTGGGCTCTATTGAATAGTGAATGTTTTGAATTTTCTCCAAAAGTAAAGTAGTTGCAAACTCATGCTTTTAGAGACTTGTTTGGGCTCATGAGAGGAGTAGAAAAACATCAAAAATTTCAGTCCTGCATGATTCTACCAAGAAATGTGTGTTCCTTGAAACCGCTGGTTTTTGATAGTTTGGGCCCTATTGAATAATGAATGTTTTGAATTTTCTCCAAAAGTAAAGTAGTTGCAAACTCATCCTTTTAGAAACTTGTTTGGGCTGTTGAGAGGAGTAAAAAACCATCAAAAATTTCAATCCTGCATGATTTTAGCAAGAAATGTGATTCTTCATTCAAAACCTGATTTTTGCTATTGGGCTCTATTGAATAGTGAATGTTTTGAATTTTCTCCAAAAGTAAAGTAGTTGCAAACTCATGCTTTTAGAGACTTGTTTGGGCTCATGAGAGGAGTAGAAAAACATCAAAAATTTCAGTCCTGCATGATTCTACCAAGAAATGTGTGTTCATTGAAACCGCTGGTTTTTGATAGTTTGGGCCCTATTGAATAATGAATGTTTTGAATTTTCTCCAAAAGTAAAGTAGTTGCAAACTCATCCTTTTAGAAACTTGTTTGGGCTGTTGAGAGGAGTAAAAAACCATCAAAAATTTCAATCCTGCATGATTTTACCAAGAAATGTGATTCTTCATTCAAAACCTGATTTTTGCTATTGGGCTCTATTGAATAGTGAATGTTTTGAATTTTCTCCAAAAGTAAAGTAGTTGCAAACTCATGCTTTTAGAGACTTGTTTGGGCTCATGAGAGGAGTAGAAAAACATCAACAATTTCAGTCCTGCATGATTCTACCAAGAAATGTGTGTTCATTGAAACCATTGGTTTTTGATAGTTTGGGCCCTATTGAATAATGAATGTTTTGAATTTTCTAAAAAAGTAAAGTAGTTGCAAACTCATCCTTTTTAGAAACTTGTTTGGGCTGTTGAGAGGAGTAAAAAACCATCAAAAATTTCAATCCTGCATGATTTTACCAAGAAATGTGATTCTTCATTCAAAACCTGATTTTTGCTATAGGGCTCTATTGAATAGTGAATGTTTTGAATTTTCTCCAAAAGTAAAGTAGTTGCAAACTCATGCTTTTAGAGACTTGTTTGGGCTCATGAGAGGAGTAGAAAAACATCAAAAATTTCAGTCCTGCATGATTCTACCAAGAAATGTGTGTTCATTGAAACCGCTGGTGTTTGATAGTTTGGGCCCTATTGAATAATGAATGTTTTGAATTTTCTCCAAAAGTAAAGTAGTTGCAAACTCATCCTTTTAGAAACTTGTTTGGGCTGTTGAGAGGAGTAAAAAACCATCAAAAATTTCAATCCTGCATGATTTTACCAAGAAATGTGATTCTTCATTCAAAACCTGATTTTTGCTATTGGGCTCTATTGAATAGTGAATGTTTTGAATTTTCTCCAAAAGTAAAGTAGTTGCAAACTCATGCTTTTAGAGACTTGTTTGGGCTCATGAGAGGAGTAGAAAAACATCAAAAATTTCAGTCCTGCATGATTCTACCAAGAAATGTGTGTTCCTTGAAACCGCTGGTTTTTGATAGTTTGGGCCCTATTGAATAATGAATGTTTTGAATTTTCTCCAAAAGTAAAGTAGTTGCAAACTCATCCTTTTAGAAACTTGTTTGGGCTGTTGAGAGGAGTAAAAAACCATCAAAAATTTCAATCCTGCATGATTTTAGCAAGAAATGTGATTCTTCATTCAAAACCTGATTTTTGCTATTGGGCTCTATTGAATAGTGAATGTTTTGAATTTTCTCCAAAAGTAAAGTAGTTGCAAACTCATGCTTTTAGAGACTTGTTTGGGCTCATGAGAGGAGTAGAAAAACATCAAAAATTTCAGTCCTGCATGATTCTACCAAGAAATGTGTGTTCATTGAAACCGCTGGTTTTTGATAGTTTGGGCCCTATTGAATAATGAATGTTTTGAATTTTCTCCAAAAGTAAAGTAGTTGCAAACTCATCCTTTTAGAAACTTGTTTGGGCTGTTGAGAGGAGTAAAAAACCATCAAAAATTTCAATCCTGCATGATTTTACCAAGAAATGTGATTCTTCATTCAAAACCTGATTTTTGCTATTGGGCTCTATTGAATAGTGAATGTTTTGAATTTTCTCCAAAAGTAAAGTAGTTGCAAACTCATGCTTTTAGAGACTTGTTTGGGCTCATGAGAGGAGTAGAAAAACATCAACAATTTCAGTCCTGCATGATTCTACCAAGAAATGTGTGTTCATTGAAACCATTGGTTTTTGATAGTTTGGGCCCTATTGAATAATGAATGTTTTGAATTTTCTAAAAAAGTAAAGTAGTTGCAAACTCATCCTTTTTAGAAACTTGTTTGGGCTGTTGAGAGGAGTAAAAAACCATCAAAAATTTCAATCCTGCATGATTTTACCAAGAAATGTGATTCTTCATTCAAAACCTGATTTTTGCTATAGGGCTCTATTGAATAGTGAATGTTTTGAATTTTCTCCAAAAGTAAAGTAGTTGCAAACTCATGCTTTTAGAGATTTGTTTGGGCTCATGAGAGGAGTAGAAAAACATCAAAAATTTCAGTCCTGCATGATTCTACCAAGAAATGTGTGTTCATTCAAACCGCTGGTTTTTGATAGTTTGGGCCCTATTGAATAATGAATGTTTTGAATTTTCTGTAAAAGTAAAGTAGTTGCAAACTCATCCTTTTAGAAACTTGTTTGGGCTGTTGAGAGGAGTAAAAAACCATCAAAAATTTCAATCCTGCATGATTCTACCAAGAAATGTGATTCTTCATTCAAAACGCTGGTTTTTGCTATTGGGCTCTATTGAATAATGAATGTTTTGAATTTTCTCCAAAAGTAAAGTAGTTGCAAACTCATGCTTTTTGAGACTTGTTTGGGCTCATGAGAGGAGTAGAAAAACATCAAAAATTTCAGTCCTGCATGATTCTACCAAGAAATGTGTGTTCATTCAAACCGCTGGTTTTTGATAGTTTGGGCCCTATTGAATAATGAATGTTTTGAATTTTCTCCAAAAGTAAAGTAGTTGCAAACTCATCCTTTTAGAAACTTGTTTGGGCTGTTGAGAGGAGTAAAAAACCATCAAAAATTTCAATCCTGCATGATTTTACCAAGAAATGTGATTCTTCATTCAAAACCTGATTTTTGCTATTGGGCTCTATTGAATAGTGAATGTTTTGAATTTTCTCCAAAAGTAAAGTAGTTGCAAACTCATGCTTTTAGAGACTTGTTTGGACTCATGAGAGGAGTAGAAAAACATCAAAAATTTCAGTCCTGCATGATTCTACCAAGAAATGTGTGTTCATTCAAACCGCTGGTTTTTGATAGTTTGGGCCCTATTGAATAATGAATGTTTTGAATTTTCTCCAAAAGTAAAGTAGTTGCAAACTCATCCTTTTAGAAACTTGTTTGGGCTGTTGAGAGGAGTAAAAAATCATCAAAAATTTCAATCCTGCATGATTCTACCAAGAAATGTGATTCTTCATTCAAAACGCTCTTTTTTGCTATTGGGCTCTATTGAATAATGAATGTTTTGAATTTTCTCCAAAAGTAAAGTAGTTGCAAACTCATCATTTTAGAAACTTTTCTTGGGCTGTTAAGAGGAGTAAAAAACCATCAAAAATTTCAATCCTGCATGATTCTACCAAGAAATGTGATTCTTCATTCAAAACGCTGGTTTTTGCTATTGGGCTCTATTGAATAATGAATGTTTTGAATTTTCTCCAAAAGTAAAGTAGTTGCAAACTCATGCTTTTAGAGACTTGTTTGGGCTCATGAGAGGAGTAGAAAAACATCAAAAATTTCAGTCCTGTATGATTCTACCAAGAAATGTGTGTTCATTGAAACCGCTGGTTTTTGATAGTTTGGGCCCTATTGAATAATGAATGTTTTGAATTTTCTCCAAAAATAAAGTAGTTGCAAACTCATCCTTTTAGAAACTTGTTTGGGCTGTTGAGAGGAGTAAAAAACCATCAAAAATTTCAATCCTGCATGATTTTACCAAGAAATGTGATTCTTCATTCAAAACCTGATTTTTGCTATTGGGCTCTATTGAATAGTGAATGTTTTGAATTTTCTCCAAAAGTAAAGTAGTTGCAAACTCATGCTTTTAGAGACTTGTTTGGGCTCATGAGAGGAGTAGAAAAACATCAAAAATTTCAGTCCTGCATGATTCTACCAAGAAATGTGTGTTCATTCAAACCGCTGGTTTTTGATAGTTTGGGCCCTATTGAACAATGAATGTTTTGAATTTTCTCCAAAAGTAAAGTAGTTGCAAACTCATCCTTTTAGAAACTTGTTTGGGCTGTTGAGAGGAGTAAAAAATCATCAAAAATTTCAATCCTGCATGATTCTACCAAGAAATGTGATTCTTCATTCAAAACGCTCTTTTTTGCTATTGGGCTCTATTGAATAATGAATGTTTTGAATTTTCTCCAAAAGTAAAGTAGTTGCAAACTCATCCTTTTAGAAACTTGTTTGGGCTGTTGAGAGGAGTAAAAAACCATCAAAAATTTCAATCCTGCATGATTTTACCAAGAAATGTGATTCTTCATTCAAAACCTGATTTTTGCTATTGGGCTCTATTGAATAGTGAATGTTTTGAATTTTCTCCAAAAGTAAAGTAGTTGCAAACTCATGCTTTTAGAGACTTGTTTGGGCTCATGAGAGGAGTAGAAAAACATCAAAAATTTCAGTCCTGCATGATTCTACCAAGAAATGTGTGTTCATTGAAACCGCTGGTTTTTGATAGTTTGGGCCCTATTGAATAATGAATGTTTTGAATTTTCTCCAAAAGTAAAGTAGTTGCAAACTCATCCTTTTAGAAACTTGTTTGGGCTGTTGAGAGGAGTAAAAAACCATCAAAAATTTCAATCCTGCATGATTTTACCAAGAAATGTGATTCTTCATTCAAAACCTGATTTTTGCTATTGGGCTCTATTGAATAGTGAATGTTTTGAATTTTCTCCAAAAGTAAAGTAGTTGCAAACTCATGCTTTTAGAGACTTGTTTGGGCTCATGAGAGGAGTAGAAAAACATCAAAAATTTCAGTCCTGCATGATTCTACCAAGAAATGTGTGTTCATTCAAACTGCTGGTTTTTGATAGTTTGGGCCCTATTGAATAATGAATGTTTTGAATTTTCTCCAAAAGTAAAGTAGTTGCAAACTCATCCTTTTAGAAACTTGTTTGGGCAGTTGAGAGGAGTAAAAAACCATCAAAAATTTCAATCCTGCATGATTTTACCAAGAAATGTGATTCTTCATTCAAAACCTGATTTTTGCTATTGGGCTCTATTGAATAGTGAATGTTTTGAATTTTCTCCAAAAGTAAAGTAGTTGCAAACTCATGCTTTTAGAGACTTGTTTGGGCTCATGAGAGGAGTAGAAAAACATCAAAATTTTCAGTCCTGCATGATTCTACCAAGAAATGTGATTCTTCATTCAAAACCTGATTTTTGCTATTGGGCTCTATGGAATAATGAATGTTTTGAATTTTCTCCAAAAGTAAAGTAGTTGCAAACTCATCCTTTTAGAAACTTTTTTGGGCTGTTGAGAGGAGTAAAAAACCATCAAAAATTTCAATCCTGCATGATTCTACCAAGAAATGTGATTCTTCTTTCAAAACGCTGGTTTTTGCTATTGGGCTCTATTGAATAATGAATGTTTTGAATTTTCTCCAAAAGTAAAGTAGTTGCAAACTCATGCTTTTAGAGACTTGTTTGGGCTCATGAGAGGAGTAGAAAAACATCAAAAATTTCAGTCCTGCATGATTCTACCAAGAAATGTGTGTTCATTGAAACCGCTGGTTTTTGATAGTTTGGGCCCTATTGAATAATGAATGTTTTGAATTTTCTCCAAAAGTAAAGTAGTTGCAAACTCATCCTTTTAGAAACTTGTTTGGGCTGTTGAGAGGAGTAAAAAACCATCAAAAATTTCAATCCTGCATGATTTTACCAAGAAATGTGATTCTTCATTCAAAACCTGATTTTTGCTATTGGGCTCTATTGAATAGTGAATGTTTTGAATTTTCTCCAAAAGTAAAGTAGTTGCAAACTCATGCTTTTAGAGACTTGTTTGGACTCATGAGAGGAGTAGAAAAACATCAAAAATTTCAGTCCTGCATGATTCTACCAAGAAATGTGTGTTCATTCAAACCGCTGGTTTTTGATAGTTTGGGCCCTATTGAATAATGAATGTTTTGAATTTTCTCCAAAAGTAAAGTAGTTGCAAACTCATCCTTTTAGAAACTTGTTTGGGCTGTTGAGAGGAGTAAAAAATCATCAAAAATTTCAATCCTGCATGATTCTACCAAGAAATGTGATTCTTCATTCAAAACGCTCTTTTTTGCTATTGGGCTCTATTGAATAATGAATGTTTTGAATTTTCTCCAAAAGTAAAGTAGTTGCAAACTCATCCTTTTAGAAACTTGTTTGGGCTGTTGAGAGGAGTAAAAAACCATCAAAAATTTCAATCCTGCATGATTCTACCAAGAAATGTGATTCTTCATTCAAAACGCTGGTTTTTGCTATTGGGCTCTATTGAATAATGAATGTTTTGAATTTTCTCCAAAAGTAAAGTAGTTGCAAACTCATGCTTTTAGAGACTTGTTTGGGCTCATGAGAGGAGTAGAAAAACATCAAAAATTTCAGTCCTGCATGATTCTACCAAGAAATGTGTGTTCATTGAAACCGCTGGTTTTTGATAGTTTGGGCCCTATTGAATAATGAATGTTTTGAATTTTCTCCAAAAGTAAAGTAGTTGCAAACTCATCCTTTTAGAAACTTGTTTGGGCTGTTGAGAGGAGTAAAAAACCATTAAAAATTTCAATCCTGCATGATTTTACCAAGAAATGTGATTCTTCATTCAAAACCTGATTTTTGCTATTGGGCTCTATTGAATAGTGAATGTTTTGAATTTTCTCCAAAAGTAAAGTAGTTGCAAACTCATGCTTTTAGAGACTTGTTTGGGCTCATGAGAGGAGTAGAAAAACATCAAAAATTTCAGTCCTGCATGATTCTACCAAGAAATGTGTGTTCATTGAAACCACTGGTTTTTGATAGTTTGGGCCCTATTGAATAATGAATGTTTTGAATTTTCTAAAAAAGTAAAGTAGTTGCAAACTCATCCTTTTTAGAAACTTGTTTGGGCTGTTGAGAGGAGTAAAAAACCATCAAAAATTTCAATCCTGCATGATTTTACCAAGAAATGTGATTCTTCATTCAAAACCTGATTTTTGCTATTGGGCTCTATTGAATAGTGAATGTTTTGAATTTTCTCCAAAAGTAAAGTAGTTGCAAACTCATGATTTTAGAGACTTGTTTGGGCTCATGAGAGGAGTAGAAAAACATCAAAAATTTCAGTCCTGCATGATTCTACCAAGAAATGTGATTCTTCATTCAAAACCTGATTTTTGCTATTGGGCTCTATTGAATAATGAATGTTTTGAATTTTCTCCAAAAGTAAAGTAGTTGCAAACTCATGCTTTTAGAGACTTGTTTGGGCTCATGAGAGGAGTAGAAAAACATCAAAAATTTCAGTCCTGCATGATTCTACCAAGAAATGTGTGTTCATTGAAACCGCTGGTTTTTGATAGTTTGGGCCCTATTGAATAATGAATGTTTTGAATTTTCTCCAAAAGTAAAGTAGTTGCAAACTCATCCTTTTAGAAACTTGTTTGGGCTGTTGAGAGGAGTAAAAAACCATCAAAAATTTCAATCCTGCATGATTCTACCAAGAAATGTGATTCTTCATTCAAAACGCTGGTTTTTGCTATTGGGCTCTATTGAATAATGAATGTTTTGAATTTTCTCCAAAAGTAAAGTAGTTGCAAACTCATGCTTTTAGAGACTTGTTTGGGCTCATGAGAGGAGTAGAAAAACATCAAAAATTTCAGTCCTGCATGATTCTACCAAGAAATGTGTGTTCATTGAAACCGCTGGTGTTTGATAGTTTGGGCCCTATTGAATAATGAATGTTTTGAATTTTCTCCAAAAGTAAAGTAGTTGCAAACTCATCCTTTTAGAAACTTGTTTGGGCTGTTGAGAGGAGTAGAAAACCATCAAAAATTTCAATCCTGCATGATTTTACCAAGAAATGTGATTCTTCATTCAAAACCTGATTTTTGCTATTGGGCTCTATTGAATAGTGAATGTTTTGAATTTTCTCCAAAAGTAAAGTAGTTGCAAACTCATGCTTTTAGAGACTTGTTTGGGCTCATGAGAGGAGTAGAAAAACATCAAAAATTTCAGTCCTGCATGATTCTACCAAGAAATGTGTGTTCATTGAAACCGCTGGTTTTTGATAGTTTGGGCCCTATTGAATAATGAATGTTTTGAATTTTCTCCAAAAGTAAAGTAGTTGCAAACTCATCCTTTTAGAAACTTGTTTGGGCTGTTGAGAGGAGTAAAAAACCATCAAAAATTTCAATCCTGCATGATTTTAGCAAGAAATGTGATTCTTCATTCAAAACCTGATTTTTGCTATTGGGCTCTATTGAATAGTGAATGTTTTGAATTTTCTCCAAAAGTAAAGTAGTTGCAAACTCATGCTTTTAGAGACTTGTTTGGGCTCATGAGAGGAGTAGAAAAACATCAAAAATTTCAGTCCTGCATGATTCTACCAAGAAATGTGTGTTCATTGAAACCGCTGGTTTTTGATAGTTTGGGCCCTATTGAATAATGAATGTTTTGAATTTTCTCCAAAAGTAAAGTAGTTGCAAACTCATCCTTTTAGAAACTTGTTTGGGCTGTTGAGAGGAGTAAAAAACCATCAAAAATTTCAATCCTGCATGATTTTAGCAAGAAATGTGATTCTTCATTCAAAACCTGATTTTTGCTATTGGGCTCTATTGAATAGTGAATGTTTTGAATTTTCTCCAAAAGTAAAGTAGTTGCAAACTCATGCTTTTAGAGACTTGTTTGGGCTCATGAGAGGAGTAGAAAAACATCAAAAATTTCAGTCCTGCATGATTCTACCAAGAAATGTGTGTTCATTCAAACCGCTGGTTTTTGATAGTTTGGGCCCTATTGAATAATGAATGTTTTGAATTTTCTCCAAAAGTAAAGTAGTTGCAAACTCATCCTTTTAGAAACTTGTTTGGGCTGTTGAGAGGAGTAAAAAACCATCAAAAATTTCAATCCTGCATGATTCTACCAAGAAATGTGATTCTTCATTCAAAACGCTGGTTTTTGCTATTGGGCTCTATTGAATAATGAATGTTTTGAATTTTCTCCAAAAGTAAAGTAGTTGCAAACTCATGCTTTTAGAGACTTGTTTGGGCTCATGAGAGGAGTAGAAAAACATCAAAAATTTCAGTCCTGCATGATTCTACCAAGAAATGTGTGTTCATTGAAACCGCTGGTTTTTGATAGTTTGGGCCCTATTGAATAATGAATGTTTTTTTAATTTTTGTCCAAAAGTAAAGTAGTTGCAAACTCATCCTTTTAGAAACTTGTTTGGGCTGTTGAGAGGAGTAAAAAACCATCAAAAATTTCAATCCTGCATGATTTTACCAAGAAATGTGATTCTTCATTAAAAACCTGATTTTTGCTCTTGGGCTCTATTGAATAGTGAATGTTTTGAATTTTCTCCAAAAGTAAAGTAGTTGCAAACTCATGCTTTTAGAGACTTGTTTGGGCTCATGAGAGGAGTAGAAAAACATCAAAAATGTCAGTCCTGCATGATTCTACCAAGAAATGTGTGTTCATTGAAACCGCTGGTTTTTGATCGTTTGGGCCCTATTGAATAATGAATGTTTTGAATTTTCTCCAAAAGTAAAGTAGTTGCAAACTCATCCTTTTAGAAACTTGTTTGGGCTGTTGAGAGGAGTAAAAAACCATCAAAAATTTCAATCCTGCATGATTCTACCAAGAAATGTGATTCTTCATTGAAAACGCTGGTTTTTGCTATTGGGCTCTATTGAATAATGAATGTTTTGAATTTTCTCCAAAAGTAAAGTAGTTGCAAACTCATGCTTTTAGAGACTTGTTTGGGCTCATGAGAGGAGTAGAAAAACATCAAAAATTTCAGTCCTGCATGATTCTACCAAGAAATGTGTGTTCATTGAAACCGCTGGTTTTTGATAGTTTGGGCCCTATTGAATAATGAATGTTTTGAATTTTCTCCAAAAGTAAAGTAGTTGCAAACTCATCCTTTTAGAAACTTGTTTGGGCTGTTGAGAGGAGTAAAAAACCATCAAAAATTTCAATCCTGCATGATTTTACCAAGAAATGTGATTCTTCATTCAAAACCTGATTTTTGCTATTGGGCTCTATTGAATAGTGAATGTTTTGAATTTTCTCCAAAAGTAAAGTAGTTGCAAACTCATGCTTTTAGAGACTTGTTTGGGCTGTTGAGAGGAGTAAAAAACCATCAAAAATTTCAATCCTGCATGATTCTACCAAGAAATGTGATTCTTCATTCAAAACCTGATTTTTGGTATTGGGCTCTATTGAATAATGAATGTTTTGAATTTTCTCCAAAAGTAAAGTAGTTGCAAACTCATGCTTTTAGAGACTTGTTTGGGCTCATGAGAGGAGTAGAAAAACATCAAAAATGTCAGTCCTGCATGATTCTACCAAGAAATGTGTGTTCATTGAAACCGCTGGTTTTTGATAGTTTGGGCCCTATTGAATAATGAATGTTTTGAATTTTCTCCAAAAGTAAAGTAGTTGCAAACTCATCCTTTTAGAAACTTGTTTGGGCTGTTGAGAGGAGTAAAAAACCATCAAAAATTTCAATCCTGCATGATTCTACCAAGAAATGTGATTCTTCATTCAAAACCTGATTTTTGCTATTGGGCTCTATTGAATAGTGAATGTTTTGAATTTTCTCCAAAAGTAAAGTAGTTGCAAACTCATGCTTTTAGAGACTTGTTTGGGCTCATGAGAGGAGTAGAAAAACATCAAAAATTTCAGTCCTGCATGATTCTACCAAGAAATGTGTGTTCATTCAAACCGCTGGTTTTTGATAGTTTGGGCCCTATTGAATAATGAATGTTTTGAATTTTCATCAAAAGTAAAGTAGTTGCAAACTCATCCTTTTAGAAACTTGTTTGGGCTGTTGAGAGGAGTAAAAAAACCATCAAAAATTTCAATCCTGCATGATTCTACCAAGAAATGTGATTCTTCATTCAAAACGCTGGTTTTTGCTATTGGGCTCTATTGAATAATGAATGTTTTGAATTTTCTCCAAAAGTAAAGTAGTTGCAAACTCATCATTTTAGAAACTTTTTTTGGGCTGTTGAGAGGAGTAAAAAACCATCAAAAATTTCAATCCTGCATGATTCTACCAAGAAATGTGATTCTTCATTCAAAACGCTGGTTTTTGCTATTGGGCTCTATGGAATAATGAATGTTTTGAATTTTCTCCAAAAGTAAAGTAGTTGCAAACTCATGCTTTTAGAGACTTGTTTGGGCTCATGAGAGGAGTAGAAAAACATCAAAAATTTCAGTCCTGCATGATTCTACCAAGAAATGTGTGTTCATTGAAACCGCTGGTTTTTGATAGTTTGGGCCCTATTGAATAATGAATGTTTTGAATTTTCTCCAAAAGTAAAGTAGTTGCAAACTCATCCTTTTAGAAACTTGTTTGGGCTGTTGAGAGGAGTAAAAAACCATCAAAAATTTCAATCCTGCATGATTCTACCAAGAAATGTGATTCTTCATTCAAAACGCTGGTTTTTGCTATTGGGCTCTATTGAATAATGAATGTTTTGAATTTTCTCCAAAAGTAAAGTAGTTGCAAACTCATGCTTTTAGAGACTTGTTTGGGCTCATGAGAGGAGTAGAAAAACATCAAAAATTTCAGTCCTGCATGATTCTACCAAGAAATGTTTGTTCATTGAAACCGCTGGTTTTTGATAGTTTGGGCCCTATTGAATAATGAATGTTTTCAATTTTCTCCAAAAGTAAAGTAGTTGCAAACTCATCCTTTTAGAAACTTGTTTGGGCTGTTGAGAGGAGTAAAAAACCATCAAAAATTTCAATCCTGCATGATTTTACCAAGAAATGTGATTCTTCATTCAAAACCTGATTTTTGCTATTGGGCTCTATTGAATAGTGAATGTTTTGAATTTTCTCCAAAAGTAAAGTAGTTGCAAACTCATGCTTTTAGAGACTTGTTTGGGCTCATGAGAGGAGCAGAAAAACATCAAAAATTTCAGTCCTGCATGATTCTACCAAGAAATGTGTGTTCATTGAAACCACTGGTTTTTGATAGTTTGGGCCCTATTGAATAATGAATGTTTTGAATTTTCTAAAAAAGTAAAGTAGTTGCAAACTCATCCTTTTAGAAACTTGTTTGGGCTGTTGAGAGGAGTAAAAAACCATCAAAAATTCCAATCCTGCATGATTTTACCAAGAAATGTGATTCTTCATTCAAAACCTGATTTTTGCTATTGGGCTCTATTGAATAGTGAATGTTTTGAATTTTCTCCAAAAGTAAAGTAGTTGCAAACTCATGCTTTTAGAGACTTGTTTGGGCTCATGAGAGGAGTAGAAAAACATCAAAAATTTCAGTCCTGCATGATTCTACCAAGAAATGTGTGTTCATTCAAACCGCTGGTTTTTGATAGTTTGGGCCCTATTGAATAATGAATGTTTTGAATTTTCTCCAAAAGTAAAGTAGTTGCAAACTCATCCTTTTAGAAACTTGTTTGGGCTGTTGAGAGGAGTAAAAAACCATCAAAAATTTCAATCCTGCATGATTCTACCAAGAAATGTGATTCTTCATTCAAAACGCTGGTTTTTGCTATTGGGCTCTATTGAATAATGAATGTTTTGAATTTTCTCCAAAAGTAAAGTAGTTGCAAACTCATGCTTTTAGAGACTTGTTTGGGCTCATGAGAGGAGTAGAAAAACATCAAAAATTTCAGTCCTGCATGATTCTACCAAGAAATGTGTGTTCATTGAAACCGCTGGTTTTTGATAGTTTGGGCCCTATTGAATAATGAATGTTTTGAATTTTTGTCCAAAAGTAAAGTAGTTGCAAACTCATCCTTTTAGAAACTTGTTTGGGCTGTTGAGAGGAGTAAAAAACCATCAAAAATTTCAATCCTGCATGATTTTACCAAGAAATGTGATTCTTCATTCAAAACCTGATTTTTGCTATTGGGCTCTATTGAATAGTGAATGTTTTGAATTTTCTCCAAAAGTAAAGTAGTTGCAAACTCATGCTTTTAGAGACTTGTTTGGGCTCATGAGAGGAGTAGAAAAACATCAAAAATTTCAGTCCTGCATGATTCTACCAAGAAATGTGTGTTCATTCAAACCGCTGGTTTTTGATAGTTTGGGCCCTATTGAATAATGAATGTTTTGAATTTTCTCCAAAAGTAAAGTAGTTGCAAACTCATCCTTTTAGAAACTTGTTTGGGCTGTTGAGAGGAGTAAAAAACCATCAAAAATTTCAATCCTGCATGATTTTACCAAGAAATGTGATTCTTCATTCAAAACCTGATTTTTGCTAATGGGCTCTATTGAATAGTGAATGTTTTGAATTTTCTCCAAAAGTAAAGTAGTTGCAAACTCATGCTTTTAGAGACTTGTTTGGGCTCATGAGAGGAGTAGAAAAACATCAAAAATTTCAGTCCTGCATGATTCTACCAAGAAATGTGTGTTCATTCAAACCTCTGGTTTTTGATAGTTTGGGCCCTATTGAATAATGAATGTTTTGAATTTTCTCCAAAAGTAAAGTAGTTGCAAACTCATCCTTTTAGAAACTTGTTTGGGCTGTTGAGAGGAGTAAAAAACCATCAAAAATTTCAATCCTGCATGATTTTACCAAGAAATGTGATTCTTCATTCAAAACCTGATTTTTGCTATTGGGCTCTATTGAATAGTGAATGTTTTGAATTTTCTCCAAAAGTAAAGTAGTTGCAAACTCATGCTTTTAGAGACTTGTTTGGGCTCATGAGAGGAGCAGAAAAACATCAAAAATTTCAGTCCTGCATGATTCTACCAAGAAATGTGTGTTCATTGAAACCACTGGTTTTTGATATTTTGGGCCCTATTGAATAAAGAATGTTTTGAATTTTCTAAAAAAGTAAAGTAGTTGCAAACTCATCCTTTTAGAAACTTGTTTGGGCTGTTGAGAGGAGTAAAAAACCATCAAAAATTTCAATCCTGCATGATTTTACCAAGAAATGTGATTCTTCATTCAAAACCTGATTTTTGCTATTGGGCTCTTTTGAATAGTGAATGTTTTGAATTTTCTCCAAAAGTAAAGTAGTTGCAAACTCATGCTTTTAGAGACTTGTTTGGGCTCATGAGAGGAGTAGAAAAACATCAAAAATTTCAGTCCTGCATGATTCTACCAAGAAATGTGTGTTCATTCAAACCGCTGGTTTTTGATAGTTTGGGCCCTATTGAATAATGAATGTTTTGAATTTTCTCCAAAAGTAAAGTAGTTGCAAACTCATCCTTTTAGAAACTTGTTTGGGCTGTTGAGAGGAGTAAAAAACCATCAAAAATTTCAATCCTGCATGATTCTACCAAGAAATGTGATTCTTCATTCAAAACGCTGGTTTTTGCTATTGGGCTCTATTGAATAATGAATGTTTTGAATTTTCTCCAAAAGTAAAGTAGTTGCAAACTCAAGCTTTTAGAGACTTGTTTGGGCTCATGAGAGGAGTAGAAAAACATCAAAAATTTCAGTCCTGCATGATTCTACCAAGAAATGTGTGTTCATTGAAACCGCTGGTTTTTGATAGTTTGGGCCCTATTGAATAATGAATGTTTTGAATTTTTGTCCAAAAGTAAAGTAGTTGCAAACTCATCCTTTTAGAAACTTGTTTGGGCTGTTGAGAGGAGTAAAAAACCATCAAAAATTTCAATCCTGCATGATTTTACCAAGAAATGTGATTCTTCATTCAAAACCTGATTTTTGCTATTGGGCTCTATTGAATAGTGAATGTTTTGAATTTTCTCCAAAAGTAAAGTAGTTGCAAACTCATGCTTTTAGAGACTTGTTTGGGCTCATGAGAGGAGTAGAAAAACATCAAAAATTTCAGTCCTGCATGATTCTACCAAGAAATGTGTGTTCATTCAAACCGCTGGTTTTTGATAGTTTGGGCCCTATTGAATAATGAATGTTTTGAATTTTCTCCAAAAGTAAAGTAGTTGCAAACTCATCCTTTTAGAAACTTGTTTGGGCTGTTGAGAGGAGTAAAAAACCATCAAAAATTTCAATCCTGCATGATTTTACCAAGAAATGTGATTCTTCATTCAAAACCTGATTTTTGCTAATGGGCTCTATTGAATAGTGAATGTTTTGAATTTTCTCCAAAAGTAAAGTAGTTGCAAACTCATGCTTTTAGAGACTTGTTTGGGCTCATGAGAGGAGTAGAAAAACATCAAAAATTTCAGTCCTGCATGATTCTACCAAGAAATGTGTGTTCATTCAAACCTCTGGTTTTTGATAGTTTGGGCCCTATTGAATAATGAATGTTTTGAATTTTCTCCAAAAGTAAAGTAGTTGCAAACTCATCCTTTTAGAAACTTGTTTGGGCTGTTGAGAGGAGTAAAAAACCATCAAAAATTTCAATCCTGCATGATTCTACCAAGAAATGTGATTCTTCATTCAAAACCTGATTTTTGCTATTGGGCTCTATTGAATAGTGAATGTTTTGAATTTTCTCCAAAAGTAAAGTAGTTGCAAACTCATGCTTTTAGAGACTTGTTTGGGCTCATGAGAGGAGTAGAAAAACATCAAAAATTTCAGTCCTGCATGATTCTACCAAGAAATGTGTGTTCATTCAAACCGCTGGTTTTTGATAGTTTGGGCCCTATTGAATAATGAATGTTTTGAATTTTCTCCAAAAGTAAAGTAGTTGCAAACTCATCCTTTTAGAAACTTGTTTGGGCTGTTGAGAGGAGTAAAAAACCATCAAAAATTTCAATCCTGCATGATTTTACCAAGAAATGTGATTCTTCATTCAAAACCTGATTTTTGCTAATGGGCTCTATTGAATAGTGAATGTTTTGAATTTTCTCCAAAAGTAAAGTAGTTGCAAACTCATGCTTTTAGAGACTTGTTTGGGCTCATGAGAGGAGTAGAAAAACATCAAAAATTTCAGTCCTGCATGATTCTACCAAGAAATGTGTGTTCATTCAAACCTCTGGTTTTTGATAGTTTGGGCCCTATTGAATAATGAATGTTTTGAATTTTCTCCAAAAGTAAAGTAGTTGCAAACTCATCCTTTTAGAAACTTGTTTGGGCTGTTGAGAGGAGTAAAAAACCATCAAAAATTTCAATCCTGCATGATTTTACCAAGAAATGTGATTCTTCATTAAAAACCTGATTTTTGCTCTTGGGCTCTATTGAATAGTGAATGTTTTGAATTTTCTCCAAAAGTAAAGTAGTTGCAAACTCATGCTTTTAGAGACTTGTTTGGGCTCATGAGAGGAGTAGAAAAACATCAAAAATGTCAGTCCTGCATGATTCTACCAAGAAATGTGTGTTCATTGAAACCGCTGGTTTTTGATCGTTTGGGCCCTATTGAATAATGAATGTTTTGAATTTTCTCCAAAAGTAAAGTAGTTGCAAACTCATCCTTTTAGAAACTTGTTTGGGCTGTTGAGAGGAGTAAAAAACCATCAAAAATTTCAATCCTGCATGATTCTACCAAGAAATGTGATTCTTCATTGAAAACGCTGGTTTTTGCTATTGGGCTCTATTGAATAATGAATGTTTTGAATTTTCTCCAAAAGTAAAGTAGTTGCAAACTCATGCTTTTAGAGACTTGTTTGGGCTCATGAGAGGAGTAGAAAAACATCAAAAATTTCAGTCCTGCATGATTCTACCAAGAAATGTGTGTTCATTGAAACCGCTGGTTTTTGATAGTTTGGGCCCTATTGAATAATGAATGTTTTGAATTTTCTCCAAAAGTAAAGTAGTTGCAAACTCATCCTTTTAGAAACTTGTTTGGGCTGTTGAGAGGAGTAAAAAACCATCAAAAATTTCAATCCTGCATGATTTTACCAAGAAATGTGATTCTTCATTCAAAACCTGATTTTTGCTATTGGGCTCTATTGAATAGTGAATGTTTTGAATTTTCTCCAAAAGTAAAGTAGTTGCAAACTCATGCTTTTAGAGACTTGTTTGGGCTGTTGAGAGGAGTAAAAAACCATCAAAAATTTCAATCCTGCATGATTCTACCAAGAAATGTGATTCTTCATTCAAAACCTGATTTTTGGTATTGGGCTCTATTGAATAATGAATGTTTTGAATTTTCTCCAAAAGTAAAGTAGTTGCAAACTCATGCTTTTAGAGACTTGTTTGGGCTCATGAGAGGAGTAGAAAAACATCAAAAATGTCAGTCCTGCATGATTCTACCAAGAAATGTGTGTTCATTGAAACCGCTGGTTTTTGATAGTTTGGGCCCTATTGAATAATGAATGTTTTGAATTTTCTCCAAAAGTAAAGTAGTTGCAAACTCATCCTTTTAGAAACTTGTTTGGGCTGTTGAGAGGAGTAAAAAACCATCAAAAATTTCAATCCTGCATGATTCTACCAAGAAATGTGATTCTTCATTCAAAACCTGATTTTTGCTATTGGGCTCTATTGAATAGTGAATGTTTTGAATTTTCTCCAAAAGTAAAGTAGTTGCAAACTCATGCTTTTAGAGACTTGTTTGGGCTCATGAGAGGAGTAGAAAAACATCAAAAATTTCAGTCCTGCATGATTCTACCAAGAAATGTGTGTTCATTCAAACCGCTGGTTTTTGATAGTTTGGGCCCTATTGAATAATGAATGTTTTGAATTTTCTCCAAAAGTAAAGTAGTTGCAAACTCATCCTTTTAGAAACTTGTTTGGGCTGTTGAGAGGAGTAAAAAACCATCAAAAATTTCAATCCTGCATGATTCTACCAAGAAATGTGATTCTTCATTCAAAACGCTGGTTTTTGCTATTGGGTTCTATTGAATAATGAATGTTTTGAATTTTCTCCAAAAGTAAAGTAGTTGCAAACTCATGCTTTTAGAGACTTGTTTGGGCTCATGAGAGGAGTAGAAAAATATCAAAAATTTCAGTCCTGCATGATTCTACCAAGAAATGTGTGTTCATTGAAACCGCTGGTTTTTGATAGTTTGGGCCCTATTGAATAATGAATGTTTTGAATTTTCTCCAAAAGTAAAGTAGTTGCAAACTCATCCTTTTAGAAACTTGTTTGGGCTGTTGAGAGGAGTAAAAAAACCATCAAAAATTTCAATCCTGCATGATTCTACCAAGAAATGTGATTCTTCATTCAAAACGCTGGTTTTTGCTATTGGGCTCTATTGAATAATGAATGTTTTGAATTTTCTCCAAAAGTAAAGTAGTTGCAAACTCATCATTTTAGAAACTTTTTTTGGGCTGTTGAGAGGAGTAAAAAACCATCAAAAATTTCAATCCTGCATGATTCTACCAAGAAATGTGATTCTTCATTCAAAACGCTGGTTTTTGCTATTGGGCTCTATGGAATAATGAATGTTTTGAATTTTCTCCAAAAGTAAAGTAGTTGCAAACTCATGCTTTTAGAGACTTGTTTGGGCTCATGAGAGGAGTAGAAAAACATCAAAAATTTCAGTCCTGCATGATTCTACCAAGAAATGTGTGTTCATTGAAACCGCTGGTTTTTGATAGTTTGGGCCCTATTGAATAATGAATGTTTTGAATTTTCTCCAAAAGTAAAGTAGTTGCAAACTCATCCTTTTAGAAACTTGTTTGGGCTGTTGAGAGGAGTAAAAAACCATCAAAAATTTCAATCCTGCATGATTCTACCAAGAAATGTGATTCTTCATTCAAAACGCTGGTTTTTGCTATTGGGCTCTATTGAATAATGAATGTTTTGAATTTTCTCCAAAAGTAAAGTAGTTGCAAACTCATGCTTTTAGAGACTTGTTTGGGCTCATGAGAGGAGTAGAAAAACTTCAAAAATTTCAGTCCTGCATGATTCTACCAAGAAATGTTTGTTCATTGAAACCGCTGGTTTTTGATAGTTTGGGCCCTATTGAATAATGAATGTTTTCAATTTTCTCCAAAAGTAAAGTAGTTGCAAACTCATCCTTTTAGAAACTTGTTTGGGCTGTTGAGAGGAGTAAAAAACCATCAAAAATTTCAATCCTGCATGATTTTACCAAGAAATGTGATTCTTCATTCAAAACCTGATTTTTGCTATTGGGCTCTATTGAATAGTGAATGTTTTGAATTTTCTCCAAAAGTAAAGTAGTTGCAAACTCATGCTTTTAGAGACTTGTTTGGGCTCATGAGAGGAGCAGAAAAACATCAAAAATTTCAGTCCTGCATGATTCTACCAAGAAATGTGTGTTCATTGAAACCACTGGTTTTTGATAGTTTGGGCCCTATTGAATAATGAATGTTTTGAATTTTCTAAAAAAGTAAAGTAGTTGCAAACTCATCCTTTTAGAAACTTGTTTGGGCTGTTGAGAGGAGTAAAAAACCATCAAAAATTCCAATCCTGCATGATTTTACCAAGAAATGTGATTCTTCATTCAAAACCTGATTTTTGCTATTGGGCTCTATTGAATAGTGAATGTTTTGAATTTTCTCCAAAAGTAAAGTAGTTGCAAACTCATGCTTTTAGAGACTTGTTTGGGCTCATGAGAGGAGTAGAAAAACATCAAAAATTTCAGTCCTGCATGATTCTACCAAGAAATGTGTGTTCATTCAAACCGCTGGTTTTTGATAGTTTGGGCCCTATTGAATAATGAATGTTTTGAATTTTCTCCAAAAGTAAAGTAGTTGCAAACTCATCCTTTTAGAAACTTGTTTGGGCTGTTGAGAGGAGTAAAAAACCATCAAAAATTTCAATCCTGCATGATTCTACCAAGAAATGTGATTCTTCATTCAAAACGCTGGTTTTTGCTATTGGGCTCTATTGAATAATGAATGTTTTGAATTTTCTCCAAAAGTAAAGTAGTTGCAAACTCATGCTTTTAGAGACTTGTTTGGGCTCATGAGAGGAGTAGAAAAACATCAAAAATTTCAGTCCTGCATGATTCTACCAAGAAATGTGTGTTCATTGAAACCGCTGGTTTTTGATAGTTTGGGCCCTATTGAATAATGAATGTTTTGAATTTTTGTCCAAAAGTAAAGTAGTTGCAAACTCATCCTTTTAGAAACTTGTTTGGGCTGTTGAGAGGAGTAAAAAACCATCAAAAATTTCAATCCTGCATGATTTTACCAAGAAATGTGATTCTTCATTCAAAACCTGATTTTTGCTATTGGGCTCTATTGAATAGTGAATGTTTTGAATTTTCTCCAAAAGTAAAGTAGTTGCAAACTCATGCTTTTAGAGACTTGTTTGGGCTCATGAGAGGAGTAGAAAAACATCAAAAATTTCAGTCCTGCATGATTCTACCAAGAAATGTGTGTTCATTCAAACCGCTGGTTTTTGATAGTTTGGGCCCTATTGAATAATGAATGTTTTGAATTTTCTCCAAAAGTAAAGTAGTTGCAAACTCATCCTTTTAGAAACTTGTTTGGGCTGTTGAGAGGAGTAAAAAACCATCAAAAATTTCAATCCTGCATGATTTTACCAAGAAATGTGATTCTTCATTCAAAACCTGATTTTTGCTAATGGGCTCTATTGAATAGTGAATGTTTTGAATTTTCTCCAAAAGTAAAGTAGTTGCAAACTCATGCTTTTAGAGACTTGTTTGGGCTCATGAGAGGAGTAGAAAAACATCAAAAATTTCAGTCCTGCATGATTCTACCAAGAAATGTGTGTTCATTCAAACCTCTGGTTTTTGATAGTTTGGGCCCTATTGAATAATGAATGTTTTGAATTTTCTCCAAAAGTAAAGTAGTTGCAAACTCATCCTTTTAGAAACTTGTTTGGGCTGTTGAGAGGAGTAAAAAACCATCAAAAATTTCAATCCTGCATGATTTTACCAAGAAATGTGATTCTTCATTCAAAACCTGATTTTTGCTATTGGGCTCTATTGAATAGTGAATGTTTTGAATTTTCTCCAAAAGTAAAGTAGTTGCAAACTCATGCTTTTAGAGACTTGTTTGGGCTCATGAGAGGAGCAGAAAAACATCAAAAATTTCAGTCCTGCATGATTCTACCAAGAAATGTGTGTTCATTGAAACCACTGGTTTTTGATATTTTGGGCCCTATTGAATAAAGAATGTTTTGAATTTTCTAAAAAAGTAAAGTAGTTGCAAACTCATCCTTTTAGAAACTTGTTTGGGCTGTTGAGAGGAGTAAAAAACCATCAAAAATTTCAATCCTGCATGATTTTACCAAGAAATGTGATTCTTCATTCAAAACCTGATTTTTGCTATTGGGCTCTATTGAATAGTGAATGTTTTGAATTTTCTCCAAAAGTAAAGTAGTTGCAAACTCATGCTTTTAGAGACTTGTTTGGGCTCATGAGAGGAGTAGAAAAACATCAAAAATTTCAGTCCTGCATGATTCTACCAAGAAATGTGTGTTCATTCAAACCGCTGGTTTTTGATAGTTTGGGCCCTATTGAATAATGAATGTTTTGAATTTTCTCCAAAAGTAAAGTAGTTGCAAACTCATCCTTTTAGAAACTTGTTTGGGCTGTTGAGAGGAGTAAAAAACCATCAAAAATTTCAATCCTGCATGATTCTACCAAGAAATGTGATTCTTCATTCAAAACGCTGGTTTTTGCTATTGGGCTCTATTGAATAATGAATGTTTTGAATTTTCTCCAAAAGTAAAGTAGTTGCAAACTCATGCTTTTAGAGACTTGTTTGGGCTCATGAGAGGAGTAGAAAAACATCAAAAATTTCAGTCCTGCATGATTCTACCAAGAAATGTGTGTTCATTGAAACCGCTGGTTTTTGATAGTTTGGGCCCTATTGAATAATGAATGTTTTGAATTTTTGTCCAAAAGTAAAGTAGTTGCAAACTCATCCTTTTAGAAACTTGTTTGGGCTGTTGAGAGGAGTAAAAAACCATCAAAAATTTCAATCCTGCATGATTTTACCAAGAAATGTGATTCTTCATTAAAAACCTGATTTTTGCTCTTGGGCTCTATTGAATAGTGAATGTTTTGAATTTTCTCCAAAAGTAAAGTAGTTGCAAACTCATGCTTTTAGAGACTTGTTTGGGCTCATGAGAGGAGTAGAAAAACATCAAAAATGTCAGTCCTGCATGATTCTACCAAGAAATGTGTGTTCATTGAAACCGCTGGTTTTTGATCGTTTGGGCCCTATTGAATAATGAATGTTTTGAATTTTCTCCAAAAGTAAAGTAGTTGCAAACTCATCCTTTTAGAAACTTGTTTGGGCTGTTGAGAGGAGTAAAAAACCATCAAAAATTTCAATCCTGCATGATTCTACCAAGAAATGTGATTCTTCATTGAAAACGCTGGTTTTTGCTATTGGGCTCTATTGAATAATGAATGTTTTGAATTTTCTCCAAAAGTAAAGTAGTTGCAAACTCATGCTTTTAGAGACTTGTTTGGGCTCATGAGAGGAGTAGAAAAACATCAAAAATTTCAGTCCTGCATGATTCTACCAAGAAATGTGTGTTCATTCAAACCGCTGGTTTTTGATAGTTTGGGCCCTATTGAATAATGAATGTTTTGAATTTTCTCCAAAAGTAAAGTAGTTGCAAACTCATCCTTTTAGAAACTTGTTTGGGCTGTTGAGAGGAGTAAAAAACCATCAAAAATTTCAATCCTGCATGATTTTACCAAGAAATGTGATTCTTCATTCAAAACCTGATTTTTGCTATTGGGCTCTATTGAATAGTGAATGTTTTGAATTTTCTCCAAAAGTAAAGTAGTTGCAAACTCATGCTTTTAGAGACTTGTTTGGGCTGTTGAGAGGAGTAAAAAACCATCAAAAATTTCAATCCTGCATGATTCTACCAAGAAATGTGATTCTTCATTCAAAACCTGATTTTTGGTATTGGGCTCTATTGAATAATGAATGTTTTGAATTTTCTCCAAAAGTAAAGTAGTTGCAAACTCATGCTTTTAGAGACTTGTTTGGGCTCATGAGAGGAGTAGAAAAACATCAAAAATGTCAGTCCTGCATGATTCTACCAAGAAATGTGTGTTCATTGAAACCGCTGGTTTTTGATAGTTTGGGCCCTATTGAATAATGAATGTTTTGAATTTTCTCCAAAAGTAAAGTAGTTGCAAACTCATCCTTTTAGAAACTTGTTTGGGCTGTTGAGAGGAGTAAAAAACCATCAAAAATTTCAATCCTGCATGATTCTACCAAGAAATGTGATTCTTCATTCAAAACCTGATTTTTGCTATTGGGCTCTATTGAATAGTGAATGTTTTGAATTTTCTCCAAAAGTAAAGTAGTTGCAAACTCATGCTTTTAGAGACTTGTTTGGGCTCATGAGAGGAGTAGAAAAACATCAAAAATTTCAGTCCTGCATGATTCTACCAAGAAATGTGTGTTCATTCAAACCGCTGGTTTTTGATAGTTTGGGCCCTATTGAATAATGAATGTTTTGAATTTTCATCAAAAGTAAAGTAGTTGCAAACTCATCCTTTTAGAAACTTGTTTGGGCTGTTGAGAGGAGTAAAAAAACCATCAAAAATTTCAATCCTGCATGATTCTACCAAGAAATGTGATTCTTCATTCAAAACGCTGGTTTTTGCTATTGGGCTCTATTGAATAATGAATGTTTTGAATTTTCTCCAAAAGTAAAGTAGTTGCAAACTCATCATTTTAGAAACTTTTTTTGGGCTGTTGAGAGGAGTAAAAAACCATCAAAAATTTCAATCCTGCATGATTCTACCAAGAAATGTGATTCTTCATTCAAAACGCTGGTTTTTGCTATTGGGCTCTATGGAATAATGAATGTTTTGAATTTTCTCCAAAAGTAAAGTAGTTGCAAACTCATGCTTTTAGAGACTTGTTTGGGCTCATGAGAGGAGTAGAAAAACATCAAAAATTTCAGTCCTGCATGATTCTACCAAGAAATGTGTGTTCATTGAAACCGCTGGTTTTTGATAGTTTGGGCCCTATTGAATAATGAATGTTTTGAATTTTCTCCAAAAGTAAAGTAGTTGCAAACTCATCCTTTTAGAAACTTGTTTGGGCTGTTGAGAGGAGTAAAAAACCATCAAAAATTTCAATCCTGCATGATTCTACCAAGAAATGTGATTCTTCATTCAAAACGCTGGTTTTTGCTATTGGGCTCTATTGAATAATGAATGTTTTGAATTTTCTCCAAAAGTAAAGTAGTTGCAAACTCATGCTTTTAGAGACTTGTTTGGGCTCATGAGAGGAGTAGAAAAACATCAAAAATTTCAGTCCTGCATGATTCTACCAAGAAATGTTTGTTCATTGAAACCGCTGGTTTTTGATAGTTTGGGCCCTATTGAATAATGAATGTTTTCAATTTTCTCCAAAAGTAAAGTAGTTGCAAACTCATCCTATTAGAAACTTGTTTGGGCTGTTGAGAGGAGTAAAAAACCATCAAAAATTTCAATCCTGCATGATTTTACCAAGAAATGTGATTCTTCATTCAAAACCTGATTTTTGCTATTGGGCTCTATTGAATAGTGAATGTTTTGAATTTTCTCCAAAAGTAAAGTAGTTGCAAACTCATGCTTTTAGAGACTTGTTTGGGCTCATGAGAGGAGCAGAAAAACATCAAAAATTTCAGTCCTGCATGATTCTACCAAGAAATGTGTGTTCATTGAAACCACTGGTTTTTGATAGTTTGGGCCCTATTGAATAATGAATGTTTTGAATTTTCTAAAAAAGTAAAGTAGTTGCAAACTCATCCTTTTAGAAACTTGTTTGGGCTGTTGAGAGGAGTAAAAAACCATCAAAAATTCCAATCCTGCATGATTTTACCAAGAAATGTGATTCTTCATTCAAAACCTGATTTTTGCTATTGGGCTCTATTGAATAGTGAATGTTTTGAATTTTCTCCAAAAGTAAAGTAGTTGCAAACTCATGCTTTTAGAGACTTGTTTGGGCTCATGAGAGGAGTAGAAAAACATCAAAAATTTCAGTCCTGCATGATTCTACCAAGAAATGTGTGTTCATTCAAACCGCTGGTTTTTGATAGTTTGGGCCCTATTGAATAATGAATGTTTTGAATTTTCTCCAAAAGTAAAGTAGTTGCAAACTCATCCTTTTAGAAACTTGTTTGGGCTGTTGAGAGGAGTAAAAAACCATCAAAAATTTCAATCCTGCATGATTCTACCAAGAAATGTGATTCTTCATTCAAAACGCTGGTTTTTGCTATTGGGCTCTATTGAATAATGAATGTTTTGAATTTTCTCCAAAAGTAAAGTAGTTGCAAACTCATGCTTTTAGAGACTTGTTTGGGCTCATGAGAGGAGCAGAAAAACATCAAAAATTTCAGTCCTGCATGATTCTACCAAGAAATGTGTGTTCATTGAAACCACTGGTTTTTGATATTTTGGGCCCTATTGAATAAAGAATGTTTTGAATTTTCTAAAAAAGTAAAGTAGTTGCAAACTCATCCTTTTAGAAACTTGTTTGGGCTGTTGAGAGGAGTAAAAAACCATCAAAAATTTCAATCCTGCATGATTTTACCAAGAAATGTGATTCTTCATTCAAAACCTGATTTTTGCTATTGGGCTCTATTGAATAGTGAATGTTTTGAATTTTCTCCAAAAGTAAAGTAGTTGCAAACTCATGCTTTTAGAGACTTGTTTGGGCTCATGAGAGGAGTAGAAAAACATCAAAAATTTCAGTCCTGCATGATTCTACCAAGAAATGTGTGTTCATTCAAACCGCTGGTTTTTGATAGTTTGGGCCCTATTGAATAATGAATGTTTTGAATTTTCTCCAAAAGTAAAGTAGTTGCAAACTCATCCTTTTAGAAACTTGTTTGGGCTGTTGAGAGGAGTAAAAAACCATCAAAAATTTCAATCCTGCATGATTCTACCAAGAAATGTGATTCTTCATTCAAAACGCTGGTTTTTGCTATTGGGCTCTATTGAATAATGAATGTTTTGAATTTTCTCCAAAAGTAAAGTAGTTGCAAACTCAAGCTTTTAGAGACTTGTTTGGGCTCATGAGAGGAGTAGAAAAACATCAAAAATTTCAGTCCTGCATGATTCTACCAAGAAATGTGTGTTCATTGAAACCGCTGGTTTTTGATAGTTTGGGCCCTATTGAATAATGAATGTTTTGAATTTTTGTCCAAAAGTAAAGTAGTTGCAAACTCATCCTTTTAGAAACTTGTTTGGGCTGTTGAAAGGAGTAAAAAACCATCAAAAATTTCAATCCTGCATGATTTTACCAAGAAATGTGATTCTTCATTCAAAACCTGATTTTTGCTATTGGGCTCTATTGAATAGTGAATGTTTTGAATTTTCTCCAAAAGTAAAGTAGTTGCAAACTCATGCTTTTAGAGACTTGTTTGGGCTCATGAGAGGAGTAGAAAAACATCAAAAATTTCAGTCCTGCATGATTCTACCAAGAAATGTGTGTTCATTCAAACCGCTGGTTTTTGATAGTTTGGGCCCTATTGAATAATGAATGTTTTGAATTTTCTCCAAAAGTAAAGTAGTTGCAAACTCATCCTTTTAGAAACTTGTTTGGGCTGTTGAGAGGAGTAAAAAACCATCAAAAATTTCAATCCTGCATGATTTTACCAAGAAATGTGATTCTTCATTCAAAACCTGATTTTTGCTAATGGGCTCTATTGAATAGTGAATGTTTTGAATTTTCTCCAAAAGTAAAGTAGTTGCAAACTCATGCTTTTAGAGACTTGTTTGGGCTCATGAGAGGAGTAGAAAAACATCAAAAATTTCAGTCCTGCATGATTCTACCAAGAAATGTGTGTTCATTCAAACCTCTGGTTTTTGATAGTTTGGGCCCTATTGAATAATGAATGTTTTGAATTTTCTCCAAAAGTAAAGTAGTTGCAAACTCATCCTTTTAGAAACTTGTTTGGGCTGTTGAGAGGAGTAAAAAACCATCAAAAATTTCAATCCTGCATGATTTTACCAAGAAATGTGATTCTTCATTAAAAACCTGATTTTTGCTCTTGGGCTCTATTGAATAGTGAATGTTTTGAATTTTCTCCAAAAGTAAAGTAGTTGCAAACTCATGCTTTTAGAGACTTGTTTGGGCTCATGAGAGGAGTAGAAAAACATCAAAAATGTCAGTCCTGCATGATTCTACCAAGAAATGTGTGTTCATTGAAACCGCTGGTTTTTGATCGTTTGGGCCCTATTGAATAATGAATGTTTTGAATTTTCTCCAAAAGTAAAGTAGTTGCAAACTCATCCTTTTAGAAACTTGTTTGGGCTGTTGAGAGGAGTAAAAAACCATCAAAAATTTCAATCCTGCATGATTCTACCAAGAAATGTGATTCTTCATTGAAAACGCTGGTTTTTGCTATTGGGCTCTATTGAATAATGAATGTTTTGAATTTTCTCCAAAAGTAAAGTAGTTGCAAACTCATGCTTTTAGAGACTTGTTTGGGCTCATGAGAGGAGTAGAAAAACATCAAAAATTTCAGTCCTGCATGATTCTACCAAGAAATGTGTGTTCATTGAAACCGCTGGTTTTTGATAGTTTGGGCCCTATTGAATAATGAATGTTTTGAATTTTCTCCAAAAGTAAAGTAGTTGCAAACTCATCCTTTTAGAAACTTGTTTGGGCTGTTGAGAGGAGTAAAAAACCATCAAAAATTTCAATCCTGCATGATTTTACCAAGAAATGTGATTCTTCATTCAAAACCTGATTTTTGCTATTGGGCTCTATTGAATAGTGAATGTTTTGAATTTTCTCCAAAAGTAAAGTAGTTGCAAACTCATGCTTTTAGAGACTTGTTTGGGCTGTTGAGAGGAGTAAAAAACCATCAAAAATTTCAATCCTGCATGATTCTACCAAGAAATGTGATTCTTCATTCAAAACCTGATTTTTGGTATTGGGCTCTATTGAATAATGAATGTTTTGAATTTTCTCCAAAAGTAAAGTAGTTGCAAACTCATGCTTTTAGAGACTTGTTTGGGCTCATGAGAGGAGTAGAAAAACATCAAAAATGTCAGTCCTGCATGATTCTACCAAGAAATGTGTGTTCATTGAAAACGCTGGTTTTTGATAGTTTGGGCCCTATTGAATAATGAATGTTTTGAATTTTCTCCAAAAGTAAATTAGTTGCAAACTCATCCTTTTAGAAACTTGTTTGGGCTGTTGAGAGGAGTAAAAAACCATCAAAAATTTCAATCCTGCATGATTCTACCAAGAAATGTGATTCTTCATTCAAAACCTGATTTTTGCTATTGGGCTCTATTGAATAGTGAATGTTTTGAATTTTCTCCAAAAGTAAAGTAGTTGCAAACTCATGCTTTTAGAGACTTGTTTGGGCTCATGAGAGGAGTAGAAAAACATCAAAAATTTCAGTCCTGCATGATTCTACCAAGAAATGTGTGTTCATTCAAACCGCTGGTTTTTGATAGTTTGGGCCCTATTGAATAATGAATGTTTTGAATTTTCTCCAAAAGTAAAGTAGTTGCAAACTCATCCTTTTAGAAACTTGTTTGGGCTGTTGAGAGGAGTAAAAAACCATCAAAAATTTCAATCCTGCATGATTCTACCAAGAAATGTGATTCTTCATTCAAAACGCTGGTTTTTGCTATTGGGCTCTATTGAATAATGAATGTTTTGAATTTTCTCCAAAAGTAAAGTAGTTGCAAACTCAAGCTTTTAGAGACTTGTTTGGGCTCATGAGAGGAGTAGAAAAACATCAAAAATTTCAGTCCTGCATGATTCTACCAAGAAATGTGTGTTCATTGAAACCGCTGGTTTTTGATAGTTTGGGCCCTATTGAATAATGAATGTTTTGAATTTTTGTCCAAAAGTAAAGTAGTTGCAAACTCATCCTTTTAGAAACTTGTTTGGGCTGTTGAAAGGAGTAAAAAACCATCAAAAATTTCAATCCTGCATGATTTTACCAAGAAATGTGATTCTTCATTCAAAACCTGATTTTTGCTATTGGGCTCTATTGAATAGTGAATGTTTTGAATTTTCTCCAAAAGTAAAGTAGTTGCAAACTCATGCTTTTAGAGACTTGTTTGGGCTCATGAGAGGAGTAGAAAAACATCAAAAATTTCAGTCCTGCATGATTCTACCAAGAAATGTGTGTTCATTCAAACCGCTGGTTTTTGATAGTTTGGGCCCTATTGAATAATGAATGTTTTGAATTTTCTCCAAAAGTAAAGTAGTTGCAAACTCATCCTTTTAGAAACTTGTTTGGGCTGTTGAGAGGAGTAAAAAACCATCAAAAATTTCAATCCTGCATGATTTTACCAAGAAATGTGATTCTTCATTCAAAACCTGATTTTTGCTAATGGGCTCTATTGAATAGTGAATGTTTTGAATTTTCTCCAAAAGTAAAGTAGTTGCAAACTCATGCTTTTAGAGACTTGTTTGGGCTCATGAGAGGAGTAGAAAAACATCAAAAATTTCAGTCCTGCATGATTCTACCAAGAAATGTGTGTTCATTCAAACCTCTGGTTTTTGATAGTTTGGGCCCTATTGAATAATGAATGTTTTGAATTTTCTCCAAAAGTAAAGTAGTTGCAAACTCATCCTTTTAGAAACTTGTTTGGGCTGTTGAGAGGAGTAAAAAACCATCAAAAATTTCAATCCTGCATGATTTTACCAAGAAATGTGATTCTTCATTAAAAACCTGATTTTTGCTCTTGGGCTCTATTGAATAGTGAATGTTTTGAATTTTCTCCAAAAGTAAAGTAGTTGCAAACTCATGCTTTTAGAGACTTGTTTGGGCTCATGAGAGGAGTAGAAAAACATCAAAAATGTCAGTCCTGCATGATTCTACCAAGAAATGTGTGTTCATTGAAACCGCTGGTTTTTGATCGTTTGGGCCCTATTGAATAATGAATGTTTTGAATTTTCTCCAAAAGTAAAGTAGTTGCAAACTCATCCTTTTAGAAACTTGTTTGGGCTGTTGAGAGGAGTAAAAAACCATCAAAAATTTCAATCCTGCATGATTCTACCAAGAAATGTGATTCTTCATTGAAAACGCTGGTTTTTGCTATTGGGCTCTATTGAATAATGAATGTTTTGAATTTTCTCCAAAAGTAAAGTAGTTGCAAACTCATG
The DNA here is from genome assembly GCF_039654945.1 of Dendrobates tinctorius. Taxonomy (NCBI): domain Eukaryota; kingdom Metazoa; phylum Chordata; class Amphibia; order Anura; family Dendrobatidae; genus Dendrobates; species Dendrobates tinctorius. Next base: position 499,327 of record NW_027361777.1, on the reverse strand, counting down.
CTTTTAGAGACTTGTTTGGGCTCATGAGAGGAGTAGAAAAACATCAAAAATTTCAGTCCTGCATGATTCTACCAAGAAATGTGTGTTCATTGAAACCGCTGGTTTTTGATAGTTTGGGCCCTATTGAATAATGAATGTTTTGAATTTTCTCCAAAAGTAAAGTAGTTGCAAACTCATCCTTTTAGAAACTTGTTTGGGCTGTTGAGAGGAGTAAAAAACCATCAAAAATTTCAATCCTGCATGATTTTACCAAGAAATGTGATTCTTCATTCAAAACCTGATTTTTGCTATTGGGCTCTATTGAATAGTGAATGTTTTGAATTTTCTCCAAAAGTAAAGTAGTTGCAAACTCATGCTTTTAGAGACTTGTTTGGGCTGTTGAGAGGAGTAAAAAACCATCAAAAATTTCAATCCTGCATGATTCTACCAAGAAATGTGATTCTTCATTCAAAACCTGATTTTTGGTATTGGGCTCTATTGAATAATGAATGTTTTGAATTTTCTCCAAAAGTAAAGTAGTTGCAAACTCATGCTTTTAGAGACTTGTTTGGGCTCATGAGAGGAGTAGAAAAACATCAAAAATGTCAGTCCTGCATGATTCTACCAAGAAATGTGTGTTCATTGAAAACGCTGGTTTTTGATAGTTTGGGCCCTATTGAATAATGAATGTTTTGAATTTTCTCCAAAAGTAAATTAGTTGCAAACTCATCCTTTTAGAAACTTGTTTGGGCTGTTGAGAGGAGTAAAAAACCATCAAAAATTTCAATCCTGCATGATTCTACCAAGAAATGTGATTCTTCATTCAAAACCTGATTTTTGCTATTGGGCTCTATTGAATAGTGAATGTTTTGAATTTTCTCCAAAAGTAAAGTAGTTGCAAACTCATGCTTTTAGAGACTTGTTTGGGCTCATGAGAGGAGTAGAAAAACATCAAAAATTTCAGTCCTGCATGATTCTACCAAGAAATGTGTGTTCATTCAAACCGCTGGTTTTTGATAGTTTGGGCCCTATTGAATAATGAATGTTTTGAATTTTCATCAAAAGTAAAGTAGTTGCAAACTCATCCTTTTAGAAACTTGTTTGGGCTGTTGAGAGGAGTAAAAAAACCATCAAAAATTTCAATCCTGCATGATTCTACCAAGAAATGTGATTCTTCATTCAAAACGCTGGTTTTTGCTATTGGGCTCTATTGAATAATGAATGTTTTGAATTTTCTCCAAAAGTAAAGTAGTTGCAAACTCATCATTTTAGAAACTTTTTTTGGGCTGTTGAGAGGAGTAAAAAACCATCAAAAATTTCAATCCTGCATGATTCTACCAAGAAATGTGATTCTTCATTCAAAACGCTGGTTTTTGCTATTGGGCTCTATGGAATAATGAATGTTTTGAATTTTCTCCAAAAGTAAAGTAGTTGCAAACTCATGCTTTTAGAGACTTGTTTGGGCTCATGAGAGGAGTAGAAAAACATCAAAAATTTCAGTCCTGCATGATTCTACCAAGAAATGTGTGTTCATTGAAACCGCTGGTTTTTGATAGTTTGGGCCCTATTGAATAATGAATGTTTTGAATTTTCTCCAAAAGTAAAGTAGTTGCAAACTCATCCTTTTAGAAACTTGTTTGGGCTGTTGAGAGGAGTAAAAAACCATCAAAAATTTCAATCCTGCATGATTCTACCAAGAAATGTGATTCTTCATTCAAAACGCTGGTTTTTGCTATTGGGCTCTATTGAATAATGAATGTTTTGAATTTTCTCCAAAAGTAAAGTAGTTGCAAACTCATGCTTTTAGAGACTTGTTTGGGCTCATGAGAGGAGTAGAAAAACTTCAAAAATTTCAGTCCTGCATGATTCTACCAAGAAATGTTTGTTCATTGAAACCGCTGGTTTTTGATAGTTTGGGCCCTATTGAATAATGAATGTTTTCAATTTTCTCCAAAAGTAAAGTAGTTGCAAACTCATCCTTTTAGAAACTTGTTTGGGCTGTTGAGAGGAGTAAAAAACCATCAAAAATTTCAATCCTGCATGATTTTACCAAGAAATGTGATTCTTCATTCAAAACCTGATTTTTGCTATTGGGCTCTATTGAATAGTGAATGTTTTGAATTTTCTCCAAAAGTAAAGTAGTTGCAAACTCATGCTTTTAGAGACTTGTTTGGGCTCATGAGAGGAGCAGAAAAACATCAAAAATTTCAGTCCTGCATGATTCTACCAAGAAATGTGTGTTCATTGAAACCACTGGTTTTTGATAGTTTGGGCCCTATTGAATAATGAATGTTTTGAATTTTCTAAAAAAGTAAAGTAGTTGCAAACTCATCCTTTTAGAAACTTGTTTGGGCTGTTGAGAGGAGTAAAAAACCATCAAAAATTCCAATCCTGCATGATTTTACCAAGAAATGTGATTCTTCATTCAAAACCTGATTTTTGCTATTGGGCTCTATTGAATAGTGAATGTTTTGAATTTTCTCCAAAAGTAAAGTAGTTGCAAACTCATGCTTTTAGAGACTTGTTTGGGCTCATGAGAGGAGTAGAAAAACATCAAAAATTTCAGTCCTGCATGATTCTACCAAGAAATGTGTGTTCATTCAAACCGCTGGTTTTTGATAGTTTGGGCCCTATTGAATAATGAATGTTTTGAATTTTCTCCAAAAGTAAAGTAGTTGCAAACTCATCCTTTTAGAAACTTGTTTGGGCTGTTGAGAGGAGTAAAAAACCATCAAAAATTTCAATCCTGCATGATTCTACCAAGAAATGTGATTCTTCATTCAAAACGCTGGTTTTTGCTATTGGGCTCTATTGAATAATGAATGTTTTGAATTTTCTCCAAAAGTAAAGTAGTTGCAAACTCATGCTTTTAGAGACTTGTTTGGGCTCATGAGAGGAGTAGAAAAACATCAAAAATTTCAGTCCTGCATGATTCTACCAAGAAATGTGTGTTCATTGAAACCGCTGGTTTTTGATAGTTTGGGCCCTATTGAATAATGAATGTTTTGAATTTTTGTCCAAAAGTAAAGTAGTTGCAAACTCATCCTTTTAGAAACTTGTTTGGGCTGTTGAGAGGAGTAAAAAACCATCAAAAATTTCAATCCTGCATGATTTTACCAAGAAATGTGATTCTTCATTCAAAACCTGATTTTTGCTATTGGGCTCTATTGAATAGTGAATGTTTTGAATTTTCTCCAAAAGTAAAGTAGTTGCAAACTCATGCTTTTAGAGACTTGTTTGGGCTCATGAGAGGAGTAGAAAAACATCAAAAATTTCAGTCCTGCATGATTCTACCAAGAAATGTGTGTTCATTCAAACCGCTGGTTTTTGATAGTTTGGGCCCTATTGAATAATGAATGTTTTGAATTTTCTCCAAAAGTAAAGTAGTTGCAAACTCATCCTTTTAGAAACTTGTTTGGGCTGTTGAGAGGAGTAAAAAACCATCAAAAATTTCAATCCTGCATGATTTTACCAAGAAATGTGATTCTTCATTCAAAACCTGATTTTTGCTAATGGGCTCTATTGAATAGTGAATGTTTTGAATTTTCTCCAAAAGTAAAGTAGTTGCAAACTCATGCTTTTAGAGACTTGTTTGGGCTCATGAGAGGAGTAGAAAAACATCAAAAATTTCAGTCCTGCATGATTCTACCAAGAAATGTGTGTTCATTCAAACCTCTGGTTTTTGATAGTTTGGGCCCTATTGAATAATGAATGTTTTGAATTTTCTCCAAAAGTAAAGTAGTTGCAAACTCATCCTTTTAGAAACTTGTTTGGGCTGTTGAGAGGAGTAAAAAACCATCAAAAATTTCAATCCTGCATGATTTTACCAAGAAATGTGATTCTTCATTCAAAACCTGATTTTTGCTATTGGGCTCTATTGAATAGTGAATGTTTTGAATTTTCTCCAAAAGTAAAGTAGTTGCAAACTCATGCTTTTAGAGACTTGTTTGGGCTCATGAGAGGAGCAGAAAAACATCAAAAATTTCAGTCCTGCATGATTCTACCAAGAAATGTGTGTTCATTGAAACCACTGGTTTTTGATATTTTGGGCCCTATAGAATAAAGAATGTTTTGAATTTTCTAAAAAAGTAAAGTAGTTGCAAACTCATCCTTTTAGAAACTTGTTTGGGCTGTTGAGAGGAGTAAAAAACCATCAAAAATTTCAATCCTGCATGATTTTACCAAGAAATGTGATTCTTCATTCAAAACCTGATTTTTGCTATTGGGCTCTATTGAATAGTGAATGTTTTGAATTTTCTCCAAAAGTAAAGTAGTTGCAAACTCATGCTTTTAGAGACTTGTTTGGGCTCATGAGAGGAGTAGAAAAACATCAAAAATTTCAGTCCTGCATGATTCTACCAAGAAATGTGTGTTCATTCAAACCGCTGGTTTTTGATAGTTTGGGCCCTATTGAATAATGAATGTTTTGAATTTTCTCCAAAAGTAAAGTAGTTGCAAACTCATCCTTTTAGAAACTTGTTTGGGCTGTTGAGAGGAGTAAAAAACCATCAAAAATTTCAATCCTGCATGATTCTACCAAGAAATGTGATTCTTCATTCAAAACGCTGGTTTTTGCTATTGGGCTCTATTGAATAATGAATGTTTTGAATTTTCTCCAAAAGTAAAGTAGTTGCAAACTCATGCTTTTAGAGACTTGTTTGGGCTCATGAGAGGAGTAGAAAAACATCAAAAATTTCAGTCCTGCATGATTCTACCAAGAAATGTGTGTTCATTGAAACCGCTGGTTTTTGATAGTTTGGGCCCTATTGAATAATGAATGTTTTGAATTTTTGTCCAAAAGTAAAGTAGTTGCAAACTCATCCTTTTAGAAACTTGTTTGGGCTGTTGAGAGGAGTAAAAAACCATCAAAAATTTCAATCCTGCATGATTTTACCAAGAAATGTGATTCTTCATTCAAAACCTGATTTTTGCTATTGGGCTCTATTGAATAGTGAATGTTTTGAATTTTCTCCAAAAGTAAAGTAGTTGCAAACTCATGCTTTTAGAGACTTGTTTGGGCTCATGAGAGGAGTAGAAAAACATCAAAAATTTCAGTCCTGCATGATTCTACCAAGAAATGTGTGTTCATTCAAACCGCTGGTTTTTGATAGTTTGGGCCCTATTGAATAATGAATGTTTTGAATTTTCTCCAAAAGTAAAGTAGTTGCAAACTCATCCTTTTAGAAACTTGTTTGGGCTGTTGAGAGGAGTAAAAAACCATCAAAAATTTCAATCCTGCATGATTTTACCAAGAAATGTGATTCTTCATTCAAAACCTGATTTTTGCTAATGGGCTCTATTGAATAGTGAATGTTTTGAATTTTCTCCAAAAGTAAAGTAGTTGCAAACTCATGCTTTTAGAGACTTGTTTGGGCTCATGAGAGGAGTAGAAAAACATCAAAAATTTCAGTCCTGCATGATTCTACCAAGAAATGTGTGTTCATTCAAACCTCTGGTTTTTGATAGTTTGGGCCCTATTGAATAATGAATGTTTTGAATTTTCTCCAAAAGTAAAGTAGTTGCAAACTCATCCTTTTAGAAACTTGTTTGGGCTGTTGAGAGGAGTAAAAAACCATCAAAAATTTCAATCCTGCATGATTCTACCAAGAAATGTGATTCTTCATTCAAAACCTGATTTTTGCTATTGGGCTCTATTGAATAGTGAATGTTTTGAATTTTCTCCAAAAGTAAAGTAGTTGCAAACTCATGCTTTTAGAGACTTGTTTGGGCTCATGAGAGGAGTAGAAAAACATCAAAAATTTCAGTCCTGCATGATTCTACCAAGAAATGTGTGTTCATTCAAACCGCTGGTTTTTGATAGTTTGGGCCCTATTGAATAATGAATGTTTTGAATTTTCTCCAAAAGTAAAGTAGTTGCAAACTCATCCTTTTAGAAACTTGTTTGGGCTGATGAGAGGAGTAAAAAACCATCAAAAATTTCAATCCTGCATGATTTTACCAAGAAATGTGATTCTTCATTCAAAACCTGATTTTTGCTAATGGGCTCTATTGAATAGTGAATGTTTTGAATTTTCTCCAAAAGTAAAGTAGTTGCAAACTCATGCTTTTAGAGACTTGTTTGGGCTCATGAGAGGAGTAGAAAAACATCAAAAATTTCAGTCCTGCATGATTCTACCAAGAAATGTGTGTTCATTCAAACCTCTGGTTTTTGATAGTTTGGGCCCTATTGAATAATGAATGTTTTGAATTTTCTCCAAAAGTAAAGTAGTTGCAAACTCATCCTTTTAGAAACTTGTTTGGGCTGTTGAGAGGAGTAAAAAACCATCAAAAATTTCAATCCTGCATGATTCTACCAAGAAATGTGATTCTTCATTCAAAACCTGATTTTTGCTATTGGGCTCTATTGAATAATGAATGTTTTGAATTTTCTCCAAAAGTAAAGTAGTTGCAAACTCATGCTTTTAGAGACTTGTTTGGGCTCATGAGAGGAGTAGAAAAACATCAAAAATGTCAGTCCTGCATGATTCTACCAAGAAATGTGTGTTCATTGAAACCGCTGGTTTTTGATAGTTTGGGCCCTATTGAATAATGAATGTTTTGAATTTTCTCCAAAAGTAAAGTAGTTGCAAACTCATCCTTTTAGAAACTTGTTTGGGCTGTTGAGAGGAGTAAAAAACCATCAAAAATTTCAATCCTGCATGATTCTACCAAGAAATGTGATTCTTCATTCAAAACGCTGGTTTTTGCTATTGGGCTCTATTGAATAATGAATGTTTTGAATTTTCTCCAAAAGTAAAGTAGTTGCAAACTCATGCTTTTAGAGACTTGTTTGGGCTCATGAGAGGAGTAGAAAAACATCAAAAATTTCAGTCCTGCATGATTCTACCAAGAAATGTGTGTTCATTGAAACCGCTGGTTTTTGATAGTTTGGGCCCTATTGAATAATGAATGTTTTGAATTTTCTCCAAAAGTAAAGTAGTTGCAAACTCATCCTTTTAGAAACTTGGTTGGGCTGTTGAGAGGAGTAAAAAACCATCAAAAATTTCAATCCTGCATGATTTTACCAAGAAATGTGATTCTTCATTCAAAACCTGATTTTTGCTATTGGGCTCTATTGAATAGTGAATGTTTGGAATTTTCTCCAAAAGTAAAGTAGTTGCAAACTCATGCTTTTAGAGACTTGTTTGGGCTCATGAGAGGAGTAGAAAAATATCAAAAATTTCAGTCCTGCATGATTCTACCAAGAAATGTGTGTTCATTCAAACCGCTGGTTTTTGATAGTTTGGGCCCTATTGAATAATGAATGTTTTGAATTTTCTCCAAAAGTAAAGTAGTTGCAAACTCATCCTTTTAGAAACTTGTTTGGGCTGTTGAGAGGAGTAAAAAACCATCAAAAATTTCAATCCTGCATGATTCTACCAAGAAATGTGATTCTTCATTCAAAACGCTGGTTTTTGCTATTGGGCTCTATTGAATAATGAATGTTTTGAATTTTCTCCAAAAGTAAAGTAGTTGCAAACTCATGCTTTTAGAGACTTGTTTGGGCTCATGAGAGGAGTAGAAAAACATCAAAAATTTCAGTCTTGCATGATTCTACCAAGAAATGTGTGTTCATTGAAACCGCTGGTTTTTGATAGTTTGGGCCCTATTGAATAATTAATGTTTTGAATTTTCTCCAAAAGTAAAGTAGTTGCAAACTCATCCTTTTAGAAACTTGTTTGGGCTGTTGAGAGGAGTAAAAAACCATCGAAAATTTCAATCCTGCATGATTTTACCAAGAAATGTGATTCTTCATTCAAAACCTGATTTTTGCTATTGGGCTCTATTGAATAGTGAATGTTTTGAATTTTCTCCAAAAGTAAAGTAGTTGCAAACTCATGCTTTTAGAGACTTGTTTGGGCTCATGAGAGGAGTAGAAAAACATCAAAAATTTCAGTCCTGCATGATTCTACCAAGAAATGTGTGTTCATTCAAACCGCTGGTTTTTGATAGTTTGGGCCCTATTGAATAATGAATGTTTTGAATTTTCTCCAAAAGTAAAGTAGTTGCAAACTCATCCTTTTAGAAACTTGTTTGGGCTGTTGAGAGGAGTAAAAAAACCATCAAAAATTTCAATCTTGCATGATTCTACCAAGAAATGTGATTCTTCATTCAAAACGCTGGTTTTTGCTATTGGGCTCTGTTGAATAATGAATGTTTTGAATTTTCTCCAAAAGTAAAGTAGTTGCAAACTCATCATTTTAGAAACTTTTTTTGGGCTGTTGAGAGGAGTAAAAAACCATCAAAAATTTCAATCCTGCATGATTCTACCAAGAAATGTGATTCTTCATTCAAAACGCTGGTTTTTGCTATTGGGCTCTATTGAATAATGAATGTTTTGAATTTTCTCCAAAAGTAAAGTAGTTGCAAACTCATGCTTTTAGAGACTTGTTTGGGCTCATGAGAGGAGTAGAAAAACATCAAAAATTTCAGTCCTGCATGATTCTACCAAGAAATGTGTGTTCATTCAAACCGCTGGTTTTTGACAGTTTGGGCCCTATTGAATAATGAATGTTTTGAATTTTCTCCAAAAGTAAAGTAGTTGCAAACTCATCCTTTTAGAAACTTGTTTGGGCTGTTGAGAGGAGTAAAAAACCATCAAAAATTTCAATCCTGCATGATTTTACCAAGAAATGTGATTCTTCATTCAAAACCTGATTTTTGCTATTGGGCTCTATTGAATAGTGAATGTTTTGAATTTTCTCCAAAAGTAAAGGAGTTGCAAACTCATGCTTTTAGAGACTTGTTTGGGCTCATGAGAGGAGTAGAAAAACATCAAAAATTTCAGTCCTGCATGATTCTACCAAGAAATGTGTGTTCATTCAAACCGCTGGTTTTTGATAGTTTGGGCCCTATTGAATAATGAATGTTTTGAATTTTCTCCAAAAGTAAAGTAGTTGCAAACTCATCCTTTTAGAAACTTGTTTGGGCTGTTGAGAGGAGTAAAAAACCATCAAAAATTTCAATCCTGCATGATTTTACCAAGAAATGTGATTCTTCATTCAAAACCTGATTTTTGCTAATGGGCTCTATTGAATAGTGAATGTTTTGAATTTTCTCCAAAAGTAAAGTAGTTGCAAACTCATGCTTTTAGAGACTTGTTTGGGCTCATGAGAGGAGTAGAAAAACATCAAAAATTTCAGTCCTGCATGATTCTACCAAGAAATGTGTGTTCATTCAAACCTCTGGTTTTTGATAGTTTGGGCCCTATTGAATAATGAATGTTTTGAATTTTCTCCAAAAGTAAAGTAGTTGCAAACGCATCCTTTTAGAAACTTGTTTGGGCTGTTGAGAGGAGTAAAAAACCATCAAAAATTTCAATCCTGCATGATTCTACCAAGAAATGTGATTCTTCATTCAAAACCTGATTTTTGCTATTGGGCTCTATTGAATAATGAATTTTTTGAATTTTCTCCAAAAGTAAAGTAGTTGCAAACTCATGCTTTTAGAGACTTGTTTGGGCTCATGAGAGGAGTAGAAAAACATCAAAAATGTCAGTCCTGCATGATTCTACCAAGAAATGTGTGTTCATTGAAACCGCTGGTTTTTGATAGTTTGGGCCCTATTGAATAATGAATGTTTTGAATTTTCTCCAAAAGTAAAGTAGTTGCAAACTCATCCTTTTAGAAACTTGTTTGGGCTGTTGAGAGGAGTAAAAAACCATCAAAAATTTCAATCCTGCATGATTCTACCAAGAAATGTGATTCTTCATTCAAAACGCTGGTTTTTGCTATTGGGCTCTATTGAATAATGAATGTTTTGAATTTTCTCCAAAAGTAAAGTAGTTGCAAACTCATGCTTTTAGAGACTTGTTTGGGCTCATGAGAGGAGTAGAAAAACATCAAAAATTTCAGTCCTGCATGATTCTACCAAGAAATGTGTGTTCATTCAAACCGCTGGTTTTTGATAGTTTGGGCCCTATTGAATAATGAATGTTTTGAATTTTCTCCAAAAGTAAAGTAGTTGCAAACTCATCCTTTTAGAAACTTGTTTGGGCTGTTGAGAGGAGTAAAAAACCATCAAAAATTTCAATCCTGCATGATTTTACCAAGAAATGTGATTCTTCATTCAAAACCTGATTTTTGCTATTGGGCTCTATTGAATAGTGAATGTTTTGAATTTTCTCCAAAAGTAAAGTAGTTGCAAACTCATGCTTTTAGAGACTTGTTTGGGCTCATGAGAGGAGTAGAAAAACATCAAAAATTTCAGTCCTGCATGATTCTACCAAGAAATGTGTGTTCATTCAAACCGCTGGTTTTTGATAGTTTGGGCCCTATTGAATAATGAATGTTTTGAATTTTCTCCAAAAGTAAAGTAGTTGCAAACTCATCCTTTTAGAAACTTGTTTGGGCTGTTGAGAGGAGTAAAAAACCATCAAAAATTTCAATCCTGCATGATTCTACCAAGAAATGTGATTCTTCATTCAAAACGCTGGTTTTTGCTATTGGGCTCTATTGAATAATGAATGTTTTGAATTTTCTCCAAAAGTAAAGTAGTTGCAAACTCATGCTTTTAGAGACTTGTTTGGGCTCATGAGAGGAGTAGAAAAACATCAAAAATTTCAGTCCTGCATGATTCTACCAAGAAATGTGTGTTCATTGAAACCGCTGGTTTTTGATAGTTTGGGCCCTATTGAATAATGAATGTTTTGAATTTTTGTCCAAAAGTAAAGTAGTTGCAAACTCATCCTTTTAGAAACTTGTTTGGGCTGTTGAGAGGAGTAAAAAACCATCAAAAATTTCAATCCTGCATGATTTTACCAAGAAATGTGATTCTTCATTCAAAACCTGATTTTTGCTATTGGGCTCTATTGAATAGTGAATGTTTTGAATTTTCTCCAAAAGTAAAGTAGTTGCAAACTCATGCTTTTAGAGACTTGTTTGGGCTCATGAGAGGAGTAGAAAAACATCAAAAATTTCAGTCCTGCATGATTCTACCAAGAAATGTGTGTTCATTCAAACCGCTGGTTTTTGATAGTTTGGGCCCTATTGAATAATGAATGTTTTGAATTTTCTCCAAAAGTAAAGTAGTTGCAAACTCATCCTTTTAGAAACTTGTTTGGGCTGTTGAGAGGAGAAAAAAACCATCAAAAATTTCAATCCTGCATGATTTTACCAAGAAATGTGATTCTTCATTCAAAACCTGATTTTTGCTAATGGGCTCTATTGAATAGTGAATGTTTTGAATTTTCTCCAAAAGTAAAGTAGTTGCAAACTCATGCTTTTAGAGACTTGTTTGGGCTCATGAGAGGAGTAGAAAAACATCAAAAATTTCAGTCCTGCATGATTCTACCAAGAAATGTGTGTTCATTCAAACCTCTGGTTTTTGATAGTTTGGGCCCTATTGAATAATGAATGTTTTGAATTTTCTCCAAAAGTAAAGTAGTTGCAAACTCATCCTTTTAGAAACTTGTTTGGGCTGTTGAGAGGAGTAAAAAACCATCAAAAATTTCAATCCTGCATGATTTTACCAAGAAATGTGATTCTTCATTCAAAACCTGATTTTTGCTATTGGGCTCTATTGAATAGTGAATGTTTTGAATTTTCTCCAAAAGTAAAGTAGTTGCAAACTCATGCTTTTAGAGACTTGTTTGGGCTCATGAGAGGAGCAGAAAAACATCAAAAATTTCAGTCCTGCATGATTCTACCAAGAAATGTGTGTTCATTGAAACCACTGGTTTTTGATATTTTGGGCCCTATTGAATAAAGAATGTTTTGAATTTTCTAAAAAAGTAAAGTAGTTGCAAACTCATCCTTTTAGAAACTTGTTTGGGCTGTTGAGAGGAGTAAAAAACCATCAAAAATTTCAATCCTGCATGATTTTACCAAGAAATGTGATTCTTCATTCAAAACCTGATTTTTGCTATTGGGCTCTATTGAATAGTGAATGTTTTGAATTTTCTCCAAAAGTAAAGTAGTTGCAAACTCATGCTTTTAGAGACTTGTTTGGGCTCATGAGAGGAGTAGAAAAACATCAAAAATTTCAGTCCTGCATGATTCTACCAAGAAATGTGTGTTCATTCAAACCGCTGGTTTTTGATAGTTTGGGCCCTATTGAATAATGAATGTTTTGAATTTTCTCCAAAAGTAAAGTAGTTGCAAACTCATCCTTTTAGAAACTTGTTTGGGCTGTTGAGAGGAGTAAAAAACCATCAAAAATTTCAATCCTGCATGATTCTACCAAGAAATGTGATTCTTCATTCAAAACGCTGGTTTTTGCTATTGGGCTCTATTGAATAATGAATGTTTTGAATTTTCTCCAAAAGTAAAGTAGTTGCAAACTCATGCTTTTAGAGACTTGTTTGGGCTCATGAGAGGAGTAGAAAAACATCAAAAATTTCAGTCCTGCATGATTCTACCAAGAAATGTGTGTTCATTGAAACCGCTGGTTTTTGATAGTTTGGGCCCTATTGAATAATGAATGTTTTGAATTTTTGTCCAAAAGTAAAGAAGTTGCAAACTCATCCTTTTAGAAACTTGTTTGGGCTGTTGAGAGGAGTAAAAAACCATCAAAAATTTCAATCCTGCATGATTTTACCAAGAAATGTGATTCTTCATTCAAAACCTGATTTTTGCTATTGGGCTCTATTGAATAGTGAATGTTTTGAATTTTCTCCAAAAGTAAAGTAGTTGCAAACTCATGCTTTTAGAGACTTGTTTGGGCTCATGAGAGGAGTAGAAAAACATCAAAAATTTCAGTCCTGCATGATTCTACCAAGAAATGTGTGTTCATTCAAACCGCTGGTTTTTGATAGTTTGGGCCCTATTGAATAATGAATGTTTTGAATTTTCTCCAAAAGTAAAGTAGTTGCAAACTCATCCTTTTAGAAACTTGTTTGGGCTGTTGAGAGGAGTAAAAAACCATCAAAAATTTCAATCCTGCATGATTTTACCAAGAAATGTGATTCTTCATTCAAAACCTGATTTTTGCTAATGGGCTCTATTGAATAGTGAATGTTTTGAATTTTCTCCAAAAGTAAAGTAGTTGCAAACTCATGCTTTTAGAGACTTGTTTGGGCTCATGAGAGGAGTAGAAAAACATCAAAAATTTCAGTCCTGCATGATTCTACCAAGAAATGTGTGTTCATTCAAACCTCTGGTTTTTGATAGTTTGGGCCCTATTGAATAATGAATGTTTTGAATTTTCTCCAAAAGTAAAGTAGTTGCAAACTCATCCTTTTAGAAACTTGTTTGGGCTGTTGAGAGGAGTAAAAAACCATCAAAAATTTCAATCCTGCATGATTCTACCAAGAAATGTGATTCTTCATTCAAAACCTGATTTTTGCTATTGGGCTCTATTGAATAGTGAATGTTTTGAATTTTCTCCAAAAGTAAAGTAGTTGCAAACTCATGCTTTTAGAGACTTGTTTGGGCTCATGAGAGGAGTAGAAAAACATCAAAAATTTCAGTCCTGCATGATTCTACCAAGAAATGTGTGTTCATTCAAACCGCTGGTATTTGATAGTTTGGGCCCTATTGAATAATGAATGTTTTGAATTTTCTCCAAAAGTAAAGTAGTTGCAAACTCATCCTTTTAGAAACTTGTTTGGGCTGTTGAGAGGAGTAAAAAACCATCAAAAATTTCAATCCTGCATGATTTTACCAAGAAATGTGATTCTTCATTCAAAACCTGATTTTTGCTAATGGGCTCAATTGAATAGTGAATGTTTTGAATTTTCTCCAAAAGTAAAGTAGTTGCAAACTCATGCTTTTAGAGACTTGTTTGGGCTCATGAGAGGAGTAGAAAAACATCAAAAATTTCAGTCCTGCATGATTCTACCAAGAAATGTGTGTTCATTCAAACCTCTGGTTTTTGATAGTTTGGGCCCTATTGAATAATGAATGTTTTGAATTTTCTCCAAAAGTAAAGTAGTTGCAAACTCATCCTTTTAGAAACTTGTTTGGGCTGTTGAGAGGAGTAAAAAACCATCAAAAATTTCAATCCTGCATGATTCTACCAAGAAATGTGATTCTTCATTCAAAACCTGATTTTTGCTATTGGGCTCTATTGAATAATGAATGTTTTGAATTTTCTCCAAAAGTAAAGTAGTTGCAAACTCATGCTTTTAGAGACTTGTTTGGGATCATGAGAGGAGTAGAAAAACATCAAAAATGTCAGTCCTGCATGATTCTACCAAGAAATGTGTGTTCATTGAAACCGCTGGTTTTTGATAGTTTGGGCCCTATTGAATAATGAATGTTTTGAATTTTCTCCAAAAGTAAAGTAGTTGCAAACTCATCCTTTTAGAAACTTGTTTGGGCTGTTGAGAGGAGTAAAAAACCATCAAAAATTTCAATCCTGCATGATTCTACCAAGAAATGTGATTCTTCATTCAAAACGCTGGTTTTTGCTATTGGGCTCTATTGAATAATGAATGTTTTGAATTTTCTCCAAAAGTAAAGTAGTTGCAAACTCATGCTTTTAGAGACTTGTTTGGGCTCATGAGAGGAGTAGAAAAACATCAAAAATTTCAGTCCTGCATGATTCTACCAAGAAATGTGTGTTCATTGAAACCGCTGGTTTTTGATAGTTTGGGCCCTATTGAATAATGAATGTTTTGAATTTTCTCCAAAAGTAAAGTAGTTGCAAACTCATCCTTTTAGAAACTTGGTTGGGCTGTTGAGAGGAGTAAAAAACCATCAAAAATTTCAATCCTGCATGATTTTACCAAGAAATGTGATTCTTCATTCAAAACCTGATTTTTGCTATTGGGCTCTATTGAATAGTGAATGTTTGGAATTTTCTCCAAAAGTAAAGTAGTTGCAAACTCATGCTTTTAGAGACTTGTTTGGGCTCATGAGAGGAGTAGAAAAATATCAAAAATTTCAGTCCTGCATGATTCTACCAAGAAATGTGTGTTCATTCAAACCGCTGGTTTTTGATAGTTTGGGCCCTATTGAATAATGAATGTTTTGAATTTTCTCCAAAAGTAAAGTAGTTGCAAACTCATCCTTTTAGAAACTTGTTTGGGCTGTTGAGAGGAGTAAAAAACCATCAAAAATTTCAATCCTGCATGATTCTACCAAGAAATGTGATTCTTCATTCAAAACGCTGGTTTTTGCTATTGGGCTCTATTGAATAATGAATGTTTTGAATTTTCTCCAAAAGTAAAGTAGTTGCAAACTCATGCTTTTAGAGACTTGTTTGGGCTCATGAGAGGAGTAGAAAAACATCAAAAATTTCAGTCTTGCATGATTCTACCAAGAAATGTGTGTTCATTGAAACCGCTGGTTTTTGATAGTTTGGGCCCTATTGAATAATGAATGTTTTGAATTTTCTCCAAAAGTAAAGTAGTTGCAAACTCATCCTTTTAGAAACTTGTTTGGGCTGTTGAGAGGAGTAAAAAACCATCGAAAATTTCAATCCTGCATGATTTTACCAAGAAATGTGATTCTTCATTCAAAACCTGATTTTTGCTATTGGGCTCTATTGAATAGTGAATGTTTTGAATTTTCTCCAAAAGTAAAGTAGTTGCAAACTCATGCTTTTAGAGACTTGTTTGGGCTCATGAGAGGAGTAGAAAAACATCAAAAATTTCAGTCCTGCATGATTCTACCAAGAAATGTGTGTTCATTCAAACCGCTGGTTTTTGATAGTTTGGGCCCTATTGAATAATGAATGTTTTGAATTTTCTCCAAAAGTAAAGTAGTTGCAAACTCATCCTTTTAGAAACTTGTTTGGGCTGTTGAGAGGAGTAAAAAAACCATCAAAAATTTCAATCTTGCATGATTCTACCAAGAAATGTGATTCTTCATTCAAAACGCTGGTTTTTGCTATTGGGCTCTGTTGAATAATGAATGTTTTGAATTTTCTCCAAAAGTAAAGTAGTTGCAAACTCATCCTTTTAGAAACTTGTTTGGGCTGTTGAGAGGAGTAAAAAACCATCAAAAATTTCAATCCTGCATGATTCTACCAAGAAATGTGATTCTTCATTCAAAACCTGATTTTTGCTATTGGGCTCTATTGAATAGTGAATGTTTTGAATTTTCTCCAAAAGTAAAGTAGTTGCAAACTCATGCTTTTAGAGACTTGTTTGGGCTCATGAGAGGAGTAGAAAAACATCAAAAATTTCAGTCCTGCATGATTCTACCAAGAAATGTGTGTTCATTCAAACCGCTGGTATTTGATAGTTTGGGCCCTATTGAATAATGAATGTTTTGAATTTTCTCCAAAAGTAAAGTAGTTGCAAACTCATCCTTTTAGAAACTTGTTTGGGCTGTTGAGAGGAGTAAAAAACCATCAAAAATTTCAATCCTGCATGATTTTACCAAGAAATGTGATTCTTCATTCAAAACCTGATTTTTGCTAATGGGCTCAATTGAATAGTGAATGTTTTGAATTTTCTCCAAAAGTAAAGTAGTTGCAAACTCATGCTTTTAGAGACTTGTTTGGGCTCATGAGAGGAGTAGAAAAACATCAAAAATTTCAGTCCTGCATGATTCTACCAAGAAATGTGTGTTCATTCAAACCTCTGGTTTTTGATAGTTTGGGCCCTATTGAATAATGAATGTTTTGAATTTTCTCCAAAAGTAAAGTAGTTGCAAACTCATCCTTTTAGAAACTTGTTTGGGCTGTTGAGAGGAGTAAAAAACCATCAAAAATTTCAATCCTGCATGATTCTACCAAGAAATGTGATTCTTCATTCAAAACCTGATTTTTGCTATTGGGCTCTATTGAATAATGAATGTTTTGAATTTTCTCCAAAAGTAAAGTAGTTGCAAACTCATGCTTTTAGAGACTTGTTTGGGATCATGAGAGGAGTAGAAAAACATCAAAAATGTCAGTCCTGCATGATTCTACCAAGAAATGTGTGTTCATTGAAACCGCTGGTTTTTGATAGTTTGGGCCCTATTGAATAATGAATGTTTTGAATTTTCTCCAAAAGTAAAGTAGTTGCAAACTCATCCTTTTAGAAACTTGTTTGGGCTGTTGAGAGGAGTAAAAAACCATCAAAAATTTCAATCCTGCATGATTCTACCAAGAAATGTGATTCTTCATTCAAAACGCTGGTTTTTGCTATTGGGCTCTATTGAATAATGAATGTTTTGAATTTTCTCCAAAAGTAAAGTAGTTGCAAACTCATGCTTTTAGAGACTTGTTTGGGCTCATGAGAGGAGTAGAAAAACATCAAAAATTTCAGTCCTGCATGATTCTACCAAGAAATGTGTGTTCATTGAAACCGCTGGTTTTTGATAGTTTGGGCCCTATTGAATAATGAATGTTTTGAATTTTCTCCAAAAGTAAAGTAGTTGCAAACTCATCCTTTTAGAAACTTGGTTGGGCTGTTGAGAGGAGTAAAAAACCATCAAAAATTTCAATCCTGCATGATTTTACCAAGAAATGTGATTCTTCATTCAAAACCTGATTTTTGCTATTGGGCTCTATTGAATAGTGAATGTTTGGAATTTTCTCCAAAAGTAAAGTAGTTGCAAACTCATGCTTTTAGAGACTTGTTTGGGCTCATGAGAGGAGTAGAAAAATATCAAAAATTTCAGTCCTGCATGATTCTACCAAGAAATGTGTGTTCATTCAAACCGCTGGTTTTTGATAGTTTGGGCCCTATTGAATAATGAATGTTTTGAATTTTCTCCAAAAGTAAAGTAGTTGCAAACTCATCCTTTTAGAAACTTGTTTGGGCTGTTGAGAGGAGTAAAAAACCATCAAAAATTTCAATCCTGCATGATTCTACCAAGAAATGTGATTCTTCATTCAAAACGCTGGTTTTTGCTATTGGGCTCTATTGAATAATGAATGTTTTGAATTTTCTCCAAAAGTAAAGTAGTTGCAAACTCATGCTTTTAGAGACTTGTTTGGGCTCATGAGAGGAGTAGAAAAACATCAAAAATTTCAGTCTTGCATGATTCTACCAAGAAATGTGTGTTCATTGAAACCGCTGGTTTTTGATAGTTTGGGCCCTATTGAATAATGAATGTTTTGAATTTTCTCCAAAAGTAAAGTAGTTGCAAACTCATCCTTTTAGAAACTTGTTTGGGCTGTTGAGAGGAGTAAAAAACCATCGAAAATTTCAATCCTGCATGATTTTACCAAGAAATGTGATTCTTCATTCAAAACCTGATTTTTGCTATTGGGCTCTATTGAATAGTGAATGTTTTGAATTTTCTCCAAAAGTAAAGTAGTTGCAAACTCATGCTTTTAGAGACTTGTTTGGGCTCATGAGAGGAGTAGAAAAACATCAAAAATTTCAGTCCTGCATGATTCTACCAAGAAATGTGTGTTCATTCAAACCGCTGGTTTTTGATAGTTTGGGCCCTATTGAATAATGAATGTTTTGAATTTTCTCCAAAAGTAAAGTAGTTGCAAACTCATCCTTTTAGAAACTTGTTTGGGCTGTTGAGAGGAGTAAAAAAACCATCAAAAATTTCAATCTTGCATGATTCTACCAAGAAATGTGATTCTTCATTCAAAACGCTGGTTTTTGCTATTGGGCTCTGTTGAATAATGAATGTTTTGAATTTTCTCCAAAAGTAAAGTAGTTGCAAACTCATCATTTTAGAAACTTTTTTTGGGCTGTTGAGAGGAGTAAAAAACCATCAAAAATTTCAATCCTGCATGATTCTACCAAGAAATGTGATTCTTCATTCAAAACGCTGGTTTTTGCTATTG
Organism: Dendrobates tinctorius; assembly: GCF_039654945.1. Taxonomy (NCBI): domain Eukaryota; kingdom Metazoa; phylum Chordata; class Amphibia; order Anura; family Dendrobatidae; genus Dendrobates; species Dendrobates tinctorius. Next base: position 480,724 of record NW_027361777.1, on the reverse strand, counting down.
GGCTCTATTGAATAATGAATGTTTTGAATTTTCTCCAAAAGTAAAGTAGTTGCAAACTCATGCTTTTAGAGACTTGTTTGGGCTCATGAGAGGAGTAGAAAAACATCACAAATTTCAGTCCTGCATGATTCTACCAAGAAATGTGTGTTCATTCAAACCGCTGGTTTTTGACAGTTTGGGCCCTATTGAATAATGAATGTTTTGAATTTTCTCCAAAAGTAAAGTAGTTGCAAACTCATCCTTTTAGAAACTTGTTTGGGCTGTTGAGAGGAGTAAAAAACCATCAAAAATTTCAATCCTGCATGATTTTACCAAGAAATGTGATTCTTCATTCAAAACCTGATTTTTGCTATTGGGCTCTATTGAATAGTGAATGTTTTGAATTTTCTCCAAAAGTAAAGGAGTTGCAAACTCATGCTTTTAGAGACTTGTTTGGGCTCATGAGAGGAGTAGAAAAACATCAAAAATTTCAGTCCTGCATGATTCTACCAAGAAATGTGTGTTCATTCAAACCGCTGGTTTTTGATAGTTTGGGCCCTATTGAATAATGAATGTTTTGAATTTTCTCCAAAAGTAAAGTAGTTGCAAACTCATCCTTTTAGAAACTTGTTTGGGCTGTTGAGAGGAGTAAAAAACCATCAAAAATTTCAATCCTGCATGATTTTACCAAGAAATGTGATTCTTCATTCAAAACCTGATTTTTGCTAATGGGCTCTATTGAATAGTGAATGTTTTGAATTTTCTCCAAAAGTAAAGTAGTTGCAAACTCATGCTTTTAGAGACTTGTTTGGGCTCATGAGAGGAGTAGAAAAACATCAAAAATTTCAGTCCTGCATGATTCTACCAAGAAATGTGTGTTCATTCAAACCTCTGGTTTTTGATAGTTTGGGCCCTATTGAATAATGAATGTTTTGAATTTTCTCCAAAAGTAAAGTAGTTGCAAACGCATCCTTTTAGAAACTTGTTTGGGCTGTTGAGAGGAGTAAAAAACCATCAAAAATTTCAATCCTGCATGATTCTACCAAGAAATGTGATTCTTCATTCAAAACCTGATTTTTGCTATTGGGCTCTATTGAATAATGAATTTTTTGAATTTTCTCCAAAAGTAAAGTAGTTGCAAACTCATGCTTTTAGAGACTTGTTTGGGCTCATGAGAGGAGTAGAAAAACATCAAAAATGTCAGTCCTGCATGATTCTACCAAGAAATGTGTGTTCATTGAAACCGCTGGTTTTTGATAGTTTGGGCCCTATTGAATAATGAATGTTTTGAATTTTCTCCAAAAGTAAAGTAGTTGCAAACTCATCCTTTTAGAAACTTGTTTGGGCTGTTGAGAGGAGTAAAAAACCATCAAAAATTTCAATCCTGCATGATTCTACCAAGAAATGTGATTCTTCATTCAAAACGCTGGTTTTTGCTATTGGGCTCTATTGAATAATGAATGTTTTGAATTTTCTCCAAAAGTAAAGTAGTTGCAAACTCATGCTTTTAGAGACTTGTTTGGGCTCATGAGAGGAGTAGAAAAACATCAAAAATTTCAGTCCTGCATGATTCTACCAAGAAATGTGTGTTCATTCAAACCGCTGGTTTTTGATAGTTTGGGCCCTATTGAATAATGAATGTTTTGAATTTTCTCCAAAAGTAAAGTAGTTGCAAACTCATCCTTTTAGAAACTTGTTTGGGCTGTTGAGAGGAGTAAAAAACCATCAAAAATTTCAATCCTGCATGATTTTACCAAGAAATGTGATTCTTCATTCAAAACCTGATTTTTGCTAATGGGCTCTATTGAATAGTGAATGTTTTGAATTTTCTCCAAAAGTAAAGTAGTTGCAAACTCATGCTTTTAGAGACTTGTTTGGGCTCATGAAAGGAGTAGAAAAACATCAAAAATGTCAGTCCTGCATGATTCTACCAAGAAATGTGTGTTCATTGAAACCGCTGGTTTTTGATCGTTTGGGCCCTATTGAATAATGAATGTTTTGAATTTTCTCCAAAAGTAAAGTAGTTGCAAACTCATCCTTTTAGAAACTTGTTTGGGCTGTTGAGAGGAGTAATAAACCATCAAAAATTTCAATCCTGCATGATTCTACCAAGAAATGTGATTCTTCATTCAAAACGCTGGTTTTTGCTATTGGGCTCTATTGAATAATGAATGTTTTGAATTTTCTCCAAAAGTAAAGTAGTTGCAAACTCATGCTTTTAGAGACTTGTTTGGGCTCATGAGAGGAGTAGAAAAACATCAAAAATTTCAGTCCTGCATGATTCTACCAAGAAATGTGTGTTCATTCAAACCGCTGGTTTTTGATAGTTTGGGCCCTATTGAATAATGAATGTTTTGAATTTTCTCCAAAAGTAAAGTAGTTGCAAACTCATCCTTTTAGAAACTTGTTTGGGCTGTTGAGAGGAGTAAAAAACCATCAAAAATTTCAATCCTGAATGATTTTACCAAGAAATGTGATTCTTCATTCAAAACCTGATTTTTGCTATTGGGCTCTATTGAATAGTGAATGTTTTGAATTTTCTCCAAAAGTAAAGTAGTTGCAAACTCATGCTTTTAGAGACTTGTTTGGGCTCATGAGAGGAGTAGAAAAATATCAAAAATTTCAGTCCTGCATGATTCTACCAAGAAATGTGTGTTCATTCAAACCGCTGGTTTTTGATAGTTTGGGCCCTATTGAATAATGAATGTTTTGAATTTTCTCCAAAAGTAAAGTAGTTGCAAACTCATCCTTTTAGAAACTTGTTTGGGCTGTTGAGAGGAGTAAAAAACCATCAAAAATTTCAATCCTGCATGATTCTACCAAGAAATGTGATTCTTCATTCAAAACGCTGGTTTTTGCTATTGGGCTCTATTGAATAATGAATGTTTTGAATTTTCTCCAAAAGTAAAGTAGTTGCAAACTCATGCTTTTAGAGACTTGTTTGGGCTCATGAGACGAGTAGAAAAACATCAAAAATTTCAGTCCTGCATGATTCTACCAAGAAATGTGTGTTCATTGAAACCGCTGGTTTTTGATAGTTTGGGCCCTATTGAATAATGAATGTTTTGAATTTTCTCCAAAAGTAAAGTAGTTGCAAACTCATCCTTTTAGAAACTTGTTTGGGCTGTTGAGAGGAGTAAAAAACCATCAAAAATTTCAATCCTGCATGATTCTACCAAGAAATGTGATTCTTCATTCAAAACCTGATTTTTGCTATTGGGCTCTATTGAATAGTGAATGTTTTGAATTTTCTCCAAAAGTAAAGTAGTTGCAAACTCATGCTTTTAGAGACTTGTTTGGGCTCATGAGAGGAGTAGAAAAACATCAAAAATTTCAGTCCTGCATGATTCTACCAAGAAATGTGTGTTCATTGAAACCGCTGGTTTTTGATAGTTTGGGCCCTATTGAATAATGAATGTTTTGAATTTTCTCCAAAAGTAAAGTAGTTGCAAACTCATCCTTTTAGAAACTTGTTTGGGCTGTTGAGAGGAGTAAAAAACCATCAAAAATTTCAATCCTGCATGATTTTACCAAGAAATGTGATTCTTCATTCAAAACCTGATTTTTGCTAATGGGCTCTATTGAATAGTGAATGTTTTGAATTTTCTCCAAAAGTAAAGTAGTTGCAAACTCATGCTTTTAGAGACTTGTTTGGGCTCATGAAAGGAGTAGCAAAACATCAAAAATTTCAGTCCTGCATGATTCTACCAAGAAATGTGTGTTCATTCAAACCTCTGGTTTTTGATAGTTTGGGCCCTATTGAATAATTAATGTTTTGAATTTTCTCCAAAAGTAAAGTAGTTGCAAACTCATCCTTTTAGAAACTTGTTTGGGCTGTTGAGAGGAGTAAAAAACCATCAAAAATTTCAATCCTGCATGATTCTACCAAGAAATGTGATTCTTCATTCAAAACCTGATTTTTGCTATTGGGCTCTATTGAATAATGAATGTTTTGAATTTTCTCCAAAAGTAAAGTAGTTGCAAACTCATGCTTTTAGAGACTTGTTTGGGCTCATGAGAGGAGTAGAAAAACATCAAAAATGTCAGTCCTGCATGATTCTACCAAGAAATGTGTGTTCATTGAAACCGCTGGTTTTTGATCGTTTGGGCCCTATTGAATAATGAATGTTTTGAATTTTCTCCAAAAGTAAAGTAGTTGCAAACTCATCCTTTTAGAAACTTGTTTGGGCTGTTGAGAGGAGTAATAAACCATCAAAAATTTCAATCCTGCATGATTCTACCAAGAAATGTGATTCTTCATTCAAAACGCTGGTTTTTGCTATTGGGCTCTATTGAATAATGAATGTTTTGAATTTTCTCCAAAAGTAAAGTAGTTGCAAACTCATGCTTTTAGAGACTTGTTTGGGCTCATGAGACGAGTAGAAAAACATCAAAAATTTCAGTCCTGCATGATTCTACCAAGAAATGTGTGTTCATTGAAACCGCTGGTTTTTGATAGTTTGGGCCCTATTGAATAATGAATGTTTTGAATTTTCTCCAAAAGTAAAGTAGTTGCAAACTCATCCTTTTAGAAACTTGTTTGGGCTGTTGAGAGGAGTAAAAAACCATCAAAAATTTCAATCCTGCATGATTTTACCAAGAAATGTGATTCTTCATTCAAAACCTGATTTTTGCTATTGGGCTCTATTGAATAGTGAATGTTTTGAATTTTCTCCAAAAGTAAAGTAGTTGCAAACTCATGCTTTTAGAGACTTGTTTGGGCTCATGAGAGGAGTAGAAAAACATCAAAAATTTCAGTCCTGCATGATTCTACCAAGAAATGTGTGTTCATTCAAACCGCTGGTTTTTGATAGTTTGGGCCCTATTGAATAATGAATGTTTTGAATTTTCTCCAAAAGTAAAGTAGTTGCAAACTCATCCTTTTAGAAACTTTTTTGGGCTGTTGAGAGGAGTAAAAAACCATCAAAAATTTCAATCCTGCATGATTCTACCAAGAAATGTGATTCTTCATTGAAAACGCTGGTTTTTGCTATTGGGCTCTATTGAATAATGAATGTTTTGAATTTTCTCCAAAAGTAAAGTAGTTGCAAACTCATGCTTTTAGAGACTTGTTTGGGCTCATGAGAGGAGTAGAAAAACATCAAAAATTTCAGTCCTGCATGATTCTACCAAGAAATGTGTGTTCATTGAAACCGCTGGTTTTTGATAGTTTGGGCCCTATTGAATAATGAATGTTTTGAATTTTCTCCAAAAGTAAAGTAGTTGCAAACTCATGCTTTTAGAGACTTGTTTGGGCTCATGAGAGGAGTAGAAAAACATCAAAAATTTCAGTCCTGCATGATTCTACCAAGAAATGTGTGTTCATTCAAACCGCTGTTTTTTGATAGTTTGGGCCCTATTGAATAATGAATGTTTTGAATTTTCTCCAAAAGTAAAGTAGTTGCAAACTCATCCTTTTAGAAACTTGTTTGGGCTGTTGAGAGGAGTAAAAAACCATCAAAAATTTCAATCCTGCATGATTCTACCAAGAAATGTGATTCTTCATTCAAAACGCTGGTTTTTGCTATTGGGCTCTATTGAATAATGAATGTTTTGAATTTTCTCCAAAAGTAAAGTAGTTGCAAACTCATGCTTTTAGAGACTTGTTTGGGCTCATGAGAGGAGTAGAAAAACATCAAAAATTTCAGTCCTGCATGATTCTACCAAGAAATGTGTGTTCATTGAAACCGCTGGTTTTTGATAGTTTGGGCCCTATTGAATAATGAATGTTTTGAATTTTCTCCAAAAGTAAAGTAGTTGCAAACTCATCCTTTTAGAAACTTGTTTGGGCTGTTGAGAGGAGTAAAAAACCATCAAAAATTTCAATCCTGCATGATTTTACCAAGAAATGTGATTCTTCATTCAAAACCTGATTTTTGCTATTGGGCTCTATTGAATAGTGAATGTTTTGAATTTTCTCCAAAAGTAAAGTAGTTGCAAACTCATGCTTTTAGAGACTTGTTTGGGCTCATGAGAGGAGTAGAAAAACATCAAAAATTTCAGTCCTGCATGATTCTACCAAGAAATGTGTGTTCATTCAAACCGCTGGTTTTTGATAGTTTGGGCCCTACTGAATAATGAATGTTTTGAATTTTCTCCAAAAGTAAAGTAGTTGCAAACTCATCCTTTTAGAAACTTGTTTGGGCTGTTGAGAGGAGTAAAAAACCATCAAAAATTTCAATCCTGCATGATTTTACCAAGAAATGTGATTCTTCATTCAAAACCTGATTTTTGCTAATGGGCTCTATTGAATAGTGAATGTTTTGAATTTTCTCCAAAAGTAAAGTAGTTGCAAACTCATGCTTTTAGAGACTTGTTTGGGCTCATGAAAGGAGTAGAAAAACATCAAAAATTTCAGTCCTGCATGATTCTACCAAGAAATGTGTGTTCATTCAAACCTCTGGTTTTTGATAGTTTGGGCCCTATTGAATAATTAATGTTTTGAATTTTCTCCAAAAGTAAAGTAGTTGCAAACTCATCCTTTTAGAAACTTGTTTGGGCTGTTGAGAGGAGTAAAAAACCATCAAAAATTTCAATCCTGCATGATTCTACCAAGAAATGTGATTCTTCATTCAAAACCTGATTTTTGCTATTGGGCTCTATTGAATAATGAATGTTTTGAATTTTCTCCAAAAGTAAAGTAGTTGCAAACTCATGCTTTTAGAGACTTGTTTGGGCTCATGAGAGGAGTAGAAAAACATCAAAAATGTCAGTCCTGCATGATTCTACCAAGAAATGTGTGTTCATTGAAACCGCTGGTTTTTGATCGTTTGGGCCCTATTGAATAATGAATGTTTTGAATTTTCTCCAAAAGTAAAGTAGTTGCAAACTCATCCTTTTAGAAACTTGTTTGGGCTGTTGAGAGGAGTAATAAACCATCAAAAATTTCAATCCTGCATGATTCTACCAAGAAATGTGATTCTTCATTCAAAACTCTGGTTTTTGCTATTGGGCTCAATTGAATAATGAATGTTTTGAATTTTCTCCAAAAGTAAAGTAGTTGCAAACTCATGCTTTTAGAGACTTGTTTGGGCTCATGAGAGGAGTAGAAAAACATCAAAAATTTCAGTCCTGCATGATTCTACCAAGAAATGTGTGTTCATTGAAACCGCTGGTTTTTGATAGTTTGGGCCCTATTGAATAATGAATGTTTTGAATTTTCTCCAAAAGTAAAGTAGTTGCAAACTCATCCTTTTAGAAACTTGTTTGGGCTGTTGAGAGGAGTAAAAAACCATCAAAAATTTCAATCCTGAATGATTTTACCAAGAAATGTGATTCTTCATTCAAAACCTGATTTTTGCTATTGGGCTCTATTGAATAGTGAATGTTTTGAATTTTCTCCAAAAGTAAAGTAGTTGCAAACTCATGCTTTTAGAGACTTGTTTGGGCTCATGAGAGGAGTAGAAAAATATCAAAAATTTCAGTCCTGCATGATTCTACCAAGAAATGTGTGTTCATTCAAACCGCTGGTTTTTGATAGTTTGGGCCCTATTGAATAATGAATGTTTTGAATTTTCTCCAAAAGTAAAGTAGTTGCAAACTCATCCTTTTAGAACCTTGTTTGGGCTGTTGAGAGGAGTAAAAAACCATCAAAAATTTCAATCCTGCATGATTCTACCAAGAAATGTGATTCTTCATTCAAAACGCTGGTTTTTGCTATTGGGCTCTATTGAATAATGAATGTTTTGAATTTTCTCCAAAAGTAAAGTAGTTGCAAACTCATGCTTTTAGAGACTTGTTTGGGCTCATGAGACGAGTAGAAAAACATCAAAAATTTCAGTCCTGCATGATTCTACCAAGAAATGTGTGTTCATTCAAACCGCTGGTTTTTGATAGTTTGGGCCCTATTGAATAATGAATGTTTTGAATTTTCTCCAAAAGTAAAGTAGTTGCAAACTCATCCTTTTAGAAACTTGTTTGGGCTGTTGAGAGGAGTAAAAAACCATCAAAAATTTCAATCCTGCATGATTTTACCAAGAAATGTGATTCTTCATTCAAAACCTGATTTTTGCTATTGGGCTCTATTGAATAGTGAATGTTTTGAATTTTCTCCAAAAGTAAAGTAGTTGCAAACTCATGCTTTTAGAGACTTGTTTGGGCTCATGAGAGGAGTAGAAAAACATCAAAAATTTCAGTCCTGCATGATTCTACCAAGAAATGTGTGTTCATTGAAACCGCTGGTTTTTGATAGTTTGGGCCCTATTGAATAATGAATGTTTTGAATTTTCTCCAAAAGTAAAGTAGTTGCAAACTCATCCTTTTAGAAACTTTTTTGGGCTGTTGAGAGGAGTAAAAAACCATCAAAAATTTCAATCCTGCATGATTCTACCAAGAAATGTGATTCTTCATTGAAAACGCTGGTTTTTGCTATTGGGCTCTATTGAATAATGAATGTTTTGAATTTTCTCCAAAAGTAAAGTAGTTGCAAACTCATGCTTTTAGAGACTTGTTTGGGCTCATGAGAGGAGTAGAAAAACATCAAAAATTTCAGTCCTGCATGATTCTACCAAGAAATGTGTGTTCATTGAAACCGCTGGTTTTTGATAGTTTGGGCCCTATTGAATAATGAATGTTTTGAATTTTCTCCAAAAGTAAAGTAGTTGCAAACTCATCCTTTTAGAAACTTGTTTGGCCTGTTGAGAGGAGTAAAAAACCATCAAAAATTTCAATCCTGCATGATTTTACCAAGAAATGTGATTCTTCATTCAAAACCTGATTTTTGCTATTGGGCTCTATTGAATAGTGAATGTTTTGAATTTTCTCCAAAAGTAAAGTAGTTGCAAACTCATGCTTTTAGAGACTTGTTTGGGCTCATGAGAGGAGTAGAAAAACATCAAAAATTTCAGTCCTGCATGATTCTACCAAGAAATGTGTGTTCATTCAGACCGCTGGTTTTTGATAGTTTGGGCCCTATTGAATAATGAATGTTTTGAATTTTCTCCAAAAGTAAAGTAGTTGCAAACTCATCCTTTTAGAAACTTGTTTGGGCTGTTGAGAGGAGTAAAAAACCATCAAAAATTTCAATCCTGCATGATTTTACCAAGAAATGTGATTCTTCATTCAAAACCTGATTTTTGCTAATGGGCTCTATTGAATAGTGAATGTTTTGAATTTTCTCCAAAAGTAAAGTAGTTGCAAACTCATGCTTTTAGAGACTTGTTTGGGCTCATGAGAGGAGTAGAAAAACATCAAAAATTTCAGTCCTGCATGATTCTACCAAGAAATGTGTGTTCATTCAAACCTCTGGTTTTTGATAGTTTGGGCCCTATTGAATAATTAATGTTTTGACTTTTCTCCAAAAGTAAAGTAGTTGCAAACTCATCCTTTTAGAAACTTGTTTGGGCTGTTGAGAGGAGTAAAAAACCATCAAAAATTTCAATCCTGCATGATTCTACCAAGAAATGTGATTCTTCATTCAAAACCTGATTTTTGCTATTGGGCTCTATTGAATAATGAATGTTTTGAATTTTCTCCAAAAGTAAAGTAGTTGCAAACTCATGCTTTTAGAGACTTGTTTGGGCTCATGAGAGGAGTAGAAAAACATCAAAAATGTCAGTCCTGCATGATTCTACCAAGAAATGTGTGTTCATTGAAACCGCTGGTTTTTGATAGTTTGGGCCCTATTGAATAATGAATGTTTTGAATTTTCTCCAAAAGTAAAGTAGTTGCAAACTCATCCTTTTAGAAACTTGTTTGGGCTGTTGAGAGGAGTAAAAAACCATCAAAAATTTCAATCCTGCATGATTCTACCAAGAAATGTGATTCTTCATTCAAAACGCTGTTTTTTGCTATTGGGCTCTATTGAATAATGAATGTTTTGAATTTTCTCCAAAAGTAAAGTAGTTGCAAACTCATGCTTTTAGAGACTTGTTTGGGCTCATGAGAGGAGTAGAAAAACATCAAAAATTTCAGTCCTGCATGATTCTACCAAGAAATGTGTGTTCATTGAAACCGCTGGTTTTTGATAGTTTGGGCCCTATTGAATAATGAATGTTTTAAATTTTCTCCAAAAGTAAAGTAGTTGCAAACTCATCCTTTTAGAAACTTGTTTCGGCTGTTGAGAGGAGTTAAAAAAACCATCAAAAATTTCAATCCTGCATGATTTTACCAAGAAATGTGATTCTTCATTCAAAACCTGATTTTTGCTATTGCGCTCTTTTGAATAGTGAATGTTTTGAATTTTCTCCAAAAGTAAAGTAGTTGCAAACTCATGCTTTTAGAGACTTGTTTGGGCTCATGAGAGGAGTAGAAAAACATCAAAAATTTCAGTCCTGCATGATTCTACCAAGAAATGTGTGTTCATTCAAACCGCTGGTTTTTGATAGTTTGGGCCCTATTGAATAATGAATGTTTTGAATTTTCTCCAAAAGTAAAGTAGTTGCAAACTCATCCTTTTAGAAACTTGTTTGGGCTGTTGAGAGGAGTAAAAAACCATCAAAAATTTCAATCCTGCATGATTCTACCAAGAAATGTGATTCTTCATTCAAAACGCTGGTTTTTGCTATTGGGCTCTATTGAATAATGAATGTTTTGAATTTTCTCCAAAAGTAAAGTAGTTGCAAACTCATGCTTTTAGAGACTTGTTTGGGCTCATGAGAGGAGTAGAAAAACATCAAAAATTTCAGTCCTGCATGATTCTACCAAGAAATGTGTGTTCATTGAAACCGCTGGTTTTTGATAGTTTGGGCCCTATTGAATAATGAATGTTTTGAATTTTCTCCAAAAGTAAAGTAGTTGCAAACTCATCCTTTTAGAAACTTGTTTGGGCTGTTGAGAGGAGTAAAAAACCATCAAAAATTTCAATCCTGAATGATTTTACCAAGAAATGTGATTCTTCATTCAAAACCTGATTTTTGCTATTGGGCTCTATTGAATAGTGAATGTTTTGAATTTTCTCCAAAAGTAAAGTAGTTGCAAACTCATGCTTTTAGAGACTTGTTTGGGCTCATGAGAGGAGTAGAAAAATATCAAAAATTTCAGTCCTGCATGATTCTACCAAGAAATGTGTGTTCATTCAAACCGCTGGTTTTTGATAGTTTGGGCCCTATTGAATAATGAATGTTTTGAATTTTCTCCAAAAGTAAAGTAGTTGCAAACTCATCCTTTTAGAACCTTGTTTGGGCTGTTGAGAGGAGTAAAAAACCATCAAAAATTTCAATCCTGAATGATTTTACCAAGAAATGTGATTCTTCATTCAAAACCTGATTTTTGCTATTGGGCTCTATTGAATAGTGAATGTTTTGAATTTTCTCCAAAAGTAAAGTAGTTGCAAACTCATGCTTTTAGAGACTTGTTTGGTCTCATGAGAGGAGTAGAAAAACATCAAAAATTTCAGTCCTGCATGATTCTACCAAGAAATGTGTGTTCATTCAAACCGCTGGTTTTTGATAGTTTGGGCCCTACTGAATAATGAATGTTTTGAATTTTCTCCAAAAGTAAAGTAGTTGCAAACTCATCCTTTTAGAAACTTGTTTGGGCTGTTGAGAGGAGTAAAAAACCATCAAAAATTTCAATCCTGCATGATTTTACCAAGAAATGTGATTCTTCATTCAAAACCTGATTTTTGCTAATGGGCTCTATTGAATAGTGAATGTTTTGAATTTTCTCCAAAAGTAAAGTAGTTGCAAACTCATGCTTTTAGAGACTTGTTTGGGCTCATGAAAGGAGTAGAAAAACATCAAAAATTTCAGTCCTGCATGATTCTACCAAGAAATGTGTGTTCATTGAAACCGCTGGTTTTTGATAGTTTGGGCCCTATTGAATAATGAATGTTTTGAATTTTCTCCAAAAGTAAAGTAGTTGCAAACTCATCCTTTTAGAAACTTGTTTGGGCTGTTGAGAGGAGTAAAAAACCATCAAAAATTTCAATCCTGAATGATTTTACCAAGAAATGTGATTCTTCATTCAAAACCTGATTTTTGCTATTGGGCTCTATTGAATAGTGAATGTTTTGAATTTTCTCCAAAAGTAAAGTAGTTGCAAACTCATGCTTTTAGAGACTTGTTTGGGCTCATGAGAGGAGTAGAAAAATATCAAAAATTTCAGTCCTGCATGATTCTACCAAGAAATGTGTGTTCATTCAAACCGCTGGTTTTTGATAGTTTGGGCCCTATTGAATAATGAATGTTTTGAATTTTCTCCAAAAGTAAAGTAGTTGCAAACTCATCCTTTTAGAACCTTGTTTGGGCTGTTGAGAGGAGTAAAAAACCATCAAAAATTTCAATCCTGCATGATTCTACCAAGAAATGTGATTCTTCATTCAAAACGCTGGTTTTTGCTATTGGGCTCTATTGAATAATGAATGTTTTGAATTTTCTCCAAAAGTAAAGTAGTTGCAAACTCATGCTTTTAGAGACTTGTTTGGGCTCATGAGACGAGTAGAAAAACATCAAAAATTTCAGTCCTGCATGATTCTACCAAGAAATGTGTGTTCATTCAAACCGCTGGTTTTTGATAGTTTGGGCCCTATTGAATAATGAATGTTTTGAATTTTCTCCAAAAGTAAAGTAGTTGCAAACTCATCCTTTTAGAAACTTGTTTGGGCTGTTGAGAGGAGTAAAAAACCATCAAAAATTTCAATCCTGCATGATTTTACCAAGAAATGTGATTCTTCATTCAAAACCTGATTTTTGCTATTGGGCTCTATTGAATAGTGAATGTTTTGAATTTTCTCCAAAAGTAAAGTAGTTGCAAACTCATGCTTTTAGAGACTTGTTTGGGCTCATGAGAGGAGTAGAAAAACATCAAAAATTTCAGTCCTGCATGATTCTACCAAGAAATGTGTGTTCATTGAAACCGCTGGTTTTTGATAGTTTGGGCCCTATTGAATAATGAATGTTTTGAATTTTCTCCAAAAGTAAAGTAGTTGCAAACTCATCCTTTTAGAAACTTTTTTGGGCTGTTGAGAGGAGTAAAAAACCATCAAAAATTTCAATCCTGCATGATTCTACCAAGAAATGTGATTCTTCATTGAAAACGCTGGTTTTTGCTATTGGGCTCTATTGAATAATGAATGTTTTGAATTTTCTCCAAAAGTAAAGTAGTTGCAAACTCATGCTTTTAGAGACTTGTTTGGGCTCATGAGAGGAGTAGAAAAACATCAAAAATTTCAGTCCTGCATGATTCTACCAAGAAATGTGTGTTCATTGAAACCGCTGGTTTTTGATAGTTTGGGCCCTATTGAATAATGAATGTTTTGAATTTTCTCCAAAAGTAAAGTAGTTGCAAACTCATCCTTTTAGAAACTTGTTTGGCCTGTTGAGAGGAGTAAAAATCATCAAAAATTTAAATCCTGCATGATTTTACCAAGAAATGTGATTCTTCATTCAAAACCTGATTTTTGCTATTGGGCTCTATTGAATAGTGAATGTTTTGAATTTTCTCCAAAAGTAAAGTAGTTGCAAACTCATGCTTTTAGAGACTTGTTTGGGCTCATGAGAGGAGTAGAAAAACATCAAAAATTTCAGTCCTGCATGATTCTACCAAGAAATGTGTGTTCATTCAGACCGCTGGTTTTTGATAGTTTGGGCCCTATTGAATAATGAATGTTTTGAATTTTCTCCAAAAGTAAAGTAGTTGCAAACTCATCCTTTTAGAAACTTGTTTGGGCTGTTGAGAGGAGTAAAAAACCATCAAAAATTTCAATCCTGCATGATTCTACCAAGAAATGTGATTCTTCATTCAAAACGCTGGTTTTTGCTATTGGGCTCTATTGAATAATGAATGTTTTGAATTTTTTCCAAAAGTAAAGTAGTTGCAAACTCATGCTTTTAGAGACTTGTTTGGGCTCATGAGAGGAGTAGAAAAACATCAAAAATTTCAGTCCTGCATGATTCTACCAAGAAATGTGTGTTCATTGAAACCGCTGGTTTTTGATAGTTTGGGCCCTATTGAATAATGAATGTTTTAAATTTTCTCCAAAAGTAAAGTAGTTGCAAACTCATCCTTTTAGAAACTTGTTTCGGCTGTTGAGAGGAGTTAAAAAAACCATCAAAAATTTCAATCCTGCATGATTTTACCAAGAAATGTGATTCTTCATTCAAAACCTGATTTTTGCTATTGCGCTCTTTTGAATAGTGAATGTTTTGAATTTTCTCCAAAAGTAAAGTAGTTGCAAACTCATGCTTTTAGAGACTTGTTTGGGCTCATGAGAGGAGTAGAAAAACATCAAAAATTTCAGTCCTGCATGATTCTACCAAGAAATGTGTGTTCATTCAAACCGCTGGTTTTTGATAGTTTGGGCCCTATTGAATAATGAATGTTTTGAATTTTCTCCAAAAGTAAAGTAGTTGCAAACTCATCCTTTTAGAAACTTGTTTGGGCTGTTGAGAGGAGTAAAAAACCATCAAAAATTTCAATCCTGCATGATTCTACCAAGAAATGTGATTCTTCATTCAAAACGCTGGTTTTTGCTATTGGGCTCTATTGAATAATGAATGTTTTGAATTTTCTCCAAAAGTAAAGTAGTTGCAAACTCATGCTTTTAGAGACTTGTTTGGGCTCATGAGAGGAGTAGAAAAACATCAAAAATGTCAGTCCTGCATGATTCTACCAAGAAATGTGTGTTCATTGAAACCGCTGGTTTTTGATAGTTTGGGCCCTATTGAATAATGAATGTTTTGAATTTTCTCCAAAAGTAAAGTAGTTGCAAACTCATCCTTTTAGAAACTTGTTTGGGCTGTTGAGAGGAGTAAAAAACCATCAAAAATTTCAATCCTGAATGATTTTACCAAGAAATGTGATTCTTCATTCAAAACCTGATTTTTGCTATTGGGCTCTATTGAATAGTGAATGTTTTGAATTTTCTCCAATAGTAAAGTAGTTGCAAACTCATGCTTTTAGAGACTTGTTTGGGCTCATGAGAGGAGTAGAAAAATATCAAAAATTTCAGTCCTGCATGATTCTACCAAGAAATGTGTGTTCATTCAAACCGCTGGTTTTTGATAGTTTGGGCCCTATTGAATAATGAATGTTTTGAATTTTCTCCAAAAGTAAAGTAGTTGCAAACTCATCCTTTTAGAACCTTGTTTGGGCTGTTGAGAGGAGTAAAAAACCATCAAAAATTTCAATCCTGCATGATTCTACCAAGAAATGTGATTCTTCATTCAAAACGCTGGTTTTTGCTATTGGGCTCTATTGAATAATGAATGTTTTGAATTTTCTCCAAAAGTAAAGTAGTTGCAAACTCATGCTTTTAGAGACTTGTTTGGGCTCATGAGAGGAGTAGAAAAACATCAAAAATTTCAGTCCTGCATGATTCTACCAAGAAATGTGTGTTCATTGAAACCGCTGGTTTTTGATAGTTTGGGCCCTATTGAATAATGAATGTTTTGAATTTTTGTCCAAAAGTAAAGTAGTTGCAAACTCATCCTTTTAGAAACTTGTTTGGGCTGTTGAGAGGAGTAAAAAACCATCAAAAATTTCAATCCTGCATGATTTTACCAAGAAATGTGATTCTTCATTCAAAACCTGATTTTTGCTATTGGGCTCTATTGAATAGTGAATGTTTTGAATTTTCTCCAAAAGTAAAGTAGTTGCAAACTCATGCTTTTAGAGACTTGTTTGGGCTCATGAGAGGAGTAGAAAAACATCAAAAATTTCAGTCCTGCATGATTCTACCAAGAAATGTGTGTTCATTCAAACCGCTGGTTTTTGATAGTTTGGGCCCTATTGAATAATGAATGTTTTGAATTTTCTCCAAAAGTAAAGTAGTTGCAAACTCATCCTTTTAGAAACTTGTTTGGGCTGTTGAGAGGAGTAAAAAACCATCAAAAATTTCAATCCTGCATGATTTTACCAAGAAATGTGATTCTTCATTCAAAACCTGATTTTTGCTAATGGGCTCTATTGAATAGTGAATGTTTTGAATTTTCTCCAAAAGTAAAGTAGTTGCAAACTCATGCTTTTAGAGACTTGTTTGGGCTCATGAGAGGAGTAGAAAAACATCAAAAATTTCAGTCCTGCATGATTCTACCAAGAAATGTGTGTTCATTCAAACCTCTGGTTTTTGATAGTTTGGGCCCTATTGAATAATGAATGTTTTGAATTTTCTCCAAAAGTAAAGTAGTTGCAAACTCATCCTTTTAGAAACTTGTTTGGGCTGTTGAGAGGAGTAAAAAACCATCAAAAATTTCAATCCTGCATGATTTTACCAAGAAATGTGATTCTTCATTCAAAACCTGATTTTTGCTATTGGGCTCTATTGAATAGTGAATGTTTTGAATTTTCTCCAAAAGTAAAGTAGTTGCAAACTCATGCTTTTAGAGACTTGTTTGGGCTCATGAGAGGAGCAGAAAAACATCAAAAATTTCAGTCCTGCATGATTCTACCAAGAAATGTGTGTTCATTGAAACCACTGGTTTTTGATATTTTGGGCCCTATTGAATAAAGAATGTTTTGAATTTTCTAAAAAAGTAAAGTAGTTGCAAACTCATCCTTTTAGAAACTTGTTTGGGCTGTTGAGAGGAGTAAAAAACCATCAAAAATTTCAATCCTGCATGATTTTACCAAGAAATGTGATTCTTCATTCAAAACCTGATTTTTGCTATTGGGCTCTATTGAATAGTGAATGTTTTGAATTTTCTCCAAAAGTAAAGTAGTTGCAAACTCATGCTTTTAGAGACTTGTTTGGGCTCATGAGAGGAGTAGAAAAACATCAAAAATTTCAGTCCTGCATGATTCTACCAAGAAATGTGTGTTCATTCAAACCGCTGGTTTTTGATAGTTTGGGCCCTATTGAATAATGAATGTTTTGAATTTTCTCCAAAAGTAAAGTAGTTGCAAACTCATCCTTTTAGAAACTTGTTTGGGCTGTTGAGAGGAGTAAAAAACCATCAAAAATTTCAATCCTGCATGATTCTACCAAGAAATGTGATTCTTCATTCAAAACGCTGGTTTTTGCTATTGGGCTCTATTGAATAATGAATGTTTTGAATTTTCTCCAAAAGTAAAGTAGTTGCAAACTCATGCTTTTAGAGACTTGTTTGGGCTCATGAGAGGAGTAGAAAAACATCAAAAATTTCAGTCCTGCATGATTCTACCAAGAAATGTGTGTTCATTGAAACCGCTGGTTTTTGATAGTTTGGGCCCTATTGAATAATGAATGTTTTGAATTTTTGTCCAAAAGTAAAGTAGTTGCAAACTCATCCTTTTAGAAACTTGTTTGGGCTGTTGAGAGGAGTAAAAAACCATCAAAAATTTCAATCCTGCATGATTTTACCAAGAAATGTGATTCTTCATTCAAAACCTGATTTTTGCTATTGGGCTCTATTGAATAGTGAATGTTTTGAATTTTCTCCAAAAGTAAAGTAGTTGCAAACACATGCTTTTAGAGACTTGTTTGGGCTCATGAGAGGAGTAGAAAAACATCAAAAATTTCAGTCCTGCATGATTCTACCAAGAAATGTGTGTTCATTCAAACCGCTGGTTTTTGATAGTTTGGGCCCTATTGAATAATGAATGTTTTGAATTTTCTCCAAAAGTAAAGTAGTTGCAAACTCATCCTTTTAGAAACTTGTTTGGGCTGTTGAGAGGAGTAAAAAACCATCAAAAATTTCAATCCTGCATGATTTTACCAAGAAATGTGATTCTTCATTCAAAACCTGATTTTTGCTAATGGGCTCTATTGAATAGTGAATGTTTTGAATTTTCTCCAAAAGTAAAGTAGTTGCAAACTCATGCTTTTAGAGACTTGTTTGGGCTCATGAGAGGAGTAGAAAAACATCAAAAATTTCAGTCCTGCATGATTCTACCAAGAAATGTGTGTTCATTGAAACCGCTGGTTTTTGATAGTTTGGGCCCTATTGAATAATGAATGTTTTGAATTTTCTCCAAAAGTAAAGTAGTTGCAAACTCATCCTTTTAGAAACTTGTTTGGGCTGTTGAGAGGAGTAAAAAACCATCAAAAATTTCAATCCTGCATGATTCTACCAAGAAATGTGATTCTTCATTCAAAACCTGATTTTTGCTATTGGGCTCTATTGAATAGTGAATGTTTTGAATTTTCTCCAAAAGTAAAGTAGTTGCAAACTCATGCTTTTAGAGACTTGTTTGGGCTCATGAGAGGAGTAGAAAAACATCAAAAATTTCAGTCCTGCATGATTCTACCAAGAAATGTGTGTTCATTCAAACCGCTGGTTTTTGATAGTTTGGGCCCTATTGAATAATGAATGTTTTGAATTTTCTCCAAAAGTAAAGTAGTTGCAAACTCATCCTTTTAGAAACTTGTTTGGGCTGTTGAGAGGAGTAAAAAACCATCAAAAATTTCAATCCTGCATGATTTTACCAAGAAATGTGATTCTTCATTCAAAACCTGATTTTTGCTAATGGGCTCAATTGAATAGTGAATGTTTTGAATTTTCTCCAAAAGTAAAGTAGTTGCAAACTCATGCTTTTAGAGACTTGTTTGGGCTCATGAGAGGAGTAGAAAAACATCAAAAATTTCAGTCCTGCATGATTCTACCAAGAAATGTGTGTTCATTCAAACCTCTGGTTTTTGATAGTTTGGGCCCTATTGAATAATGAATGTTTTGAATTTTCTCCAAAAGTAAAGTAGTTGCAAACTCATCCTTTTAGAAACTTGTTTGGGCTGTTGAGAGGAGTAAAAAACCATCAAAAATTTCAATCCTGCATGATTCTACCAAGAAATGTGATTCTTCATTCAAAACCTGATTTTTGCTATTGGGCTCTATTGAATAATGAATGTTTTGAATTTTCTCCAAAAGTAAAGTAGTTGCAAACTCATGCTTTTAGAGACTTGTTTGGGATCATGAGAGGAGTAGAAAAACATCAAAAATGTCAGTCCTGCATGATTCTACCAAGAAATGTGTGTTCATTGAAACCGCTGGTTTTTGATAGTTTGGGCCCTATTGAATAATGAATGTTTTGAATTTTCTCCAAAAGTAAAGTAGTTGCAAACTCATCCTTTTAGAAACTTGTTTGGGCTGTTGAGAGGAGTAAAAAACCATCAAAAATTTCAATCCTGCATGATTCTACCAAGAAATGTGATTCTTCATTCAAAACGCTGGTTTTTGCTATTGGGCTCTATTGAATAATGAATGTTTTGAATTTTCTCCAAAAGTAAAGTAGTTGCAAACTCATGCTTTTAGAGACTTGTTTGGGCTCATGAGAGGAGTAGAACAACATCAAAAATTTCAGTCCTGCATGATTCTACCAAGAAATGTGTGTTCATTGAAACCGCTGGTTTTTGATAGTTTGGGCCCTATTGAATAATGAATGTTTTGAATTTTCTCCAAAAGTAAAGTAGTTGCAAACTCATCCTTATAGAAACTTGGTTGGGCTGTTGAGAGGAGTAAAAAACCATCAAAAATTTCAATCCTGCATGATTTTACCAAGAAATGTGATTCTTCATTCAAAACCTGATTTTTGCTATTGGGCTCTATTGAATAGTGAATGTTTGGAATTTTCTCCAAAAGTAAAGTAGTTGCAAACTCATGCTTTTAGAGACTTGTTTGGGCTCATGAGAGGAGTAGAAAAATATCAAAAATTTCAGTCCTGCATGATTCTACCAAGAAATGTGTGTTCATTCAAACCGCTGGTTTTTGATAGTTTGGGCCCTATTGAATAATGAATGTTTTGAATTTTCTCCAAAAGTAAAGTAGTTGCAAACTCATCCTTTTAGAAACTTGTTTGGGCTGTTGAGAGGAGTAAAAAACCATCAAAAATTTCAATCCTGCATGATTCTACCAAGAAATGTGATTCTTCATTCAAAACGCTGGTTTTTGCTATTGGGCTCTATTGAATAATGAATGTTTTGAATTTTCTCCAAAAGTAAAGTAGTTGCAAACTCATGCTTTTAGAGACTTGTTTGGGCTCATGAGAGGAGTAGAAAAACATCAAAAATTTCAGTCTTGCATGATTCTACCAAGAAATGTGTGTTCATTGAAACCGCTGGTTTTTGATAGTTTGGGCCCTATTGAATAATGAATGTTTTGAATTTTCTCCAAAAGTAAAGTAGTTGCAAACTCATCCTTTTAGAAACTTGTTTGGGCTGTTGAGAGGAGTAAAAAACCATCGAAAATTTCAATCCTGCATGATTTTACCAAGAAATGTGATTCTTCATTCAAAACCTGATTTTTGCTATTGGGCTCTATTGAATAGTGAATGTTTTGAATTTTCTCCAAAAGTAAAGTAGTTGCAAACTCATGCTTTTAGAGACTTGTTTGGGCTCATGAGAGGAGTAGAAAAACATCAAAAATTTCAGTCCTGCATGATTCTACCAAGAAATGTGTGTTCATTCAAACCGCTGGTTTTTGATAGTTTGGGCCCTATTGAATAATGAATGTTTTGAATTTTCTCCAAAAGTAAAGTAGTTGCAAACTCATCCTTTTAGAAACTTGTTTGGGCTGTTGAGAGGAGTAAAAAAACCATCAAAAATTTCAATCTTGCATGATTCTACCAAGAAATGTGATTCTTCATTCAAAACGCTGGTTTTTGCTATTGGGCTCTGTTGAATAATGAATGTTTTGAATTTTCTCCAAAAGTAAAGTAGTTGCAAACTCATCATTTTAGAAACTTTTTTTGGGCTGTTGAGAGGAGTAAAAAACCATCAAAAATTTCAATCCTGCATGATTCTACCAAGAAATGTGATTCTTCATTCAAAACGCTGGTTTTTGCTATTGGGCTCTATTGAATAATGAATGTTTTGAATTTTCTCCAAAAGTAAAGTAGTTGCAAACTCATGCTTTTAGAGACTTGTTTGGGCTCATGAGAGGAGTAGAAAAACATCACAAATTTCAGTCCTGCATGATTCTACCAAGAAATGTGTGTTCATTCAAACCGCTGGTTTTTGACAGTTTGGGCCCTATTGAATAATGAATGTTTTGAATTTTCTCCAAAAGTAAAGTAGTTGCAAACTCATCCTTTTAGAAACTTGTTTGGGCTGTTGAGAGGAGTAAAAAACCATCAAAAATTTCAATCCTGCATGATTTTACCAAGAAATGTGATTCTTCATTCAAAACCTGATTTTTGCTATTGGGCTCTATTGAATAGTGAATGTTTTGAATTTTCTCCAAAAGTAAAGGAGTTGCAAACTCATGCTTTTAGAGACTTGTTTGGGCTCATGAGAGGAGTAGAAAAACATCAAAAATTTCAGTCCTGCATGATTCTACCAAGAAATGTGTGTTCATTCAAACCGCTGGTTTTTGATAGTTTGGGCCCTATTGAATAATGAATGTTTTGAATTTTCTCCAAAAGTAAAGTAGTTGCAAACTCATCCTTTTAGAAACTTGTTTGGGCTGTTGAGAGGAGTAAAAAACCATCAAAAATTTCAATCCTGCATGATTTTACCAAGAAATGTGATTCTTCATTCAAAACCTGATTTTTGCTAATGGGCTCTATTGAATAGTGAATGTTTTGAATTTTCTCCAAAAGTAAAGTAGTTGCAAACTCATGCTTTTAGAGACTTGTTTGGGCTCATGAGAGGAGTAGAAAAACATCAAAAATTTCAGTCCTGCATGATTCTACCAAGAAATGTGTGTTCATTCAAACCTCTGGTTTTTGATAGTTTGGGCCCTATTGAATAATGAATGTTTTGAATTTTCTCCAAAAGTAAAGTAGTTGCAAACGCATCCTTTTAGAAACTTGTTTGGGCTGTTGAGAGGAGTAAAAAACCATCAAAAATTTCAATCCTGCATGATTCTACCAAGAAATGTGATTCTTCATTCAAAACCTGATTTTTGCTATTGGGCTCTATTGAATAATGAATTTTTTGAATTTTCTCCAAAAGTAAAGTAGTTGCAAACTCATGCTTTTAGAGACTTGTTTGGGCTCATGAGAGGAGTAGAAAAACATCAAAAATGTCAGTCCTGCATGATTCTACCAAGAAATGTGTGTTCATTGAAACCGCTGGTTTTTGATAGTTTGGGCCCTATTGAATAATGAATGTTTTGAATTTTCTCCAAAAGTAAAGTAGTTGCAAACTCATCCTTTTAGAAACTTGTTTGGGCTGTTGAGAGGAGTAAAAAACCATCAAAAATTTCAATCCTGCATGATTCTACCAAGAAATGTGATTCTTCATTCAAAACGCTGGTTTTTGCTATTGGGCTCTATTGAATAATGAATGTTTTGAATTTTCTCCAAAAGTAAAGTAGTTGCAAACTCATGCTTTTAGAGACTTGTTTGGGCTCATGAGAGGAGTAGAAAAACATCAAAAATTTCAGTCCTGCATGATTCTACCAAGAAATGTGTGTTCATTCAAACCGCTGGTTTTTGATAGTTTGGGCCCTATTGAATAATGAATGTTTTGAATTTTCTCCAAAAGTAAAGTAGTTGCAAACTCATCCTTTTAGAAACTTGTTTGGGCTGTTGAGAGGAGTAAAAAACCATCAAAAATTTCAATCCTGCATGATTTTACCAAGAAATGTGATTCTTCATTCAAAACCTGATTTTTGCTAATGGGCTCTATTGAATAGTGAATGTTTTGAATTTTCTCCAAAAGTAAAGTAGTTGCAAACTCATGCTTTTAGAGACTTGTTTGGGCTCATGAAAGGAGTAGAAAAACATCAAAAATTTCAGTCCTGCATGATTCTACCAAGAAATGTGTGTTCATTCAAACCTCTGGTTTTTGATAGTTTGGGCCCTATTGAATAATTAATGTTTTGAATTTTCTCCAAAAGTAAAGTAGTTGCAAACTCATCCTTTTAGAAACTTGTTTGGGCTGTTGAGAGGAGTAAAAAACCATCAAAAATTTCAATCCTGCATGATTCTACCAAGAAATGTGATTCTTCATTCAAAACCTGATTTTTGCTATTGGGCTCTATTGAATAATGAATGTTTTGAATTTTCTCCAAAAGTAAAGTAGTTGCAAACTCATGCTTTTAGAGACTTGTTTGGGCTCATGAGAGGAGTAGAAAAACATCAAAAATGTCAGTCCTGCATGATTCTACCAAGAAATGTGTGTTCATTGAAACCGCTGGTTTTTGATCGTTTGGGCCCTATTGAATAATGAATGTTTTGAATTTTCTCCAAAAGTAAAGTAGTTGCAAACTCATCCTTTTAGAAACTTGTTTGGGCTGTTGAGAGGAGTAATAAACCATCAAAAATTTCAATCCTGCATGATTCTACCAAGAAATGTGATTCTTCATTCAAAACGCTGGTTTTTGCTATTGGGCTCTATTGAATAATGAATGTTTTGAATTTTCTCCAAAAGTAAAGTAGTTGCAAACTCATGCTTTTAGAGACTTGTTTGGGCTCATGAGAGGAGTAGAAAAACATCAAAAATTTCAGTCCTGCATGATTCTACCAAGAAATGTGTGTTCATTCAAACCGCTGGTTTTTGATAGTTTGGGCCCTATTGAATAATGAATGTTTTGAATTTTCTCCAAAAGTAAAGTAGTTGCAAACTCATCCTTTTAGAAACTTGTTTGGGCTGTTGAGAGGAGTAAAAAACCATCAAAAATTTCAATCCTGAATGATTTTACCAAGAAATGTGATTCTTCATTCAAAACCTGATTTTTGCTATTGGGCTCTATTGAATAGTGAATGTTTTGAATTTTCTCCAAAAGTAAAGTAGTTGCAAACTCATGCTTTTAGAGACTTGTTTGGGCTCATGAGAGGAGTAGAAAAATATCAAAAATTTCAGTCCTGCATGATTCTACCAAGAAATGTGTGTTCATTCAAACCGCTGGTTTTTGATAGTTTGGGCCCTATTGAATAATGAATGTTTTGAATTTTCTCCAAAAGTAAAGTAGTTGCAAACTCATCCTTTTAGAAACTTGTTTGGGCTGTTGAGAGGAGTAAAAAACCATCAAAAATTTCAATCCTGCATGATTCTACCAAGAAATGTGATTCTTCATTCAAAACGCTGGTTTTTGCTATTGGGCTCTATTGAATAATGAATGTTTTGAATTTTCTCCAAAAGTAAAGTAGTTGCAAACTCATGCTTTTAGAGACTTGTTTGGGCTCATGATAGGAGTAGAAAAACATCAAAAATTTCAGTCCTGCATGATTCTACCAAGAAATGTGTGTTCATTGAAACCGCTGGTTTTTGATAGTTTGGGCCCTATTGAATAATGAATGTTTTGAATTTTCTCCAAAAGTAAAGTAGTTGCAAACTCATCCTTTTAGAAACTTGTTTGGGCTGTTGAGAGGAGTAAAAAACCATCAAAAATTTCAATCCTGCATGATTCTACCAAGAAATGTGATTCTTCATTCAAAACCTGATTTTTGCTATTGGGCTCTATTGAATAGTGAATGTTTTGAATTTTCTCCAAAAGTAAAGTAGTTGCAAACTCATGCTTTTAGAGACTTGTTTGGGCTCATGAGAGGAGTAGAAAAACATCAAAAATTTCAGTCCTGCATGATTCTACCAAGAAATGTGTGTTCATTGAAACCGCTGGTTTTTGATAGTTTGGGCCCTATTGAATAATGAATGTTTTGAATTTTCTCCAAAAGTAAAGTAGTTGCAAACTCATCCTTTTAGAAACTTGTTTGGGCTGTTGAGAGGAGTAAAAAACCATCAAAAATTTCAATCCTGCATGATTTTACCAAGAAATGTGATTCTTCATTCAAAACCTGATTTTTGCTAATGGGCTCTATTGAATAGTGAATGTTTTGAATTTTCTCCAAAAGTAAAGTAGTTGCAAACTCATGCTTTTAGAGACTTGTTTGGGCTCATGAAAGGAGTAGCAAAACATCAAAAATTTCAGTCCTGCATGATTCTACCAAGAAATGTGTGTTCATTCAAACCTCTGGTTTTTGATAGTTTGGGCCCTATTGAATAATTAATGTTTTGAATTTTCTCCAAAAGTAAAGTAGTTGCAAACTCATCCTTTTAGAAACTTGTTTGGGCTGTTGAGAGGAGTAAAAAACCATCAAAAATTTCAATCCTGCATGATTCTACCAAGAAATGTGATTCTTCATTCAAAACCTGATTTTTGCTATTGGGCTCTATTGAATAATGAATGTTTTGAATTTTCTCCAAAAGTAAAGTAGTTGCAAACTCATGCTTTTAGAGACTTGTTTGGGCTCATGAGAGGAGTAGAAAAACATCAAAAATGTCAGTCCTGCATGATTCTACCAAGAAATGTGTGTTCATTGAAACCGCTGGTTTTTGATCGTTTGGGCCCTATTGAATAATGAATGTTTTGAATTTTCTCCAAAAGTAAAGTAGTTGCAAACTCATCCTTTTAGAAACTTGTTTGGGCTGTTGAGAGGAGTAATAAACCATCAAAAATTTCAATCCTGCATGATTCTACCAAGAAATGTGATTCTTCATTCAAAACGCTGGTTTTTGCTATTGGGCTCTATTGAATAATGAATGTTTTGAATTTTCTCCAAAAGTAAAGTAGTTGCAAACTCATGCTTTTAGAGACTTGTTTGGGCTCATGAGACGAGTAGAAAAACATCAAAAATTTCAGTCCTGCATGATTCTACCAAGAAATGTGTGTTCATTGAAACCGCTGGTTTTTGATAGTTTGGGCCCTATTGAATAATGAATGTTTTGAATTTTCTCCAAAAGTAAAGTAGTTGCAAACTCATCCTTTTAGAAACTTGTTTGGGCTGTTGAGAGGAGTAAAAAACCATCAAAAATTTCAATCCTGCATGATTTTACCAAGAAATGTGATTCTTCATTCAAAACCTGATTTTTGCTTTTGGGCTCTATTGAATAGTGAATGTTTTGAATTTTCTCCAAAAGTAAAGTAGTTGCAAACTCATGCTTTTAGAGACTTGTTTGGGCTCATGAGAGGAGTAGAAAAACATCAAAAATTTCAGTCCTGCATGATTCTACCAAGAAATGTGTGTTCATTCAAACCGCTGGTTTTTGATAGTTTGGGCCCTATTGAATAATGAATGTTTTGAATTTTCTCCAAAAGTAAAGTAGTTGCAAACTCATCCTTTTAGAAACTTTTTTGGGCTGTTGAGAGGAGTAAAAAACCATCAAAAATTTCAATCCTGCATGATTCTACCAAGAAATGTGATTCTTCATTGAAAACGCTGGTTTTTGCTATTGGGCTCTATTGAATAATGAATGTTTTGAATTTTCTCCAAAAGTAAAGTAGTTGCAAACTCATGCTTTTAGAGACTTGTTTGGGCTCATGAGAGGAGTAGAAAAACATCAAAAATTTCAGTCCTGCATGATTCTACCAAGAAATGTGTGTTCATTGAAACCGCTGGTTTTTGATAGTTTGGGCCCTATTGAATAATGAATGTTTTGAATTTTCTCCAAAAGTAAAGTAGTTGCAAACTCATGCTTTTAGAGACTTGTTTGGGCTCATGAGAGGAGTAGAAAAACATCAAAAATTTCAGTCCTGCATAATTCTACCAAGAAATGTGTGTTCATTCAAACCGCTGTTTTTTGATAGTTTGGGCCCTATTGAATAATGAATGTTTTGAATTTTCTCCAAAAGTAAAGTAGTTGCAAACTCATCCTTTTAGAAACTTGTTTGGGCTGTTGAGAGGAGTAAAAAACCATCAAAAATTTCAATCCTGCATGATTCTACCAAGAAATGTGATTCTTCATTCAAAACGCTGGTTTTTGCTATTGGGCTCTATTGAATAATGAATGTTTTGAATTTTCTCCATTTTCAAAGAACTTTATTAAGTTTTCAAGATAACAGCAATAGTTTAACATTGATGTTTAAGTGTAGATATTACAATAAGGCAAAGGGAAAGGAAGGGTAAGGGGTTCGGAGTAAGTTTTAAGTTGCTTTATTGAGACGTACAAAGGGTAGAACAGAGGGAAGAAAGGAGGGAAATAAACTATACTAAAGTGTCTTGTCTCTTCGATATAGTGGGGATTGAAAAACCCCATAAAGAAGAGCCAAGACAAAGACTAACAGTATGTTTCTTTGTAGTGTTTTAGGAGTGAATAAACTCCTATTGTATGAGGACAAGCATACATATACTAGTACACAAAAAAAAAAATTTAAGTAACTCAAATGTTATATGCAAACTTGTCGCGTTGGTCCGAGTATCCAGTACCCAAAGACCAATAGGAGGAGGAAAGTTCGGCTTTTTTTATTCTCAGATTATCTTAGTGGAGCAAGCAACCACAAATCTTGAAGTTATTTCAGTTGCAAATCAAAATAAGGAGAAACAAACCCTGACAGTCCACAATAGAGAAGATCCAAGGGAGTCCAAAGTTCATGTATGATGGAGACGGAGGTCCTGTGCAGATGGACGAAGAGTATTAGAAGGAGAGACAATAGGGATCAGTCCGGTATTTTTAAGGAAGTCCAAACCCTCCTCCGGAGATCGAATGTGAACCAACTTGGAAGCAAAATTCACAAGTAATGTTGATGATTGGGTCCAATTATAACTAATATGAGCATTTCGAAGCCAAGTTGTTGTCTGGAAAAATGATCTGCGTTTTTGTATAGTGAATCTGGATAGATCTTTGAAGAAAGTTAAGTTACTGTAAGGTGACGAGAGGAAGTTTGAATCTCTGGATACGCCAAGGAGGGTATTGCTCACCCAATTAGGATAGAATGAAACGATGACATCACTGGCTAGATCAGGTGGCAAAGAAGAAGGTCTTCTAATCCTAAATATTTTCTCAATAAGGTTTTTCCCTTTAGTTTCCGGAACTAAATAAGACACCATTGAAGAGACGTACTCCTTAAGTCGGGATGGTTGGATTGACTCAGGAATGCCTCTGATTTTTATATTATTCTTTCTCTTTAAATCCTCAAAATTGGACAAGCAGCATCTAAAAGAGGCAATATCATTCTGTATTTTCTTCACAGAGTCCGAGAGTTCATGAAAATCTGAAGCTTTTTCAGAAGACGAGAATTCAAATTTTTTAGAAGTAGATTCTGCACTTTGAAGAGAAATGTCAGGTGTGGAGTTAGGTTTTATTATATTATCGCTGACTACTATCAATAATATGTCCTTCATGAGTTGCTTAATCAAGTTTCCTATTGCTTTAACTTTGTCAGTTCCCGAGTCTCCCCCACCGACAACTCCCAGGCCATTCAATGAGGTCAAGAAAGCTTTGCATAATTTAACCAGAAAATCGTCAGCGGGATACTCCCCAGAAACCATTATATTGTCCAGCGACAATAAATCAAGAGATGTCTCCTCAGTATCAGCATCATTATTCTTTTTAGCTATAGTAGGTTTATCCTCGTTAGAAATCTGCTCGTCTCCAGAGTCCCCATGGCCGACAGAACTCTCCGAATTAAAAGAACATGTTGAAAATGCCTCATCCATAACACTACTATCAATCAAGTCACTTTCTGAGCTTATAGTAGAGACCACCTCCTCAAGAGATCCATCAGAGCAAACACTTTCTGACTCCTCCCCGCCATCAGACGATATATCTGATTTGTTATGGTTTAAATCTGCGTTAGTAGTAGGAAGAGGAGGAGGAGAAGGAGACAGGTCTTTAATTTCAGAATTGTTGAGTCTAGATCTAATGTCCTCATCAGTTTTTTTATTAATGTCTGCAAAAAGCTTATAACAGAAATCAGCCAGTGATTGTTTGGTGGAAACAGAAACTGGTTGCTCCAACCCCTTTTTTGGCGAATGCAAAGATCCATTTTTTTGTGGACCCTTATTAATATCATTTTGAGGCTCCACACTATCACCTAGCTCAGAGGGGGATGGGACCCCCCCACAATGCAGTAGTGGCTTTATATTTGTCTCCCCATTTAATTGCTGGTTAAACGGATGTGCCGGAATAAATTCCACTGCATCGCATCGCAAAACACTGTTGGGATATGCGTTAGAGGTTATTAAAGTTGCAGTAGAAGTAATTAAAGATGAACCTTCGGCATATTTATGCAGCGGCAATGCAGAGGTTTCCCCACAACCATACTCCCCCAGGTGCACGGCCATGACTCCAACTGAATTTCCCGGGCTTTTAACAACTACAGCTGGGACCGCACTAAGCCCAGGGGGCTCCTCCGCCAACACCCCACTCACTGTTTGGTCTCCTGATGGTTTCATATGCTCAGTAACAAAGGGTGAACCGGCCGGTTCATAAGGCGGTGTTGCAGGAGATTTCTCTTTGATGTTCTTCTGTAGCGGCTTAGCCGCGGCTCCCCCGCACCTCTCAACTGAAGCCAGAACAAAAGAATCCACCGCCGAAGATTTGGTTCCTGTGTAAACTCCCAATGGATCTGGAGTTCTTCTTTGCAGGCCCAAAGATGATGTATATGCAGCTCCACACCGCGGCGCCTGCAGCTGCACAGCCACGGCTCTCACGTCGGTCTCTCCTCTCTCATAAGTTAAAGCAGGGACCGCTCCACAAGCTTCACCGCCGCTGCTTCCCTGCAACTGCACAGCTGCGGCTTTCATCCTGATCCTCCCGCTCCCGGCAGCCGAAGCAGAGACTGCTCCACAAGTAGGGGAACTCACCGCTGCAGGATCTCCACACCGCAGCGCTGCAGGAGCTCCACCGCCGCTACTTCCCCGCAGCTGCACAGCCACGGCTCTCACGACGGTCTCCCCTCTCTCATCAGTCAAAGCAGGGACCGCTTCACAAGCTTCACTGCCGCTGCTTCCCCGCAACTGCACAGCCGCAGCTCTCCCCGCGGGCCCCCCGCTCCGATCAACTGAAGCAGGGACCGCGCCAGATGCAAGGGAATTCACCGCTGTCGTTCTGCATGCTGTCAGGACTCCACGTGGGCATTCCTCCCCTCCTCCACCCCGCCGGTGATTAGAATATTGTGGCGGCCTCTGTTGTTTACCTTCAGCATGAGGAAGGCCTAGGTCGGGTGCCTCACCGGAGCCTCTTAGTCCTGCCAAGTGTTTTTTCTCCCATGGGGCCGCTTTTTTCTTCTTATATCTTCGTCCAGGCATGTTCTCTTTGATTTGCAGTCCAATTACTCCACAAATAAGCAATCTTCTTTTAGCTTAAGTTAGGGAAGAGCAGGAGCTCCCGAAAACACGACTGCTCTGCTCCCCTGCAAGCCACGCCCCCTTGAATTTTCTCCAAAAGTAAAGTAGTTGCAAACTCATGCTTTTAGAGACTTGTTTGGGCTCATGAGAGGAGTAGAAAAACATCAAAAATTTCAGTCCTGCATGATTCTACCAAGAAATGTGTGTTCATTGAAACCGCTGGTTTTTGATAGTTTGGGCCCTATTGAATAATGAATGTTTTGAATTTTCTCCAAAAGTAAAGTAGTTGCAAACTCATCCTTTTAGAAACTTGTTTGGGCTGTTGAGAGGAGTAAAAAACCATCAAAAATTTCAATCCTGCATGATTTTACCAAGAAATGTGATTCTTCATTCAAAACCTGATTTTTGCTATTGGGCTCTATTGAATAGTGAATGTTTTGAATTTTCTCCAAAAGTAAAGTAGTTGCAAACTCATGCTTTTAGAGACTTGTTTGGTCTCATGAGAGGAGTAGAAAAACATCAAAAATTTCAGTCCTGCATGATTCTACCAAGAAATGTGTGTTCATTCAAACCGCTGGTTTTTGATAGTTTGGGCCCTACTGAATAATGAATGTTTTGAATTTTCTCCAAAAGTAAAGTAGTTGCAAACTCATCCTTTTAGAAACTTGTTTGGGCTGTTGAGAGGAGTAAAAAACCATCAAAAATTTCAATCCTGCATGATTTTACCAAGAAATGTGATTCTTCATTCAAAACCTGATTTTTGCTAATGGGCTCTATTGAATAGTGAATGTTTTGAATTTTCTCCAAAAGTAAAGTAGTTGCAAACTCATGCTTTTAGAGACTTGTTTGGGCTCATGAAAGGAGTAGAAAAACATCAAAAATTTCAGTCCTGCATGATTCTACCAAGAAATGTGTGTTCATTCAAACCTCTGGTTTTTGATAGTTTGGGCCCTATTGAATAATTAATGTTTTGAATTTTCTCCAAAAGTAAAGTAGTTGCAAACTCATCCTTTTAGAAACTTGTTTGGGCTGTTGAGAGGAGTAAAAAACCATCAAAAATTTCAATCCTGCATGATTCTACCAAGAAATGTGATTCTTCATTCAAAACCTGATTTTTGCTATTGGGCTCTATTGAATAATGAATGTTTTGAATTTTCTCCAAAAGTAAAGTAGTTGCAAACTCATGCTTTTAGAGACTTGTTTGGGCTCATGAGAGGAGTAGAAAAACATCAAAAATGTCAGTCCTGCATGATTCTACCAAGAAATGTGTGTTCATTGAAACCGCTGGTTTTTGATCGTTTGGGCCCTATTGAATAATGAATGTTTTGAATTTTCTCCAAAAGTAAAGTAGTTGCAAACTCATCCTTTTAGAAACTTGTTTGGGCTGTTGAGAGGAGTAATAAACCATCAAAAATTTCAATCCTGCATGATTCTACCAAGAAATGTGATTCTTCATTCAAAACGCTGGTTTTTGCTATTGGGCTCAATTGAATAATGAATGTTTTGAATTTTCTCCAAAAGTAAAGTAGTTGCAAACTCATGCTTTTAGAGACTTGTTTGGGCTCATGAGAGGAGTAGAAAAACATCAAAAATTTCAGTCCTGCATGATTCTACCAAGAAATGTGTGTTCATTGAAACCGCTGGTTTTTGATAGTTTGGGCCCTATTGAATAATGAATGTTTTGAATTTTCTCCAAAAGTAAAGTAGTTGCAAACTCATCCTTTTAGAAACTTGTTTGGGCTGTTGAGAGGAGTAAAAAACCATCAAAAATTTCAATCCTGAATGATTTTACCAAGAAATGTGATTCTTCATTCAAAACCTGATTTTTGCTATTGGGCTCTATTGAATAGTGAATGTTTTGAATTTTCTCCAAAAGTAAAGTAGTTGCAAACTCATGCTTTTAGAGACTTGTTTGGGCTCATGAGAGGAGTAGAAAAATATCAAAAATTTCAGTCCTGCATGATTCTACCAAGAAATGTGTGTTCATTCAAACCGCTGGTTTTTGATAGTTTGGGCCCTATTGAATAATGAATGTTTTGAATTTTCTCCAAAAGTAAAGTAGTTGCAAACTCATCCTTTTAGAACCTTGTTTGGGCTGTTGAGAGGAGTAAAAAACCATCAAAAATTTCAATCCTGCATGATTCTACCAAGAAATGTGATTCTTCATTCAAAACGCTGGTTTTTGCTATTGGGCTCTATTGAATAATGAATGTTTTGAATTTTCTCCAAAAGTAAAGTAGTTGCAAACTCATGCTTTTAGAGACTTGTTTGGGCTCATGAGACGAGTAGAAAAACATCAAAAATTTCAGTCCTGCATGATTCTACCAAGAAATGTGTGTTCATTCAAACCGCTGGTTTTTGATAGTTTGGGCCCTATTGAATAATGAATGTTTTGAATTTTCTCCAAAAGTAAAGTAGTTGCAAACTCATCCTTTTAGAAACTTGTTTGGGCTGTTGAGAGGAGTAAAAAACCATCAAAAATTTCAATCCTGCATGATTTTACCAAGAAATGTGATTCTTCATTCAAAACCTGATTTTTGCTATTGGGCTCTATTGAATAGTGAATGTTTTGAATTTTCTCCAAAAGTAAAGTAGTTGCAAACTCATGCTTTTAGAGACTTGTTTGGGCTCATGAGAGGAGTAGAAAAACATCAAAAATTTCAGTCCTGCATGATTCTACCAAGAAATGTGTGTTCATTGAAACCGCTGGTTTTTGATAGTTTGGGCCCTATTGAATAATGAATGTTTTGAATTTTCTCCAAAAGTAAAGTAGTTGCAAACTCATCCTTTTAGAAACTTTTTTGGGCTGTTGAGAGGAGTAAAAAACCATCAAAAATTTCAATCCTGCATGATTCTACCAAGAAATGTGATTCTTCATTGAAAACGCTGGTTTTTGCTATTGGGCTCTATTGAATAATGAATGTTTTGAATTTTCTCCAAAAGTAAAGTAGTTGCAAACTCATGCTTTTAGAGACTTGTTTGGGCTCATGAGAGGAGTAGAAAAACATCAAAAATTTCAGTCCTGCATGATTCTACCAAGAAATGTGTGTTCATTGAAACCGCTGGTTTTTGATAGTTTGGGCCCTATTGAATAATGAATGTTTTGAATTTTCTCCAAAAGTAAAGTAGTTGCAAACTCATCCTTTTAGAAACTTGTTTGGCCTGTTGAGAGGAGTAAAAAACCATCAAAAATTTAAATCCTGCATGATTTTACCAAGAAATGTGATTCTTCATTCAAAACCTGATTTTTGCTATTGGGCTCTATTGAATAGTGAATGTTTTGAATTTTCTCCAAAAGTAAAGTAGTTGCAAACTCATGCTTTTAGAGACTTGTTTGGGCTCATGAGAGGAGTAGAAAAACATCAAAAATTTCAGTCCTGCATGATTCTACCAAGAAATGTGTGTTCATTCAAACCGCTGGTTTTTGATAGTTTGGGCCCTATTGAATAATGAATGTTTTGAATTTTCTCCAAAAGTAAAGTAGTTGCAAACTCATCCTTTTAGAAACTTGTTTGGGCTGTTGAGAGGAGTAAAAAACCATCAAAAATTTCAATCCTGCATGATTTTACCAAGAAATGTGATTCTTCATTCAAAACCTGATTTTTGCTAATGGGCTCTATTGAATAGTGAATGTTTTGAATTTTCTCCAAAAGTAAAGTAGTTGCAAACTCATGCTTTTAGAGACTTGTTTGGGCTCATGAGAGGAGTAGAAAAACATCAAAAATTTCAGTCCTGCATGATTCTACCAAGAAATGTGTGTTCATTCAAACCTCTGGTTTTTGATAGTTTGGGCCCTATTGAATAATTAATGTTTTGAATTTTCTCCAAAAGTAAAGTAGTTGCAAACTCATCCTTTTAGAAACTTGTTTGGGCTGTTGAGAGGAGTAAAAAACCATCAAAAATTTCAATCCTGCATGATTCTACCAAGAAATGTGATTCTTCATTCAAAACCTGATTTTTGCTATTGGGCTCTATTGAATAATGAATGTTTTGAATTTTCTCCAAAAGTAAAGTAGTTGCAAACTCATGCTTTTAGAGACTTGTTTGGGCTCATGAGAGGAGTAGAAAAACATCAAAAATGTCAGTCCTGCATGATTCTACCAAGAAATGTGTGTTCATTGAAACCGCTGGTTTTTGATAGTTTGGGCCCTATTGAATAATGAATGTTTTGAATTTTCTCCAAAAGTAAAGTAGTTGCAAACTCATCCTTTTAGAAACTTGTTTGGGCTGTTGAGAGGAGTAAAAAACCATCAAAAATTTCAATCCTGCATGATTCTACCAAGAAATGTGATTCTTCATTCAAAACGCTGTTTTTTGCTATTGGGCTCTATTGAATAATGAATGTTTTGAATTTTCTCCAAAAGTAAAGTAGTTGCAAACTCATGCTTTTAGAGACTTGTTTGGGCTCATGAGAGGAGTAGAAAAACATCAAAAATTTCAGTCCTGCATGATTCTACCAAGAAATGTGTGTTCATTGAAACCGCTGGTTTTTGATAGTTTGGGCCCTATTGAATAATGAATGTTTTAAATTTTCTCCAAAAGTAAAGTAGTTGCAAACTCATCCTTTTAGAAACTTGTTTCGGCTGTTGAGAGGAGTTAAAAAAACCATCAAAAATTTCAATCCTGCATGATTTTACCAAGAAATGTGATTCTTCATTCAAAACCTGATTTTTGCTATTGCGCTCTTTTGAATAGTGAATGTTTTGAATTTTCTCCAAAAGTAAAGTAGTTGCAAACTCATGCTTTTAGAGACTTGTTTGGGCTCATGAGAGGAGTAGAAAAACATCAAAAATTTCAGTCCTGCATGATTCTACCAAGAAATGTGTGTTCATTCAAACCGCTGGTTTTTGATAGTTTGGGCCCTATTGAATAATGAATGTTTTGAATTTTCTCCAAAAGTAAAGTAGTTGCAAACTCATCCTTTTAGAAACTTGTTTGGGCTGTTGAGAGGAGTAAAAAACCATCAAAAATTTCAATCCTGCATGATTCTACCAAGAAATGTGATTCTTCATTCAAAACGCTGGTTTTTGCTATTGGGCTCTATTGAATAATGAATGTTTTGAATTTTCTCCAAAAGTAAAGTAGTTGCAAACTCATGCTTTTAGAGACTTGTTTGGGCTCATGAGAGGAGTAGAAAAACATCAAAAATTTCAGTCCTGCATGATTCTACCAAGAAATGTGTGTTCATTGAAACCGCTGGTTTTTGATAGTTTGGGCCCTATTGAATAATGAATGTTTTGAATTTTCTCCAAAAGTAAAGTAGTTGCAAACTCATCCTTTTAGAAACTTGTTTGGGCTGTTGAGAGGAGTAAAAAACCATCAAAAATTTCAATCCTGAATGATTTTACCAAGAAATGTGATTCTTCATTCAAAACCTGATTTTTGCTATTGGGCTCTATTGAATAGTGAATGTTTTGAATTTTCTCCAAAAGTAAAGTAGTTGCAAACTCATGCTTTTAGAGACTTGTTTGGGCTCATGAGAGGAGTAGAAAAATATCAAAAATTTCAGTCCTGCATGATTCTACCAAGAAATGTGTGTTCATTCAAACCGCTGGTTTTTGATAGTTTGGGCCCTATTGAATAATGAATGTTTTGAATTTTCTCCAAAAGTAAAGTAGTTGCAAACTCATCCTTTTAGAACCTTGTTTGGGCTGTTGAGAGGAGTAAAAAACCATCAAAAATTTCAATCCTGAATGATTTTACCAAGAAATGTGATTCTTCATTCAAAACCTGATTTTTGCTATTGGGCTCTATTGAATAGTGAATGTTTTGAATTTTCTCCAAAAGTAAAGTAGTTGCAAACTCATGCTTTTAGAGACTTGTTTGGTCTCATGAGAGGAGTAGAAAAACATCAAAAATTTCAGTCCTGCATGATTCTACCAAGAAATGTGTGTTCATTCAAACCGCTGGTTTTTGATAGTTTGGGCCCTACTGAATAATGAATGTTTTGAATTTTCTCCAAAAGTAAAGTAGTTGCAAACTCATCCTTTTAGAAACTTGTTTGGGCTGTTGAGAGGAGTAAAAAACCATCAAAAATTTCAATCCTGCATGATTTTACCAAGAAATGTGATTCTTCATTCAAAACCTGATTTTTGCTAATGGGCTCTATTGAATAGTGAATGTTTTGAATTTTCTCCAAAAGTAAAGTAGTTGCAAACTCATGCTTTTAGAGACTTGTTTGGGCTCATGAAAGGAGTAGAAAAACATCAAAAATTTCAGTCCTGCATGATTCTACCAAGAAATGTGTGTTCATTGAAACCGCTGGTTTTTGATAGTTTGGGCCCTATTGAATAATGAATGTTTTGAATTTTCTCCAAAAGTAAAGTAGTTGCAAACTCATCCTTTTAGAAACTTGTTTGGGCTGTTGAGAGGAGTAAAAAACCATCAAAAATTTCAATCCTGAATGATTTTACCAAGAAATGTGATTCTTCATTCAAAACCTGATTTTTGCTATTGGGCTCTATTGAATAGTGAATGTTTTGAATTTTCTCCAAAAGTAAAGTAGTTGCAAACTAATGCTTTTAGAGACTTGTTTGGGCTCATGAGAGGAGTAGAAAAATATCAAAAATTTCAGTCCTGCATGATTCTACCAAGAAATGTGTGTTCATTCAAACCGCTGGTTTTTGATAGTTTGGGCCCTATTGAATAATGAATGTTTTGAATTTTCTCCAAAAGTAAAGTAGTTGCAAACTCATCCTTTTAGAACCTTGTTTGGGCTGTTGAGAGGAGTAAAAAACCATCAAAAATTTCAATCTTGCATGATTCTACCAAGAAATGTGATTCTTCATTCAAAACGCTGGTTTTTGCTATTGGGCTCTATTGAATAATGAATGTTTTGAATTTTCTCCAAAAGTAAAGTAGTTGCAAACTCATGCTTTTAGAGACTTGTTTGGGCTCATGAGACGAGTAGAAAAACATCAAAAATTTCAGTCCTGCATGATTCTACCAAGAAATGTGTGTTCATTCAAACCGCTGGTTTTTGATAGTTTGGGCCCTATTGAATAATGAATGTTTTGAATTTTCTCCAAAAGTAAAGTAGTTGCAAACTCATCCTTTTAGAAACTTGTTTGGGCTGTTGAGAGGAGTAAAAAACCATCAAAAATTTCAATCCTGCATGATTTTACCAAGAAATGTGATTCTTCATTCAAAACCTGATTTTTGCTATTGGGCTCTATTGAATAGTGAATGTTTTGAATTTTCTCCAAAAGTAAAGTAGTTGCAAACTCATGCTTTTAGAGACTTGTTTGGGCTCATGAGAGGAGTAGAAAAACATCAAAAATTTCAGTCCTGCATGATTCTACCAAGAAATGTGTGTTCATTGAAACCGCTGGTTTTTGATAGTTTGGGCCCTATTGAATAATGAATGTTTTGAATTTTCTCCAAAAGTAAAGTAGTTGCAAACTCATCCTTTTAGAAACTTTTTTGGGCTGTTGAGAGGAGTAAAAAACCATCAAAAATTTCAATCCTGCATGATTCTACCAAGAAATGTGATTCTTCATTGAAAACGCTGGTTTTTGCTATTGGGCTCTATTGAATAATGAATGTTTTGAATTTTCTCCAAAAGTAAAGTAGTTGCAAACTCATGCTTTTAGAGACTTGTTTGGGCTCATGAGAGGAGTAGAAAAACATCAAAAATTTCAGTCCTGCATGATTCTACCAAGAAATGTGTGTTCATTGAAACCGCTGGTTTTTGATAGTTTGGGCCCTATTGAATAATGAATGTTTTGAATTTTCTCCAAAAGTAAAGTAGTTGCAAACTCATCCTTTTAGAAACTTGTATGGCCTGTTGAGAGGAGTAAAAATCATCAAAAATTTAAATCCTGCATGATTTTACCAAGAAATGTGATTCTTCATTCAAAACCTGATTTTTGCTATTGGGCTCTATTGAATAGTGAATGTTTTGAATTTTCTCCAAAAGTAAAGTAGTTGCAAACTCATGCTTTTAGAGACTTGTTTGGGCTCATGAGAGGAGTAGAAAAACATCAAAAATTTCAGTCCTGCATGATTCTACCAAGAAATGTGTGTTCATTCAGACCGCTGGTTTTTGATAGTTTGGGCCCTATTGAATAATGAATGTTTTGAATTTTCTCCAAAAGTAAAGTAGTTGCAAACTCATCCTTTTAGAAACTTGTTTGGGCTGTTGAGAGGAGTAAAAAACCATCAAAAATTTCAATCCTGCATGATTTTACCAAGAAATGTGATTCTTCATTCAAAACCTGATTTTTGCTATTGCGCTCTTTTGAATAGTGAATGTTTTGAATTTTCTCCAAAAGTAAAGTAGTTGCAAACTCATGCTTTTAGAGACTTGTTTGGGCTCATGAGAGGAGTAGAAAAACATCAAAAATTTCAGTCCTGCATGATTCTACCAAGAAATGTGTGTTCATTCAAACCGCTGGTTTTTGATAGTTTGGGCCCTATTGAATAATGAATGTTTTGAATTTTCTCCAAAAGTAAAGTAGTTGCAAACTCATCCTTTTAGAAACTTGTTTGGGCTGTTGAGAGGAGTAAAAAACCATCAAAAATTTCAATCCTGCATGATTCTACCAAGAAATGTGATTCTTCATTCAAAACGCTGGTTTTTGCTATTGGGCTCTATTGAATAATGAATGTTTTGAATTTTCTCCAAAAGTAAAGTAGTTGCAAACTCATGCTTTTAGAGACTTGTTTGGGCTCATGAGAGGAGTAGAAAAACATCAAAAATTTCAGTCCTGCATGATTCTACCAAGAAATGTGTGTTCATTGAAACCGCTGGTTTTTGATAGTTTGGGCCCTATTGAATAATGAATGTTTTGAATTTTCTCCAAAAGTAAAGTAGTTGCAAACTCATCCTTTTAGAAACTTGTTTGGGCTGTTGAG
Source organism: Dendrobates tinctorius (assembly GCF_039654945.1). Classification (NCBI taxonomy): domain Eukaryota; kingdom Metazoa; phylum Chordata; class Amphibia; order Anura; family Dendrobatidae; genus Dendrobates; species Dendrobates tinctorius. Next base: position 442,087 of record NW_027361777.1, on the reverse strand, counting down.
AGGAGTAAAAAACCATCAAAAATTTCAATCCTGAATGATTTTACCAAGAAATGTGATTCTTCATTCAAAACCTGATTTTTGCTATTGGGCTCTATTGAATAGTGAATGTTTTGAATTTTCTCCAAAAGTAAAGTAGTTGCAAACTCATGCTTTTAGAGACTTGTTTGGGCTCATGAGAGGAGTAGAAAAATATCAAAAATTTCAGTCCTGCATGATTCTACCAAGAAATGTGTGTTCATTCAAACCGCTGGTTTTTGATAGTTTGGGCCCTATTGAATAATGAATGTTTTGAATTTTCTCCAAAAGTAAAGTAGTTGCAAACTCATCCTTTTAGAACCTTGTTTGGGCTGTTGAGAGGAGTAAAAAACCATCAAAAATTTCAATCCTGAATGATTTTACCAAGAAATGTGATTCTTCATTCAAAACCTGATTTTTGCTATTGGGCTCTATTGAATAGTGAATGTTTTGAATTTTCTCCAAAAGTAAAGTAGTTGCAAACTCATGCTTTTAGAGACTTGTTTGGTCTCATGAGAGGAGTAGAAAAACATCAAAAATTTCAGTCCTGCATGATTCTACCAAGAAATGTGTGTTCATTCAAACCGCTGGTTTTTGATAGTTTGGGCCCTACTGAATAATGAATGTTTTGAATTTTCTCCAAAAGTAAAGTAGTTGCAAACTCATCCTTTTAGAAACTTGTTTGGGCTGTTGAGAGGAGTAAAAAACCATCAAAAATTTCAATCCTGCATGATTTTACCAAGAAATGTGATTCTTCATTCAAAACCTGATTTTTGCTAATGGGCTCTATTGAATAGTGAATGTTTTGAATTTTCTCCAAAAGTAAAGTAGTTGCAAACTCATGCTTTTAGAGACTTGTTTGGGCTCATGAAAGGAGTAGAAAAACATCAAAAATTTCAGTCCTGCATGATTCTACCAAGAAATGTGTGTTCATTGAAACCGCTGGTTTTTGATAGTTTGGGCCCTATTGAATAATGAATGTTTTGAATTTTCTCCAAAAGTAAAGTAGTTGCAAACTCATCCTTTTAGAAACTTGTTTGGGCTGTTGAGAGGAGTAAAAAACCATCAAAAATTTCAATCCTGAATGATTTTACCAAGAAATGTGATTCTTCATTCAAAACCTGATTTTTGCTATTGGGCTCTATTGAATAGTGAATGTTTTGAATTTTCTCCAAAAGTAAAGTAGTTGCAAACTCATGCTTTTAGAGACTTGTTTGGGCTCATGAGAGGAGTAGAAAAATATCAAAAATTTCAGTCCTGCATGATTCTACCAAGAAATGTGTGTTCATTCAAACCGCTGGTTTTTGATAGTTTGGGCCCTATTGAATAATGAATGTTTTGAATTTTCTCCAAAAGTAAAGTAGTTGCAAACTCATCCTTTTAGAACCTTGTTTGGGCTGTTGAGAGGAGTAAAAAACCATCAAAAATTTCAATCCTGCATGATTCTACCAAGAAATGTGATTCTTCATTCAAAACGCTGGTTTTTGCTATTGGGCTCTATTGAATAATGAATGTTTTGAATTTTCTCCAAAAGTAAAGTAGTTGCAAACTCATGCTTTTAGAGACTTGTTTGGGCTCATGAGACGAGTAGAAAAACATCAAAAATTTCAGTCCTGCATGATTCTACCAAGAAATGTGTGTTCATTCAAACCGCTGGTTTTTGATAGTTTGGGCCCTATTGAATAATGAATGTTTTGAATTTTCTCCAAAAGTAAAGTAGTTGCAAACTCATCCTTTTAGAAACTTGTTTGGGCTGTTGAGAGGAGTAAAAAACCATCAAAAATTTCAATCCTGCATGATTTTACCAAGAAATGTGATTCTTCATTCAAAACCTGATTTTTGCTATTGGGCTCTATTGAATAGTGAATGTTTTGAATTTTCTCCAAAAGTAAAGTAGTTGCAAACTCATGCTTTTAGAGACTTGTTTGGGCTCATGAGAGGAGTAGAAAAACATCAAAAATTTCAGTCCTGCATGATTCTACCAAGAAATGTGTGTTCATTGAAACCGCTGGTTTTTGATAGTTTGGGCCCTATTGAATAATGAATGTTTTGAATTTTCTCCAAAAGTAAAGTAGTTGCAAACTCATCCTTTTAGAAACTTTTTTGGGCTGTTGAGAGGAGTAAAAAACCATCAAAAATTTCAATCCTGCATGATTCTACCAAGAAATGTGATTCTTCATTGAAAACGCTGGTTTTTGCTATTGGGCTCTATTGAATAATGAATGTTTTGAATTTTCTCCAAAAGTAAAGTAGTTGCAAACTCATGCTTTTAGAGACTTGTTTGGGCTCATGAGAGGAGTAGAAAAACATCAAAAATTTCAGTCCTGCATGATTCTACCAAGAAATGTGTGTTCATTGAAACCGCTGGTTTTTGATAGTTTGGGCCCTATTGAATAATGAATGTTTTGAATTTTCTCCAAAAGTAAAGTAGTTGCAAACTCATCCTTTTAGAAACTTGTTTGGCCTGTTGAGAGGAGTAAAAATCATCAAAAATTTAAATCCTGCATGATTTTACCAAGAAATGTGATTCTTCATTCAAAACCTGATTTTTGCTATTGGGCTCTATTGAATAGTGAATGTTTTGAATTTTCTCCAAAAGTAAAGTAGTTGCAAACTCATGCTTTTAGAGACTTGTTTGGGCTCATGAGAGGAGTAGAAAAACATCAAAAATTTCAGTCCTGCATGATTCTACCAAGAAATGTGTGTTCATTCAGACCGCTGGTTTTTGATAGTTTGGGCCCTATTGAATAATGAATGTTTTGAATTTTCTCCAAAAGTAAAGTAGTTGCAAACTCATCCTTTTAGAAACTTGTTTGGGCTGTTGAGAGGAGTAAAAAACCATCAAAAATTTCAATCCTGCATGATTTTACCAAGAAATGTGATTCTTCATTCAAAACCTGATTTTTGCTAATGGGCTCTATTGAATAGTGAATGTTTTGAATTTTCTCCAAAAGTAAAGTAGTTGCAAACTCATGCTTTTAGAGACTTGTTTGGGCTCATGAGAGGAGTAGAAAAACATCAAAAATTTCAGTCCTGCATGATTCTACCAAGAAATGTGTGTTCATTCAAACCTCTGGTTTTTGATAGTTTGGGCCCTATTGAATAATTAATGTTTTGAATTTTCTCCAAAAGTAAAGTAGTTGCAAACTCATCCTTTTAGAAACTTGTTTGGGCTGTTGAGAGGAGTAAAAAACCATCAAAAATTTCAATCCTGCATGATTCTACCAAGAAATGTGATTCTTCATTCAAAACCTGATTTTTGCTATTGGGCTCTATTGAATAATGAATGTTTTGAATTTTCTCCAAAAGTAAAGTAGTTGCAAACTCATGCTTTTAGAGACTTGTTTGGGCTCATGAGAGGAGTAGAAAAACATCAAAAATGTCAGTCCTGCATGATTCTACCAAGAAATGTGTGTTCATTGAAACCGCTGGTTTTTGATAGTTTGGGCCCTATTGAATAATGAATGTTTTGAATTTTCTCCAAAAGTAAAGTAGTTGCAAACTCATCCTTTTAGAAACTTGTTTGGGCTGTTGAGAGGAGTAAAAAACCATCAAAAATTTCAATCCTGCATGATTCTACCAAGAAATGTGATTCTTCATTCAAAACGCTGGTTTTTGCTATTGGGCTCTATTGAATAATGAATGTTTTGAATTTTTTCCAAAAGTAAAGTAGTTGCAAACTCATGCTTTTAGAGACTTGTTTGGGCTCATGAGAGGAGTAGAAAAACATCAAAAATTTCAGTCCTGCATGATTCTACCAAGAAATGTGTGTTCATTGAAACCGCTGGTTTTTGATAGTTTGGGCCCTATTGAATAATGAATGTTTTAAATTTTCTCCAAAAGTAAAGTAGTTGCAAACTCATCCTTTTAGAAACTTGTTTCGGCTGTTGAGAGGAGTTAAAAAAACCATCAAAAATTTCAATCCTGCATGATTTTACCAAGAAATGTGATTCTTCATTCAAAACCTGATTTTTGCTATTGCGCTCTTTTGAATAGTGAATGTTTTGAATTTTCTCCAAAAGTAAAGTAGTTGCAAACTCATGCTTTTAGAGACTTGTTTGGGCTCATGAGAGGAGTAGAAAAACATCAAAAATTTCAGTCCTGCATGATTCTACCAAGAAATGTGTGTTCATTCAAACCGCTGGTTTTTGATAGTTTGGGCCCTATTGAATAATGAATGTTTTGAATTTTCTCCAAAAGTAAAGTAGTTGCAAACTCATCCTTTTAGAAACTTGTTTGGGCTGTTGAGAGGAGTAAAAAACCATCAAAAATTTCAATCCTGCATGATTCTACCAAGAAATGTGATTCTTCATTCAAAACGCTGGTTTTTGCTATTGGGCTCTATTGAATAATGAATGTTTTGAATTTTCTCCAAAAGTAAAGTAGTTGCAAACTCATGCTTTTAGAGACTTGTTTGGGCTCATGAGAGGAGTAGAAAAACATCAAAAATTTCAGTCCTGCATGATTCTACCAAGAAATGTGTGTTCATTGAAACCGCTGGTTTTTGATAGTTTGGGCCCTATTGAATAATGAATGTTTTGAATTTTCTCCAAAAGTAAAGTAGTTGCAAACTCATCCTTTTAGAAACTTGTTTGGGCTGTTGAGAGGAGTAAAAAACCATCAAAAATTTCAATCCTGAATGATTTTACCAAGAAATGTGATTCTTCATTCAAAACCTGATTTTTGCTATTGGGCTCTATTGAATAGTGAATGTTTTGAATTTTCTCCAAAAGTAAAGTAGTTGCAAACTCATGCTTTTAGAGACTTGTTTGGGCTCATGAGAGGAGTAGAAAAATATCAAAAATTTCAGTCCTGCATGATTCTACCAAGAAATGTGTGTTCATTCAAACCGCTGGTTTTTGATAGTTTGGGCCCTATTGAATAATGAATGTTTTGAATTTTCTCCAAAAGTAAAGTAGTTGCAAACTCATCCTTTTAGAACCTTGTTTGGGCTGTTGAGAGGAGTAAAAAACCATCAAAAATTTCAATCCTGCATGATTCTACCAAGAAATGTGATTCTTCATTCAAAACGCTGGTTTTTGCTATTGGGCTCTATTGAATAATGAATGTTTTGAATTTTCTCCAAAAGTAAAGTAGTTGCAAACTCATGCTTTTAGAGACTTGTTTGGGCTCATGAGACGAGTAGAAAAACATCAAAAATTTCAGTCCTGCATGATTCTACCAAGAAATGTGTGTTCATTGAAACCGCTGGTTTTTGATAGTTTGGGCCCTATTGAATAATGAATGTTTTGAATTTTCTCCAAAAGTAAAGTAGTTGCAAACTCATCCTTTTAGAAACTTGTTTGGGCTGTTGAGAGGAGTAAAAAACCATCAAAAATTTCAATCCTGCATGATTTTACCAAGAAATGTGATTCTTCATTCAAAACCTGATTTTTGCTATTGGGCTCTATTGAATAGTGAATGTTTTGAATTTTCTCCAAAAGTAAAGTAGTTGCAAACTCATGCTTTTAGAGACTTGTTTGGGCTCATGAGAGGAGTAGAAAAACATCAAAAATTTCAGTCCTGCATGATTCTACCAAGAAATGTGTGTTCATTGAAACCGCTGGTTTTTGATAGTTTGGGCCCTATTGAATAATGAATGTTTTGAATTTTCTCCAAAAGTAAAGTAGTTGCAAACTCATCCTTTTAGAAACTTGTTTGGCCTGTTGAGAGGAGTAAAAAACCATCAAAAATTTAAATCCTGCATGATTTTACCAAGAAATGTGATTCTTCATTCAAAACCTGATTTTTGCTATTGGGCTCTATTGAAAAGTGAATGTTTTGAATTTTCTCCAAAAGTAAAGTAGTTGCAAACTCATGCTTTTAGAGACTTGTTTGGGCTCATGAGAGGAGTAGAAAAACATCAAAAATTTCAGTCCTGCATGATTCTACCAAGAAATGTGTGTTCATTCAAACCTCTGGTTTTTGATAGTTTGGGCCCTATTGAATAATTAATGTTTTGAATTTTCTCCAAAAGTAAAGTAGTTGCAAACTCATCCTTTTAGAAACTTGTTTGGGCTGTTGAGAGGAGTAAAAAACCATCAAAAATTTCAATCCTGCATGATTCTACCAAGAAATGTGATTCTTCATTCAAAACCTGATTTTTGCTATTGGGCTCTATTGAATAATGAATGTTTTGAATTTTCTCCAAAAGTAAAGTAGTTGCAAACTCATGCTTTTAGAGACTTGTTTGGGCTCATGAGAGGAGTAGAAAAACATCAAAAATGTCAGTCCTGCATGATTCTACCAAGAAATGTGTGTTCATTGAAACCGCTGGTTTTTGATAGTTTGGGCCCTATTGAATAATGAATGTTTTGAATTTTCTCCAAAAGTAAAGTAGTTGCAAACTCATCCTTTTAGAAACTTGTTTGGGCTGTTGAGAGGAGTAAAAAACCATCAAAAATTTCAATCCTGCATGATTCTACCAAGAAATGTGATTCTTCATTCAAAACGCTGGTTTTTGCTATTGGGCTCTATTGAATAATGAATGTTTTGAATTTTCTCCAAAAGTAAAGTAGTTGCAAACTCATGCTTTTAGAGACTTGTTTGGGCTCATGAGAGGAGTAGAAAAACATCAAAAATTTCAGTCCTGCATGATTCTACCAAGAAATGTGTGTTCATTGAAACCGCTGGTTTTTGATAGTTTGGGCCCTATTGAATAATGAATGTTTTAAATTTTCTCCAAAAGTAAAGTAGTTGCAAACTCATCCTTTTAGAAACTTGTTTCGGCTGTTGAGAGGAGTTAAAAAAACCATCAAAAATTTCAATCCTGCATGATTTTACCAAGAAATGTGATTCTTCATTCAAAACCTGATTTTTGCTATTGCGCTCTATTGAATAGTGAATGTTTTGAATTTTCTCCAAAAGTAAAGTAGTTGCAAACTCATGCTTTTAGAGACTTGTTTGGGCTCATGAGAGGAGTAGAAAAACATCAAAAATTTCAGTCCTGCATGATTCTACCAAGAAATGTGTGTTCATTCAAACCGCTGGTTTTTGATAGTTTGGGCCCTATTGAATAATGAATGTTTTGAATTTTCTCCAAAAGTAAAGTAGTTGCAAACTCATCCTTTTAGAAACTTGTTTGGGCTGTTGAGAGGAGTAAAAAACCATCAAAAATTTCAATCCTGCATGATTCTACCAAGAAATGTGATTCTTCATTCAAAACGCTGGTTTTTGCTATTGGGCTCTATTGAATAATGAATGTTTTGAATTTTCTCCAAAAGTAAAGTAGTTGCAAACTCATGCTTTTAGAGACTTGTTTGGGCTCATGAGAGGAGTAGAAAAACATCAAAAATTTCAGTCCTGCATGATTCTACCAAGAAATGTGTGTTCATTGAAACCGCTGGTTTTTGATAGTTTGGGCCCTATTGAATAATGAATGTTTTGAATTTTCTCCAAAAGTAAAGTAGTTGCAAACTCATCCTTTTAGAAACTTGTTTGGGCTGTTGAGAGGAGTAAAAAACCATCAAAAATTTCAATCCTGCATGATTCTACCAAGAAATGTGATTCTTCATTCAAAACGCTGGTTTTTGCTATTGGGCTCTATTGAATAATGAATGTTTTGAATTTTCTCCAAAAGTAAAGTAGTTGCAAACTCATGCTTTTAGAGACTTGTTTGGGCTCATGAGAGGAGTAGAAAAACATCAAAAATTTCAGTCCTGCATGATTCTACCAAGAAATGTGTGTTCATTGAAACCGCTGGTTTTTGATAGTTTAGGCCCTATTGAATAATGAATGTTTTGAATTTTCTCCAAAAGTAAAGTAGTTGCAAACTCATCCTTTTAGAAACTTGTTTGGGCTGTTGAGAGGAGTAAAAAACCATCAAAAATTTCAATCCTGAATGATTTTACCAAGAAATGTGATTCTTCATTCAAAACCTGATTTTTGCTATTGGGCTCTATTGAATAGTGAATGTTTTGAATTTTCTCCAAAAGTAAAGTAGTTGCAAACTCATGCTTTTAGAGACTTGTTTGGGCTCATGAGAGGAGTAGAAAAATATCAAAAATTTCAGTCCTGCATGATTCTACCAAGAAATGTGTGCTCATTCAAACCGCTGGTTTTTGATAGTTTGGGCCCTATTGAATAATGAATGTTTTGAATTTTCTCCAAAAGTAAAGTAGTTGCAAACTCATCCTTTTAGAAACTTGTTTGGGCTGTTGAGAGGAGTAAAAAACCATCAAAAATTTCAATCCTGCATGATTTTACCAAGAAATGTGATTCTTCATTCAAAACCTGATTTTTGCTATTGGGCTCTATTGAATAGTGAATGTTTTGAATTTTCTCCAAAAGTAAAGTAGTTGCAAACTCATGCTTTTAGAGACTTGTTTGGGCTCATGAGTGGAGTAGAAAAACATCAAAAATTTCAGTCCTGCATGATTCTACCAAGAAATGTGTGTTCATTGAAACCACTGGTTTTTGATACTTTGGGCCCTATTGAATAATGAATGTTTTGAATTTTCTAAAAAAGTAAAGTAGTTGCAAACTCATCCTTTTAGAAACTTGTTTGGGCTGTTGAGAGGAGTAAAAAACCATCAAAAATTTCAATCCTGCATGATTTTACCAAGAAATGTGATTCTTCATTCAAAACCTGATTTTTCCTATTGGGCTCTATTGAATAGTGAATGTTTTGAATTTTCTCCAAAAGTAAAGTAGTTGCAAACTCATGCTTTTAGAGACTTGTTTGGGCTCATGAGAGGAGTAGAAAAACATCAAAAATTTCAGTCCTGCATGATTCTACCAAGAAATGTGTGTTCATTCAAACCTCTGGTTTTTGATAGTTTGGGCCCTATTGAATAATGAATGTTTTGAATTTTCTCCAAAAGTAAAGTAGTTGCAAACTCATCCTTTTAGAAACTTGTTTGGGCTGTTGAGAGGAGTAAAAAACCATCAAAAATTTCAATCCTGCATGATTCTACCAAGAAATGTGATTCTTCATTCAAAACGCTGGTTTTTGCTATTGGGCTCTATTGAATAATGAATGTTTTGAATTTTCTCCAAAAGTAAAGTAGTTGCAAACTCATGCTTTTAGAGACTTGTTTGGGCTCATGAGAGGAGTAGAAAAACATCAAAAATTTCAGTCCTGCATGATTCTACCAAGAAATGTGTGTTCATTGAAACCGCTGGTTTTTGATAGTTTGGGCCCTATTGAATAATGAATGTTTTAAATTTTCTCCAAAAGTAAAGTAGTTGCAAACTCATCCTTTTAGAAACTTGTTTCGGCTGTTGAGAGGAGTAAAAAACCATCAAAAATTTCAATCCTGCATGATTTTACCAAGAAATGTGATTCTTCATTCAAAACCTGATTTTTGCTATTGCGCTCTATTGAATAGTGAATGTTTTGAATTTTCTCCAAAAGTAAAGTAGTTGCAAACTCATGCTTTTAGAGACTTGTTTGGGCTCATGAGAGGAGTAGAAAAACATCAAAAATTTCAGTCCTGCATGATTCTACCAAGAAATGTGTGTTCATTCAAACCGCTGGTTTTTGATAGTTTGGGCCCTATTGAATAATGAATGTTTTGAATTTTCTCCAAAAGTAAAGTAGTTGCAAACTCATCCTTTTAGAAACTTGTTTGGGCTGTTGAGAGGAGTAAAAAACCATCAAAAATTTCAATCCTGCATGATTCTACCAAGAAATGTGATTCTTCATTCAAAACGCTGGTTTTTGCTATTGGGCTCTATTGAATAATGAATGTTTTGAATTTTCTCCAAAAGTAAAGTAGTTGCAAACTCATGCTTTTAGAGACTTGTTTGGGCTCATGAGAGGAGTAGAAAAACATCAAAAATTTCAGTCCTGCATGATTCTACCAAGAAATGTGTGTTCATTGAAACCGCTGGTTTTTGATAGTTTGGGCCCTATTGAATAATGAATGTTTTGAATTTTCTCCAAAAGTAAAGTAGTTGCAAACTCATCCTTTTAGAAACTTGTTTGGGCTGTTGAGAGGAGTAAAAAACCATCAAAAATTCCAATCCTGCATGATTCTACCAAGAAATGTGATTCTTCATTCAAAACGCTGGTTTTTGCTATTGGGCTCTATTGAATAATGAATGTTTTGAATTTTCTCCAAAAGTAAAGTAGTTGCAAACTCATGCTTTTAGAGACTTGTTTGGGCTCATGAGAGGAGTAGAAAAACATCAAAAATTTCAGTCCTGCATGATTCTACCAAGAAATGTGTGTTCATTGAAACCGCTGGTTTTTGATAGTTTGGGCCCTATTGAATAATGAATGTTTTGAATTTTCTCCAAAAGTAAAGTAGTTGCAAACTCATCCTTTTAGAAACTTGTTTGGGCTGTTGAGAGGAGTAAAAAACCATCAAAAATTTCAATCCTGAATGATTTTACCAAGAAATGTGATTCTTCATTCAAAACCTGATTTTTGCTATTGGGCTCTATTGAATAGTGAATGTTTTGAATTTTCTCCAAAAGTAAAGTAGTTGCAAACTCATGCTTTTAGAGACTTGTTTGGGCTCATGAGAGGAGTAGAAAAATATCAAAAATTTCAGTCCTGCATGATTCTACCAAGAAATGTGTGTTCATTCAAACCGCTGGTTTTTGATAGTTTGGGCCCTATTGAATAATGAATGTTTTGAATTTTCTCCAAAAGTAAAGTAGTTGCAAACTCATCCTTTTAGAAACTTGTTTGGGCTGTTGAGAGGAGTAAAAAACCATCAAAAATTTCAATCCTGCATGATTCTACCAAGAAATGTGATTCTTCATTCAAAACCTGATTTTTGCTATTGGGCTCTATTGAATAATGAATGTTTTGAATTTTCTCCAAAAGTAAAGTAGTTGCAAACTCATGCTTTTAGAGACTTGTTTGGGCTCATGAGAGGAGTAGAAAAACATCAAAAATGTCAGTCCTGCATGATTCTACCAAGAAATGTGTGTTCATTGAAACCGCTGGTTTTTGATAGTTTGGGCCCTATTGAATAATGAATGTTTTGAATTTTCTCCAAAAGTAAAGTAGTTGCAAACTCATCCTTTTAGAAACTTGTTTGGGCTGTTGAGAGGAGTAAAAAACCATCAAAAATTTCAATCCTGCATGATTCTACCAAGAAATGTGATTCTTCATTCAAAACGCTGGTTTTTGCTATTGGGCTCTATTGAATAATGAATGTTTTGAATTTTCTCCAAAAGTAAAGTAGTTGCAAACTCATGCTTTTAGAGACTTGTTTGGGCTCATGAGAGGAGTAGAAAAACATCAAAAATTTCAGTCCTGCATGATTCTACCAAGAAATGTGTGTTCATTGAAACCGCTGGTTTTTGATAGTTTGGGCCCTATTGAATAATGAATGTTTTAAATTTTCTCCAAAAGTAAAGTAGTTGCAAACTCATCCTTTTAGAAACTTGTTTCGGCTGTTGAGAGGAGTTAAAAAAACCATCAAAAATTTCAATCCTGCATGATTTTACCAAGAAATGTGATTCTTCATTCAAAACCTGATTTTTGCTATTGCGCTCTATTGAATAGTGAATGTTTTGAATTTTCTCCAAAAGTAAAGTAGTTGCAAACTCATGCTTTTAGAGACTTGTTTGGGCTCATGAGAGGAGTAGAAAAACATCAAAAATTTCAGTCCTGCATGATTCTACCAAGAAATGTGTGTTCATTCAAACCGCTGGTTTTTGATAGTTTGGGCCCTATTGAATAATGAATGTTTTGAATTTTCTCCAAAAGTAAAGTAGTTGCAAACTCATCCTTTTAGAAACTTGTTTGGGCTGTTGAGAGGAGTAAAAAACCATCAAAAATTTCAATCCTGCATGATTCTACCAAGAAATGTGATTCTTCATTCAAAACGCTGGTTTTTGCTATTGGGCTCTATTGAATAATGAATGTTTTGAATTTTCTCCAAAAGTAAAGTAGTTGCAAACTCATGCTTTTAGAGACTTGTTTGGGCTCATGAGAGGAGTAGAAAAACATCAAAAATTTCAGTCCTGCATGATTCTACCAAGAAATGTGTGTTCATTGAAACCGCTGGTTTTTGATAGTTTGGGCCCTATTGAATAATGAATGTTTTGAATTTTCTCCAAAAGTAAAGTAGTTGCAAACTCATCCTTTTAGAAACTTGTTTGGGCTGTTGAGAGGAGTAAAAAACCATCAAAAATTTCAATCCTGAATGATTTTACCAAGAAATGTGATTCTTCATTCAAAACCTGATTTTTGCTATTGGGCTCTATTGAATAGTGAATGTTTTGAATTTTCTCCAAAAGTAAAGTAGTTGCAAACTCATGCTTTTAGAGACTTGTTTGGGCTCATGAGAGGAGTAGAAAAATATCAAAAATTTCAGTCCTGCATGATTCTACCAAGAAATGTGTGTTCATTCAAACCGCTGGTTTTTGATAGTTTGGGCCCTATTGAATAATGAATGTTTTGAATTTTCTCCAAAAGTAAAGTAGTTGCAAACTCATCCTTTTAGAACCTTGTTTGGGCTGTTGAGAGGAGTAAAAAACCATCAAAAATTTCAATCCTGCATGATTCTACCAAGAAATGTGATTCTTCATTCAAAACGCTGGTTTTTGCTATTGGGCTCTATTGAATAATGAATGTTTTGAATTTTCTCCAAAAGTAAAGTAGTTGCAAACTCATGCTTTTAGAGACTTGTTTGGGCTCATGAGACGAGTAGAAAAACATCAAAAATTTCAGTCCTGCATGATTCTACCAAGAAATGTGTGTTCATTGAAACCGCTGGTTTTTGATAGTTTGGGCCCTATTGAATAATGAATGTTTTGAATTTTCTCCAAAAGTAAAGTAGTTGCAAACTCATCCTTTTAGAAACTTGTTTGGGCTGTTGAGAGGAGTAAAAAACCATCAAAAATTTCAATCCTGAATGATTTTACCAAGAAATGTGATTCTTCATTCAAAACCTGATTTTTGCTATTGGGCTCTATTGAATAGTGAATGTTTTGAATTTTCTCCAAAAGTAAAGTAGTTGCAAACTCATGCTTTTAGAGACTTGTTTGGGCTCATGAGAGGAGTAGAAAAACATCAAAAATTTCAGTCCTGCATGATTCTACCAAGAAATGTGTGTTCATTGAAACCGCTGGTTTTTGATAGTTTGGGCCCTATTGAATAATGAATGTTTTGAATTTTCTCCAAAAGTAAAGTAGTTGCAAACTCATCCTTTTAGAAACTTGTTTGGCCTGTTGAGAGGAGTAAAAAACCATCAAAAATTTAAATCCTGCATGATTTTACCAAGAAATGTGATTCTTCATTCAAAACCTGATTTTTGCTATTGGGCTCTATTGAATAGTGAATGTTTTGAATTTTCTCCAAAAGTAAAGTAGTTGCAAACTCATGCTTTTAGAGACTTGTTTGGGCTCATGAGAGGAGTAGAAAAACATCAAAAATTTCAGTCCTGCATGATTCTACCAAGAAATGTGTGTTCATTCAAACCTCTGGTTTTTGATAGTTTGGGCCCTATTGAATAATTAATGTTTTGAATTTTCTCCAAAAGTAAAGTAGTTGCAAACTCATCCTTTTAGAAACTTGTTTGGGCTGTTGAGAGGAGTAAAAAACCATCAAAAATTTCAATCCTGCATGATTCTACCAAGAAATGTGATTCTTCATTCAAAACCTGATTTTTGCTATTGGGCTCTATTGAATAATGAATGTTTTGAACTTTCTCCAAAAGTAAAGTAGTTGCAAACTCATGCTTTTAGAGACTTGTTTGGGCTCATGAGAGGAGTAGAAAAACATCAAAAATGTCAGTCCTGCATGATTCTACCAAGAAATGTGTGTTCATTGAAACCGCTGGTTTTTGATAGTTTGGGCCCTATTGAATAATGAATGTTTTGAATTTTCTCCAAAAGTAAAGTAGTTGCAAACTCATCCTTTTAGAAACTTGTTTGGGCTGTTGAGAGGAGTAAAAAACCATCAAAAATTTCAATCCTGCATGATTCTACCAAGAAATGTGATTCTTCATTCAAAACGCTGGTTTTTGCTATTGGGCTCTATTGAATAATGAATGTTTTGAATTTTCTCCAAAAGTAAAGTAGTTGCAAACTCATGCTTTTAGAGACTTGTTTGGGCTCATGAGAGGAGTAGAAAAACATCAAAAATTTCAGTCCTGCATGATTCTACCAAGAAATGTGTGTTCATTGAAACCGCTGGTTTTTGATAGTTTGGGCCCTATTGAATAATGAATGTTTTAAATTTTCTCCAAAAGTAAAGTAGTTGCAAACTCATCCTTTTAGAAACTTGTTTCGGCTGTTGAGAGGAGTTAAAAAAACCATCAAAAATTTCAATCCTGCATGATTTTACCAAGAAATGTGATTCTTCATTCAAAACCTGATTTTTGCTATTGCGCTCTATTGAATAGTGAATGTTTTGAATTTTCTCCAAAAGTAAAGTAGTTGCAAACTCATGCTTTTAGAGACTTGTTTGGGCTCATGAGAGGAGTAGAAAAACATCAAAAATTTCAGTCCTGCATGATTCTACCAAGAAATGTGTGTTCATTCAAACCGCTGGTTTTTGATAGTTTGGGCCCTATTGAATAATGAATGTTTTGAATTTTCTCCAAAAGTAAAGTAGTTGCAAACTCATCCTTTTAGAAACTTGTTTGGGCTGTTGAGAGGAGTAAAAAACCATCAAAAATTTCAATCCTGCATGATTCTACCAAGAAATGTGATTCTTCATTCAAAACGCTGGTTTTTGCTATTGGGCTCTATTGAATAATGAATGTTTTGAATTTTCTCCAAAAGTAAAGTAGTTGCAAACTCATGCTTTTAGAGACTTGTTTGGGCTCATGAGAGGAGTAGAAAAACATCAAAAATTTCAGTCCTGCATGATTCTACCAAGAAATGTGTGTTCATTGAAACCGCTGGTTTTTGATAGTTTGGGCCCTATTGAATAATGAATGTTTTGAATTTTCTCCAAAAGTAAAGTAGTTGCAAACTCATCCTTTTAGAAACTTGTTTGGGCTGTTGAGAGGAGTAAAAAACCATCAAAAATTTCAATCCTGAATGATTTTACCAAGAAATGTGATTCTTCATTCAAAACCTGATTTTTGCTATTGGGCTCTATTGAATAGTGAATGTTTTGAATTTTCTCCAAAAGTAAAGTAGTTGCAAACTCATGCTTTTAGAGACTTGTTTGGGCTCATGAGAGGAGTAGAAAAATGTCAAAAATTTCAGTCCTGCATGATTCTACCAAGAAATGTGTGTTCATTCAAACCGCTGGTTTTTGATAGTTTGGGCCCTATTGAATAATGAATGTTTTGAATTTTCTCCAAAAGTAAAGTAGTTGCAAACTCATCCTTTTAGAAACTTGTTTGGGCTGTTGAGAGGAGTAAAAAACCATCAAAAATTTCAATCCTGCATGATTTTACCAAGAAATGTGATTCTTCATTCAAAACCTGATTTTTGCTATTGGGCTCTATTGAATAGTGAATGTTTTGAATTTTCTCCAAAAGTAAAGTAGTTGCAAACTCATGCTTTTAGAGACTTGTTTGGGCTCATGAGTGGAGTAGAAAAACATCAAAAATTTCAGTCCTGCATGATTCTACCAAGAAATGTGTGTTCATTGAAACCACTGGTTTTTGATACTTTGGGCCCTATTGAATAATGAATGTTTTGAATTTTCTAAAAAAGTAAAGTAGTTGCAAACTCATCCTTTTAGAAACTTGTTTGGGCTGTTGAGAGGAGTAAAAAACCATCAAAAATTTCAATCCTGCATGATTTTACCAAGAAATGTGATTCTTCATTCAAAACCTGATTTTTCCTATTGGGCTCTATTGAATAGTGAATGTTTTGAATTTTCTCCAAAAGTAAAGTAGTTGCAAACTCATGCTTTTAGAGACTTGTTTGGGCTCATGAGAGGAGTAGAAAAACATCAAAAATTTCAGTCCTGCATGATTCTACCAAGAAATGTGTGTTCATTCAAACCTCTGGTTTTTGATAGTTTGGGCCCTATTGAATAATTAATGTTTTGAATTTTCTCCAAAAGTAAAGTAGTTGCAAACTCATCCTTTTAGAAACTTGTTTGGGCTGTTGAGAGGAGTAAAAAACCATCAAAAATTTCAATCCTGCATGATTCTACCAAGAAATGTGATTCTTCATTCAAAACGCTGGTTTTTGCTATTGGGCTCTATTGAATAATGAATGTTTTGAATTTTCTCCAAAAGTAAAGTAGTTGCAAACTCATGCTTTTAGAGACTTGTTTGGGCTCATGAGAGGAGTAGAAAAACATCAAAAATTTCAGTCCTGCATGATTCTACCAAGAAATGTGTGTTCATTGAAACCGCTGGTTTTTGAAAGTTTGGGCCCTATTGAATAATGAATGTTTTAAATTTTCTCCAAAAGTAAAGTAGTTGCAAACTCATCCTTTTAGAAACTTGTTTCGGCTGTTGAGAGGAGTAAAAAACCATCAAAAATTTCAATCCTGCATGATTTTACCAAGAAATGTGATTCTTCATTCAAAACCTGATTTTTGCTATTGCGCTCTATTGAATAGTGAATGTTTTGAATTTTCTCCAAAAGTAAAGTAGTTGCAAACTCATGCTTTTAGAGACTTGTTTGGGCTCATGAGAGGAGTAGAAAAACATCAAAAATTTCAGTCCTGCATGATTCTACCAAGAAATGTGTGTTCATTCAAACCGCTGGTTTTTGATAGTTTGGGCCCTATTGAATAATGAATGTTTTGAATTTTCTCCAAAAGTAAAGTAGTTGCAAACTCATCCTTTTAGAAACTTGTTTGGGCTGTTGAGAGGAGTAAAAAACCATCAAAAATTTCAATCCTGCATGATTCTACCAAGAAATGTGATTCTTCATTCAAAACGCTGGTTTTTGCTATTGGGCTCTATTGAATAATGAATGTTTTGAATTTTCTCCAAAAGTAAAGTAGTTGCAAACTCATGCTTTTAGAGACTTGTTTGGGCTCATGAGAGGAGTAGAAAAACATCAAAAATTTCAGTCCTGCATGATTCTACCAAGAAATGTGTGTTCATTGAAACCGCTGGTTTTTGATAGTTTGGGCCCTATTGAATAATGAATGTTTTGAATTTTCTCCAAAAGTAAAGTAGTTGCAAACTCATCCTTTTAGAAACTTGTTTGGGCTGTTGAGAGGAGTAAAAAACCATCAAAAATTTCAATCCTGCATGATTCTACCAAGAAATGTGATTCTTCATTCAAAACGCTGGTTTTTGCTATTGGGCTCTATTGAATAATGAATGTTTTGAATTTTCTCCAAAAGTAAAGTAGTTGCAAACTCATGCTTTTAGAGACTTGTTTGGGCTCATGAGAGGAGTAGAAAAACATCAAAAATTTCAGTCCTGCATGATTCTACCAAGAAATGTGTGTTCATTGAAACCGCTGGTTTTTGATAGTTTGGGCCCTATTGAATAATGAATGTTTTGAATTTTCTCCAAAAGTAAAGTAGTTGCAAACTCATCCTTTTAGAAACTTGTTTGGGCTGTTGAGAGGAGTAAAAAACCATCAAAAATTTCAATCCTGAATGATTTTACCAAGAAATGTGATTCTTCATTCAAAACCTGATTTTTGCTATTGGGCTCTATTGAATAGTGAATGTTTTGAATTTTCTCCAAAAGTAAAGTAGTTGCAAACTCATGCTTTTAGAGACTTGTTTGGGCTCATGAGAGGAGTAGAAAAATATCAAAAATTTCAGTCCTGCATGATTCTACCAAGAAATGTGTGTTCATTCAAACCGCTGGTTTTTGATAGTTTGGGCCCTATTGAATAATGAATGTTTTGAATTTTCTCCAAAAGTAAAGTAGTTGCAAACTCATCCTTTTAGAAACTTGTTTGGGCTGTTGAGAGGAGTAAAAAACCATCAAAAATTTCAATCCTGCATGATTCTACCAAGAAATGTGATTCTTCATTCAAAACCTGATTTTTGCTATTGGGCTCTATTGAATAATGAATGTTTTGAATTTTCTCCAAAAGTAAAGTAGTTGCAAACTCATGCTTTTAGAGACTTGTTTGGGCTCATGAGAGGAGTAGAAAAACATCAAAAATGTCAGTCCTGCATGATTCTACCAAGAAATGTGTGTTCATTGAAACCGCTGGTTTTTGATAGTTTGGGCCCTATTGAATAATGAATGTTTTGAATTTTCTCCAAAAGTAAAGTAGTTGCAAACTCATCCTTTTAGAAACTTGTTTGGGCTGTTGAGAGGAGTAAAAAACCATCAAAAATTTCAATCCTGCATGATTCTACCAAGAAATGTGATTCTTCATTCAAAACGCTGGTTTTTGCTATTGGGCTCTATTGAATAATGAATGTTTTGAATTTTCTCCAAAAGTAAAGTAGTTGCAAACTCATGCTTTTAGAGACTTGTTTGGGCTCATGAGAGGAGTAGAAAAACATCAAAAATTTCAGTCCTGCATGATTCTACCAAGAAATGTGTGTTCATTGAAACCGCTGGTTTTTGATAGTTTGGGCCCTATTGAATAATGAATGTTTTAAATTTTCTCCAAAAGTAAAGTAGTTGCAAACTCATCCTTTTAGAAACTTGTTTCGGCTGTTGAGATGAGTTAAAAAAACCATCAAAAATTTCAATCCTGCATGATTTTACCAAGAAATGTGATTCTTCATTCAAAACCTGATTTTTGCTATTGCGCTCTATTGAATAGTGAATGTTTTGAATTTTCTCCAAAAGTAAAGTAGTTGCAAACTCATGCTTTTAGAGACTTGTTTGGGCTCATGAGAGGAGTAGAAAAACATCAAAAATTTCAGTCCTGCATGATTCTACCAAGAAATGTGTGTTCATTCAAACCGCTGGTTTTTGATAGTTTGGGCCCTATTGAATAATGAATGTTTTGAATTTTCTCCAAAAGTAAAGTAGTTGCAAACTCATCCTTTTAGAAACTTGTTTGGGCTGTTGAGAGGAGTAAAAAACCATCAAAAATTTCAATCCTGCATGATTCTACCAAGAAATGTGATTCTTCATTCAAAACGCTGGTTTTTGCTATTGGGCTCTATTGAATAATGAATGTTTTGAATTTTCTCCAAAAGTAAAGTAGTTGCAAACTCATGCTTTTAGAGACTTGTTTGGGCTCATGAGAGGAGTAGAAAAACATCAAAAATTTCAGTCCTGCATGATTCTACCAAGAAATGTGTGTTCATTGAAACCGCTGGTTTTTGATAGTTTGGGCCCTATTGAATAATGAATGTTTTGAATTTTCTCCAAAAGTAAAGTAGTTGCAAACTCATCCTTTTAGAAACTTGTTTGGGCTGTTGAGAGGAGTAAAAAACCATCAAAAATTTCAATCCTGCATGATTCTACCAAGAAATGTGATTCTTCATTCAAAATGCTGGTTTTTGCTATTGGGCTCTATTGAATAATGAATGTTTTGAATTTTCTCAAAAAGTAAAGTAGTTGCAAACTCATGCTTTTAGAGACTTGTTTGGGCTCATGAGAGGAGTAGAAAAACATCAAAAATTTCAGTCCTGCATGATTCTACCAAGAAATGTGTGTTCATTGAAACCGCTGGTTTTTGATAGTTTAGGCCCTATTGAATAATGAATGTTTTGAATTTTCTCCAAAAGTAAAGTAGTTGCAAACTCATCCTTTTAGAAACTTGTTTGGGCTGTTGAGAGGAGTAAAAAAACATCAAAAATTTCAATCCTGAATGATTTTACCAAGAAATGTGATTCTTCATTCAAAACCTGATTTTTGCTATTGGGCTCTATTGAATAGTGAATGTTTTGAATTTTCTCCAAAAGTAAAGTAGTTGCAAACTCATGCTTTTAGAGACTTGTTTGGGCTCATGAGAGGAGTAGAAAAATATCAAAAATTTCAGTCCTGCATGATTCTACCAAGAAATGTGTGTTCATTCAAACCGCTGGTTTTTGATAGTTTGGGCCCTATTGAATAATGAATGTTTTGAATTTTCTCCAAAGGTAAAGTAGTTGCAAACTCATCCTTTTAGAAACTTGTTTGGGCTGTTGAGAGGAGTAAAAAACCATCAAAAATTTCAATCCTGCATGATTTTACCAAGAAATGTGATTCTTCATTCAAAACCTGATTTTTGCTATTGGGCTCTATTGAATAGTGAATGTTTTGAATTTTCTCCAAAAGTAAAGTAGTTGCAAACTCATGCTTTTAGAGACTTGTTTGGGCTCATGAGAGGAGTAGAAAAACATCAAAAATTTCAGTCCTGCATGATTCTACCAAGAAATGTGTGTTCATTGAAACCACTGGTTTTTGATAGTTTGGGCCCTATTGAATAATGAATGTTTTGAATTTTCTAAAAAAGTAAAGTAGTTGCAAACTCATCCTTTTAGAAACTTGTTTGGGCTGTTGAGAGGAGTAAAAAACCATCAAAAATTTCAATCCTGCATGATTTTACCAAGAAATGTGATTCTTCATTCAAAACCTGATTTTTCCTTTTGGGCTCTATTGAATAGTGAATGTTTTGAATTTTCTCCAAAAGTAAAGTAGTTGCAAACTCATGCTTTTAGAGACTTGTTTGGGCTCATGAGAGGAGTAGAAAAACATCAAAAATTTCAGTCCTGCATGATTCTACCAAGAAATGTGTGTTCATTCAAACCTCTGGTTTTTGATAGTTTGGGCCCTATTGAATAATGAATGTTTTGAATTTTCTCCAAAAGTAAAGTAGTTGCAAACTCACCCTTTTAGAAACTTGTTTGGGCTGTTGAGAGGAGTAAAAAACCATCAAAAATTTCAATCCTGCATGATTCTACCAAGAAATGTGATTCTTCATTCAAAACGCTGGTTTTTGCTATTGGGCTCTATTGAATAATGAATGTTTTGAATTTTCTCCAAAAGTAAAGTAGTTGCAAACTCATGCTTTTAGAGACTTGTTTGGGCTCATGAGAGGAGTAGAAAAACATCAAAAATTTCAGTCCTGCATGATTCTACCAAGAAATGTGTGTTCATTGAAACCGCTGGTTTTTGATAGTTTGGGCCCTATTGAATAATGAATGTCTTAAATTTTCTCCAAAAGTAAAGTAGTTGCAAACTCATCCTTTTAGAAACTTGTTTCGGCTGTTGAGAGGAGTAAAAAACCATCAAAAATTTCAATCCTGCATGATTTTACCAAGAAATGTGATTCTTCATTCAAAACCTGATTTTTGCTATTGCGCTCTATTGAATAGTGAATGTTTTGAATTTTCTCCAAAAGTAAAGTAGTTGCAAACTCATGCTTTTAGAGACTTGTTTGGGCTCATGAGAGGAGTAGAAAAACATCAAAAATTTCAGTCCTGCATGATTCTACCAAGAAATGTGTGTTCATTCAAACCGCTGGTTTTTGATAGTTTTGGCCCTATTGAATAATGAATGTTTTGAATTTTCTCCAAAAGTAAAGTAGTTGCAAACTCATCCTTTTAGAAACTTGTTTGGGCTGTTGAGAGGAGTAAAAAACCATCAAAAATTTCAATCCTGCATGATTCTACCAAGAAATGTGATTCTTCATTCAAAACGCTGGTTTTTGCTATTGGGCTCTATTGAATAATGAATGTTTTGAATTTTCTCCAAAAGTAAAGTAGTTGCAAACTCATGCTTTTAGAGACTTGTTTGGGCTCATGAGAGGAGTAGAAAAACATCAAAAATTTCAGTCCTGCATGATTCTACCAAGAAATGTGTGTTCATTGAAACCGCTGGTTTTTGATAGTTTGGGCCCTATTGAATAATGAATGTTTTGAATTTTCTCCAAAAGTAAAGTAGTTGCAAACTCATCCTTTTAGAAACTTGTTTGGGCTGTTGAGAGGAGTAAAAAACCATCAAAAATTTCAATCCTGCATGATTCTACCAAGAAATGTGATTCTTCATTCAAAACGCTGGTTTTTGCTATTGGGCTCTATTGAATAATGAATGTTTTGAATTTTCTCCAAAAGTAAAGTAGTTGCAAACTCATGCTTTTAGAGACTTGTTTGGGCTCATGAGAGGAGTAGAAAAACATCAAAAATGTCAGTCCTGCATGATTCTACCAAGAAATGTGTGTTCATTCAAACCGCTGGTTTTTGATAGTTTGGGCCCTATTGAATAATGAATGTTTTGAATTTTCTCCAAAAGTAAAGTAGTTGCAAACTCATCCTTTTAGAAACTTGTTTGGGCTGTTGAGAGGAGTAAAAAACCATCAAAAATTTCAATCCATCCTGAATGATTTTACCAAGAAATGTGATTCTTCATTCAAAACCTGATTTTTGCTATTGGGCTCTATTGAATAGTGAATGTTTTGAATTTTCTCCAAAAGTAAAGTAGTTGCAAACTCATGCTTTTAGAGACTTGTTTGGGCTCATGAGAGGAGTAGAAAAATATCAAAAATTTCAGTCCTGCATGATTCTACCAAGAAATGTGTGTTCATTCAAACCGCTGGTTTTTGATAGTTTGGGCCCTATTGAATAATGAATGTTTTGAATTTTCTCCAAAAGTAAAGTAGTTGCAAACTCATCCTTTTAGAAACTTGTTTGGGCTGTTGAGAGGAGTAAAAAACCATCAAAAATTTCAATCCTGCATGATTCTACCAAGAAATGTGATTCTTCATTCAAAACCTGATTTTTGCTATTGGGCTCTATTGAATAATGAATGTTTTGAATTTTCTCCAAAAGTAAAGTAGTTGCAAACTCATGCTTTTAGAGACTTGTTTGGGCTCATGAGAGGAGTAGAAAAACATCAAAAATGTCAGTCCTGCATGATTCTACCAAGAAATGTGTGTTCATTGAAACCGCTGGTTTTTGATAGTTTGGGCCCTATTGAATAATGAATGTTTTGAATTTTCTCCAAAAGTAAAGTAGTTGCAAACTCATCCTTTTAGAAACTTGTTTGGGCTGTTGAGAGGAGTAAAAAAACATCAAAAATTTCAATCCTGCATGATTCTACCAAGAAATGTGATTCTTCATTCAAAACGCTGGTTTTTGCTATTGGGCTCTATTGAATAATGAATGTTTTGAATTTTCTCCAAAAGTAAAGTAGTTGCAAACTCATGCTTTTAGAGACTTGTTTGGGCTCATGAGAGGAGTAGAAAAACATCAAAAATGTCAGTCCTGCATGATTCTACCAAGAAATGTGTGTTCATTGAAACCGCTGGTTTTTGATAGTTTGGGCCCTATTGAATAATGAATGTTTTAAATTTTCTCCAAAAGTAAAGTAGTTGCAAACTCATCCTTTTAGAAACTTGTTTCGGCTGTTGAGAGGAGTTAAAAAAACCATCAAAAATTTCAATCCTGCATGATTTTACCAAGAAATGTGATTCTTCATTCAAAACCTGATTTTTGCTATTGCGCTCTATTGAATAGTGAATGTTTTGAATTTTCTCCAAAAGTAAAGTAGTTGCAAACTCATGCTTTTAGAGACTTGTTTGGGCTCATGAGAGGAGTAGAAAAACATCAAAAATTTCAGTCCTGCATGATTCTACCAAGAAATGTGTGTTCATTCAAACCGCTGGTTTTTGATAGTTTGGGCCCTATTGAATAATGAATGTTTTGAATTTTCTCCAAAAGTAAAGTAGTTGCAAACTCATCCTTTTAGAAACTTGTTTGGGCTGTTGAGAGGAGTAAAAAACCATCAAAAATTTCAATCCTGCATGATTCTACCAAGAAATGTGATTCTTCATTCAAAACGCTGGTTTTTGCTATTGGGCTCTATTGAATAATGAATGTTTTGAATTTTCTCCAAAAGTAAAGTAGTTGCAAACTCATGCTTTTAGAGACTTGTTTGGGCTCATGAGAGGAGTAGAAAAACATCAAAAATTTCAGTCCTGCATGATTCTACCAAGAAATGTGTGTTCATTGAAACCGCTGGTTTTTGATAGTTTGGACCCTATTGAATAATGAATGTTTTGAATTTTCTCCAAAAGTAAAGTAGTTGCAAACTCATCCTTTTAGAAACTTGTTTGGGCTGTTGAGAGGATTAAAAAACCATCAAAAATTTCAATCCTGCATGATTCTACCAAGAAATGTGATTCTTCATTCAAAACGCTGGTTTTTGCTATTGGGCTCTATTGAATAATGAATGTTTTGAATTTTCTCCAAAAGTAAAGTAGTTGGAAACTCATGCTTTTAGAGACTTGTTTGGGCTCATGAGAGGAGTAGAAAAACATCAAAAATTTCAGTCCTGCATGATTCTACCAAGAAATGTGTGTTCATTGAAACCGCTGGTTTTTGATAGTTTAGGCCCTATTGAATAATGAATGTTTTGAATTTTCTCCAAAAGTAAAGTAGTTGCAAACTCATCCTTTTAGAAACTTGTTTGGGCTGTTGAGAGGAGTAAAAAACCATCAAAAATTTCAATCCTGAATGATTTTACCAAGAAATGTGATTCTTCATTCAAAACCTGATTTTTGCTATTGGGCTCTATTGAATAGTGAATGTTTTGAATTTTCTCCAAAAGTAAAGTAGTTGCAAACTCATGCTTTTAGAGACTTGTTTGGGCTCATGAGAGGAGTAGAAAAACATCAAAAATTTCAGTCCTGCATGATTCTACCAAGAAAAGTGTGTTCATTGAAACCACTGGTTTTTGATAGTTTGGGCCCTATTGAATAATGAATGTTTTGAATTTTCTAAAAAAGTAAAGTAGTTGCAAACTCATCCTTTTAGAAACTTGTTTGGGCTGTTGAGAGGAGTAAAAAACCATCAAAAATTTCAATCCTGCATGATTTTACCAAGAAATGTGATTCTTCATTCAAAACCTGATTTTTCCTATTGGGCTCTATTGAATAGTGAATGTTTTGAATTTTCTCCAAAAGTAAAGTAGTTGCAAACTCATGCTTTTAGAGACTTGTTTGGGCTCATGAGAGGAGTAGAAAAACATCAAAAATTTCAGTCCTGCATGATTCTACCAAGAAATGTGTGTTCATTCAAACCTCTGGTTTTTGATAGTTTGGGCCCTATTGAATAATGAATGTTTTGAATTTTCTCCAAAAGTAAAGTAGTTGCAAACTCATCCTTTTAGAAACTTGTTTGGGCTGTTGAGAGGAGTAAAAAACCATCAAAAATTTCAATCCTGCATGATTCTACCAAGAAATGTGATTCTTCATTCAAAACGCTGGTTTTTGCTATTGGGCTCTATTGAATAATGAATGTTTTGAATTTTCTCCAAAAGTAAAGTAGTTGCAAACTCATGCTTTTAGAGACTTGTTTGGGCTCATGAGAGGAGTAGAAAAACATCAAAAATGTCAGTCCTGCATGATTCTACCAAGAAATGTGTGTTCATTGAAACCGCTGTTTTTTGATCGTTTGGGCCCTATTGAATAATGAATGTTTTAAATTTTCTCCAAAAGTAAAGTAGTTGCAAACTCATCCTTTTAGAAACTTGTTTCGGCTGTTGAGAGGAGTAAAAAACCATCAAAAATTTCAATCCTGCATGATTTTACCAAGAAATGTGATTCTTCATTCAAAACCTGATTTTTGCTATTGCGCTCTATTGAATAGTGAATGTTTTGAATTTTCTCCAAAAGTAAAGTAGTTGCAAACTCATGCTTTTAGAGACTTGTTTGGGCTCATGAGAGGAGTAGAAAAACATCAAAAATTTCAGTCCTGCATGATTCTACCAAGAAATGTGTGTTCATTCAAACCGCTGGTTTTTGATAGTTTGGGCCCTATTGAATAATGAATGTTTTGAATTTTCTCCAAAAGTAAAGTAGTTGCAAACTCATCCTTTTAGAAACTTGTTTGGGCTGTTGAGAGGAGTAAAAAACCATCAAAAATTTCAATCCTGCATGATTCTACCAAGAAATGTGATTCTTCATTCAAAACGCTGGTTTTTGCTATTGGGCTCTATTGAATAATGAATGTTTTGAATTTTCTCCAAAAGTAAAGTAGTTGCAAACTCATGCTTTTAGAGACTTGTTTGGGCTCATGAGAGGAGTAGAAAAACATCAAAAATTTCAGTCCTGCATGATTCTACCAAGAAATGTGTGTTCATTGAAACCGCTGGTTTTTGATAGTTTGGGCCCTATTGAATAATGAATGTTTTGAATTTTCTCCAAAAGTAAAGTAGTTGCAAACTCATCCTTTTAGAAACTTGTTTGGGCTGTTGAGAGGAGTAAAAAACCATCAAAAATTTCAATCCTGCATGATTCTACCAAGAAATGTGATTCTTCATTCAAAACGCTGGTTTTTGCTATTGGGCTCTATTGAATAATGAATGTTTTGAATTTTCTCCAAAAGTAAAGTAGTTGCAAACTCATGCTTTTAGAGACTTGTTTGGGCTCATGAGAGGAGTAGAAAAACATCAAAAATTTCAGTCCTGCATGATTCTACCAAGAAATGTGTGTTCATTGAAACCGCTGGTTTTTGATAGTTTGGGCCCTATTGAATAATGAATGTTTTGAATTTTCTCCAAAAGTAAAGTAGTTGCAAACTCATGCTTTTAGAGACTTGTTTGGGCTCATGAGAGGAGTAGAAAAACATCAAAAATTTCAGTCCTGCATGATTCTACCAAGAAATGTGTGTTCATTGAAACCGCTGGTTTTTGATAGTTTGGGCCCTATTGAATAATGAATGTTTTGAATTTTCTCCAAAAGTAAAGTAGTTGCAAACTCATCCTTTTAGAAACTTGTTTGGGCTGTTGAGAGGAGTAAAAAACCATCAAAAATTTCAATCCTGAATGATTTTACCAAGAAATGTGATTCTTCATTCAAAACCTGATTTTTGCTATTGGGCTCTATTGAATAGTGAATGTTTTGAATTTTCTCCAAAAGTAAAGTAGTTGCAAACTCATGCTTTTAGAGACTTGTTTGGGCTCATGAGAGGAGTAGAAAAATATCAAAAATTTCAGTCCTGCATGATTCTACCAAGAAATGTGTGTTCATTCAAACCGCTGGTTTTTGATAGTTTGGGCCCTATTGAATAATGAATGTTTTGAATTTTCTCCAAAAGTAAAGTAGTTGCAAACTCATCCTTTTAGAAACTTGTTTGGGCTGTTGAGAGGAGTAAAAAACCATCAAAAATTTCAATCCTGCATGATTTTACCAAGAAATGTGATTCTTCATTCAAAACCTGATTTTTGCTATTGGGCTCTATTGAATAGTGAATGTTTTGAATTTTCTCCAAAAGTAAAGTAGTTGCAAACTCATGCTTTTAGAGACTTGTTTGGGCTCATGAGAGGAGTAGAAAAACATCAAAAATTTCAGTCCTGCATGATTCTACCAAGAAATGTGTGTTCATTGAAACCACTGGTTTTTGATAGTTTGGGCCCTATTGAATAATGAATGTTTTGAATTTTCTAAAAAAGTAAAGTAGTTGCAAACTCATCCTTTTAGAAACTTGTTTCGGCTGTTGAGAGGAGTTAAAAAAACCATCAAAAATTTCAATCCTGCATGATTTTACCAAGAAATGTGATTCTTCATTCAAAACCTGATTTTTGCTATTGCGCTCTATTGAATAGTGAATGTTTTGAATTTTCTCCAAAAGTAAAGTAGTTGCAAACTCATGCTTTTAGAGACTTGTTTGGGCTCATGAGAGGAGTAGAAAAACATCAAAAATTTCAGTCCTGCATGATTCTACCAAGAAATGTGTGTTCATTCAAACCGCTGGTTTTTGATAGTTTGGGCCCTATTGAATAATGAATGTTTTGAATTTTCTCCAAAAGTAAAGTAGTTGCAAACTCATCCTTTTAGAAACTTGTTTGGGCTGTTGAGAGGAGTAAAAAACCATCAAAAATTTCAATCCTGCATGATTCTACCAAGAAATGTGATTCTTCATTCAAAACGCTGGTTTTTGCTATTGGGCTCTATTGAATAATGAATGTTTTGAATTTTCTCCAAAAGTAAAGTAGTTGCAAACTCATGCTTTTAGAGACTTGTTTGGGCTCATGAGAGGAGTAGAAAAACATCAAAAATTTCAGTCCTGCATGATTCTACCAAGAAATGTGTGTTCATTGAAACCGCTGGTTTTTGATAGTTTGGACCCTATTGAATAATGAATGTTTTGAATTTTCTCCAAAAGTAAAGTAGTTGCAAACTCATCCTTTTAGAAACTTGTTTGGGCTGTTGAGAGGATTAAAAAACCATCAAAAATTTCAATCCTGCATGATTCTACCAAGAAATGTGATTCTTCATTCAAAACGCTGGTTTTTGCTATTGGGCTCTATTGAATAATGAATGTTTTGAATTTTCTCCAAAAGTAAAGTAGTTGGAAACTCATGCTTTTAGAGACTTGTTTGGGCTCATGAGAGGAGTAGAAAAACATCAAAAATTTCAGTCCTGCATGATTCTACCAAGAAATGTGTGTTCATTGAAACCGCTGGTTTTTGATAGTTTAGGCCCTATTGAATAATGAATGTTTTGAATTTTCTCCAAAAGTAAAGTAGTTGCAAACTCATCCTTTTAGAAACTTGTTTGGGCTGTTGAGAGGAGTAAAAAACCATCAAAAATTTCAATCCTGAATGATTTTACCAAGAAATGTGATTCTTCATTCAAAACCTGATTTTTGCTATTGGGCTCTATTGAATAGTGAATGTTTTGAATTTTCTCCAAAAGTAAAGTAGTTGCAAACTCATGCTTTTAGAGACTTGTTTGGGCTCATGAGAGGAGTAGAAAAACATCAAAAATTTCAGTCCTGCATGATTCTACCAAGAAAAGTGTGTTCATTGAAACCACTGGTTTTTGATAGTTTGGGCCCTATTGAATAATGAATGTTTTGAATTTTCTAAAAAAGTAAAGTAGTTGCAAACTCATCCTTTTAGAAACTTGTTTGGGCTGTTGAGAGGAGTAAAAAACCATCAAAAATTTCAATCCTGCATGATTTTACCAAGAAATGTGATTCTTCATTCAAAACCTGATTTTTCCTATTGGGCTCTATTGAATAGTGAATGTTTTGAATTTTCTCCAAAAGTAAAGTAGTTGCAAACTCATGCTTTTAGAGACTTGTTTGGGCTCATGAGAGGAGTAGAAAAACATCAAAAATTTCAGTCCTGCATGATTCTACCAAGAAATGTGTGTTCATTCAAACCTCTGGTTTTTGATAGTTTGGGCCCTATTGAATAATGAATGTTTTGAATTTTCTCCAAAAGTAAAGTAGTTGCAAACTCATCCTTTTAGAAACTTGTTTGGGCTGTTGAGAGGAGTAAAAAACCATCAAAAATTTCAATCCTGCATGATTCTACCAAGAAATGTGATTCTTCATTCAAAACGCTGGTTTTTGCTATTGGGCTCTATTGAATAATGAATGTTTTGAATTTTCTCCAAAAGTAAAGTAGTTGCAAACTCATGCTTTTAGAGACTTGTTTGGGCTCATGAGAGGAGTAGAAAAACATCAAAAATGTCAGTCCTGCATGATTCTACCAAGAAATGTGTGTTCATTGAAACCGCTGGTTTTTGATCGTTTGGGCCCTATTGAATAATGAATGTTTTAAATTTTCTCCAAAAGTAAAGTAGTTGCAAACTCATCCTTTTAGAAACTTGTTTCGGCTGTTGAGAGGAGTAAAAAACCATCAAAAATTTCAATCCTGCATGATTTTACCAAGAAATGTGATTCTTCATTCAAAACCTGATTTTTGCTATTGCGCTCTATTGAATAGTGAATGTTTTGAATTTTCTCCAAAAGTAAAGTAGTTGCAAACTCATGCTTTTAGAGACTTGTTTGGGCTCATGAGAGGAGTAGAAAAACATCAAAAATTTCAGTCCTGCATGATTCTACCAAGAAATGTGTGTTCATTCAAACCGCTGGTTTTTGATAGTTTGGGCCCTATTGAATAATGAATGTTTTGAATTTTCTCCAAAAGTAAAGTAGTTGCAAACTCATCCTTTTAGAAACTTGTTTGGGCTGTTGAGAGGAGTAAAAAACCATCAAAAATTTCAATCCTACATGATTCTACCAAGAAATGTGATTCTTCATTCAAAACGCTGGTTTTTGCTATTGGGCTCTATTGAATAATGAATGTTTTGAATTTTCTCCAAAAGTAAAGTAGTTGCAAACTCATGCTTTTAGAGACTTGTTTGGGCTCATGAGAGGAGTAGAAAAACATCAAAAATTTCAGTCCTGCATGATTCTACCAAGAAATGTGTGTTCATTGAAACCGCTGGTTTTTGATAGTTTGGGCCCTATTGAATAATGAATGTTTTGAATTTTCTCCAAAAGTAAAGTAGTTGCAAACTCATCCTTTTAGAAACTTGTTTGGGCTGTTGAGAGGAGTAAAAAACCATCAAAAATTTCAATCCTGCATGATTCTACCAAGAAATGTGATTCTTCATTCAAAACGCTGGTTTTTGCTATTGGGCTCTATTGAATAATGAATGTTTTGAATTTTCTCCAAAAGTAAAGTAGTTGCAAACTCATGCTTTTAGAGACTTGTTTGGGCTCATGAGAGGAGTAGAAAAACATCAAAAATTTCAGTCCTGCATGATTCTACCAAGAAATGTGTGTTCATTGAAACCGCTGGTTTTTGATAGTTTGGGCCCTATTGAATAATGAATGTTTTGAATTTTCTCCAAAAGTAAAGTAGTTGCAAACTCATGCTTTTAGAGACTTGTTTGGGCTCATGAGAGGAGTAGAAAAACATCAAAAATTTCAGTCCTGCATGATTCTACCAAGAAATGTGTGTTCATTGAAACCGCTGGTTTTTGATAGTTTGGGCCCTATTGAATAATGAATGTTTTGAATTTTCTCCAAAAGTAAAGTAGTTGCAAACTCATCCTTTTAGAAACTTGTTTGGGCTGTTGAGAGGAGTAAAAAACCATCAAAAATTTCAATCCTGAATGATTTTACCAAGAAATGTGATTCTTCATTCAAAACCTGATTTTTGCTATTGGGCTCTATTGAATAGTGAA
Source organism: Dendrobates tinctorius (assembly GCF_039654945.1). NCBI lineage: Eukaryota > Metazoa > Chordata > Amphibia > Anura > Dendrobatidae > Dendrobates > Dendrobates tinctorius. The sequence continues at coordinate 411,397 of NW_027361777.1, read as the reverse complement.
TGTTTTGAATTTTCTCCAAAAGTAAAGTAGTTGCAAACTCATGCTTTTAGAGACTTGTTTGGGCTCATGAGAGGAGTAGAAAAATATCAAAAATTTCAGTCCTGCATGATTCTACCAAGAAATGTGTGTTCATTCAAACCGCTGGTTTTTGATAGTTTGGGCCCTATTGAATAATGAATGTTTTGAATTTTCTCCAAAAGTAAAGTAGTTGCAAACTCATCCTTTTAGAAACTTGTTTGGGCTGTTGAGAGGAGTAAAAAACCATCAAAAATTTCAATCCTGCATGATTTTACCAAGAAATGTGATTCTTCATTCAAAACCTGATTTTTGCTATTGGGCTCTATTGAATAGTGAATGTTTTGAATTTTCTCCAAAAGTAAAGTAGTTGCAAACTCATGCTTTTAGAGACTTGTTTGGGCTCATGAGAGGAGTAGAAAAACATCAAAAATTTCAGTCCTGCATGATTCTACCAAGAAATGTGTGTTCATTGAAACCACTGGTTTTTGATAGTTTGGGCCCTATTGAATAATGAATGTTTTGAATTTTCTAAAAAAGTAAAGTAGTTGCAAACTCATCCTTTTAGAAACTTGTTTGGGCTGTTGAGAGGAGTAAAAAACCATCAAAAATTTCAATCCTGCATGATTTTACCAAGAAATGTGATTCTTCATTCAAAACCTGATTTTTGCTATTGGGCTCTATTGAATAGTGAATGTTTTGAATTTTCTCCAAAAGTAAAGGAGTTGCAAACTCATGCTTTTAGAGACTTGTTTGGGCTCATGAGAGGAGTAGAAAAACATCAAAAATTTCAGTCCTGCATGATTCTACCAAGAAATGTGTGTTCATTCAAACCGCTGGTTTTTGATAGTTTGGGCCCTATTGAATAATGAATGTTTTGAATTTTCTCCAAAAGTAAAGTAGTTGCAAACTCATCCTTTTAGAAACTTGTTTGGGCTGTTGAGAGGAGTAAAAAACCATCAAAAATTTCAATCCTGCATGATTCTACCAAGAAATGTGATTCTTCATTCAAAACGCTGGTTTTTGCTATTGGGCTCTATTGAATAATGAATGTTTTGAATTTTCTCCAAAAGCAAAGTAGTTGCAAACTCATGCTTTTAGAGACTTGTTTGGGCTCATGAGAGGAGTAGAAAAACATAAAAAATTTCAGTCCTGCATGATTCTACCAAGAAATGTGTGTTCATTGAAACCGCTGGTTTTTGATAGTTTGGGCCCTATTGAATAATGAATGTTTTGAATTTTCTCCAAAAGTAAAGTAGTTGCAAACTCATCCTTTTAGAAACTTGTTTGGGCTGTTGAGAGGAGTAAAAAACCATCAAAAATTTCAATTCTGAATGATTTTACCAAGAAATGTGATTCTTCATTCAAAACCTGATTTTTGCTATTGGGCTCTATTGAATAGTGAATGTTTTGAATTTTCTCCAAAAGTAAAGTAGTTGCAAACTCATGCTTTTAGAGACTTGTTTGGGCTCATGAGAGGAGTAGAAAAACATCAAAAATTTCAGTGCTGCATGATTCTACCAAGAAATGTGTGTTCATTCAAACCGCTGGTTTTTGATAGTTTGGGCCCTATTGAATAATGAATGTTTTGAATTTTCTCCAAAAGTAAAGTAGTTGCAAACTCATCCTTTTAGAAACTTGTTTGGGCTGTTGAGAGGAGTAAAAAACCATCAAAAATTTCAATCCTGCATGATTTTACCAAGAAATGTGATTCTTCATTCAAAACCTGATTTTTGCTAATGGGCTCTATTGCATAGTGAATGTTTTGAATTTTCTCCAAAAGTAAAGTAGTTGCAAACTCATGCTTTTAGAGACTTGTTTGGGCTCATGAAAGGAGTAGAAAAATATCAAAAATTTCAGTCCTGCATGATTCTACCAAGAAATGTGTGTTCATTCAAACCTCTGGTTTTTGATAGTTTGGGCCCTATTGAATAATTAATGTTTTGAATTTTCTCCAAAAGTAAAGTAGTTGCAAACTCATCCTTTTAGAAACTTGTTTGGGCTGTTGAGAGGAGTAAAAAACCATCAAAAATTTCAATCCTGCATGATTCTACCAAGAAATGTGATTCTTCATTCAAAACCTGATTTTTGCTATTGGGCTCTATTGAATAATGAATGTTTTGAATTTTCTCCAAAAGTAAAGTAGTTGCAAACTCATGCTTTTAGAGACTTGTTTGGGCTCATGAGAGGAGTAGAAAAACATCAAAAATATCAGTCCTGCATGATTCTACCGAGAAATGTGTGTTCATTGAAACCGCTGGTTTTTGATCGTTTGGGCCCTATTGAATAATGAATGTTTTGAATTTTCTCCAAAAGTAAAGTAGTTGCAAACTCATCCTTTTAGAAACTTGTTTGGGCTGTTGAGAGGAGTAAAAAACCATCAAAAATTTCAATCCTGCATGATTCTACCAAGAAATGTGATTCTTCATTCAAAACGCTGGTTTTTGCTATTGGGCTCTATTGAATAATGAATGTTTTGAATTTTCTCCAAAAGTAAAGTAGTTGCAAACTCATGCTTTTAGAGACTTGTTTGGGCTCATGAGAGGAGTAGAAAAACATCAAAAATTTCAGTCCTGCATGATTCTACCAAGAAATGTGTGTTCATTGAAACCGCTGGTTTTTGATAGTTTGGGCCCTATTGAATAATGAATGTTTTGAATTTTCTCCAAAAGTAAAGTAGTTGCAAACTCATGCTTTTAGAGACTTGTTTGGGCTCATGAGAGGAGTAGAAAAACATCAAAAATTTCAGTGCTGCATGATTCTACCAAGAAATGTGTGTTCATTCAAACCGCTGGTTTTTGATAGTTTGGGCCCTATTGAATAATGAATGTTTTGAATTTTCTCCAAAAGTAAAGTAGTTGCAAACTCATCCTTTTAGAAACTTGTTTGGGCTGTTGAGAGGAGTAAAAAACCATCAAAAATTTCAATCCTGCATGATTTTACCAAGAAATGTGATTCTTCATTCAAAACCTGATTTTTGCTAATGGGCTCTATTGAATAGTGAATGTTTTGAATTTTCTCCAAAAGTAAAGTAGTTGCAAACTCATGCTTTTAGAGACTTGTTTGGGCTCATGAAAGAAGTAGAAAAACATCAAAAATTTCAGTCCTGCATGATTCTACCAAGAAATGTGTGTTCATTCAAACCTCTGGTTTTTGATAGTTTGGGCCCTATTGAATAATTAATGTTTTGAATTTTCTCCAAAAGTAAAGTAGTTGCAAACTCATCCTTTTAGAAACTTGTTTGGGCTGTTGAGAGGAGTAAAAAACCATCAAAAATTTCAATCCTGCATGATTCTACCAAGAAATGTGATTCTTCATTCAAAACCTGATTTTTGCTATTGGGCTCTATTGAATAATGAATGTTTTGAATTTTCTCCAAAAGTAAAGTAGTTGCAAACTCATGCTTTTAGAGACTTGTTTGGGCTCATGAGAGGAGTAGAAAAACATCAAAAATGTCAGTCCTGCATGATTCTACCGAGAAATGTGTGTTCATTGAAACCGCTGGTTTTTGATCGTTTGGGCAATATTGAATAATGAATGTTTTGAATTTTCTCCAAAAGTAAAGTAGTTGCAAACTCATCCTTTTAGAAACTTGTTTGGGCTGTTGAGAGGAGTAAAAAACCATCAAAAATTTCAATCCTGCATGATTCTACCAAGAAATGTGATTCTTCATTCAAAACGCTGGTTTTTGCTATTGGGCTCTATTGAATAATGAATGTTTTGAATTTTCTCCAAAAGTAAAGTAGTTGCAAACTCATGCTTTTAGAGACTTGTTTGGGCTCATGAGTGGAGTAGAAAAACATCAAAAATTTCAGTCCTGCATGATTCTACCAAGAAATGTGTGTTCATTGAAACCGCTGGTTTTTGATAGTTTGGGCCCTATTGAATAATGAATGTTTTGAATTTTCTCCAAAAGTAAAGTAGTTGCAAACTCATCCTTTTAGAAACTTGTTTGGGCTGTTGAGAGGAGTAAAAAACCATCAAAAATTTCAATCCTGAATGATTTTACCAAGAAATGTGATTCTTCATTCAAAACCTGATTTTTGCTATTGGGCTCTATTGAATAGTGAATGTTTTGAATTTTCTCCAAAAGTAAAGTAGTTGCAAACTCATGCTTTTAGAGACTTGTTTGGGCTCATGAGAGGAGTAGAAAAATATCAAAAATTTCAGTCCTGCATGATTCTACCAAGAAATGTGTGTTCATTCAAACCGCTGGTTTTTGATAGTTTGGGCCCTATTGAATAATGAATGTTTTGAATTTTCTCCAAAAGTAAAGTAGTTGCAAACTCATCCTTTTAGAAACTTGTTTGGGCTGTTGAGAGGAGTAAAAAACCATCAAAAATTTCAATCCTGCATGATTCTACCAAGAAATGTGATTCTTCATTCAAAACGCTGGTTTTTGCTATTGGGCTCTATTGAATAATGAATGTTTTGAATTTTCTCCAAAAGTAAAGTAGTTGCAAACTCATGCTTTTAGAGACTTGTTTGGGCTCATGATAGGAGTAGAAAAACATCAAAAATTTCAGTCCTGCATGATTCTACCAAGAAATGTGTGTTCATTGAAACCGCTGGTTTTTGATAGTTTGGGCCCTATTGAATAATGAATGTTTTGGATTTTCTCCAAAAGTAAAGTAGTTGCAAACTCATCCTTTTAGAAACTTGTTTGGCCTGTTGAGAGGAGTAAAAAACCATCAAAAATTTAAATCCTGCATGATTTTACCAAGAAATGTGATTCTTCATTCAAAACCTGATTTTTGCTATTGGGCTCTATTGAATAGTGAATGTTTTGAATTTTCTCCAAAAGTAAAGTAGTTGCAAACTCATGCTTTTAGAGACTTGTTTGGGCTCATGAGAGGAGTAGAAAAACATCAAAAATTTCAGTCCTGCATGATTCTACCAAGAAATGTGTGTTCATTCAAACCGCTGGTTTTTGATAGTTTGGGCCCTATTGAATAATGAATGTTTTGAATTTTCTCCAAAAGTAAAGTAGTTGCAAACTCATCCTTTTAGAAACTTGTTTGGGCTGTTGAGAGGAGTAAAAAACCATCAAAAATTTCAATCCTGCATGATTCTACCAAGAAATGTGATTCTTCATTCAAAACGCTGGTTTTTGCTATTGGGCTCTATTGAATAATGAATGTTTTGAATTTTCTCCAAAAGCAAAGTAGTTGCAAACTCATGCTTTTAGAGACTTGTTTGGGCTCATGAGAGGAGTAGAAAAACATCAAAAATTTCAGTCCTGCATGATTCTACCAAGAAATGTGTGTTCATTGAAACCGCTGGTTTTTGATAGTTTGGGCCCTATTGAATAATGAATGTTTTGAATTTTCTCCAAAAGTAAAGTAGTTGCAAACTCATCCTTTTAGAAACTTGTTTGGGCTGTTGAGAGGAGTAAAAAACCATCAAAAATTTCAATCCTGAATGATTTTACCAAGAAATGTGATTCTTCATTCAAAACCTGATTTTTGCTATTGGGCTCTATTGAATAGTGAATGTTTTGAATTTTCTCCAAAAGTAAAGTAGTTGCAAACTCATGCTTTTAGAGACTTGTTTGGGCTCATGAGAGGAGTAGAAAAACATCAAAAATTTCAGTCCTGCATGATTCTACCAAGAAATGTGTGTTCATTCAAACCGCTGGTTTTTGATAGTTTGGGCCCTATTGAATAATGAATGTTTTGAATTTTCTCCAAAAGTAAAGTAGTTGCAAACTCATCCTTTTAGAAACTTGTTTGGGCTGTTGAGAGGAGTAAAAAACCATCAAAAATTTCAATCCTGCATGATTTTACCAAGAAATGTGATTCTTCATTCAAAACCTGATTTTTGCTAATGGGCTCTATTGAATAGTGAATGTTTTGAATTTTCTCCAAAAGTAAAGTAGTTGCAAACTCATGCTTTTAGAGACTTGTTTGGGCTCATGAAAGGAGTAGAAAAACATCAAAAATTTCAGTCCTGCATGATTCTACCAAGAAATGTGTGTTCATTCAAACCTCTGGTTTTTGATAGTTTGGGCCCTATTGAATAATTAATGTTTTGAATTTTCTCCAAAAGTAAAGTAGTTGCAAACTCATCCTTTTAGAAACTTGTTTGGGCTGCTGAGAGGAGTAAAAAACCATCAAAAATTTCAATCCTGCATGATTCTACCAAGAAATGTGATTCTTCATTCAAAACCTGATTTTTGCTATTGGGCTCTATTGAATAATGAATGTTTTGAATTTTCTCCAAAAGTAAAGTAGTTGCAAACTCATGCTTTTAGAGACTTGTTTGGGCTCATGAGAGGAGTAGAAAAACATCAAAAATGTCAGTCCTGCATGATTCTACCAAGAAATGTGTGTTCATTGAAACCGCTGGTTTTTGATCGTTTGGGCCCTATTGAATAATGAATGTTTTGAATTTTCTCCAAAAGTAAAGTAGTTGCAAACTCATCCTTTTAGAAACTTGTTTGGGCTGTTGAGAGGAGTAAAAAACCATCAAAAATTTCAATCCTGCATGATTCTACCAAGAAATGTGATTCTTCATTCAAAACGCTGGTTTTTGCTATTGGGCTCTATTGAATAATGAATGTTTTGAATTTTCTCCAAAAGTAAAGTAGTTGCAAACTCATGCTTTTAGAGACTTGCTTGGGCTCATGAGAGGAGTAGAAAAACATCAAAAATTTCAGTCCTGCATGATTCTACCAAGAAATGTGTGTTCATTGAAACCGCTGGTTTTTGATAGTTTGGGCCCTATTGAATAATGAATGTTTTGAATTTTCTCCAAAAGTAAAGTAGTTGCAAACTCATCCTTTTAGAAACTTGTTTGGGCTGTTGAGAGGAGTAAAGAACCATCAAAAATTTCAATCCTGAATGATTTTACCAAGAAATGTGATTCTTCATTCAAAACCTGATTTTTGCTATTGGGCTCTATTGAATAGTGAATGTTTTGAATTTTCTCCAAAAGTAAAGTAGTTGCAAACTCATGCTTTTAGAGACTTGTTTGGGCTCATGAGAGGAGTAGAAAAATATCAAAAATTTCAGTCCTGCATGATTCTACCAAGAAATGTGTGTTCATTCAAACCGCTGGTTTTTGATAGTTTGGGCCCTATTGAATAATGAATGTTTTGAATTTTCTCCAAAAGTAAAGTAGTTGCAAACTCATCCTTTTAGAAACTTGTTTGGGCTGTTGAGAGGAGTAAAAAACCATCAAAAATTTCAATCCTGCATGATTCTACCAAGAAATGTGATTCTTCATTCAAAACGCTGGTTTTTGCTATTGGGCTCTATTGAATAATGAATGTTTTGAATTTTCTCCAAAAGTAAAGTAGTTGCAAACTCACGCTTTTAGAGACTTGTTTGGGCTCATGAGACGAGTAGAAAAACATCAAAAATTTCAGTCCTGCATGATTCTACCAAGAAATGTGTGTTCATTGAAACCGCTGGTTTTTGATAGTTTGGGCCCTATTGAATAATGAATGTTTTGAATTTTCTCCAAAAGTAAAGTAGTTGCAAACTCATCCTTTTAGAAACTTGTTTGGCCTGTTGAGAGGAGTAAAAAACCATCAAAAATTTAAATCCTGCATGATTTTACCAAGAAATGTGATTCTTCATTCAAAACCTGATTTTTGCTATTGGGCTCTATTGAATAGTGAATGTTTTGAATTTTCTCCAAAAGTAAAGTAGTTGCAAACTCATGCTTTTAGAGACTTGTTTGGGCTCATGAGAGGAGTAGAAAAACATCAAAAATTTCAGTCCTGCATGATTCTACCAAGAAATGTGTGTTCATTCAAACCGCTGGTTTTTGATAGTTTGGGCCCTATTGAATAATGAATGTTTTGAATTTTCTCCAAAAGTAAAGTAGTTGCAAACTCATCCTTTTAGAAACTTGTTTGGGCTGTTGAGAGGAGTAAAAAACCATCAAAAATTTCAATCCTGCATGATTCTACCAAGAAATGTGATTCTTCATTCAAAACGCTGGTTTTTGCTATTGGGCTCTATTGAATAATGAATGTTTTGAATTTTCTCCAAAAGCAAAGTAGTTGCAAACTCATGCTTTTAGAGACTTGTTTGGGCTCATGAGAGGAGTAGAAAAACATCAAAAATTTCAGTCCTGCATGATTCTACCAAGAAATGTGTGTTCATTGAAACCGCTGGTTTTTGATAGTTTGGGCCCTATTGAATAATGAATGTTTTGAATTTTCTCCAAAAGTAAAGTAGTTGCAAACTCATCCTTTTAGAAACTTGTTTGGGCTGTTGAGAGGAGTAAAAAACCATCAAAAATTTCAATCCTGAATGATTTTACCAAGAAATGTGATTCTTCATTCAAAACCTGATTTTTGCTATTGGGCTCTATTGAATAGTGAATGTTTTGAATTTTCTCCAAAAGTAAAGTAGTTGCAAACTCATGCTTTTAGAGACTTGTTTGGGCTCATGAGAGGAGTAGAAAAACATCAAAAATTTCAGTCCTGCATGATTCTACCAAGAAATGTGTGTTCATTCAAACCGCTGGTTTTTGATAGTTTGGGCCCTATTGAATAATGAATGTTTTGAATTTTCTCCAAAAGTAAAGTAGTTGCAAACTCATCCTTTTAGAAACTTGTTTGGGCTGTTGAGAGGAGTAAAAAACCATCAAAAATTTCAATCCTGCATGATTTTACCAAGAAATGTGATTCTTCATTCAAAACATGATTTTTGCTAATGGGCTCTATTGAATAGTGAATGTTTTGAATTTTCTCCAAAAGTAAAGTAGTTGCAAACTCATGCTTTTAGAGACTTGTTTGGGCTCATGAAAGGAGTAGAAAAACATCAAAAATTTCAGTCCTGCATGATTCTACCAAGAAATGTGTGTTCATTCAAACCTCTGGTTTTTGATAGTTTGGGCCCTATTGAATAATTAATGTTTTGAATTTTCTCCAAAAGTAAAGTAGTTGCAAACTCATCCTTTTAGAAACTTGTTTGGGCTGCTGAGAGGAGTAAAAAACCATCAAAAATTTCAATCCTGCATGATTCTACCAAGAAATGTGATTCTTCATTCAAAACCTGATTTTTGCTATTGGGCTCTATTGAATAATGAATGTTTTGAATTTTCTCCAAAAGTAAAGTAGTTGCAAACTCATGCTTTTAGAGACTTGTTTGGGCTCATGAGAGGAGTAGAAAAACATCAAAAATGTCAGTCCTGCATGATTCTACCAAGAAATGTGTGTTCATTGAAACCGCTGGTTTTTGATCGTTTGGGCCCTATTGAATAATGAATGTTTTGAATTTTCTCCAAAAGTAAAGTAGTTGCAAACTCATCCTTTTAGAAACTTGTTTGGGCTGTTGAGAGGAGTAAAAAACCATCAAAAATTTCAATCCTGCATGATTCTACCAAGAAATGTGATTCTTCATTCAAAACGCTGGTTTTTGCTATTGGGCTCTATTGAATAATGAATGTTTTGAATTTTCTCCAAAAGTAAAGTAGTTGCAAACTCATGCTTTTAGAGACTTGCTTGGGCTCATGAGAGGAGTAGAAAAACATCAAAAATTTCAGTCCTGCATGATTCTACCAAGAAATGTGTGTTCATTGAAACCGCTGGTTTTTGATAGTTTGGGCCCTATTGAATAATGAATGTTTTGAATTTTCTCCAAAAGTAAAGTAGTTGCAAACTCATCCTTTTAGAAACTTGTTTGGGCTGTTGAGAGGAGTAAAAAACCATCAAAAATTTCAATCCTGAATGATTTTACCAAGAAATGTGATTCTTCATTCAAAACCTGATTTTTGCTATTGGGCTCTATTGAATAGTGAATGTTTTGAATTTTCTCCAAAAGTAAAGTAGTTGCAAACTCATGCTTTTAGAGACTTGTTTGGGCTCATGAGAGGAGTAGAAAAATATCAAAAATTTCAGTCCTGCATGATTCTACCAAGAAATGTGTGTTCATTCAAACCGCTGGTTTTTGATAGTTTGGGCCCTATTGAATAATGAATGTTTTGAATTTTCTCCAAAAGTAAAGTAGTTGCAAACTCATCCTTTTAGAAACTTGTTTGGGCTGTTGAGAGGAGTAAAAAACCATCAAAAATTTCAATCCTGCATGATTCTACCAAGAAATGTGATTCTTCATTCAAAACGCTGGTTTTTGCTATTGGGCTCTATTGAATAATGAATGTTTTGAATTTTCTCCAAAAGTAAAGTAGTTGCAAACTCACGCTTTTAGAGACTTGTTTGGGCTCATGAGACGAGTAGAAAAACATCAAAAATTTCAGTCCTGCATGATTCTACCAAGAAATGTGTGTTCATTGAAACCGCTGGTTTTTGATAGTTTGGGCCCTATTGAATAATGAATGTTTTGAATTTTCTCCAAAAGTAAAGTAGTTGCAAACTCATCCTTTTAGAAACTTGTTTGGCCTGTTGAGAGGAGTAAAAAACCATCAAAAATTTAAATCCTGCATGATTTTACCAAGAAATGTGATTCTTCATTCAAAACCTGATTTTTGCTATTGGGCTCTATTGAATAGTGAATGTTTTGAATTTTCTCCAAAAGTAAAGTAGTTGCAAACTCATGCTTTTAGAGACTTGTTTGGGCTCATGAGAGGAGTAGAAAAACATCAAAAATTTCAGTCCTGCATGATTCTACCAAGAAATGTGTGTTCATTCAAACCGCTGGTTTTTGATAGTTTGGGCCCTATTGAATAATGAATGTTTTGAATTTTCTCCAAAAGTAAAGTAGTTGCAAACTCATCCTTTTAGAAACTTGTTTGGGCTGTTGAGAGGAGTAAAAAACCATCAAAAATTTCAATCCTGCATGATTCTACCAAGAAATGTGATTCTTCATTCAAAACGCTGGTTTTTGCTATTGGGCTCTATTGAATAATGAATGTTTTGAATTTTCTCCAAAAGTAAAGTAGTTGCAAACTCATGCTTTTAGAGACTTGTTTGGGCTCATGAGAGGAGTAGAAAAACATCAAAAATTTCAGTCCTGCATGATTCTAAAAAGAAATGTGTGTTCATTGAAACCGCTGGTTTTTGATAGTTTGGGCCCTATTGAATAATGAATGTTTTGAATTTTCTCCAAAAGTAAAGTAGTTGCAAACTCATCCTTTTAGAAACTTGTTTGGGCTGTTGAGAGGAGTAAAAAACCATCAAAAATTTCAATCCTGCATGATTCTACCAAGAAATGTGATTCTTCATTCAAAACGCTGGTTTTTGCTATTGGGCTCTATTGAATAATGAATGTTTTGAATTTTCTCCAAAAGTAAAGTAGTTGCAAACTCATGCTTTTAGAGACTTGTTTGGGCTCATGAGAGGAGTAGAAAAACATCAAAAATTTCAGTCCTGCATGATTCTACCAAGAAATGTGTGTTCATTGAAACCGCTGGTTTTTGATAGTTTAGGCCCTATTGAATAATGAATGTTTTGAATTTTCTCCAAAAGTAAAGTAGTTGCAAACTCATCCTTTTAGAAACTTGTTTGGGCTGTTGAGAGGAGTAAAAAACCATCAAAAATTTCAATCCTGAATGATTTTACCAAGAAATGTGATTCTTCATTCAAAACCTGATTTTTGCTATTGGGCTCTATTGAATAGTGAATGTTTTGAATTTTCTCCAAAAGTAAAGTAGTTGCAAACTCATGCTTTTAGAGACTTGTTTGGGCTCATGAGAGGAGTAGAAAAATATCAAAAATTTCAGTCCTGCATGATTCTACCAAGAAATGTGTGTTCATTCAAACCGCTGGTTTTTGATAGTTTGGGCCCTATTGAATAATGAATGTTTTGAATTTTCTCCAAAAGTAAAGTAGTTGCAAACTCATCCTTTTAGAAACTTGTTTGGGCTGTTGAGAGGAGTAAAAAACCATCAAAAATTTCAATCCTGCATGATTTTACCAAGAAATGTGATTCTTCATTCAAAACCTGATTTTTGCTATTGGGCTCTATTGAATAGTGAATGTTTTGAATTTTCTCCAAAAGTAAAGTAGTTGCAAACTCATGCTTTTAGAGACTTGTTTGGGCTCATGAGTGGAGTAGAAAAACATCAAAAATTTCAGTCCTGCATGATTCTACCAAGAAATGTGTGTTCATTGAAACCACTGGTTTTTGATAGTTTGGGCCCTATTGAATAATGAATGTTTTGAATTTTCTAAAAAAGTAAAGTAGTTGCAAACTCATCCTTTTAGAAACTTGTTTGGGCTGTTGAGAGGAGTAAAAAACCATCAAAAATTTCAATCCTGCATGATTTTACCAAGAAATGTGATTCTTCATTCAAAACCTGATTTTTCCTTTTGGGCTCTATTGAATAGTGAATGTTTTGAATTTTCTCCAAAAGTAAAGTAGTTGCAAACTCATGCTTTTAGAGACTTGTTTGGGCTCATGAGAGGAGTAGAAAAACATCAAAAATTTCAGTCCTGCATGATTCTACCAAGAAATGTGTGTTCATTCAAACCTCTGGTTTTTGATAGTTTGGGCCCTATTGAATAATGAATGTTTTGAATTTTCTCCAAAAGTAAAGTAGTTGCAAACTCACCCTTTTAGAAACTTGTTTGGGCTGTTGAGAGGAGTAAAAAACCATCAAAAATTTCAATCCTGCATGATTCTACCAAGAAATGTGATTCTTCATTCAAAACGCTGGTTTTTGCTATTGGGCTCTATTGAATAATGAATGTTTTGAATTTTCTCCAAAAGTAAAGTAGTTGCAAACTCATGCTTTTAGAGACTTGTTTGGGCTCATGAGAGGAGTAGAAAAACATCAAAAATTTCAGTCCTGCATGATTCTACCAAGAAATGTGTGTTCATTGAAACCGCTGGTTTTTGATAGTTTGGGCCCTATTGAATAATGAATGTCTTAAATTTTCTCCAAAAGTAAAGTAGTTGCAAACTCATCCTTTTAGAAACTTGTTTCGGCTGTTGAGAGGAGTAAAAAACCATCAAAAATTTCAATCCTGCATGATTTTACCAAGAAATGTGATTCTTCATTCAAAACCTGATTTTTGCTATTGCGCTCTATTGAATAGTGAATGTTTTGAATTTTCTCCAAAAGTAAAGTAGTTGCAAACGCATGCTTTTAGAGACTTGTTTGGGCTCATGAGAGGAGTAGAAAAACATCAAAAATGTCAGTCCTGCATGATTCTACCAAGAAATGTGTGTTCATTGAAACCGCTGGTTTTTGATCGTTTGGGCCCTATTGAATAATGAATGTTTTGAATTTTCTCCAAAAGTAAAGTAGTTGCAAACTCATCCTTTTAGAAACTTGTTTGGGCTGTTGAGAGGAGTAAAAAACCATCAAAAATTTCAATCCTGCATGATTCTACCAAGAAATGTGATTCTTCATTCAAAACGCTGGTTTTTGCTATTGGGCTCTATTGAATAATGAATGTTTTGAATTTTCTCCAAAAGTAAAGTAGTTGCAAACTCATGCTTTTAGAGACTTGCTTGGGCTCATGAGAGGAGTAGAAAAACATCAAAAATTTCAGTCCTGCATGATTCTACCAAGAAATGTGTGTTCATTGAAACCGCTGGTTTTTGATAGTTTGGGCCCTATTGAATAATGAATGTTTTGAATTTTCTCCAAAAGTAAAGTAGTTGCAAACTCATCCTTTTAGAAACTTGTTTGGGCTGTTGAGAGGAGTAAAAAACCATCAAAAATTTCAATCCTGAATGATTTTACCAAGAAATGTGATTCTTCATTCAAAACCTGATTTTTGCTATTGGGCTCTATTGAATAGTGAATGTTTTGAATTTTCTCCAAAAGTAAAGTAGTTGCAAACTCATGCTTTTAGAGACTTGTTTGGGCTCATGAGAGGAGTAGAAAAATATCAAAAATTTCAGTCCTGCATGATTCTACCAAGAAATGTGTGTTCATTCAAACCGCTGGTTTTTGATAGTTTGGGCCCTATTGAATAATGAATGTTTTGAATTTTCTCCAAAAGTAAAGTAGTTGCAAACTCATCCTTTTAGAAACTTGTTTGGGCTGTTGAGAGGAGTAAAAAACCATCAAAAATTTCAATCCTGCATGATTCTACCAAGAAATGTGATTCTTCATTCAAAACGCTGGTTTTTGCTATTGGGCTCTATTGAATAATGAATGTTTTGAATTTTCTCCAAAAGTAAAGTAGTTGCAAACTCACGCTTTTAGAGACTTGTTTGGGCTCATGAGACGAGTAGAAAAACATCAAAAATTTCAGTCCTGCATGATTCTACCAAGAAATGTGTGTTCATTGAAACCGCTGGTTTTTGATAGTTTGGGCCCTATTGAATAATGAATGTTTTGAATTTTCTCCAAAAGTAAAGTAGTTGCAAACTCATCCTTTTAGAAACTTGTTTGGCCTGTTGAGAGGAGTAAAAAACCATCAAAAATTTAAATCCTGCATGATTTTACCAAGAAATGTGATTCTTCATTCAAAACCTGATTTTTGCTATTGGGCTCTATTGAATAGTGAATGTTTTGAATTTTCTCCAAAAGTAAAGTAGTTGCAAACTCATGCTTTTAGAGACTTGTTTGGGCTCATGAGAGGAGTAGAAAAACATCAAAAATTTCAGTCCTGCATGATTCTACCAAGAAATGTGTGTTCATTCAAACCGCTGGTTTTTGATAGTTTGGGCCCTATTGAATAATGAATGTTTTGAATTTTCTCCAAAAGTAAAGTAGTTGCAAACTCATCCTTTTAGAAACTTGTTTGGGCTGTTGAGAGGAGTAAAAAACCATCAAAAATTTCAATCCTGCAAGATTCTACCAAGAAATGTGATTCTTCATTCAAAACGCTGGTTTTTGCTATTGGGCTCTATTGAATAATGAATGTTTTGAATTTTCTCCAAAAGTAAAGTAGTTGCAAACTCATGCTTTTAGAGACTTGTTTGGGCTCATGAGAGGAGTAGAAAAACATCAAAAATGTCAGTCCTGCATGATTCTACCGAGAAATGTGTGTTCATTGAAACCGCTGGTTTTTGATCGTTTGGGCCCTATTGAATAATGAATGTTTTGAATTTTCTCCAAAAGTAAAGTAGTTGCAAACTCATCCTTTTAGAAACTTGTTTGGGCTGTTGAGAGGAGTAAAAAACCATCAAAAATTTCAATCCTGCATGATTCTACCAAGAAATGTGATTCTTCATTCAAAACGCTGGTTTTTGCTATTGGGCTCTATTGAATAATGAATGTTTTGAATTTTCTCCAAAAGTAAAGTAGTTGCAAACTCATGCTTTTAGAGACTTGTTTGGGCTCATGAGAGGAGTAGAAAAACATCAAAATTTTCAGTCCTGCATGATTCTACCAAGAAATGTGTGTTCATTGAAACCGCTGGTTTTTGATAGTTTGGGCCCTATTGAATAATGAATGTTTTGAATTTTCTCCAAAAGTAAAGTAGTTGCAAACTCATCCTTTTAGAAACTTGTTTGGGCTGTTGAGAGGAGTAAAAAACCATCAAAAATTTCAATCCTGAATGATTTTACCAAGAAATGTGATTCTTCATTCAAAACCTGATTTTTGCTATTGGGCTCTATTGAATAGTGAATGTTTTGAATTTTCTCCAAAAGTAAAGTAGTTGCAAACTCATGCTTTTAGAGACTTGTTTGGGCTCATGAGAGGAGTAGAAAAATATCAAAAATTTCAGTCCTGCATGATTCTACCAAGAAATGTGTGTTCATTCAAACCGCTGGTTTTTGATAGTTTGGGCCCTATTGAATAATGAATGTTTTGAATTTTCTCCAAAAGTAAAGTAGTTGCAAACTCATCCTTTTAGAAACTTGTTTGGGCTGTTGAGAGGAGTAAAAAACCATC
Source organism: Dendrobates tinctorius (assembly GCF_039654945.1). Lineage (NCBI taxonomy): Eukaryota > Metazoa > Chordata > Amphibia > Anura > Dendrobatidae > Dendrobates > Dendrobates tinctorius. The sequence goes on along the minus strand of NW_027361777.1, from coordinate 395,671 downwards.
AAAAATTTCAATCCTGCATGATTCTACCAAGAAATGTGATTCTTCATTCAAAACGCTGGTTTTTGCTATTGGGCTCTATTGAATAATGAATGTTTTGAATTTTCTCCAAAAGTAAAGTAGTTGCAAACTCATGCTTTTAGAGACTTGTTTGGGCTCATGATAGGAGTAGAAAAACATCAAAAATTTCAGTCCTGCATGATTCTACCAAGAAATGTGTGTTCATTGAAACCGCTGGTTTTTGATAGTTTGGGCCCTATTGAATAATGAATGTTTTGGATTTTCTCCAAAAGTAAAGTAGTTGCAAACTCATCCTTTTAGAAACTTGTTTGGCCTGTTGAGAGGAGTAAAAAACCATCAAAAATTTAAATCCTGCATGATTTTACCAAGAAATGTGATTCTTCATTCAAAACCTGATTTTTGCTATTGGGCTCTATTGAATAGTGAATGTTTTGAATTTTCTCCAAAAGTAAAGTAGTTGCAAACTCATGCTTTTAGAGACTTGTTTGGGCTCATGAGAGGAGTAGAAAAACATCAAAAATTTCAGTCCTGCATGATTCTACCAAGAAATGTGTGTTCATTCAAACCGCTGGTTTTTGATAGTTTGGGCCCTATTGAATAATGAATGTTTTGAATTTTCTCCAAAAGTAAAGTAGTTGCAAACTCATCCTTTTAGAAACTTGTTTGGGCTGTTGAGAGGAGTAAAAAACCATCAAAAATTTCAATCCTGCATGATTCTACCAAGAAATGTGATTCTTCATTCAAAACGCTGGTTTTTGCTATTGGGCTCTATTGAATAATGAATGTTTTGAATTTTCTCCAAAAGCAAAGTAGTTGCAAACTCATGCTTTTAGAGACTTGTTTGGGCTCATGAGAGGAGTAGAAAAACATCAAAAATTTCAGTCCTGCATGATTCTACCAAGAAATGTGTGTTCATTGAAACCGCTGGTTTTTGATAGTTTGGGCCCTATTGAATAATGAATGTTTTGAATTTTCTCCAAAAGTAAAGTAGTTGCAAACTCATCCTTTTAGAAACTTGTTTGGGCTGTTGAGAGGAGTAAAAAACCATCAAAAATTTCAATCCTGAATGATTTTACCAAGAAATGTGATTCTTCATTCAAAACCTGATTTTTGCTATTGGGCTCTATTGAATAGTGAATGTTTTGAATTTTCTCCAAAAGTAAAGTAGTTGCAAACTCATGCTTTTAGAGACTTGTTTGGGCTCATGAGAGGAGTAGAAAAACATCAAAAATTTCAGTCCTGCATGATTCTACCAAGAAATGTGTGTTCATTCAAACCGCTGGTTTTTGATAGTTTGGGCCCTATTGAATAATGAATGTTTTGAATTTTCTCCAAAAGTAAAGTAGTTGCAAACTCATCCTTTTAGAAACTTGTTTGGGCTGTTGAGAGGAGTAAAAAACCATCAAAAATTTCAATCCTGCATGATTTTACCAAGAAATGTGATTCTTCATTCAAAACCTGATTTTTGCTAATGGGCTCTATTGAATAGTGAATGTTTTGAATTTTCTCCAAAAGTAAAGTAGTTGCAAACTCATGCTTTTAGAGACTTGTTTGGGCTCATGAAAGGAGTAGAAAAACATCAAAAATTTCAGTCCTGCATGATTCTACCAAGAAATGTGTGTTCATTCAAACCTCTGGTTTTTGATAGTTTGGGCCCTATTGAATAATTAATGTTTTGAATTTTCTCCAAAAGTAAAGTAGTTGCAAACTCATCCTTTTAGAAACTTGTTTGGGCTGCTGAGAGGAGTAAAAAACCATCAAAAATTTCAATCCTGCATGATTCTACCAAGAAATGTGATTCTTCATTCAAAACCTGATTTTTGCTATTGGGCTCTATTGAATAATGAATGTTTTGAATTTTCTCCAAAAGTAAAGTAGTTGCAAACTCATGCTTTTAGAGACTTGTTTGGGCTCATGAGAGGAGTAGAAAAACATCAAAAATGTCAGTCCTGCATGATTCTACCAAGAAATGTGTGTTCATTGAAACCGCTGGTTTTTGATCGTTTGGGCCCTATTGAATAATGAATGTTTTGAATTTTCTCCAAAAGTAAAGTAGTTGCAAACTCATCCTTTTAGAAACTTGTTTGGGCTGTTGAGAGGAGTAAAAAACCATCAAAAATTTCAATCCTGCATGATTCTACCAAGAAATGTGATTCTTCATTCAAAACGCTGGTTTTTGCTATTGGGCTCTATTGAATAATGAATGTTTTGAATTTTCTCCAAAAGTAAAGTAGTTGCAAACTCATGCTTTTAGAGACTTGCTTGGGCTCATGAGAGGAGTAGAAAAACATCAAAAATTTCAGTCCTGCATGATTCTACCAAGAAATGTGTGTTCATTGAAACCGCTGGTTTTTGATAGTTTGGGCCCTATTGAATAATGAATGTTTTGAATTTTCTCCAAAAGTAAAGTAGTTGCAAACTCATCCTTTTAGAAACTTGTTTGGGCTGTTGAGAGGAGTAAAAAACCATCAAAAATTTCAATCCTGAATGATTTTACCAAGAAATGTGATTCTTCATTCAAAACCTGATTTTTGCTATTGGGCTCTATTGAATAGTGAATGTTTTGAATTTTCTCCAAAAGTAAAGTAGTTGCAAACTCATGCTTTTAGAGACTTGTTTGGGCTCATGAGAGGAGTAGAAAAATATCAAAAATTTCAGTCCTGCATGATTCTACCAAGAAATGTGTGTTCATTCAAACCGCTGGTTTTTGATAGTTTGGGCCCTATTGAATAATGAATGTTTTGAATTTTCTCCAAAAGTAAAGTAGTTGCAAACTCATCCTTTTAGAAACTTGTTTGGGCTGTTGAGAGGAGTAAAAAACCATCAAAAATTTCAATCCTGCATGATTCTACCAAGAAATGTGATTCTTCATTCAAAACGCTGGTTTTTGCTATTGGGCTCTATTGAATAATGAATGTTTTGAATTTTCTCCAAAAGTAAAGTAGTTGCAAACTCACGCTTTTAGAGACTTGTTTGGGCTCATGAGACGAGTAGAAAAACATCAAAAATTTCAGTCCTGCATGATTCTACCAAGAAATGTGTGTTCATTGAAACCGCTGGTTTTTGATAGTTTGGGCCCTATTGAATAATGAATGTTTTGAATTTTCTCCAAAAGTAAAGTAGTTGCAAACTCATCCTTTTAGAAACTTGTTTGGCCTGTTGAGAGGAGTAAAAAACCATCAAAAATTTAAATCCTGCATGATTTTACCAAGAAATGTGATTCTTCATTCAAAACCTGATTTTTGCTATTGGGCTCTATTGAATAGTGAATGTTTTGAATTTTCTCCAAAAGTAAAGTAGTTGCAAACTCATGCTTTTAGAGACTTGTTTGGGCTCATGAGAGGAGTAGAAAAACATCAAAAATTTCAGTCCTGCATGATTCTACCAAGAAATGTGTGTTCATTCAAACCGCTGGTTTTTGATAGTTTGGGCCCTATTGAATAATGAATGTTTTGAATTTTCTCCAAAAGTAAAGTAGTTGCAAACTCATCCTTTTAGAAACTTGTTTGGGCTGTTGAGAGGAGTAAAAAACCATCAAAAATTTCAATCCTGCATGATTCTACCAAGAAATGTGATTCTTCATTCAAAACGCTGGTTTTTGCTATTGGGCTCTATTGAATAATGAATGTTTTGAATTTTCTCCAAAAGCAAAGTAGTTGCAAACTCATGCTTTTAGAGACTTGTTTGGGCTCATGAGAGGAGTAGAAAAACATCAAAAATTTCAGTCCTGCATGATTCTACCAAGAAATGTGTGTTCATTGAAACCGCTGGTTTTTGATAGTTTGGGCCCTATTGAATAATGAATGTTTTGAATTTTCTCCAAAAGTAAAGTAGTTGCAAACTCATCCTTTTAGAAACTTGTTTGGGCTGTTGAGAGGAGTAAAAAACCATCAAAAATTTCAATCCTGAATGATTTTACCAAGAAATGTGATTCTTCATTCAAAACCTGATTTTTGCTATTGGGCTCTATTGAATAGTGAATGTTTTGAATTTTCTCCAAAAGTAAAGTAGTTGCAAACTCATGCTTTTAGAGACTTGTTTGGGCTCATGAGAGGAGTAGAAAAACATCAAAAATTTCAGTCCTGCATGATTCTACCAAGAAATGTGTGTTCATTCAAACCGCTGGTTTTTGATAGTTTGGGCCCTATTGAATAATGAATGTTTTGAATTTTCTCCAAAAGTAAAGTAGTTGCAAACTCATCCTTTTAGAAACTTGTTTGGGCTGTTGAGAGGAGTAAAAAACCATCAAAAATTTCAATCCTGCATGATTTTACCAAGAAATGTGATTCTTCATTCAAAACATGATTTTTGCTAATGGGCTCTATTGAATAGTGAATGTTTTGAATTTTCTCCAAAAGTAAAGTAGTTGCAAACTCATGCTTTTAGAGACTTGTTTGGGCTCATGAAAGGAGTAGAAAAACATCAAAAATTTCAGTCCTGCATGATTCTACCAAGAAATGTGTGTTCATTCAAACCTCTGGTTTTTGATAGTTTGGGCCCTATTGAATAATTAATGTTTTGAATTTTCTCCAAAAGTAAAGTAGTTGCAAACTCATCCTTTTAGAAACTTGTTTGGGCTGCTGAGAGGAGTAAAAAACCATCAAAAATTTCAATCCTGCATGATTCTACCAAGAAATGTGATTCTTCATTCAAAACCTGATTTTTGCTATTGGGCTCTATTGAATAGTGAATGTTTTGAATTTTCTCCAAAAGTAAAGTAGTTGCAAACTCATGCTTTTAGAGACTTGTTTGGGCTCATGAGAGGAGTAGAAAAATATCAAAAATTTCAGTCCTGCATGATTCTACCAAGAAATGTGTGTTCATTCAAACCGCTGGTTTTTGATAGTTTGGGCCCTATTGAATAATGAATGTTTTGAATTTTCTCCAAAAGTAAAGTAGTTGCAAACTCATCCTTTTAGAAACTTGTTTGGGCTGTTGAGAGGAGTAAAAAACCATCAAAAATTTCAATCCTGCATGATTCTACCAAGAAATGTGATTCTTCATTCAAAACGCTGGTTTTTGCTATTGGGCTCTATTGAATAATGAATGTTTTGAATTTTCTCCAAAAGTAAAGTAGTTGCAAACTCACGCTTTTAGAGACTTGTTTGGGCTCATGAGACGAGTAGAAAAACATCAAAAATTTCAGTCCTGCATGATTCTACCAAGAAATGTGTGTTCATTGAAACCGCTGGTTTTTGATAGTTTGGGCCCTATTGAATAATGAATGTTTTGAATTTTCTCCAAAAGTAAAGTAGTTGCAAACTCATCCTTTTAGAAACTTGTTTGGCCTGTTGAGAGGAGTAAAAAACCATCAAAAATTTAAATCCTGCATGATTTTACCAAGAAATGTGATTCTTCATTCAAAACCTGATTTTTGCTATTGGGCTCTATTGAATAGTGAATGTTTTGAATTTTCTCCAAAAGTAAAGTAGTTGCAAACTCATGCTTTTAGAGACTTGTTTGGGCTCATGAGAGGAGTAGAAAAACATCAAAAATTTCAGTCCTGCATGATTCTACCAAGAAATGTGTGTTCATTCAAACCGCTGGTTTTTGATAGTTTGGGCCCTATTGAATAATGAATGTTTTGAATTTTCTCCAAAAGTAAAGTAGTTGCAAACTCATCCTTTTAGAAACTTGTTTGGGCTGTTGAGAGGAGTAAAAAACCATCAAAAATTTCAATCCTGCATGATTCTACCAAGAAATGTGATTCTTCATTCAAAACGCTGGTTTTTGCTATTGGGCTCTATTGAATAATGAATGTTTTGAATTTTCTCCAAAAGTAAAGTAGTTGCAAACTCATGCTTTTAGAGACTTGTTTGGGCTCATGAGAGGAGTAGAAAAACATCAAAAATTTCAGTCCTGCATGATTCTACCAAGAAATGTGTGTTCATTGAAACCGCTGGTTTTTGATAGTTTGGGCCCTATTGAATAATGAATGTTTTGAATTTTCTCCAAAAGTAAAGTAGTTGCAAACTCATCCTTTTAGAAACTTGTTTGGGCTGTTGAGAGGAGTAAAAAACCATCAAAAATTTCAATCCTGCATGATTCTACCAAGAAATGTGATTCTTCATTCAAAACGCTGGTTTTTGCTATTGGGCTCTATTGAATAATGAATGTTTTGAATTTTCTCCAAAAGTAAAGTAGTTGCAAACTCATGCTTTTAGAGACTTGTTTGGGCTCATGAGAGGAGTAGAAAAACATCAAAAATTTCAGTCCTGCATGATTCTACCAAGAAATGTGTGTTCATTGAAACCGCTGGTTTTTGATAGTTTAGGCCCTATTGAATAATGAATGTTTTGAATTTTCTCCAAAAGTAAAGTAGTTGCAAACTCATCCTTTTAGAAACTTGTTTGGGCTGTTGAGAGGAGTAAAAAACCATCAAAAATTTCAATCCTGAATGATTTTACCAAGAAATGTGATTCTTCATTCAAAACCTGATTTTTGCTATTGGGCTCTATTGAATAGTGAATGTTTTGAATTTTCTCCAAAAGTAAAGTAGTTGCAAACTCATGCTTTTAGAGACTTGTTTGGGCTCATGAGAGGAGTAGAAAAATATCAAAAATTTCAGTCCTGCATGATTCTACCAAGAAATGTGTGTTCATTCAAACCGCTGGTTTTTGATAGTTTGGGCCCTATTGAATAATGAATGTTTTGAATTTTCTCCAAAAGTAAAGTAGTTGCAAACTCATCCTTTTAGAAACTTGTTTGGGCTGTTGAGAGGAGTAAAAAACCATCAAAAATTTCAATCCTGCATGATTTTACCAAGAAATGTGATTCTTCATTCAAAACCTGATTTTTGCTATTGGGCTCTATTGAATAGTGAATGTTTTGAATTTTCTCCAAAAGTAAAGTAGTTGCAAACTCATGCTTTTAGAGACTTGTTTGGGCTCATGAGTGGAGTAGAAAAACATCAAAAATTTCAGTCCTGCATGATTCTACCAAGAAATGTGTGTTCATTGAAACCACTGGTTTTTGATAGTTTGGGCCCTATTGAATAATGAATGTTTTGAATTTTCTAAAAAAGTAAAGTAGTTGCAAACTCATCCTTTTAGAAACTTGTTTGGGCTGTTGAGAGGAGTAAAAAACCATCAAAAATTTCAATCCTGCATGATTTTACCAAGAAATGTGATTCTTCATTCAAAACCTGATTTTTCCTTTTGGGCTCTATTGAATAGTGAATGTTTTGAATTTTCTCCAAAAGTAAAGTAGTTGCAAACTCATGCTTTTAGAGACTTGTTTGGGCTCATGAGAGGAGTAGAAAAACATCAAAAATTTCAGTCCTGCATGATTCTACCAAGAAATGTGTGTTCATTCAAACCTCTGGTTTTTGATAGTTTGGGCCCTATTGAATAATGAATGTTTTGAATTTTCTCCAAAAGTAAAGTAGTTGCAAACTCACCCTTTTAGAAACTTGTTTGGGCTGTTGAGAGGAGTAAAAAACCATCAAAAATTTCAATCCTGCATGATTCTACCAAGAAATGTGATTCTTCATTCAAAACGCTGGTTTTTGCTATTGGGCTCTATTGAATAATGAATGTTTTGAATTTTCTCCAAAAGTAAAGTAGTTGCAAACTCATGCTTTTAGAGACTTGTTTGGGCTCATGAGAGGAGTAGAAAAACATCAAAAATTTCAGTCCTGCATGATTCTACCAAGAAATGTGTGTTCATTGAAACCGCTGGTTTTTGATAGTTTGGGCCCTATTGAATAATGAATGTCTTAAATTTTCTCCAAAAGTAAAGTAGTTGCAAACTCATCCTTTTAGAAACTTGTTTCGGCTGTTGAGAGGAGTAAAAAACCATCAAAAATTTCAATCCTGCATGATTTTACCAAGAAATGTGATTCTTCATTCAAAACCTGATTTTTGCTATTGCGCTCTATTGAATAGTGAATGTTTTGAATTTTCTCCAAAAGTAAAGTAGTTGCAAACGCATGCTTTTAGAGACTTGTTTGGGCTCATGAGAGGAGTAGAAAAACATCAAAAATGTCAGTCCTGCATGATTCTACCAAGAAATGTGTGTTCATTGAAACCGCTGGTTTTTGATCGTTTGGGCCCTATTGAATAATGAATGTTTTGAATTTTCTCCAAAAGTAAAGTAGTTGCAAACTCATCCTTTTAGAAACTTGTTTGGGCTGTTGAGAGGAGTAAAAAACCATCAAAAATTTCAATCCTGCATGATTCTACCAAGAAATGTGATTCTTCATTCAAAACGCTGGTTTTTGCTATTGGGCTCTATTGAATAATGAATGTTTTGAATTTTCTCCAAAAGTAAAGTAGTTGCAAACTCATGCTTTTAGAGACTTGCTTGGGCTCATGAGAGGAGTAGAAAAACATCAAAAATTTCAGTCCTGCATGATTCTACCAAGAAATGTGTGTTCATTGAAACCGCTGGTTTTTGATAGTTTGGGCCCTATTGAATAATGAATGTTTTGAATTTTCTCCAAAAGTAAAGTAGTTGCAAACTCATCCTTTTAGAAACTTGTTTGGGCTGTTGAGAGGAGTAAAAAACCATCAAAAATTTCAATCCTGAATGATTTTACCAAGAAATGTGATTCTTCATTCAAAACCTGATTTTTGCTATTGGGCTCTATTGAATAGTGAATGTTTTGAATTTTCTCCAAAAGTAAAGTAGTTGCAAACTCATGCTTTTAGAGACTTGTTTGGGCTCATGAGAGGAGTAGAAAAATATCAAAAATTTCAGTCCTGCATGATTCTACCAAGAAATGTGTGTTCATTCAAACCGCTGGTTTTTGATAGTTTGGGCCCTATTGAATAATGAATGTTTTGAATTTTCTCCAAAAGTAAAGTAGTTGCAAACTCATCCTTTTAGAAACTTGTTTGGGCTGTTGAGAGGAGTAAAAAACCATCAAAAATTTCAATCCTGCATGATTCTACCAAGAAATGTGATTCTTCATTCAAAACGCTGGTTTTTGCTATTGGGCTCTATTGAATAATGAATGTTTTGAATTTTCTCCAAAAGTAAAGTAGTTGCAAACTCACGCTTTTAGAGACTTGTTTGGGCTCATGAGACGAGTAGAAAAACATCAAAAATTTCAGTCCTGCATGATTCTACCAAGAAATGTGTGTTCATTGAAACCGCTGGTTTTTGATAGTTTGGGCCCTATTGAATAATGAATGTTTTGAATTTTCTCCAAAAGTAAAGTAGTTGCAAACTCATCCTTTTAGAAACTTGTTTGGCCTGTTGAGAGGAGTAAAAAACCATCAAAAATTTAAATCCTGCATGATTTTACCAAGAAATGTGATTCTTCATTCAAAACCTGATTTTTGCTATTGGGCTCTATTGAATAGTGAATGTTTTGAATTTTCTCCAAAAGTAAAGTAGTTGCAAACTCATGCTTTTAGAGACTTGTTTGGGCTCATGAGAGGAGTAGAAAAACATCAAAAATTTCAGTCCTGCATGATTCTACCAAGAAATGTGTGTTCATTCAAACCGCTGGTTTTTGATAGTTTGGGCCCTATTGAATAATGAATGTTTTGAATTTTCTCCAAAAGTAAAGTAGTTGCAAACTCATCCTTTTAGAAACTTGTTTGGGCTGTTGAGAGGAGTAAAAAACCATCAAAAATTTCAATCCTGCAAGATTCTACCAAGAAATGTGATTCTTCATTCAAAACGCTGGTTTTTGCTATTGGGCTCTATTGAATAATGAATGTTTTGAATTTTCTCCAAAAGTAAAGTAGTTGCAAACTCATGCTTTTAGAGACTTGTTTGGGCTCATGAGAGGAGTAGAAAAACATCAAAAATGTCAGTCCTGCATGATTCTACCGAGAAATGTGTGTTCATTGAAACCGCTGGTTTTTGATCGTTTGGGCCCTATTGAATAATGAATGTTTTGAATTTTCTCCAAAAGTAAAGTAGTTGCAAACTCATCCTTTTAGAAACTTGTTTGGGCTGTTGAGAGGAGTAAAAAACCATCAAAAATTTCAATCCTGCATGATTCTACCAAGAAATGTGATTCTTCATTCAAAACGCTGGTTTTTGCTATTGGGCTCTATTGAATAATGAATGTTTTGAATTTTCTCCAAAAGTAAAGTAGTTGCAAACTCATGCTTTTAGAGACTTGTTTGGGCTCATGAGAGGAGTAGAAAAACATCAAAATTTTCAGTCCTGCATGATTCTACCAAGAAATGTGTGTTCATTGAAACCGCTGGTTTTTGATAGTTTGGGCCCTATTGAATAATGAATGTTTTGAATTTTCTCCAAAAGTAAAGTAGTTGCAAACTCATCCTTTTAGAAACTTGTTTGGGCTGTTGAGAGGAGTAAAAAACCATCAAAAATTTCAATCCTGAATGATTTTACCAAGAAATGTGATTCTTCATTCAAAACCTGATTTTTGCTATTGGGCTCTATTGAATAGTGAATGTTTTGAATTTTCTCCAAAAGTAAAGTAGTTGCAAACTCATGCTTTTAGAGACTTGTTTGGGCTCATGAGAGGAGTAGAAAAATATCAAAAATTTCAGTCCTGCATGATTCTACCAAGAAATGTGTGTTCATTCAAACCGCTGGTTTTTGATAGTTTGGGCCCTATTGAATAATGAATGTTTTGAATTTTCTCCAAAAGTAAAGTAGTTGCAAACTCATCCTTTTAGAAACTTGTTTGGGCTGTTGAGAGGAGTAAAAAACCATCAAAAATTTCAATCCTGCATGATTCTACCAAGAAATGTGATTCTTCATTCAAAACGCTGGTTTTTGCTATTGGGCTCTATTGAATAATGAATGTTTTGAATTTTCTCCAAAAGTAAAGTAGTTGCAAACTCATGCTTTTAGAGACTTGTTTGGGCTCATGATAGGAGTAGAAAAACATCAAAAATTTCAGTCCTGCATGATTCTACCAAGAAATGTGTGTTCATTGAAACCGCTGGTTTTTGATAGTTTGGGCCCTATTGAATAATGAATGTTTTGGATTTTCTCCAAAAGTAAAGTAGTTGCAAACTCATCCTTTTAGAAACTTGTTTGGCCTGTTGAGAGGAGTAAAAAACCATCAAAAATTTAAATCCTGCATGATTTTACCAAGAAATGTGATTCTTCATTCAAAACCTGATTTTTGCTATTGGGCTCTATTGAATAGTGAATGTTTTGAATTTTCTCCAAAAGTAAAGTAGTTGCAAACTCATGCTTTTAGAGACTTGTTTGGGCTCATGAGAGGAGTAGAAAAACATCAAAAATTTCAGTCCTGCATGATTCTACCAAGAAATGTGTGTTCATTCAAACCGCTGGTTTTTGATAGTTTGGGCCCTATTGAATAATGAATGTTTTGAATTTTCTCCAAAAGTAAAGTAGTTGCAAACTCATCCTTTTAGAAACTTGTTTGGGCTGTTGAGAGGAGTAAAAAACCATCAAAAATTTCAATCCTGCATGATTCTACCAAGAAATGTGATTCTTCATTCAAAACGCTGGTTTTTGCTATTGGGCTCTATTGAATAATGAATGTTTTGAATTTTCTCCAAAAGCAAAGTAGTTGCAAACTCATGCTTTTAGAGACTTGTTTGGGCTCATGAGAGGAGTAGAAAAACATCAAAAATTTCAGTCCTGCATGATTCTACCAAGAAATGTGTGTTCATTGAAACCGCTGGTTTTTGATAGTTTGGGCCCTATTGAATAATGAATGTTTTGAATTTTCTCCAAAAGTAAAGTAGTTGCAAACTCATCCTTTTAGAAACTTGTTTGGGCTGTTGAGAGGAGTAAAAAACCATCAAAAATTTCAATCCTGAATGATTTTACCAAGAAATGTGATTCTTCATTCAAAACCTGATTTTTGCTATTGGGCTCTATTGAATAGTGAATGTTTTGAATTTTCTCCAAAAGTAAAGTAGTTGCAAACTCATGCTTTTAGAGACTTGTTTGGGCTCATGAGAGGAGTAGAAAAACATCAAAAATTTCAGTCCTGCATGATTCTACCAAGAAATGTGTGTTCATTCAAACCGCTGGTTTTTGATAGTTTGGGCCCTATTGAATAATGAATGTTTTGAATTTTCTCCAAAAGTAAAGTAGTTGCAAACTCATCCTTTTAGAAACTTGTTTGGGCTGTTGAGAGGAGTAAAAAACCATCAAAAATTTCAATCCTGCATGATTTTACCAAGAAATGTGATTCTTCATTCAAAACCTGATTTTTGCTAATGGGCTCTATTGAATAGTGAATGTTTTGAATTTTCTCCAAAAGTAAAGTAGTTGCAAACTCATGCTTTTAGAGACTTGTTTGGGCTCATGAAAGGAGTAGAAAAACATCAAAAATTTCAGTCCTGCATGATTCTACCAAGAAATGTGTGTTCATTCAAACCTCTGGTTTTTGATAGTTTGGGCCCTATTGAATAATTAATGTTTTGAATTTTCTCCAAAAGTAAAGTAGTTGCAAACTCATCCTTTTAGAAACTTGTTTGGGCTGCTGAGAGGAGTAAAAAACCATCAAAAATTTCAATCCTGCATGATTCTACCAAGAAATGTGATTCTTCATTCAAAACCTGATTTTTGCTATTGGGCTCTATTGAATAATGAATGTTTTGAATTTTCTCCAAAAGTAAAGTAGTTGCAAACTCATGCTTTTAGAGACTTGTTTGGGCTCATGAGAGGAGTAGAAAAACATCAAAAATGTCAGTCCTGCATGATTCTACCAAGAAATGTGTGTTCATTGAAACCGCTGGTTTTTGATCGTTTGGGCCCTATTGAATAATGAATGTTTTGAATTTTCTCCAAAAGTAAAGTAGTTGCAAACTCATCCTTTTAGAAACTTGTTTGGGCTGTTGAGAGGAGTAAAAAACCATCAAAAATTTCAATCCTGCATGATTCTACCAAGAAATGTGATTCTTCATTCAAAACGCTGGTTTTTGCTATTGGGCTCTATTGAATAATGAATGTTTTGAATTTTCTCCAAAAGTAAAGTAGTTGCAAACTCATGCTTTTAGAGACTTGCTTGGGCTCATGAGAGGAGTAGAAAAACATCAAAAATTTCAGTCCTGCATGATTCTACCAAGAAATGTGTGTTCATTGAAACCGCTGGTTTTTGATAGTTTGGGCCCTATTGAATAATGAATGTTTTGAATTTTCTCCAAAAGTAAAGTAGTTGCAAACTCATCCTTTTAGAAACTTGTTTGGGCTGTTGAGAGGAGTAAAAAACCATCAAAAATTTCAATCCTGAATGATTTTACCAAGAAATGTGATTCTTCATTCAAAACCTGATTTTTGCTATTGGGCTCTATTGAATAGTGAATGTTTTGAATTTTCTCCAAAAGTAAAGTAGTTGCAAACTCATGCTTTTAGAGACTTGTTTGGGCTCATGAGAGGAGTAGAAAAATATCAAAAATTTCAGTCCTGCATGATTCTACCAAGAAATGTGTGTTCATTCAAACCGCTGGTTTTTGATAGTTTGGGCCCTATTGAATAATGAATGTTTTGAATTTTCTCCAAAAGTAAAGTAGTTGCAAACTCATCCTTTTAGAAACTTGTTTGGGCTGTTGAGAGGAGTAAAAAACCATCAAAAATTTCAATCCTGCATGATTCTACCAAGAAATGTGATTCTTCATTCAAAACGCTGGTTTTTGCTATTGGGCTCTATTGAATAATGAATGTTTTGAATTTTCTCCAAAAGTAAAGTAGTTGCAAACTCACGCTTTTAGAGACTTGTTTGGGCTCATGAGACGAGTAGAAAAACATCAAAAATTTCAGTCCTGCATGATTCTACCAAGAAATGTGTGTTCATTGAAACCGCTGGTTTTTGATAGTTTGGGCCCTATTGAATAATGAATGTTTTGAATTTTCTCCAAAAGTAAAGTAGTTGCAAACTCATCCTTTTAGAAACTTGTTTGGCCTGTTGAGAGGAGTAAAAAACCATCAAAAATTTAAATCCTGCATGATTTTACCAAGAAATGTGATTCTTCATTCAAAACCTGATTTTTGCTATTGGGCTCTATTGAATAGTGAATGTTTTGAATTTTCTCCAAAAGTAAAGTAGTTGCAAACTCATGCTTTTAGAGACTTGTTTGGGCTCATGAGAGGAGTAGAAAAACATCAAAAATTTCAGTCCTGCATGATTCTACCAAGAAATGTGTGTTCATTCAAACCGCTGGTTTTTGATAGTTTGGGCCCTATTGAATAATGAATGTTTTGAATTTTCTCCAAAAGTAAAGTAGTTGCAAACTCATCCTTTTAGAAACTTGTTTGGGCTGTTGAGAGGAGTAAAAAACCATCAAAAATTTCAATCCTGCATGATTCTACCAAGAAATGTGATTCTTCATTCAAAACGCTGGTTTTTGCTATTGGGCTCTATTGAATAATGAATGTTTTGAATTTTCTCCAAAAGCAAAGTAGTTGCAAACTCATGCTTTTAGAGACTTGTTTGGGCTCATGAGAGGAGTAGAAAAACATCAAAAATTTCAGTCCTGCATGATTCTACCAAGAAATGTGTGTTCATTGAAACCGCTGGTTTTTGATAGTTTGGGCCCTATTGAATAATGAATGTTTTGAATTTTCTCCAAAAGTAAAGTAGTTGCAAACTCATCCTTTTAGAAACTTGTTTGGGCTGTTGAGAGGAGTAAAAAACCATCAAAAATTTCAATCCTGAATGATTTTACCAAGAAATGTGATTCTTCATTCAAAACCTGATTTTTGCTATTGGGCTCTATTGAATAGTGAATGTTTTGAATTTTCTCCAAAAGTAAAGTAGTTGCAAACTCATGCTTTTAGAGACTTGTTTGGGCTCATGAGAGGAGTAGAAAAACATCAAAAATTTCAGTCCTGCATGATTCTACCAAGAAATGTGTGTTCATTCAAACCGCTGGTTTTTGATAGTTTGGGCCCTATTGAATAATGAATGTTTTGAATTTTCTCCAAAAGTAAAGTAGTTGCAAACTCATCCTTTTAGAAACTTGTTTGGGCTGTTGAGAGGAGTAAAAAACCATCAAAAATTTCAATCCTGCATGATTTTACCAAGAAATGTGATTCTTCATTCAAAACATGATTTTTGCTAATGGGCTCTATTGAATAGTGAATGTTTTGAATTTTCTCCAAAAGTAAAGTAGTTGCAAACTCATGCTTTTAGAGACTTGTTTGGGCTCATGAAAGGAGTAGAAAAACATCAAAAATTTCAGTCCTGCATGATTCTACCAAGAAATGTGTGTTCATTCAAACCTCTGGTTTTTGATAGTTTGGGCCCTATTGAATAATTAATGTTTTGAATTTTCTCCAAAAGTAAAGTAGTTGCAAACTCATCCTTTTAGAAACTTGTTTGGGCTGCTGAGAGGAGTAAAAAACCATCAAAAATTTCAATCCTGCATGATTCTACCAAGAAATGTGATTCTTCATTCAAAACCTGATTTTTGCTATTGGGCTCTATTGAATAATGAATGTTTTGAATTTTCTCCAAAAGTAAAGTAGTTGCAAACTCATGCTTTTAGAGACTTGTTTGGGCTCATGAGAGGAGTAGAAAAACATCAAAAATGTCAGTCCTGCATGATTCTACCAAGAAATGTGTGTTCATTGAAACCGCTGGTTTTTGATCGTTTGGGCCCTATTGAATAATGAATGTTTTGAATTTTCTCCAAAAGTAAAGTAGTTGCAAACTCATCCTTTTAGAAACTTGTTTGGGCTGTTGAGAGGAGTAAAAAACCATCAAAAATTTCAATCCTGCATGATTCTACCAAGAAATGTGATTCTTCATTCAAAACGCTGGTTTTTGCTATTGGGCTCTATTGAATAATGAATGTTTTGAATTTTCTCCAAAAGTAAAGTAGTTGCAAACTCATGCTTTTAGAGACTTGCTTGGGCTCATGAGAGGAGTAGAAAAACATCAAAAATTTCAGTCCTGCATGATTCTACCAAGAAATGTGTGTTCATTGAAACCGCTGGTTTTTGATAGTTTGGGCCCTATTGAATAATGAATGTTTTGAATTTTCTCCAAAAGTAAAGTAGTTGCAAACTCATCCTTTTAGAAACTTGTTTGGGCTGTTGAGAGGAGTAAAAAACCATCAAAAATTTCAATCCTGAATGATTTTACCAAGAAATGTGATTCTTCATTCAAAACCTGATTTTTGCTATTGGGCTCTATTGAATAGTGAATGTTTTGAATTTTCTCCAAAAGTAAAGTAGTTGCAAACTCATCCTTTTAGAAACTTGTTTGGGCTGTTGAGAGGAGTAAAAAACCATCAAAAATTTCAATCCTGCATGATTCTACCAAGAAATGTGATTCTTCATTCAAAACGCTGGTTTTTGATAGTTTGGGCCCTATTGAATAATGAATGTTTTGAATTTTCTCCAAAAGTAAAGTAGTTGCAAACTCATCCTTTTAGAAACTTGTTTGGCCTGTTGAGAGGAGTAAAAAACCATCAAAAATTTAAATCCTGCATGATTTTACCAAGAAATGTGATTCTTCATTCAAAACCTGATTTTTGCTATTGGGCTCTATTGAATAGTGAATGTTTTGAATTTTCTCCAAAAGTAAAGTAGTTGCAAACTCATGCTTTTAGAGACTTGTTTGGGCTCATGAGAGGAGTAGAAAAACATCAAAAATTTCAGTCCTGCATGATTCTACCAAGAAATGTGTGTTCATTCAAACCGCTGGTTTTTGATAGTTTGGGCCCTATTGAATAATGAATGTTTTGAATTTTCTCCAAAAGTAAAGTAGTTGCAAACTCATCCTTTTAGAAACTTGTTTGGGCTGTTGAGAGGAGTAAAAAACCATCAAAAATTTCAATCCTGCATGATTCTACCAAGAAATGTGATTCTTCATTCAAAACCTGATTTTTGCTATTGGGCTCTATTGAATAGTGAATGTTTTGAATTTTCTCCAAAAGTAAAGTAGTTGCAAACTCATGCTTTTAGAGACTTGTTTGGGCTCATGAGAGGAGTAGAAAAATATCAAAAATTTCAGTCCTGCATGATTCTACCAAGAAATGTGTGTTCATTCAAACCGCTGGTTTTTGATAGTTTGGGCCCTATTGAATAATGAATGTTTTGAATTTTCTCCAAAAGTAAAGTAGTTGCAAACTCATCCTTTTAGAAACTTGTTTGGGCTGTTGAGAGGAGTAAAAAACCATCAAAAATTTCAATCCTGCATGATTCTACCAAGAAATGTGATTCTTCATTCAAAACGCTGGTTTTTGCTATTGGGCTCTATTGAATAATGAATGTTTTGAATTTTCTCCAAAAGTAAAGTAGTTGCAAACTCACGCTTTTAGAGACTTGTTTGGGCTCATGAGAGGAGTAGAAAAACATCAAAAATTTCAGTCCTGCATGATTCTACCAAGAAATGTGTGTTCATTGAAACCGCTGGTTTTTGATAGTTTGGGCCCTATTGAATAATGAATGTTTTGAATTTTCTCCAAAAGTAAAGTAGTTGCAAACTCATCCTTTTAGAAACTTGTTTGGCCTGTTGAGAGGAGTAAAAAACCATCAAAAATTTAAATCCTGCATGATTTTACCAAGAAATGTGATTCTTCATTCAAAACCTGATTTTTGCTATTGGGCTCTATTGAATAGTGAATGTTTTGAATTTTCTCCAAAAGTAAAGTAGTTGCAAACTCATGCTTTTAGAGACTTGTTTGGGCTCATGAGAGGAGTAGAAAAACATCAAAAATTTCAGTCCTGCATGATTCTACCAAGAAATGTGTGTTCATTCAAACCGCTGGTTTTTGATAGTTTGGGCCCTATTGAATAATGAATGTTTTGAATTTTCTCCAAAAGTAAAGTAGTTGCAAACTCATCCTTTTAGAAACTTGTTTGGGCTGTTGAGAGGAGTAAAAAACCATCAAAAATTTCAATCCTGCATGATTCTACCAAGAAATGTGATTCTTCATTCAAAACGCTGGTTTTTGCTATTGGGCTCTATTGAATAATGAATGTTTTGAATTTTCTCCAAAAGCAAAGTAGTTGCAAACTCATGCTTTTAGAGACTTGTTTGGGCTCATGAGAGGAGTAGAAAAACATCAAAAATTTCAGTCCTGCATGATTCTACCAAGAAATGTGTGTTCATTGAAACCGCTGGTTTTTGATAGTTTGGGCCTTATTGAATAATGAATGTTTTGAATTTTCTCCAAAAGTAAAGTAGTTGCAAACTCATCCTTTTAGAAACTTGTTTGGGCTGTTGAGAGGAGTAAAAAACCATCAAAAATTTCAATCCTGAATGATTTTACCAAGAAATGTGATTCTTCATTCAAAACCTGATTTTTGCTATTGGGCTCTATTGAATAGTGAATGTTTTGAATTTTCTCCAAAAGTAAAGTAGTTGCAAACTCATGCTTTTAGAGACTTGTTTGGGCTCATGAGAGGAGTAGAAAAACATCAAAAATTTCAGTCCTGCATGATTCTACCAAGAAATGTGTGTTCATTCAAACCGCTGGTTTTTGATAGTTTGGGCCCTATTGAATAATGAATGTTTTGAATTTTCTCCAAAAGTAAAGTAGTTGCAAACTCATCCTTTTAGAAACTTGTTTGGGCTGTTGAGAGGAGTAAAAAACCATCAAAAATTTCAATCCTGCATGATTTTACCAAGAAATGTGATTCTTCATTCAAAACATGATTTTTGCTAATGGGCTCTATTGAATAGTGAATGTTTTGAATTTTCTCCAAAAGTAAAGTAGTTGCAAACTCATGCTTTTAGAGACTTGTTTGGGCTCATGAAAGGAGTAGAAAAACATCAAAAATTTCAGTCCTGCATGATTCTACCAAGAAATGTGTGTTCATTCAAACCTCTGGTTTTTGATAGTTTGGGCCCTATTGAATAATTAATGTTTTGAATTTTCTCCAAAAGTAAAGTAGTTGCAAACTCATCCTTTTAGAAACTTGTTTGGGCTGCTGAGAGGAGTAAAAAACCATCAAAAATTTCAATCCTGCATGATTCTACCAAGAAATGTGATTCTTCATTCAAAACCTGATTTTTGCTATTGGGCTCTATTGAATAATGAATGTTTTGAATTTTCTCCAAAAGTAAAGTAGTTGCAAACTCATGCTTTTAGAGACTTGTTTGGGCTCATGAGAGGAGTAGAAAAACATCAAAAATGTCAGTCCTGCATGATTCTACCAAGAAATGTGTGTTCATTGAAACCGCTGGTTTTTGATCGTTTGGGCCCTATTGAATAATGAATGTTTTGAATTTTCTCCAAAAGTAAAGTAGTTGCAAACTCATCCTTTTAGAAACTTGTTTGGGCTGTTGAGAGGAGTAAAAAACCATCAAAAATTTCAATCCTGCATGATTCTACCAAGAAATGTGATTCTTCATTCAAAACGCTGGTTTTTGCTATTGGGCTCTATTGAATAATGAATGTTTTGAATTTTCTCCAAAAGTAAAGTAGTTGCAAACTCATGCTTTTAGAGACTTGCTTGGGCTCATGAGAGGAGTAGAAAAACATCAAAAATTTCAGTCCTGCATGATTCTACCAAGAAATGTGTGTTCATTGAAACCGCTGGTTTTTGATAGTTTGGGCCCTATTGAATAATGAATGTTTTGAATTTTCTCCAAAAGTAAAGTAGTTGCAAACTCATCCTTTTAGAAACTTGTTTGGGCTGTTGAGAGGAGTAAAAAACCATCAAAAATTTCAATCCTGAATGATTTTACCAAGAAATGTGATTCTTCATTCAAAACCTGATTTTTGCTATTGGGCTCTATTGAATAGTGAATGTTTTGAATTTTCTCCAAAAGTAAAGTAGTTGCAAACTCATGCTTTTAGAGACTTGTTTGGGCTCATGAGAGGAGTAGAAAAATATCAAAAATTTCAGTCCTGCATGATTCTACCAAGAAATGTGTGTTCATTCAAACCGCTGGTTTTTGATAGTTTGGGCCCTATTGAATAATGAATGTTTTGAATTTTCTCCAAAAGTAAAGTAGTTGCAAACTCATCCTTTTAGAAACTTGTTTGGGCTGTTGAGAGGAGTAAAAAACCATCAAAAATTTCAATCCTGCATGATTCTACCAAGAAATGTGATTCTTCATTCAAAACGCTGGTTTTTGCTATTGGGCTCTATTGAATAATGAATGTTTTGAATTTTCTCCAAAAGTAAAGTAGTTGCAAACTCACGCTTTTAGAGACTTGTTTGGGCTCATGAGACGAGTAGAAAAACATCAAAAATTTCAGTCCTGCATGATTCTACCAAGAAATGTGTGTTCATTGAAACCGCTGGTTTTTGATAGTTTGGGCCCTATTGAATAATGAATGTTTTGAATTTTCTCCAAAAGTAAAGTAGTTGCAAACTCATCCTTTTAGAAACTTGTTTGGCCTGTTGAGAGGAGTAAAAAACCATCAAAAATTTAAATCCTGCATGATTTTACCAAGAAATGTGATTCTTCATTCAAAACCTGATTTTTGCTATTGGGCTCTATTGAATAGTGAATGTTTTGAATTTTCTCCAAAAGTAAAGTAGTTGCAAACTCATGCTTTTAGAGACTTGTTTGGGCTCATGAGAGGAGTAGAAAAACATCAAAAATTTCAGTCCTGCATGATTCTACCAAGAAATGTGTGTTCATTCAAACCGCTGGTTTTTGATAGTTTGGGCCCTATTGAATAATGAATGTTTTGAATTTTCTCCAAAAGTAAAGTAGTTGCAAACTCATCCTTTTAGAAACTTGTTTGGGCTGTTGAGAGGAGTAAAAAACCATCAAAAATTTCAATCCTGCATGATTCTACCAAGAAATGTGATTCTTCATTCAAAACGCTGGTTTTTGCTATTGGGCTCTATTGAATAATGAATGTTTTGAATTTTCTCCAAAAGTAAAGTAGTTGCAAACTCATGCTTTTAGAGACTTGTTTGGGCTCATGAGAGGAGTAGAAAAACATCAAAAATTTCAGTCCTGCATGATTCTACCAAGAAATGTGTGTTCATTGAAACCGCTGGTTTTTGATAGTTTGGGCCCTATTGAATAATGAATGTTTTGAATTTTCTCCAAAAGTAAAGTAGTTGCAAACTCATCCTTTTAGAAACTTGTTTGGGCTGTTGAGAGGAGTAAAAAACCATCAAAAATTTCAATCCTGCATGATTCTACCAAGAAATGTGATTCTTCATTCAAAACGCTGGTTTTTGCTATTGGGCTCTATTGAATAATGAATGTTTTGAATTTTCTCCAAAAGTAAAGTAGTTGCAAACTCATGCTTTTAGAGACTTGTTTGGGCTCATGAGAGGAGTAGAAAAACATCAAAAATTTCAGTCCTGCATGATTCTACCAAGAAATGTGTGTTCATTGAAACCGCTGGTTTTTGATAGTTTAGGCCCTATTGAATAATGAATGTTTTGAATTTTCTCCAAAAGTAAAGTAGTTGCAAACTCATCCTTTTAGAAACTTGTTTGGGCTGTTGAGAGGAGTAAAAAACCATCAAAAATTTCAATCCTGAATGATTTTACCAAGAAATGTGATTCTTCATTCAAAACCTGATTTTTGCTATTGGGCTCTATTGAATAGTGAATGTTTTGAATTTTCTCCAAAAGTAAAGTAGTTGCAAACTCATGCTTTTAGAGACTTGTTTGGGCTCATGAGAGGAGTAGAAAAATATCAAAAATTTCAGTCCTGCATGATTCTACCAAGAAATGTGTGTTCATTCAAACCGCTGGTTTTTGATAGTTTGGGCCCTATTGAATAATGAATGTTTTGAATTTTCTCCAAAAGTAAAGTAGTTGCAAACTCATCCTTTTAGAAACTTGTTTGGGCTGTTGAGAGGAGTAAAAAACCATCAAAAATTTCAATCCTGCATGATTTTACCAAGAAATGTGATTCTTCATTCAAAACCTGATTTTTGCTATTGGGCTCTATTGAATAGTGAATGTTTTGAATTTTCTCCAAAAGTAAAGTAGTTGCAAACTCATGCTTTTAGAGACTTGTTTGGGCTCATGAGTGGAGTAGAAAAACATCAAAAATTTCAGTCCTGCATGATTCTACCAAGAAATGTGTGTTCATTGAAACCACTGGTTTTTGATAGTTTGGGCCCTATTGAATAATGAATGTTTTGAATTTTCTAAAAAAGTAAAGTAGTTCCAAACTCATCCTTTTAGAAACTTGTTTGGGCTGTTGAGAGGAGTAAAAAACCATCAAAAATTTCAATCCTGCATGATTTTACCAAGAAATGTGATTCTTCATTCAAAACCTGATTTTTCCTTTTGGGCTCTATTGAATAGTGAATGTTTTGAATTTTCTCCAAAAGTAAAGTAGTTGCAAACTCATGCTTTTAGAGACTTGTTTGGGCTCATGAGAGGAGTAGAAAAACATCAAAAATTTCAGTCCTGCATGATTCTACCAAGAAATGTGTGTTCATTCAAACCTCTGGTTTTTGATAGTTTGGGCCCTATTGAATAATGAATGTTTTGAATTTTCTCCAAAAGTAAAGTAGTTGCAAACTCACCCTTTTAGAAACTTGTTTGGGCTGTTGAGAGGAGTAAAAAACCATCAAAAATTTCAATCCTGCATGATTCTACCAAGAAATGTGATTCTTCATTCAAAACGCTGGTTTTTGCTATTGGGCTCTACTGAATAATGAATGTTTTGAATTTTCTCCAAAAGTAAAGTAGTTGCAAACTCATGCTTTTAGAGACTTGTTTGGGCTCATGAGAGGAGTAGAAAAACATCAAAAATTTCAGTCCTGCATGATTCTACCAAGAAATGTGTGTTCATTGAAACCGCTGGTTTTTGATAGTTTGGGCCCTATTGAATAATGAATGTCTTAAATATTCTCCAAAAGTAAAGTAGTTGCAAACTCATCCTTTTAGAAACTTGTTTCGGCTGTTGAGAGGAGTAAAAAACCATCAAAAATTTCAATCCTGCATGATTTTACCAAGAAATGTGATTCTTCATTCAAAACCTGACTTTTGCTATTGCGCTCTATTGAATAGTGAATGTTTTGAATTTTCTCCAAAAGTAAAGTAGTTGCAAACTCATGCTTTTAGAGACTTGTTTGGGCTCATGAGAGGAGTAGAAAAACATCAAAAATGTCAGTCCTGCATGATTCTACCAAGAAATGTGTGTTCATTGAAACCGCTGGTTTTTGATCGTTTGGGCCCTATTGAATAATGAATGTTTTGAATTTTCTCCAAAAGTAAAGTAGTTGCAAACTCATCCTTTTAGAAACTTGTTTGGGCTGTTGAGAGGAGTAAAAAACCATCAAAAATTTCAATCCTGCATGATTCTACCAAGAAATGTGATTCTTCATTCAAAACGCTGGTTTTTGCTATTGGGCTCTATTGAATAATGAATGTTTTGAATTTTCTCCAAAAGTAAAGTAGTTGCAAACTCATGCTTTTAGAGACTTGCTTGGGCTCATGAGAGGAGTAGAAAAACATCAAAAATTTCAGTCCTGCATGATTCTACCAAGAAATGTGTGTTCATTGAAACCGCTGGTTTTTGATAGTTTGGGCCCTATTGAATAATGAATGTTTTGAATTTTCTCCAAAAGTAAAGTAGTTGCAAACTCATCCTTTTAGAAACTTGTTTGGGCTGTTGAGAGGAGTAAAAAACCATCAAAAATTTCAATCCTGAATGATTTTACCAAGAAATGTGATTCTTCATTCAAAACCTGATTTTTGCTATTGGGCTCTATTGAATAGTGAATGTTTTGAATTTTCTCCAAAAGTAAAGTAGTTGCAAACTCATGCTTTTAGAGACTTGTTTGGGCTCATGAGAGGAGTAGAAAAACATCAAAAATTTCAGTCCTGCATGATTCTACCAAGAAATGTGTGTTCATTCAAACCTCTGGTTTTTGATAGTTTGGGCCCTATTGAATAATGAATGTTTTGAATTTTCTCCAAAAGTAAAGTAGTTGCAAACTCACCCTTTTAGAAACTTGTTTGGGCTGTTGAGAGGAGTAAAAAACCATCAAAAATTTCAATCCTGCATGATTCTACCAAGAAATGTGATTCTTCATTCAAAACGCTGGTTTTTGCTATTGGGCTCTACTGAATAATGAATGTTTTGAATTTTCTCCAAAAGTAAAGTAGTTGCAAACTCATGCTTTTAGAGACTTGTTTGGGCTCATGAGAGGAGTAGAAAAACATCAAAAATTTCAGTCCTGCATGATTCTACCAAGAAATGTGTGTTCATTGAAACCGCTGGTTTTTGATAGTTTGGGCCCTATTGAATAATGAATGTCTTAAATTTTCTCCAAAAGTAAAGTAGTTGCAAACTCATCCTTTTAGAAACTTGTTTCGGCTGTTGAGAGGAGTAAAAAACCATCAAAAATTTCAATCCTGCATGATTTTACCAAGAAATGTGATTCTTCATTCAAAACCTGACTTTTGCTATTGCGCTCTATTGAATAGTGAATGTTTTGAATTTTCTCCAAAAGTAAAGTAGTTGCAAACTCATGCTTTTAGAGACTTGTTTGGGCTCATGAGAGGAGTAGAAAAACATCAAAAATGTCAGTCCTGCATGATTCTACCAAGAAATGTGTGTTCATTGAAACCGCTGGTTTTTGATCGTTTGGGCCCTATTGAATAATGAATGTTTTGAATTTTCTCCAAAAGTAAAGTAGTTGCAAACTCATCCTTTTAGAAACTTGTTTGGGCTGTTGAGAGGAGTAAAAAACCATCAAAAATTTCAATCCTGCATGATTCTACCAAGAAATGTGATTCTTCATTCAAAACGCTGGTTTTTGCTATTGGGCTCTATTGAATAATGAATGTTTTGAATTTTCTCCAAAAGTAAAGTAGTTGCAAACTCATGCTTTTAGAGACTTGCTTGGGCTCATGAGAGGAGTAGAAAAACATCAAAAATTTCAGTCCTGCATGATTCTACCAAGAAATGTGTGTTCATTGAAACCGCTGGTTTTTGATAGTTTGGGCCCTATTGAATAATGAATGTTTTGAATTTTCTCCAAAAGTAAAGTAGTTGCAAACTCATCCTTTTAGAAACTTGTTTGGGCTGTTGAGAGGAGTAAAAAACCATCAAAAATTTCAATCCTGAATGATTTTACCAAGAAATGTGATTCTTCATTCAAAACCTGATTTTTGCTATTGGGCTCTATTGAATAGTGAATGTTTTGAATTTTCTCCAAAAGTAAAGTAGTTGCAAACTCATGCTTTTAGAGACTTGTTTGGGCTCATGAGAGGAGTAGAAAAATATCAAAAATTTCAGTCCTGCATGATTCTACCAAGAAATGTGTGTTCATTGAAACCGCTGGTTTTTGATAGTTTGGGCCCTATTGAATAATGAATGTTTTGAATTTTCTCCAAAAGTAAAGTAGTTGCAAACTCATCCTTTTAGAAACTTGTTTGGGCTGTTGAGAGGAGTAAAAAACCATCAAAAATTTCAATCCTGCATGATTCTACCAAGAAATGTGATTCTTCATTCAAAACGCTGGTTTTTGCTATTGGGCTCTATTGAATAATGAATGTTTTGAATTTTCTCCA
This sequence comes from Dendrobates tinctorius, assembly GCF_039654945.1. Lineage (NCBI taxonomy): Eukaryota > Metazoa > Chordata > Amphibia > Anura > Dendrobatidae > Dendrobates > Dendrobates tinctorius. Next base: position 370,327 of record NW_027361777.1, on the reverse strand, counting down.
AAAGTAAAGTAGTTGCAAACTCACGCTTTTAGAGACTTGTTTGGGCTCATGAGACGAGTAGAAAAACATCAAAAATTTCAGTCCTGCATGATTCTACCAAGAAATGTGTGTTCATTGAAACCGCTGGTTTTTGATAGTTTGGGCCCTATTGAATAATGAATGTTTTGAATTTTCTCCAAAAGTAAAGTAGTTGCAAACTCATCCTTTTAGAAACTTGTTTGGCCTGTTGAGAGGAGTAAAAAACCATCAAAAATTTAAATCCTGCATGATTTTACCAAGAAATGTGATTCTTCATTCAAAACCTGATTTTTGCTATTGGGCTCTATTGAATAGTGAATGTTTTGAATTTTCTCCAAAAGTAAAGTAGTTGCAAACTCATGCTTTTAGAGACTTGTTTGGGCTCATGAGAGGAGTAGAAAAACATCAAAAATTTCAGTCCTGCATGATTCTACCAAGAAATGTGTGTTCATTCAAACCGCTGGTTTTTGATAGTTTGGGCCCTATTGAATAATGAATGTTTTGAATTTTCTCCAAAAGTAAAGTAGTTGCAAACTCATCCTTTTAGAAACTTGTTTGGGCTGTTGAGAGGAGTAAAAAACCATCAAAAATTTCAATCCTGCATGATTCTACCAAGAAATGTGATTCTTCATTCAAAACGCTGGTTTTTGCTATTGGGCTCTATTGAATAATGAATGTTTTGAATTTTCTCCAAAAGCAAAGTAGTTGCAAACTCATGCTTTTAGAGACTTGTTTGGGCTCATGAGAGGAGTAGAAAAACATCAAAAATTTCAGTCCTGCATGATTCTACCAAGAAATGTGTGTTCATTGAAACCGCTGGTTTTTGATAGTTTGGGCCCTATTGAATAATGAATGTTTTGAATTTTCTCCAAAAGTAAAGTAGTTGCAAACTCATCCTTTTAGAAACTTGTTTGGGCTGTTGAGAGGAGTAAAAAACCATCAAAAATTTCAATCCTGAATGATTTTACCAAGAAATGTGATTCTTCATTCAAAACCTGATTTTTGCTATTGGGCTCTATTGAATAGTGAATGTTTTGAATTTTCTCCAAAAGTAAAGTAGTTGCAAACTCATGCTTTTAGAGACTTGTTTGGGCTCATGAGAGGAGTAGAAAAACATCAAAAATTTCAGTCCTGCATGATTCTACCAAGAAATGTGTGTTCATTCAAACCGCTGGTTTTTGATAGTTTGGGCCCTATTGAATAATGAATGTTTTGAATTTTCTCCAAAAGTAAAGTAGTTGCAAACTCATCCTTTTAGAAACTTGTTTGGGCTGTTGAGAGGAGTAAAAAACCATCAAAAATTTCAATCCTGCATGATTTTACCAAGAAATGTGATTCTTCATTCAAAACATGATTTTTGCTAATGGGCTCTATTGAATAGTGAATGTTTTGAATTTTCTCCAAAAGTAAAGTAGTTGCAAACTCATGCTTTTAGAGACTTGTTTGGGCTCATGAAAGGAGTAGAAAAACATCAAAAATTTCAGTCCTGCATGATTCTACCAAGAAATGTGTGTTCATTCAAACCTCTGGTTTTTGATAGTTTGGGCCCTATTGAATAATTAATGTTTTGAATTTTCTCCAAAAGTAAAGTAGTTGCAAACTCATCCTTTTAGAAACTTGTTTGGGCTGCTGAGAGGAGTAAAAAACCATCAAAAATTTCAATCCTGCATGATTCTACCAAGAAATGTGATTCTTCATTCAAAACCTGATTTTTGCTATTGGGCTCTATTGAATAATGAATGTTTTGAATTTTCTCCAAAAGTAAAGTAGTTGCAAACTCATGCTTTTAGAGACTTGTTTGGGCTCATGAGAGGAGTAGAAAAACATCAAAAATGTCAGTCCTGCATGATTCTACCAAGAAATGTGTGTTCATTGAAACCGCTGGTTTTTGATCGTTTGGGCCCTATTGAATAATGAATGTTTTGAATTTTCTCCAAAAGTAAAGTAGTTGCAAACTCATCCTTTTAGAAACTTGTTTGGGCTGTTGAGAGGAGTAAAAAACCATCAAAAATTTCAATCCTGCATGATTCTACCAAGAAATGTGATTCTTCATTCAAAACGCTGGTTTTTGCTATTGGGCTCTATTGAATAATGAATGTTTTGAATTTTCTCCAAAAGTAAAGTAGTTGCAAACTCATGCTTTTAGAGACTTGCTTGGGCTCATGAGAGGAGTAGAAAAACATCAAAAATTTCAGTCCTGCATGATTCTACCAAGAAATGTGTGTTCATTGAAACCGCTGGTTTTTGATAGTTTGGGCCCTATTGAATAATGAATGTTTTGAATTTTCTCCAAAAGTAAAGTAGTTGCAAACTCATCCTTTTAGAAACTTGTTTGGGCTGTTGAGAGGAGTAAAAAACCATCAAAAATTTCAATCCTGAATGATTTTACCAAGAAATGTGATTCTTCATTCAAAACCTGATTTTTGCTATTGGGCTCTATTGAATAGTGAATGTTTTGAATTTTCTCCAAAAGTAAAGTAGTTGCAAACTCATGCTTTTAGAGACTTGTTTGGGCTCATGAGAGGAGTAGAAAAATATCAAAAATTTCAGTCCTGCATGATTCTACCAAGAAATGTGTGTTCATTCAAACCGCTGGTTTTTGATAGTTTGGGCCCTATTGAATAATGAATGTTTTGAATTTTCTCCAAAAGTAAAGTAGTTGCAAACTCATCCTTTTAGAAACTTGTTTGGGCTGTTGAGAGGAGTAAAAAACCATCAAAAATTTCAATCCTGCATGATTCTACCAAGAAATGTGATTCTTCATTCAAAACGCTGGTTTTTGCTATTGGGCTCTATTGAATAATGAATGTTTTGAATTTTCTCCAAAAGTAAAGTAGTTGCAAACTCACGCTTTTAGAGACTTGTTTGGGCTCATGAGACGAGTAGAAAAACATCAAAAATTTCAGTCCTGCATGATTCTACCAAGAAATGTGTGTTCATTCAAACCGCTGGTTTTTGATAGTTTGGGCCCTATTGAATAATGAATGTTTTGAATTTTCTCCAAAAGTAAAGTAGTTGCAAACTCATCCTTTTAGAAACTTGTTTGGGCTGTTGAGAGGAGTAAAAAACCATCAAAAATTTCAATCCTGCATGATTCTACCAAGAAATGTGATTCTTCATTCAAAACGCTGGTTTTTGCTATTGGGCTCTATTGAATAATGAATGTTTTGAATTTTCTCCAAAAGTAAAGTAGTTGCAAACTCATGCTTTTAGAGACTTGTTTGGGCTCATGAGAGGAGTAGAAAAACATCAAAAATTTCAGTCCTGCATGATTCTACCAAGAAATGTGTGTTCATTGAAACCGCTGGTTTTTGATAGTTTGGGCGCTATTGAATAATGAATGTTTTGAATTTTCTCCAAAAGTAAAGTAGTTGCAAACTCATCCTTTTAGAAACTTGTTTGGGCTGTTGAGAGGAGTAAAAAACCATCAAAAATTTCAATCCTGCATGATTCTACCAAGAAATGTGATTCTTCATTCAAAACGCTGGTTTTTGCTATTGGGCTCTATTGAATAATGAATGTTTTGAATTTTCTCCAAAAGTAAAGTAGTTGCAAACTCATGCTTTTAGAGACTTGTTTGGGCTCATGAGAGGAGTAGAAAAACATCAAAAATTTCAGTCCTGCATGATTCTACCAAGAAATGTGTGTTCATTGAAACCGCTGGTTTTTGATAGTTTAGGCCCTATTGAATAATGAATGTTTTGAATTTTCTCCAAAAGTAAAGTAGTTGCAAACTCATCCTTTTAGAAACTTGTTTGGGCTGTTGAGAGGAGTAAAAAACCATCAAAAATTTCAATCCTGAATGATTTTACCAAGAAATGTGATTCTTCATTCAAAACCTGATTTTTGCTATTGGGCTCTATTGAATAGTGAATGTTTTGAATTTTCTCCAAAAGTAAAGTAGTTGCAAACTCATGCTTTTAGAGACTTGTTTGGGCTCATGAGAGGAGTAGAAAAATATCAAAAATTTCAGTCCTGCATGATTCTACCAAGAAATGTGTGTTCATTCAAACCGCTGGTTTTTGATAGTTTGGGCCCTATTGAATAATGAATGTTTTGAATTTTCTCCAAAAGTAAAGTAGTTGCAAACTCATCCTTTTAGAAACTTGTTTGGGCTGTTGAGAGGAGTAAAAAACCATCAAAAATTTCAATCCTGCATGATTTTACCAAGAAATGTGATTCTTCATTCAAAACCTGATTTTTGCTATTGGGCTCTATTGAATAGTGAATGTTTTGAATTTTCTCCAAAAGTAAAGTAGTTGCAAACTCATGCTTTTAGAGACTTGTTTGGGCTCATGAGTGGAGTAGAAAAACATCAAAAATTTCAGTCCTGCATGATTCTACCAAGAAATGTGTGTTCATTGAAACCACTGGTTTTTGATAGTTTGGGCCCTATTGAATAATGAATGTTTTGAATTTTCTAAAAAAGTAAAGTAGTTGCAAACTCATCCTTTTAGAAACTTGTTTGGGCTGTTGAGAGGAGTAAAAAACCATCAAAAATTTCAATCCTGCATGATTTTACCAAGAAATGTGATTCTTCATTCAAAACCTGATTTTTCCTTTTGGGCTCTATTGAATAGTGAATGTTTTGAATTTTCTCCAAAAGTAAAGTAGTTGCAAACTCATGCTTTTAGAGACTTGTTTGGGCTCATGAGAGGAGTAGAAAAACATCAAAAATTTCAGTCCTGCATGATTCTACCAAGAAATGTGTGTTCATTCAAACCTCTGGTTTTTGATAGTTTGGGCCCTATTGAATAATGAATGTTTTGAATTTTCTCCAAAAGTAAAGTAGTTGCAAACTCACCCTTTTAGAAACTTGTTTGGGCTGTTGAGAGGAGTAAAAAACCATCAAAAATTTCAATCCTGCATGATTCTACCAAGAAATGTGATTCTTCATTCAAAACGCTGGTTTTTGCTATTGGGCTCTATTGAATAATGAATGTTTTGAATTTTCTCCAAAAGTAAAGTAGTTGCAAACTCATGCTTTTAGAGACTTGTTTGGGCTCATGAGAGGAGTAGAAAAACATCAAAAATTTCAGTCCTGCATGATTCTACCAAGAAATGTGTGTTCATTGAAACCGCTGGTTTTTGATAGTTTGGGCCTATTGAATAATGAATGTCTTAAATTTTCTCCAAAAGTAAAGTAGTTGCAAACTCATCCTTTTAGAAACTTGTTTCGGCTGTTGAGAGGAGTAAAAAACCATCAAAAATTTCAATCCTGCATGATTTTACCAAGAAATGTGATTCTTCATTCAAAACCTGATTTTTGCTATTGCGCTCTATTGAATAGTGAATGTTTTGAATTTTCTCCAAAAGTAAAGTAGTTGCAAACTCATGCTTTTAGAGACTTGTTTGGGCTCATGAGAGGAGTAGAAAAACATCAAAAATTTCAGTCCTGCATGATTCTACCAAGAAATGTGTGTTCATTCAAACCGCTGGTTTTTGATAGTTTGGGCCCTATTGAATAATGAATGTTTTGAATTTTCTCCAAAAGTAAAGTAGTTGCAAACTCATCCTTTTAGAAACTTGTTTGGGCTGTTGAGAGGAGTAAAAAACCATCAAAAATTTCAATCCTGCATGATTCTACCAAGAAATGTGATTCTTCATTCAAAACGCTGGTTTTTGCTATTGGGCTCTATTGAATAATGAATGTTTTGAATTTTCTCCAAAAGTAAAGTAGTTGCAAACTCATGCTTTTAGAGACTTGCTTGGGCTCATGAGAGGAGTAGAAAAACATCAAAAATTTCAGTCCTGCATGATTCTACCAAGAAATGTGTGTTCATTGAAACCGCTGGTTTTTGATAGTTTGGGCCCTATTGAATAATGAATGTTTTGAATTTTCTCCAAAAGTAAAGTAGTTGCAAACTCATCCTTTTAGAAACTTGTTTGGGCTGTTGAGAGGAGTAAAAAACCATCAAAAATTTCAATCCTGAATGATTTTACCAAGAAATGTGATTCTTCATTCAAAACCTGATTTTTGCTATTGGGCTCTATTGAATAGTGAATGTTTTGAATTTTCTCCAAAAGTAAAGTAGTTGCAAACTCATGCTTTTAGAGACTTGTTTGGGCTCATGAGAGGAGTAGAAAAACATCAAAAATTTCAGTCCTGCATGATTCTACCAAGAAATGTGTGTTCATTGAAACCGCTGGTTTTTGATAGTTTAGGCCCTATTGAATAATGAATGTTTTGAATTTTCTCCAAAAGTAAAGTAGTTGCAAACTCATCCTTTTAGAAACTTGTTTGGGCTGTTGAGAGGAGTAAAAAACCATCAAAAATTTCAATCCTGAATGATTTTACCAAGAAATGTGTTTCTTCATTCAAAACCTGATTTTTGCTATTGGGCTCTATTGAATAGTGAATGTTTTGAATTTTCTCCAAAAGTAAAGTAGTTGCAAACTCATGCTTTTAGAGACTTGTTTGGGCTCATGAGAGGAGTAGAAAAATATCAAAAATTTCAGTCCTGCATGATTCTACCAAGAAATGTGTGTTCATTCAAACCGCTGGTTTTTGATAGTTTGGGCCCTATTGAATAATGAATGTTTTGAATTTTCTCCAAAAGTAAAGTAGTTGCAAACTCATCCTTTTAGAAACTTGTTTGGGCTGTTGAGAGGAGTAAAAAACCATCAAAAATTTCAATCCTGCATGATTTTACCAAGAAATGTGATTCTTCATTCAAAACCTGATTTTTGCTATTGGGCTCTATTGAATAGTGAATGTTTTGAATTTTCTCCAAAAGTAAAGTAGTTGCAAACTCATGCTTTTAGAGACTTGTTTGGGCTCATGAGTGGAGTAGAAAAACATCAAAAATTTCAGTCCTGCATGATTCTACCAAGAAATGTGTGTTCATTGAAACCACTGGTTTTTGATAGTTTGGGCCCTATTGAATAATGAATGTTTTGAATTTTCTAAAAAAGTAAAGTAGTTGCAAACTCATCCTTTTAGAAACTTGTTTGGGCTGTTGAGAGGAGTAAAAAACCATCAAAAATTTCAATCCTGCATGATTTTACCAAGAAATGTGATTCTTCATTCAAAACCTGATTTTTCCTTTTGGGCTCTATTGAATAGTGAATGTTTTGAATTTTCTCCAAAAGTAAAGTAGTTGCAAACTCATGCTTTTAGAGACTTGTTTGGGCTCATGAGAGGAGTAGAAAAATATCAAAAATTTCAGTCCTGCATGATTCTACCAAGAAATGTGTGTTCATTCAAACCGCTGGTTTTTGATAGTTTGGGCCCTATTGAATAATGAATGTTTTGAATTTTCTCCAAAAGTAAAGTAGTTGCAAACTCATCCTTTTAGAAACTTGTTTGGGCTGTTGAGAGGAGTAAAAAACCATCAAAAATTTCAATCCTGCATGATTCTACCAAGAAATGTGATTCTTCATTCAAAACGCTGGTTTTTGCTATTGGGCTCTATTGAATAATGAATGTTTTGAATTTTCTCCAAAAGTAAAGTAGTTGCAAACTCACGCTTTTAGAGACTTGTTTGGGCTCATGAGACGAGTAGAAAAACATCAAAAATTTCAGTCCTGCATGATTCTACCAAGAAATGTGTGTTCATTGAAACCGCTGGTTTTTGATAGTTTGGGCCCTATTGAATAATGAATGTTTTGAATTTTCTCCAAAAGTAAAGTAGTTGCAAACTCATCCTTTTAGAAACTTGTTTGGCCTGTTGAGAGGAGTAAAAAACCATCAAAAATTTAAATCCTGCATGATTTTACCAAGAAATGTGATTCTTCATTCAAAACCTGATTTTTGCTATTGGGCTCTATTGAATAGTGAATGTTTTGAATTTTCTCCAAAAGTAAAGTAGTTGCAAACTCATGCTTTTAGAGACTTGTTTGGGCTCATGAGAGGAGTAGAAAAACATCAAAAATTTCAGTCCTGCATGATTCTACCAAGAAATGTGTGTTCATTCAAACCACTGGTTTTTGATAGTTTGGGCCCTATTGAATAATGAATGTTTTGAATTTTCTCCAAAAGTAAAGTAGTTGCAAACTCATCCTTTTAGAAACTTGTTTGGGCTGTTGAGAGGAGTAAAAAACCATCAAAAATTTCAATCCTGCATGATTCTACCAAGAAATGTGATTCTTCATTCAAAACGCTGGTTTTTGCTATTGGGCTCTATTGAATAATGAATGTTTTGAATTTTCTCCAAAAGTAAAGTAGTTGCAAACTCATGCTTTTAGAGACTTGTTTGGGCTCATGAGAGGAGTAGAAAAACATCAAAAATTTCAGTCCTGCATGATTCTACCAAGAAATGTGTGTTCATTGAAACCGCTGGTTTTTGATAGTTTGGGCCCTATTGAATAATGAATGTTTTGAATTTTCTCCAAAAGTAAAGTAGTTGCAAACTCATCCTTTTAGAAACTTGTTTGGGCTGTTGAGAGGAGTAAAAAACCATCAAAAATTTCAATCCTGCATGATTCTACCAAGAAATGTGATTCTTCATTCAAAACGCTGGTTTTTGCTATTGGGCTCTATTGAATAATGAATGTTTTGAATTTTCTCCAAAAGTAAAGTAGTTGCAAACTCATGCTTTTAGAGACTTGTTTGGGCTCATGAGAGGAGTAGAAAAACATCAAAAATTTCAGTCCTGCATGATTCTACCAAGAAATGTGTGTTCATTGAAACCGCTGGTTTTTGATAGTTTAGGCCCTATTGAATAATGAATGTTTTGAATTTTCTCCAAAAGTAAAGTAGTTGCAAACTCATCCTTTTAGAAACTTGTTTGGGCTGTTGAGAGGAGTAAAAAACCATCAAAAATTTCAATCCTGAATGATTTTACCAAGAAATGTGATTCTTCATTCAAAACCTGATTTTTGCTATTGGGCTCTATTGAATAGTGAATGTTTTGAATTTTCTCCAAAAGTAAAGTAGTTGCAAACTCATGCTTTTAGAGACTTGTTTGGGCTCATGAGAGGAGTAGAAAAATATCAAAAATTTCAGTCCTGCATGATTCTACCAAGAAATGTGTGTTCATTCAAACCGCTGGTTTTTGATAGTTTGGGCCCTATTGAATAATGAATGTTTTGAATTTTCTCCAAAAGTAAAGTAGTTGCAAACTCATCCTTTTAGAAACTTGTTTGGGCTGTTGAGAGGAGTAAAAAACCATCAAAAATTTCAATCCTGCATGATTTTACCAAGAAATGTGATTCTTCATTCAAAACCTGATTTTTGCTATTGGGCTCTATTGAATAGTGAATGTTTTGAATTTTCTCCAAAAGTAAAGTAGTTGCAAACTCATGCTTTTAGAGACTTGTTTGGGCTCATGAGTGGAGTAGAAAAACATCAAAAATTTCAGTCCTGCATGATTCTACCAAGAAATGTGTGTTCATTGAAACCACTGGTTTTTGATAGTTTGGGCCCTATTGAATAATGAATGTTTTGAATTTTCTAAAAAAGTAAAGTAGTTGCAAACTCATCCTTTTAGAAACTTGTTTGGGCTGTTGAGAGGAGTAAAAAACCATCAAAAATTTCAATCCTGCATGATTTTACCAAGAAATGTGATTCTTCATTCAAAACCTGATTTTTGCTATTGGGCTCTATTGAATAGTGAATGTTTTGAATTTTCTCCAAAAGTAAAGTAGTTGCAAACTCATGCTTTTAGAGACTTGTTTGGACTCATGAGAGGAGTAGAAAAACATCAAAAATTTCAGTCCTGCATGATTCTACCAAGAAATGTGTGTTCATTCAAACCGCTGGTTTTTGATAGTTTGGGCCCTATTGAATAATGAATGTTTTGAATTTTCTCCAAAAGTAAAGTAGTTGCAAACTCATCCTTTTAGAAACTTGTTTGGGCTGTTGAGAGGAGTAAAAAATCATCAAAAATTTCAATCCTGCATGATTCTACCAAGAAATGTGATTCTTCATTCAAAACGCTCTTTTTTGCTATTGGGCTCTATTGAATAATGAATGTTTTGAATTTTCTCCAAAAGTAAAGTAGTTGCAAACTCATCATTTTAGAAACTTTTCTTGGGCTGTTAAGAGGAGTAAAAAACCATCAAAAATTTCAATCCTGCATGATTCTACCAAGAAATGTGATTCTTCATTCAAAACGCTGGTTTTTGCTATTGGGCTCTATTGAATAATGAATGTTTTGAATTTTCTCCAAAAGTAAAGTAGTTGCAAACTCATGCTTTTAGAGACTTGTTTGGGCTCATGAGAGGAGTAGAAAAACATCAAAAATTTCAGTCCTGTATGATTCTACCAAGAAATGTGTGTTCATTGAAACCGCTGGTTTTTGCTAGTTTGGGCCCTATTGAATAATGAATGTTTTGAATTTTCTCCAAAAATAAAGTAGTTGCAAACTCATCCTTTTAGAAACTTGTTTGGGCTGTTGAGAGGAGTAAAAAACCATCAAAAATTTCAATCCTGCATGATTTTACCAAGAAATGTGATTCTTCATTCAAAACCTGATTTTTGCTATTGGGCTCTATTGAATAGTGAATGTTTTGAATTTTCTCCAAAAGTAAAGTAGTTGCAAACTCATGCTTTTAGAGACTTGTTTGGGCTCATGAGAGGAGTAGAAAAACATCAAAAATTTCAGTCCTGCATGATTCTACCAAGAAATGTGTGTTCATTCAAACCGCTGGTTTTTGATAGTTTGGGCCCTATTGAACAATGAATGTTTTGAATTTTCTCCAAAAGTAAAGTAGTTGCAAACTCATCCTTTTAGAAACTTGTTTGGGCTGTTGAGAGGAGTAAAAAATCATCAAAAATTTCAATCCTGCATGATTCTACCAAGAAATGTGATTCTTCATTCAAAACGCTCTTTTTTGCTATTGGGCTCTATTGAATAATGAATGTTTTGAATTTTCTCCAAAAGTAAAGTAGTTGCAAACTCATCCTTTTAGAAACTTGTTTGGGCTGTTGAGAGGAGTAAAAAACCATCAAAAATTTCAATCCTGCATGATTTTACCAAGAAATGTGATTCTTCATTCAAAACCTGATTTTTGCTATTGGGCTCTATTGAATAGTGAATGTTTTGAATTTTCTCCAAAAGTAAAGTAGTTGCAAACTCATGCTTTTAGAGACTTGTTTGGGCTCATGAGAGGAGTAGAAAAACATCAAAAATTTCAGTCCTGCATGATTCTACCAAGAAATGTGTGTTCATTGAAACCACTGGTTTTTGATAGTTTGGGCCCTATTGAATAATGAATGTTTTGAATTTTCTCCAAAAGTAAAGTAGTTGCAAACTCATCCTTTTAGAAACTTGTTTGGGCTGTTGAGAGGAGTAAAAAACCATCAAAAATTTCAATCCTGCATGATTCTACCAAGAAATGTGATTCTTCATTCAAAACGCTGGTTTTTGCTATTGGGCTCTATTGAATAATGAATGTTTTGAATTTTCTCCAAAAGTAAAGTAGTTGCAAACTCATGCTTTTAGAGACTTGTTTGGGCTCATGAGAGGAGTAGAAAAACATCAAAAATTTCAGTCCTGCATGATTCTACCAAGAAATGTGTGTTCATTGAAACCGCTGGTTTTTGATAGTTTGGGCCCTATTGAATAATGAATGTTTTGAATTTTCTCCAAAAGTAAAGTAGTTGCAAACTCATCCTTTTAGAAACTTGTTTGGGCTGTTGAGAGGAGTAAAAAACCATCAAAAATTTCAATCCTGCATGATTTTACCAAGAAATGTGATTCTTCATTCAAAACCTGATTTTTGCTATTGGGCTCTATTGAATAGTGAATGTTTTGAATTTTCTCCAAAAGTAAAGTAGTTGCAAACTCATGCTTTTAGAGACTTGTTTGGGCTCATGAGAGGAGTAGAAAAACATCAAAAATTTCAGTCCTGCATGATTCTACCAAGAAATGTGTGTTCATTCAAACTGCTGGTTTTTGATAGTTTGGGCCCTATTGAATAATGAATGTTTTGAATTTTCTCCAAAAGTAAAGTAGTTGCAAACTCATCCTTTTAGAAACTTGTTTGGGCAGTTGAGAGGAGTAAAAAACCATCAAAAATTTCAATCCTGCATGATTTTACCAAGAAATGTGATTCTTCATTCAAAACCTGATTTTTGCTATTGGGCTCTGTTGAATAGTGAATGTTTTGAATTTTCTCCAAAAGTAAAGTAGTTGCAAACTCATGCTTTTAGAGACTTGTTTGGGCTCATGAGAGGAGTAGAAAAACATCAAAATTTTCAGTCCTGCATGATTCTACCAAGAAATGTGATTCTTCATTCAAAACCTGATTTTTGCTATTGGGCTCTATTGAATAATGAATGTTTTGAATTTTCTCCAAAAGTAAAGTAGTTGCAAACTCATCCTTTTAGAAACTTTTTTGGGCTGTTGAGAGGAGTAAAAAACCATCAAAAATTTCAATCCTGCATGATTCTACCAAGAAATGTGATTCTTCTTTCAAAACGCTGGTTTTTGCTATTGGGCTCTATTGAATAATGAATGTTTTGAATTTTCTCCAAAAGTAAAGTAGTTGCAAACTCATGCTTTTAGAGACTTGTTTGGGCTCATGAGAGGAGTAGAAAAACATCAAAAATTTCAGTCCTGCATGATTCTACCAAGAAATGTGTGTTCATTGAAACCGCTGGTTTTTGATAGTTTGGGCCCTATTGAATAATGAATGTTTTGAATTTTCTCCAAAAGTAAAGTAGTTGCAAACTCATCCTTTTAGAAACTTGTTTGGGCTGTTGAGAGGAGTAAAAAACCATCAAAAATTTCAATCCTGCATGATTTTACCAAGAAATGTGATTCTTCATTCAAAACCTGATTTTTGCTATTGGGCTCTATTGAATAGTGAATGTTTTGAATTTTCTCCAAAAGTAAAGTAGTTGCAAACTCATGCTTTTAGAGACTTGTTTGGACTCATGAGAGGAGTAGAAAAACATCAAAAATTTCAGTCCTGCATGATTCTACCAAGAAATGTGTGTTCATTCAAACCGCTGGTTTTTGATAGTTTGGGCCCTATTGAATAATGAATGTTTTGAATTTTCTCCAAAAGTAAAGTAGTTGCAAACTCATCCTTTTAGAAACTTGTTTGGGCTGTTGAGAGGAGTAAAAAATCATCAAAAATTTCAATCCTGCATGATTCTACCAAGAAATGTGATTCTTCATTCAAAACGCTCTTTTTTGCTATTGGGCTCTATTGAATAATGAATGTTTTGAATTTTCTCCAAAAGTAAAGTAGTTGCAAACTCATCCTTTTAGAAACTTGTTTGGGCTGTTGAGAGGAGTAAAAAACCATCAAAAATTTCAATCCTGCATGATTCTACCAAGAAATGTGATTCTTCATTCAAAACGCTGGTTTTTGCTATTGGGCTCTATTGAATAATGAATGTTTTGAATTTTCTCCAAAAGTAAAGTAGTTGCAAACTCATGCTTTTAGAGACTTGTTTGGGCTCATGAGAGGAGTAGAAAAACATCAAAAATTTCAGTCCTGCATGATTCTACCAAGAAATGTGTGTTCATTGAAACCGCTGGTTTTTGATAGTTTGGGCCCTATTGAATAATGAATGTTTTGAATTTTCTCCAAAAGTAAAGTAGTTGCAAACTCATCCTTTTAGAAACTTGTTTGGGCTGTTGAGAGGAGTAAAAAACCATTAAAAATTTCAATCCTGCATGATTTTACCAAGAAATGTGATTCTTCATTCAAAACCTGATTTTTGCTATTGGGCTCTATTGAATAGTGAATGTTTTGAATTTTCTCCAAAAGTAAAGTAGTTGCAAACTCATGCTTTTAGAGACTTGTTTGGGCTCATGAGAGGAGTAGAAAAACATCAAAAATTTCAGTCCTGCATGATTCTACCAAGAAATGTGTTTTCATTGAAACCACTGGTTTTTGATAGTTTGGGCCCTATTGAATAATGAATGTTTTGAATTTTCTAAAAAAGTAAAGTAGTTGCAAACTCATCCTTTTTAGAAACTTGTTTGGGCTGTTGAGAGGAGTAAAAAACCATCAAAAATTTCAATCCTGCATGATTTTACCAAGAAATGTGATTCTTCATTCAAAACCTGATTTTTGCTATTGGGCTCTATTGAATAGTGAATGTTTTGAATTTTCTCCAAAAGTAAAGTAGTTGCAAACTCATGATTTTAGAGACTTGTTTGGGCTCATGAGAGGAGTAGAAAAACATCAAAAATTTCAGTCCTGCATGATTCTACCAAGAAATGTGATTCTTCATTCAAAACCTGATTTTTGCTATTGGGCTCTATTGAATAATGAATGTTTTGAATTTTCTCCAAAAGTAAAGTAGTTGCAAACTCATGCTTTTAGAGACTTGTTTGGGCTCATGAGAGGAGTAGAAAAACATCAAAAATTTCAGTCCTGCATGATTCTACCAAGAAATGTGTGTTCATTGAAACCGCTGGTTTTTGATAGTTTGGGCCCTATTGAATAATGAATGTTTTGAATTTTCTCCAAAAGTAAAGTAGTTGCAAACTCATCCTTTTAGAAACTTGTTTGGGCTGTTGAGAGGAGTAAAAAACCATCAAAAATTTCAATCCTGCATGATTCTACCAAGAAATGTGATTCTTCATTCAAAACGCTGGTTTTTGCTATTGGGCTCTATTGAATAATGAATGTTTTGAATTTTCTCCAAAAGTAAAGTAGTTGCAAACTCATGCTTTTAGAGACTTGTTTGGGCTCATGAGAGGAGTAGAAAAACATCAAAAATTTCAGTCCTGCATGATTCTACCAAGAAATGTGTGTTCATTGAAACCGCTGGTGTTTGATAGTTTGGGCCCTATTGAATAATGAATGTTTTGAATTTTCTCCAAAAGTAAAGTAGTTGCAAACTCATCCTTTTAGAAACTTGTTTGGGCTGTTGAGAGGAGTAAAAAACCATCAAAAATTTCAATCCTGCATGATTTTACCAAGAAATGTGATTCTTCATTCAAAACCTGATTTTTGCTATTGGGCTCTATTGAATAGTGAATGTTTTGAATTTTCTCCAAAAGTAAAGTAGTTGCAAACTCATGCTTTTAGAGACTTGTTTGGGCTCATGAGAGGAGTAGAAAAACATCAAAAATTTCAGTCCTGCATGATTCTACCAAGAAATGTGTGTTCATTGAAACCGCTGGTTTTTGATAGTTTGGGCCCTATTGAATAATGAATGTTTTGAATTTTCTCCAAAAGTAAAGTAGTTGCAAACTCATCCTTTTAGAAACTTGTTTGGGCTGTTGAGAGGAGTAAAAAACCATCAAAAATTTCAATCCAGCATGATTTTAGCAAGAAATGTGATTCTTCATTCAAAACCTGATTTTTGCTATTGGGCTCTATTGAATAGTGAATGTTTTGAATTTTCTCCAAAAGTAAAGTAGTTGCAAACTCATGCTTTTAGAGACTTGTTTGGGCTCATGAGAGGAGTAGAAAAACATCAAAAATTTCAGTCCTGCATGATTCTACCAAGAAATGTGTGTTCATTCAAACCGCTGGTTTTTGATAGTTTGGGCCCTATTGAATAATGAATGTTTTGAATTTTCATCAAAAGTAAAGTAGTTGCAAACTCATCCTTTTAGAAACTTGTTTGGGCTGTTGAGAGGAGTAAAAAAACCATCAAAAATTTCAATCCTGCATGATTCTACCAAGAAATGTGATTCTTCATTCAAAACGCTGGTTTTTGCTATTGGGCTCTATTGAATAATGAATGTTTTGAATTTTCTCCAAAAGTAAAGTAGTTGCAAACTCATCATTTTAGAAACTTTTTTTGGGCTGTTGAGAGGAGTAAAAAACCATCAAAAATTTCAATCCTGCATGATTCTACCAAGAAATGTGATTCTTCATTCAAAACGCTGGTTTTTGCTATTGGGCTCTATGGAATAATGAATGTTTTGAATTTTCTCCAAAAGTAAAGTAGTTGCAAACTCATGCTTTTAGAGACTTGTTTGGGCTCATGAGAGGAGTAGAAAAACATCAAAAATTTCAGTCCTGCATGATTCTACCAAGAAATGTGTGTTCATTGAAACCGCTGGTTTTTGATAGTTTGGGCCCTATTGAATAATGAATGTTTTGAATTTTCTCCAAAAGTAAAGTAGTTGCAAACTCATCCTTTTAGAAACTTGTTTGGGCTGTTGAGAGGAGTAAAAAACCATCAAAAATTTCAATCCTGCATGATTCTACCAAGAAATGTGATTCTTCATTCAAAACGCTGGTTTTTGCTATTGGGCTCTATTGAATAATGAATGTTTTGAATTTTCTCCAAAAGTAAAGTAGTTGCAAACTCATGCTTTTAGAGACTTGTTTGGGCTCATGAGAGGAGTAGAAAAACATCAAAAATTTCAGTCCTGCATGATTCTACCAAGAAATGTTTGTTCATTGAAACCGCTGGTTTTTGATAGTTTGGGCCCTATTGAATAATGAATGTTTTCAATTTTCTCCAAAAGTAAAGTAGTTGCAAACTCATCCTTTTAGAAACTTGTTTGGGCTGTTGAGAGGAGTTAAAAACCATCAAAAATTTCAATCCTGCATGATTTTACCAAGAAATGTGATTCTTCATTCAAAACCTGATTTTTGCTATTGGGCTCTATTGAATAGTGAATGTTTTGAATTTTCTCCAAAAGTAAAGTAGTTGCAAACTCATGCTTTTAGAGACTTGTTTGGGCTCATGAGAGGAGCAGAAAAACATCAAAAATTTCAGTCCTGCATGATTCTACCAAGAAATGTGTGTTCATTGAAACCACTGGTTTTTGATAGTTTGGGCCCTATTGAATAATGAATGTTTTGAATTTTCTAAAAAAGTAAAGTAGTTGCAAACTCATCCTTTTAGAAACTTGTTTGGGCTGTTGAGAGGAGTAAAAAACCATCAAAAATTCCAATCCTGCATGATTTTACCAAGAAATGTGATTCTTCATTCAAAACCTGATTTTTGCTATTGGGCTCTATTGAATAGTGAATGTTTTGAATTTTCTCCAAAAGTAAAGTAGTTGCAAACTCATGCTTTTAGAGACTTGTTTGGGCTCATGAGAGGAGTAGAAAAACATCAAAAATTTCAGTCCTGCATGATTCTACCAAGAAATGTGTGTTCATTCAAACCGCTGGTTTTTGATAGTTTGGGCCCTATTGAATAATGAATGTTTTGAATTTTCTCCAAAAGTAAAGTAGTTGCAAACTCATCCTTTTAGAAACTTGTTTGGGCTGTTGAGAGGAGTAAAAAACCATCAAAAATTTCAATCCTGCATGATTCTACCAAGAAATGTGATTCTTCATTCAAAACGCTGGTTTTTGCTATTGGGCTCTATTGAATAATGAATGTTTTGAATTTTCTCCAAAAGTAAAGTAGTTGCAAACTCATGCTTTTAGAGACTTGTTTGGGCTCATGAGAGGAGTAGAAAAACATCAAAAATTTCAGTCCTGCATGATTCTACCAAGAAATATGTGTTCATTGAAACCGCTGGTTTTTGATAGTTTGGGCCCTATTGAATAATGAATGTTTTGAATTTTTGTCCAAAAGTAAAGTAGTTGCAAACTCATCCTTTTAGAAACTTGTTTGGGCTGTTGAGAGGAGTAAAAAACCATCAAAAATTTCAATCCTGCATGATTTTACCAAGAAATGTGATTCTTCATTCAAAACCTGATTTTTGCTATTGGGCTCTATTGAATAGTGAATGTTTTGAATTTTCTCCAAAAGTAAAGTAGTTGCAAACTCATGCTTTTAGAGACTTGTTTGGGCTCATGAGAGGAGTAGAAAAACATCAAAAATTTCAGTCCTGCATGATTCTACCAAGAAATGTGTGTTCATTCAAACCGCTGGTTTTTGATAGTTTGGGCCCTATTGAATAATGAATGTTTTGAATTTTCTCCAAAAGTAAAGTAGTTGCAAACTCATCCTTTTAGAAACTTGTTTGGGCTGTTGAGAGGAGTAAAAAACCATCAAAAATTTCAATCCTGCATGATTTTACCAAGAAATGTGATTCTTCATTCAAAACCTGATTTTTGCTAATGGGCTCTATTGAATAGTGAATGTTTTGAATTTTCTCCAAAAGTAAAGTAGTTGCAAACTCATGCTTTTAGAGACTTGTTTGGGCTCATGAGAGGAGTAGAAAAACATCAAAAATTTCAGTCCTGCATGATTCTACCAAGAAATGTGTGTTCATTCAAACCTCTGGTTTTTGATAGTTTGGGCCCTATTGAATAATGAATGTTTTGAATTTTCTCCAAAAGTAAAGTAGTTGCAAACTCATCCTTTTAGAAACTTGTTTGGGCTGTTGAGAGGAGTAAAAAACCATCAAAAATTTCAATCCTGCATGATTTTACCAAGAAATGTGATTCTTCATTCAAAACCTGATTTTTGCTATTGGGCTCTATTGAATAGTGAATGTTTTGAATTTTCTCCAAAAGTAAAGTAGTTGCAAACTCATGCTTTTAGAGACTTGTTTGGGCTCATGAGAGGAGCAGAAAAACATCAAAAATTTCAGTCCTGCATGATTCTACCAAGAAATGTGTGTTCATTGAAACCACTGGTTTTTGATATTTTGGGCCCTATTGAATAAAGAATGTTTTGAATTTTCTAAAAAAGTAAAGTAGTTGCAAACTCATCCTTTTAGAAACTTGTTTGGGCTGTTGAGAGGAGTAAAAAACCATCAAAAATTTCAATCCTGCATGATTTTACCAAGAAATGTGATTCTTCATTCAAAACCTGATTTTTGCTATTGGGCTCTATTGAATAGTGAATGTTTTGAATTTTCTCCAAAAGTAAAGTAGTTGCAAACTCATGCTTTTAGAGACTTGTTTGGGCTCATGAGAGGAGTAGAAAAACATCAAAAATTTCAGTCCTGCATGATTCTACCAAGAAATGTGTGTTCATTCAAACCGCTGGTTTTTGATAGTTTGGGCCCTATTGAATAATGAATGTTTTGAATTTTCTCCAAAAGTAAAGTAGTTGCAAACTCATCCTTTTAGAAACTTGTTTGGGCTGTTGAGAGGAGTAAAAAACCATCAAAAATTTCAATCCTGCATGATTCTACCAAGAAATGTGATTCTTCATTCAAAACGCTGGTTTTTGCTATTGGGCTCTATTGAATAATGAATGTTTTGAATTTTCTCCAAAAGTAAAGTAGTTGCAAACTCATGCTTTTAGAGACTTGTTTGGGCTCATGAGAGGAGTAGAAAAACATCAAAAATTTCAGTCCTGCATGATTCTACCAAGAAATGTGTGTTAATTGAAACCGCTGGTTTTTGATAGTTTGGGCCCTATTGAATAATGAATGTTTTGAATTTTTGTCCAAAAGTAAAGTAGTTGCAAACTCATCCTTTTAGAAACTTGTTTGGGCTGTTGAGAGGAGTAAAAA
Source organism: Dendrobates tinctorius (assembly GCF_039654945.1). NCBI lineage: Eukaryota > Metazoa > Chordata > Amphibia > Anura > Dendrobatidae > Dendrobates > Dendrobates tinctorius. The sequence continues at coordinate 351,068 of NW_027361777.1, read as the reverse complement.
ACCATCAAAAATTTCAATCCTGCATGATTTTACCAAGAAATGTGATTCTTCATTCAAAACCTGATTTTTGCTATTGGGCTCTATTGAATAGTGAATGTTTTGAATTTTCTCCAAAAGTAAAGTAGTTGCAAACTCATGCTTTTAGAGACTTGTTTGGGCTCATGAGAGGAGTAGAAAAACATCAAAAATTTCAGTCCTGCATGATTCTACCAAGAAATGTGTGTTCATTCAAACCGCTGGTTTTTGATAGTTTGGGCCCTATTGAATAATGAATGTTTTGAATTTTCTCCAAAAGTAAAGTAGTTGCAAACTCATCCTTTTAGAAACTTGTTTGGGCTGTTGAGAGGAGTAAAAAACCATCAAAAATTTCAATCCTGCATGATTTTACCAAGAAATGTGATTCTTCATTCAAAACCTGATTTTTGCTAATGGGCTCTATTGAATAGTGAATGTTTTGAATTTTCTCCAAAAGTAAAGTAGTTGCAAACTCATGCTTTTAGAGACTTGTTTGGGCTCATGAGAGGAGTAGAAAAACATCAAAAATTTCAGTCCTGCATGATTCTACCAAGAAATGTGTGTTCATTCAAACCTCTGGTTTTTGATAGTTTGGGCCCTATTGAATAATGAATGTTTTGAATTTTCTCCAAAAGTAAAGTAGTTGCAAACTCATCCTTTTAGAAACTTGTTTGGGCTGTTGAGAGGAGTAAAAAACCATCAAAAATTTCAATCCTGCATGATTCTACCAAGAAATGTGATTCTTCATTCAAAACCTGATTTTTGCTATTGGGCTCTATTGAATAGTGAATGTTTTGAATTTTCTCCAAAAGTAAAGTAGTTGCAAACTCATGCTTTTAGAGACTTGTTTGGGCTCATGAGAGGAGTAGAAAAACATCAAAAATTTCAGTCCTGCATGATTCTACCAAGAAATGTGTGTTCATTCAAACCGCTGGTTTTTGATAGTTTGGGCCCTATTGAATAATGAATGTTTTGAATTTTCTCCAAAAGTAAAGTAGTTGCAAACTCATCCTTTTAGAAACTTGTTTGGGCTGTTGAGAGGAGTAAAAAACCATCAAAAATTTCAATCCTGCATGATTTTACCAAGAAATGTGATTCTTCATTCAAAACCTGATTTTTGCTAATGGGCTCTATTGAATAGTGAATGTTTTGAATTTTCTCCAAAAGTAAAGTAGTTGCAAACTCATGCTTTTAGAGACTTGTTTGGGCTCATGAGAGGAGTAGAAAAACATCAAAAATTTCAGTCCTGCATGATTCTACCAAGAAATGTGTGTTCATTCAAACCTCTGGTTTTTGATAGTTTGGGCCCTATTGAATAATGAATGTTTTGAATTTTCTCCAAAAGTAAAGTAGTTGCAAACTCATCCTTTTAGAAACTTGTTTGGGCTGTTGAGAGGAGTAAAAAACCATCAAAAATTTCAATCCTGCATGATTTTACCAAGAAATGTGATTCTTCATTAAAAACCTGATTTTTGCTCTTGGGCTCTATTGAATAGTGAATGTTTTGAATTTTCTCCAAAAGTAAAGTAGTTGCAAACTCATGCTTTTAGAGACTTGTTTGGGCTCATGAGAGGAGTAGAAAAACATCAAAAATGTCAGTCCTGCATGATTCTACCAAGAAATGTGTGTTCATTGAAACCGCTGGTTTTTGATCGTTTGGGCCCTATTGAATAATGAATGTTTTGAATTTTCTCCAAAAGTAAAGTAGTTGCAAACTCATCCTTTTAGAAACTTGTTTGGGCTGTTGAGAGGAGTAAAAAACCATCAAAAATTTCAATCCTGCATGATTCTACCAAGAAATGTGATTCTTCATTGAAAACGCTGGTTTTTGCTATTGGGCTCTATTGAATAATGAATGTTTTGAATTTTCTCCAAAAGTAAAGTAGTTGCAAACTCATGCTTTTAGAGACTTGTTTGGGCTCATGAGAGGAGTAGAAAAACATCAAAAATTTCAGTCCTGCATGATTCTACCAAGAAATGTGTGTTCATTGAAACCGCTGGTTTTTGATAGTTTGGGCCCTATTGAATAATGAATGTTTTGAATTTTCTCCAAAAGTAAAGTAGTTGCAAACTCATCCTTTTAGAAACTTGTTTGGGCTGTTGAGAGGAGTAAAAAACCATCAAAAATTTCAATCCTGCATGATTTTACCAAGAAATGTGATTCTTCATTCAAAACCTGATTTTTGCTATTGGGCTCTATTGAATAGTGAATGTTTTGAATTTTCTCCAAAAGTAAAGTAGTTGCAAACTCATGCTTTTAGAGACTTGTTTGGGCTGTTGAGAGGAGTAAAAAACCATCAAAAATTTCAATCCTGCATGATTCTACCAAGAAATGTGATTCTTCATTCAAAACCTGATTTTTGGTATTGGGCTCTATTGAATAATGAATGTTTTGAATTTTCTCCAAAAGTAAAGTAGTTGCAAACTCATGCTTTTAGAGACTTGTTTGGGCTCATGAGAGGAGTAGAAAAACATCAAAAATGTCAGTCCTGCATGATTCTACCAAGAAATGTGTGTTCATTGAAACCGCTGGTTTTTGATAGTTTGGGCCCTATTGAATAATGAATGTTTTGAATTTTCTCCAAAAGTAAAGTAGTTGCAAACTCATCCTTTTAGAAACTTGTTTGGGCTGTTGAGAGGAGTAAAAAACCATCAAAAATTTCAATCCTGCATGATTCTACCAAGAAATGTGATTCTTCATTCAAAACCTGATTTTTGCTATTGGGCTCTATTGAATAGTGAATGTTTTGAATTTTCTCCAAAAGTAAAGTAGTTGCAAACTCATGCTTTTAGAGACTTGTTTGGGCTCATGAGAGGAGTAGAAAAACATCAAAAATTTCAGTCCTGCATGATTCTACCAAGAAATGTGTGTTCATTCAAACCGCTGGTTTTTGATAGTTTGGGCCCTATTGAATAATGAATGTTTTGAATTTTCATCAAAAGTAAAGTAGTTGCAAACTCATCCTTTTAGAAACTTGTTTGGGCTGTTGAGAGGAGTAAAAAAACCATCAAAAATTTCAATCCTGCATGATTCTACCAAGAAATGTGATTCTTCATTCAAAACGCTGGTTTTTGCTATTGGGCTCTATTGAATAATGAATGTTTTGAATTTTCTCCAAAAGTAAAGTAGTTGCAAACTCATCATTTTAGAAACTTTTTTTGGGCTGTTGAGAGGAGTAAAAAACCATCAAAAATTTCAATCCTGCATGATTCTACCAAGAAATGTGATTCTTCATTCAAAACGCTGGTTTTTGCTATTGGGCTCTATGGAATAATGAATGTTTTGAATTTTCTCCAAAAGTAAAGTAGTTGGAAACTCATGCTTTTAGAGACTTGTTTGGGCTCATGAGAGGAGTAGAAAAACATCAAAAATTTCAGTCCTGCATGATTCTACCAAGAAATGTGTGTTCATTGAAACCGCTGGTTTTTGATAGTTTGGGCCCTATTGAATAATGAATGTTTTGAATTTTCTCCAAAAGTAAAGTAGTTGCAAACTCATCCTTTTAGAAACTTGTTTGGGCTGTTGAGAGGAGTAAAAAACCATCAAAAATTTCAATCCTGCATGATTCTACCAAGAAATGTGATTCTTCATTCAAAACGCTGGTTTTTGCTATTGGGCTCTATTGAATAATGAATGTTTTGAATTTTCTCCAAAAGTAAAGTAGTTGCAAACTCATGCTTTTAGAGACTTGTTTGGGCTCATGAGAGGAGTAGAAAAACATCAAAAATTTCAGTCCTGCATGATTCTACCAAGAAATGTTTGTTCATTGAAACCGCTGGTTTTTGATAGTTTGGGCCCTATTGAATAATGAATGTTTTCAATTTTCTCCAAAAGTAAAGTAGTTGCAAACTCATCCTTTTAGAAACTTGTTTGGGCTGTTGAGAGGAGTAAAAAACCATCAAAAATTTCAATCCTGCATGATTTTACCAAGAAATGTGATTCTTCATTCAAAACCTGATTTTTGCTATTGGGCTCTATTGAATAGTGAATGTTTTGAATTTTCTCCAAAAGTAAAGTAGTTGCAAACTCATGCTTTTAGAGACTTGTTTGGGCTCATGAGAGGAGCAGAAAAACATCAAAAATTTCAGTCCTGCATGATTCTACCAAGAAATGTGTGTTCATTGAAACCACTGGTTTTTGATAGTTTGGGCCCTATTGAATAATGAATGTTTTGAATTTTCTAAAAAAGTAAAGTAGTTGCAAACTCATCCTTTTAGAAACTTGTTTGGGCTGTTGAGAGGAGTAAAAAACCATCAAAAATTCCAATCCTGCATGATTTTACCAAGAAATGTGATTCTTCATTCAAAACCTGATTTTTGCTATTGGGCTCTATTGAATAGTGAATGTTTTGAATTTTCTCCAAAAGTAAAGTAGTTGCAAACTCATGCTTTTAGAGACTTGTTTGGGCTCATGAGAGGAGTAGAAAAACATCAAAAATTTCAGTCCTGCATGATTCTACCAAGAAATGTGTGTTCATTCAAACCGCTGGTTTTTGATAGTTTGGGCCCTATTGAATAATGAATGTTTTGAATTTTCTCCAAAAGTAAAGTAGTTGCAAACTCATCCTTTTAGAAACTTGTTTGGGCTGTTGAGAGGAGTAAAAAACCATCAAAAATTTCAATCCTGCATGATTCTACCAAGAAATGTGATTCTTCATTCAAAACGCTGGTTTTTGCTATTGGGCTCTATTGAATAATGAATGTTTTGAATTTTCTCCAAAAGTAAAGTAGTTGCAAACTCATGCTTTTAGAGACTTGTTTGGGCTCATGAGAGGAGTAGAAAAACATCAAAAATTTCAGTCCTGCATGATTCTACCAAGAAATGTGTGTTCATTGAAACCGCTGGTTTTTGATAGTTTGGGCCCTATTGAATAATGAATGTTTTGAATTTTTGTCCAAAAGTAAAGTAGTTGCAAACTCATCCTTTTAGAAACTTGTTTGGGCTGTTGAGAGGAGTAAAAAACCATCAAAAATTTCAATCCTGCATGATTTTACCAAGAAATGTGATTCTTCATTCAAAACCTGATTTTTGCTATTGGGCTCTATTGAATAGTGAATGTTTTGAATTTTCTCCAAAAGTAAAGTAGTTGCAAACTCATGCTTTTAGAGACTTGTTTGGGCTCATGAGAGGAGTAGAAAAACATCAAAAATTTCAGTCCTGCATGATTCTACCAAGAAATGTGTGTTCATTCAAACCGCTGGTTTTTGATAGTTTGGGCCCTATTGAATAATGAATGTTTTGAATTTTCTCCAAAAGTAAAGTAGTTGCAAACTCATCCTTTTAGAAACTTGTTTGGGCTGTTGAGAGGAGTAAAAAACCATCAAAAATTTCAATCCTGCATGATTTTACCAAGAAATGTGATTCTTCATTCAAAACCTGATTTTTGCTAATGGGCTCTATTGAATAGTGAATGTTTTGAATTTTCTCCAAAAGTAAAGTAGTTGCAAACTCATGCTTTTAGAGACTTGTTTGGGCTCATGAGAGGAGTAGAAAAACATCAAAAATTTCAGTCCTGCATGATTCTACCAAGAAATGTGTGTTCATTCAAACCTCTGGTTTTTGATAGTTTGGGCCCTATTGAATAATGAATGTTTTGAATTTTCTCCAAAAGTAAAGTAGTTGCAAACTCATCCTTTTAGAAACTTGTTTGGGCTGTTGAGAGGAGTAAAAAACCATCAAAAATTTCAATCCTGCATGATTTTACCAAGAAATGTGATTCTTCATTCAAAACCTGATTTTTGCTATTGGGCTCTATTGAATAGTGAATGTTTTGAATTTTCTCCAAAAGTAAAGTAGTTGCAAACTCATGCTTTTAGAGACTTGTTTGGGCTCATGAGAGGAGCAGAAAAACATCAAAAATTTCAGTCCTGCATGATTCTACCAAGAAATGTGTGTTCATTGAAACCACTGGTTTTTGATATTTTGGGCCCTATTGAATAAAGAATGTTTTGAATTTTCTAAAAAAGTAAAGTAGTTGCAAACTCATCCTTTTAGAAACTTGTTTGGGCTGTTGAGAGGAGTAAAAAACCATCAAAAATTTCAATCCTGCATGATTTTACCAAGAAATGTGATTCTTCATTCAAAACCTGATTTTTGCTATTGGGCTCTATTGAATAGTGAATGTTTTGAATTTTCTCCAAAAGTAAAGTAGTTGCAAACTCATGCTTTTAGAGACTTGTTTGGGCTCATGAGAGGAGTAGAAAAACATCAAAAATTTCAGTCCTGCATGATTCTACCAAGAAATGTGTGTTCATTCAAACCGCTGGTTTTTGATAGTTTGGGCCCTATTGAATAATGAATGTTTTGAATTTTCTCCAAAAGTAAAGTAGTTGCAAACTCATCCTTTTAGAAACTTGTTTGGGCTGTTGAGAGGAGTAAAAAACCATCAAAAATTTCAATCCTGCATGATTCTACCAAGAAATGTGATTCTTCATTCAAAACGCTGGTTTTTGCTATTGGGCTCTATTGAATAATGAATGTTTTGAATTTTCTCCAAAAGTAAAGTAGTTGCAAACTCATGCTTTTAGAGACTTGTTTGGGCTCATGAGAGGAGTAGAAAAACATCAAAAATTTCAGTCCTGCATGATTCTACCAAGAAATGTGTGTTCATTGAAACCGCTGGTTTTTGATAGTTTGGGCCCTATTGAATAATGAATGTTTTGAATTTTTGTCCAAAAGTAAAGTAGTTGCAAACTCATCCTTTTAGAAACTTGTTTGGGCTGTTGAGAGGAGTAAAAAACCATCAAAAATTTCAATCCTGCATGATTTTACCAAGAAATGTGATTCTTCATTCAAAACCTGATTTTTGCTATTGGGCTCTATTGAATAGTGAATGTTTTGAATTTTCTCCAAAAGTAAAGTAGTTGCAAACTCATGCTTTTAGAGACTTGTTTGGGCTCATGAGAGGAGTAGAAAAACATCAAAAATTTCAGTCCTGCATGATTCTACCAAGAAATGTGTGTTCATTCAAACCGCTGGTTTTTGATAGTTTGGGCCCTATTGAATAATGAATGTTTTGAATTTTCTCCAAAAGTAAAGTAGTTGCAAACTCATCCTTTTAGAAACTTGTTTGGGCTGTTGAGAGGAGTTAAAAACCATCAAAAATTTCAATCCTGCATGATTTTACCAAGAAATGTGATTCTTCATTCAAAACCTGATTTTTGCTAATGGGCTCTATTGAATAGTGAATGTTTTGAATTTTCTCCAAAAGTAAAGTAGTTGCAAACTCATGCTTTTAGAGACTTGTTTGGGCTCATGAGAGGAGTAGAAAAACATCAAAAATTTCAGTCCTGCATGATTCTACCAAGAAATGTGTGTTCATTCAAACCTCTGGTTTTTGATAGTTTGGGCCCTATTGAATAATGAATGTTTTGAATTTTCTCCAAAAGTAAAGTAGTTGCAAACTCATCCTTTTAGAAACTTGTTTGGGCTGTTGAGAGGAGTAAAAAACCATCAAAAATTTCAATCCTGCATGATTCTACCAAGAAATGTGATTCTTCATTCAAAACCTGATTTTTGCTATTGGGCTCTATTGAATAGTGAATGTTTTGAATTTTCTCCAAAAGTAAAGTAGTTGCAAACTCATGCTTTTAGAGACTTGTTTGGGCTCATGAGAGGAGTAGAAAAACATCAAAAATTTCAGTCCTGCATGATTCTACCAAGAAATGTGTGTTCATTCAAACCGCTGGTTTTTGATAGTTTGGGCCCTATTGAATAATGAATGTTTTGAATTTTCTCCAAAAGTAAAGTAGTTGCAAACTCATCCTTTTAGAAACTTGTTTGGGCTGTTGAGAGGAGTAAAAAACCATCAAAAATTTCAATCCTGCATGATTTTACCAAGAAATGTGATTCTTCATTCAAAACCTGATTTTTGCTAATGGGCTCTATTGAATAGTGAATGTTTTGAATTTTCTCCAAAAGTAAAGTAGTTGCAAACTCATGCTTTTAGAGACTTGTTTGGGCTCATGAGAGGAGTAGAAAAACATCAAAAATTTCAGTCCTGCATGATTCTACCAAGAAATGTGTGTTCATTCAAACCTCTGGTTTTTGATAGTTTGGGCCCTATTGAATAATGAATGTTTTGAATTTTCTCCAAAAGTAAAGTAGTTGCAAACTCATCCTTTTAGAAACTTGTTTGGGCTGTTGAGAGGAGTAAAAAACCATCAAAAATTTCAATCCTGCATGATTCTACCAAGAAATGTGATTCTTCATTCAAAACCTGATTTTTGCTATTGGGCTCTATTGAATAATGAATGTTTTGAATTTTCTCCAAAAGTAAAGTAGTTGCAAACTCATGCTTTTAGAGACTTGTTTGGGCTCATGAGAGGAGTAGAAAAACATCAAAAATGTCAGTCCTGCATGATTCTACCAAGAAATGTGTGTTCATTGAAACCGCTGGTTTTTGATAGTTTGGGCCCTATTGAATAATGAATGTTTTGAATTTTCTCCAAAAGTAAAGTAGTTGCAAACTCATCCTTTTAGAAACTTGTTTGGGCTGTTGAGAGGAGTAAAAAACCATCAAAAATTTCAATCCTGCATGATTCTACCAAGAAATGTGATTCTTCATTCAAAACGCTGGTTTTTGCTATTGGGCTCTATTGAATAATGAATGTTTTGAATTTTCTCCAAAAGTAAAGTAGTTGCAAACTCATGCTTTTAGAGACTTGTTTGGGCTCATGAGAGGAGTAGAAAAACATCAAAAATTTCAGTCCTGCATGATTCTACCAAGAAATGTGTGTTCATTGAAACCGCTGGTTTTTGATAGTTTGGGCCCTATTGAATAATGAATGTTTTGAATTTTCTCCAAAAGTAAAGTAGTTGCAAACTCATCCTTTTAGAAACTTGGTTGGGCTGTTGAGAGGAGTAAAAAACCATCAAAAATTTCAATCCTGCATGATTTTACCAAGAAATGTGATTCTTCATTCAAAACCTGATTTTTGCTATTGGGCTCTATTGAATAGTGAATGTTTGGAATTTTCTCCAAAAGTAAAGTAGTTGCAAACTCATGCTTTTAGAGACTTGTTTGGGCTCATGAGAGGAGTAGAAAAATATCAAAAATTTCAGTCCTGCATGATTCTACCAAGAAATGTGTGTTCATTCAAACCGCTGGTTTTTGATAGTTTGGGCCCTATTGAATAATGAATGTTTTGAATTTTCTCCAAAAGTAAAGTAGTTGCAAACTCATCCTTTTAGAAACTTGTTTGGGCTGTTGAGAGGAGTAAAAAACCATCAAAAATTTCAATCCTTCATGATTCTACCAAGAAATGTGATTCTTCATTCAAAACGCTGGTTTTTGCTATTGGGCTCTATTGAATAATGAATGTTTTGAATTTTCTCCAAAAGTAAAGTAGTTGCAAACTCATGCTTTTAGAGACTTGTTTGGGCTCATGAGAGGAGTAGAAAAACATCAAAAATTTCAGTCTTGCATGATTCTACCAAGAAATGTGTGTTCATTGAAACCGCTGGTTTTTGATAGTTTGGGCCCTATTGAATAATGAATGTTTTGAATTTTCTCCAAAAGTAAAGTAGTTGCAAACTCATCCTTTTAGAAACTTGTTTGGGCTGTTGAGAGGAGTAAAAAACCATCGAAAATTTCAATCCTGCATGATTTTACCAAGAAATGTGATTCTTCATTCAAAACCTGATTTTTGCTATTGGGCTCTATTGAATAGTGAATGTTTTGAATTTTCTCCAAAAGTAAAGTAGTTGCAAACTCATGCTTTTAGAGACTTGTTTGGGCTCATGAGAGGAGTAGAAAAACATCAAAAATTTCAGTCCTGCATGATTCTACCAAGAAATGTGTGTTCATTCAAACCGCTGGTTTTTGATAGTTTGGGCCCTATTGAATAATGAATGTTTTGAATTTTCTCCAAAAGTAAAGTAGTTGCAAACTCATCCTTTTAGAAACTTGTTTGGGCTGTTGAGAGGAGTAAAAAAACCATCAAAAATTTCAATCTTGCATGATTCTACCAAGAAATGTGATTCTTCATTCAAAACGCTGGTTTTTGCTATTGGGCTCTGTTGAATAATGAATGTTTTGAATTTTCTCCAAAAGTAAAGTAGTTGCAAACTCATCATTTTAGAAACTTTTTTTGGGCTGTTGAGAGGAGTAAAAAACCATCAAAAATTTCAATCCTGCATGATTCTACCAAGAAATGTGATTCTTCATTCAAAACGCTGGTTTTTGCTATTGGGCTCTATTGAATAATGAATGTTTTGAATTTTCTCCAAAAGTAAAGTAGTTGCAAACTCATGCTTTTAGAGACTTGTTTGGGCTCATGAGAGGAGTAGAAAAACATCAAAAATTTCAGTCCTGCATGATTCTACCAAGAAATGTGTGTTCATTCAAACCGCTGGTTTTTGACAGTTTGGGCCCTATTGAATAATGAATGTTTTGAATTTTCTCCAAAAGTAAAGTAGTTGCAAACTCATCCTTTTAGAAACTTGTTTGGGCTGTTGAGAGGAGTAAAAAACCATCAAAAATTTCAATCCTGCATGATTTTACCAAGAAATGTGATTCTTCATTCAAAACCTGATTTTTGCTATTGGGCTCTATTGAATAGTGAATGTTTTGAATTTTCTCCAAAAGTAAAGGAGTTGCAAACTCATGCTTTTAGAGACTTGTTTGGGCTCATGAGAGGAGTAGAAAAACATCAAAAATTTCAGTCCTGCATGATTCTACCAAGAAATGTGTGTTCATTCAAACCGCTGGTTTTTGATAGTTTGGGCCCTATTGAATAATGAATGTTTTGAATTTTCTCCAAAAGTAAAGTAGTTGCAAACTCATCCTTTTAGAAACTTGTTTGGGCTGTTGAGAGGAGTAAAAAACCATCAAAAATTTCAATCCTGCATGATTTTACCAAGAAATGTGATTCTTCATTCAAAACCTGATTTTTGCTAATGGGCTCTATTGAATAGTGAATGTTTTGAATTTTCTCCAAAAGTAAAGTAGTTGCAAACTCATGCTTTTAGAGACTTGTTTGGGCTCATGAGAGGAGTAGAAAAACATCAAAAATTTCAGTCCTGCATGATTCTACCAAGAAATGTGTGTTCATTCAAACCTCTGGTTTTTGATAGTTTGGGCCCTATTGAATAATGAATGTTTTGAATTTTCTCCAAAAGTAAAGTAGTTGCAAACGCATCCTTTTAGAAACTTGTTTGGGCTGTTGAGAGGAGTAAAAAACCATCAAAAATTTCAATCCTGCATGATTCTACCAAGAAATGTGATTCTTCATTCAAAACCTGATTTTTGCTATTGGGCTCTATTGAATAATGAATTTTTTGAATTTTCTCCAAAAGTAAAGTAGTTGCAAACTCATGCTTTTAGAGACTTGTTTGGGCTCATGAGAGGAGTAGAAAAACATCAAAAATGTCAGTCCTGCATGATTCTACCAAGAAATGTGTGTTCATTGAAACCGCTGGTTTTTGATAGTTTGGGCCCTATTGAATAATGAATGTTTTGAATTTTCTCCAAAAGTAAAGTAGTTGCAAACTCATCCTTTTAGAAACTTGTTTGGGCTGTTGAGAGGAGTAAAAAACCATCAAAAATTTCAATCCTGCATGATTTTACCAAGAAATGTGATTCTTCATTCAAAACCTGATTTTTGCTAATGGGCTCTATTGAATAGTGAATGTTTTGAATTTTCTCCAAAAGTAAAGTAGTTGCAAACTCATGCTTTTAGAGACTTGTTTGGGCTCATGAGAGGAGTAGAAAAACATCAAAAATTTCAGTCCTGCATGATTCTACCAAGAAATGTGTGTTCATTGAAACCGCTGGTTTTTGATAGTTTGGGCCCTATTGAATAATGAATGTTTTGAATTTTTGTCCAAAAGTAAAGTAGTTGCAAACTCATCCTTTTAGAAACTTGTTTGGGCTGTTGAGAGGAGTAAAAAACCATCAAAAATTTCAATCCTGCATGATTTTACCAAGAAATGTGATTCTTCATTCAAAACCTGATTTTTGCTATTGGGCTCTATTGAATAGTGAATGTTTTGAATTTTCTCCAAAAGTAAAGTAGTTGCAAACTCATGCTTTTAGAGACTTGTTTGGGCTCATGAGAGGAGTAGAAAAACATCAAAAATTTCAGTCCTGTATGATTCTACCAAGAAATGTGTGTTCATTCAAACCGCTGGTTTTTGATAGTTTGGGCCCTATTGAATAATGAATGTTTTGAATTTTCTCCAAAAGTAAAGTAGTTGCAAACTCATCCTTTTAGAAACTTGTTTTGGCTGTTGAGAGGAGTAAAAAACCATCAAAAATTTCAATCCTGCATGATTTTACCAAGAAATGTGATTCTTCATTCAAAACCTGATTTTTGCTAATGGGCTCTATTGAATAGTGAATGTTTTGAATTTTCTCCAAAAGTAAAGTAGTTGCAAACTCATGCTTTTAGAGACTTGTTTGGGCTCATGAGAGGAGTAGAAAAACATCAAAAATTTCAGTCCTGCATGATTCTACCAAGAAATGTGTGTTCATTCAAACCTCTGGTTTTTGATAGTTTGGGCCCTATTGAATAATGAATGTTTTGAATTTTCTCCAAAAGTAAAGTAGTTGCAAACTCATCCTTTTAGAAACTTGTTTGGGCTGTTGAGAGGAGTAAAAAACCATCAAAAATTTCAATCCTGCATGATTCTACCAAGAAATGTGATTCTTCATTCAAAACCTGATTTTTGCTATTGGGCTCTATTGAATAGTGAATGTTTTGAATTTTCTCCAAAAGTAAAGTAGTTGCAAACTCATGCTTTTAGAGACTTGTTTGGGCTCATGAGAGGAGTAGAAAAACATCAAAAATTTCAGTCCTGCATGATTCTACCAAGAAATGTGTGTTCATTCAAACCTCTGGTTTTTGATAGTTTGGGCCCTATTGAATAATGAATGTTTTGAATTTTCTCCAAAAGTAAAGTAGTTGCAAACTCATCCTTTTAGAAACTTGTTTGGGCTGTTGAGAGGAGTAAAAAACCATCAAAAATTTCAATCCTGCATGATTTTACCAAGAAATGTGATTCTTCATTCAAAACCTGATTTTTGCTAATGGGCTCTATTGAATAGTGAATGTTTTGAATTTTCTCCAAAAGTAAAGTAGTTGCAAACTCATGCTTTTAGAGACTTGTTTGGGCTCATGAGAGGAGTAGAAAAACATCAAAAATTTCAGTCCTGCATGATTCTACCAAGAAATGTGTGTTCATTCAAACCTCTGGTTTTTGATAGTTTGGGCCCTATTGAATAATGAATGTTTTGAATTTTCTCCAAAAGTAAAGTAGTTGCAAACTCATCCTTTTAGAAACTTGTTTGGGCTGTTGAGAGGAGTAAAAAACCATCAAAAATTTCAATCCTGCATGATTCTACCAAGAAATGTGATTCTTCATTCAAAACCTGATTTTTGCTATTGGGCTCTATTGAATAATGAATGTTTTGAATTTTCTCCAAAAGTAAAGTAGTTGCAAACTCATGCTTTTAGAGACTTGTTTGGGATCATGAGAGGAGTAGAAAAACATCAAAAATGTCAGTCCTGCATGATTCTACCAAGAAATGTGTGTTCATTGAAACCGCTGGTTTTTGATAGTTTGGGCCCTATTGAATAATGAATGTTTTGAATTTTCTCCAAAAGTAAAGTAGTTGCAAACTCATCCTTTTAGAAACTTGTTTGGGCTGTTGAGAGGAGTAAAAAACCATCAAAAATTTCAATCCTGCATGATTCTACCAAGAAATGTGATTCTTCATTCAAAACGCTGGTTTTTGCTATTGGGCTCTATTGAATAATGAATGTTTTGAATTTTCTCCAAAAGTAAAGTAGTTGCAAACTCATGCTTTTAGAGACTTGTTTGGGCTCATGAGAGGAGTAGAAAAACATCAAAAATTTCAGTCCTGCATGATTCTACCAAGAAATGTGTGTTCATTGAAACCGCTGGTTTTTGATAGTTTGGGCCCTATTGAATAATGAATGTTTTGAATTTTCTCCAAAAGTAAAGTAGTTGCAAACTCATCCTTTTAGAAACTTGGTTGGGCTGTTGAGAGGAGTAAAAAACCATCAAAAATTTCAATCCTGCATGATTTTACCAAGAAATGTGATTCTTCATTCAAAACCTGATTTTTGCTATTGGGCTCTATTGAATAGTGAATGTTTGGAATTTTCTCCAAAAGTAAAGTAGTTGCAAACTCATGCTTTTAGAGACTTGTTTGGGCTCATGAGAGGAGTAGAAAAATATCAAAAATTTCAGTCCTGCATGATTCTACCAAGAAATGTGTGTTCATTCAAACCGCTGGTTTTTGATAGTTTGGGCCCTATTGAATAATGAATGTTTTGAATTTACTCCAAAAGTAAAGTAGTTGCAAACTCATCCTTTTAGAAACTTGTTTGGGCTGTTGAGAGGAGTAAAAAACCATCAAAAATTTCAATCCTGCATGATTCTACCAAGAAATGTGATTCTTCATTCAAAACGCTGGTTTTTGCTATTGGGCTCTATTGAATAATGAATGTTTTGAATTTTCTCCAAAAGTAAAGTAGTTGCAAACTCATGCTTTTAGAGACTTGTTTGGGCTCATGAGAGGAGTAGAAAAACATCAAAAATTTCAGTCTTGCATGATTCTACCAAGAAATGTGTGTTCATTGAAACCGCTGGTTTTTGATAGTTTGGGCCCTATTGAATAATGAATGTTTTGAATTTTCTCCAAAAGTAAAGTAGTTGCAAACTCATCCTTTTAGAAACTTGTTTGGGCTGTTGAGAGGAGTAAAAAACCATCGAAAATTTCAATCCTGCATGATTTTACCAAGAAATGTGATTCTTCATTCAAAACCTGATTTTTGCTATTGGGCTCTATTGAATAGTGAATGTTTTGAATTTTCTCCAAAAGTAAAGGAGTTGCAAACTCATGCTTTTAGAGACTTGTTTGGGCTCATGAGAGGAGTAGAAAAACATCAAAAATTTCAGTCCTGCATGATTCTACCAAGAAATGTGTGTTCATTCAAACCGCTGGTTTTTGATAGTTTGGGCCCTATTGAATAATGAATGTTTTGAATTTTCTCCAAAAGTAAAGTAGTTGCAAACTCATCCTTTTAGAAACTTGTTTGGGCTGTTGAGAGGAGTAAAAAACCATCAAAAATTTCAATCCTGCATGATTTTACCAAGAAATGTGATTCTTCATTCAAAACCTGATTTTTGCTAATGGGCTCTATTGAATAGTGAATGTTTTGAATTTTCTCCAAAAGTAAAGTAGTTGCAAACTCATGCTTTTAGAGACTTGTTTGGGCTCATGAGAGGAGTAGAAAAACATCAAAAATTTCAGTCCTGCATGATTCTACCAAGAAATGTGTGTTCATTCAAACCTCTGGTTTTTGATAGTTTGGGCCCTATTGAATAATGAATGTTTTGAATTTTCTCCAAAAGTAAAGTAGTTGCAAACGCATCCTTTTAGAAACTTGTTTGGGCTGTTGAGAGGAGTAAAAAACCATCAAAAATTTCAATCCTGCATGATTCTACCAAGAAATGTGATTCTTCATTCAAAACCTGATTTTTGCTATTGGGCTCTATTGAATAATGAATTTTTTGAATTTTCTCCAAAAGTAAAGTAGTTGCAAACTCATGCTTTTAGAGACTTGTTTGGGCTCATGAGAGGAGTAGAAAAACATCAAAAATGTCAGTCCTGCATGATTCTACCAAGAAATGTGTGTTCATTGAAACCGCTGGTTTTTGATAGTTTGGGCCCTATTGAATAATGAATGTTTTGAATTTTCTCCAAAAGTAAAGTAGTTGCAAACTCATCCTTTTAGAAACTTGTTTGGGCTGTTGAGAGGAGTAAAAAACCATCAAAAATTTCAATCCTGCATGATTCTACCAAGAAATGTGATTCTTCATTCAAAACGCTGGTTTTTGCTATTGGGCTCTATTGAATAATGAATGTTTTGAATTTTCTCCAAAAGTAAAGTAGTTGCAAACTCATGCTTTTAGAGACTTGTTTGGGCTCATGAGAGGAGTAGAAAAACATCAAAAATTTCAGTCCTGCATGATTCTACCAAGAAATGTGTGTTCATTCAAACCGCTGGTTTTTGATAGTTTGGGCCCTATTGAATAATGAATGTTTTGAATTTTCTCCAAAAGTAAAGTAGTTGCAAACTCATCCTTTTAGAAACTTGTTTGGGCTGTTGAGAGGAGTAAAAAACCATCAAAAATTTCAATCCTGCATGATTTTACCAAGAAATGTGATTCTTCATTCAAAACCTGATTTTTGCTAATGGGCTCTATTGAATAGTGAATGTTTTGAATTTTCTCCAAAAGTAAAGTAGTTGCAAACTCATGCTTTTAGAGACTTGTTTGGGCTCATGAAAGGAGTAGAAAAACATCAAAAATTTCAGTCCTGCATGATTCTACCAAGAAATGTGTGTTCATTCAAACCTCTGGTTTTTGATAGTTTGGGCCCTATTGAATAATTAATGTTTTGAATTTTCTCCAAAAGTAAAGTAGTTGCAAACTCATCCTTTTAGAAACTTGTTTGGGCTGTTGAGAGGAGTAAAAAACCATCAAAAATTTCAATCCTGCATGATTCTACCAAGAAATGTGATTCTTCATTCAAAACCTGATTTTTGCTATTGGGCTCTATTGAATAATGAATGTTTTGAATTTTCTCCAAAAGTAAAGTAGTTGCAAACTCATGCTTTTAGAGACTTGTTTGGGCTCATGAGAGGAGTAGAAAAACATCAAAAATGTCAGTCCTGCATGATTCTACCAAGAAATGTGTGTTCATTGAAACCGCTGGTTTTTGATCGTTTGGGCCCTATTGAATAATGAATGTTTTGAATTTTCTCCAAAAGTAAAGTAGTTGCAAACTCATCCTTTTAGAAACTTGTTTGGGCTGTTGAGAGGAGTAATAAACCATCAAAAATTTCAATCCTGCATGATTCTACCAAGAAATGTGATTCTTCATTCAAAACGCTGGTTTTTGCTATTGGGCTCTATTGAATAATGAATGTTTTGAATTTTCTCCAAAAGTAAAGTAGTTGCAAACTCATGCTTTTAGAGACTTGTTTGGGCTCATGAGAGGAGTAGAAAAACATCAAAAATTTCAGTCCTGCATGATTCTACCAAGAAATGTGTGTTCATTCAAACCGCTGGTTTTTGATAGTTTGGGCCCTATTGAATAATGAATGTTTTGAATTTTCTCCAAAAGTAAAGTAGTTGCAAACTCATCCTTTTAGAAACTTGTTTGGGCTGTTGAGAGGAGTAAAAAACCATCAAAAATTTCAATCCTGAATGATTTTACCAAGAAATGTGATTCTTCATTCAAAACCTGATTTTTGCTATTGGGCTCTATTGAATAGTGAATGTTTTGAATTTTCTCCAAAAGTAAAGTAGTTGCAAACTCATGCTTTTAGAGACTTGTTTGGGCTCATGAGAGGAGTAGAAAAATATCAAAAATTTCAGTCCTGCATGATTCTACCAAGAAATGTGTGTTCATTCAAACCGCTGGTTTTTGATAGTTTGGGCCCTATTGAATAATGAATGTTTTGAATTTTCTCCAAAAGTAAAGTAGTTGCAAACTCATCCTTTTAGAAACTTGTTTGGGCTGTTGAGAGGAGTAAAAAACCATCAAAAATTTCAATCCTGCATGATTCTACCAAGAAATGTGATTCTTCATTCAAAACGCTGGTTTTTGCTATTGGGCTCTATTGAATAATGAATGTTTTGAATTTTCTCCAAAAGTAAAGTAGTTGCAAACTCATGCTTTTAGAGACTTGTTTGGGCTCATGAGACGAGTAGAAAAACATCAAAAATTTCAGTCCTGCATGATTCTACCAAGAAATGTGTGTTCATTGAAACCGCTGGTTTTTGATAGTTTGGGCCCTATTGAATAATGAATGTTTTGAATTTTCTCCAAAAGTAAAGTAGTTGCAAACTCACCCTTTTAGAAACTTGTTTGGGCTGTTGAGAGGAGTAAAAAACCATCAAAAATTTCAATCCTGCATGATTCTACCAAGAAATGTGATTCTTCATTCAAAACCTGATTTTTGCTATTGGGCTCTATTGAATAGTGAATGTTTTGAATTTTCTCCAAAAGTAAAGTAGTTGCAAACTCATGCTTTTAGAGACTTGTTTGGGCTCATGAGAGGAGTAGAAAAACATCAAAAATTTCAGTCCTGCATGATTCTACCAAGAAATGTGTGTTCATTGAAACCGCTGGTTTTTGATAGTTTGGGCCCTATTGAATAATGAATGTTTTGAATTTTCTCCAAAAGTAAAGTAGTTGCAAACTCATCCTTTTAGAAACTTGTTTGGGCTGTTGAGAGGAGTAAAAAACCATCAAAAATTTCAATCCTGCATGATTTTACCAAGAAATGTGATTCTTCATTCAAAACCTGATTTTTGCTAATGGGCTCTATTGAATAGTGAATGTTTTGAATTTTCTCCAAAAGTAAAGTAGTTGCAAACTCATGCTTTTAGAGACTTGTTTGGGCTCATGAAAGGAGTAGCAAAACATCAAAAATTTCAGTCCTGCATGATTCTACCAAGAAATGTGTGTTCATTCAAACCTCTGGTTTTTGATAGTTTGGGCCCTATTGAATAATTAATGTTTTGAATTTTCTCCAAAAGTAAAGTAGTTGCAAACTCATCCTTTTAGAAACTTGTTTGGGCTGTTGAGAGGAGTAAAAAACCATCAAAAATTTCAATCCTGCATGATTCTACCAAGAAATGTGATTCTTCATTCAAAACCTGATTTTTGCTATTGGGCTCTATTGAATAATGAATGTTTTGAATTTTCTCCAAAAGTAAAGTAGTTGCAAACTCATGCTTTTAGAGACTTGTTTGGGCTCATGAGAGGAGTAGAAAAACATCAAAAATGTCAGTCCTGCATGATTCTACCAAGAAATGTGTGTTCATTGAAACCGCTGGTTTTTGATCGTTTGGGCCCTATTGAATAATGAATGTTTTGAATTTTCTCCAAAAGTAAAGTAGTTGCAAACTCATCCTTTTAGAAACTTGTTTGGGCTGTTGAGAGGAGTAATAAACCATCAAAAATTTCAATCCTGCATGATTCTACCAAGAAATGTGATTCTTCATTCAAAACGCTGGTTTTTGCTATTGGGCTCTATTGAATAATGAATGTTTTGAATTTTCTCCAAAAGTAAAGTAGTTGCAAACTCATGCTTTTAGAGACTTGTTTGGGCTCATGAGACGAGTAGAAAAACATCAAAAATTTCAGTCCTGCATGATTCTACCAAGAAATGTGTGTTCATTGAAACCGCTGGTTTTTGATAGTTTGGGCCCTATTGAATAATGAATGTTTTGAATTTTCTCCAAAAGTAAAGTAGTTGCAAACTCATCCTTTTAGAAACTTGTTTGGGCTGTTGAGAGGAGTAAAAAACCATCAAAAATTTCAATCCTGCATGATTTTACCAAGAAATGTGATTCTTCATTCAAAACCTGATTTTTGCTATTGGGCTCTATTGAATAGTGAATGTTTTGAATTTTCTCCAAAAGTAAAGTAGTTGCAAACTCATGCTTTTAGAGACTTGTTTGGGCTCATGAGAGGAGTAGAAAAACATCAAAAATTTCAGTCCTGCATGATTCTACCAAGAAATGTGTGTTCATTCAAACCGCTGGTTTTTGATAGTTTGGGCCCTATTGAATAATGAATGTTTTGAATTTTCTCCAAAAGTAAAGTAGTTGCAAACTCATCCTTTTAGAAACTTTTTTGGGCTGTTGAGAGGAGTAAAAAACCATCAAAAATTTCAATCCTGCATGATTCTACCAAGAAATGTGATTCTTCATTGAAAACGCTGGTTTTTGCTATTGGGCTCTATTGAATAATGAATGTTTTGAATTTTCTCCAAAAGTAAAGTAGTTGCAAACTCATGCTTTTAGAGACTTGTTTGGGCTCATGAGAGGAGTAGAAAAACATCAAAAATTTCAGTCCTGCATGATTCTACCAAGAAATGTGTGTTCATTGAAACCGCTGGTTTTTGATAGTTTGGGCCCTATTGAATAATGAATGTTTTGAATTTTCTCCAAAAGTAAAGTAGTTGCAAACTCATGCTTTTAGAGACTTGTTTGGGCTCATGAGAGGAGTAGAAAAACATCAAAAATTTCAGTCCTGCATGATTCTACCAAGAAATGTGTGTTCATTCAAACCGCTGTTTTTTGATAGTTTGGGCCCTATTGAATAATGAATGTTTTGAATTTTCTCCAAAAGTAAAGTAGTTGCAAACTCATCCTTTTAGAAACTTGTTTGGGCTGTTGAGAGGAGTAAAAAACCATCAAAAATTTCAATCCTGCATGATTCTACCAAGAAATGTGATTCTTCATTCAAAACGCTGGTTTTTGCTATTGGGCTCTATTGAATAATGAATGTTTTGAATTTTCTCCAAAAGTAAAGTAGTTGCAAACTCATGCTTTTAGAGACTTGTTTGGGCTCATGAGAGGAGTAGAAAAACATCAAAAATTTCAGTCCTGCATGATTCTACCAAGAAATGTGTGTTCATTGAAACCGCTGGTTTTTGATAGTTTGGGCCCTATTGAATAATGAATGTTTTGAATTTTCTCCAAAAGTAAAGTAGTTGCAAACTCATCCTTTTAGAAACTTGTTTGGGCTGTTGAGAGGAGTAAAAAACCATCAAAAATTTCAATCCTGCATGATTTTACCAAGAAATGTGATTCTTCATTCAAAACCTGATTTTTGCTATTGGGCTCTATTGAATAGTGAATGTTTTGAATTTTCTCCAAAAGTAAAGTAGTTGCAAACTCATGCTTTTAGAGACTTGTTTGGTCTCATGAGAGGAGTAGAAAAACATCAAAAATTTCAGTCCTGCATGATTCTACCAAGAAATGTGTGTTCATTCAAACCGCTGGTTTTTGATAGTTTGGGCCCTACTGAATAATGAATGTTTTGAATTTTCTCCAAAAGTAAAGTAGTTGCAAACTCATCCTTTTAGAAACTTGTTTGGGCTGTTGAGAGGAGTAAAAAACCATCAAAAATTTCAATCCTGCATGATTTTACCAAGAAATGTGATTCTTCATTCAAAACCTGATTTTTGCTAATGGGCTCTATTGAATAGTGAATGTTTTGAATTTTCTCCAAAAGTAAAGTAGTTGCAAACTCATGCTTTTAGAGACTTGTTTGGGCTCATGAAAGGAGTAGAAAAACATCAAAAATTTCAGTCCTGCATGATTCTACCAAGAAATGTGTGTTCATTCAAACCTCTGGTTTTTGATAGTTTGGGCCCTATTGAATAATTAATGTTTTGAATTTTCTCCAAAAGTAAAGTAGTTGCAAACTCATCCTTTTAGAAACTTGTTTGGGCTGTTGAGAGGAGTAAAAAACCATCAAAAATTTCAATCCTGCATGATTCTACCAAGAAATGTGATTCTTCATTCAAAACCTGATTTTTGCTATTGGGCTCTATTGAATAATGAATGTTTTGAATTTTCTCCAAAAGTAAAGTAGTTGCAAACTCATGCTTTTAGAGACTTGTTTGGGCTCATGAGAGGAGTAGAAAAACATCAAAAATGTCAGTCCTGCATGATTCTACCAAGAAATGTGTGTTCATTGAAACCGCTGGTTTTTGATCGTTTGGGCCCTATTGAATAATGAATGTTTTGAATTTTCTCCAAAAGTAAAGTAGTTGCAAACTCATCCTTTTAGAAACTTGTTTGGGCTGTTGAGAGGAGTAATAAACCATCAAAAATTTCAATCCTGCATGATTCTACCAAGAAATGTGATTCTTCATTCAAAACGCTGGTTTTTGCTATTGGGCTCAATTGAATAATGAATGTTTTGAATTTTCTCCAAAAGTAAAGTAGTTGCAAACTCATGCTTTTAGAGACTTGTTTGGGCTCATGAGAGGAGTAGAAAAACATCAAAAATTTCAGTCCTGCATGATTCTACCAAGAAATGTGTGTTCATTGAAACCGCTGGTTTTTGATAGTTTGGGCCCTATTGAATAATGAATGTTTTGAATTTTCTCCAAAAGTAAAGTAGTTGCAAACTCATCCTTTTAGAAACTTGTTTGGGCTGTTGAGAGGAGTAAAAAACCATCAAAAATTTCAATCCTGAATGATTTTACCAAGAAATGTGAGTCTTCATTCAAAACCTGATTTTTGCTATTGGGCTCTATTGAATAGTGAATGTTTTGAATTTTCTCCAAAAGTAAAGTAGTTGCAAACTCATGCTTTTAGAGACTTGTTTGGGCTCATGAGAGGAGTAGAAAAATATCAAAAATTTCAGTCCTGCATGATTCTACCAAGAAATGTGTGTTCATTCAAACCGCTGGTTTTTGATAGTTTGGGCCCTATTGAATAATGAATGTTTTGAATTTTCTCCAAAAGTAAAGTAGTTGCAAACTCATCCTTTTAGAACCTTGTTTGGGCTGTTGAGAGGAGTAAAAAACCATCAAAAATTTCAATCCTGAATGATTTTACCAAGAAATGTGATTCTTCATTCAAAACCTGATTTTTGCTATTGGGCTCTATTGAATAGTGAATGTTTTGAATTTTCTCCAAAAGTAAAGTAGTTGCAAACTCATGCTTTTAGAGACTTGTTTGGTCTCATGAGAGGAGTAGAAAAACATCAAAAATTTCAGTCCTGCATGATTCTACCAAGAAATGTGTGTTCATTCAAACCGCTGGTTTTTGATAGTTTGGGCCCTACTGAATAATGAATGTTTTGAATTTTCTCCAAAAGTAAAGTAGTTGCAAACTCATCCTTTTAGAAACTTGTTTGGGCTGTTGAGAGGAGTAAAAAACCATCAAAAATTTCAATCCTGCATGATTTTACCAAGAAATGTGATTCTTCATTCAAAACCTGATTTTTGCTAATGGGCTCTATTGAATAGTGAATGTTTTGAATTTTCTCCAAAAGTAAAGTAGTTGCAAACTCATGCTTTTAGAGACTTGTTTGGGCTCATGAAAGGAGTAGAAAAACATCAAAAATTTCAGTCCTGCATGATTCTACCAAGAAATGTGTGTTCATTCAAACCTCTGGTTTTTGATAGTTTGGGCCCTATTGAATAATTAATGTTTTGAATTTTCTCCAAAAGTAAAGTAGTTGCAAACTCATCCTTTTAGAAACTTGTTTGGGCTGTTGAGAGGAGTAAAAAACCATCAAAAATTTCAATCCTGCATGATTCTACCAAGAAATGTGATTCTTCATTCAAAACCTGATTTTTGCTATTGGGCTCTATTGAATAATGAATGTTTTGAATTTTCTCCAAAAGTAAAGTAGTTGCAAACTCATGCTTTTAGAGACTTGTTTGGGCTCATGAGAGGAGTAGAAAAACATCAAAAATGTCAGTCCTGCATGATTCTACCAAGAAATGTGTGTTCATTGAAACCGCTGGTTTTTGATCGTTTGGGCCCTATTGAATAATGAATGTTTTGAATTTTCTCCAAAAGTAAAGTAGTTGCAAACTCATCCTTTTAGAAACTTGTTTGGGCTGTTGAGAGGAGTAATAAACCATCAAAAATTTCAATCCTGCATGATTCTACCAAGAAATGTGATTCTTCATTCAAAACGCTGGTTTTTGCTATTGGGCTCAATTGAATAATGAATGTTTTGAATTTTCTCCAAAAGTAAAGTAGTTGCAAACTCATGCTTTTAGAGACTTGTTTGGGCTCATGAGAGGAGTAGAAAAACATCAAAAATTTCAGTCCTGCATGATTCTACCAAGAAATGTGTGTTCATTGAAACCGCTGGTTTTTGATAGTTTGGGCCCTATTGAATAATGAATGTTTTGAATTTTCTCCAAAAGTAAAGTAGTTGCAAACTCATCCTTTTAGAAACTTGTTTGGGCTGTTGAGAGGAGTAAAAAACCATCAAAAATTTCAATCCTGAATGATTTTACCAAGAAATGTGATTCTTCATTCAAAACCTGATTTTTGCTATTGGGCTCTATTGAATAGTGAATGTTTTGAATTTTCTCCAAAAGTAAAGTAGTTGCAAACTCATGCTTTTAGAGACTTGTTTGGGCTCATGAGAGGAGTAGAAAAATATCAAAAATTTCAGTCCTGCATGATTCTACCAAGAAATGTGTGTTCATTCAAACCGCTGGTTTTTGATAGTTTGGGCCCTATTGAATAATGAATGTTTTGAATTTTCTCCAAAAGTAAAGTAGTTGCAAACTCATCCTTTTAGAACCTTGTTTGGGCTGTTGAGAGGAGTAAAAAACCATCAAAAATTTCAATCCTGCATGATTCTACCAAGAAATGTGATTCTTCATTCAAAACGCTGGTTTTTGCTATTGGGCTCTATTGAATAATGAATGTTTTGAATTTTCTCCAAAAGTAAAGTAGTTCCAAACTCATGCTTTTAGAGACTTGTTTGGGCTCATGAGACGAGTAGAAAAACATCAAAAATTTCAGTCCTGCATGATTCTACCAAGAAATGTGTGTTCATTCAAACCGCTGGTTTTTGATAGTTTGGGCCCTATTGAATAATGAATGTTTTGAATTTTCTCCAAAAGTAAAGTAGTTGCAAACTCATCCTTTTAGAAACTTGTTTGGGCTGTTGAGAGGAGTAAAAAACCATCAAAAATTTCATTCCTGCATGATTTTACCAAGAAATGTGATTCTTCATTCAAAACCTGATTTTTGCTATTGGGCTCTATTGAATAGTGAATGTTTTGAATTTTCTCCAAAAGTAAAGTAGTTGCAAACTCATGCTTTTAGAGACTTGTTTGGGCTCATGAGAGGAGTAGAAAAACATCAAAAATTTCAGTCCTGCATGATTCTACCAAGAAATGTGTGTTCATTCAAACCTCTGGTTTTTGATAGTTTGGGCCCTATTGAATAATTAATGTTTTGAATTTTCTCCAAAAGTAAAGTAGTTGCAAACTCATCCTTTTAGAAACTTGTTTGGGCTGTTGAGAGGAGTAAAAAACCATCAAAAATTTCAATCCTGCATGATTCTACCAAGAAATGTGATTCTTCATTCAAAACCTGATTTTTGCTATTGGGCTCTATTGAATAATGAATGTTTTGAATTTTCTCCAAAAGTAAAGTAGTTGCAAACTCATGCTTTTAGAGACTTGTTTGGGCTCATGAGAGGAGTAGAAAAACATCAAAAATTTCAGTCCTGCATGATTCTACCAAGAAATGTGTGTTCATTGAAACCGCTGGTTTTTGATAGTTTGGGCCCTATTGAATAATGAATGTTTTAAATTTTCTCCAAAAGTAAAGTAGTTGCAAACTCATCCTTTTAGAAACTTGTTTCGGCTGTTGAGAGGAGTTAAAAAAACCATCAAAAATTTCAATCCTGCATGATTTTACCAAGAAATGTGATTCTTCATTCAAAACCTGATTTTTGCTATTGCGCTCTTTTGAATAGTGAATGTTTTGAATTTTCTCCAAAAGTAAAGTAGTTGCAAACTCATGCTTTTAGAGACTTGTTTGGGCTCATGAGAGGAGTAGAAAAACATCAAAAATTTCAGTCCTGCATGATTCTACCAAGAAATGTGTGTTCATTCAAACCGCTGGTTTTTGATAGTTTGGGCCCTATTGAATAATGAATGTTTTGAATTTTCTCCAAAAGTAAAGTAGTTGCAAACTCATCCTTTTAGAAACTTGTTTGGGCTGTTGAGAGGAGTAAAAAACCATCAAAAATTTCAATCCTGCATGATTCTACCAAGAAATGTGATTCTTCATTCAAAACGCTGGTTTTTGCTATTGGGCTCTATTGAATAATGAATGTTTTGAATTTTCTCCAAAAGTAAAGTAGTTGCAAACTCATGCTTTTAGAGACTTGTTTGGGCTCATGAGAGGAGTAGAAAAACATCAAAAATTTCAGTCCTGCATGATTCTACCAAGAAATGTGTGTTCATTGAAACCGCTGGTTTTTGATAGTTTGGGCCCTATTGAATAATGAATGTTTTGAATTTTCTCCAAAAGTAAAGTAGTTGCAAACTCATCCTTTTAGAAACTTGTTTGGGCTGTTGAGAGGAGTAAAAAACCATCAAAAATTTCAATCCTGAATGATTTTACCAAGAAATGTGATTCTTCATTCAAAACCTGATTTTTGCTATTGGGCTCTATTGAATAGTGAATGTTTTGAATTTTCTCCAAAAGTAAAGTAGTTGCAAACTCATGCTTTTAGAGACTTGTTTGGGCTCATGAGAGGAGTAGAAAAATATCAAAAATTTCAGTCCTGCATGATTCTACCAAGAAATGTGTGTTCATTCAAACCGCTGGTTTTTGATAGTTTGGGCCCTATTGAATAATGAATGTTTTGAATTTTCTCCAAAAGTAAAGTAGTTGCAAACTCATCCTTTTAGAACCTTGTTTGGGCTGTTGAGAGGAGTAAAAAACCATCAAAAATTTCAATCCTGCATGATTCTACCAAGAAATGTGATTCTTCATTCAAAACGCTGGTTTTTGCTATTGGGCTCTATTGAATAATGAATGTTTTGAATTTTCTCCAAAAGTAAAGTAGTTGCAAACTCATGCTTTTAGAGACTTGTTTGGGCTCATGAGACGAGTAGAAAAACATCAAAAATTTCAGTCCTGCATGATTCTACCAAGAAATGTGTGTTCATTGAAACCGCTGGTTTTTGATAGTTTGGGCCCTATTGAATAATGAATGTTTTGAATTTTCTCCAAAAGTAAAGTAGTTGCAAACTCATCCTTTTAGAAACTTGTTTGGGCTGTTGAGAGGAGTAAAAAACCATCAAAAATTTCAATCCTGCATGATTTTACCAAGAAATGTGATTCTTCATTCAAAACCTGATTTTTGCTATTGGGCTCTATTGAATAGTGAATGTTTTGAATTTTCTCCAAAAGTAAAGTAGTTGCAAACTCATGCTTTTAGAGACTTGTTTGGGCTCATGAGAGGAGTAGAAAAACATCAAAAATTTCAGTCCTGCATGATTCTACCAAGAAATGTGTGTTCATTGAAACCGCTGGTTTTTGATAGTTTGGGCCCTATTGAATAATGAATGTTTTGAATTTTCTCCAAAAGTAAAGTAGTTGCAAACTCATCCTTTTAGAAACTTGTTTGGCCTGTTGAGAGGAGTAAAAAACCATCAAAAATTTAAATCCTGCATGATTTTACCAAGAAATGTGATTCTTCATTCAAAACCTGATTTTTGCTATTGGGCTCTATTGAAAAGTGAATGTTTTGAATTTTCTCCAAAAGTAAAGTAGTTGCAAACTCATGCTTTTAGAGACTTGTTTGGGCTCATGAGAGGAGTAGAAAAACATCAAAAATTTCAGTCCTGCATGATTCTACCAAGAAATGTGTGTTCATTCAAACCTCTGGTTTTTGATAGTTTGGGCCCTATTGAATAATTAATGTTTTGAATTTTCTCCAAAAGTAAAGTAGTTGCAAACTCATCCTTTTAGAAACTTGTTTGGGCTGTTGAGAGGAGTAAAAAACCATCAAAAATTTCAATCCTGCATGATTCTACCAAGAAATGTGATTCTTCATTCAAAACCTGATTTTTGCTATTGGGCTCTATTGAATAATGAATGTTTTGAATTTTCTCCAAAAGTAAAGTAGTTGCAAACTCATGCTTTTAGAGACTTGTTTGGGCTCATGAGAGGAGTAGAAAAACATCAAAAATGTCAGTCCTGCATGATTCTACCAAGAAATGTGTGTTCATTGAAACCGCTGGTTTTTGATAGTTTGGGCCCTATTGAATAATGAATGTTTTGAATTTTCTCCAAAAGTAAAGTAGTTGCAAACTCATCCTTTTAGAAACTTGTTTGGGCTGTTGAGAGGAGTAAAAAACCATCAAAAATTTCAATCCTGCATGATTCTACCAAGAAATGTGATTCTTCATTCAAAACGCTGGTTTTTGCTATTGGGCTCAATTGAATAATGAATGTTTTGAATTTTCTCCAAAAGTAAAGTAGTTGCAAACTCATGCTTTTAGAGACTTGTTTGGGCTCATGAGAGGAGTAGAAAAACATCAAAAATTTCAGTCCTGCATGATTCTACCAAGAAATGTGTGTTCATTGAAACCGCTGGTTTTTGATAGTTTGGGCCCTATTGAATAATGAATGTTTTGAATTTTCTCCAAAAGTAAAGTAGTTGCAAACTCATCCTTTTAGAAACTTGTTTGGGCTGTTGAGAGGAGTAAAAAACCATCAAAAATTTCAATCCTGAATGATTTTACCAAGAAATGTGATTCTTCATTCAAAACCTGATTTTTGCTATTGGGCTCTATTGAATAGTGAATGTTTTGAATTTTCTCCAAAAGTAAAGTAGTTGCAAACTCATGCTTTTAGAGACTTGTTTGGGCTCATGAGAGGAGTAGAAAAATATCAAAAATTTCAGTCCTGCATGATTCTACCAAGAAATGTGTGTTCATTCAAACCGCTGGTTTTTGATAGTTTGGGCCCTAATGAATAATGAATGTTTTGAATTTTCTCCAAAAGTAAAGTAGTTGCAAACTCATCCTTTTAGAACCTTGTTTGGGCTGTTGAGAGGAGTAAAAAACCATCAAAAATTTCAATCCTGCATGATTCTACCAAGAAATGTGATTCTTCATTCAAAACGCTGGTTTTTGCTATTGGGCTCTATTGAATAATGAATGTTTTGAATTTTCTCCAAAAGTAAAGTAGTTGCAAACTCATGCTTTTAGAGACTTGTTTGGGCTCATGAGACGAGTAGAAAAACATCAAAAATTTCAGTCCTGCATGATTCTACCAAGAAATGTGTGTTCATTCAAACCGCTGGTTTTTGATAGTTTGGGCCCTATTGAATAATGAATGTTTTGAATTTTCTCCAAAAGTAAAGTAGTTGCAAACTCATCCTTTTAGAAACTTGTTTGGGCTGTTGAGAGGAGTAAAAAACCATCAAAAATTTCAATCCTGCATGATTTTACCAAGAAATGTGATTCTTCATTCAAAACCTGATTTTTGCTATTGGGCTCTATTGAATAGTGAATGTTTTGAATTTTCTCCAAAAGTAAAGTAGTTGCAAACTCATGCTTTTAGAGACTTGTTTGGGCTCATGAGAGGAGTAGAAAAACATCAAAAATTTCAGTCCTGCATGATTCTACCAAGAAATGTGTGTTCATTGAAACCGCTGGTTTTTGATGGTTTGGGCCCTATTGAATAATGAATGTTTTGAATTTTCTCCAAAAGTAAAGTAGTTGCAAACTCATCCTTTTAGAAACTTTTTTGGGCTGTTGAGAGGAGTAAAAAACCATCAAAAATTTCAATCCTGCATGATTCTACCAAGAAATGTGATTCTTCATTGAAAACGCTGGTTTTTGCTATTGGGCTCTATTGAATAATGAATGTTTTGAATTTTCTCCAAAAGTAAAGTAGTTGCAAACTCATGCTTTTAGAGACTTGTTTGGGCTCATGAGAGGAGTAGAAAAACATCAAAAATTTCAGTCCTGCATGATTCTACCAAGAAATGTGTGTTCATTGAAACCGCTGGTTTTTGATAGTTTGGGCCCTATTGAATAATGAATGTTTTGAATTTTCTCCAAAAGTAAAGTAGTTGCAAACTCATCCTTTTAGAAACTTGTTTGGCCTGTTGAGAGGAGTAAAAAACCATCAAAAATTTAAATCCTGCATGATTTTACCAAGAAATGTGATTCTTCATTCAAAACCTGATTTTTGCTATTGGGCTCTATTGAATAGTGAATGTTTTGAATTTTCTCCAAAAGTAAAGTAGTTGCAAACTCATGCTTTTAGAGACTTGTTTGGGCTCATGAGAGGAGTAGAAAAACATCAAAAATTTCAGTCCTGCATGATTCTACCAAGAAATGTGTGTTCATTCAGACCGCTGGTTTTTGATAGTTTGGGCCCTATTGAATAATGAATGTTTTGAATTTTCTCCAAAAGTAAAGTAGTTGCAAACTCATCCTTTTAGAAACTTGTTTGGGCTGTTGAGAGGAGTAAAAAACCATCAAAAATTTCAATCCTGCATGATTTTACCAAGAAATGTGATTCTTCATTCAAAACCTGATTTTTGCTAATGGGCTCTATTGAATAGTGAATGTTTTGAATTTTCTCCAAAAGTAAAGTAGTTGCAAACTCATGCTTTTAGAGACTTGTTTGGGCTCATGAGAGGAGTAGAAAAACATCAAAAATTTCAGTCCTGCATGATTCTACCAAGAAATGTGTGTTCATTCAAACCTCTGGTTTTTGATAGTTTGGGCCCTATTGAATAATTAATGTTTTGAATTTTCTCCAAAAGTAAAGTAGTTGCAAACTCATCCTTTTAGAAACTTGTTTGGGCTGTTGAGAGGAGTAAAAAACCATCAAAAATTTCAATCCTGCGTGATTCTACCAAGAAATGTGATTCTTCATTCAAAACCTGATTTTTGCTATTGGGCTCTATTGAATAATGAATGTTTTGAATTTTCTCCAAAAGTAAAGTAGTTGCAAACTCATGCTTTTAGAGAC
The DNA here is from genome assembly GCF_039654945.1 of Dendrobates tinctorius. Lineage (NCBI taxonomy): Eukaryota > Metazoa > Chordata > Amphibia > Anura > Dendrobatidae > Dendrobates > Dendrobates tinctorius. The sequence goes on along the minus strand of NW_027361777.1, from coordinate 320,710 downwards.
TTGTTTGGGCTCATGAGAGGAGTAGAAAAACATCAAAAATGTCAGTCCTGCATGATTCTACCAAGAAATGTGTGTTCATTGAAACCGCTGGTTTTTGATAGTTTGGGCCCTATTGAATAATGAATGTTTTGAATTTTCTCCAAAAGTAAAGTAGTTGCAAACTCATCCTTTTAGAAACTTGTTTGGGCTGTTGAGAGGAGTAAAAAACCATCAAAAATTTCAATCCTGCATGATTCTACCAAGAAATGTGATTCTTCATTCAAAACGCTGTTTTTTGCTATTGGGCTCTATTGAATAATGAATGTTTTGAATTTTCTCCAAAAGTAAAGTAGTTGCAAACTCATGCTTTTAGAGACTTGTTTGGGCTCATGAGAGGAGTAGAAAAACATCAAAAATTTCAGTCCTGCATGATTCTACCAAGAAATGTGTGTTCATTGAAACCGCTGGTTTTTGATAGTTTGGGCCCTATTGAATAATGAATGTTTTAAATTTTCTCCAAAAGTAAAGTAGTTGCAAACTCATCCTTTTAGAAACTTGTTTCGGCTGTTGAGAGGAGTTAAAAAAACCATCAAAAATTTCAATCCTGCATGATTTTACCAAGAAATGTGATTCTTCATTCAAAACCTGATTTTTGCTATTGCGCTCTTTTGAATAGTGAATGTTTTGAATTTTCTCCAAAAGTAAAGTAGTTGCAAACTCATGCTTTTAGAGACTTGTTTGGGCTCATGAGAGGAGTAGAAAAACATCAAAAATTTCAGTCCTGCATGATTCTACCAAGAAATGTGTGTTCATTCAAACCGCTGGTTTTTGATAGTTTGGGCCCTATTGAATAATGAATGTTTTGAATTTTCTCCAAAAGTAAAGTAGTTGCAAACTCATCCTTTTAGAAACTTGTTTGGGCTGTTGAGAGGAGTAAAAAACCATCAAAAATTTCAATCCTGCATGATTCTACCAAGAAATGTGATTCTTCATTCAAAACGCTGGTTTTTGCTATTGGGCTCTATTGAATAATGAATGTTTTGAATTTTCTCCAAAAGTAAAGTAGTTGCAAACTCATGCTTTTAGAGACTTGTTTGGGCTCATGAGAGGAGTAGAAAAACATCAAAAATTTCAGTCCTGCATGATTCTACCAAGAAATGTGTGTTCATTGAAACCGCTGGTTTTTGATAGTTTGGGCCCTATTGAATACTGAATGTTTTGAATTTTCTCCAAAAGTAAAGTAGTTGCAAACTCATCCTTTTAGAAACTTGTTTGGGCTGTTGAGAGGAGTAAAAAACCATCAAAAATTTCAATCCTGAATGATTTTACCAAGAAATGTGATTCTTCATTCAAAACCTGATTTTTGCTATTGGGCTCTATTGAATAGTGAATGTTTTGAATTTTCTCCAAAAGTAAAGTAGTTGCAAACTCATGCTTTTAGAGACTTGTTTGGGCTCATGAGAGGAGTAGAAAAATATCAAAAATTTCAGTCCTGCATGATTCTACCAAGAAATGTGTGTTCATTCAAACCGCTGGTTTTTGATAGTTTGGGCCCTAATGAATAATGAATGTTTTGAATTTTCTCCAAAAGTAAAGTAGTTGCAAACTCATCCTTTTAGAACCTTGTTTGGGCTGTTGAGAGGAGTAAAAAACCATCAAAAATTTCAATCCTGCATGATTCTACCAAGAAATGTGATTCTTCATTCAAAACGCTGGTTTTTGCTATTGGGCTCTATTGAATAATGAATGTTTTGAATTTTCTCCAAAAGTAAAGTAGTTGCAAACTCATGCTTTTAGAGACTTGTTTGGGCTCATGAGACGAGTAGAAAAACATCAAAAATTTCAGTCCTGCATGATTCTACCAAGAAATGTGTGTTCATTCAAACCGCTGGTTTTTGATAGTTTGGGCCCTATTGAATAATGAATGTTTTGAATTTTCTCCAAAAGTAAAGTAGTTGCAAACTCATCCTTTTAGAAACTTGTTTGGGCTGTTGAGAGGAGTAAAAAACCATCAAAAATTTCAATCCTGCATGATTTTACCAAGAAATGTGATTCTTCATTCAAAACCTGATTTTTGCTATTGGGCTCTATTGAATAGTGAATGTTTTGAATTTTCTCCAAAAGTAAAGTAGTTGCAAACTCATGCTTTTAGAGACTTGTTTGGGCTCATGAGAGGAGTAGAAAAACATCAAAAATGTCAGTCCTGCATGATTCTACCAAGAAATGTGTGTTCATTGAAACCGCTGGTTTTTGATAGTTTGGGCCCTATTGAATAATGAATGTTTTGAATTTTCTCCAAAAGTAAAGTAGTTGCAAACTCATCCTTTTAGAAACTTGTTTGGGCTGTTGAGAGGAGTAAAAAACCATCAAAAATTTCAATCCTGCATGATTCTACCAAGAAATGTGATTCTTCATTCAAAACGCTGGTTTTTGCTATTGGGCTCAATTGAATAATGAATGTTTTGAATTTTCTCCAAAAGTAAAGTAGTTGCAAACTCATGCTTTTAGAGACTTGTTTGGGCTCATGAGAGTAGTAGAAAAACATCAAAAATTTCAGTCCTGCATGATTCTACCAAGAAATGTGTGTTCATTGAAACCGCTGGTTTTTGATAGTTTGGGCCCTATTGAATAATGAATGTTTTGAATTTTCTCCAAAAGTAAAGTAGTTGCAAACTCATCCTTTTAGAAACTTGTTTGGGCTGTTGAGAGGAGTAAAAAACCATCAAAAATTTCAATCCTGAATGATTTTACCAAGAAATGTGATTCTTCATTCAAAACCTGATTTTTGCTATTGGGCTCTATTGAATAGTGAATGTTTTGAATTTTCTCCAAAAGTAAAGTAGTTGCAAACTCATGCTTTTAGAGACTTGTTTGGGCTCATGAGAGGAGTAGAAAAATATCAAAAATTTCAGTCCTGCATGATTCTACCAAGAAATGTGTGTTCATTCAAACCGCTGGTTTTTGATAGTTTGGGCCCTAATGAATAATGAATGTTTTGAATTTTCTCCAAAAGTAAAGTAGTTGCAAACTCATCCTTTTAGAACCTTGTTTGGGCTGTTGAGAGGAGTAAAAAACCATCAAAAATTTCAATCCTGCATGATTCTACCAAGAAATGTGATTCTTCATTCAAAACGCTGGTTTTTGCTATTGGGCTCTATTGAATAATGAATGTTTTGAATTTTCTCCAAAAGTAAAGTAGTTGCAAACTCATGCTTTTAGAGACTTGTTTGGGCTCATGAGACGAGTAGAAAAACATCAAAAATTTCAGTCCTGCATGATTCTACCAAGAAATGTGTGTTCATTCAAACCGCTGGTTTTTGATAGTTTGGGCCCTATTGAATAATGAATGTTTTGAATTTTCTCCAAAAGTAAAGTAGTTGCAAACTCATCCTTTTAGAAACTTGTTTGGGCTGTTGAGAGGAGTAAAAAACCATCAAAAATTTCAATCCTGCATGATTTTACCAAGAAATGTGATTCTTCATTCAAAACCTGATTTTTGCTATTGGGCTCTATTGAATAGTGAATGTTTTGAATTTTCTCCAAAAGTAAAGTAGTTGCAAACTCATGCTTTTAGAGACTTGTTTGGGCTCATGAGAGGAGTAGAAAAACATCAAAAATTTCAGTCCTGCATGATTCTACCAAGAAATGTGTGTTCATTGAAACCGCTGGTTTTTGATGGTTTGGGCCCTATTGAATAATGAATGTTTTGAATTTTCTCCAAAAGTAAAGTAGTTGCAAACTCATCCTTTTAGAAACTTTTTTGGGCTGTTGAGAGGAGTAAAAAACCATCAAAAATTTCAATCCTGCATGATTCTACCAAGAAATGTGATTCTTCATTGAAAACGCTGGTTTTTGCTATTGGGCTCTATTGAATAATGAATGTTTTGAATTTTCTCCAAAAGTAAAGTAGTTGCAAACTCATGCTTTTAGAGACTTGTTTGGGCTCATGAGAGGAGTAGAAAAACATCAAAAATTTCAGTCCTGCATGATTCTACCAAGAAATGTGTGTTCATTGAAACCGCTGGTTTTTGATAGTTTGGGCCCTATTGAATAATGAATGTTTTGAATTTTCTCCAAAAGTAAAGTAGTTGCAAACTCATCCTTTTAGAAACTTGTTTGGCCTGTTGAGAGGAGTAAAAAACCATCAAAAATTTAAATCCTGCATGATTTTACCAAGAAATGTGATTCTTCATTCAAAACCTGATTTTTGCTATTGGGCTCTATTGAATAGTGAATGTTTTGAATTTTCTCCAAAAGTAAAGTAGTTGCAAACTCATGCTTTTAGAGACTTGTTTGGGCTCATGAGAGGAGTAGAAAAACATCAAAAATTTCAGTCCTGCATGATTCTACCAAGAAATGTGTGTTCATTCAGACCGCTGGTTTTTGATAGTTTGGGCCCTATTGAATAATGAATGTTTTGAATTTTCTCCAAAAGTAAAGTAGTTGCAAACTCATCCTTTTAGAAACTTGTTTGGGCTGTTGAGAGGAGTAAAAAACCATCAAAAATTTCAATCCTGCATGATTTTACCAAGAAATGTGATTCTTCATTCAAAACCTGATTTTTGCTAATGGGCTCTATTGAATAGTGAATGTTTTGAATTTTCTCCAAAAGTAAAGTAGTTGCAAACTCATGCTTTTAGAGACTTGTTTGGGCTCATGAGAGGAGTAGAAAAACATCAAAAATTTCAGTCCTGCATGATTCTACCAAGAAATGTGTGTTCATTCAAACCTCTGGTTTTTGATAGTTTGGGCCCTATTGAATAATTAATGTTTTGAATTTTCTCCAAAAGTAAAGTAGTTGCAAACTCATCCTTTTAGAAACTTGTTTGGGCTGTTGAGAGGAGTAAAAAACCATCAAAAATTTCAATCCTGCGTGATTCTACCAAGAAATGTGATTCTTCATTCAAAACCTGATTTTTGCTATTGGGCTCTATTGAATAATGAATGTTTTGAATTTTCTCCAAAAGTAAAGTAGTTGCAAACTCATGCTTTTAGAGACTTGTTTGGGCTCATGAGAGGAGTAGAAAAACATCAAAAATGTCAGTCCTGCATGATTCTACCAAGAAATGTGTGTTCATTGAAACCGCTGGTTTTTGATAGTTTGGGCCCTATTGAATAATGAATGTTTTGAATTTTCTCCAAAAGTAAAGTAGTTGCAAACTCATCCTTTTAGAAACTTGTTTGGGCTGTTGAGAGGAGTAAAAAACCATCAAAAATTTCAATCCTGCATGATTCTACCAAGAAATGTGATTCTTCATTCAAAACGCTGTTTTTTGCTATTGGGCTCTATTGAATAATGAATGTTTTGAATTTTCTCCAAAAGTAAAGTAGTTGCAAACTCATGCTTTTAGAGACTTGTTTGGGCTCATGAGAGGAGTAGAAAAACATCAAAAATTTCAGTCCTGCATGATTCTACCAAGAAATGTGTGTTCATTGAAACCGCTGGTTTTTGATAGTTTGGGCCCTATTGAATAATGAATGTTTTAAATTTTCTCCAAAAGTAAAGTAGTTGCAAACTCATCCTTTTAGAAACTTGTTTCGGCTGTTGAGAGGAGTTAAAAAAACCATCAAAAATTTCAATCCTGCATGATTTTACCAAGAAATGTGATTCTTCATTCAAAACCTGATTTTTGCTATTGCGCTCTTTTGAATAGTGAATGTTTTGAATTTTCTCCAAAAGTAAAGTAGTTGCAAACTCATGCTTTTAGAGACTTGTTTGGGCTCATGAGAGGAGTAGAAAAACATCAAAAATTTCAGTCCTGCATGATTCTACCAAGAAATGTGTGTTCATTCAAACCGCTGGTTTTTGATAGTTTGGGCCCTATTGAATAATGAATGTTTTGAATTTTCTCCAAAAGTAAAGTAGTTGCAAACTCATCCTTTTAGAAACTTGTTTGGGCTGTTGAGAGGAGTAAAAAACCATCAAAAATTTCAATCCTGCATGATTCTACCAAGAAATGTGATTCTTCATTCAAAACGCTGGTTTTTGCTATTGGGCTCTATTGAATAATGAATGTTTTGAATTTTCTCCAAAAGTAAAGTAGTTGCAAACTCATGCTTTTAGAGACTTGTTTGGGCTCATGAGAGGAGTAGAAAAACATCAAAAATTTCAGTCCTGCATGATTCTACCAAGAAATGTGTGTTCATTGAAACCGCTGGTTTTTGATAGTTTGGGCCCTATTGAATAATGAATGTTTTGAATTTTCTCCAAAAGTAAAGTAGTTGCAAACTCATCCTTTTAGAAACTTGTTTGGGCTGTTGAGAGGAGTAAAAAACCATCAAAAATTTCAATCCTGAATGATTTTACCAAGAAATGTGATTCTTCATTCAAAACCTGATTTTTGCTATTGGGCTCTATTGAATAGTGAATGTTTTGAATTTTCTCCAAAAGTAAAGTAGTTGCAAACTCATGCTTTTAGAGACTTGTTTGGGCTCATGAGAGGAGTAGAAAAATATCAAAAATTTCAGTCCTGCATGATTCTACCAAGAAATGTGTGTTCATTCAAACCGCTGGTTTTTGATAGTTTGGGCCCTAATGAATAATGAATGTTTTGAATTTTCTCCAAAAGTAAAGTAGTTGCAAACTCATCCTTTTAGAACCTTGTTTGGGCTGTTGAGAGGAGTAAAAAACCATCAAAAATTTCAATCCTGCATGATTCTACCAAGAAATGTGATTCTTCATTCAAAACGCTGGTTTTTGCTATTGGGCTCTATTGAATAATGAATGTTTTGAATTTTCTCCAAAAGTAAAGTAGTTGCAAACTCATGCTTTTAGAGACTTGTTTGGGCTCATGAGACGAGTAGAAAAACATCAAAAATTTCAGTCCTGCATGATTCTACCAAGAAATGTGTGTTCATTCAAACCGCTGGTTTTTGATAGTTTGGGCCCTATTGAATAATGAATGTTTTGAATTTTCTCCAAAAGTAAAGTAGTTGCAAACTCATCCTTTTAGAAACTTGTTTGGGCTGTTGAGAGGAGTAAAAAACCATCAAAAATTTCAATCCTGCATGATTTTACCAAGAAATGTGATTCTTCATTCAAAACCTGATTTTTGCTATTGGGCTCTATTGAATAGTGAATGTTTTGAATTTTCTCCAAAAGTAAAGTAGTTGCAAACTCATGCTTTTAGAGACTTGTTTGGGCTCATGAGAGGAGTAGAAAAACATCAAAAATTTCAGTCCTGCATGATTCTACCAAGAAATGTGTGTTCATTGAAACCGCTGGTTTTTGATGGTTTGGGCCCTATTGAATAATGAATGTTTTGAATTTTCTCCAAAAGTAAAGTAGTTGCAAACTCATCCTTTTAGAAACTTTTTTGGGCTGTTGAGAGGAGTAAAAAACCATCAAAAATTTCAATCCTGCATGATTCTACCAAGAAATGTGATTCTTCATTGAAAACGCTGGTTTTTGCTATTGGGCTCTATTGAATAATGAATGTTTTGAATTTTCTCCAAAAGTAAAGTAGTTGCAAACTCATGCTTTTAGAGACTTGTTTGGGCTCATGAGAGGAGTAGAAAAACATCAAAAATTTCAGTCCTGCATGATTCTACCAAGAAATGTGTGTTCATTGAAACCGCTGGTTTTTGATAGTTTGGGCCCTATTGAATAATGAATGTTTTGAATTTTCTCCAAAAGTAAAGTAGTTGCAAACTCATCCTTTTAGAAACTTGTTTGGCCTGTTGAGAGGAGTAAAAAACCATCAAAAATTTAAATCCTGCATGATTTTACCAAGAAATGTGATTCTTCATTCAAAACCTGATTTTTGCTATTGGGCTCTATTGAATAGTGAATGTTTTGAATTTTCTCCAAAAGTAAAGTAGTTGCAAACTCATGCTTTTAGAGACTTGTTTGGGCTCATGAGAGGAGTAGAAAAACATCAAAAATTTCAGTCCTGCATGATTCTACCAAGAAATGTGTGTTCATTCAGACCGCTGGTTTTTGATAGTTTGGGCCCTATTGAATAATGAATGTTTTGAATTTTCTCCAAAAGTAAAGTAGTTGCAAACTCATCCTTTTAGAAACTTGTTTGGGCTGTTGAGAGGAGTAAAAAACCATCAAAAATTTCAATCCTGCATGATTTTACCAAGAAATGTGATTCTTCATTCAAAACCTGATTTTTGCTAATGGGCTCTATTGAATAGTGAATGTTTTGAATTTTCTCCAAAAGTAAAGTAGTTGCAAACTCATGCTTTTAGAGACTTGTTTGGGCTCATGAGAGGAGTAGAAAAACATCAAAAATTTCAGTCCTGCATGATTCTACCAAGAAATGTGTGTTCATTCAAACCTCTGGTTTTTGATAGTTTGGGCCCTATTGAATAATTAATGTTTTGAATTTTCTCCAAAAGTAAAGTAGTTGCAAACTCATCCTTTTAGAAACTTGTTTGGGCTGTTGAGAGGAGTAAAAAACCATCAAAAATTTCAATCCTGCGTGATTCTACCAAGAAATGTGATTCTTCATTCAAAACCTGATTTTTGCTATTGGGCTCTATTGAATAATGAATGTTTTGAATTTTCTCCAAAAGTAAAGTAGTTGCAAACTCATGCTTTTAGAGACTTGTTTGGGCTCATGAGAGGAGTAGAAAAACATCAAAAATGTCAGTCCTGCATGATTCTACCAAGAAATGTGTGTTCATTGAAACCGCTGGTTTTTGATAGTTTGGGCCCTATTGAATAATGAATGTTTTGAATTTTCTCCAAAAGTAAAGTAGTTGCAAACTCATCCTTTTAGAAACTTGTTTGGGCTGTTGAGAGGAGTAAAAAACCATCAAAAATTTCAATCCTGCATGATTCTACCAAGAAATGTGATTCTTCATTCAAAACGCTGTTTTTTGCTATTGGGCTCTATTGAATAATGAATGTTTTGAATTTTCTCCAAAAGTAAAGTAGTTGCAAACTCATGCTTTTAGAGACTTGTTTGGGCTCATGAGAGGAGTAGAAAAACATCAAAAATTTCAGTCCTGCATGATTCTACCAAGAAATGTGTGTTCATTGAAACCGCTGGTTTTTGATAGTTTGGGCCCTATTGAATAATGAATGTTTTAAATTTTCTCCAAAAGTAAAGTAGTTGCAAACTCATCCTTTTAGAAACTTGTTTCGGCTGTTGAGAGGAGTTAAAAAAACCATCAAAAATTTCAATCCTGCATGATTTTACCAAGAAATGTGATTCTTCATTCAAAACCTGATTTTTGCTATTGCGCTCTTTTGAATAGTGAATGTTTTGAATTTTCTCCAAAAGTAAAGTAGTTGCAAACTCATGCTTTTAGAGACTTGTTTGGGCTCATGAGAGGAGTAGAAAAACATCAAAAATTTCAGTCCTGCATGATTCTACCAAGAAATGTGTGTTCATTCAAACCGCTGGTTTTTGATAGTTTGGGCCCTATTGAATAATGAATGTTTTGAATTTTCTCCAAAAGTAAAGTAGTTGCAAACTCATCCTTTTAGAAACTTGTTTGGGCTGTTGAGAGGAGTAAAAAACCATCAAAAATTTCAATCCTGCATGATTCTACCAAGAAATGTGATTCTTCATTCAAAACGCTGGTTTTTGCTATTGGGCTCTATTGAATAATGAATGTTTTGAATTTTCTCCAAAAGTAAAGTAGTTGCAAACTCATGCTTTTAGAGACTTGTTTGGGCTCATGAGAGGAGTAGAAAAACATCAAAAATTTCAGTCCTGCATGATTCTACCAAGAAATGTGTGTTCATTGAAACCGCTGGTTTTTGATAGTTTGGGCCCTATTGAATAATGAATGTTTTGAATTTTCTCCAAAAGTAAAGTAGTTGCAAACTCATCCTTTTAGAAACTTGTTTGGGCTGTTGAGAGGAGTAAAAAACCATCAAAAATTTCAATCCTGAATGATTTTACCAAGAAATGTGATTCTTCATTCAAAACCTGATTTTTGCTATTGGGCTCTATTGAATAGTGAATGTTTTGAATTTTCTCCAAAAGTAAAGTAGTTGCAAACTCATGCTTTTAGAGACTTGTTTGGGCTCATGAGAGGAGTAGAAAAATATCAAAAATTTCAGTCCTGCATGATTCTACCAAGAAATGTGTGTTCATTCAAACCGCTGGTTTTTGATAGTTTGGGCCCTATTGAATAATGAATGTTTTGAATTTTCTCCAAAAGTAAAGTAGTTGCAAACTCATCCTTTTAGAACCTTGTTTGGGCTGTTGAGAGGAGTAAAAAACCATCAAAAATTTCAATCCTGAATGATTTTACCAAGAAATGTGATTCTTCATTCAAAACCTGATTTTTGCTATTGGGCTCTATTGAATAGTGAATGTTTTGAATTTTCTCCAAAAGTAAAGTAGTTGCAAACTCATGCTTTTAGAGACTTGTTTGGTCTCATGAGAGGAGTAGAAAAACATCAAAAATTTCAGTCCTGCATGATTCTACCAAGAAATGTGTGTTCATTCAAACCGCTGGTTTTTGATAGTTTGGGCCCTACTGAATAATGAATGTTTTGAATTTTCTCCAAAAGTAAAGTAGTTGCAAACTCATCCTTTTAGAAACTTGTTTGGGCTGTTGAGAGGAGTAAAAAACCATCAAAAATTTCAATCCTGCATGATTTTACCAAGAAATGTGATTCTTCATTCAAAACCTGATTTTTGCTAATGGGCTCTATTGAATAGTGAATGTTTTGAATTTTCTCCAAAAGTAAAGTAGTTGCAAACTCATGCTTTTAGAGACTTGTTTGGGCTCATGAAAGGAGTAGAAAAACATCAAAAATTTCAGTCCTGCATGATTCTACCAAGAAATGTGTGTTCATTCAAACCTCTGGTTTTTGATAGTTTGGGCCCTATTGAATAATTAATGTTTTGAATTTTCTCCAAAAGTAAAGTAGTTGCAAACTCATCCTTTTAGAAACTTGTTTGGGCTGTTGAGAGGAGTAAAAAACCATCAAAAATTTCAATCCTGCATGATTCTACCAAGAAATGTGATTCTTCATTCAAAACCTGATTTTTGCTATTGGGCTCTATTGAATAATGAATGTTTTGAATTTTCTCCAAAAGTAAAGTAGTTGCAAACTCATGCTTTTAGAGACTTGTTTGGGCTCATGAGAGGAGTAGAAAAACATCAAAAATGTCAGTCCTGCATGATTCTACCAAGAAATGTGTGTTCATTGAAACCGCTGGTTTTTGATCGTTTGGGCCCTATTGAATAATGAATGTTTTGAATTTTCTCCAAAAGTAAAGTAGTTGCAAACTCATCCTTTTAGAAACTTGTTTGGGCTGTTGAGAGGAGTAATAAACCATCAAAAATTTCAATCCTGCATGATTCTACCAAGAAATGTGATTCTTCATTCAAAACGCTGGTTTTTGCTATTGGGCTCAATTGAATAATGAATGTTTTGAATTTTCTCCAAAAGTAAAGTAGTTGCAAACTCATGCTTTTAGAGACTTGTTTGGGCTCATGAGAGGAGTAGAAAAACATCAAAAATTTCAGTCCTGCATGATTCTACCAAGAAATGTGTGTTCATTGAAACCGCTGGTTTTTGATAGTTTGGGCCCTATTGAATAATGAATGTTTTGAATTTTCTCCAAAAGTAAAGTAGTTGCAAACTCATCCTTTTAGAAACTTGTTTGGGCTGTTGAGAGGAGTAAAAAACCATCAAAAATTTCAATCCTGAATGATTTTACCAAGAAATGTGATTCTTCATTCAAAACCTGATTTTTGCTATTGGGCTCTATTGAATAGTGAATGTTTTGAATTTTCTCCAAAAGTAAAGTAGTTGCAAACTCATGCTTTTAGAGACTTGTTTGGGCTCATGAGAGGAGTAGAAAAATATCAAAAATTTCAGTCCTGCATGATTCTACCAAGAAATGTGTGTTCATTGAAACCGCTGGTTTTTGATAGTTTGGGCCCTATTGAATAATGAATGTTTTGAATTTTCTCCAAAAGTAAAGTAGTTGCAAACTCATCCTTTTAGAACCTTGTTTGGGCTGTTGAGAGGAGTAAAAAACCATCAAAAATTTCAATCCTGCATGATTCTACCAAGAAATGTGATTCTTCATTCAAAACGCTGGTTTTTGCTATTGGGCTCTATTGAATAATGAATGTTTTGAATTTTCTCCAAAAGTAAAGTAGTTGCAAACTCATGCTTTTAGAGACTTGTTTGGGCTCATGAGACGAGTAGAAAAACATCAAAAATTTCAGTCCTGCATGATTCTACCAAGAAATGTGTGTTCATTCAAACCGCTGGTTTTTGATAGTTTGGGCCCTATTGAATAATGAATGTTTTGAATTTTCTCCAAAAGTAAAGTAGTTGCAAACTCATCCTTTTAGAAACTTGTTTGGGCTGTTGAGAGGAGTAAAAAACCATCAAAAATTTCAATCCTGCATGATTTTACCAAGAAATGTGATTCTTCATTCAAAACCTGATTTTTGCTATTGGGCTCTATTGAATAGTGAATGTTTTGAATTTTCTCCAAAAGTAAAGTAGTTGCAAACTCATGCTTTTAGAGACTTGTTTGGGCTCATGAGAGGAGTAGAAAAACATCAAAAATTTCAGTCCTGCATGATTCTACCAAGAAATGTGTGTTCATTCAAACCTCTGGTTTTTGATAGTTTGGGCCCTATTGAATAATTAATGTTTTGAATTTTCTCCAAAAGTAAAGTAGTTGCAAACTCATCCTTTTAGAAACTTGTTTGGGCTGTTGAGAGGAGTAAAAAACCATCAAAAATTTCAATCCTGCATGATTCTACCAAGAAATGTGATTCTTCATTCAAAACCTGATTTTTGCTATTGGGCTCTATTGAATAATGAATGTTTTGAATTTTCTCCAAAAGTAAAGTAGTTGCAAACTCATGCTTTTAGAGACTTGTTTGGGCTCATGAGAGGAGTAGAAAAACATCAAAAATGTCAGTCCTGCATGATTCTACCAAGAAATGTGTGTTCATTGAAACCGCTGGTTTTTGATAGTTTGGGCCCTATTGAATAATGAATGTTTTGAATTTTCTCCAAAAGTAAAGTAGTTGCAAACTCATCCTTTTAGAAACTTGTTTGGGCTGTTGAGAGGAGTAAAAAACCATCAAAAATTTCAATCCTGCATGATTCTACCAAGAAATGTGATTCTTCATTCAAAACGCTGGTTTTTGCTATTGGGCTCTATTGAATAATGAATGTTTTGAATTTTTTCCAAAAGTAAAGTAGTTGCAAACTCATGCTTTTAGAGACTTGTTTGGGCTCATGAGAGGAGTAGAAAAACATCAAAAATTTCAGTCCTGCATGATTCTACCAAGAAATGTGTGTTCATTGAAACCGCTGGTTTTTGATAGTTTGGGCCCTATTGAATAATGAATGTTTTAAATTTTCTCCAAAAGTAAAGTAGTTGCAAACTCATCCTTTTAGAAACTTGTTTCGGCTGTTGAGAGGAGTTAAAAAAACCATCAAAAATTTCAATCCTGCATGATTTTACCAAGAAATGTGATTCTTCATTCAAAACCTGATTTTTGCTATTGCGCTCTTTTGAATAGTGAATGTTTTGAATTTTCTCCAAAAGTAAAGTAGTTGCAAACTCATGCTTTTAGAGACTTGTTTGGGCTCATGAGAGGAGTAGAAAAACATCAAAAATTTCAGTCCTGCATGATTCTACCAAGAAATGTGTGTTCATTCAAACCGCTGGTTTTTGATAGTTTGGGCCCTATTGAATAATGAATGTTTTGAATTTTCTCCAAAAGTAAAGTAGTTGCAAACTCATCCTTTTAGAAACTTGTTTGGGCTGTTGAGAGGAGTAAAAAACCATCAAAAATTTCAATCCTGCATGATTCTACCAAGAAATGTGATTCTTCATTCAAAACGCTGGTTTTTGCTATTGGGCTCTATTGAATAATGAATGTTTTGAATTTTCTCCAAAAGTAAAGTAGTTGCAAACTCATGCTTTTAGAGACTTGTTTGGGCTCATGAGAGGAGTAGAAAAACATCAAAAATTTCAGTTCTGCATGATTCTACCAAGAAATGTGTGTTCATTGAAACCGCTGGTTTTTGATAGTTTGGGCCCTATTGAATAATGAATGTTTTGAATTTTCTCCAAAAGTAAAGTAGTTGCAAACTCATCCTTTTAGAAACTTGTTTGGGCTGTTGAGAGGAGTAAAAAACCATCAAAAATTTCAATCCTGAATGATTTTACCAAGAAATGTGATTCTTCATTCAAAACCTGATTTTTGCTATTGGGCTCTATTGAATAGTGAATGTTTTGAATTTTCTCCAAAAGTAAAGTAGTTGCAAACTCATGCTTTTAGAGACTTGTTTGGGCTCATGAGAGGAGTAGAAAAATATCAAAAATTTCAGTCCTGCATGATTCTACCAAGAAATGTGTGTTCATTCAAACCGCTGGTTTTTGATAGTTTGGGCCCTATTGAATAATGAATGTTTTGAATTTTCTCCAAAAGTAAAGTAGTTGCAAACTCATCCTTTTAGAACCTTGTTTGGGCTGTTGAGAGGAGTAAAAAACCATCAAAAATTTCAATCCTGCATGATTCTACCAAGAAATGTGATTCTTCATTCAAAACGCTGGTTTTTGCTATTGGGCTCTATTGAATAATGAATGTTTTGAATTTTCTCCAAAAGTAAAGTAGTTGCAAACTCATGCTTTTAGAGACTTGTTTGGGCTCATGAGACGAGTAGAAAAACATCAAAAATTTCAGTCCTGCATGATTCTACCAAGAAATGTGTGTTCATTGAAACCGCTGGTTTTTGATAGTTTGGGCCCTATTGAATAATGAATGTTTTGAATTTTCTCCAAAAGTAAAGTAGTTGCAAACTCATCCTTTTAGAAACTTGTTTGGGCTGTTGAGAGGAGTAAAAAACCATCAAAAATTTCAATCCTGCATGATTTTACCAAGAAATGTGATTCTTCATTCAAAACCTGATTTTTGCTATTGGGCTCTATTGAATAGTGAATGTTTTGAATTTTCTCCAAAAGTAAAGTAGTTGCAAACTCATGCTTTTAGAGACTTGTTTGGGCTCATGAGAGGAGTAGAAAAACATCAAAAATTTCAGTCCTGCATGATTCTACCAAGAAATGTGTGTTCATTGAAACCGCTGGTTTTTGATAGTTTGGGCCCTATTGAATAATGAATGTTTTGAATTTTCTCCAAAAGTAAAGTAGTTGCAAACTCATCCTTTTAGAAACTTGTTTGGCCTGTTGAGAGGAGTAAAAAACCATCAAAAATTTAAATCCTGCATGATTTTACCAAGAAATGTGATTCTTCATTCAAAACCTGATTTTTGCTATTGGGCTCTATTGAAAAGTGAATGTTTTGAATTTTCTCCAAAAGTAAAGTAGTTGCAAACTCATGCTTTTAGAGACTTGTTTGGGCTCATGAGAGGAGTAGAAAAACATCAAAAATTTCAGTCCTGCATGATTCTACCAAGAAATGTGTGTTCATTCAAACCTCTGGTTTTTGATAGTTTGGGCCCTATTGAATAATTAATGTTTTGAATTTTCTCCAAAAGTAAAGTAGTTGCAAACTCATCCTTTTAGAAACTTGTTTGGGCTGTTGAGAGGAGTAAAAAACCATCAAAAATTTCAATCCTGCATGATTCTACCAAGAAATGTGATTCTTCATTCAAAACCTGATTTTTGCTATTGGGCTCTATTGAATAATGAATGTTTTGAATTTTCTCCAAAAGTAAAGTAGTTGCAAACTCATGCTTTTAGAGACTTGTTTGGGCTCATGAGAGGAGTAGAAAAACATCAAAAATGTCAGTCCTGCATGATTCTACCAAGAAATGTGTGTTCATTGAAACCGCTGGTTTTTGATAGTTTGGGCCCTATTGAATAATGAATGTTTTGAATTTTCTCCAAAAGTAAAGTAGTTGCAAACTCATCCTTTTAGAAACTTGTTTGGGCTGTTGAGAGGAGTAAAAAACCATCAAAAATTTCAATCCTGCATGATTCTACCAAGAAATGTGATTCTTCATTCAAAACGCTGGTTTTTGCTATTGGGCTCTATTGAATAATGAATGTTATGAATTTTCTCCAAAAGTAAAGTAGTTGCAAACTCATGCTTTTAGAGACTTGTTTGGGCTCATGAGAGGAGTAGAAAAACATCAAAAATTTCAGTCCTGCATGATTCTACCAAGAAATGTGTGTTCATTGAAACCGCTGGTTTTTGATAGTTTGGGCCCTATTGAATAATGAATGTTTTAAATTTTCTCCAAAAGTAAAGTAGTTGCAAACTCATCCTTTTAGAAACTTGTTTCGGCTGTTGAGAGGAGTTAAAAAAACCATCAAAAATTTCAATCCTGCATGATTTTACCAAGAAATGTGATTCTTCATTCAAAACCTGATTTTTGCTATTGCGCTCTATTGAATAGTGAATGTTTTGAATTTTCTCCAAAAGTAAAGTAGTTGCAAACTCATGCTTTTAGAGACTTGTTTGGGCTCATGAGAGGAGTAGAAAAACATCAAAAATTTCAGTCCTGCATGATTCTACCAAGAAATGTGTGTTCATTCAAACCGCTGGTTTTTGATAGTTTGGGCCCTATTGAATAATGAATGTTTTGAATTTTCTCCAAAAGTAAAGTAGTTGCAAACTCATCCTTTTAGAAACTTGTTTGGGCTGTTGAGAGGAGTAAAAAACCATCAAAAATTTCAATCCTGCATGATTCTACCAAGAAATGTGATTCTTCATTCAAAACGCTGGTTTTTGCTATTGGGCTCTATTGAATAATGAATGTTTTGAATTTTCTCCAAAAGTAAAGTAGTTGCAAACTCATGCTTTTAGAGGCTTGTTTGGGCTCATGAGAGGAGTAGAAAAACATCAAAAATTTCAGTCCTGCATGATTCTACCAAGAAATGTGTGTTCATTGAAACCGCTGGTTTTTGATAGTTTGGGCCCTATTGAATAATGAATGTTTTAAATTTTCTCCAAAAGTAAAGTAGTTGCAAACTCATCCTTTTAGAAACTTGTTTGGGCTGTTGAGAGGAGTAAAAAACCATCAAAAATTTCAATCCTGCATGATTCTACCAAGAAATGTGATTCTTCATTCAAAACGCTGGTTTTTGCTATTGGGCTCTATTGAATAATGAATGTTTTGAATTTTCTCCAAAAGTAAAGTAGTTGCAAACTCATGCTTTTAGAGACTTGTTTGGGCTCATGAGAGGAGTAGAAAAACATCAAAAATTTCAGTCCTGCATGATTCTACCAAGAAATGTGTGTTCATTGAAACCGCTGGTTTTTGATAGTTTAGGCCCTATTGAATAATGAATGTTTTGAATTTTCTCCAAAAGTAAAGTAGTTGCAAACTCATCCTTTTAGAAACTTGTTTGGGCTGTTGAGAGGAGTAAAAAACCATCAAAAATTTCAATCCTGAATGATTTTACCAAGAAATGTGATTCTTCATTCAAAACCTGATTTTTGCTATTGGGCTCTATTGAATAGTGAATGTTTTGAATTTTCTCCAAAAGTAAAGTAGTTGCAAACTCATGCTTTTAGAGACTTGTTTGGGCTCATGAGAGGAGTAGAAAAATATCAAAAATTTCAGTCCTGCATGATTCTACCAAGAAATGTGTGTTCATTCAAACCGCTGGTTTTTGATAGTTTGGGCCCTATTGAATAATGAATGTTTTGAATTTTCTCCAAAAGTAAAGTAGTTGCAAACTCATCCTTTTAGAAACTTGTTTGGGCTGTTGAGAGGAGTAAAAAACCATCAAAAATTTCAATCCTGCATGATTTTACCAAGAAATGTGATTCTTCATTCAAAACCTGATTTTTGCTATTGGGCTCTATTGAATAGTGAATGTTTTGAATTTTCTCCAAAAGTAAAGTAGTTGCAAACTCATGCTTTCAGAGACTTGTTTGGGCTCATGAGTGGAGTAGAAAAACATCAAAAATTTCAGTCCTGCATGATTCTACCAAGAAATGTGTGTTCATTGAAACCACTGGTTTTTGATACTTTGGGCCCTATTGAATAATGAATGTTTTGAATTTTCTAAAAAAGTAAAGTAGTTGCAAACTCATCCTTTTAGAAACTTGTTTGGGCTGTTGAGAGGAGTAAAAAACCATCAAAAATTTCAATCCTGCATGATTTTACCAAGAAATGTGATTCTTCATTCAAAACCTGATTTTTCCTATTGGGCTCTATTGAATAGTGAATGTTTTGAATTTTCTCCAAAAGTAAAGTAGTTGCAAACTCATGCTTTTAGAGACTTGTTTGGGCTCATGAGAGGAGTAGAAAAACATCAAAAATTTCAGTCCTGCATGATTCTACCAAGAAATGTGTGTTCATTCAAACCTCTGGTTTTTGATAGTTTGGGCCCTATTGAATAATGAATGTTTTGAATTTTCTCCAAAAGTAAAGTAGTTGCAAACTCATCCTTTTAGAAACTTGTTTGGGCTGTTGAGAGGAGTAAAAAACCATCAAAAATTTCAATCCTGCATGATTTTACCAAGAAATGTGATTCTTCATTCAAAACCTGATTTTTGCTATTGCGCTCTATTGAATAGTGAATGTTTTGAATTTTCTCCAAAAGTAAAGTAGTTGCAAACTCATGCTTTTAGAGACTTGTTTGGGCTCATGAGAGGAGTAGAAAAACATCAAAAATTTCAGTCCTGCATGATTCTACCAAGAAATGTGTGTTCATTCAAACCGCTGGTTTTTGATAGTTTGGGCCCTATTGAATAATGAATGTTTTGAATTTTCTCCAAAAGTAAAGTAGTTGCAAACTCATCCTTTTAGAAACTTGTTTGGGCTGTTGAGAGGAGTAAAAAACCATCAAAAATTTCAATCCTGCATGATTCTACCAAGAAATGTGATTCTTCATTCAAAACGCTGGTTTTTGCTATTGGGCTCTATTGAATAATGAATGTTTTGAATTTTCTCCAAAAGTAAAGTAGTTGCAAACTCATGCTTTTAGAGACTTGTTTGGGCTCATGAGAGGAGTAGAAAAACATCAAAAATTTCAGTCCTGCATGATTCTACCAAGAAATGTGTGTTCATTGAAACCGCTGGTTTTTGATAGTTTGGGCCCTATTGAATAATGAATGTTTTGAATTTTCTCCAAAAGTAAAGTAGTTGCAAACTCATCCTTTTAGAAACTTGTTTGGGCTGTTGAGAGGAGTAAAAAACCATCAAAAATTTCAATCCTGCATGATTCTACCAAGAAATGTGATTCTTCATTCAAAACGCTGGTTTTTGCTATTGGGCTCTATTGAATAATGAATGTTTTGAATTTTCTCCAAAAGTAAAGTAGTTGCAAACTCATGCTTTTAGAGACTTGTTTGGGCTCATGAGAGGAGTAGAAAAACATCAAAAATTTCAGTCCTGCATGATTCTACCAAGAAATGTGTGTTCATTGAAACCGCTGGTTTTTGATAGTTTGGGCCCTATTGAATAATGAATGTTTTGAATTTTCTCCAAAAGTAAAGTAGTTGCAAACTCATCCTTTTAGAAACTTGTTTGGGCTGTTGAGAGGAGTAAAAAACCATCAAAAATTTCAATCCTGAATGATTTTACCAAGAAATGTGATTCTTCATTCAAAACCTGATTTTTGCTATTGGGCTCTATTGAATAGTGAATGTTTTGAATTTTCTCCAAAAGTAAAGTAGTTGCAAACTCATGCTTTTAGAGACTTGTTTGGGCTCATGAGAGGAGTAGAAAAATATCAAAAATTTCAGTCCTGCATGATTCTACCAAGAAATGTGTGTTCATTCAAACCGCTGGTTTTTGATAGTTTGGGCCCTATTGAATAATGAATGTTTTGAATTTTCTCCAAAAGTAAAGTAGTTGCAAACTCATCCTTTTAGAAACTTGTTTGGGCTGTTGAGAGGAGTAAAAAACCATCAAAAATTTCAATCCTGCATGATTCTACCAAGAAATGTGATTCTTCATTCAAAACCTGATTTTTGCTATTGGGCTCTATTGAATAATGAATGTTTTGAATTTTCTCCAAAAGTAAAGTAGTTGCAAACTCATGCTTTTAGAGACTTGTTTGGGCTCATGAGAGGAGTAGAAAAACATCAAAAATGTCAGTCCTGCATGATTCTACCAAGAAATGTGTGTTCATTGAAACCGCTGGTTTTTGATAGTTTGGGCCCTATTGAATAATGAATGTTTTGAATTTTCTCCAAAAGTAAAGTAGTTGCAAACTCATCCTTTTAGAAACTTGTTTGGGCTGTTGAGAGGAGTAAAAAACCATCAAAAATTTCAATCCTGCATGATTCTACCAAGAAATGTGATTCTTCATTCAAAACGCTGGTTTTTGCTATTGGGCTCTATTGAATAATGAATGTTTTGAATTTTCTCCAAAAGTAAAGTAGTTGCAAACTCATGCTTTTAGAGACTTGTTTGGGCTCATGAGAGGAGTAGAAAAACATCAAAAATTTCAGTCCTGCATGATTCTACCAAGAAATGTGTGTTCATTGAAACCGCTGGTTTTTGATAGTTTGGGCCCTATTGAATAATGAATGTTTTAAATTTTCTCCAAAAGTAAAGTAGTTGCAAACTCATCCTTTTAGAAACTTGTTTCGGCTGTTGAGAGGAGTTAAAAAAACCATCAAAAATTTCAATCCTGCATGATTTTACCAAGAAATGTGATTCTTCATTCAAAACCTGATTTTTGCTATTGCGCTCTATTGAATAGTGAATGTTTTGAATTTTCTCCAAAAGTAAAGTAGTTGCAAACTCATGCTTTTAGAGACTTGTTTGGGCTCATGAGAGGAGTAGAAAAACATCAAAAATTTCAGTCCTGCATGATTCTACCAAGAAATGTGTGTTCATTCAAACCGCTGGTTTTTGATACTTTGGGCCCTATTGAATAATGAATGTTTTGAATTTTCTCCAAAAGTAAAGTAGTTGCAAACTCATCCTTTTAGAAACTTGTTTGGGCTGTTGAGAGGAGTAAAAAACCATCAAAAATTTCAATCCTGCATGATTCTACCAAGAAATGTGATTCTTCATTCAAAACGCTGGTTTTTGCTATTGGGCTCTATTGAATAATGAATGTTTTGAATTTTCTCCAAAAGTAAAGTAGTTGCAAACTCATGCTTTTAGAGACTTGTTTGGGCTCATGAGAGGAGTAGAAAAACATCAAAAATTTCAGTCCTGCATGATTCTACCAAGAAATGTGTGTTCATTGAAACCGCTGGTTTTTGATAGTTTGGGCCCTATTGAATAATGAATGTTTTGAATTTTCTCCAAAAGTAAAGTAGTTGCAAACTCATCCTTTTAGAAACTTGTTTGGGCTGTTGAGAGGAGTAAAAAACCATCAAAAATTTCAATCCTGAATGATTTTACCAAGAAATGTGATTCTTCATTCAAAACCTGATTTTTGCTATTGGGCTCTATTGAATAGTGAATGTTTTGAATTTTCTCCAAAAGTAAAGTAGTTGCAAACTCATGCTTTTAGAGACTTGTTTGGGCTCATGAGAGGAGTAGAAAAATATCAAAAATTTCAGTCCTGCATGATTCTACCAAGAAATGTGTGTTCATTCAAACCGCTGGTTTTTGATAGTTTGGGCCCTATTGAATAATGAATGTTTTGAATTTTCTCCAAAAGTAAAGTAGTTGCAAACTCATCCTTTTAGAACCTTGTTTGGGCTGTTGAGAGGAGTAAAAAACCATCAAAAATTTCAATCCTGCATGATTCTACCAAGAAATGTGATTCTTCATTCAAAACGCTGGTTTTTGCTATTGGGCTCTATTGAATAATGAATGTTTTGAATTTTCTCCAAAAGTAAAGTAGTTGCAAACTCATGCTTTTAGAGACTTGTTTGGGCTCATGAGACGAGTAGAAAAACATCAAAAATTTCAGTCCTGCATGATTCTACCAAGAAATGTGTGTTCATTGAAACCGCTGGTTTTTGATAGTTTGGGCCCTATTGAATAATGAATGTTTTGAATTTTCTCCAAAAGTAAAGTAGTTGCAAACTCATCCTTTTAGAAACTTGTTTGGGCTGTTGAGAGGAGTAAAAAACCATCAAAAATTTCAATCCTGCATGATTTTACCAAGAAATGTGATTCTTCATTCAAAACCTGATTTTTGCTATTGGGCTCTATTGAATAGTGAATGTTTTGAATTTTCTCCAAAAGTAAAGTAGTTGCAAACTCATGCTTTTAGAGACTTGTTTGGGCTCATGAGAGGAGTAGAAAAACATCAAAAATTTCAGTCCTGCATGATTCTACCAAGAAATGTGTGTTCATTGAAACCGCTGGTTTTTGATAGTTTGGGCCCTATTGAATAATGAATGTTTTGAATTTTCTCCAAAAGTAAAGTAGTTGCAAACTCATCCTTTTAGAAACTTGTTTGGCCTGTTGAGAGGAGTAAAAAACCATCAAAAATTTAAATCCTGCATGATTTTACCAAGAAATGTGATTCTTCATTCAAAACCTGATTTTTGCTATTGGGCTCTATTGAATAGTGAATGTTTTGAATTTTCTCCAAAAGTAAAGTAGTTGCAAACTCATGCTTTTAGAGACTTGTTTGGGCTCATGAGAGGAGTAGAAAAACATCAAAAATTTCAGTCCTGCATGATTCTACCAAGAAATGTGTGTTCATTCAAACCTCTGGTTTTTGATAGTTTGGGCCCTATTGAATAATTAATGTTTTGAATTTTCTCCAAAAGTAAAGTAGTTGCAAACTCATCCTTTTAGAAACTTGTTTGGGCTGTTGAGAGGAGTAAAAAACCATCAAAAATTTCAATCCTGCATGATTCTACCAAGAAATGTGATTCTTCATTCAAAACCTGATTTTTGCTATTGGGCTCTATTGAATAATGAATGTTTTGAATTTTCTCCAAAAGTAAAGTAGTTGCAAACTCATGCTTTTAGAGACTTGTTTGGGCTCATGAGAGGAGTAGAAAAACATCAAAAATGTCAGTCCTGCATGATTCTACCAAGAAATGTGTGTTCATTGAAACCGCTGGTTTTTGATAGTTTGGGCCCTATTGACTAATGAATGTTTTGAATTTTCTCCAAAAGTAAAGTAGTTGCAAACTCATCCTTTTAGAAACTTGTTTGGGCTGTTGAGAGGAGTAAAAAACCATCAAAAATTTCAATCCTGCATGATTCTACCAAGAAATGTGATTCTTCATTCAAAACGCTGGTTTTTGCTATTGGGCTCTATTGAATAATGAATGTTTTGAATTTTCTCCAAAAGTAAAGTAGTTGCAAACTCATGCTTTTAGAGACTTGTTTGGGCTCATGAGAGGAGTAGAAAAACATCAAAAATTTCAGTCCTGCATGATTCTACCAAGAAATGTGTGTTCATTGAAACCGCTGGTTTTTGATAGTTTGGGCCCTATTGAATAATGAATGTTTTAAATTTTCTCCAAAAGTAAAGTAGTTGCAAACTCATCCTTTTAGAAACTTGTTTCGGCTGTTGAGAGGAGTTAAAAAAACCATCAAAAATTTCAATCCTGCATGATTTTACCAAGAAATGTGATTCTTCATTCAAAACCTGATTTTTGCTATTGCGCTCTATTGAATAGTGAATGTTTTGAATTTTCTCCAAAAGTAAAGTAGTTGCAAACTCATGCTTTTAGAGACTTGTTTGGGCTCATGAGAGGAGTAGAAAAACATCAAAAATTTCAGTCCTGCATGATTCTACCAAGAAATGTGTGTTCATTCAAACCGCTGGTTTTTGATAGTTTGGGCCCTATTGAATAATGAATGTTTTGAATTTTCTCCAAAAGTAAAGTAGTTGCAAACTCATCCTTTTAGAAACTTGTTTGGGCTGTTGAGAGGAGTAAAAAACCATCAAAAATTTCAATCCTGCATGATTCTACCAAGAAATGTGATTCTTCATTCAAAACGCTGGTTTTTGCTATTGGGCTCTATTGAATAATGAATGTTTTGAATTTTCTCCAAAAGTAAAGTAGTTGCAAACTCATGCTTTTAGAGACTTGTTTGGGCTCATGAGAGGAGTAGAAAAACATCAAAAATTTCAGTCCTGCATGATTCTACCAAGAAATGTGTGTTCATTGAAACCGCTGGTTTTTGATAGTTTGGGCCCTATTGAATAATGAATGTTTTGAATTTTCTCCAAAAGTAAAGTAGTTGCAAACTCATCCTTTTAGAAACTTGTTTGGGCTGTTGAGAGGAGTAAAAAACCATCAAAAATTTCAATCCTGCATGATTCTACCAAGAAATGTGATTCTTCATTCAAAACGCTGGTTTTTGCTATTGGGCTCTATTGAATAATGAATGTTTTGAATTTTCTCCAAAAGTAAAGTAGTTGCAAACTCATGCTTTTAGAGACTTGTTTGGGCTCATGAGAGGAGTAGAAAAACATCAAAAATTTCAGTCCTGCATGATTCTACCAAGAAATGTGTGTTCATTGAAACCGCTGGTTTTTGATAGTTTAGGCCCTATTGAATAATGAATGTTTTGAATTTTCTCCAAAAGTAAAGTAGTTGCAAACTCATCCTTTTAGAAACTTGTTTGGGCTGTTGAGAGGAGTAAAAAACCATCAAAAATTTCAATCCTGAATGATTTTACCAAGAAATGTGATTCTTCATTCAAAACCTGATTTTTGCTATTGGGCTCTATTGAATAGTGAATGTTTTGAATTTTCTCCAAAAGTAAAGTAGTTGCAAACTCATGCTTTTAGAGACTTGTTTGGGCTCATGAGAGGAGTAGAAAAATGTCAAAAATTTCAGTCCTGCATGATTCTACCAAGAAATGTGTGTTCATTGAAACCGCTGGTTTTTGATAGTTTGGGCCCTATTGAATAATGAATGTTTTGAATTTTCTCCAAAAGTAAAGTAGTTGCAAACTCATCCTTTTAGAAACTTGTTTGGGCTGTTGAGAGGAGTAAAAAACCATCAAAAATTTCAATCCTGCATGATTCTACCAAGAAATGTGATTCTTCATTCAAAACGCTGGTTTTTGCTATTGGGCTCTATTGAATAATGAATGTTTTGAATTTTCTCCAAAAGTAAAGTAGTTGCAAACTCATGCTTTTAGAGACTTGTTTGGGCTCATGAGAGGAGTAGAAAAACATCAAAAATTTCAGTCCTGCATGATTCTACCAAGAAATGTGTGTTCATTGAAACCGCTGGTTTTTGATAGTTTAGGCCCTATTGAATAATGAATGTTTTGAATTTTCTCCAAAAGTAAAGTAGTTGCAAACTCATCCTTTTAGAAACTTGTTTGGGCTGTTGAGAGGAGTAAAAAACCATCAAAAATTTCAATCCTGAATGATTTTACCAAGAAATGTGATTCT
This sequence comes from Dendrobates tinctorius, assembly GCF_039654945.1. Taxonomy (NCBI): domain Eukaryota; kingdom Metazoa; phylum Chordata; class Amphibia; order Anura; family Dendrobatidae; genus Dendrobates; species Dendrobates tinctorius. Next base: position 295,562 of record NW_027361777.1, on the reverse strand, counting down.
TCATTCAAAACCTGATTTTTGCTATTGGGCTCTATTGAATAGTGAATGTTTTGAATTTTCTCCAAAAGTAAAGTAGTTGCAAACTCATGCTTTTAGAGACTTGTTTGGGCTCATGAGAGGAGTAGAAAAATGTCAAAAATTTCAGTCCTGCATGATTCTACCAAGAAATGTGTGTTCATTCAAACCGCTGGTTTTTGATAGTTTGGGCCCTATTGAATAATGAATGTTTTGAATTTTCTCCAAAAGTAAAGTAGTTGCAAACTCATCCTTTTAGAAACTTGTTTGGGCTGTTGAGAGGAGTAAAAAACCATCAAAAATTTCAATCCTGCATGATTTTACCAAGAAATGTGATTCTTCATTCAAAACCTGATTTTTGCTATTGGGCTCTATTGAATAGTGAATGTTTTGAATTTTCTCCAAAAGTAAAGTAGTTGCAAACTCATGCTTTTAGAGACTTGTTTGGGCTCATGAGTGGAGTAGAAAAACATCAAAAATTTCAGTCCTGCATGATTCTACCAAGAAATGTGTGTTCATTGAAACCGCTGGTTTTTGATAGTTTGGGCCCTATTGAATAATGAATGTTTTAAATTTTCTCCAAAAGTAAAGTAGTTGCAAACTCATCCTTTTAGAAACTTGTTTCGGCTGTTGAGAGGAGTAAAAAACCATCAAAAATTTCAATCCTGCATGATTTTACCAAGAAATGTGATTCTTCATTCAAAACCTGATTTTTGCTATTGCGCTCTATTGAATAGTGAATGTTTTGAATTTTCTCCAAAAGTAAAGTAGTTGCAAACTCATGCTTTTAGAGACTTGTTTGGGCTCATGAGAGGAGTAGAAAAACATCAAAAATTTCAGTCCTGCATGATTCTACCAAGAAATGTGTGTTCATTCAAACCGCTGGTTTTTGATAGTTTGGGCCCTATTGAATAATGAATGTTTTGAATTTTCTCCAAAAGTAAAGTAGTTGCAAACTCATCCTTTTAGAAACTTGTTTGGGCTGTTGAGAGGAGTAAAAAACCATCAAAAATTTCAATCCTGCATGATTCTACCAAGAAATGTGATTCTTCATTCAAAACGCTGGTTTTTGCTATTGGGCTCTATTGAATAATGAATGTTTTGAATTTTCTCCAAAAGTAAAGTAGTTGCAAACTCATGCTTTTAGAGACTTGTTTGGGCTCATGAGAGGAGTAGAAAAACATCAAAAATTTCAGTCCTGCATGATTCTACCAAGAAATGTGTGTTCATTGAAACCGCTGGTTTTTGATAGTTTGGGCCCTATTGAATAATGAATGTTTTGAATTTTCTCCAAAAGTAAAGTAGTTGCAAACTCATCCTTTTAGAAACTTGTTTGGGCTGTTGAGAGGAGTAAAAAACCATCAAAAATTTCAATCCTGCATGATTCTACCAAGAAATGTGATTCTTCATTCAAAACGCTGGTTTTTGCTATTGGGCTCTATTGAATAATGAATGTTTTGAATTTTCTCCAAAAGTAAAGTAGTTGCAAACTCATGCTTTTAGAGACTTGTTTGGGCTCATGAGAGGAGTAGAAAAACATCAAAAATTTCAGTCCTGCATGATTCTACCAAGAAATGTGTGTTCATTGAAACCGCTGGTTTTTGATAGTTTAGGCCCTATTGAATAATGAATGTTTTGAATTTTCTCCAAAAGTAAAGTAGTTGCAAACTCATCCTTTTAGAAACTTGTTTGGGCTGTTGAGAGGAGTAAAAAACCATCAAAAATTTCAATCCTGAATGATTTTACCAAGAAATGTGATTCTTCATTCAAAACCTGATTTTTGCTATTGGGCTCTATTGAATAGTGAATGTTTTGAATTTTCTCCAAAAGTAAAGTAGTTGCAAACTCATGCTTTTAGAGACTTGTTTGGGCTCATGAGAGGAGTAGAAAAATGTCAAAAATTTCAGTCCTGCATGATTCTACCAAGAAATGTGTGTTCATTCAAACCGCTGGTTTTTGATAGTTTGGGCCCTATTGAATAATGAATGTTTTGAATTTTCTCCAAAAGTAAAGTAGTTGCAAACTCATCCTTTTAGAAACTTGTTTGGGCTGTTGAGAGGAGTAAAAAACCATCAAAAATTTCAATCCTGCATGATTTTACCAAGAAATGTGATTCTTCATTCAAAACCTGATTTTTGCTATTGGGCTCTATTGAATAGTGAATGTTTTGAATTTTCTCCAAAAGTAAAGTAGTTGCAAACTCATGCTTTTAGAGACTTGTTTGGGCTCATGAGTGGAGTAGAAAAACATCAAAAATTTCAGTCCTGCATGATTCTACCAAGAAATGTGTGTTCATTGAAACCGCTGGTTTTTGATAGTTTGGGCCCTATTGAATAATGAATGTTTTAAATTTTCTCCAAAAGTAAAGTAGTTGCAAACTCATCCTTTTAGAAACTTGTTTCGGCTGTTGAGAGGAGTAAAAAACCATCAAAAATTTCAATCCTGCATGATTTTACCAAGAAATGTGATTCTTCATTCAAAACCTGATTTTTGCTATTGCGCTCTATTGAATAGTGAATGTTTTGAATTTTCTCCAAAAGTAAAGTAGTTGCAAACTCATGCTTTTAGAGACTTGTTTGGGCTCATGAGAGGAGTAGAAAAACATCAAAAATTTCAGTCCTGCATGATTCTACCAAGAAATGTGTGTTCATTCAAACCGCTGGTTTTTGATAGTTTGGGCCCTATTGAATAATGAATGTTTTGAATTTTCTCCAAAAGTAAAGTAGTTGCAAACTCATCCTTTTAGAAACTTGTTTGGGCTGTTGAGAGGAGTAAAAAACCATCAAAAATTTCAATCCTGCATGATTCTACCAAGAAATGTGATTCTTCATTCAAAACGCTGGTTTTTGCTATTGGGCTCTATTGAATAATGAATGTTTTGAATTTTCTCCAAAAGTAAAGTAGTTGCAAACTCATGCTTTTAGAGACTTGTTTGGGCTCATGAGAGGAGTAGAAAAACATCAAAAATTTCAGTCCTGCATGATTCTACCAAGAAATGTGTGTTCATTGAAACCGCTGGTTTTTGATAGTTTGGGCCCTATTGAATAATGAATGTTTTGAATTTTCTCCAAAAGTAAAGTAGTTGCAAACTCATCCTTTTAGAAACTTGTTTGGGCTGTTGAGAGGAGTAAAAAACCATCAAAAATTTCAATCCTGCATGATTCTACCAAGAAATGTGATTCTTCATTCAAAACGCTGGTTTTTGCTATTGGGCTCTATTGAATAATGAATGTTTTGAATTTTCTCCAAAAGTAAAGTAGTTGCAAACTCATGCTTTTAGAGACTTGTTTGGGCTCATGAGAGGAGTAGAAAAACATCAAAAATTTCAGTCCTGCATGATTCTACCAAGAAATGTGTGTTCATTGAAACCGCTGGTTTTTGATAGTTTGGGCCCTATTGAATAATGAATGTTTTGAATTTTCTCCAAAAGTAAAGTAGTTGCAAACTCATCCTTTTAGAAACTTGTTTGGGCTGTTGAGAGGAGTAAAAAACCATCAAAAATTTCAATCCTGAATGATTTTACCAAGAAATGTGATTCTTCATTCAAAACCTGATTTTTGCTATTGGGCTCTATTGAATAGTGAATGTTTTGAATTTTCTCCAAAAGTAAAGTAGTTGCAAACTCATGCTTTTAGAGACTTGTTTGGGCTCATGAGAGGAGTAGAAAAATATCAAAAATTTCAGTCCTGCATGATTCTACCAAGAAATGTGTGTTCATTCAAACCGCTGGTTTTTGATAGTTTGGGCCCTATTGAATAATGAATGTTTTGAATTTTCTCCAAAAGTAAAGTAGTTGCAAACTCATCCTTTTAGAAACTTGTTTGGGCTGTTGAGAGGAGTAAAAAACCATCAAAAATTTCAATCCTGCATGATTCTACCAAGAAATGTGATTCTTCATTCAAAACCTGATTTTTGCTATTGGGCTCTATTGAATAATGAATGTTTTGAATTTTCTCCAAAAGTAAAGTAGTTGCAAACTCATGCTTTTAGAGACTTGTTTGGGCTCATGAGAGGAGTAGAAAAACATCAAAAATGTCAGTCCTGCATGATTCTACCAAGAAATGTGTGTTCATTGAAACCGCTGGTTTTTGATAGTTTGGGCCCTATTGAATAATGAATGTTTTGAATTTTCTCCAAAAGTAAAGTAGTTGCAAACTCATCCTTTTAGAAACTTGTTTGGGCTGTTGAGAGGAGTAAAAAACCATCAAAAATTTCAATCCTGCATGATTCTACCAAGAAATGTGATTCTTCATTCAAAACGCTGGTTTTTGCTATTGGGCTCTATTGAATAATGAATGTTTTGAATTTTCTCCAAAAGTAAAGTAGTTGCAAACTCATGCTTTTAGAGACTTGTTTGGGCTCATGAGAGGAGTAGAAAAACATCAAAAATTTCAGTCCTGCATGATTCTACCAAGAAATGTGTGTTCATTGAAACCGCTGGTTTTTGATAGTTTGGGCCCTATTGAATAATGAATGTTTTAAATTTTCTCCAAAAGTAAAGTAGTTGCAAACTCATCCTTTTAGAAACTTGTTTCGGCTGTTGAGAGGAGTTAAAAAAACCATCAAAAATTTCAATCCTGCATGATTTTACCAAGAAATGTGATTCTTCATTCAAAACCTGATTTTTGCTATTGCGCTCTATTGAATAGTGAATGTTTTGAATTTTCTCCAAAAGTAAAGTAGTTGCAAACTCATGCTTTTAGAGACTTGTTTGGGCTCATGAGAGGAGTAGAAAAACATCAAAAATTTCAGTCCTGCATGATTCTACCAAGAAATGTGTGTTCATTCAAACCGCTGGTTTTTGATAGTTTGGGCCCTATTGAATAATGAATGTTTTGAATTTTCTCCAAAAGTAAAGTAGTTGCAAACTCATCCTTTTAGAAACTTGTTTGGGCTGTTGAGAGGAGTAAAAAACCATCAAAAATTTCAATCCTGCATGATTCTACCAAGAAATGTGATTCTTCATTCAAAACGCTGGTTTTTGCTATTGGGCTCTATTGAATAATGAATGTTTTGAATTTTCTCCAAAAGTAAAGTAGTTGCAAACTCATGCTTTTAGAGACTTGTTTGGGCTCATGAGAGGAGTAGAAAAACATCAAAAATTTCAGTCCTGCATGATTCTACCAAGAAATGTGTGTTCATTGAAACCGCTGGTTTTTGATAGTTTGGGCCCTATTGAATAATGAATGTTTTGAATTTTCTCCAAAAGTAAAGTAGTTGCAAACTCATCCTTTTAGAAACTTGTTTGGGCTGTTGAGAGGAGTAAAAAACCATCAATAATTTCAATCCTGCATGATTCTACCAAGAAATGTGATTCTTCATTCAAAACGCTGGTTTTTGCTATTGGGCTCTATTGAATAATGAATGTTTTGAATTTTCTCCAAAAGTAAAGTAGTTGCAAACTCATGCTTTTAGAGACTTGTTTGGGCTCATGAGAGGAGTAGAAAAACATAAAAAATTTCAGTCCTGCATGATTCTACCAAGAAATGTGTGTTCATTGAAACCGCTGGTTTTTGATAGTTTAGGCCCTATTGAATAATGAATGTTTTGAATTTTCTCCAAAAGTAAAGTAGTTGCAAACTCATCCTTTTAGAAACTTGTTTGGGCTGTTGAGAGGAGTAAAAAACCATCAAAAATTTCAATCCTGAATGATTTTACCAAGAAATGTGATTCTTCATTCAAAACCTGATTTTTGCTATTGGGCTCTATTGAATAGTGAATGTTTTGAATTTTCTCCAAAAGTAAAGTAGTTGCAAACTCATGCTTTTAGAGACTTGTTTGGGCTCATGAGAGGAGTAGAAAAATATCAAAAATTTCAGTCCTGCATGATTCTACCAAGAAATGTGTGTTCATTCAAACCGCTGGTTTTTGATAGTTTGGGCCCTATTGAATAATGAATGTTTTGAATTTTCTCCAAAAGTAAAGTAGTTGCAAACTCATCCTTTTAGAAACTTGTTTGGGCTGTTGAGAGGAGTAAAAAACCATCAAAAATTTCAATCCTGCATGATTTTACCAAGAAATGTGATTCTTCATTCAAAACCTGATTTTTGCTATTGGGCTCTATTGAATAGTGAATGTTTTGAATTTTCTCCAAAAGTAAAGTAGTTGCAAACTCATGCTTTTAGAGACTTGTTTGGGCTCATGAGAGGAGTAGAAAAACATCAAAAATTTCAGTCCTGCATGATTCTACCAAGAAATGTGTGTTCATTGAAACCACTGGTTTTTGATAGTTTGGGCCCTATTGAATAATGAATGTTTTGAATTTTCTAAAAAAGTAAAGTAGTTGCAAACTCATCCTTTTAGAAACTTGTTTGGGCTGTTGAGAGGAGTAAAAAACCATCAAAAATTTCAATCCTGCATGATTTTACCAAGAAATGTGATTCTTCATTCAAAACCTGATTTTTCCTTTTGGGCTCTATTGAATAGTGAATGTTTTGAATTTTCTCCAAAAGTAAAGTAGTTGCAAACTCATGCTTTTAGAGACTTGTTTGGGCTCATGAGAGGAGTAGAAAAACATCAAAAATTTCAGTCCTGCATGATTCTACCAAGAAATGTGTGTTCATTCAAACCTCTGGTTTTTGATAGTTTGGGCCCTATTGAATAATGAATGTTTTGAATTTTCTCCAAAAGTAAAGTAGTTGCAAACTCACCCTTTTAGAAACTTGTTTGGGCTGTTGAGAGGAGTAAAAAACCATCAAAAATTTCAATCCTGCATGATTCTACCAAGAAATGTGATTCTTCATTCAAAACGCTGGTTTTTGCTATTGGGCTCTATTGAATAATGAATGTTTTGAATTTTCTCCAAAAGTAAAGTAGTTGCAAACTCATGCTTTTAGAGACTTGTTTGGGCTCATGAGAGGAGTAGAAAAACATCAAAAATTTCAGTCCTGCATGATTCTACCAAGAAATGTGTGTTCATTGAAACCGCTGGTTTTTGATAGTTTGGGCCCTATTGAATAATGAATGTCTTAAATTTTCTCCAAAAGTAAAGTAGTTGCAAACTCATCCTTTTAGAAACTTGTTTCGGCTGTTGAGAGGAGTAAAAAACCATCAAAAATTTCAATCCTGCATGATTTTACCAAGAAATGTGATTCTTCATTCAAAACCTGATTTTTGCTATTGCGCTCTATTGAATAGTGAATGTTTTGAATTTTCTCCAAAAGTAAAGTAGTTGCAAACTCATGCTTTTAGAGACTTGTTTGGGCTCATGAGAGGAGTAGAAAAACATCAAAAATTTCAGTCCTGCATGATTCTACCAAGAAATGTGTGTTCATTCAAACCGCTGGTTTTTGATAGTTTTGGCCCTATTGAATAATGAATGTTTTGAATTTTCTCCAAAAGTAAAGTAGTTGCAAACTCATCCTTTTAGAAACTTGTTTGGGCTGTTGAGAGGAGTAAAAAACCATCAAAAATTTCAATCCTGCATGATTCTACCAAGAAATGTGATTCTTCATTCAAAACGCTGGTTTTTGCTATTGGGCTCTATTGAATAATGAATGTTTTGAATTTTCTCCAAAAGTAAAGTAGTTGCAAACTCATGCTTTTAGAGACTTGTTTGGGCTCATGAGAGGAGTAGAAAAACATCAAAAATTTCAGTCCTGCATGATTCTACCAAGAAATGTGTGTTCATTGAAACCGCTGGTTTTTGATAGTTTGGGCCCTATTGAATAATGAATGTTTTGAATTTTCTCCAAAAGTAAAGTAGTTGCAAACTCATCCTTTTAGAAACTTGTTTGGGCTGTTGAGAGGAGTAAAAAACCATCAAAAATTTCAATCCTGCATGATTCTACCAAGAAATGTGATTCTTCATTCAAAACGCTGGTTTTTGCTATTGGGCTCTATTGAATAATGAATGTTTTGAATTTTCTCCAAAAGTAAAGTAGTTGCAAACTCATGCTTTTAGAGACTTGTTTGGGCTCATGAGAGGAGTAGAAAAACATCAAAAATTTCAGTCCTGCATGATTCTACCAAGAAATGTGTGTTCATTCAAACCGCTGGTTTTTGATAGTTTGGGCCCTATTGAATAATGAATGTTTTGAATTTTCTCCAAAAGTAAAGTAGTTGCAAACTCATCCTTTTAGAAACTTGTTTGGGCTGTTGAGAGGAGTAAAAAACCATCAAAAATTTCAATCCATCCTGAATGATTTTACCAAGAAATGTGATTCTTCATTCAAAACCTGATTTTTGCTATTGGGCTCTATTGAATAGTGAATGTTTTGAATTTTCTCCAAAAGTAAAGTAGTTGCAAACTCATGCTTTTAGAGACTTGTTTGGGCTCATGAGAGGAGTAGAAAAATATCAAAAATTTCAGTCCTGCATGATTCTACCAAGAAATGTGTGTTCATTCAAACCGCTGGTTTTTGATAGTTTGGGCCCTATTGAATAATGAATGTTTTGAATTTTCTCCAAAAGTAAAGTAGTTGCAAACTCATCCTTTTAGAAACTTGTTTGGGCTGTTGAGAGGAGTAAAAAACCATCAAAAATTTCAATCCTGCATGATTCTACCAAGAAATGTGATTCTTCATTCAAAACCTGATTTTTGCTATTGGGCTCTATTGAATAATGAATGTTTTGAATTTTCTCCAAAAGTAAAGTAGTTGCAAACTCATGCTTTTAGAGACTTGTTTGGGCTCATGAGAGGAGTAGAAAAACATCAAAAATGTCAGTCCTGCATGATTCTACCAAGAAATGTGTGTTCATTGAAACCGCTGGTTTTTGATAGTTTGGGCCCTATTGAATAATGAATGTTTTGAATTTTCTCCAAAAGTAAAGTAGTTGCAAACTCATCCTTTTAGAAACTTGTTTGGGCTGTTGAGAGGAGTAAAAAACCATCAAAAATTTCAATCCTGCATGATTCTACCAAGAAATGTGATTCTTCATTCAAAACGCTGGTTTTTGCTATTGGGCTCTATTGAATAATGAATGTTTTGAATTTTCTCCAAAAGTAAAGTAGTTGCAAACTCATGCTTTTAGAGACTTGTTTGGGCTCATGAGAGGAGTAGAAAAACATCAAAAATTTCAGTCCTGCATGATTCTACCAAGAAATGTGTGTTCATTGAAACCGCTGGTTTTTGATAGTTTAGGCCCTATTGAATAATGAATGTTTTGAATTTTCTCCAAAAGTAAAGTAGTTGCAAACTCATCCTTTTAGAAACTTGTTTGGGCTGTTGAGAGGAGTAAAAAACCATCAAAAATTTCAATCCTGAATGATTTTACCAAGAAATGTGATTCTTCATTCAAAACCTGATTTTTGCTATTGGGCTCTATTGAATAGTGAATGTTTTGAATTTTCTCCAAAAGTAAAGTAGTTGCAAACTCATGCTTTTAGAGACTTGTTTGGGCTCATGAGAGGAGTAGAAAAATATCAAAAATTTCAGTCCTGCATGATTCTACCAAGAAATGTGTGTTCATTCAAACCGCTGGTTTTTGATAGTTTGGGCCCTATTGAATAATGAATGTTTTGAATTTTCTCCAAAAGTAAAGTAGTTGCAAACTCATCCTTTTAGAAACTTGTTTGGGCTGTTGAGAGGAGTAAAAAACCATCAAAAATTTCAATCCTGCATGATTTTACCAAGAAATGTGATTCTTCATTCAAAACCTGATTTTTGCTATTGGGCTCTATTGAATAGTGAATGTTTTGAATTTTCTCCAAAAGTAAAGTAGTTGCAAACTCATGCTTTTAGAGACTTGTTTGGGCTCATGAGAGGAGTAGAAAAACATCAAAAATTTCAGTCCTGCATGATTCTACCAAGAAATGTGTGTTCATTCAAACCGCTGGTTTTTGATAGTTTTGGCACTATTGAATAATGAATGTTTTGAATTTTCTCCAAAAGTAAAGTAGTTGCAAACTCATCCTTTTAGAAACTTGTTTGGGCTGTTGAGAGGAGTAAAAAACCATCAAAAATTTCAATCCTGCATGATTCTACCAAGAAATGTGATTCTTCATTCAAAACGCTGGTTTTTGCTATTGGGCTCTATTGAATAATGAATGTTTTGAATTTTCTCCAAAAGTAAAGTAGTTGCAAACTCATGCTTTTAGAGACTTGTTTGGGCTCATGAGAGGAGTAGAAAAACATCAAAAATGTCAGTCCTGCATGATTCTACCAAGAAATGTGTGTTCATTGAAACCGCTGGTTTTTGATAGTTTGGGCCCTATTGAATAATGAATGTTTTGAATTTTCTCCAAAAGTAAAGTAGTTGCAAACTCATCCTTTTAGAAACTTGTTTGGGCTGTTGAGAGGAGTAAAAAACCATCAAAAATTTCAATCCTGCATGATTCTACCAAGAAATGTGATTCTTCATTCAAAACGCTGGTTTTTGCTATTGGGCTCTATTGAATAATGAATGTTTTGAATTTTCTCCAAAAGTAAAGTAGTTGCAAACTCATGCTTTTAGAGACTTGTTTGGGCTCATGAGAGGAGTAGAAAAACATCAAAAATTTCAGTCCTGCATGATTCTACCAAGAAATGTGTGTTCATTGAAACCGCTGGTTTTTGATAGTTTAGGCCCTATTGAATAATGAATGTTTTGAATTTTCTCCAAAAGTAAAGTAGTTGCAAACTCATCCTTTTAGAAACTTGTTTGGGCTGTTGAGAGGAGTAAAAAACCATCAAAAATTTCAATCCTGAATGATTTTACCAAGAAATGTGATTCTTCATTCAAAACCTGATTTTTGCTATTGGGCTCTATTGAATAGTGAATGTTTTGAATTTTCTCCAAAAGTAAAGTAGTTGCAAACTCATGCTTTTAGAGACTTGTTTGGGCTCATGAGAGGAGTAGAAAAATATCAAAAATTTCAGTCCTGCATGATTCTACCAAGAAATGTGTGTTCATTCAAACCGCTGGTTTTTGATAGTTTGGGCCCTATTGAATAATGAATGTTTTGAATTTTCTCCAAAAGTAAAGTAGTTGCAAACTCATCCTTTTAGAAACTTGTTTGGGCTGTTGAGAGGAGTAAAAAACCATCAAAAATTTCAATCCTGCATGATTTTACCAAGAAATGTGATTCTTCATTCAAAACCTGATTTTTGCTATTGGGCTCTATTGAATAGTGAATGTTTTGAATTTTCTCCAAAAGTAAAGTAGTTGCAAACTCATGCTTTTAGAGACTTGTTTGGGCTCATGAGAGGAGTAGAAAAACATCAAAAATTTCAGTCCTGCATGATTCTACCAAGAAATGTGTGTTCATTGAAACCACTGGTTTTTGATAGTTTGGGCCCTATTGAATAATGAATGTTTTGAATTTTCTAAAAAAGTAAAGTAGTTGCAAACTCATCCTTTTAGAAACTTGTTTGGGCTGTTGAGAGGAGTAAAAAACCATCAAAAATTTCAATCCTGCATGATTTTACCAAGAAATGTGATTCTTTATTCAAAACCTGATTTTTCCTTTTGGGCTCTATTGAATAGTGAATGTTTTGAATTTTCTCCAAAAGTAAAGTAGTTGCAAACTCATGCTTTTAGAGACTTGTTTGGGCTCATGAGAGGAGTAGAAAAACATCAAAAATTTCAGTCCTGCATGATTCTACCAAGAAATGTGTGTTCATTCAAACCTCTGGTTTTTGATAGTTTGGGCCCTATTGAATAATGAATGTTTTGAATTTTCTCCAAAAGTAAAGTAGTTGCAAACTCACCCTTTTAGAAACTTGTTTGGGCTGTTGAGAGGAGTAAAAAACCATCAAAAATTTCAATCCTGCATGATTCTACCAAGAAATGTGATTCTTCATTCAAAACGCTGGTTTTTGCTATTGGGCTCTATTGAATAATGAATGTTTTGAATTTTCTCCAAAAGTAAAGTAGTTGCAAACTCATGCTTTTAGAGACTTGTTTGGGCTCATGAGAGGAGTAGAAAAACATCAAAAATTTCAGTCCTGCATGATTCTACCAAGAAATGTGTGTTCATTGAAACCGCTGGTTTTTGATAGTTTGGGCCCTATTGAATAATGAATGTCTTAAATTTTCTCCAAAAGTAAAGTAGTTGCAAACTCATCCTTTTAGAAACTTGTTTCGGCTGTTGAGAGGAGTAAAAAACCATCAAAAATTTCAATCCTGCATGATTTTACCAAGAAATGTGATTCTTCATTCAAAACCTGATTTTTGCTATTGCGCTCTATTGAATAGTGAATGTTTTGAATTTTCTCCAAAAGTAAAGTAGTTGCAAACTCATGCTTTTAGAGACTTGTTTGGGCTCATGAGAGGAGTAGAAAAACATCAAAAATTTCAGTCCTGCATGATTCTACCAAGAAATGTGTGTTCATTCAAACCGCTGGTTTTTGATAGTTTTGGCACTATTGAATAATGAATGTTTTGAATTTTCTCCAAAAGTAAAGTAGTTGCAAACTCATCCTTTTAGAAACTTGTTTGGGCTGTTGAGAGGAGTAAAAAACCATCAAAAATTTCAATCCTGCATGATTCTACCAAGAAATGTGATTCTTCATTCAAAACGCTGGTTTTTGCTATTGGGCTCTATTGAATAATGAATGTTTTGAATTTTCTCCAAAAGTAAAGTAGTTGCAAACTCATGCTTTTAGAGACTTGTTTGGGCTCATGAGAGGAGTAGAAAAACATCAAAAATTTCAGTCCTGCATGATTCTACCAAGAAATGTGTGTTCATTGAAACCGCTGGTTTTTGATAGTTTGGGCCCTATTGAATAATGAATGTTTTGAATTTTCTCCAAAAGTAAAGTAGTTGCAAACTCATCCTTTTAGAAACTTGTTTGGGCTGTTGAGAGGAGTAAAAAACCATCAAAAATTTCAATCCTGCATGATTCTACCAAGAAATGTGATTCTTCATTCAAAACGCTGGTTTTTGCTATTGGGCTCTATTGAATAATGAATGTTTTGAATTTTCTCCAAAAGTAAAGTAGTTGCAAACTCATGCTTTTAGAGACTTGTTTGGGCTCATGAGAGGAGTAGAAAAACATCAAAAATTTCAGTCCTGCATGATTCTACCAAGAAATGTGTGTTCATTCAAACCGCTGGTTTTTGATAGTTTGGGCCCTATTGAATAATGAATGTTTTGAATTTTCTCCAAAAGTAAAGTAGTTGCAAACTCATCCTTTTAGAAACTTGTTTGGGCTGTTGAGAGGAGTAAAAAACCATCAAAAATTTCAATCCATCCTGAATGATTTTACCAAGAAATGTGATTCTTCATTCAAAACCTGATTTTTGCTATTGGGCTCTATTGAATAGTGAATGTTTTGAATTTTCTCCAAAAGTAAAGTAGTTGCAAACTCATGCTTTTAGAGACTTGTTTGGGCTCATGAGAGGAGTAGAAAAATATCAAAAATTTCAGTCCTGCATGATTCTACCAAGAAATGTGTGTTCATTCAAACCGCTGGTTTTTGATAGTTTGGGCCCTATTGAATAATGAATGTTTTGAATTTTCTCCAAAAGTAAAGTAGTTGCAAACTCATCCTTTTAGAAACTTGTTTGGGCTGTTGAGAGGAGTAAAAAACCATCAAAAATTTCAATCCTGCATGATTCTACCAAGAAATGTGATTCTTCATTCAAAACCTGATTTTTGCTATTGGGCTCTATTGAATAATGAATGTTTTGAATTTTCTCCAAAAGTAAAGTAGTTGCAAACTCATGCTTTTAGAGACTTGTTTGGGCTCATGAGAGGAGTAGAAAAACATCAAAAATGTCAGTCCTGCATGATTCTACCAAGAAATGTGTGTTCATTGAAACCGCTGGTTTTTGATAGTTTGGGCCCTATTGAATAATGAATGTTTTGAATTTTCTCCAAAAGTAAAGTAGTTGCAAACTCATCCTTTTAGAAACTTGTTTGGGCTGTTGAGAGGAGTAAAAAACCATCAAAAATTTCAATCCTGCATGATTCTACCAAGAAATGTGATTCTTCATTCAAAACGCTGGTTTTTGCTATTGGGCTCTATTGAATAATGAATGTTTTGAATTTTCTCCAAAAGTAAAGTAGTTGCAAACTCATGCTTTTAGAGACTTGTTTGGGCTCATGAGAGGAGTAGAAAAACATCAAAAATTTCAGTCCTGCATGATTCTACCAAGAAATGTGTGTTCATTGAAACCGCTGGTTTTTGATAGTTTGGGCCCTATTGAATAATGAATGTTTTAAATTTTCTCCAAAAGTAAAGTAGTTGCAAACTCATCCTTTTAGAAACTTGTTTCGGCTGTTGAGAGGAGTTAAAAAAACCATCAAAAATTTCAATCCTGCATGATTTTACCAAGAAATGTGATTCTTCATTCAAAACCTGATTTTTGCTATTGCGCTCTATTGAATAGTGAATGTTTTGAATTTTCTCCAAAAGTAAAGTAGTTGCAAACTCATGCTTTTAGAGACTTGTTTGGGCTCATGAGAGGAGTAGAAAAACATCAAAAATTTCAGTCCTGCATGATTCTACCAAGAAATGTGTGTTCATTCAAACCGCTGGTTTTTGATAGTTTGGGCCCTATTGAATAATGAATGTTTTGAATTTTCTCCAAAAGTAAAGTAGTTGCAAACTCATCCTTTTAGAAACTTGTTTGGGCTGTTGAGAGGAGTAAAAAACCATCAAAAATTTCAATCCTGCATGATTCTACCAAGAAATGTGATTCTTCATTCAAAACGCTGGTTTTTGCTATTGGGCTCTATTGAATAATGAATGTTTTGAATTTTCTCCAAAAGTAAAGTAGTTGCAAACTCATGCTTTTAGAGACTTGTTTGGGCTCATGAGAGGAGTAGAAAAACATCAAAAATTTCAGTCCTGCATGATTCTACCAAGAAATGTGTGTTCATTGAAACCGCTGGTTTTTGATAGTTTGGACCCTATTGAATAATGAATGTTTTGAATTTTCTCCAAAAGTAAAGTAGTTGCAAACTCATCCTTTTAGAAACTTGTTTGGGCTGTTGAGAGGATTAAAAAACCATCAAAAATTTCAATCCTGCATGATTCTACCAAGAAATGTGATTCTTCATTCAAAACGCTGGTTTTTGCTATTGGGCTCTATTGAATAATGAATGTTTTGAATTTTCTCCAAAAGTAAAGTAGTTGGAAACTCATGCTTTTAGAGACTTGTTTGGGCTCATGAGAGGAGTAGAAAAACATCAAAAATTTCAGTCCTGCATGATTCTACCAAGAAATGTGTGTTCATTGAAACCGCTGGTTTTTGATAGTTTAGGCCCTATTGAATAATGAATGTTTTGAATTTTCTCCAAAAGTAAAGTAGTTGCAAACTCATCCTTTTAGAAACTTGTTTGGGCTGTTGAGAGGAGTAAAAAACCATCAAAAATTTCAATCCTGAATGATTTTACCAAGAAATGTGATTCTTCATTCAAAACCTGATTTTTGCTATTGGGCTCTATTGAATAGTGAATGTTTTGAATTTTCTCCAAAAGTAAAGTAGTTGCAAACTCATGCTTTTAGAGACTTGTTTGGGCTCATGAGAGGAGTAGAAAAACATCAAAAATTTCAGTCCTGCATGATTCTACCAAGAAAAGTGTGTTCATTGAAACCACTGGTTTTTGATAGTTTGGGCCCTATTGAATAATGAATGTTTTGAATTTTCTAAAAAAGTAAAGTAGTTGCAAACTCATCCTTTTAGAAACTTGTTTGGGCTGTTGAGAGGAGTAAAAAACCATCAAAAATTTCAATCCTGCATGATTTTACCAAGAAATGTGATTCTTCATTCAAAACCTGATTTTTCCTATTGGGCTCTATTGAATAGTGAATGTTTTGAATTTTCTCCAAAAGTAAAGTAGTTGCAAACTCATGCTTTTAGAGACTTGTTTGGGCTCATGAGAGGAGTAGAAAAACATCAAAAATTTCAGTCCTGCATGATTCTACCAAGAAATGTGTGTTCATTCAAACCTCTGGTTTTTGATAGTTTGGGCCCTATTGAATAATGAATGTTTTGAATTTTCTCCAAAAGTAAAGTAGTTGCAAACTCATCCTTTTAGAAACTTGTTTGGGCTGTTGAGAGGAGTAAAAAACCATCAAAAATTTCAATCCTGCATGATTCTACCAAGAAATGTGATTCTTCATTCAAAACGCTGGTTTTTGCTATTGGGCTCTATTGAATAATGAATGTTTTGAATTTTCTCCAAAAGTAAAGTAGTTGCAAACTCATGCTTTTAGAGACTTGTTTGGGCTCATGAGAGGAGTAGAAAAACATCAAAAATTTCAGTCCTGCATGATTCTACCAAGAAATGTGTGTTCATTGAAACCGCTGGTTTTTGATAGTTTGGGCCCTATTGAATAATGAATGTTTTAAATTTTCTCCAAAAGTAAAGTAGTTGCAAACTCATCCTTTTAGAAACTTGTTTCGGCTGTTGAGAGGAGTAAAAAACCATCAAAAATTTCAATCCTGCATGATTTTACCAAGAAATGTGATTCTTCATTCAAAACCTGATTTTTGCTATTGCGCTCTATTGAATAGTGAATGTTTTGAATTTTCTCCAAAAGTAAAGTAGTTGCAAACTCATGCTTTTAGAGACTTGTTTGGGCTCATGAGAGGAGTAGAAAAACATCAAAAATTTCAGTCCTGCATGATTCTACCAAGAAATGTGTGTTCATTCAAACCGCTGGTTTTTGATAGTTTGGGCCCTATTGAATAATGAATGTTTTGAATTTTCTCCAAAAGTAAAGTAGTTGCAAACTCATCCTTTTAGAAACTTGTTTGGGCTGTTGAGAGGAGTAAAAAACCATCAAAAATTTCAATCCTGCATGATTCTACCAAGAAATGTGATTCTTCATTCAAAACGCTGGTTTTTGCTATTGGGCTCTATTGAATAATGAATGTTTTGAATTTTCTCCAAAAGTAAAGTAGTTGCAAACTCATGCTTTTAGAGACTTGTTTGGGCTCATGAGAGGAGTAGAAAAACATCAAAAATTTCAGTCCTGCATGATTCTACCAAGAAATGTGTGTTCATTGAAACCGCTGGTTTTTGATAGTTTGGGCCCTATTGAATAATGAATGTTTTGAATTTTCTCCAAAAGTAAAGTAGTTGCAAACTCATCCTTTTAGAAACTTGTTTGGGCTGTTGAGAGGAGTAAAAAACCATCAAAAATTTCAATCCTGCATGATTCTACCAAGAAATGTGATTCTTCATTCAAAACGCTGGTTTTTGCTATTGGGCTCTATTGAATAATGAATGTTTTGAATTTTCTCCAAAAGTAAAGTAGTTGCAAACTCATGCTTTTAGAGACTTGTTTGGGCTCATGAGAGGAGTAGAAAAACATCAAAAATTTCAGTCCTGCATGATTCTACCAAGAAATGTGTGTTCATTGAAACCGCTGGTTTTTGATAGTTTGGGCCCTATTGAATAATGAATGTTTTGAATTTTCTCCAAAAGTAAAGTAGTTGCAAACTCATCCTTTTAGAAACTTGTTTGGGCTGTTGAGAGGAGTAAAAAACCATCAAAAATTTCAATCCTGCATGATTTTACCAAGAAATGTGATTCTTCATTCAAAACCTGATTTTTGCTATTGGGCTCTATTGAATAGTGAATGTTTTGAATTTTCTCCAAAAGTAAAGGAGTTGCAAACTCATGCTTTTAGAGACTTGTTTGGGCTCATGAGAGGAGTAGAAAAACATCAAAAATTTCAGTCCTGCATGATTCTACCAAGAAATGTGTGTTCATTCAAACCGCTGGTTTTTGATAGTTTGGGCCCTATTGAATAATGAATGTTTTGAATTTTCTCCAAAAGTAAAGTAGTTGCAAACTCATCCTTTTAGAAACTTGTTTGGGCTGTTGAGAGGAGTAAAAAACCATCAAAAATTTCAATCCTGCATGATTCTACCAAGAAATGTGATTCTTCATTCAAAACGCTGGTTTTTGCTATTGGGCTCTATTGAATAATGAATGTTTTGAATTTTCTCCAAAAGCAAAGTAGTTGCAAACTCATGCTTTTAGAGACTTGTTTGGGCTCATGAGAGGAGTAGAAAAACATCAAAAATTTCAGTCCTGCATGATTCTACCAAGAAATGTGTGTTCATTGAAACCGCTGGTTTTTGATAGTTTGGGCCCTATTGAATAATGAATGTTTTGAATTTTCTCCAAAAGTAAAGTAGTTGCAAACTCATCCTTTTAGAAACTTGTTTGGGCTGTTGAGAGGAGTAAAAAACCATCAAAAATTTCAATTCTGAATGATTTTACCAAGAAATGTGATTCTTCATTCAAAACCTGATTTTTGCTATTGGGCTCTATTGAATAGTGAATGTTTTGAATTTTCTCCAAAAGTAAAGTAGTTGCAAACTCATGCTTTTAGAGACTTGTTTGGGCTCATGAGAGGAGTAGAAAAACATCAAAAATTTCAGTGCTGCATGATTCTACCAAGAAATGTGTGTTCATTCAAACCGCTGGTTTTTGATAGTTTGGGCCCTATTGAATAATGAATGTTTTGAATTTTCTCCAAAAGTAAAGTAGTTGCAAACTCATCCTTTTAGAAACTTGTTTGGGCTGTTGAGAGGAGTAAAAAACCATCAAAAATTTCAATCCTGCATGATTTTACCAAGAAATGTGATTCTTCATTCAAAACCTGATTTTTGCTAATGGGCTCTATTGAATAGTGAATGTTTTGAATTTTCTCCAAAAGTAAAGTAGTTGCAAACTCATGCTTTTAGAGACTTGTTTGGGCTCATGAGAGGAGTAGAAAAACATCAAAAATTTCAGTCCTGCATGATTCTACCAAGAAATGTGTGTTCATTCAAACCTCTGGTTTTTGATAGTTTGGGCCCTATTGAATAATTAATGTTTTGAATTTTCTCCAAAAGTAAAGTAGTTGCAAACTCATCCTTTTAGAAACTTGTTTGGGCTGTTGAGAGGAGTAAAAAACCATCAAAAATTTCAATCCTGCATGATTCTACCAAGAAATGTGATTCTTCATTCAAAACCTGATTTTTGCTATTGGGCTCTATTGAATAATGAATGTTTTGAATTTTCTCCAAAAGTAAAGTAGTTGCAAACTCATGCTTTTAGAGACTTGTTTGGGCTCATGAGAGGAGTAGAAAAACATCAAAAATGTCAGTCCTGCATGATTCTACCGAGAAATGTGTGTTCATTGAAACCGCTGGTTTTTGATCGTTTGGGCCCTATTGAATAATGAATGTTTTGAATTTTCTCCAAAAGTAAAGTAGTTGCAAACTCATCCTTTTAGAAACTTGTTTGGGCTGTTGAGAGGAGTAAAAAACCATCAAAAATTTCAATCCTGCATGATTCTACCAAGAAATGTGATTCTTCATTCAAAACGCTGGTTTTTGCTATTGGGCTCTATTGAATAATGAATGTTTTGAATTTTCTCCAAAAGTAAAGTAGTTGCAAACTCATGCTTTTAGAGACTTGTTTGGGCTCATGAGAGGAGTAGAAAAACATCAAAAATTTCAGTCCTGCATGATTCTACCAAGAAATGTGTGTTCATTGAAACCGCTGGTTTTTGATAGTTTGGGCCCTATTGAATAATGAATGTTTTGAATTTTCTCCAAAAGTAAAGTAGTTGCAAACTCATGCTTTTAGAGACTTGTTTGGGCTCATGAGAGGAGTAGAAAAACATCAAAAATTTCAGTGCTGCATGATTCTACCAAGAAATGTGTGTTCATTCAAACCGCTGGTTTTTGATAGTTTGGGCCCTATTGAATAATGAATGTTTTGAATTTTCTCCAAAAGTAAAGTAGTTGCAAACTCATCCTTTTAGAAACTTGTTTGGGCTGTTGAGAGGAGTAAAAAACCATCAAAAATTTCAATCCTGCATGATTTTACCAAGAAATGTGATTCTTCATTCAAAACCTGATTTTTGCTAATGGGCTCTATTGAATAGTGAATGTTTTGAATTTTCTCCAAAAGTAAAGTAGTTGCAAACTCATGCTTTTAGAGACTTGTTTGGGCTCATGAAAGGAGTAGAAAAACATCAAAAATTTCAGTCCTGCATGATTCTACCAAGAAATGTGTGTTCATTCAAACCTCTGGTTTTTGATAGTTTGGGCCCTATTGAATAATTAATGTTTTGAATTTTCTCCAAAAGTAAAGTAGTTGCAAACTCATCCTTTTAGAAACTTGTTTGGGCTGTTGAGAGGAGTAAAAAACCATCAAAAATTTCAATCCTGCATGATTCTACCAAGAAATGTGATTCTTCATTCAAAACCTGATTTTTGCTATTGGGCTCTATTGAATAATGAATGTTTTGAATTTTCTCCAAAAGTAAAGTAGTTGCAAACTCATGCTTTTAGAGACTTGTTTGGGCTCATGAGAGGAGTAGAAAAACATCAAAAATGTCAGTCCTGCATGATTCTACCGAGAAATGTGTGTTCATTGAAACCGCTGGTTTTTGATCGTTTGGGCCCTATTGAATAATGAATGTTTTGAATTTTCTCCAAAAGTAAAGTAGTTGCAAACTCATCCTTTTAGAAACTTGTTTGGGCTGTTGAGAGGAGTAAAAAACCATCAAAAATTTCAATCCTGCATGATTCTACCAAGAAATGTGATTCTTCATTCAAAACGCTGGTTTTTGCTATTGGGCTCTATTGAATAATGAATGTTTTGAATTTTCTCCAAAAGTAAAGTAGTTGCAAACTCATGCTTTTAGAGACTTGTTTGGGCTCATGAGAGGAGTAGAAAAACATCAAAAATTTCAGTCCTGCATGATTCTACCAAGAAATGTGTGTTCATTGAAACCGCTGGTTTTTGATAGTTTGGGCCCTATTGAATAATGAATGTTTTGAATTTTCTCCAAAAGTAAAGTAGTTGCAAACTCATCCTTTTAGAAACTTGTTTGGGCTGTTGAGAGGAGTAAAAAACCATCAAAAATTTCAATCCTGAATGATTTTACCAAGAAATGTGATTCTTCATTCAAAACCTGATTTTTGCTATTGGGCTCTATTGAATAGTGAATGTTTTGAATTTTCTCCAAAAGTAAAGTAGTTGCAAACTCATGCTTTTAGAGACTTGTTTGGGCTCATGAGAGGAGTAGAAAAATATCAAAAATTTCAGTCCTGCATGATTCTACCAAGAAATGTGTGTTCATTCAAACCGCTGGTTTTTGATAGTTTGGGCCCTATTGAATAATGAATGTTTTGAATTTTCTCCAAAAGTAAAGTAGTTGCAAACTCATCCTTTTAGAAACTTGTTTGGGCTGTTGAGAGGAGTAAAAAACCATCAAAAATTTCAATCCTGCATGATTCTACCAAGAAATGTGATTCTTCATTCAAAACGCTGGTTTTTGCTATTGGGCTCTATTGAATAATGAATGTTTTGAATTTTCTCCAAAAGTAAAGTAGTTGCAAACTCATGCTTTTAGAGACTTGTTTGGGCTCATGATAGGAGTAGAAAAACATCAAAAATTTCAGTCCTGCATGATTCTACCAAGAAATGTGTGTTCATTGAAACCGCTGGTTTTTGATAGTTTGGGCCCTATTGAATAATGAATGTTTTGGATTTTCTCCAAAAGTAAAGTAGTTGCAAACTCATCCTTTTAGAAACTTGTTTGGCCTGTTGAGAGGAGTAAAAAACCATCAAAAATTTAAATCCTGCATGATTTTACCAAGAAATGTGATTCTTCATTCAAAACCTGATTTTTGCTATTGGGCTCTATTGAATAGTGAATGTTTTGAATTTTCTCCAAAAGTAAAGTAGTTGCAAACTCATGCTTTTAGAGACTTGTTTGGGCTCATGAGAGGAGTAGAAAAACATCAAAAATTTCAGTCCTGCATGATTCTACCAAGAAATGTGTGTTCATTCAAACCGCTGGTTTTTGATAGTTTGGGCCCTATTGAATAATGAATGTTTTGAATTTTCTCCAAAAGTAAAGTAGTTGCAAACTCATCCTTTTAGAAACTTGTTTGGGCTGTTGAGAGGAGTAAAAAACCATCAAAAATTTCAATCCTGCATGATTCTACCAAGAAATGTGATTCTTCATTCAAAACGCTGGTTTTTGCTATTGGGCTCTATTGAATAATGAATGTTTTGAATTTTCTCCAAAAGCAAAGTAGTTGCAAACTCATGCTTTTAGAGACTTGTTTGGGCTCATGAGAGGAGTAGAAAAACATCAAAAATTTCAGTCCTGCATGATTCTACCAAGAAATGTGTGTTCATTGAAACCGCTGGTTTTTGATAGTTTGGGCCCTATTGAATAATGAATGTTTTGAATTTTCTCCAAAAGTAAAGTAGTTGCAAACTCATCCTTTTAGAAACTTGTTTGGGCTGTTGAGAGGAGTAAAAAACCATCAAAAATTTCAATCCTGAATGATTTTACCAAGAAATGTGATTCTTCATTCAAAACCTGATTTTTGCTATTGGGCTCTATTGAATAGTGAATGTTTTGAATTTTCTCCAAAAGTAAAGTAGTTGCAAACTCATGCTTTTAGAGACTTGTTTGGGCTCATGAGAGGAGTAGAAAAACATCAAAAATTTCAGTCCTGCATGATTCTACCAAGAAATGTGTGTTCATTCAAACCGCTGGTTTTTGATAGTTTGGGCCCTATTGAATAATGAATGTTTTGAATTTTCTCCAAAAGTAAAGTAGTTGCAAACTCATCCTTTTAGAAACTTGTTTGGGCTGTTGAGAGGAGTAAAAAACCATCAAAAATTTCAATCCTGCATGATTTTACCAAGAAATGTGATTCTTCATTCAAAACATGATTTTTGCTAATGGGCTCTATTGAATAGTGAATGTTTTGAATTTTCTCCAAAAGTAAAGTAGTTGCAAACTCATGCTTTTAGAGACTTGTTTGGGCTCATGAAAGGAGTAGAAAAACATCAAAAATTTCAGTCCTGCATGATTCTACCAAGAAATGTGTGTTCATTCAAACCTCTGGTTTTTGATAGTTTGGGCCCTATTGAATAATTAATGTTTTGAATTTTCTCCAAAAGTAAAGTAGTTGCAAACTCATCCTTTTAGAAACTTGTTTGGGCTGCTGAGAGGAGTAAAAAACCAGCAAAAGTTTCAATCCTGCATGATTCTACCAAGAAATGTGATTCTTCATTCAAAACCTGATTTTTGCTATTGGGCTCTATTGAATAATGAATGTTTTGAATTTTCTCCAAAAGTAAAGTAGTTGCAAACTCATGCTTTTAGAGACTTGTTTGGGCTCATGAGAGGAGTAGAAAAACATCAAAAATGTCAGTCCTGCATGATTCTACCAAGAAATGTGTGTTCATTGAAACCGCTGGTTTTTGATCGTTTGGGCCCTATTGAATAATGAATGTTTTGAATTTTCTCCAAAAGTAAAGTAGTTGCAAACTCATCCTTTTAGAAACTTGTTTGGGCTGTTGAGAGGAGTAAAAAACCATCAAAAATTTCAATCCTGCATGATTCTACCAAGAAATGTGATTCTTCATTCAAAACGCTGGTTTTTGCTATTGGGCTCTATTGAATAATGAATGTTTTGAATTTTCTCCAAAAGTAAAGTAGTTGCAAACTCATGCTTTTAGAGACTTGCTTGGGCTCATGAGAGGAGTAGAAAAACATCAAAAATTTCAGTCCTGCATGATTCTACCAAGAAATGTGTGTTCATTGAAACCGCTGGTTTTTGATAGTTTGGGCCCTATTGAATAATGAATGTTTTGAATTTTCTCCAAAAGTAAAGTAGTTGCAAACTCATCCTTTTAGAAACTTGTTTGGGCTGTTGAGAGGAGTAAAAAACCATCAAAAATTTCAATCCTGAATGATTTTACCAAGAAATGTGATTCTTCATTCAAAACCTGATTTTTGCTATTGGGCTCTATTGAATAGTGAATGTTTTGAATTTTCTCCAAAAGTAAAGTAGTTGCAAACTCATGCTTTTAGAGACTTGTTTGGGCTCATGAGAGGAGTAGAAAAATATCAAAAATTTCAGTCCTGCATGATTCTACCAAGAAATGTGTGTTCATTCAAACCGCTGGTTTTTGATAGTTTGGGCCCTATTGAATAATGAATGTTTTGAATTTTCTCCAAAAGTAAAGTAGTTGCAAACTCATCCTTTTAGAAACTTGTTTGGGCTGTTGAGAGGAGTAAAAAACCATCAAAAATTTCAATCCTGCATGATTCTACCAAGAAATGTGATTCTTCATTCAAAACGCTGGTTTTTGCTATTGGGCTCTATTGAATAATGAATGTTTTGAATTTTCTCCAAAAGTAAAGTAGTTGCAAACTCACGCTTTTAGAGACTTGTTTGGGCTCATGAGACGAGTAGAAAAACATCAAAAATTTCAGTCCTGCATGATTCTACCAAGAAATGTGTGTTCATTGAAACCGCTGGTTTTTGATAGTTTGGGCCCTATTGAATAATGAATGTTTTGAATTTTCTCCAAAAGTAAAGTAGTTGCAAACTCATCCTTTTAGAAACTTGTTTGGCCTGTTGAGAGGAGTAAAAAACCATCAAAAATTTAAATCCTGCATGATTTTACCAAGAAATGTGATTCTTCATTCAAAACCTGATTTTTGCTATTGGGCTCTATTGAATAGTGAATGTTTTGAATTTTCTCCAAAAGTAAAGTAGTTGCAAACTCATGCTTTTAGAGACTTGTTTGGGCTCATGAGAGGAGTAGAAAAACATCAAAAATTTCAGTCCTGCATGATTCTACCAAGAAATGTGTGTTCATTCAAACCGCTGGTTTTTGATAGTTTGGGCCCTATTGAATAATGAATGTTTTGAATTTTCTCCAAAAGTAAAGTAGTTGCAAACTCATCCTTTTAGAAACTTGTTTGGGCTGTTGAGAGGAGTAAAAAACCATCAAAAATTTCAATCCTGCATGATTCTACCAAGAAATGTGATTCTTCATTCAAAACGCTGGTTTTTGCTATTGGGCTCTATTGAATAATGAATGTTTTGAATTTTCTCCAAAAGCAAAGTAGTTGCAAACTCATGCTTTTAGAGACTTGTTTGGGCTCATGAGAGGAGTAGAAAAACATCAAAAATTTCAGTCCTGCATGATTCTACCAAGAAATGTGTGTTCATTGAAACCGCTGGTTTTTGATAGTTTGGGCCCTATTGAATAATGAATGTTTTGAATTTTCTCCAAAAGTAAAGTAGTTGCAAACTCATCCTTTTAGAAACTTGTTTGGGCTGTTGAGAGGAGTAAAAAACCATCAAAAATTTCAATCCTGAATGATTTTACCAAGAAATGTGATTCTTCATTCAAAACCTGATTTTTGCTATTGGGCTCTATTGAATAGTGAATGTTTTGAATTTTCTCCAAAAGTAAAGTAGTTGCAAACTCATGCTTTTAGAGACTTGTTTGGGCTCATGAGAGGAGTAGAAAAACATCAAAAATTTCAGTCCTGCATGATTCTACCAAGAAATGTGTGTTCATTGAAACCGCTGGTTTTTGATAGTTTGGGCCCTATTGAATAATGAATGTTTTGAATTTTCTCCAAAAGTAAAGTAGTTGCAAACTCATCCTTTTAGAAACTTGTTTGGGCTGTTGAGAGGAGTAAAAAACCATCAAAAATTTCAATCCTGCATGATTTTACCAAGAAATGTGATTCTTCATTCAAAACCTGATTTTTGCTATTGGGCTCTATTGAATAGTGAATGTTTTGAATTTTCTCCAAAAGTAAAGTAGTTGCAAACTCATGCTTTTAGAGACTTGTTTGGGCTCATGAGAGGAGTAGAAAAACATCAAAAATTTCAGTCCTGCATGATTCTACCAAGAAATGTGTGTTCATTGAAACCGCTGGTTTTTGATAGTTTGGGCCCTATTGAATAATGAATGTTTTGAATTTTCTCCAAAAGTAAAGTAGTTGCAAACTCATCCTTTTAGAAACTTGTTTGGCCTGTTGAGAGGAGTAAAAAACCATCAAAAATTTAAATCCTGCATGATTTTACCAAGAAATGTGATTCTTCATTCAAAACCTGATTTTTGCTATTGGGCTCTATTGAATAGTGAATGTTTTGAATTTTCTCCAAAAGTAAAGTAGTTGCAAACTCATGCTTTTAGAGACTTGTTTGGGCTCATGAGAGGAGTAGAAAAACATCAAAAATTTCAGTCCTGCATGATTCTACCAAGAAATGTGTGTTCATTCAAACCTCTGGTTTTTGATAGTTTGGGCCCTATTGAATAATTAATGTTTTGAATTTTCTCCAAAAGTAAAGTAGTTGCAAACTCATCCTTTTAGAAACTTGTTTGGGCTGTTGAGAGGAGTAAAAAACCATCAAAAATTTCAATCCTGCATGATTCTACCAAGAAATGTGATTCTTCATTCAAAACCTGATTTTTGCTATTGGGCTCTATTGAATAATGAATGTTTTGAATTTTCTCCAAAAGTAAAGTAGTTGCAAACTCATGCTTTTAGAGACTTGTTTGGGCTCATGAGAGGAGTAGAAAAACATCAAAAATGTCAGTCCTGCATGATTCTACCAAGAAATGTGTGTTCATTGAAACCGCTGGTTTTTGATAGTTTGGGCCCTATTGAATAATGAATGTTTTGAATTTTCTCCAAAAGTAAAGTAGTTGCAAACTCATCCTTTTAGAAACTTGTTTGGGCTGTTGAGAGGAGTAAAAAACCATCAAAAATTTCAATCCTGCATGATTCTACCAAGAAATGTGATTCTTCATTCAAAACGCTGGTTTTTGCTATTGGGCTCTATTGAATAATGAATGTTTTGAATTTTCTCCAAAAGTAAAGTAGTTGCAAACTCATGCTTTTAGAGACTTGTTTGGGCTCATGAGAGGAGTAGAAAAACATCAAAAATTTCAGTCCTGCATGATTCTACCAAGAAATGTGTGTTCATTGAAACCGCTGGTTTTTGATAGTTTGGGCCCTATTGAATAATGAATGTTTTGAATTTTCTCCAAAAGTAAAGTAGTTGCAAACTCATCCTTTTAGAAACTTGTTTGGGCTGTTGAGAGGAGTAAAAAACCATCAAAAATTTCAATCCTGAATGATTTTACCAAGAAATGTGATTCTTCATTCAAAACCTGATTTTTGCTATTGGGCTCTATTGAATAGTGAATGTTTTGAATTTTCTCCAAAAGTAAAGTAGTTGCAAACTCATGCTTTTAGAGACTTGTTTGGGCTCATGAGAGGAGTAGAAAAATATCAAAAATTTCAGTCCTGCATGATTCTACCAAGAAATGTGTGTTCATTCAAACCGCTGGTTTTTGATAGTTTGGGCCCTATTGAATAATGAATGTTTTGAATTTTCTCCAAAAGTAAAGTAGTTGCAAACTCATCCTTTTAGAAACTTGTTTGGGCTGTTGAGAGGAGTAAAAAACCATCAAAAATTTCAATCCTGCATGATTCTACCAAGAAATGTGATTCTTCATTCAAAACGCTGGTTTTTGCTATTGGGCTCTATTGAATAATGAATGTTTTGAATTTTCTCCAAAAGTAAAGTAGTTGCAAACTCATGCTTTTAGAGACTTGTTTGGGCTCATGATAGGAGTAGAAAAACATCAAAAATTTCAGTCCTGCATGATTCTACCAAGAAATGTGTGTTCATTGAAACCGCTGGTTTTTGATAGTTTGGGCCCTATTGAATAATGAATGTTTTGGATTTTCTCCAAAAGTAAAGTAGTTGCAAACTCATCCTTTTAGAAACTTGTTTGGCCTGTTGAGAGGAGTAAAAAACCATCAAAAATTTAAATCCTGCATGATTTTACCAAGAAATGTGATTCTTCATTCAAAACCTGATTTTTGCTATTGGGCTCTATTGAATAGTGAATGTTTTGAATTTTCTCCAAAAGTAAAGTAGTTGCAAACTCATACTTTTAGAGACTTGTTTGGGCTCATGAGAGGAGTAGAAAAACATCAAAAATTTCAGTCCTGCATGATTCTACCAAGAAATGTGTGTTCATTCAAACCGCTGGTTTTTGATAGTTTGGGCCCTATTGAATAATGAATGTTTTGAATTTTCTCCAAAAGTAAAGTAGTTGCAAACTCATCCTTTTAGAAACTTGTTTGGGCTGTTGAGAGGAGTAAAAAACCATCAAAAATTTCAATCCTGCATGATTCTACCAAGAAATGTGATTCTTCATTCAAAACGCTGGTTTTTGCTATTGGGCTCTATTGAATAATGAATGTTTTGAATTTTCTCCAAAAGCAAAGTAGTTGCAAACTCATGCTTTTAGAGACTTGTTTGGGCTCATGAGAGGAGTAGAAAAACATCAAAAATTTCAGTCCTGCATGATTCTACCAAGAAATGTATGTTCATTGAAACCGCTGGTTTTTGATAGTTTGGGCCCTATTGAATAATGAATGTTTTGAATTTTCTCCAAAAGTAAAGTAGTTGCAAACTCATCCTTTTAGAAACTTGTTTGGGCTGTTGAGAGGAGTAAAAAACCATCAAAAATTTCAATCCTGAATGATTTTACCAAGAAATGTGATTCTTCATTCAAAACCTGATTTTTGCTATTGGGCTCTATTGAATAGTGAATGTTTTGAATTTTCTCCAAAAGTAAAGTAGTTGCAAACTCATGCTTTTAGAGACTTGTTTGGGCTCATGAGAGGAGTAGAAAAACATCAAAAATTTCAGTCCTGCATGATTCTACCAAGAAATGTGTGTTCATTCAAACCGCTGGTTTTTGATAGTTTGGGCCCTATTGAATAATGAATGTTTTGAATTTTCTCCAAAAGTAAAGTAGTTGCAAACTCATCCTTTTAGAAACTTGTTTGGGCTGTTGAGAGGAGTAAAAAACCATCAAAAATTTCAATCCTGCATGATTCTACCAAGAAATGTGATTCTTCATTCAAAACGCTGGTTTTTGCTATTGGGCTCTATTGAATAATGAATGTTTTGAATTTTCTCCAAAAGTAAAGTAGTTGCAAACTCATGCTTTTAGAGACTTGTTTGGGCTCATGAGAGGAGTAGAAAAACATCAAAAATTTCAGTCCTGCATGATTCTACCAAGAAATGTGTGTTCATTGAAACCGCTGGTTTTTGATAGTTTGGGCCCTATTGAATAATGAATGTTTTGAATTTTCTCCAAAAGTAAAGTAGTTGCAAACTCATCCTTTTAGAAACTTGTTTGGGCTGTTGAGAGGAGTAAAAAACCATCAAAAATTTCAATCCTGCATGATTCTACCAAGAAATGTGATTCTTCATTCAAAACGCTGGTTTTTGCTATTGGGCTCTATTGAATAATGAATGTTTTGAATTTTCTCCAAAAGTAAAGTAGTTGCAAACTCATGCTTTTAGAGACTTGTTTGGGCTCATGAGAGGAGTAGAAAAACATCAAAAATTTCAGTCCTGCATGATTCTACCAAGAAATGTGTGTTCATTGAAACCGCTGGTTTTTGATAGTTTAGGCCCTATTGAATAATGAATGTTTTGAATTTTCTCCAAAAGTAAAGTAGTTGCAAACTCATCCTTTTAGAAACTTGTTTGGGCTGTTGAGAGGAGTAAAAAACCATCAAAAATTTCAATCCTGAATGATTTTACCAAGAAATGTGATTCTTCATTCAAAACCTGATTTTTGCTATTGGGCTCTATTGAATAGTGAATGTTTTGAATTTTCTCCAAAAGTAAAGTAGTTGCAAACTCATGCTTTTAGAGACTTGTTTGGGCTCATGAGAGGAGTAGAAAAATATCAAAAATTTCAGTCCTGCATGATTCTACCAAGAAATGTGTGTTCATTCAAACCGCTGGTTTTTGATAGTTTGGGCCCTATTGAATAATGAATGTTTTGAATTTTCTCCAAAAGTAAAGTAGTTGCAAACTCATCCTTTTAGAAACTTGTTTGGGCTGTTGAGAGGAGTAAAAAACCATCAAAAATTTCAATCCTGCATGATTTTACCAAGAAATGTGATTCTTCATTCAAAACCTGATTTTTGCTATTGGGCTCTATTGAATAGTGAATGTTTTGAATTTTCTCCAAAAGTAAAGTAGTTGCAAACTCATGCTTTTAGAGACTTGTTTGGGCTCATGAGAGGAGTAGAAAAACATCAAAAATTTCAGTCCTGCATGATTCTACCAAGAAATGTGTGTTCATTGAAACCACTGGTTTTTGATAGTTTGGGCCCTATTGAATAATGAATGTTTTGAATTTTCTAAAAAAGTAAAGTAGTTGCAAACTCATCCTTTTAGAAACTTGTTTGGGCTGTTGAGAGGAGTAAAAAACCATCAAAAATTTCAATCCTGCATGATTTTACCAAGAAATGTGATTCTTCATTCAAAACCTGATTTTTCCTTTTGGGCTCTATTGAATAGTGAATGTTTTGAATTTTCTCCAAAAGTAAAGTAGTTGCAAACTCATGCTTTTAGAGACTTGTTTGGGCTCATGAGAGGAGTAGAAAAACATCAAAAATTTCAGTCCTGCATGATTCTACCAAGAAATGTGTGTTCATTCAAACCTCTGGTTTTTGATAGTTTGGGCCCTATTGAATAATGAATGTTTTGAATTTTCTCCAAAAGTAAAGTAGTTGCAAACTCACCCTTTTAGAAACTTGTTTGGGCTGTTGAGAGGAGTAAAAAACCATCAAAAATTTCAATCCTGCATGATTCTACCAAGAAATGTGATTCTTCATTCAAAACGCTGGTTTTTGCTATTGGGCTCTATTGAATAATGAATGTTTTGAATTTTCTCCAAAAGTAAAGTAGTTGCAAACTCATGCTTTTAGAGACTTGTTTGGGCTCATGAGAGGAGTAGAAAAACATCAAAAATTTCAGTCCTGCATGATTCTACCAAGAAATGTGTGTTCATTGAAACCGCTGGTTTTTGATAGTTTGGGCCCTATTGAATAATGAATGTCTTAAATTTTCTCCAAAAGTAAAGTAGTTGCAAACTCATCCTTTTAGAAACTTGTTTCGGCTGTTGAGAGGAGTAAAAAACCATCAAAAATTTCAATCCTGCATGATTTTACCAAGAAATGTGATTCTTCATTCAAAACCTGATTTTTGCTATTGCGCTCTATTGAATAGTGAATGTTTTGAATTTTCTCCAAAAGTAAAGTAGTTGCAAACTCATGCTTTTAGAGACTTGTTTGGGCTCATGAGAGGAGTAGAAAAACATCAAAAATTTCAGTCCTGCATGATTCTACCAAGAAATGTGTGTTCATTCAAACCGCTGGTTTTTGATAGTTTTGGCCCTATTGAATAATGAATGTTTTGAATTTTCTCCAAAAGTAAAGTAGTTGCAAACTCATCCTTTTAGAAACTTGTTTGGGCTGTTGAGAGGAGTAAAAAACCATCAAAAATTTCAATCCTGCATGATTCTACCAAGAAATGTGATTCTTCATTCAAAACGCTGGTTTTTGCTATTGGGCTCTATTGAATAATGAATGTTTTGAATTTTCTCCAAAAGTAAAGTAGTTGCAAACTCATGCTTTTAGAGACTTGTTTGGGCTCATGAGAGGAGTAGAAAAACATCAAAAATTTCAGTCCTGCATGATTCTACCAAGAAATGTGTGTTCATTGAAACCGCTGGTTTTTGATAGTTTGGGCCCTATTGAATAATGAATGTTTTTAATTTTCTCCAAAAGTAAAGTAGTTGCAAACTCATCCTTTTAGAAACTTGTTTGGGCTGTTGAGAGGAGTAAAAAACCATCAAAAATTTCAATCCTGCATGATTCTACCAAGAAATGTGATTCTTCATTCAAAACGCTGGTTTTTGCTATTGGGCTCTATTGAATAATGAATGTTTTGAATTTTCTCCAAAAGTAAAGTAGTTGCAAACTCATGCTTTTAGAGACTTGTTTGGGCTCATGAGAGGAGTAGAAAAACATCAAAAATTTCAGTCCTGCATGATTCTACCAAGAAATGTGTGTTCATTCAAACCGCTGGTTTTTGATAGTTTGGGCCCTATTGAATAATGAATGTTTTGAATTTTCTCCAAAAGTAAAGTAGTTGCAAACTCATCCTTTTAGAAACTTGTTTGGGCTGTTGAGAGGAGTAAAAAACCATCAAAAATTTCAATCCATCCTGAATGATTTTACCAAGAAATGTGATTCTTCATTCAAAACCTGATTTTTGCTATTGGGCTCTATTGAATAGTGAATGTTTTGAATTTTCTCCAAAAGTAAAGTAGTTGCAAACTCATGCTTTTAGAGACTTGTTTGGGCTCATGAGAGGAGTAGAAAAATATCAAAAATTTCAGTCCTGCATGATTCTACCAAGAAATGTGTGTTCATCCAAACCGCTGGTTTTTGATAGTTTGGGCCCTATTGAATAATGAATGTTTTGAATTTTCTCCAAAAGTAAAGTAGTTGCAAACTCATCCTTTTAGAAACTTGTTTGGGCTGTTGAGAGGAGTAAAAAACCATCAAAAATTTCAATCCTGCATGATTCTACCAAGAAATGTGATTCTTCATTCAAAACCTGATTTTTGCTATTGGGCTCTATTGAATAATGAATGTTTTGAATTTTCTCCAAAAGTAAAGTAGTTGCAAACTCATGCTTTTAGAGACTTGTTTGGGCTCATGAGAGGAGTAGAAAAACATCAAAAATGTCAGTCCTGCATGATTCTACCAAGAAATGTGTGTTCATTGAAACCGCTGGTTTTTGATAGTTTGGGCCCTATTGAATAATGAATGTTTTGAATTTTCTCCAAAAGTAAAGTAGTTGCAAACTCATCCTTTTAGAAACTTGTTTGGGCTGTTGAGAGGAGTAAAAAACCATCAAAAATTTCAATCCTGCATGATTCTACCAAGAAATGTGATTCTTCATTCAAAACGCTGGTTTTTGCTATTGGGCTCTATTGAATAATGAATGTTTTGAATTTTCTCCAAAAGTAAAGTAGTTGCAAACTCATGCTTTTAGAGACTTGTTTGGGCTCATGAGAGGAGTAGAAAAACATCAAAAATTTCAGTCCTGCATGATTCTACCAAGAAATGTGTGTTCATTGAAACCGCTGGTTTTTGATAGTTTGGGCCCTATTGAATAATGAATGTTTTAAATTTTCTCCAAAAGTAAAGTAGTTGCAAACTCATCCTTTTAGAAACTTGTTTCGGCTGTTGAGAGGAGTTAAAAAAAACCATCAAAAATTTCAATCCTGCATGATTTTACCAAGAAATGTGATTCTTCATTCAAAACCTGATTTTTGCTATTGCGCTCTATTGAATAGTGAATGTTTTGAATTTTCTCCAAAAGTAAAGTAGTTGCAAACTCATGCTTTTAGAGACTTGTTTGGGCTCATGAGAGGAGTAGAAAAACATCAAAAATTTCAGTCCTGCATGATTCTACCAAGAAATGTGTGTTCATTCAAACCGCTGGTTTTTGATAGTTTGGGCCCTATTGAATAATGAATGTTTTGAATTTTCTCCAAAAGTAAAGTAGTTGCAAACTCATCCTTTTAG
The DNA here is from genome assembly GCF_039654945.1 of Dendrobates tinctorius. Taxonomy (NCBI): domain Eukaryota; kingdom Metazoa; phylum Chordata; class Amphibia; order Anura; family Dendrobatidae; genus Dendrobates; species Dendrobates tinctorius. The sequence goes on along the minus strand of NW_027361777.1, from coordinate 262,392 downwards.
AAACTTGTTTGGGCTGTTGAGAGGAGTAAAAAACCATCAAAAATTTCAATCCTGCATGATTCTACCAAGAAATGTGATTCTTCATTCAAAACGCTGGTTTTTGCTATTGGGCTCTATTGAATAATGAATGTTTTGAATTTTCTCCAAAAGTAAAGTAGTTGCAAACTCATGCTTTTAGAGACTTGTTTGGGCTCATGAGAGGAGTAGAAAAACATCAAAAATTTCAGTCCTGCATGATTCTACCAAGAAATGTGTGTTCATTGAAACCGCTGGTTTTTGATAGTTTGGGCCCTATTGAATAATGAATGTTTTGAATTTTCTCCAAAAGTAAAGTAGTTGCAAACTCATCCTTTTAGAAACTTGTTTGGGCTGTTGAGAGGAGTAAAAAACCATCAAAAATTTCAATCCTGCATGATTCTACCAAGAAATGTGATTCTTCATTCAAAACGCTGGTTTTTGCTATTGGGCTCTATTGAATAATGAATGTTTTGAATTTTCTCCAAAAGTAAAGTAGTTGCAAACTCATGCTTTTAGAGACTTGTTTGGGCTCATGAGAGGAGTAGAAAAACATCAAAAATTTCAGTCCTGCATGATTCTACCAAGAAATGTGTGTTCATTGAAACCGCTGGTTTTTGATAGTTTAGGCCCTATTGAATAATGAATGTTTTGAATTTTCTCCAAAAGTAAAGTAGTTGCAAACTCATCCTTTTAGAAACTTGTTTGGGCTGTTGAGAGGAGTAAAAAACCATCAAAAATTTCAATCCTGAATGATTTTACCAAGAAATGTGATTCTTCATTCAAAACCTGATTTTTGCTATTGGGCTCTATTGAATAGTGAATGTTTTGAATTTTCTCCAAAAGTAAAGTAGTTGCAAACTCATGCTTTTAGAGACTTGTTTGGGCTCATGAGAGGAGTAGAAAAATATCAAAAATTTCAGTCCTGCATGATTCTACCAAGAAATGTGTGTTCATTCAAACCGCTGGTTTTTGATAGTTTGGGCCCTATTGAATAATGAATGTTTTGAATTTTCTCCAAAAGTAAAGTAGTTGCAAACTCATCCTTTTAGAAACTTGTTTGGGCTGTTGAGAGGAGTAAAAAACCATCAAAAATTTCAATCCTGCATGATTTTACCAAGAAATGTGATTCTTCATTCAAAACCTGATTTTTGCTATTGGGCTCTATTGAATAGTGAATGTTTTGAATTTTCTCCAAAAGTAAAGTAGTTGCAAACTCATGCTTTTAGAGACTTGTTTGGGCTCATGAGAGGAGTAGAAAAACATCAAAAATTTCAGTCCTGCATGATTCTACCAAGAAATGTGTGTTCATTGAAACCACTGGTTTTTGATAGTTTGGGCCCTATTGAATAATGAATGTTTTGAATTTTCTAAAAAAGTAAAGTAGTTGCAAACTCATCCTTTTAGAAACTTGTTTGGGCTGTTGAGAGGAGTAAAAAACCATCAAAAATTTCAATCCTGCATGATTTTACCAAGAAATGTGATTCTTCATTCAAAACCTGATTTTTCCTTTTGGGCTCTATTGAATAGTGAATGTTTTGAATTTTCTCCAAAAGTAAAGTAGTTGCAAACTCATGCTTTTAGAGACTTGTTTGGGCTCATGAGAGGAGTAGAAAAACATCAAAAATTTCAGTCCTGCATGATTCTACCAAGAAATGTGTGTTCATTCAAACCTCTGGTTTTTGATAGTTTGGGCCCTATTGAATAATGAATGTTTTGAATTTTCTCCAAAAGTAAAGTAGTTGCAAACTCACCCTTTTAGAAACTTGTTTGGGCTGTTGAGAGGAGTAAAAAACCATCAAAAATTTCAATCCTGCATGATTCTACCAAGAAATGTGATTCTTCATTCAAAACGCTGGTTTTTGCTATTGGGCTCTATTGAATAATGAATGTTTTGAATTTTCTCCAAAAGTAAAGTAGTTGCAAACTCATGCTTTTAGAGACTTGTTTGGGCTCATGAGAGGAGTAGAAAAACATCAAAAATTTCAGTCCTGCATGATTCTACCAAGAAATGTGTGTTCATTGAAACCGCTGGTTTTTGATAGTTTGGGCCCTATTGAATAATGAATGTCTTAAATTTTCTCCAAAAGTAAAGTAGTTGCAAACTCATCCTTTTAGAAACTTGTTTCGGCTGTTGAGAGGAGTAAAAAACCATCAAAAATTTCAATCCTGCATGATTTTACCAAGAAATGTGATTCTTCATTCAAAACCTGATTTTTGCTATTGCGCTCTATTGAATAGTGAATGTTTTGAATTTTCTCCAAAAGTAAAGTAGTTGCAAACTCATGCTTTTAGAGACTTGTTTGGGCTCATGAGAGGAGTAGAAAAACATCAAAAATTTCAGTCCTGCATGATTCTACCAAGAAATGTGTGTTCATTCAAACCGCTGGTTTTTGATAGTTTTGGCCCTATTGAATAATGAATGTTTTGAATTTTCTCCAAAAGTAAAGTAGTTGCAAACTCATCCTTTTAGAAACTTGTTTGGGCTGTTGAGAGGAGTAAAAAACCATCAAAAATTTCAATCCTGCATGATTCTACCAAGAAATGTGATTCTTCATTCAAAACGCTGGTTTTTGCTATTGGGCTCTATTGAATAATGAATGTTTTGAATTTTCTCCAAAAGTAAAGTAGTTGCAAACTCATGCTTTTAGAGACTTGTTTGGGCTCATGAGAGGAGTAGAAAAACATCAAAAATTTCAGTCCTGCATGATTCTACCAAGAAATGTGTGTTCATTGAAACCGCTGGTTTTTGATAGTTTGGGCCCTATTGAATAATGAATGTTTTTAATTTTCTCCAAAAGTAAAGTAGTTGCAAACTCATCCTTTTAGAAACTTGTTTGGGCTGTTGAGAGGAGTAAAAAACCATCAAAAATTTCAATCCTGCATGATTCTACCAAGAAATGTGATTCTTCATTCAAAACGCTGGTTTTTGCTATTGGGCTCTATTGAATAATGAATGTTTTGAATTTTCTCCAAAAGTAAAGTAGTTGCAAACTCATGCTTTTAGAGACTTGTTTGGGCTCATGAGAGGAGTAGAAAAACATCAAAAATTTCAGTCCTGCATGATTCTACCAAGAAATGTGTGTTCATTCAAACCGCTGGTTTTTGATAGTTTGGGCCCTATTGAATAATGAATGTTTTGAATTTTCTCCAAAAGTAAAGTAGTTGCAAACTCATCCTTTTAGAAACTTGTTTGGGCTGTTGAGAGGAGTAAAAAACCATCAAAAATTTCAATCCATCCTGAATGATTTTACCAAGAAATGTGATTCTTCATTCAAAACCTGATTTTTGCTATTGGGCTCTATTGAATAGTGAATGTTTTGAATTTTCTCCAAAAGTAAAGTAGTTGCAAACTCATGCTTTTAGAGACTTGTTTGGGCTCATGAGAGGAGTAGAAAAATATCAAAAATTTCAGTCCTGCATGATTCTACCAAGAAATGTGTGTTCATCCAAACCGCTGGTTTTTGATAGTTTGGGCCCTATTGAATAATGAATGTTTTGAATTTTCTCCAAAAGTAAAGTAGTTGCAAACTCATCCTTTTAGAAACTTGTTTGGGCTGTTGAGAGGAGTAAAAAACCATCAAAAATTTCAATCCTGCATGATTCTACCAAGAAATGTGATTCTTCATTCAAAACCTGATTTTTGCTATTGGGCTCTATTGAATAATGAATGTTTTGAATTTTCTCCAAAAGTAAAGTAGTTGCAAACTCATGCTTTTAGAGACTTGTTTGGGCTCATGAGAGGAGTAGAAAAACATCAAAAATGTCAGTCCTGCATGATTCTACCAAGAAATGTGTGTTCATTGAAACCGCTGGTTTTTGATAGTTTGGGCCCTATTGAATAATGAATGTTTTGAATTTTCTCCAAAAGTAAAGTAGTTGCAAACTCATCCTTTTAGAAACTTGTTTGGGCTGTTGAGAGGAGTAAAAAACCATCAAAAATTTCAATCCTGCATGATTCTACCAAGAAATGTGATTCTTCATTCAAAACGCTGGTTTTTGCTATTGGGCTCTATTGAATAATGAATGTTTTGAATTTTCTCCAAAAGTAAAGTAGTTGCAAACTCATGCTTTTAGAGACTTGTTTGGGCTCATGAGAGGAGTAGAAAAACATCAAAAATTTCAGTCCTGCATGATTCTACCAAGAAATGTGTGTTCATTGAAACCGCTGGTTTTTGATAGTTTGGGCCCTATTGAATAATGAATGTTTTAAATTTTCTCCAAAAGTAAAGTAGTTGCAAACTCATCCTTTTAGAAACTTGTTTCGGCTGTTGAGAGGAGTTAAAAAAAACCATCAAAAATTTCAATCCTGCATGATTTTACCAAGAAATGTGATTCTTCATTCAAAACCTGATTTTTGCTATTGCGCTCTATTGAATAGTGAATGTTTTGAATTTTCTCCAAAAGTAAAGTAGTTGCAAACTCATGCTTTTAGAGACTTGTTTGGGCTCATGAGAGGAGTAGAAAAACATCAAAAATTTCAGTCCTGCATGATTCTACCAAGAAATGTGTGTTCATTCAAACCGCTGGTTTTTGATAGTTTGGGCCCTATTGAATAATGAATGTTTTGAATTTTCTCCAAAAGTAAAGTAGTTGCAAACTCATCCTTTTAGAAACTTGTTTGGGCTGTTGAGAGGAGTAAAAAACCATCAAAAATTTCAATCCTGCATGATTCTACCAAGAAATGTGATTCTTCATTCAAAACGCTGGTTTTTGCTATTGGGCTCTATTGAATAATGAATGTTTTGAATTTTCTCCAAAAGTAAAGTAGTTGCAAACTCATGCTTTTAGAGACTTGTTTGGGCTCATGAGAGGAGTAGAAAAACATCAAAAATTTCAGTCCTGCATGATTCTACCAAGAAATGTGTGTTCATTGAAACCGCTGGTTTTTGATAGTTTGGACCCTATTGAATAATGAATGTTTTGAATTTTCTCCAAAAGTAAAGTAGTTGCAAACTCATCCTTTTAGAAACTTGTTTGGGCTGTTGAGAGGATTAAAAAACCATCAAAAATTTCAATCCTGCATGATTCTACCAAGAAATGTGATTCTTCATTCAAAACGCTGGTTTTTGCTATTGGGCTCTATTGAATAATGAATGTTTTGAATTTTCTCCAAAAGTAAAGTAGTTGGAAACTCATGCTTTTAGAGACTTGTTTGGGCTCATGAGAGGAGTAGAAAAACATCAAAAATTTCAGTCCTGCATGATTCTACCAAGAAATGTGTGTTCATTGAAACCGCTGGTTTTTGATAGTTTAGGCCCTATTGAATAATGAATGTTTTGAATTTTCTCCAAAAGTAAAGTAGTTGCAAACTCATCCTTTTAGAAACTTGTTTGGGCTGTTGAGAGGAGTAAAAAACCATCAAAAATTTCAATCCTGAATGATTTTACCAAGAAATGTGATTCTTCATTCAAAACCTGATTTTTGCTATTGGGCTCTATTGAATAGTGAATGTTTTGAATTTTCTCCAAAAGTAAAGTAGTTGCAAACTCATGCTTTTAGAGACTTGTTTGGGCTCATGAGAGGAGTAGAAAAACATCAAAAATTTCAGTCCTGCATGATTCTACCAAGAAAAGTGTGTTCATTGAAACCACTGGTTTTTGATAGTTTGGGCCCTATTGAATAATGAATGTTTTGAATTTTCTAAAAAAGTAAAGTAGTTGCAAACTCATCCTTTTAGAAACTTGTTTGGGCTGTTGAGAGGAGTAAAAAACCATCAAAAATTTCAATCCTGCATGATTTTACCAAGAAATGTGATTCTTCATTCAAAACCTGATTTTTCCTATTGGGCTCTATTGAATAGTGAATGTTTTGAATTTTCTCCAAAAGTAAAGTAGTTGCAAACTCATGCTTTTAGAGACTTGTTTGGGCTCATGAGAGGAGTAGAAAAACATCAAAAATTTCAGTCCTGCATGATTCTACCAAGAAATGTGTGTTCATTCAAACCTCTGGTTTTTGATAGTTTGGGCCCTATTGAATAATGAATGTTTTGAATTTTCTCCAAAAGTAAAGTAGTTGCAAACTCATCCTTTTAGAAACTTGTTTGGGCTGTTGAGAGGAGTAAAAAACCATCAAAAATTTCAATCCTGCATGATTCTAGCAAGAAATGTGATTCTTCATTCAAAACGCTGGTTTTTGCTATTGGGCTCTATTGAATAATGAATGTTTTGAATTTTCTCCAAAAGTAAAGTAGTTGCAAACTCATGCTTTTAGAGACTTGTTTGGGCTCATGAGAGGAGTAGAAAAACATCAAAAATTTCAGTCCTGCATGATTCTACCAAGAAATGTGTGTTCATTGAAACCGCTGGTTTTTGATAGTTTGGGCCCTATTGAATAATGAATGTTTTAAATTTTCTCCAAAAGTAAAGTAGTTGCAAACTCATCCTTTTAGAAACTTGTTTCGGCTGTTGAGAGGAGTAAAAAACCATCAAAAATTTCAATCCTGCATGATTTTACCAAGAAATGTGATTCTTCATTCAAAACCTGATTTTTGCTATTGCGCTCTATTGAATAGTGAATGTTTTGAATTTTCTCCAAAAGTAAAGTAGTTGCAAACTCATGCTTTTAGAGACTTGTTTGGGCTCATGAGAGGAGTAGAAAAACATCAAAAATTTCAGTCCTGCATGATTCTACCAAGAAATGTGTGTTCATTCAAACCGCTGGTTTTTGATAGTTTGGGCCCTATTGAATAATGAATGTTTTGAATTTTCTCCAAAAGTAAAGTAGTTGCAAACTCATCCTTTTAGAAACTTGTTTGGGCTGTTGAGAGGAGTAAAAAACCATCAAAAATTTCAATCCTGCATGATTCTACCAAGAAATGTGATTCTTCATTCAAAACGCTGGTTTTTGCTATTGGGCTCTATTGAATAATGAATGTTTTGAATTTTCTCCAAAAGTAAAGTAGTTGCAAACTCATGCTTTTAGAGACTTGTTTGGGCTCATGAGAGGAGTAGAAAAACATCAAAAATTTCAGTCCTGCATGATTCTACCAAGAAATGTGTGTTCATTGAAACCGCTGGTTTTTGATAGTTTGGGCCCTATTGAATAATGAATGTTTTGAATTTTCTCCAAAAGTAAAGTAGTTGCAAACTCATCCTTTTAGAAACTTGTTTGGGCTGTTGAGAGGAGTAAAAAACCATCAAAAATTTCAATCCTGCATGATTCTACCAAGAAATGTGATTCTTCATTCAAAACGCTGGTTTTTGCTATTGGGCTCTATTGAATAATGAATGTTTTGAATTTTCTCCAAAAGTAAAGTAGTTGCAAACTCATGCTTTTAGAGACTTGTTTGGGCTCATGAGAGGAGTAGAAAAACATCAAAAATTTCAGTCCTGCATGATTCTACCAAGAAATGTGTGTTCATTCAAACCGCTGGTTTTTGATAGTTTGGGCCCTATTGAATAATGAATGTTTTGAATTTTCTCCAAAAGTAAAGTAGTTGCAAACTCATCCTTTTAGAAACTTGTTTGGGCTGTTGAGAGGAGTAAAAAACCATCAAAAATTTCAATCCTGCATGATTTTACCAAGAAATGTGATTCTTCATTCAAAACCTGATTTTTGCTATTGGGCTCTATTGAATAGTGAATGTTTTGAATTTTCTCCAAAAGTAAAGTAGTTGCAAACTCATGCTTTTAGAGACTTGTTTGGGCTCATGAGAGGAGTAGAAAAACATCAAAAATTTCAGTCCTGCATGATTCTACCAAGAAATGTGTGTTCATTGAAACCACTGGTTTTTGATAGTTTGGGCCCTATTGAATAATGAATGTTTTGAATTTTCTAAAAAAGTAAAGTAGTTGCAAACTCATCCTTTTAGAAACTTGTTTGGGCTGTTGAGAGGAGTAAAAAACCATCAAAAATTTCAATCCTGCATGATTTTACCAAGAAATGTGATTCTTCATTCAAAACCTGATTTTTGCTATTGGGCTCTATTGAATAGTGAATGTTTTGAATTTTCTCCAAAAGTAAAGGAGTTGCAAACTCATGCTTTTAGAGACTTGTTTGGGCTCATGAGAGGAGTAGAAAAACATCAAAAATTTCAGTCCTGCATGATTCTACCAAGAAATGTGTGTTCATTCAAACCGCTGGTTTTTGATAGTTTGGGCCCTATTGAATAATGAATGTTTTGAATTTTCTCCAAAAGTAAAGTAGTTGCAAACTCATCCTTTTAGAAACTTGTTTGGGCTGTTGAGAGGAGTAAAAAACCATCAAAAATTTCAATCCTGCATGATTCTACCAAGAAATGTGATTCTTCATTCAAAACGCTGGTTTTTGCTATTGGGCTCTATTGAATAATGAATGTTTTGAATTTTCTCCAAAAGCAAAGTAGTTGCAAACTCATGCTTTTAGAGACTTGTTTGGGCTCATGAGAGGAGTAGAAAAACATCAAAAATTTCAGTCCTGCATGATTCTACCAAGAAATGTGTGTTCATTGAAACCGCTGGTTTTTGATAGTTTGGGCCCTATTGAATAATGAATGTTTTGAATTTTCTCCAAAAGTAAAGTAGTTGCAAACTCATCCTTTTAGAAACTTGTTTGGGCTGTTGAGAGGAGTAAAAAACCATCAAAAATTTCAATTCTGAATGATTTTACCAAGAAATGTGATTCTTCATTCAAAACCTGATTTTTGCTATTGGGCTCTATTGAATAGTGAATGTTTTGAATTTTCTCCAAAAGTAAAGTAGTTGCAAACTCATGCTTTTAGAGACTTGTTTGGGCTCATGAGAGGAGTAGAAAAACATCAAAAATTTCAGTGCTGCATGATTCTACCAAGAAATGTGTGTTCATTCAAACCGCTGGTTTTTGATAGTTTGGGCCCTATTGAATAATGAATGTTTTGAATTTTCTCCAAAAGTAAAGTAGTTGCAAACTCATCCTTTTAGAAACTTGTTTGGGCTGTTGAGAGGAGTAAAAAACCATCAAAAATTTCAATCCTGCATGATTTTACCAAGAAATGTGATTCTTCATTCAAAACCTGATTTTTGCTAATGGGCTCTATTGAATAGTGAATGTTTTGAATTTTCTCCAAAAGTAAAGTAGTTGCAAACTCATGCTTTTAGAGACTTGTTTGGGCTCATGAAAGGAGTAGAAAAACATCAAAAATTTCAGTCCTGCATGATTCTACCAAGAAATGTGTGTTCATTCAAACCTCTGGTTTTTGATAGTTTGGGCCCTATTGAATAATTAATGTTTTGAATTTTCTCCAAAAGTAAAGTAGTTGCAAACTCATCCTTTTAGAAACTTGTTTGGGCTGTTGAGAGGAGTAAAAAACCATCAAAAATTTCAATCCTGCATGATTCTACCAAGAAATGTGATTCTTCATTCAAAACCTGATTTTTGCTATTGGGCTCTATTGAATAATGAATGTTTTGAATTTTCTCCAAAAGTAAAGTAGTTGCAAACTCATGCTTTTAGAGACTTGTTTGGGCTCATGAGAGGAGTAGAAAAACATCAAAAATGTCAGTCCTGCATGATTCTACCGAGAAATGTGTGTTCATTGAAACCGCTGGTTTTTGATCGTTTGGGCCCTATTGAATAATGAATGTTTTGAATTTTCTCCAAAAGTAAAGTAGTTGCAAACTCATCCTTTTAGAAACTTGTTTGGGCTGTTGAGAGGAGTAAAAAACCATCAAAAATTTCAATCCTGCATGATTCTACCAAGAAATGTGATTCTTCATTCAAAACGCTGGTTTTTGCTATTGGGCTCTATTGAATAATGAATGTTTTGAATTTTCTCCAAAAGTAAAGTAGTTGCAAACTCATGCTTTTAGAGACTTGTTTGGGCTCATGAGAGGAGTAGAAAAACATCAAAAATTTCAGTCCTGCATGATTCTACCAAGAAATGTGTGTTCATTGAAACCGCTGGTTTTTGATAGTTTGGGCCCTATTGAATAATGAATGTTTTGAATTTTCTCCAAAAGTAAAGTAGTTGCAAACTCATGCTTTTAGAGACTTGTTTGGGCTCATGAGAGGAGTAGAAAAACATCAAAAATTTCAGTGCTGCATGATTCTACCAAGAAATGTGTGTTCATTCAAACCGCTGGTTTTTGATAGTTTGGGCCCTATTGAATAATGAATGTTTTGAATTTTCTCCAAAAGTAAAGTAGTTGCAAACTCATCCTTTTAGAAACTTGTTTGGGCTGTTGAGAGGAGTAAAAAACCATCAAAAATTTCAATCCTGCATGATTTTACCAAGAAATGTGATTCTTCATTCAAAACCTGATTTTTGCTAATGGGCTCTATTGAATAGTGAATGTTTTGAATTTTCTCCAAAAGTAAAGTAGTTGCAAACTCATGCTTTTAGAGACTTGTTTGGGCTCATGAAAGGAGTAGAAAAACATCAAAAATTTCAGTCCTGCATGATTCTACCAAGAAATGTGTGTTCATTCAAACCTCTGGTTTTTGATAGTTTGGGCCCTATTGAATAATTAATGTTTTGAATTTTCTCCAAAAGTAAAGTAGTTGCAAACTCATCCTTTTAGAAACTTGTTTGGGCTGTTGAGAGGAGTAAAAAACCATCAAAAATTTCAATCCTGCATGATTCTACCAAGAAATGTGATTCTTCATTCAAAACCTGATTTTTGCTATTGGGCTCTATTGAATAATGAATGTTTTGAATTTTCTCCAAAAGTAAAGTAGTTGCAAACTCATGCTTTTAGAGACTTGTTTGGGCTCATGAGAGGAGTAGAAAAACATCAAAAATGTCAGTCCTGCATGATTCTACCGAGAAATGTGTGTTCATTGAAACCGCTGGTTTTTGATCGTTTGGGCCCTATTGAATAATGAATGTTTTGAATTTTCTCCAAAAGTAAAGTAGTTGCAAACTCATCCTTTTAGAAACTTGTTTGGGCTGTTGAGAGGAGTAAAAAACCATCAAAAATTTCAATCCTGAATGATTTTACCAAGAAATGTGATTCTTCATTCAAAACCTGATTTTTGCTATTGGGCTCTATTGACTAGTGAATGTTTTGAATTTTCTCCAAAAGTAAAGTAGTTGCAAACTCATGCTTTTAGAGACTTGTTTGGGCTCATGAGAGGAGTAGAAAAATATCAAAAATTTCAGTCCTGCATGATTCTACCAAGAAATGTGTGTTCATTCAAACCGCTGGTTTTTGATAGTTTGGGCCCTATTGAATAATGAATGTTTTGAATTTTCTCCAAAAGTAAAGTAGTTGCAAACTCATCCTTTTAGAAACTTGTTTGGGCTGTTGAGAGGAGTAAAAAACCATCAAAAATTTCAATCCTGCATGATTCTACCAAGAAATGTGATTCTTCATTCAAAACGCTGGTTTTTGCTATTGGGCTCTATTGAATAATGAATGTTTTGAATTTTCTCCAAAAGTAAAGTAGTTGCAAACTCATGCTTTTAGAGACTTGTTTGGGCTCATGATAGGAGTAGAAAAACATCAAAAATTTCAGTCCTGCATGATTCTACCAAGAAATGTGTGTTCATTGAAACCGCTGGTTTTTGATAGTTTGGGCCCTATTGAATAATGAATGTTTTGGATTTTCTCCAAAAGTAAAGTAGTTGCAAACTCATCCTTTTAGAAACTTGTTTGGCCTGTTGAGAGGAGTAAAAAACCATCAAAAATTTAAATCCTGCATGATTTTACCAAGAAATGTGATTCTTCATTCAAAACCTGATTTTTGCTATTGGGCTCTATTGAATAGTGAATGTTTTGAATTTTCTCCAAAAGTAAAGTAGTTGCAAACTCATGCTTTTAGAGACTTGTTTGGGCTCATGAGAGGAGTAGAAAAACATCAAAAATTTCAGTCCTGCATGATTCTACCAAGAAATGTGTGTTCATTCAAACCGCTGGTTTTTGATAGTTTGGGCCCTATTGAATAATGAATGTTTTGAATTTTCTCCAAAAGTAAAGTAGTTGCAAACTCATCCTTTTAGAAACTTGTTTGGGCTGTTGAGAGGAGTAAATAACCATCAAAAATTTCAATCCTGCATGATTCTACCAAGAAATGTGATTCTTCATTCAAAACGCTGGTTTTTGCTATTGGGCTCTATTGAATAATGAATGTTTTGAATTTTCTCCAAAAGCAAAGTAGTTGCAAACTCATGCTTTTAGAGACTTGTTTGGGCTCATGAGAGGAGTAGAAAAACATCAAAAATTTCAGTCCTGCATGATTCTACCAAGAAATGTGTGTTCATTGAAACCGCTGGTTTTTGATAGTTTGGGCCCTATTGAATAATGAATGTTTTGAATTTTCTCCAAAAGTAAAGTAGTTGCAAACTCATCCTTTTAGAAACTTGTTTGGGCTGTTGAGAGGAGTAAAAAACCATCAAAAATTTCAATCCTGAATGATTTTACCAAGAAATGTGATTCTTCATTCAAAACCTGATTTTTGCTATTGGGCTCTATTGAATAGTGAATGTTTTGAATTTTCTCCAAAAGTAAAGTAGTTGCAAACTCATGCTTTTAGAGACTTGTTTGGGCTCATGAGAGGAGTAGAAAAACATCAAAAATTTCAGTCCTGCATGATTCTACCAAGAAATGTGTGTTCATTCAAACCGCTGGTTTTTGATAGTTTGGGCCCTATTGAATAATGAATGTTTTGAATTTTCTCCAAAAGTAAAGTAGTTGCAAACTCATCCTTTTAGAAACTTGTTTGGGCTGTTGAGAGGAGTAAAAAACCATCAAAAATTTCAATCCTGCATGATTTTACCAAGAAATGTGATTCTTCATTCAAAACATGATTTTTGCTAATGGGCTCTATTGAATAGTGAATGTTTTGAATTTTCTCCAAAAGTAAAGTAGTTGCAAACTCATGCTTTTAGAGACTTGTTTGGGCTCATGAAAGGAGTAGAAAAACATCAAAAATTTCAGTCCTGCATGATTCTACCAAGAAATGTGTGTTCATTCAAACCTCTGGTTTTTGATAGTTTGGGCCCTATTGAATAATTAATGTTTTGAATTTTCTCCAAAAGTAAAGTAGTTGCAAACTCATCCTTTTAGAAACTTGTTTGGGCTGCTGAGAGGAGTAAAAAACCATCAAAAATTTCAATCCTGCATGATTCTACCAAGAAATGTGATTCTTCATTCAAAACCTGATTTTTGCTATTGGGCTCTATTGAATAATGAATGTTTTGAATTTTCTCCAAAAGTAAAGTAGTTGCAAACTCATGCTTTTAGAGACTTGTTTGGGCTCATGAGAGGAGTAGAAAAACATCAAAAATGTCAGTCCTGCATGATTCTACCAAGAAATGTGTGTTCATTGAAACCGATGGTTTTTGATCGTTTGGGCCCTATTGAATAATGAATGTTTTGAATTTTCTCCAAAAGTAAAGTAGTTGCAAACTCATCCTTTTAGAAACTTGTTTGGGCTGTTGAGAGGAGTAAAAAACCATCAAAAATTTCAATCCTGCATGATTCTACCAAGAAATGTGATTCTTCATTCAAAACGCTGGTTTTTGCTATTGGGCTCTATTGAATAATGAATGTTTTGAATTTTCTCCAAAAGTAAAGTAGTTGCAAACTCATGCTTTTAGAGACTTGCTTGGGCTCATGAGAGGAGTAGAAAAACATCAAAAATTTCAGTCCTGCATGATTCTACCAAGAAATGTGTGTTCATTGAAACCGCTGGTTTTTGATAGTTTGGGCCCTATTGAATAATGAATGTTTTGAATTTTCTCCAAAAGTAAAGTAGTTGCAAACTCATCCTTTTAGAAACTTGTTTGGGCTGTTGAGAGGAGTAAAAAACCATCAAAAATTTCAATCCTGAATGATTTTACCAAGAAATGTGATTCTTCATTCAAAACCTGATTTTTGCTATTGGGCTCTATTGAATAGTGAATGTTTTGAATTTTCTCCAAAAGTAAAGTAGTTGCAAACTCATGCTTTTAGAGACTTGTTTGGGCTCATGAGAGGAGTAGAAAAATATCAAAAATTTCAGTCCTGCATGATTCTACCAAGAAATGTGTGTTCATTCAAACCGCTGGTTTTTGATAGTTTGGGCCCTATTGAATAATGAATGTTTTGAATTTTCTCCAAAAGTAAAGTAGTTGCAAACTCATCCTTTTAGAAACTTGTTTGGGCTGTTGAGAGGAGTAAAAAACCATCAAAAATTTCAATCCTGCATGATTCTACCAAGAAATGTGATTCTTCATTCAAAACGCTGGTTTTTGCTATTGGGCTCTATTGAATAATGAATGTTTTGAATTTTCTCCAAAAGTAAAGTAGTTGCAAACTCACGCTTTTAGAGACTTGTTTGGGCTCATGAGACGAGTAGAAAAACATCAAAAATTTCAGTCCTGCATGATTCTACCAAGAAATGTGTGTTCATTGAAACCGCTGGTTTTTGATAGTTTGGGCCCTATTGAATAATGAATGTTTTGAATTTTCTCCAAAAGTAAAGTAGTTGCAAACTCATCCTTTTAGAAACTTGTTTGGCCTGTTGAGAGGAGTAAAAAACCATCAAAAATTTAAATCCTGCATGATTTTACCAAGAAATGTGATTCTTCATTCAAAACCTGATTTTTGCTATTGGGCTCTATTGAATAGTGAATGTTTTGAATTTTCTCCAAAAGTAAAGTAGTTGCAAACTCATGCTTTTAGAGACTTGTTTGGGCTCATGAGAGGAGTAGAAAAACATCAAAAATTTCAGTCCTGCATGATTCTACCAAGAAATGTGTGTTCATTCAAACCGCTGGTTTTTGATAGTTTGGGCCCTATTGAATAATGAATGTTTTGAATTTTCTCCAAAAGTAAAGTAGTTGCAAACTCATCCTTTTAGAAACTTGTTTGGGCTGTTGAGAGGAGTAAAAAACCATCAAAAATTTCAATCCTGCATGATTCTACCAAGAAATGTGATTCTTCATTCAAAACGCTGGTTTTTGCTATTGGGCTCTATTGAATAATGAATGTTTTGAATTTTCTCCAAAAGCAAAGTAGTTGCAAACTCATGCTTTTAGAGACTTGTTTGGGCTCATGAGAGGAGTAGAAAAACATCAAAAATTTCAGTCCTGCATGATTCTACCAAGAAATGTGTGTTCATTGAAACCGCTGGTTTTTGATAGTTTGGGCCCTATTGAATAATGAATGTTTTGAATTTTCTCCAAAAGTAAAGTAGTTGCAAACTCATCCTTTTAGAAACTTGTTTGGGCTGTTGAGAGGAGTAAAAAACCATCAAAAATTTCAATCCTGAATGATTTTACCAAGAAATGTGATTCTTCATTCAAAACCTGATTTTTGCTATTGGGCTCTATTGAATAGTGAATGTTTTGAATTTTCTCCAAAAGTAAAGTAGTTGCAAACTCATGCTTTTAGAGACTTGTTTGGGCTCATGAGAGGAGTAGAAAAACATCAAAAATTTCAGTCCTGCATGATTCTACCAAGAAATGTGTGTTCATTCAAACCGCTGGTTTTTGATAGTTTGGGCCCTATTGAATAATGAATGTTTTGAATTTTCTCCAAAAGTAAAGTAGTTGCAAACTCATCCTTTTAGAAACTTGTTTGGGCTGTTGAGAGGAGTAAAAAACCATCAAAAATTTCAATCCTGCATGATTTTACCAAGAAATGTGATTCTTCATTCAAAACATGATTTTTGCTAATGGGCTCTATTGAATAGTGAATGTTTTGAATTTTCTCCAAAAGTAAAGTAGTTGCAAACTCATGCTTTTAGAGACTTGTTTGGGCTCATGAAAGGAGTAGAAAAACATCAAAAATTTCAGTCCTGCATGATTCTACCAAGAAATGTGTGTTCATTCAAACCTCTGGTTTTTGATAGTTTGGGCCCTATTGAATAATTAATGTTTTGAATTTTCTCCAAAAGTAAAGTAGTTGCAAACTCATCCTTTTAGAAACTTGTTTGTGCTGCTGAGAGGAGTAAAAAACCATCAAAAATTTCAATCCTGCATGATTCTACCAAGAAATGTGATTCTTCATTCAAAACCTGATTTTTGCTATTGGGCTCTATTGAATAATGAATGTTTTGAATTTTCTCCAAAAGTAAAGTAGTTGCAAACTCATGCTTTTAGAGACTTGTTTGGGCTCATGAGAGGAGTAGAAAAACATCAAAAATTTCAGTCCTGCATGATTCTACCAAGAAATGTGTGTTCATTGAAACCGCTGGTTTTTGATCGTTTGGGCCCTATTGAATAATGAATGTTTTGAATTTTCTCCAAAAGTAAAGTAGTTGCAAACTCATCCTTTTAGAAACTTGTTTGGGCTGTTGAGAGGAGTAAAAAACCATCAAAAATTTCAATCCTGCATGATTCTACCAAGAAATGTGATTCTTCATTCAAAACGCTGGTTTTTGCTATTGGGCTCTATTGAATAATGAATGTTTTGAATTTTCTCCAAAAGTAAAGTAGTTGCAAACTCATGCTTTTAGAGACTTGCTTGGGCTCATGAGAGGAGTAGAAAAACATCAAAAATTTCAGTCCTGCATGATTCTACCAAGAAATGTGTGTTCATTGAAACCGCTGGTTTTTGATAGTTTGGGCCCTATTGAATAATGAATGTTTTGAATTTTCTCCAAAAGTAAAGTAGTTGCAAACTCATCCTTTTAGAAACTTGTTTGGGCTGTTGAGAGGAGTAAAAAACCATCAAAAATTTCAATCCTGAATGATTTTACCAAGAAATGTGATTCTTCATTCAAAACCTGATTTTTGCTATTGGGCTCTATTGAATAGTGAATGTTTTGAATTTTCTCCAAAAGTAAAGTAGTTGCAAACTCATGCTTTTAGAGACTTGTTTGGGCTCATGAGAGGAGTAGAAAAATATCAAAAATTTCAGTCCTGCATGATTCTACCAAGAAATGTGTGTTCATTCAAACCGCTGGTTTTTGATAGTTTGGGCCCTATTGAATAATGAATGTTTTGAATTTTCTCCAAAAGTAAAGTAGTTGCAAACTCATCCTTTTAGAAACTTGTTTGGCCTGTTGAGAGGAGTAAAAAACCATCAAAAATTTAAATCCTGCATGATTTTACCAAGAAATGTGATTCTTCATTCAAAACCTGATTTTTGCTATTGGGCTCTATTGAATAGTGAATGTTTTGAATTTTCTCCAAAAGTAAAGTAGTTGCAAACTCATGCTTTTAGAGACTTGTTTGGGCTCATGAGAGGAGTAGAAAAACATCAAAAATTTCAGTCCTGCATGATTCTACCAAGAAATGTGTGTTCATTCAAACCGCTGGTTTTTGATAGTTTGGGCCCTATTGAATAATGAATGTTTTGAATTTTCTCCAAAAGTAAAGTAGTTGCAAACTCATCCTTTTAGAAACTTGTTTGGGCTGTTGAGAGGAGTAAAAAACCATCAAAAATTTCAATCCTGCATGATTCTACCAAGAAATGTGATTCTTCATTCAAAACGCTGGTTTTTGCTATTGGGCTCTATTGAATAATGAATGTTTTGAATTTTCTCCAAAAGTAAAGTAGTTGCAAACTCATGCTTTTAGAGACTTGTTTGGGCTCATGAGAGGAGTAGAAAAACATCAAAAATTTCAGTCCTGCATGATTCTACCAAGAAATGTGTGTTCATTGAAACCGCTGGTTTTTGATAGTTTGGGCCCTATTGAATAATGAATGTTTTGAATTTTCTCCAAAAGTAAAGTAGTTGCAAACTCATCCTTTTAGAAACTTGTTTGGGCTGTTGAGAGGAGTAAAAAACCATCAAAAATTTCAATCCTGCATGATTCTACCAAGAAATGTGATTCTTCATTCAAAACGCTGGTTTTTGCTATTGGGCTCTATTGAATAATGAATGTTTTGAATTTTCTCCAAAAGTAAAGTAGTTGCAAACTCATGCTTTTAGAGACTTGTTTGGGCTCATGAGAGGAGTAGAAAAACATCAAAAATTTCAGTCCTGCATGATTCTACCAAGAAATGTGTGTTCATTGAAACCGCTGGTTTTTGATAGTTTAGGCCCTATTGAATAATGAATGTTTTGAATTTTCTCCAAAAGTAAAGTAGTTGCAAACTCATCCTTTTAGAAACTTGTTTGGGCTGTTGAGAGGAGTAAAAAACCATCAAAAATTTCAATCCTGAATGATTTTACCAAGAAATGTGATTCTTCATTCAAAACCTGATTTTTGCTATTGGGCTCTATTGAATAGTGAATGTTTTGAATTTTCTCCAAAAGTAAAGTAGTTGCAAACTCATGCTTTTAGAGACTTGTTTGGGCTCATGAGAGGAGTAGAAAAATATCAAAAATTTCAGTCCTGCATGATTCTACCAAGAAATGTGTGTTCATTCAAACCGCTGGTTTTTGATAGTTTGGGCCCTATTGAATAATGAATGTTTTGAATTTTCTCCAAAAGTAAAGTAGTTGCAAACTCATCCTTTTAGAAACTTGTTTGGGCTGTTGAGAGGAGTAAAAAACCATCAAAAATTTCAATCCTGCATGATTTTACCAAGAAATGTGATTCTTCATTCAAAACCTGATTTTTGCTATTGGGCTCTATTGAATAGTGAATGTTTTGAATTTTCTCCAAAAGTAAAGTAGTTGCAAACTCATGCTTTTAGAGACTTGTTTGGGCTCATGAGTGGAGTAGAAAAACATCAAAAATTTCAGTCCTGCATGATTCTACCAAGAAATGTGTGTTCATTGAAACCACTGGTTTTTGATAGTTTGGGCCCTATTGAATAATGAATGTTTTGAATTTTCTAAAAAAGTAAAGTAGTTGCAAACTCATCCTTTTAGAAACTTGTTTGGGCTGTTGAGAGGAGTAAAAAACCATCAAAAATTTCAATCCTGCATGATTTTACCAAGAAATGTGATTCTTCATTCAAAACCTGATTTTTCCTTTTGGGCTCTATTGAATAGTGAATGTTTTGAATTTTCTCCAAAAGTAAAGTAGTTGCAAACTCATGCTTTTAGAGACTTGTTTGGGCTCATGAGAAGAGTAGAAAAACATCAAAAATTTCAGTCCTGCATGATTCTACCAAGAAATGTGTGTTCATTCAAACCTCTGGTTTTTGATAGTTTGGGCCCTATTGAATAATGAATGTTTTGAATTTTCTCCAAAAGTAAAGTAGTTGCAAACTCACCCTTTTAGAAACTTGTTTGGGCTGTTGAGAGGAGTAAAAAACCATCAAAAATTTCAATCCTGCATGATTCTACCAAGAAATGTGATTCTTCATTCAAAACGCTGGTTTTTGCTATTGGGCTCTATTGAATAATGAATGTTTTGAATTTTCTCCAAAAGTAAAGTAGTTGCAAACTCATGCTTTTAGAGACTTGTTTGGGCTCATGAGAGGAGTAGAAAAACATCAAAAATTTCAGTCCTGCATGATTCTACCAAGAAATGTGTGTTCATTGAAACCGCTGGTTTTTGATAGTTTGGGCCCTATTGAATAATGAATGTCTTAAATTTTCTCCAAAAGTAAAGTAGTTGCAAACTCATCCTTTTAGAAACTTGTTTTGGCTGTTGAGAGGAGTAAAAAACCATCAAAAATTTCAATCCTGCATGATTTTACCAAGAAATGTGATTCTTCATTCAAAACCTGATTTTTGCTATTGCGCTCTATTGAATAGTGAATGTTTTGAATTTTCTCCAAAAGTAAAGTAGTTGCAAACTCATGCTTTTAGAGACTTGTTTGGGCTCATGAGAGGAGTAGAAAAACATCAAAAATGTCAGTCCTGCATGATTCTACCAAGAAATGTGTGTTCATTGAAACCGCTGGTTTTTGATCGTTTGGGCCCTATTGAATAATGAATGTTTTGAATTTTCTCCAAAAGTAAAGTAGTTGCAAACTCATCCTTTTAGAAACTTGTTTGGGCTGTTGAGAGGAGTAAAAAACCATCAAAAATTTCAATCCTGCATGATTCTACCAAGAAATGTGATTCTTCATTCAAAACGCTGGTTTTTGCTATTGGGCTCTATTGAATAATGAATGTTTTGAATTTTCTCCAAAAGTAAAGTAGTTGCAAACTCATGCTTTTAGAGACTTGCTTGGGCTCATGAGAGGAGTAGAAAAACATCAAAAATTTCAGTCCTGCATGATTCTACCAAGAAATGTGTGTTCATTGAAACCGCTGGTTTTTGATAGTTTGGGCCCTATTGAATAATGAATGTTTTGAATTTTCTCCAAAAGTAAAGTAGTTGCAAACTCATCCTTTTAGAAACTTGTTTGGGCTGTTGAGAGGAGTAAAAAACCATCAAAAATTTCAATCCTGAATGATTTTACCAAGAAATGTGATTCTTCATTCAAAACCTGATTTTTGCTATTGGGCTCTATTGAATAGTGAATGTTTTGAATTTTCTCCAAAAGTAAAGTAGTTGCAAACTCATGCTTTTAGAGACTTGTTTGGGCTCATGAGAGGAGTAGAAAAATATCAAAAATTTCAGTCCTGCATGATTCTACCAAGAAATGTGTGTTCATTCAAACCGCTGGTTTTTGATAGTTTGGGCCCTATTGAATAATGAATGTTTTGAATTTTCTCCAAAAGTAAAGTAGTTGCAAACTCATCCTTTTAGAAACTTGTTTGGGCTGTTGAGAGGAGTAAAAAACCATCAAAAATTTCAATCCTGCATGATTCTACCAAGAAATGTGATTCTTCATTCAAAACGCTGGTTTTTGCTATTGGGCTCTATTGAATAATGAATGTTTTGAATTTTCTCCAAAAGTAAAGTAGTTGCAAACTCACGCTTTTAGAGACTTGTTTGGGCTCATGAGACGAGTAGAAAAACATCAAAAATTTCAGTCCTGCATGATTCTACCAAGAAATGTGTGTTCATTGAAACCGCTGGTTTTTGATAGTTTGGGCCCTATTGAATAATGAATGTTTTGAATTTTCTCCAAAAGTAAAGTAGTTGCAAACTCATCCTTTTAGAAACTTGTTTGGCCTGTTGAGAGGAGTAAAAAACCATCAAAAATTTAAATCCTGCATGATTTTACCAAGAAATGTGATTCTTCATTCAAAACCTGATTTTTGCTATTGGGCTCTATTGAATAGTGAATGTTTTGAATTTTCTCCAAAAGTAAAGTAGTTGCAAACTCATGCTTTTAGAGACTTGTTTGGGCTCATGAGAGGAGTAGAAAAACATCAAAAATTTCAGTCCTGCATGATTCTACCAAGAAATGTGTGTTCATTCAAACCGCTGGTTTTTGATAGTTTGGGCCCTATTGAATAATGAATGTTTTGAATTTTCTCCAAAAGTAAAGTAGTTGCAAACTCATCCTTTTAGAAACTTGTTTGGGCTGTTGAGAGGAGTAAAAAACCATCAAAAATTTCAATCCTGCATGATTCTACCAAGAAATGTGATTCTTCATTCAAAACGCTGGTTTTTGCTATTGGGCTCTATTGAATAATGAATGTTTTGAATTTTCTCCAAAAGCAAAGTAGTTGCAAACTCATGCTTTTAGAGACTTGTTTGGGCTCATGAGAGGAGTAGAAAAACATCAAAAATTTCAGTCCTGCATGATTCTACCAAGAAATGTGTGTTCATTGAAACCGCTGGTTTTTGATAGTTTGGGCCCTATTGAATAATGAATGTTTTGAATTTTCTCCAAAAGTAAAGTAGTTGCAAACTCATCCTTTTAGAAACTTGTTTGGGCTGTTGAGAGGAGTAAAAAACCATCAAAAATTTCAATCCTGAATGATTTTACCAAGAAATGTGATTCTTCATTCAAAACCTGATTTTTGCTATTGGGCTCTATTGAATAGTGAATGTTTTGAATTTTCTCCAAAAGTAAAGTAGTTGCAAACTCATGCTTTTAGAGACTTGTTTGGGCTCATGAGAGGAGTAGAAAAACATCAAAAATTTCAGTCCTGCATGATTCTACCAAGAAATGTGTGTTCATTCAAACCGCTGGTTTTTGATAGTTTGGGCCCTATTGAATAATGAATGTTTTGAATTTTCTCCAAAAGTAAAGTAGTTGCAAACTCATCCTTTTAGAAACTTGTTTGGGCTGTTGAGAGGAGTAAAAAACCATCAAAAATTTCAATCCTGCATGATTTTACCAAGAAATGTGATTCTTCATTCAAAACATGATTTTTGCTAATGGGCTCTATTGAATAGTGAATGTTTTGAATTTTCTCCAAAAGTAAAGTAGTTGCAAACTCATGCTTTTAGAGACTTGTTTGGGCTCATGAAAGGAGTAGAAAAACATCAAAAATTTCAGTCCTGCATGATTCTACCAAGAAATGTGTGTTCATTCAAACCTCTGGGTTTTGATAGTTTGGGCCCTATTGAATAATTAATGTTTTGAATTTTCTCCAAAAGTAAAGTAGTTGCAAACTCATCCTTTTAGAAACTTGTTTGGGCTGCTGAGAGGAGTAAAAAACCATCAAAAATTTCAATCCTGCATGATTCTACCAAGAAATGTGATTCTTCATTCAAAACCTGATTTTTGCTATTGGGCTCTATTGAATAATGAATGTTTTGAATTTTCTCCAAAAGTAAAGTAGTTGCAAACTCATGCTTTTAGAGACTTGTTTGGGCTCATGAGAGGAGTAGAAAAACATCAAAAATGTCAGTCCTGCATGATTCTACCAAGAAATGTGTGTTCATTGAAACCGCTGGTTTTTGATCGTTTGGGCCCTATTGAATAATGAATGTTTTGAATTTTCTCCAAAAGTAAAGTAGTTGCAAACTCATCCTTTTAGAAACTTGTTTGGGCTGTTGAGAGGAGTAAAAAACCATCAAAAATTTCAATCCTGCATGATTCTACCAAGAAATGTGATTCTTCATTCAAAACGCTGGTTTTTGCTATTGGGCTCTATTGAATAATGAATGTTTTGAATTTTCTCCAAAAGTAAAGTAGTTGCAAACTCATGCTTTTAGAGACTTGCTTGGGCTCATGAGAGGAGTAGAAAAACATCAAAAATTTCAGTCCTGCATGATTCTACCAAGAAATGTGTGTTCATTGAAACCGCTGGTTTTTGATAGTTTGGGCCCTATTGAATAATGAATGTTTTGAATTTTCTCCAAAAGTAAAGTAGTTGCAAACTCATCCTTTTAGAAACTTGTTTGGGCTGTTGAGAGGAGTAAAAAACCATCAAAAATTTCAATCCTGCATGATTCTACCAAGAAATGTGATTCTTCATTCAAAACGCTGGTTTTTGCTATTGGGCTCTATTGAATAATGAATGTTTTGAATTTTCTCCAAAAGTAAAGTAGTTGCAAACTCACGCTTTTAGAGACTTGTTTGGGCTCATGAGACGAGTAGAAAAACATCAAAAATTTCAGTCCTGCATGATTCTACCAAGAAATGTGTGTTCATTGAAACCGCTGGTTTTTGATAGTTTGGGCCCTATTGAATAATGAATGTTTTGAATTTTCTCCAAAAGTAAAGTAGTTGCAAACTCATCCTTTTAGAAACTTGTTTGGCCTGTTGAGAGGAGTAAAAAACCATCAAAAATTTAAATCCTGCATGATTTTACCAAGAAATGTGATTCTTCATTCAAAACCTGATTTTTGCTATTGGGCTCTATTGAATAGTGAATGTTTTGAATTTTCTCCAAAAGTAAAGTAGTTGCAAACTCATGCTTTTAGAGACTTGTTTGGGCTCATGAGAGGAGTAGAAAAACATCAAAAATTTCAGTCCTGCATGATTCTACCAAGAAATGTGTGTTCATTCAAACCGCTGGTTTTTGATAGTTTGGGCGCTATTGAATAATGAATGTTTTGAATTTTCTCCAAAAGTAAAGTAGTTGCAAACTCATCCTTTTAGAAACTTGTTTGGGCTGTTGAGAGGAGTAAAAAACCATCAAAAATTTCAATCCTGCATGATTCTACCAAGAAATGTGATTCTTCATTCAAAACGCTGGTTTTTGCTATTGGGCTCTATTGAATAATGAATGTTTTGAATTTTCTCCAAAAGTAAAGTAGTTGCAAACTCATGCTTTTAGAGACTTGTTTGGGCTCATGAGAGGAGTAGAAAAACATCAAAAATTTCAGTCCTGCATGATTCTACCAAGAAATGTGTGTTCATTCAAACCGCTGGTTTTTGATAGTTTAGGCCCTATTGAATAATGAATGTTTTGAATTTTCTCCAAAAGTAAAGTAGTTGCAAACTCATCCTTTTAGAAACTTGTTTGGGCTGTTGAGAGGAGTAAAAAACCATCAAAAATTTCAATCCTGCATGATTTTACCAAGAAATGTGATTCTTCATTCAAAACCTGATTTTTGCTATTGGGCTCTATTGAATAGTGAATGTTTTGAATTTTCTCCAAAAGTAAAGTAGTTGCAAACTCATGCTTTTAGAGACTTGTTTGGGCTCATGAGTGGAGTAGAAAAACATCAAAAATTTCAGTCCTGCATGATTCTACCAAGAAATGTGTGTTCATTGAAACCACTGGTTTTTGATAGTTTGGGCCCTATTGAATAATGAATGTTTTGAATTTTCTAAAAAAGTAAAGTAGTTGCAAACTCATCCTTTTAGAAACTTGTTTGGGCTGTTGAGAGGAGTAAAAAACCATCAAAAATTTCAATCCTGCATGATTTTACCAAGAAATGTGATTCTTCATTCAAAACCTGATTTTTCCTTTTGGGCTCTATTGAATAGTGAATGTTTTGAATTTTCTCCAAAAGTAAAGTAGTTGCAAACTCATGCTTTTAGAGACTTGTTTGGGCTCATGAGAGGAGTAGAAAAACATCAAAAATTTCAGTCCTGCATGATTCTACCAAGAAATGTGTGTTCATTCAAACCTCTGGTTTTTGATAGTTTGGGCCCTATTGAATAATGAATGTTTTGAATTTTCTCCAAAAGTAAAGTAGTTGCAAACTCACCCTTTTAGAAACTTGTTTGGGCTGTTGAGAGGAGTAAAAAACCATCAAAAATTTCAATCCTGCATGATTCTACCAAGAAATGTGATTCTTCATTCAAAACGCTGGTTTTTGCTATTGGGCTCTATTGAATAATGAATGTTTTGAATTTTCTCCAAAAGTAAAGTAGTTGCAAACTCATGCTTTTAGAGACTTGTTTGGGCTCATGAGAGGAGTAGAAAAACATCAAAAATTTCAGTCCTGCATGATTCTACCAAGAAATGTGTGTTCATTGAAACCGCTGGTTTTTGATAGTTTGGGCCCTATTGAATAATGAATGTCTTAAATTTTCTCCAAAAGTAAAGTAGTTGCAAACTCATCCTTTTAGAAACTTGTTTCGGCTGTTGAGAGGAGTAAAAAACCATCAAAAATTTCAATCCTGCATGATTTTACCAAGAAATGTGATTCTTCATTCAAAACCTGATTTTTGCTATTGCGCTCTATTGAATAGTGAATGTTTTGAATTTTCTCCAAAAGTAAAGTAGTTGCAAACTCATGCTTTTAGAGACTTGTTTGGGCTCATGAGAGGAGTAGAAAAACATCAAAAATTTCAGTCCTGCATGATTCTACCAAGAAATGTGTGTTCATTCAAACCGCTGGTTTTTGATAGTTTGGGCCCTATTGAATAATGAATGTTTTGAATTTTCTCCAAAAGTAAAGTAGTTGCAAACTCATCCTTTTAGAAACTTGTTTGGGCTGTTGAGAGGAGTAAAAAACCATCAAAAATTTCAATCCTGCATGATTCTACCAAGAAATGTGATTCTTCATTCAAAACGCTGGTTTTTGCTATTGGGCTCTATTGAATAATGAATGTTTTGAATTTTCTCCAAAAGTAAAGTAGTTGCAAACTCATGCTTTTAGAGACTTGCTTGGGCTCATGAGAGGAGTAGAAAAACATCAAAAATTTCAGTCCTGCATGATTCTACCAAGAAATGTGTGTTCATTGAAACCGCTGGTTTTTGATAGTTTGGGCCCTATTGAATAATGAATGTTTTGAATTTTCTCCAAAAGTAAAGTAGTTGCAAACTCATCCTTTTAGAAACTTGTTTGGGCTGTTGAGAGGAGTAAAAAACCATCAAAAATTTCAATCCTGAATGATTTTACCAAGAAATGTGATTCTTCATTCAAAACCTGATTTTTGCTATTGGGCTCTATTGAATAGTGAATGTTTTGAATTTTCTCCAAAAGTAAAGTAGTTGCAAACTCATGCTTTTAGAGACTTGTTTGGGCTCATGAGAGGAGTAGAAAAATATCAAAAATTTCAGTCCTGCATGATTCTACCAAGAAATGTGTGTTCATTCAAACCGCTGGTTTTTGATAGTTTGGGCCCTATTGAATAATGAATGTTTTGAATTTTCTCCAAAAGTAAAGTAGTTGCAAACTCATCCTTTTAGAAACTTGTTTGGGCTGTTGAGAGGAGTAAAAAACCATCAAAAATTTCAATCCTGCATGATTCTACCAAGAAATGTGATTCTTCATTCAAAACGCTGGTTTTTGCTATTGGGCTCTATTGAATAATGAATGTTTTGAATTTTCTCCAAAAGTAAAGTAGTTGCAAACTCACGCTTTTAGAGACTTGTTTGGGCTCATGAGACGAGTAGAAAAACATCAAAAATTTCAGTCCTGCATGATTCTACCAAGAAATGTGTGTTCATTGAAACCGCTGGTTTTTGATAGTTTGGGCCCTATTGAATAATGAATGTTTTGAATTTTCTCCAAAAGTAAAGTAGTTGCAAACTCATCCTTTTAGAAACTTGTTTGGCCTGTTGAGAGGAGTAAAAAACCATCAAAAATTTAAATCCTGCATGATTTTACCAAGAAATGTGATTCTTCATTCAAAACCTGATTTTTGCTGTTGGGCTCTATTGAATAGTGAATGTTTTGAATTTTCTCCAAAAGTAAAGTAGTTGCAAACTCATGCTTTTAGAGACTTGTTTGGGCTCATGAGAGGAGTAGAAAAACATCAAAAATTTCAGTCCTGCATGATTCTACCAAGAAATGTGTGTTCATTCAAACCGCTGGTTTTTGATAGTTTGGGCCCTATTGAATAATGAATGTTTTGAATTTTCTCCAAAAGTAAAGTAGTTGCAAACTCATCCTTTTAGAAACTTGTTTGGGCTGTTGAGAGGAGTAAAAAACCATCAAAAATTTCAATCCTGCATGATTCTACCAAGAAATGTGATTCTTCATTCAAAACGCTGGTTTTTGCTATTGGGCTCTATTGAATAATGAATGTTTTGAATTTTCTCCAAAAGTAAAGTAGTTGCAAACTCATGCTTTTAGAGACTTGTTTGGGCTCATGAGAGGAGTAGAAAAACATCAAAAATTTCAGTCCTGCATGATTCTACCAAGAAATGTGTGTTCATTGAAACCGCTGGTTTTTGATAGTTTGGGCCCTATTGAATAATGAATGTTTTGAATTTTCTCCAAAAGTAAAGTAGTTGCAAACTCATCCTTTTAGAAACTTGTTTGGGCTGTTGAGAGGAGTAAAAAACCATCAAAAATTTCAATCCTGCATGATTCTACCAAGAAATGTGATTCTTCATTCAAAACGCTGGTTTTTGCTATTGGGCTCTATTGAATAATGAATGTTTTGAATTTTCTCCAAAAGTAAAGTAGTTGCAAACTCATGCTTTTAGAGACTTGTTTGGGCTCATGAGAGGAGTAGAAAAACATCAAAAATTTCAGTCCTGCATGATTCTACCAAGAAATGTGTGTTCATTGAAACCGCTGGTTTTTGATAGTTTAGGCCCTATTGAATAATGAATGTTTTGAATTTTCTCCAAAAGTAAAGTAGTTGCAAACTCATCCTTTTAGAAACTTGTTTGGGCTGTTGAGAGGAGTAAAAAACCATCAAAAATTTCAATCCTGAATGATTTTACCAAGAAATGTGATTCTTCATTCAAAACCTGATTTTTGCTATTGGGCTCTATTGAATAGTGAATGTTTTGAATTTTCTCCAAAAGTAAAGTAGTTGCAAACTCATGCTTTTAGAGACTTGTTTGGGCTCATGAGAGGAGTAGAAAAACATCAAAAATTTCAGTCCTGCATGATTCTACCAAGAAATGTGTGTTCATTGAAACCGCTGGTTTTTGATAGTTTGGGCCCTATTGAATAATGAATGTTTTGAATTTTCTCCAAAAGTAAAGTAGTTGCAAACTCATCCTTTTAGAAACTTGTTTGGGCTGTTGAGAGGAGTAAAAAACCATCAAAAATTTCAATCCTGCATGATTCTACCAAGAAATGTGATTCTTCATTCAAAACGCTGGTTTTTGCTATTGGGCTCTATTGAATAATGAATGTTTTGAATTTTCTCCAAAAGTAAAGTAGTTGCAAACTCTTGCTTTTAGAGACTTGTTTGGGCTCATGAGAGGAGTAGAAAAACATCAAAAATTTCAGTCCTGCATGATTCTACCAAGAAATGTGTGTTCATTCAAACCGCTGGTTTTTGATAGTTTGGGCCCTATTGAATAATGAATGTTTTGAATTTTCTCCAAAAGTAAAGTAGTTGCAAACTCATCCTTTTAGAAACTTGTTTGGGCTGTTGAGAGGAGTAAAAAACCATCAAAAATTTCAATCCATCCTGAATGATTTTACCAAGAAATGTGATTCTTCATTCAAAACCTGATTTTTGCTATTGGGCTCTATTGAATAGTGAATGTTTTGAATTTTCTCCAAAAGTAAAGTAGTTGCAAACTCATGCTTTTAGAGACTTGTTTGGGCTCATGAGAGGAGTAGAAAAATATCAAAAATTTCAGTCCTGCATGATTCTACCAAGAAATGTGTGTTCATTCAAACCGCTGGTTTTTGATAGTTTGGGCCCTATTGAATAATGAATGTTTTGAATTTTCTCCAAAAGTAAAGTAGTTGCAAACTCATCCTTTTAGAAACTTGTTTGGGCTGTTGAGAGGAGTAAAAAACCATCAAAAATTTCAATCCTGCATGATTCTACCAAGAAATGTGATTCTTCATTCAAAACCTGATTTTTGCTATTGGGCTCTATTGAATAATGAATGTTTTGAATTTTCTCCAAAAGTAAAGTAGTTGCAAACTCATGCTTTTAGAGACTTGTTTGGGCTCATGAGAGGAGTAGAAAAACATCAAAAATGTCAGTCCTGCATGATTCTACCAAGAAATGTGTGTTCATTGAAACCGCTGGTTTTTGATAGTTTGGGCCCTATTGAATAATGAATGTTTTGAATTTTCTCCAAAAGTAAAGTAGTTGCAAACTCATCCTTTTAGAAACTTGTTTGGGCTGTTGAGAGGAGTAAAAAACCATCAAAAATTTCAATCCTGCATGATTCTACCAAGAAATGTGATTCTTCATTCAAAACGCTGGTTTTTGCTATTGGGCTCTATTGAATAATGAATGTTTTGAATTTTCTCCAAAAGTAAAGTAGTTGCAAACTCATGCTTTTAGAGACTTGTTTGGGCTCATGAGAGGAGTAGAAAAACATCAAAAATTTCAGTCCTGCATGATTCTACCAAGAAATGTGTGTTCATTGAAACCGCTGGTTTTTGATAGTTTGGGCCCTATTGAATAATGAGTGTTTTAAATTTTCTCCAAAAGTAAAGTAGTTGCAAACTCATCCTTTTAGAAACTTGTTTCGGCTGTTGAGAGGAGTTAAAAAAACCATCAAAAATTTCAATCCTGCATGATTTTACCAAGAAATGTGATTCTTCATTCAAAACGCTGGTTTTTGCTATTGGGCTCTATTGAATAATGAATGTTTTGAATTTTCTCCAAAAGTAAAGTAGTTGCAAACTCATGCTTTTAGAGACTTGTTTGGGCTCATGAGAGGAGTAGAAAAACATCAAAAATTTCAGTCCTGCATGATTCTACCAAGAAATGTGTGTTCATTGAAACCGCTGGTTTTTGATAGTTTGGACCCTATTGAATAATGAATGTTTTGAATTTTCTCCAAAAGTAAAGTAGTTGCAAACTCATCCTTTTAGAAACTTGTTTGGGCTGTTGAGAGGATTAAAAAACCATCAAAAATTTCAATCCTGCATGATTCTACCAAGAAATGTGATTCTTCATTCAAAACGCTGGTTTTTGCTATTGGGCTCTATTGAATAATGAATGTTTTGAATTTTCTCCAAAAGTAAAGTAGTTGGAAACTCATGCTTTTAGAGACTTGTTTGGGCTCATGAGAGGAGTAGAAAAACATCAAAAATTTCAGTCCTGCATGATTCTACCAAGAAATGTGTGTTCATTGAAACCGCTGGTTTTTGATAGTTTAGGCCCTATTGAATAATGAATGTTTTGAATTTTCTCCAAAAGTAAAGTAGTTGCAAACTCATCCTTTTAGAAACTTGTTTGGGCTGTTGAGAGGAGTAAAAAACCATCAAAAATTTCAATCCTGAATGATTTTACCAAGAAATGTGATTCTTCATTCAAAACCTGATTTTTGCTATTGGGCTCTATTGAATAGTGAATGTTTTGAATTTTCTCCAAAAGTAAAGTAGTTGCAAACTCATGCTTTTAGAGACTTGTTTGGGCTCATGAGAGGAGTAGAAAAACATCAAAAATTTCAGTCCTGCATGATTCTACCAAGAAAAGTGTGTTCATTGAAACCACTGGTTTTTGATAGTTTGGGCCCTATTGAATAATGAATGTTTTGAAGTTTCTAAAAAAGTAAAGTAGTTGCAAACTCATCCTTTTAGAAACTTGTTTGGGCTGTTGAGAGGAGTAAAAAACCATCAAAAATTTCAATCCTGCATGATTTTACCAAGAAATGTGATTCTTCATTCAAAACCTGATTTTTCCTATTGGGCTCTATTGAATAGTGAATGTTTTGAATTTTCTCCAAAAGTAAAGTAGTTGCAAACTCATGCTTTTAGAGACTTGTTTGGGCTCATGAGAGGAGTAGAAAAACATCAAAAATTTCAGTCCTGCATGATTCTACCAAGAAATGTGTGTTCATTCAAACCTCTGGTTTTTGATAGTTTGGGCCCTATTGAATAATGAATGTTTTGAATTTTCTCCAAAAGTAAAGTAGTTGCAAACTCATCCTTTTAGAAACTTGTTTGGGCTGTTGAGAGGAGTAAAAAACCATCAAAAATTTCAATCCTGCATGATTCTACCAAGAAATGTGATTCTTCATTCAAAACGCTGGTTTTTGCTATTGGGCTCTATTGAATAATGAATGTTTTGAATTTTCTCCAAAAGTAAAGTAGTTGCAAACTCATGCTTTTAGAGACTTGTTTGGGCTCATGAGAGGAGTAGAAAAACATCAAAAATTTCAGTCCTGCATGATTCTACCAAGAAATGTGTGTTCATTGAAACCGCTGGTTTTTGATAGTTTGGGCCCTATTGAATAATGAATGTTTTAAATTTTCTCCAAAAGTAAAGTAGTTGCAAACTCATCCTTTTAGAAACTTGTTTCGGCTGTTGAGAGGAGTAAAAAACCATCAAAAATTTCAATCCTGCATGATTTTACCAAGAAATGTGATTCTTCATTCAAAACCTGATTTTTGCTATTGCGCTCTATTGAATAGTGAATGTTTTGAATTTTCTCCAAAAGTAAAGTAGTTGCAAACTCATGCTTTTAGAGACTTGTTTGGGCTCATGAGAGGAGTAGAAAAACATCAAAAATTTCAGTCCTGCATGATTCTACCAAGAAATGTGTGTTCATTCAAACCGCTGGTTTTTGATAGTTTGGGCCCTATTGAATAATGAATGTTTTGAATTTTCTCCAAAAGTAAAGTAGTTGCAAACTCATCCTTTTAGAAACTTGTTTGGGCTGTTGAGAGGAGTAAAAAACCATCAAAAATTTCAATCCTGCATGATTCTACCAAGAAATGTGATTCTTCATTCAAAACGCTGGTTTTTGCTATTGGGCTCTATTGAATAATGAATGTTTTGAATTTTCTCCAAAAGTAAAGTAGTTGCAAACTCACGCTTTTAGAGACTTGTTTGGGCTCATGAGAGGAGTAGAAAAACATCAAAAATTTCAGTCCTGCATGATTCTACCAAGAAATGTGTGTTCATTGAAACCGCTGGTTTTTGATAGTTTGGGCCCTATTGAATAATGAATGTTTTGAATTTTCTCCAAAAGTAAAGTAGTTGCAAACTCATCCTTTTAGAAACTTGTTTGGGCTGTTGAGAGGAGTAAAAAACCATCAAAAATTTCAATCCTGCATGATTCTACCAAGAAATGTGATTCTTCATTCAAAACGCTGGTTTTTGCTATTGGGCTCTATTGAATAATGAATGTTTTGAATTTTCTCCAAAAGTAAAGTAGTTGCAAACTCATGCTTTTAGAGACTTGTTTGGGCTCATGAGAGGAGTAGAAAAACATCAAAAATTTCAGTCCTGCATGATTCTACCAAGAAATGTGTGTTCATTGAAACCGCTGGTTTTTGATAGTTTGGGCCCTATTGAATAATGAATGTTTTGAATTTT
This sequence comes from Dendrobates tinctorius, assembly GCF_039654945.1. Taxonomy (NCBI): domain Eukaryota; kingdom Metazoa; phylum Chordata; class Amphibia; order Anura; family Dendrobatidae; genus Dendrobates; species Dendrobates tinctorius. The sequence goes on along the minus strand of NW_027361777.1, from coordinate 230,248 downwards.
CTCCAAAAGTAAAGTAGTTGCAAACTCATCCTTTTAGAAACTTGTTTGGGCTGTTGAGAGGAGTAAAAAACCATCAAAAATTTCAATCCTGAATGATTTTACCAAGAAATGTGATTCTTCATTCAAAACCTGATTTTTGCTATTGGGCTCTATTGAATAGTGAATGTTTTGAATTTTCTCCAAAAGTAAAGTAGTTGCAAACTCATGCTTTTAGAGACTTGTTTGGGCTCATGAGAGGAGTAGAAAAATATCAAAAATTTCAGTCCTGCATGATTCTACCAAGAAATGTGTGTTCATTCAAACCGCTGGTTTTTGATAGTTTGGGCCCTATTGAATAATGAATGTTTTGAATTTTCTCCAAAAGTAAAGTAGTTGCAAACTCATCCTTTTAGAAACTTGTTTGGGCTGTTGAGAGGAGTAAAAAACCATCAAAAATTTCAATCCTGCATGATTTTACCAAGAAATGTGATTCTTCATTCAAAACCTGATTTTTGCTATTGGGCTCTATTGAATAGTGAATGTTTTGAATTTTCTCCAAAAGTAAAGTAGTTGCAAACTCATGCTTTTAGAGACTTGTTTGGGCTCATGAGAGGAGTAGAAAAACATCAAAAATTTCAGTCCTGCATGATTCTACCAAGAAATGTGTGTTCATTCAAACCGCTGGTTTTTGATAGTTTGGGCCCTATTGAATAATGAATGTTTTGAATTTTCTCCAAAAGTAAAGTAGTTGCAAACTCATCCTTTTAGAAACTTGTTTGGGCTGTTGAGAGGAGTAAAAAACCATCAAAAATTTCAATCCTGCATGATTCTACCAAGAAATGTGATTCTTCATTCAAAACGCTGGTTTTTGCTATTGGGCTCTATTGAATAATGAATGTTTTGAATTTTCTCCAAAAGCAAAGTAGTTGCAAACTCATGCTTTTAGAGACTTGTTTGGGCTCATGAGAGGAGTAGAAAAACATCAAAAATTTCAGTCCTGCATGATTCTACCAAGAAATGTGTGTTCATTGAAACCGCTGGTTTTTGATAGTTTGGGCCCTATTGAATAATGAATGTTTTGAATTTTCTCCAAAAGTAAAGTAGTTGCAAACTCATCCTTTTAGAAACTTGTTTGGGCTGTTGAGAGGAGTAAAAAACCATCAAAAATTTCAATCCTGAATGATTTTACCAAGAAATGTGATTCTTCATTCAAAACCTGATTTTTGCTATTGGGCTCTATTGAATAGTGAATGTTTTGAATTTTCTCCAAAAGTAAAGTAGTTGCAAACTCATGCTTTTAGAGACTTGTTTGGGCTCATGAGAGGAGTAGAAAAACATCAAAAATTTCAGTCCTGCATGATTCTACCAAGAAATGTGTGTTCATTCAAACCGCTGGTTTTTGATAGTTTGGGCCCTATTGAATAATGAATGTTTTGAATTTTCTCCAAAAGTAAAGTAGTTGCAAACTCATCCTTTTAGAAACTTGTTTGGGCTGTTGAGAGGAGTAAAAAACCATCAAAAATTTCAATCCTGCATGATTTTACCAAGAAATGTGATTCTTCATTCAAAACATGATTTTTGCTAATGGGCTCTATTGAATAGTGAATGTTTTGAATTTTCTCCAAAAGTAAAGTAGTTGCAAACTCATGCTTTTAGAGACTTGTTTGGGCTCATGAAAGGAGTAGAAAAACATCAAAAATTTCAGTCCTGCATGATTCTACCAAGAAATGTGTGTTCATTCAAACCTCTGGGTTTTGATAGTTTGGGCCCTATTGAATAATTAATGTTTTGAATTTTCTCCAAAAGTAAAGTAGTTGCAAACTCATCCTTTTAGAAACTTGTTTGGGCTGCTGAGAGGAGTAAAAAACCATCAAAAATTTCAATCCTGCATGATTCTACCAAGAAATGTGATTCTTCATTCAAAACCTGATTTTTGCTATTGGGCTCTATTGAATAATGAATGTTTTGAATTTTCTCCAAAAGTAAAGTAGTTGCAAACTCATGCTTTTAGAGACTTGTTTGGGCTCATGAGAGGAGTAGAAAAACATCAAAAATGTCAGTCCTGCATGATTCTACCAAGAAATGTGTGTTCATTGAAACCGCTGGTTTTTGATCGTTTGGGCCCTATTGAATAATGAATGTTTTGAATTTTCTCCAAAAGTAAAGTAGTTGCAAACTCATCCTTTTAGAAACTTGTTTGGGCTGTTGAGAGGAGTAAAAAACCATCAAAAATTTCAATCCTGCATGATTCTACCAAGAAATGTGATTCTTCATTCAAAACGCTGGTTTTTGCTATTGGGCTCTATTGAATAATGAATGTTTTGAATTTTCTCCAAAAGTAAAGTAGTTGCAAACTCATGCTTTTAGAGACTTGCTTGGGCTCATGAGAGGAGTAGAAAAACATCAAAAATTTCAGTCCTGCATGATTCTACCAAGAAATGTGTGTTCATTGAAACCGCTGGTTTTTGATAGTTTGGGCCCTATTGAATAATGAATGTTTTGAATTTTCTCCAAAAGTAAAGTAGTTGCAAACTCATCCTTTTAGAAACTTGTTTGGGCTGTTGAGAGGAGTAAAAAACCATCAAAAATTTCAATCCTGAATGATTTTACCAAGAAATGTGATTCTTCATTCAAAACCTGATTTTTGCTATTGGGCTCTATTGAATAGTGAATGTTTTGAATTTTCTCCAAAAGTAAAGTAGTTGCAAACTCATGCTTTTAGAGACTTGTTTGGGCTCATGAGAGGAGTAGAAAAATATCAAAAATTTCAGTCCTGCATGATTCTACCAAGAAATGTGTGTTCATTCAAACCGCTGGTTTTTGATAGTTTGGGCCCTATTGAATAATGAATGTTTTGAATTTTCTCCAAAAGTAAAGTAGTTGCAAACTCATCCTTTTAGAAACTTGTTTGGGCTGTTGAGAGGAGTAAAAAACCATCAAAAATTTCAATCCTGCATGATTCTACCAAGAAATGTGATTCTTCATTCAAAACGCTGGTTTTTGCTATTGGGCTCTATTGAATAATGAATGTTTTGAATTTTCTCCAAAAGTAAAGTAGTTGCAAACTCACGCTTTTAGAGACTTGTTTGGGCTCATGAGACGAGTAGAAAAACATCAAAAATTTCAGTCCTGCATGATTCTACCAAGAAATGTGTGTTCATTGAAACCGCTGGTTTTTGATAGTTTGGGCCCTATTGAATAATGAATGTTTTGAATTTTCTCCAAAAGTAAAGTAGTTGCAAACTCATCCTTTTAGAAACTTGTTTGGCCTGTTGAGAGGAGTAAAAAACCATCAAAAATTTAAATCCTGCATGATTTTACCAAGAAATGTGATTCTTCATTCAAAACCTGATTTTTGCTATTGGGCTCTATTGAATAGTGAATGTTTTGAATTTTCTCCAAAAGTAAAGTAGTTGCAAACTCATGCTTTTAGAGACTTGTTTGGGCTCATGAGAGGAGTAGAAAAACATCAAAAATTTCAGTCCTGCATGATTCTACCAAGAAATGTGTGTTCATTCAAACCGCTGGTTTTTGATAGTTTGGGCGCTATTGAATAATGAATGTTTTGAATTTTCTCCAAAAGTAAAGTAGTTGCAAACTCATCCTTTTAGAAACTTGTTTGGGCTGTTGAGAGGAGTAAAAAACCATCAAAAATTTCAATCCTGCATGATTCTACCAAGAAATGTGATTCTTCATTCAAAACGCTGGTTTTTGCTATTGGGCTCTATTGAATAATGAATGTTTTGAATTTTCTCCAAAAGTAAAGTAGTTGCAAACTCATGCTTTTAGAGACTTGTTTGGGCTCATGAGAGGAGTAGAAAAACATCAAAAATTTCAGTCCTGCATGATTCTACCAAGAAATGTGTGTTCATTCAAACCGCTGGTTTTTGATAGTTTAGGCCCTATTGAATAATGAATGTTTTGAATTTTCTCCAAAAGTAAAGTAGTTGCAAACTCATCCTTTTAGAAACTTGTTTGGGCTGTTGAGAGGAGTAAAAAACCATCAAAAATTTCAATCCTGCATGATTTTACCAAGAAATGTGATTCTTCATTCAAAACCTGATTTTTGCTATTGGGCTCTATTGAATAGTGAATGTTTTGAATTTTCTCCAAAAGTAAAGTAGTTGCAAACTCATGCTTTTAGAGACTTGTTTGGGCTCATGAGTGGAGTAGAAAAACATCAAAAATTTCAGTCCTGCATGATTCTACCAAGAAATGTGTGTTCATTGAAACCACTGGTTTTTGATAGTTTGGGCCCTATTGAATAATGAATGTTTTGAATTTTCTAAAAAAGTAAAGTAGTTGCAAACTCATCCTTTTAGAAACTTGTTTGGGCTGTTGAGAGGAGTAAAAAACCATCAAAAATTTCAATCCTGCATGATTTTACCAAGAAATGTGATTCTTCATTCAAAACCTGATTTTTCCTTTTGGGCTCTATTGAATAGTGAATGTTTTGAATTTTCTCCAAAAGTAAAGTAGTTGCAAACTCATGCTTTTAGAGACTTGTTTGGGCTCATGAGAGGAGTAGAAAAACATCAAAAATTTCAGTCCTGCATGATTCTACCAAGAAATGTGTGTTCATTCAAACCTCTGGTTTTTGATAGTTTGGGCCCTATTGAATAATGAATGTTTTGAATTTTCTCCAAAAGTAAAGTAGTTGCAAACTCACCCTTTTAGAAACTTGTTTGGGCTGTTGAGAGGAGTAAAAAACCATCAAAAATTTCAATCCTGCATGATTCTACCAAGAAATGTGATTCTTCATTCAAAACGCTGGTTTTTGCTATTGGGCTCTATTGAATAATGAATGTTTTGAATTTTCTCCAAAAGTAAAGTAGTTGCAAACTCATGCTTTTAGAGACTTGTTTGGGCTCATGAGAGGAGTAGAAAAACATCAAAAATTTCAGTCCTGCATGATTCTACCAAGAAATGTGTGTTCATTGAAACCGCTGGTTTTTGATAGTTTGGGCCCTATTGAATAATGAATGTCTTAAATTTTCTCCAAAAGTAAAGTAGTTGCAAACTCATCCTTTTAGAAACTTGTTTCGGCTGTTGAGAGGAGTAAAAAACCATCAAAAATTTCAATCCTGCATGATTTTACCAAGAAATGTGATTCTTCATTCAAAACCTGATTTTTGCTATTGCGCTCTATTGAATAGTGAATGTTTTGAATTTTCTCCAAAAGTAAAGTAGTTGCAAACTCATGCTTTTAGAGACTTGTTTGGGCTCATGAGAGGAGTAGAAAAACATCAAAAATTTCAGTCCTGCATGATTCTACCAAGAAATGTGTGTTCATTCAAACCGCTGGTTTTTGATAGTTTGGGCCCTATTGAATAATGAATGTTTTGAATTTTCTCCAAAAGTAAAGTAGTTGCAAACTCATCCTTTTAGAAACTTGTTTGGGCTGTTGAGAGGAGTAAAAAACCATCAAAAATTTCAATCCTGCATGATTCTACCAAGAAATGTGATTCTTCATTCAAAACGCTGGTTTTTGCTATTGGGCTCTATTGAATAATGAATGTTTTGAATTTTCTCCAAAAGTAAAGTAGTTGCAAACTCATGCTTTTAGAGACTTGCTTGGGCTCATGAGAGGAGTAGAAAAACATCAAAAATTTCAGTCCTGCATGATTCTACCAAGAAATGTGTGTTCATTGAAACCGCTGGTTTTTGATAGTTTGGGCCCTATTGAATAATGAATGTTTTGAATTTTCTCCAAAAGTAAAGTAGTTGCAAACTCATCCTTTTAGAAACTTGTTTGGGCTGTTGAGAGGAGTAAAAAACCATCAAAAATTTCAATCCTGAATGATTTTACCAAGAAATGTGATTCTTCATTCAAAACCTGATTTTTGCTATTGGGCTCTATTGAATAGTGAATGTTTTGAATTTTCTCCAAAAGTAAAGTAGTTGCAAACTCATGCTTTTAGAGACTTGTTTGGGCTCATGAGAGGAGTAGAAAAATATCAAAAATTTCAGTCCTGCATGATTCTACCAAGAAATGTGTGTTCATTCAAACCGCTGGTTTTTGATAGTTTGGGCCCTATTGAATAATGAATGTTTTGAATTTTCTCCAAAAGTAAAGTAGTTGCAAACTCATCCTTTTAGAAACTTGTTTGGGCTGTTGAGAGGAGTAAAAAACCATCAAAAATTTCAATCCTGCATGATTCTACCAAGAAATGTGATTCTTCATTCAAAACGCTGGTTTTTGCTATTGGGCTCTATTGAATAATGAATGTTTTGAATTTTCTCCAAAAGTAAAGTAGTTGCAAACTCACGCTTTTAGAGACTTGTTTGGGCTCATGAGACGAGTAGAAAAACATCAAAAATTTCAGTCCTGCATGATTCTACCAAGAAATGTGTGTTCATTGAAACCGCTGGTTTTTGATAGTTTGGGCCCTATTGAATAATGAATGTTTTGAATTTTCTCCAAAAGTAAAGTAGTTGCAAACTCATCCTTTTAGAAACTTGTTTGGCCTGTTGAGAGGAGTAAAAAACCATCAAAAATTTAAATCCTGCATGATTTTACCAAGAAATGTGATTCTTCATTCAAAACCTGATTTTTGCTATTGGGCTCTATTGAATAGTGAATGTTTTGAATTTTCTCCAAAAGTAAAGTAGTTGCAAACTCATGCTTTTAGAGACTTGTTTGGGCTCATGAGAGGAGTAGAAAAACATCAAAAATTTCAGTCCTGCATGATTCTACCAAGAAATGTGTGTTCATTCAAACCGCTGGTTTTTGATAGTTTGGGCCCTATTGAATAATGAATGTTTTGAATTTTCTCCAAAAGTAAAGTAGTTGCAAACTCATCCTTTTAGAAACTTGTTTGGGCTGTTGAGAGGAGTAAAAAACCATCAAAAATTTCAATCCTGCATGATTCTACCAAGAAATGTGATTCTTCATTCAAAACGCTGGTTTTTGCTATTGGGCTCTATTGAATAATGAATGTTTTGAATTTTCTCCAAAAGCAAAGTAGTTGCAAACTCATGCTTTTAGAGACTTGTTTGGGCTCATGAGAGGAGTAGAAAAACATCAAAAATTTCAGTCCTGCATGATTCTACCAAGAAATGTGTGTTCATTGAAACCGCTGGTTTTTGATAGTTTGGGCCCTATTGAATAATGAATGTTTTGAATTTTCTCCAAAAGTAAAGTAGTTGCAAACTCATCCTTTTAGAAACTTGTTTGGGCTGTTGAGAGGAGTAAAAAACCATCAAAAATTTCAATCCTGAATGATTTTACCAAGAAATGTGATTCTTCATTCAAAACCTGATTTTTGCTATTGGGCTCTATTGAATAGTGAATGTTTTGAATTTTCTCCAAAAGTAAAGTAGTTGCAAACTCATGCTTTTAGAGACTTGTTTGGGCTCATGAGAGGAGTAGAAAAACATCAAAAATTTCAGTCCTGCATGATTCTACCAAGAAATGTGTGTTCATTCAAACCGCTGGTTTTTGATAGTTTGGGCCCTATTGAATAATGAATGTTTTGAATTTTCTCCAAAAGTAAAGTAGTTGCAAACTCATCCTTTTAGAAACTTGTTTGGGCTGTTGAGAGGAGTAAAAAACCATCAAAAATTTCAATCCTGCATGATTTTACCAAGAAATGTGATTCTTCATTCAAAACATGATTTTTGCTAATGGGCTCTATTGAATAGTGAATGTTTTGAATTTTCTCCAAAAGTAAAGTAGTTGCAAACTCATGCTTTTAGAGACTTGTTTGGGCTCATGAAAGGAGTAGAAAAACATCAAAAATTTCAGTCCTGCATGATTCTACCAAGAAATGTGTGTTCATTCAAACCTCTGGGTTTTGATAGTTTGGGCCCTATTGAATAATTAATGTTTTGAATTTTCTCCAAAAGTAAAGTAGTTGCAAACTCATCCTTTTAGAAACTTGTTTGGGCTGCTGAGAGGAGTAAAAAACCATCAAAAATTTCAATCCTGCATGATTCTACCAAGAAATGTGATTCTTCATTCAAAACCTGATTTTTGCTATTGGGCTCTATTGAATAATGAATGTTTTGAATTTTCTCCAAAAGTAAAGTAGTTGCAAACTCATGCTTTTAGAGACTTGTTTGGGCTCATGAGAGGAGTAGAAAAACATCAAAAATGTCAGTCCTGCATGATTCTACCAAGAAATGTGTGTTCATTGAAACCGCTGGTTTTTGATCGTTTGGGCCCTATTGAATAATGAATGTTTTGAATTTTCTCCAAAAGTAAAGTAGTTGCAAACTCATCCTTTTAGAAACTTGTTTGGGCTGTTGAGAGGAGTAAAAAACCATCAAAAATTTCAATCCTGCATGATTCTACCAAGAAATGTGATTCTTCATTCAAAACGCTGGTTTTTGCTATTGGGCTCTATTGAATAATGAATGTTTTGAATTTTCTCCAAAAGTAAAGTAGTTGCAAACTCATGCTTTTAGAGACTTGCTTGGGCTCATGAGAGGAGTAGAAAAACATCAAAAATTTCAGTCCTGCATGATTCTACCAAGAAATGTGTGTTCATTGAAACCGCTGGTTTTTGATAGTTTGGGCCCTATTGAATAATGAATGTTTTGAATTTTCTCCAAAAGTAAAGTAGTTGCAAACTCATCCTTTTAGAAACTTGTTTGGGCTGTTGAGAGGAGTAAAAAACCATCAAAAATTTCAATCCTGAATGATTTTACCAAGAAATGTGATTCTTCATTCAAAACCTGATTTTTGCTATTGGGCTCTATTGAATAGTGAATGTTTTGAATTTTCTCCAAAAGTAAAGTAGTTGCAAACTCATGCTTTTAGAGACTTGTTTGGGCTCATGAGAGGAGTAGAAAAATATCAAAAATTTCAGTCCTGCATGATTCTACCAAGAAATGTGTGTTCATTCAAACCGCTGGTTTTTGATAGTTTGGGCCCTATTGAATAATGAATGTTTTGAATTTTCTCCAAAAGTAAAGTAGTTGCAAACTCATCCTTTTAGAAACTTGTTTGGGCTGTTGAGAGGAGTAAAAAACCATCAAAAATTTCAATCCTGCATGATTCTACCAAGAAATGTGATTCTTCATTCAAAACGCTGGTTTTTGCTATTGGGCTCTATTGAATAATGAATGTTTTGAATTTTCTCCAAAAGTAAAGTAGTTGCAAACTCACGCTTTTAGAGACTTGTTTGGGCTCATGAGACGAGTAGAAAAACATCAAAAATTTCAGTCCTGCATGATTCTACCAAGAAATGTGTGTTCATTGAAACCGCTGGTTTTTGATAGTTTGGGCCCTATTGAATAATGAATGTTTTGAATTTTCTCCAAAAGTAAAGTAGTTGCAAACTCATCCTTTTAGAAACTTGTTTGGCCTGTTGAGAGGAGTAAAAAACCATCAAAAATTTAAATCCTGCATGATTTTACCAAGAAATGTGATTCTTCATTCAAAACCTGATTTTTGCTATTGGGCTCTATTGAATAGTGAATGTTTTGAATTTTCTCCAAAAGTAAAGTAGTTGCAAACTCATGCTTTTAGAGACTTGTTTGGGCTCATGAGAGGAGTAGAAAAACATCAAAAATTTCAGTCCTGCATGATTCTACCAAGAAATGTGTGTTCATTCAAACCACTGGTTTTTGATAGTTTGGGCGCTATTGAATAATGAATGTTTTGAATTTTCTCCAAAAGTAAAGTAGTTGCAAACTCATCCTTTTAGAAACTTGTTTGGGCTGTTGAGAGGAGTAAAAAACCATCAAAAATTTCAATCCTGCATGATTCTACCAAGAAATGTGATTCTTCATTCAAAACGCTGGTTTTTGCTATTGGGCTCTATTGAATAATGAATGTTTTGAATTTTCTCCAAAAGTAAAGTAGTTGCAAACTCATGCTTTTAGAGACTTGTTTGGGCTCATGAGAGGAGTAGAAAAACATCAAAAATTTCAGTCCTGCATGATTCTACCAAGAAATGTGTGTTCATTCAAACCGCTGGTTTTTGATAGTTTAGGCCCTATTGAATAATGAATGTTTTGAATTTTCTCCAAAAGTAAAGTAGTTGCAAACTCATCCTTTTAGAAACTTGTTTGGGCTGTTGAGAGGAGTAAAAAACCATCAAAAATTTCAATCCTGCATGATTTTACCAAGAAATGTGATTCTTCATTCAAAACCTGATTTTTGCTATTGGGCTCTATTGAATAGTGAATGTTTTGAATTTTCTCCAAAAGTAAAGTAGTTGCAAACTCATGCTTTTAGAGACTTGTTTGGGCTCATGAGTGGAGTAGAAAAACATCAAAAATTTCAGTCCTGCATGATTCTACCAAGAAATGTGTGTTCATTGAAACCACTGGTTTTTGATAGTTTGGGCCCTATTGAATAATGAATGTTTTGAATTTTCTAAAAAAGTAAAGTAGTTGCAAACTCATCCTTTTAGAAACTTGTTTGGGCTGTTGAGAGGAGTAAAAAACCATCAAAAATTTCAATCCTGCATGATTTTACCAAGAAATGTGATTCTTCATTCAAAACCTGATTTTTCCTTTTGGGCTCTATTGAATAGTGAATGTTTTGAATTTTCTCCAAAAGTAAAGTAGTTGCAAACTCATGCTTTTAGAGACTTGTTTGGGCTCATGAGAGGAGTAGAAAAACATCAAAAATTTCAGTCCTGCATGATTCTACCAAGAAATGTGTGTTCATTCAAACCTCTGGTTTTTGATAGTTTGGGCCCTATTGAATAATGAATGTTTTGAATTTTCTCCAAAAGTAAAGTAGTTGCAAACTCACCCTTTTAGAAACTTGTTTGGGCTGTTGAGAGGAGTAAAAAACCATCAAAAATTTCAATCCTGCATGATTCTACCAAGAAATGTGATTCTTCATTCAAAACGCTGGTTTTTGCTATTGGGCTCTATTGAATAATGAATGTTTTGAATTTTCTCCAAAAGTAAAGTAGTTGCAAACTCATGCTTTTAGAGACTTGTTTGGGCTCATGAGAGGAGTAGAAAAACATCAAAAATTTCAGTCCTGCATGATTCTACCAAGAAATGTGTGTTCATTGAAACCGCTGGTTTTTGATAGTTTGGGCCCTATTGAATAATGAATGTCTTAAATTTTCTCCAAAAGTAAAGTAGTTGCAAACTCATCCTTTTAGAAACTTGTTTCGGCTGTTGAGAGGAGTAAAAAACCATCAAAAATTTCAATCCTGCATGATTTTACCAAGAAATGTGATTCTTCATTCAAAACCTGATTTTTGCTATTGCGCTCTATTGAATAGTGAATGTTTTGAATTTTCTCCAAAAGTAAAGTAGTTGCAAACTCATGCTTTTAGAGACTTGTTTGGGCTCATGAGAGGAGTAGAAAAACATCAAAAATTTCAGTCCTGCATGATTCTACCAAGAAATGTGTGTTCATTCAAACCGCTGGTTTTTGATAGTTTGGGCCCTATTGAATAATGAATGTTTTGAATTTTCTCCAAAAGTAAAGTAGTTGCAAACTCATCCTTTTAGAAACTTGTTTGGGCTGTTGAGAGGAGTAAAAAACCATCAAAAATTTCAATCCTGCATGATTCTACCAAGAAATGTGATTCTTCATTCAAAACGCTGGTTTTTGCTATTGGGCTCTATTGAATAATGAATGTTTTGAATTTTCTCCAAAAGTAAAGTAGTTGCAAACTCATGCTTTTAGAGACTTGCTTGGGCTCATGAGAGGAGTAGAAAAACATCAAAAATTTCAGTCCTGCATGATTCTACCAAGAAATGTGTGTTCATTGAAACCGCTGGTTTTTGATAGTTTGGGCCCTATTGAATAATGAATGTTTTGAATTTTCTCCAAAAGTAAAGTAGTTGCAAACTCATCCTTTTAGAAACTTGTTTGGGCTGTTGAGAGGAGTAAAAAACCATCAAAAATTTCAATCCTGAATGATTTTACCAAGAAATGTGATTCTTCATTCAAAACCTGATTTTTGCTATTGGGCTCTATTGAATAGTGAATGTTTTGAATTTTCTCCAAAAGTAAAGTAGTTGCAAACTCATGCTTTTAGAGACTTGTTTGGGCTCATGAGAGGAGTAGAAAAATATCAAAAATTTCAGTCCTGCATGATTCTACCAAGAAATGTGTGTTCATTCAAACCGCTGGTTTTTGATAGTTTGGGCCCTATTGAATAATGAATGTTTTGAATTTTCTCCAAAAGTAAAGTAGTTGCAAACTCATCCTTTTAGAAACTTGTTTGGGCTGTTGAGAGGAGTAAAAAACCATCAAAAATTTCAATCCTGCATGATTCTACCAAGAAATGTGATTCTTCATTCAAAACGCTGGTTTTTGCTATTGGGCTCTATTGAATAATGAATGTTTTGAATTTTCTCCAAAAGTAAAGTAGTTGCAAACTCACGCTTTTAGAGACTTGTTTGGGCTCATGAGACGAGTAGAAAAACATCAAAAATTTCAGTCCTGCATGATTCTACCAAGAAATGTGTGTTCATTGAAACCGCTGGTTTTTGATAGTTTGGGCCCTATTGAATAATGAATGTTTTGAATTTTCTCCAAAAGTAAAGTAGTTGCAAACTCATCCTTTTAGAAACTTGTTTGGCCTGTTGAGAGGAGTAAAAAACCATCAAAAATTTCAATCCTGCATGATTTTACCAAGAAATGTGATTCTTCATTCAAAACCTGATTTTTGCTATTGGGCTCTATTGAATAGTGAATGTTTTGAATTTTCTCCAAAAGTAAAGTAGTTGCAAACTCATGCTTTTAGAGACTTGTTTGGGCTCATGAGAGGAGTAGAAAAACATCAAAAATTTCAGTCCTGCATGATTCTACCAAGAAATGTGTGTTCATTCAAACCGCTGGTTTTTGATAGTTTGGGCCCTATTGAATAATGAATGTTTTGAATTTTCTCCAAAAGTAAAGTAGTTGCAAACTCATCCTTTTAGAAACTTGTTTGGGCTGTTGAGAGGAGTAAAAAACCATCAAAAATTTCAATCCTGCATGATTCTACCAAGAAATGTGATTCTTCATTCAAAACGCTGGTTTTTGCTATTGGGCTCTATTGAATAATGAATGTTTTGAATTTTCTCCAAAAGTAAAGTAGTTGCAAACTCATGCTTTTAGAGACTTGTTTGGGCTCATGAGAGGAGTAGAAAAACATCAAAAATTTCAGTCCTGCATGATTCTACCAAGAAATGTGTGTTCATTGAAACCGCTGGTTTTTGATAGTTTGGGCCCTATTGAATAATGAATGTTTTGAATTTTCTCCAAAAGTAAAGTAGTTGCAAACTCATCCTTTTAGAAACTTGTTTGGGCTGTTGAGAGGAGTAAAAAACCATCAAAAATTTCAATCCTGCATGATTCTACCAAGAAATGTGATTCTTCATTCAAAACGCTGTTTTTTGCTATTGGGCTCTATTGAATAATGAATGTTTTGAATTTTCTCCAAAAGTAAAGTAGTTGCAAACTCATGCTTTTAGAGACTTGTTTGGGCTCATGAGAGGAGTAGAAAAACATCAAAAATTTCAGTCCTGCATGATTCTACCAAGAAATGTGTGTTCATTGAAACCGCTGGTTTTTGATAGTTTAGGCCCTATTGAATAATGAATGTTTTGAATTTTCTCCAAAAGTAAAGTAGTTGCAAACTCATCCTTTTAGAAACTTGTTTGGGCTGTTGAGAGGAGTAAAAAACCATCAAAAATTTCAATCCTGAATGATTTTACCAAGAAATGTGATTCTTCATTCAAAACCTGATTTTTGCTATTGGGCTCTATTGAATAGTGAATGTTTTGAATTTTCTCCAAAAGTAAAGTAGTTGCAAACTCATGCTTTTAGAGACTTGTTTGGGCTCATGAGAGGAGTAGAAAAATATCAAAAATTTCAGTCCTGCATGATTCTACCAAGAAATGTGTGTTCATTCAAACCGCTGGTTTTTGATAGTTTGGGCCCTATTGAATAATGAATGTTTTGAATTTTCTCCAAAAGTAAAGTAGTTGCAAACTCATCCTTTTAGAAACTTGTTTGGGCTGTTGAGAGGAGTAAAAAACCATCAAAAATTTCAATCCTGCATGATTTTACCAAGAAATGTGATTCTTCATTCAAAACCTGATTTTTGCTATTGGGCTCTATTGAATAGTGAATGTTTTGAATTTTCTCCAAAAGTAAAGTAGTTGCAAACTCATGCTTTGAGAGACTTGTTTGGGCTCATGAGTGGAGTAGAAAAACATCAAAAATTTCAGTCCTGCATGATTCTACCAAGAAATGTGTGTTCATTGAAACCACTGGTTTTTGATAGTTTGGGCCCTATTGAATAATGAATGTTTTGAATTTTCTAAAAAAGTAAAGTAGTTGCAAACTCATCCTTTTAGAAACTTGTTTGGGCTGTTGAGAGGAGTAAAAAACCATCAAAAATTTCAATCCTGCATGATTTTACCAAGAAATGTGATTCTTCATTCAAAACCTGATTTTTCCTTTTGGGCTCTATTGAATAGTGAATGTTTTGAATTTTCTCCAAAAGTAAAGTAGTTGCAAACTCATGCTTTTAGAGACTTGTTTGGGCTCATGAGAGGAGTAGTAAAACATCAAAAATTTCAGTCCTGCATGATTCTACCAAGAAATGTGTGTTCATTCAAACCTCTGGTTTTTGATAGTTTGGGCCCTATTGAATAATGAATGTTTTGAATTTTCTCCAAAAGTAAAGTAGTTGCAAACTCACCCTTTTAGAAACTTGTTTGGGCTGTTGAGAGGAGTAAAAAACCATCAAAAATTTCAATCCTGCATGATTCTACCAAGAAATGTGATTCTTCATTCAAAACGCTGGTTTTTGCTATTGGGCTCTATTGAATAATGAATGTTTTGAATTTTCTCCAAAAGTAAAGTAGTTGCAAACTCATGCTTTTAGAGACTTGTTTGGGCTCATGAGAGGAGTAGAAAAACATCAAAAATTTCAGTCCTGCATGATTCTACCAAGAAATGTGTGTTCATTGAAACCGCTGGTTTTTGATAGTTTGGGCCCTATTGAATAATGAATGTCTTAAATTTTCTCCAAAAGTAAAGTAGTTGCAAACTCATCCTTTTAGAAACTTGTTTCGGCTGTTGAGAGGAGTAAAAAACCATCAAAAATTTCAATCCTGCATGATTTTACCAAGAAATGTGATTCTTCATTCAAAACCTGATTTTTGCTATTGCGCTCTATTGAATAGTGAATGTTTTGAATTTTCTCCAAAAGTAAAGTAGTTGCAAACTCATGCTTTTAGAGACTTGTTTGGGCTCATGAGAGGAGTAGAAAAACATCAAAAATTTCAGTCCTGCATGATTCTACCAAGAAATGTGTGTTCATTCAAACCGCTGGTTTTTGATAGTTTTGGCCCTATTGAATAATGAATGTTTTGAATTTTCTCCAAAAGTAAAGTAGTTGCAAACTCATCCTTTTAGAAACTTGTTTGGGCTGTTGAGAGGAGTAAAAAACCATCAAAAATTTCAATCCTGCATGATTCTACCAAGAAATGTGATTCTTCATTCAAAACGCTGGTTTTTGCTATTGGGCTCTATTGAATAATGAATGTTTTGAATTTTCTCCAAAAGTAAAGTAGTTGCAAACTCATGCTTTTAGAGACTTGTTTGGGCTCATGAGAGGAGTAGAAAAACATCAAAAATTTCAGTCCTGCATGATTCTACCAAGAAATGTGTGTTCATTGAAACCGCTGGTTTTTGATAGTTTGGGCCCTATTGAATAATGAATGTTTTGAATTTTCTCCAAAAGTAAAGTAGTTGCAAACTCATCCTTTTAGAAACTTGTTTGGGCTGTTGAGAGGAGTAAAAAACCATCAAAAATTTCAATCCTGCATGATTCTACCAAGAAATGTGATTCTTCATTCAAAACGCTGGTTTTTGCTATTGGGCTCTATTGAATAATGAATGTTTTGAATTTTCTCCAAAAGTAAAGTAGTTGCAAACTCTTGCTTTTAGAGACTTGTTTGGGCTCATGAGAGGAGTAGAAAAACATCAAAAATTTCAGTCCTGCATGATTCTACCAAGAAATGTGTGTTCATTCAAACCGCTGGTTTTTGATAGTTTGGGCCCTATTGAATAATGAATGTTTTGAATTTTCTCCAAAAGTAAAGTAGTTGCAAACTCATCCTTTTAGAAACTTGTTTGGGCTGTTGAGAGGAGTAAAAAACCATCAAAAATTTCAATCCATCCTGAATGATTTTACCAAGAAATGTGATTCTTCATTCAAAACCTGATTTTTGCTATTGGGCTCTATTGAATAGTGAATGTTTTGAATTTTCTCCAAAAGTAAAGTAGTTGCAAACTCATGCTTTTAGAGACTTGTTTGGGCTCATGAGAGGAGTAGAAAAATATCAAAAATTTCAGTCCTGCATGATTCTACCAAGAAATGTGTGTTCATTCAAACCGCTGGTTTTTGATAGTTTGGGCCCTATTGAATAATGAATGTTTTGAATTTTCTCCAAAAGTAAAGTAGTTGCAAACTCATCCTTTTAGAAACTTGTTTGGGCTGTTGAGAGGAGTAAAAAACCATCAAAAATTTCAATCCTGCATGATTCTACCAAGAAATGTGATTCTTCATTCAAAACCTGATTTTTGCTATTGGGCTCTATTGAATAATGAATGTTTTGAATTTTCTCCAAAAGTAAAGTAGTTGCAAACTCATGCTTTTAGAGACTTGTTTGGGCTCATGAGAGGAGTAGAAAAACATCAAAAATGTCAGTCCTGCATGATTCTACCAAGAAATGTGTGTTCATTGAAACCGCTGGTTTTTGATAGTTTGGGCCCTATTGAATAATGAATGTTTTGAATTTTCTCCAAAAGTAAAGTAGTTGCAAACTCATCCTTTTAGAAACTTGTTTGGGCTGTTGAGAGGAGTAAAAAACCATCAAAAATTTCAATCCTGCATGATTCTACCAAGAAATGTGATTCTTCATTCAAAACGCTGGTTTTTGCTATTGGGCTCTATTGAATAATGAATGTTTTGAATTTTCTCCAAAAGTAAAGTAGTTGCAAACTCATGCTTTTAGAGACTTGTTTGGGCTCATGAGAGGAGTAGAAAAACATCAAAAATTTCAGTCCTGCATGATTCTACCAAGAAATGTGTGTTCATTGAAACCGCTGGTTTTTGATAGTTTGGGCCCTATTGAATAATGAATGTTTTAAATTTTCTCCAAAAGTAAAGTAGTTGCAAACTCATCCTTTTAGAAACTTGTTTCGGCTGTTGAGAGGAGTTAAAAAAACCATCAAAAATTTCAATCCTGCATGATTTTACCAAGAAATGTGATTCTTCATTCAAAACGCTGGTTTTTGCTATTGGGCTCTATTGAATAATGAATGTTTTGAATTTTCTCCAAAAGTAAAGTAGTTGCAAACTCATGCTTTTAGAGACTTGTTTGGGCTCATGAGAGGAGTAGAAAAACATCAAAAATTTCAGTCCTGCATGATTCTACCAAGAAATGTGTGTTCATTGAAACCGCTGGTTTTTGATAGTTTGGACCCTATTGAATAATGAATGTTTTGAATTTTCTCCAAAAGTAAAGTAGTTGCAAACTCATCCTTTTAGAAACTTGTTTGGGCTGTTGAGAGGATTAAAAAACCATCAAAAATTTCAATCCTGCATGATTCTACCAAGAAATGTGATTCTTCATTCAAAACGCTGGTTTTTGCTATTGGGCTCTATTGAATAATGAATGTTTTGAATTTTCTCCAAAAGTAAAGTAGTTGGAAACTCATGCTTTTAGAGACTTGTTTGGGCTCATGAGAGGAGTAGAAAAACATCAAAAATTTCAGTCCTGCATGATTCTACCAAGAAATGTGTGTTCATTGAAACCGCTGGTTTTTGATAGTTTAGGCCCTATTGAATAATGAATGTTTTGAATTTTCTCCAAAAGTAAAGTAGTTGCAAACTCATCCTTTTAGAAACTTGTTTGGGCTGTTGAGAGGAGTAAAAAACCATCAAAAATTTCAATCCTGAATGATTTTACCAAGAAATGTGATTCTTCATTCAAAACCTGATTTTTGCTATTGGGCTCTATTGAATAGTGAATGTTTTGAATTTTCTCCAAAAGTAAAGTAGTTGCAAACTCATGCTTTTAGAGACTTGTTTGGGCTCATGAGAGGAGTAGAAAAACATCAAAAATTTCAGTCCTGCATGATTCTACCAAGAAAAGTGTGTTCATTGAAACCACTGGTTTTTGATAGTTTGGGCCCTATTGAATAATGAATGTTTTGAATTTTCTAAAAAAGTAAAGTAGTTGCAAACTCATCCTTTTAGAAACTTGTTTGGGCTGTTGAGAGGAGTAAAAAACCATCAAAAATTTCAATCCTGCATGATTTTACCAAGAAATGTGATTCTTCATTCAAAACCTGATTTTTCCTATTGGGCTCTATTGAATAGTGAATGTTTTGAATTTTCTCCAAAAGTAAAGTAGTTGCAAACTCATGCTTTTAGAGACTTGTTTGGGCTCATGAGAGGAGTAGAAAAACATCAAAAATTTCAGTCCTGCATGATTCTACCAAGAAATGTGTGTTCATTCAAACCTCTGGTTTTTGATAGTTTGGGCCCTATTGAATAATGAATGTTTTGAATTTTCTCCAAAAGTAAAGTAGTTGCAAACTCATCCTTTTAGAAACTTGTTTGGGCTGTTGAGAGGAGTAAAAAACCATCAAAAATTTCAATCCTGCATGATTCTACCAAGAAATGTGATTCTTCATTCAAAACGCTGGTTTTTGCTATTGGGCTCTATTGAATAATGAATGTTTTGAATTTTCTCCAAAAGTAAAGTAGTTGCAAACTCATGCTTTTAGAGACTTGTTTGGGCTCATGAGAGGAGTAGAAAAACATCAAAAATTTCAGTCCTGCATGATTCTACCAAGAAATGTGTGTTCATTGAAACCGCTGGTTTTTGATAGTTTGGGCCCTATTGAATAATGAATGTTTTAAATTTTCTCCAAAAGTAAAGTAGTTGCAAACTCATCCTTTTAGAAACTTGTTTCGGCTGTTGAGAGGAGTAAAAAACCATCAAAAATTTCAATCCTGCATGATTTTACCAAGAAATGTGATTCTTCATTCAAAACCTGATTTTTGCTATTGCGCTCTATTGAATAGTGAATGTTTTGAATTTTCTCCAAAAGTAAAGTAGTTGCAAACTCATGCTTTTAGAGACTTGTTTGGGCTCATGAGAGGAGTAGAAAAACATCAAAAATTTCAGTCCTGCATGATTCTACCAAGAAATGTGTGTTCATTCAAACCGCTGGTTTTTCATAGTTTGGGCCCTATTGAATAATGAATGTTTTGAATTTTCTCCAAAAGTAAAGTAGTTGCAAACTCATCCTTTTAGAAACTTGTTTGGGCTGTTGAGAGGAGTAAAAAACCATCAAAAATTTCAATCCTGCATGATTCTACCAAGAAATGTGATTCTTCATTCAAAACGCTGGTTTTTGCTATTGGGCTCTATTGAATAATGAATGTTTTGAATTTTCTCCAAAAGTAAAGTAGTTGCAAACTCACGCTTTTAGAGACTTGTTTGGGCTCATGAGAGGAGTAGAAAAACATCAAAAATTTCAGTCCTGCATGATTCTACCAAGAAATGTGTGTTCATTGAAACCGCTGGTTTTTGATAGTTTGGGCCCTATTGAATAATGAATGTTTTGAATTTTCTCCAAAAGTAAAGTAGTTGCAAACTCATCCTTTTAGAAACTTGTTTGGGCTGTTGAGAGGAGTAAAAAACCATCAAAAATTTCAATCCTGCATGATTCTACCAAGAAATGTGATTCTTCATTCAAAACGCTGGTTTTTGCTATTGGGCTCTATTGAATAATGAATGTTTTGAATTTTCTCCAAAAGTAAAGTAGTTGCAAACTCATGCTTTTAGAGACTTGTTTGGGCTCATGAGAGGAGTAGAAAAACATCAAAAATTTCAGTCCTGCATGATTCTACCAAGAAATGTGTGTTCATTGAAACCGCTGGTTTTTGATAGTTTGGGCCCTATTGAATAATGAATGTTTTGAATTTTCTCCAAAAGTAAAGTAGTTGCAAACTCATCCTTTTAGAAACTTGTTTGGGCTGTTGAGAGGAGTAAAAAACCATCAAAAATTTCAATCCTGAATGATTTTACCAAGAAATGTGATTCTTCATTCAAAACCTGATTTTTGCTATTGGGCTCTATTGAATAGTGAATGTTTTGAATTTTCTCCAAAAGTAAAGTAGTTGCAAACTCATGCTTTTAGAGACTTGTTTGGGCTCATGAGAGGAGTAGAAAAATATCAAAAATTTCAGTCCTGCATGATTCTACCAAGAAATGTGTGTTCATTCAAACCGCTGGTTTTTGATAGTTTGGGCCCTATTGAATAATGAATGTTTTGAATTTTCTCCAAAAGTAAAGTAGTTGCAAACTCATCCTTTTAGAAACTTGTTTGGGCTGTTGAGAGGAGTAAAAAACCATCAAAAATTTCAATCCTGCATGATTTTACCAAGAAATGTGATTCTTCATTCAAAACCTGATTTTTGCTATTGGGCTCTATTGAATAGTGAATGTTTTGAATTTTCTCCAAAAGTAAAGTAGTTGCAAACTCATGCTTTTAGAGACTTGTTTGGGCTCATGAGAGGAGTAGAAAAACATCAAAAATTTCAGTCCTGCATGATTCTACCAAGAAATGTGTGTTCATTGAAACCGCTGGTTTTTGATAGTTTGGGCCCTATTGAATAATGAATGTTTTGAATTTTCTAAAAAAGTAAAGTAGTTGCAAACTCATCCTTTTAGAAACTTGTTTGGGCTGTTGAGAGGAGTAAAAAACCATCAAAAATTTCAATCCTGCATGATTTTACCAAGAAATGTGATTCTTCATTCAAAACCTGATTTTTGCTATTGGGCTCTATTGAATAGTGAATGTTTTGAATTTTCTCCAAAAGTAAAGGAGTTGCAAACTCATGCTTTTAGAGACTTGTTTGGGCTCATGAGAGGAGTAGAAAAACATCAAAAATTTCAGTCCTGCATGATTCTACCAAGAAATGTGTGTTCATTCAAACCGCTGGTTTTTGATAGTTTGGGCCCTATTGAATAATGAATGTTTTGAATTTTCTCCAAAAGTAAAGTAGTTGCAAACTCATCCTTTTAGAAACTTGTTTGGGCTGTTGAGAGGAGTAAAAAACCATCAAAAATTTCAATCCTGCATGATTCTACCAAGAAATGTGATTCTTCATTCAAAACGCTGGTTTTTGCTATTGGGCTCTATTGAATAATGAATGTTTTGAATTTTCTCCAAAAGCAAAGTAGTTGCAAACTCATGCTTTTAGAGACTTGTTTGGGCTCATGAGAGGAGTAGAAAAACATCAAAAATTTCAGTCCTGCATGATTCTACCAAGAAATGTGTGTTCATTGAAACCGCTGGTTTTTGATAGTTTGGGCCCTATTGAATAATGAATGTTTTGAATTTTCTCCAAAAGTAAAGTAGTTGCAAACTCATCCTTTTAGAAACTTGTTTGGGCTGTTGAGAGGAGTAAAAAACCATCAAAAATTTCAATTCTGAATGATTTTACCAAGAAATGTGATTCTTCATTCAAAACCTGATTTTTGCTATTGGGCTCTATTGAATAGTGAATGTTTTGAATTTTCTCCAAAAGTAAAGTAGTTGCAAACTCATGCTTTTAGAGACTTGTTTGGGCTCATGAGAGGAGTAGAAAAACATCAAAAATTTCAGTGCTGCATGATTCTACCAAGAAATGTGTGTTCATTCAAACCGCTGGTTTTTGATAGTTTGGGCCCTATTGAATAATGAATGTTTTGAATTTTCTCCAAAAGTAAAGTAGTTGCAAACTCATCCTTTTAGAAACTTGTTTGGGCTGTTGAGAGGAGTAAAAAACCATCAAAAATTTCAATCCTGCATGATTTTACCAAGAAATGTGATTCTTCATTCAAAACCTGATTTTTGCTAGTGGGCTCTATTGAATAGTGAATGTTTTGAATTTTCTCCAAAAGTAAAGTAGTTGCAAACTCATGCTTTTAGAGACTTGTTTGGGCTCATGAAAGGAGTAGAAAAACATCAAAAATTTCAGTCCTGCATGATTCTACCAAGAAATGTGTGTTCATTCAAACCTCTGGTTTTTGATAGTTTGGGCCCTATTGAATAATTAATGTTTTGAATTTTCTCCAAAAGTAAAGTAGTTGCAAACTCATCCTTTTAGAAACTTGTTTGGGCTGTTGAGAGGAGTAAAAAACCATCAAAAATTTCAATCCTGCATGATTCTACCAAGAAATGTGATTCTTCATTCAAAACCTGATTTTTGCTATTGGGCTCTATTGAATAATGAATGTTTTGAATTTTCTCCAAAAGTAAAGTAGTTGCAAACTCATGCTTTTAGAGACTTGTTTGGGCTCATGAGAGGAGAAGAAAAACATCAAAAATGTCAGTCCTGCATGATTCTACCGAGAAATGTGTGTTCATTGAAACCGCTGGTTTTTGATAGTTTAGGCCCTATTGAATAATGAATGTTTTGAATTTTCTCCAAAAGTAAAGTAGTTGCAAACTCATCCTTTTAGAAACTTGTTTGGGCTGTTGAGAGGAGTAAAAAACCATCAAAAATTTCAATCCTGCATGATTTTACCAAGAAATGTGATTCTTCATTCAAAACCTGATTTTTGCTATTGGGCTCTATTGAATAGTGAATGTTTTGAATTTTCTCCAAAAGTAAAGGAGTTGCAAACTCATGCTTTTAGAGACTTGTTTGGGCTCATGAGAGGAGTAGAAAAACATCAAAAATTTCAGTCCTGCATGATTCTACCAAGAAATGTGTGTTCATTCAAACCGCTGGTTTTTGATAGTTTGGGCCCTATTGAATAATGAATGTTTTGAATTTTCTCCAAAAGTAAAGTAGTTGCAAACTCATCCTTTTAGAAACTTGTTTGGGCTGTTGAGAGGAGTAAAAAACCATCAAAAATTTCAATCCTGCATGATTCTACCAAGAAATGTGATTCTTCATTCAAAACGCTGGTTTTTGCTATTGGGCTCTATTGAATAATGAATGTTTTGAATTTTCTCCAAAAGCAAAGTAGTTGCAAACTCATGCTTTTAGAGACTTGTTTGGGCTCATGAGAGGAGTAGAAAAACATCAAAAATTTCAGTCCTGCATGATTCTACCAAGAAATGTGTGTTCATTGAAACCGCTGGTTTTTGATAGTTTGGGCCCTATTGAATAATGAATGTTTTGAATTTTCTCCAAAAGTAAAGTAGTTGCAAACTCATCCTTTTAGAAACTTGTTTGGGCTGTTGAGAGGAGTAAAAAACCATCAAAAATTTCAATTCTGAATGATTTTACCAAGAAATGTGATTCTTCATTCAAAACCTGATTTTTGCTATTGGGCTCTATTGAATAGTGAATGTTTTGAATTTTCTCCAAAAGTAAAGTAGTTGCAAACTCATGCTTTTAGAGACTTGTTTGGGCTCATGAGAGGAGTAGAAAAACATCAAAAATTTCAGTGCTGCATGATTCTACCAAGAAATGTGTGTTCATTCAAACCGCTGGTTTTTGATAGTTTGGGCCCTATTGAATAATGAATGTTTTGAATTTTCTCCAAAAGTAAAGTAGTTGCAAACTCATCCTTTTAGAAACTTGTTTGGGCTGTTGAGAGGAGTAAAAAACCATCAAAAATTTCAATCCTGCATGATTTTACCAAGAAATGTGATTCTTCATTCAAAACCTGATTTTTGCTAATGGGCTCTATTGAATAGTGAATGTTTTGAATTTTCTCCAAAAGTAAAGTAGTTGCAAACTCATGCTTTTAGAGACTTGTTTGGGCTCATGAAAGGAGTAGAAAAACATCAAAAATTTCAGTCCTGCATGATTCTACCAAGAAATGTGTGTTCATTCAAACCTCTGGTTTTTGATAGTTTGGGCCCTATTGAATAATTAATGTTTTGAATTTTCTCCAAAAGTAAAGTAGTTGCAAACTCATCCTTTTAGAAACTTGTTTGGGCTGTTGAGAGGAGTAAAAAACCATCAAAAATTTCAATCCTGCATGATTCTACCAAGAAATGTGATTCTTCATTCAAAACCTGATTTTTGCTATTGGGCTCTATTGAATAATGAATGTTTTGAATTTTCTCCAAAAGTAAAGTAGTTGCAAACTCATGCTTTTAGAGACTTGTTTGGGCTCATGAGAGGAGTAGAAAAACATCAAAAATGTCAGTCCTGCATGATTCTACCGAGAAATGTGTGTTCATTGAAACCGCTGGTTTTTGATCGTTTGGGCCCTATTGAATAATGAATGTTTTGAATTTTCTCCAAAAGTAAAGTAGTTGCAAACTCATCCTTTTAGAAACTTGTTTGGGCTGTTGAGAGGAGTAAAAAACCATCAAAAATTTCAATCCTGCATGATTCTACCAAGAAATGTGATTCTTCATTCAAAACGCTGGTTTTTGCTATTGGGCTCTATTGAATAATGAATGTTTTGAATTTTCTCCAAAAGTAAAGTAGTTGCAAACTCATGCTTTTAGAGACTTGTTTGGGCTCATGAGAGGAGTAGAAAAACATCAAAAATTTCAGTCCTGCATGATTCTACCAAGAAATGTGTGTTCATTGAAACCGCTGGTTTTTGATAGTTTGGGCCCTATTGAATAATGAATGTTTTAAATTTTCTCCAAAAGTAAAGTAGTTGCAAACTCATCCTTTTAGAAACTTGTTTCGGCT
This sequence comes from Dendrobates tinctorius, assembly GCF_039654945.1. Taxonomy (NCBI): domain Eukaryota; kingdom Metazoa; phylum Chordata; class Amphibia; order Anura; family Dendrobatidae; genus Dendrobates; species Dendrobates tinctorius. Next base: position 205,667 of record NW_027361777.1, on the reverse strand, counting down.
GTTGAGAGGAGTAAAAAACCATCAAAAATTTCAATCCTGCATGATTTTACCAAGAAATGTGATTCTTCATTCAAAACCTGATTTTTGCTATTGCGCTCTATTGAATAGTGAATGTTTTGAATTTTCTCCAAAAGTAAAGTAGTTGCAAACTCATGCTTTTAGAGACTTGTTTGGGCTCATGAGAGGAGTAGAAAAACATCAAAAATTTCAGTCCTGCATGATTCTACCAAGAAATGTGTGTTCATTCAAACCGCTGGTTTTTGATAGTTTGGGCCCTATTGAATAATGAATGTTTTGAATTTTCTCCAAAAGTAAAGTAGTTGCAAACTCATCCTTTTAGAAACTTGTTTGGGCTGTTGAGAGGAGTAAAAAACCATCAAAAATTTCAATCCTGCATGATTCTACCAAGAAATGTGATTCTTCATTCAAAACGCTGGTTTTTGCTATTGGGCTCTATTGAATAATGAATGTTTTGAATTTTCTCCAAAAGTAAAGTAGTTGCAAACTCACGCTTTTAGAGACTTGTTTGGGCTCATGAGAGGAGTAGAAAAACATCAAAAATTTCAGTCCTGCATGATTCTACCAAGAAATGTGTGTTCATTGAAACCGCTGGTTTTTGATAGTTTGGGCCCTATTGAATAATGAATGTTTTGAATTTTCTCCAAAAGTAAAGTAGTTGCAAACTCATCCTTTTAGAAACTTGTTTGGGCTGTTGAGAGGAGTAAAAAACCATCAAAAATTTCAATCCTGCATGATTCTACCAAGAAATGTGATTCTTCATTCAAAACGCTGGTTTTTGCTATTGGGCTCTATTGAATAATGAATGTTTTGAATTTTCTCCAAAAGTAAAGTAGTTGCAAACTCATGCTTTTAGAGACTTGTTTGGGCTCATGAGAGGAGTAGAAAAACATCAAAAATTTCAGTCCTGCATGATTCTACCAAGAAATGTGTGTTCATTGAAACCGCTGGTTTTTGATAGTTTGGGCCCTATTGAATAATGAATGTTTTGAATTTTCTCCAAAAGTAAAGTAGTTGCAAACTCATCCTTTTAGAAACTTGTTTGGGCTGTTGAGAGGAGTAAAAAACCATCAAAAATTTCAATCCTGAATGATTTTACCAAGAAATGTGATTCTTCATTCAAAACCTGATTTTTGCTATTGGGCTCTATTGAATAGTGAATGTTTTGAATTTTCTCCAAAAGTAAAGTAGTTGCAAACTCATGCTTTTAGAGACTTGTTTGGGCTCATGAGAGGAGTAGAAAAATATCAAAAATTTCAGTCCTGCATGATTCTACCAAGAAATGTGTGTTCATTCAAACCGCTGGTTTTTGATAGTTTGGGCCCTATTGAATAATGAATGTTTTGAATTTTCTCCAAAAGTAAAGTAGTTGCAAACTCATCCTTTTAGAAACTTGTTTGGGCTGTTGAGAGGAGTAAAAAACCATCAAAAATTTCAATCCTGCATGATTTTACCAAGAAATGTGATTCTTCATTCAAAACCTGATTTTTGCTATTGGGCTCTATTGAATAGTGAATGTTTTGAATTTTCTCCAAAAGTAAAGTAGTTGCAAACTCATGCTTTTAGAGACTTGTTTGGGCTCATGAGAGGAGTAGAAAAACATCAAAAATTTCAGTCCTGCATGATTCTACCAAGAAATGTGTGTTCATTGAAACCGCTGGTTTTTGATAGTTTGGGCCCTATTGAATAATGAATGTTTTGAATTTTCTAAAAAAGTAAAGTAGTTGCAAACTCATCCTTTTAGAAACTTGTTTGGGCTGTTGAGAGGAGTAAAAAACCATCAAAAATTTCAATCCTGCATGATTTTACCAAGAAATGTGATTCTTCATTCAAAACCTGATTTTTGCTATTGGGCTCTATTGAATAGTGAATGTTTTGAATTTTCTCCAAAAGTAAAGGAGTTGCAAACTCATGCTTTTAGAGACTTGTTTGGGCTCATGAGAGGAGTAGAAAAACATCAAAAATTTCAGTCCTGCATGATTCTACCAAGAAATGTGTGTTCATTCAAACCGCTGGTTTTTGATAGTTTGGGCCCTATTGAATAATGAATGTTTTGAATTTTCTCCAAAAGTAAAGTAGTTGCAAACTCATCCTTTTAGAAACTTGTTTGGGCTGTTGAGAGGAGTAAAAAACCATCAAAAATTTCAATCCTGCATGATTCTACCAAGAAATGTGATTCTTCATTCAAAACGCTGGTTTTTGCTATTGGGCTCTATTGAATAATGAATGTTTTGAATTTTCTCCAAAAGCAAAGTAGTTGCAAACTCATGCTTTTAGAGACTTGTTTGGGCTCATGAGAGGAGTAGAAAAACATCAAAAATTTCAGTCCTGCATGATTCTACCAAGAAATGTGTGTTCATTGAAACCGCTGGTTTTTGATAGTTTGGGCCCTATTGAATAATGAATGTTTTGAATTTTCTCCAAAAGTAAAGTAGTTGCAAACTCATCCTTTTAGAAACTTGTTTGGGCTGTTGAGAGGAGTAAAAAACCATCAAAAATTTCAATTCTGAATGATTTTACCAAGAAATGTGATTCTTCATTCAAAACCTGATTTTTGCTATTGGGCTCTATTGAATAGTGAATGTTTTGAATTTTCTCCAAAAGTAAAGTAGTTGCAAACTCATGCTTTTAGAGACTTGTTTGGGCTCATGAGAGGAGTAGAAAAACATCAAAAATGTCAGTGCTGCATGATTCTACCAAGAAATGTGTGTTCATTCAAACCGCTGGTTTTTGATAGTTTGGGCCCTATTGAATAATGAATGTTTTGAATTTTCTCCAAAAGTAAAGTAGTTGCAAACTCATCCTTTTAGAAACTTGTTTGGGCTGTTGAGAGGAGTAAAAAACCATCAAAAATTTCAATCCTGCATGATTTTACCAAGAAATGTGATTCTTCATTCAAAACCTGATTTTTGCTAGTGGGCTCTATTGAATAGTGAATGTTTTGAATTTTCTCCAAAAGTAAAGTAGTTGCAAACTCATGCTTTTAGAGACTTGTTTGGGCTCATGAAAGGAGTAGAAAAACATCAAAAATTTCAGTCCTGCATGATTCTACCAAGAAATGTGTGTTCATTCAAACCTCTGGTTTTTGATAGTTTGGGCCCTATTGAATAATTAATGTTTTGAATTTTCTCCAAAAGTAAAGTAGTTGCAAACTCATCCTTTTAGAAACTTGTTTGGGCTGTTGAGAGGAGTAAAAAACCATCAAAAATTTCAATCCTGCATGATTCTACCAAGAAATGTGATTCTTCATTCAAAACCTGATTTTTGCTATTGGGCTCTATTGAATAATGAATGTTTTGAATTTTCTCCAAAAGTAAAGTAGTTGCAAACTCATGCTTTTAGAGACTTGTTTGGGCTCATGAGAGGAGAAGAAAAACATCAAAAATGTCAGTCCTGCATGATTCTACCGAGAAATGTGTGTTCATTGAAACCGCTGGTTTTTGATAGTTTAGGCCCTATTGAATAATGAATGTTTTGAATTTTCTCCAAAAGTAAAGTAGTTGCAAACTCATCCTTTTAGAAACTTGTTTGGGCTGTTGAGAGGAGTAAAAAACCATCAAAAATTTCAATCCTGCATGATTTTACCAAGAAATGTGATTCTTCATTCAAAACCTGATTTTTGCTATTGGGCTCTATTGAATAGTGAATGTTTTGAATTTTCTCCAAAAGTAAAGGAGTTGCAAACTCATGCTTTTAGAGACTTGTTTGGGCTCATGAGAGGAGTAGAAAAACATCAAAAATTTCAGTCCTGCATGATTCTACCAAGAAATGTGTGTTCATTCAAACCGCTGGTTTTTGATAGTTTGGGCCCTATTGAATAATGAATGTTTTGAATTTTCTCCAAAAGTAAAGTAGTTGCAAACTCATCCTTTTAGAAACTTGTTTGGGCTGTTGAGAGGAGTAAAAAACCATCAAAAATTTCAATCCTGCATGATTCTACCAAGAAATGTGATTCTTCATTCAAAACGCTGGTTTTTGCTATTGGGCTCTATTGAATAATGAATGTTTTGAATTTTCTCCAAAAGCAAAGTAGTTGCAAACTCATGCTTTTAGAGACTTGTTTGGGCTCATGAGAGGAGTAGAAAAACATCAAAAATTTCAGTCCTGCATGATTCTACCAAGAAATGTGTGTTCATTGAAACCGCTGGTTTTTGATAGTTTGGGCCCTATTGAATAATGAATGTTTTGAATTTTCTCCAAAAGTAAAGTAGTTGCAAACTCATCCTTTTAGAAACTTGTTTGGGCTGTTGAGAGGAGTAAAAAACCATCAAAAATTTCAATTCTGAATGATTTTACCAAGAAATGTGATTCTTCATTCAAAACCTGATTTTTGCTATTGGGCTCTATTGAATAGTGAATGTTTTGAATTTTCTCCAAAAGTAAAGTAGTTGCAAACTCATGCTTTTAGAGACTTGTTTGGGCTCATGAGAGGAGTAGAAAAACATCAAAAATTTCAGTGCTGCATGATTCTACCAAGAAATGTGTGTTCATTCAAACCGCTGGTTTTTGATAGTTTGGGCCCTATTGAATAATGAATGTTTTGAATTTTCTCCAAAAGTAAAGTAGTTGCAAACTCATCCTTTTAGAAACTTGTTTGGGCTGTTGAGAGGAGTAAAAAACCATCAAAAATTTCAATCCTGCATGATTTTACCAAGAAATGTGATTCTTCATTCAAAACCTGATTTTTGCTAATGGGCTCTATTGAATAGTGAATGTTTTGAATTTTCTCCAAAAGTAAAGTAGTTGCAAACTCATGCTTTTAGAGACTTGTTTGGGCTCATGAAAGGAGTAGAAAAACATCAAAAATTTCAGTCCTGCATGATTCTACCAAGAAATGTGTGTTCATTCAAACCTCTGGTTTTTGATAGTTTGGGCCCTATTGAATAATTAATGTTTTGAATTTTCTCCAAAAGTAAAGTAGTTGCAAACTCATCCTTTTAGAAACTTGTTTGGGCTGTTGAGAGGAGTAAAAAACCATCAAAAATTTCAATCCTGCATGATTCTACCAAGAAATGTGATTCTTCATTCAAAACCTGATTTTTGCTATTGGGCTCTATTGAATAATGAATGTTTTGAATTTTCTCCAAAAGTAAAGTAGTTGCAAACTCATGCTTTTAGAGACTTGTTTGGGCTCATGAGAGGAGTAGAAAAACATCAAAAATGTCAGTCCTGCATGATTCTACCGAGAAATGTGTGTTCATTGAAACCGCTGGTTTTTGATCGTTTGGGCCCTATTGAATAATGAATGTTTTGAATTTTCTCCAAAAGTAAAGTAGTTGCAAACTCATCCTTTTAGAAACTTGTTTGGGCTGTTGAGAGGAGTAAAAAACCATCAAAAATTTCAATCCTGCATGATTCTACCAAGAAATGTGATTCTTCATTCAAAACGCTGGTTTTTGCTATTGGGCTCTATTGAATAATGAATGTTTTGAATTTTCTCCAAAAGTAAAGTAGTTGCAAACTCATGCTTTTAGAGACTTGTTTGGGCTCATGAGAGGAGTAGAAAAACATCAAAAATTTCAGTCCTGCATGATTCTACCAAGAAATGTGTGTTCATTGAAACCGCTGGTTTTTGATAGTTTGGGCCCTATTGAATAATGAATGTTTTGAATTTTCTCCAAAAGTAAAGTAGTTGCAAACTCATCCTTTTAGAAACTTGTTTGGGCTGTTGAGAGGAGTAAAAAACCATCAAAAATTTCAATCCTGAATGATTTTACCAAGAAATGTGATTCTTCATTCAAAACCTGATTTTTGCTATTGGGCTCTATTGAATAGTGAATGTTTTGAATTTTCTCCAAAAGTAAAGTAGTTGCAAACTCATGCTTTTAGAGACTTGTTTGGGCTCATGAGAGGAGTAGAAAAATATCAAAAATTTCAGTCCTGCATGATTCTACCAAGAAATGTGTGTTCATTCAAACCGCTGGTTTTTGATAGTTTGGGCCCTATTGAATAATGAATGTTTTGAATTTTCTCCAAAAGTAAAGTAGTTGCAAACTCATCCTTTTAGAAACTTGTTTGGGCTGTTGAGAGGAGTAAAAAACCATCAAAAATTTCAATCCTGCATGATTCTACCAAGAAATGTGATTCTTCATTCAAAACGCTGGTTTTTGCTATTGGGCTCTATTGAATAATGAATGTTTTGAATTTTCTCCAAAAGCAAAGTAGTTGCAAACTCATGCTTTTAGAGACTTGTTTGGGCTCATGAGAGGAGTAGAAAAACATCAAAAATTTCAGTCCTGCATGATTCTACCAAGAAATGTGTGTTCATTGAAACCGCTGGTTTTTGATAGTTTGGGCCCTATTGAATAATGAATGTTTTGAATTTTCTCCAAAAGTAAAGTAGTTGCAAACTCATCCTTTTAGAAACTTGTTTGGGCTGTTGAGAGGAGTAAAAAACCATCAAAAATTTCAATCCTGAATGATTTTACCAAGAAATGTGATTCTTCATTCAAAACCTGATTTTTGCTATTGGGCTCTATTGAATAGTGAATGTTTTGAATTTTCTCCAAAAGTAAAGTAGTTGCAAACTCATGCTTTTAGAGACTTGTTTGGGCTCATGAGAGGAGTAGAAAAACATCAAAAATTTCAGTCCTGCATGATTCTACCAAGAAATGTGTGTTCATTCAAACCGCTGGTTTTTGATAGTTTGGGCCCTATTGAATAATGAATGTTTTGAATTTTCTCCAAAAGTAAAGTAGTTGCAAACTCATCCTTTTAGAAACTTGTTTGGGCTGTTGAGAGGAGTAAAAAACCATCAAAAATTTCAATCCTGCATGATTTTACCAAGAAATGTGATTCTTCATTCAAAACCTGATTTTTGCTAATGGGCTCTATTGAATAGTGAATGTTTTGAATTTTCTCCAAAAGTAAAGTAGTTGCAAACTCATGCTTTTAGAGACTTGTTTGGGCTCATGAAAGGAGTAGAAAAACATCAAAAATTTCAGTCCTGCATGATTCTACCAAGAAATGTGTGTTCATTCAAACCTCTGGTTTTTGATAGTTTGGGCCCTATTGAATAATTAATGTTTTGAATTTTCTCCAAAAGTAAAGTAGTTGCAAACTCATCCTTTTAGAAACTTGTTTGGGCTGCTGAGAGGAGTAAAAAACCATCAAAAATTTCAATCCTGCATGATTCTACCAAGAAATGTGATTCTTCATTCAAAACCTGATTTTTGCTATTGGGCTCTATTGAATAATGAATGTTTTGAATTTTCTCCAAAAGTAAAGTAGTTGCAAACTCATGCTTTTAGAGACTTGTTTGGGCTCATGAGAGGAGTAGAAAAACATCAAAAATGTCAGTCCTGCATGATTCTACCAAGAAATGTGTGTTCATTGAAACCGCTGGTTTTTGATCGTTTGGGCCCTATTGAATAATGAATGTTTTGAATTTTCTCCAAAAGTAAAGTAGTTGCAAACTCATCCTTTTAGAAACTTGTTTGGGCTGTTGAGAGGAGTAAAAAACCATCAAAAATTTCAATCCTGCATGATTCTACCAAGAAATGTGATTCTTCATTCAAAACGCTGGTTTTTGCTATTGGGCTCTATTGAATAATGAATGTTTTGAATTTTCTCCAAAAGTGAAGTAGTTGCAAACTCATGCTTTTAGAGACTTGCTTGGGCTCATGAGAGGAGTAGAAAAACATCAAAAATTTCAGTCCTGCATGATTCTACCAAGAAATGTGTGTTCATTGAAACCGCTGGTTTTTGATAGTTTGGGCCCTATTGAATAATGAATGTTTTGAATTTTCTCCAAAAGTAAAGTAGTTGCAAACTCATCCTTTTAGAAACTTGTTTGGGCTGTTGAGAGGAGTAAAAAACCATCAAAAATTTCAATCCTGAATGATTTTACCAAGAAATGTGATTCTTCATTCAAAACCTGATTTTTGCTATTGGGCTCTATTGAATAGTGAATGTTTTGAATTTTCTCCAAAAGTAAAGTAGTTGCAAACTCATGCTTTTAGAGACTTGTTTGGGCTCATGAGAGGAGTAGAAAAATATCAAAAATTTCAGTCCTGCATGATTCTACCAAGAAATGTGTGTTCATTCAAACCGCTGGTTTTTGATAGTTTGGGCCCTATTGAATAATGAATGTTTTGAATTTTCTCCAAAAGTAAAGTAGTTGCAAACTCATCCTTTTAGAAACTTGTTTGGGCTGTTGAGAGGAGTAAAAAACCATCAAAAATTTCAATCCTGCATGATTCTACCAAGAAATGTGATTCTTCATTCAAAACGCTGGTTTTTGCTATTGGGCTCTATTGAATAATGAATGTTTTGAATTTTCTCCAAAAGTAAAGTAGTTGCAAACTCACGCTTTTAGAGACTTGTTTGGGCTCATGAGACGAGTAGAAAAACATCAAAAATTTCAGTCCTGCATGATTCTACCAAGAAATGTGTGTTCATTGAAACCGCTGGTTTTTGATAGTTTGGGCCCTATTGAATAATGAATGTTTTGAATTTTCTCCAAAAGTAAAGTAGTTGCAAACTCATCCTTTTAGAAACTTGTTTGGCCTGTTGAGAGGAGTAAAAAACCATCAAAAATTTAAATCCTGCATGATTTTACCAAGAAATGTGATTCTTCATTCAAAACCTGATTTTTGCTATTGGGCTCTATTGAATAGTGAATGTTTTGAATTTTCTCCAAAAGTAAAGTAGTTGCAAACTCATGCTTTTAGAGACTTGTTTGGGCTCATGAGAGGAGTAGAAAAACATCAAAAATTTCAGTCCTGCATGATTCTACCAAGAAATGTGTGTTCATTCAAACCGCTGGTTTTTGATAGTTTGGGCCCTATTGAATAATGAATGTTTTGAATTTTCTCCAAAAGTAAAGTAGTTGCAAACTCATCCTTTTAGAAACTTGTTTGGGCTGTTGAGAGGAGTAAAAAACCATCAAAAATTTCAATCCTGCATGATTCTACCAAGAAATGTGATTCTTCATTCAAAACGCTGGTTTTTGCTATTGGGCTCTATTGAATAATGAATGTTTTGAATTTTCTCCAAAAGTAAAGTAGTTGCAAACTCACGCTTTTAGAGACTTGTTTGGGCTCATGAGACGAGTAGAAAAACATCAAAAATTTCAGTCCTGCATGATTCTACCAAGAAATGTGTGTTCATTGAAACCGCTGGTTTTTGATAGTTTGGGCCCTATTGAATAATGAATGTTTTGAATTTTCTCCAAAAGTAAAGTAGTTGCAAACTCATCCTTTTAGAAACTTGTTTGGCCTGTTGAGAGGAGTAAAAAACCATCAAAAATTTAAATCCTGCATGATTTTACCAAGAAATGTGATTCTTCATTCAAAACCTGATTTTTGCTATTGGGCTCTATTGAATAGTGAATGTTTTGAATTTTCTCCAAAAGTAAAGTAGTTGCAAACTCATGCTTTTAGAGACTTGTTTGGGCTCATGAGAGGAGTAGAAAAACATCAAAAATTTCAGTCCTGCATGATTCTACCAAGAAATGTGTGTTCATTCAAACCGCTGGTTTTTGATAGTTTGGGCCCTATTGAATAATGAATGTTTTGAATTTTCTCCAAAAGTAAAGTAGTTGCAAACTCATCCTTTTAGAAACTTGTTTGGGCTGTTGAGAGGAGTAAAAAACCATCAAAAATTTCAATCCTGCATGATTTTACCAAGAAATGTGATTCTTCATTCAAAACCTGATTTTTGCTAATGGGCTCTATTGAATAGTGAATGTTTTGAATTTTCTCCAAAAGTAAAGTAGTTGCAAACTCATGCTTTTAGAGACTTGTTTGGGCTCATGAGAGGAGTAGAAAAACATCAAAAATGTCAGTCCTGCATGATTCTACCAAGAAATGTGTGTTCATTGAAACCGCTGGTTTTTGATAGTTTGGGCCGTATTGAATAATGAATGTTTTGAATTTTCTCCAAAAGTAAAGTAGTTGCAAACTCATCCTTTTAGAAACTTGTTTGGGCTGTTGAGAGGAGTAAAAAACCATCAAAAATTTCAATCCTGCATGATTCTACCAAGAAATGTGATTCTTCATTCAAAACGCTGGTTTTTGCTATTGGGCTCTATTGAATAATGAATGTTTTGAATTTTCTCCAAAAGCAAAGTAGTTGCAAACTCATGCTTTTAGAGACTTGTTTGGGCTCATGAGAGGAGTAGAAAAACATCAAAAATTTCAGTCCTGCATGATTCTACCAAGAAATGTGTGTTCATTGAAACCGCTGGTTTTTGATAGTTTGGGCCCTATTGAATAATGAATGTTTTGAATTTTCTCCAAAAGTAAAGTAGTTGCAAACTCATCCTTTTAGAAACTTGTTTGGGCTGTTGAGAGGAGTAAAAAACCATCAAAAATTTCAATCCTGAATGATTTTACCAAGAAATGTGATTCTTCATTCAAAACCTGATTTTTGCTATTGGGCTCTATTGAATAGTGAATGTTTTGAATTTTCTCCAAAAGTAAAGTAGTTGCAAACTCATGCTTTTAGAGACTTGTTTGGGCTCATGAGAGGAGTAGAAAAACATCAAAAATTTCAGTCCTGCATGATTCTACCAAGAAATGTGTGTTCATTCAAACCGCTGGTTTTTGATAGTTTGGGCCCTATTGAATAATGAATGTTTTGAATTTTCTCCAAAAGTAAAGTAGTTGCAAACTCATCCTTTTAGAAACTTGTTTGGGCTGTTGAGAGGAGTAAAAAACCATCAAAAATTTCAATCCTGCATGATTTTACCAAGAAATGTGATTCTTCATTCAAAACCTGATTTTTGCTAATGGGCTCTATTGAATAGTGAATGTTTTGAATTTTCTCCAAAAGTAAAGTAGTTGCAAACTCATGCTTTTAGAGACTTGTTTGGGCTCATGAAAGGAGTAGAAAAACATCAAAAATTTCAGTCCTGCATGATTCTACCAAGAAATGTGTGTTCATTCAAACCTCTGGTTTTTGATAGTTTGGGCCCTATTGAATAATTAATGTTTTGAATTTTCTCCAAAAGTAAAGTAGTTGCAAACTCATCCTTTTAGAAACTTGTTTGGGCTGCTGAGAGGAGTAAAAAACCATCAAAAATTTCAATCCTGCATGATTCTACCAAGAAATGTGATTCTTCATTCAAAACCTGATTTTTGCTATTGGGCTCTATTGAATAATGAATGTTTTGAATTTTCTCCAAAAGTAAAGTAGTTGCAAACTCATGCTTTTAGAGACTTGTTTGGGCTCATGAGAGGAGTAGAAAAACATCAAAAATGTCAGTCCTGCATGATTCTACCAAGAAATGTGTGTTCATTGAAACCGCTGGTTTTTGATCGTTTGGGCCCTATTGAATAATGAATGTTTTGAATTTTCTCCAAAAGTAAAGTAGTTGCAAACTCATCCTTTTAGAAACTTGTTTGGGCTGTTGAGAGGAGTAAAAAACCATCAAAAATTTCAATCCTGCATGATTCTACCAAGAAATGTGATTCTTCATTCAAAACGCTGGTTTTTGCTATTGGGCTCTATTGAATAATGAATGTTTTGAATTTTCTCCAAAAGTAAAGTAGTTGCAAACTCATGCTTTTAGAGACTTGCTTGGGCTCATGAGAGGAGTAGAAAAACATCAAAAATTTCAGTCCTGCATGATTCTACCAAGAAATGTGTGTTCATTGAAACCGCTGGTTTTTGATAGTTTGGGCCCTATTGAATAATGAATGTTTTGAATTTTCTCCAAAAGTAAAGTAGTTGCAAACTCATCCTTTTAGAAACTTGTTTGGCCTGTTGAGAGGAGTAAAAAACCATCAAAAATTTAAATCCTGCATGATTTTACCAAGAAATGTGATTCTTCATTCAAAACCTGATTTTTGCTATTGGGCTCTATTGAATAGTGAATGTTTTGAATTTTCTCCAAAAGTAAAGTAGTTGCAAACTCATGCTTTTAGAGACTTGTTTGGGCTCATGAGAGGAGTAGAAAAACATCAAAAATTTCAGTCCTGCATGATTCTACCAAGAAATGTGTGTTCATTCAAACCGCTGGTTTTTGATAGTTTGGGCCCTATTGAATAATGAATGTTTTGAATTTTCTCCAAAAGTAAAGTAGTTGCAAACTCATCCTTTTAGAAACTTGTTTGGGCTGTTGAGAGGAGTAAAAAACCATCAAAAATTTCAATCCTGCATGATTTTACCAAGAAATGTGATTCTTCATTCAAAACCTGATTTTTGCTAATGGGCTCTATTGAATAGTGAATGTTTTGAATTTTCTCCAAAAGTAAAGTAGTTGCAAACTCATGCTTTTAGAGACTTGTTTGGGCTCATGAGAGGAGTAGAAAAACATCAAAAATGTCAGTCCTGCATGATTCTACCAAGAAATGTGTGTTCATTGAAACCGCTGGTTTTTGATAGTTTGGGCCCTATTGAATAATGAATGTTTTGAATTTTCTCCAAAAGTAAAGTAGTTGCAAACTCATCCTTTTAGAAACTTGTTTGGGCTGTTGAGAGGAGTAAAAAACCATCAAAAATTTCTATCCTGCATGATTCTACCAAGAAATGTGATTCTTCATTCAAAACGCTGGTTTTTGCTATTGGGCTCTATTGAATAATGAATGTTTTGAATTTTCTCCAAAAGTAAAGTAGTTGCAAACTCATGCTTTTAGAGACTTGTTTGGGCACATGAGAGGAGTAGAAAAACATCAAAAATTTCAGTCCTGCATGATTCTACCAAGAAATGTGTGTTCATTGAAACCGCTGGTTTTTGATAGTTTGGGCCCTATTGAATAATGAATGTTTTAAATTTTCTCCAAAAGTAAAGTAGTTGCAAACTCATCCTTTTAGAAACTTGTTTCGGCTGTTGAGAGGAGTAAAAAACCATCAAAAATTTCAATCCTGCATGATTTTACCAAGAAATGTGATTCTTCATTCAAAACCTGATTTTTGCTATTGCGCTCTATTGAATAGTGAATGTTTTGAATTTTCTCCAAAAGTAAAGTAGTTGCAAACTCATGCTTTTAGAGACTTGTTTGGGCTCATGAGAGGAGTAGAAAAACATCAAAAATTTCAGTCCTGCATGATTCTACCAAGAAATGTGTGTTCATTCAAACCGCTGGTTTTTGATAGTTTGGGCCCTATTGAATAATGAATGTTTTGAATTTTCTCCAAAAGTAAAGTAGTTGCAAACTCATCCTTTTAGAAACTTGTTTGGGCTGTTGAGAGGAGTAAAAAACCATCAAAAATTTCAATCCTGCATGATTCTACCAAGAAATGTGATTCTTCATTCAAAACGCTGGTTTTTGCTATTGGGCTCTATTGAATAAAGAATGTTTTGAATTTTCTCCAAAAGTAAAGTAGTTGCAAACTCATGGTTTTAGAGACTTGTTTGGGCTCATGAGAGGAGTAGAAAAACATCAAAAATTTCAGTCCTGCATGATTCTACCAAGAAATGTGTGTTCATTGAAACCGCTGGTTTTTGATAGTTTGGGCCCTATTGAATAATGAATGTTTTGAATTTTCTCCAAAAGTAAAGTAGTTGCAAACTCATCCTTTAAGAAACTTGTTTGGGCTGTTGAGAGGAGTAAAAAACCATCAAAAATTTCAATCCTGCATGATTTTACCAAGAAATGTGATTCTTCATTCAAAACCTGATTTTTGCTATTGGGCTCTATTGAATAGTGAATGTTTTGAATTTTCTCCAAAAGTAAAGTAGTTGCAAACTCATGCTTTTAGAGACTTGTTTGGGCTCATGAGAGGAGTAGAAAAACATCAAAAATTTCAGTCCTGCATGATTCTACCAAGAAATGTGTGTTCATTCAAACCGCTGGTTTTTGATAGTTTGGGCCCTATTGAATAATGAATGTTTTGAATTTTCTCCAAAAGTAAAGTAGTTGCAAACTCATCCTTTTAGAAACTTGTTTGGGCTGTTGAGAGGAGTAAAAAACCATCAAAAATTTCAATCCTGCATGATTCTACCAAGAAATGTGATTCTTCATTCAAAACGCTGGTTTTTGCTATTGGGCTCTATTGAATAATGAATGTTTTGAATTTTCTCCAAAAGTAAAGTAGTTGCAAACTCATGCTTTTAGAGACTTGTTTGGGCTCATGAGAAGAGTAGAAAAACATCAAAAATTTCAGTCCTGCATGATTCTACCAAGAAATGTGTGTTCATTGAAACCGCTGGTTTTTGATAGTTTGGGCCCTATTGAATAATGAATGTTTTGAATTTTCTCCAAAAGTAAAGTAGTTGCAAACACTTCCTTTTAGAAACTTGTTTGGGCTGTTGAGAGGAGTAAAAAACCATCAAAAATTTCAATCCTGCATGATTCTACCAAGAAATGTGATTCTTCATTCAAAACGCTGGTTTTTGCTATTGGGCTCTATTGAATAATGAATGTTTTGAATTTTCTCCAAAAGTAAAGTAGTTGCAAACTCATGCTTTTAGAGACTTGTTTGGGCTCATGAGAGGAGTAGAAAAACATCAAAATTTCAGTCCTGCATGATTCTACCAAGAAATGTGTGTTCATTGAAACCGCTGGTTTTTGATAGTTTGGGCCCTATTGAATAATGAATGTTTTAAATTTTCTCCAAAAGTAAAGTAGTTGCAAACTCATCCTTTTAGAAACTTGTTTCGGCTGTTGAGAGGAGTAAAAAACCATCAAAAATTTCAATCCTGCATGATTTTACCAAGAAATGTGATTCTTCATTCAAAACCTGATTTTTGCTATTGCGCTCTATTGAATAGTGAATGTTTTGAATTTTCTCCAAAAGTAAAGTAGTTGCAAACTCATGCTTTTAGAGACTTGTTTGGGCTCATGAGAGGAGTAGAAAAACATCAAAAATTTCAGTCCTGCATGATTCTACCAAGAAATGTGTGTTCATTCAAACCGCTGGTTTTTGATAGTTTGGGCCCTATTGAATAATGAATGTTTTGAATTTTCTCCAAAAGTAAAGTAGTTGCAAACTCATCCTTTTAGAAACTTGTTTGGGCTGTTGAGAGGAGTAAAAAACCATCAAAAATTTCAATCCTGCATGATTCTACCAAGAAATGTGATTCTTCATTCAAAACGCTGGTTTTTGCTATTGGGCTCTATTGAATAATGAATGTTTTGAATTTTCTCCAAAAGTAAAGTAGTTGCAAACTCATGCTTTTAGAGACTTGTTTGGGCTCATGAGAGGAGTAGAAAAACATCAAAAATTTCAGTCCTGCATGATTCTACCAAGAAATGTGTGTTCATTGAAACCGCTGGTTTTTGATAGTTTGGGCCCTATTGAATAATGAATGTTTTGAATTTTCTCCAAAAGTAAAGTAGTTGCAAACTCATCCTTTTAGAAACTTGTTTGGGCTGTTGAGAGGAGTAAAAAACCATCAAAAATTTCAATCCTGAATGATTTTACCAAGAAATGTGATTCTTCATTCAAAACCTGATTTTTGCTATTGGGCTCTATTGAATAGTGAATGTTTTGAATTTTCTCCAAAAGTAAAGTAGTTGCAAACTCATGCTTTTAGAGACTTGTTTGGGCTCATGAGAGGAGTAGAAAAATATCAAAAATTTCAGTCCTGCATGATTCTACCAAGAAATGTGTGTTCATTCAAACCGCTGGTTTTTGATAGTTTGGGCCCTATTGAATAATGAATGTTTTGAATTTTCTCCAAAAGTAAAGTAGTTGCAAACTCATCCTTTTAGAAACTTGTTTGGGCTGTTGAGAGGAGTAAAAAACCATCAAAAATTTCAATCCTGCATGATTCTACCAAGAAATGTGATTCTTCATTCAAAACGCTGGTTTTTGCTATTGGGCTCTATTGAATAATGAATGTTTTGAATTTTCTCCAAAAGTAAAGTAGTTGCAAACTCATGCTTTTAGAGACTTGTTTGGGCTCATGAGACGAGTAGAAAAACATCAAAAATTTCAGTCCTGCATGATTCTACCAAGAAATGTGTGTTCATTGAAACCGCTGGTTTTTGATAGTTTGGGCCCTATTGAATAATGAATGTTTTGAATTTTCTCCAAAAGTAAAGTAGTTGCAAACTCATCCTTTTAGAAACTTGTTTGGGCTGTTGAGAGGAGTAAAAAACCATCAAAAATTTCAATCCTGCATGATTCTACCAAGAAATGTGATTCTTCATTCAAAACGCTGGTTTTTGCTATTGGGCTCTATTGAATAATGAATGTTTTGAATTTTCTCCAAAAGTAAAGTAGTTGCAAACTCATGCTTTTAGAGACTTGTTTGGGCTCATGAGACGAGTAGAAAAACATCAAAAATTTCAGTCCTGCATGATTCTACCAAGAAATGTGTGTTCATTGAAACCGCTGGTTTTTGATAGTTTGGGCCCTATTGAATAATGAATGTTTTGAATTTTCTCCAAAAGTAAAGTAGTTGCAAACTCATCCTTTTAGAAACTTGTTTGGGCTGTTGAGAGGAGTAAAAATCCATCAAAAATTTCAATCCTGCATGATTTTACCAAGAAATGTGATTCTTCATTCAAAACCTGATTTTTGCTATTGGGCTCTATTGAATAGTGAATGTTTTGAATTTTCTCCAAAAGTAAAGTAGTTGCAAACTCATGCTTTTAGAGACTTGTTTGGGCTCATGAGAGGAGTAGAAAAACATCAAAAATTTCAGTCCTGCATGATTCTACCAAGAAATGTGTGTTCATTCAAACCGCTGGTTTTTGATAGTTTGGGCCCTATTGAATAATGAATGTTTTGATTTTTCTCCAAAAGTAAAGTAGTTGCAAACTCATCCTTTTAGAAACTTTTTTGGGCTGTTGAGAGGAGTAAAAAACCATCAAAAATTTCGATCCTGCATGATTCTACCAAGAAATGTGATTCTTCATTGAAAACGCTGGTTTTTGCTATTGGGCTCTATTGAATAATGAATGTTTTGAATTTTCTCCAAAAGTAAAGTAGTTGCAAACTCATGCTTTTAGAGACTTGTTTGGGCTCATGAGAGGAGTAGAAAAACATCAAAAATTTCAGTCCTGCATGATTCTACCAAGAAATGTGTGTTCATTGAAACCGCTGGTTTTTGATAGTTTGGGCCCTATTGAATATTGAATGTTTTGAATTTTCTCCAAAAGTAAAGTAGTTGCAAACTCATCCTTTTAGAAACTTGTTTGGGCTGTTGAGAGGAGTAAAAAACCATCAAAAATTTCAATCCTGCATGATTTTACCAAGAAATGTGATTCTTCATTCAAAACCTGATTTTTGCTATTGGGCTCTATTGAATAGTGAATGTTTTGAATTTTCTCCAAAAGTAAAGTAGTTGCAAACTCATGCTTTTAGAGACTTGTTTGGGCTCATGAGAGGAGTAGAAAAACATCAAAAATTTCAGTCCTGCATGATTCTACCAAGAAATGTGTGTTCATTCAAACCGCTGGTTTTTGATAGTTTGGGCCCTATTGAATTATGAATGTTTTGAATTTTCTCCAAAAGTAAAGTAGTTGCAAACTCATCCTTTTAGAAACTTGTTTGGGCTGTTGAGAGGAGTAAAAAACCATCAAAAATTTCAATCCTGCATGATTTTACCAAGAAATGTGATTCTTCATTCAAAACCTGATTTTTGCTAATGGGCTCTATTGAATAGTGAATGTTTTGAATTTTCTCCAAAAGTAAAGTAGTTGCAAACTCATGCTTTTAGAGACTTGTTTGGGCTCATGAGAGGAGTAGAAAAACATCAAAAATTTCAGTCCTGCATGATTCTACCAAGAAATGTGTGTTCATTCAAACCGCTGGTTTTTGATAGTTTGGGCCCTATTGAATAATGAATGTTTTGAATTTTCTCCAAAAGTAAAGTAGTTGCAAACTCATCCTTTTAGAAACTTGTTTGGGCTGTTGAGAGGAGTAAAAAACCATCAAAAATTTCAATCCTGCATGATTTTACCAAGAAATGTGATTCTTCATTCAAAACCTGATTTTTGCTATTGGGCTCTATTGAATAGTGAATGTTTTGAATTTTCTCCAAAAGTAAAGTAGTTGCAAACTCATGCTTTTAGAGACTTGTTTGGGCTCATGAGAGGAGTAGAAAAACATCAAAAATTTCAGTCCTGCATGATTCTACCAAGAAATGTGTGTTCATTCAAACCGCTGGTTTTTGATAGTTTGGGCCCTATTGAATAATGAATGTTTTGAATTTTCTCCAAAAGTAAAGTAGTTGCAAACTCATCCTTTTAGAAACTTGTTTGGGCTGTTGAGAGGAGTAAAAAACCATCAAAAATTTCAATCCTGCATGATTCTACCAAGAAATGTGATTCTTCATTCAAAACGCTGGTTTTTGCTATTGGGCTGTATTGAATAATGAATGTTTTGAATTTTCTCCAAAAGTAAAGTAGTTGCAAACTCATCATTTTAGAAACTTTTTTTGGGCTGTTGAGAGGAGTAAAAAAACATCAAAAATTTCAATCCTGCATGATTCTACCAAGAAATGTGATTCTTCATTCAAAACGCTGGTTTTTGCTATTGGGCTCTATTGAATAATGAATGTTTTGAATTTTCTCCAAAAGTAAAGTAGTTGCAAACTCATGCTTTTAGAGACTTGTTTGGGCTCATGAGAAGAGTAGAAAAACATCAAAAATTTCAGTCCTGCATGATTCTACCAAGAAATGTGTGTTCATTGAAACCGCTGGTTTTTGATAGTTTGGGCCCTATTGAATAATGAATGTTTTGAATTTTCTCCAAAAGTAAAGTAGTTGCAAACACTTCCTTTTAGAAACTTGTTTGGGCTGTTGAGAGGAGTAAAAAACCATCAAAAATTTCAATCCTGCATGATTCTACCAAGAAATGTGATTCTTCATTCAAAACGCTGGTTTTTGCTATTGGGCTCTATTGAATAATGAATGTTTTGAATTTTCTCCAAAAGTAAAGTAGTTGCAAACTCATGCTTTTAGAGACTTGTTTGGGCTCATGAGAGGAGTAGAAAAACATCAAAATTTCAGTCCTGCATGATTCTACCAAGAAATGTGTGTTCATTGAAACCGCTGGTTTTTGATAGTTTGGGCCCTATTGAATAATGAATGTTTTAAATTTTCTCCAAAAGTAAAGTAGTTGCAAACTCATCCTTTTAGAAACTTGTTTCGGCTGTTGAGAGGAGTAAAAAACCATCAAAAATTTCAATCCTGCATGATTTTACCAAGAAATGTGATTCTTCATTCAAAACCTGATTTTTGCTATTGCGCTCTATTGAATAGTGAATGTTTTGAATTTTCTCCAAAAGTAAAGTAGTTGCAAACTCATGCTTTTAGAGACTTGTTTGGGCTCATGAGAGGAGTAGAAAAACATCAAAAATTTCAGTCCTGCATGATTCTACCAAGAAATGTGTGTTCATTCAAACCGCTGGTTTTTGATAGTTTGGGCCCTATTGAATAATGAATGTTTTGAATTTTCTCCAAAAGTAAAGTAGTTGCAAACTCATCCTTTTAGAAACTTGTTTGGGCTGTTGAGAGGAGTAAAAAACCATCAAAAATTTCAATCCTGCATGATTCTACCAAGAAATGTGATTCTTCATTCAAAACGCTGGTTTTTGCTATTGGGCTCTATTGAATAATGAATGTTTTGAATTTTCTCCAAAAGTAAAGTAGTTGCAAACTCATGCTTTTAGAGACTTGTTTGGGCTCATGAGAGGAGTAGAAAAACATCAAAAATTTCAGTCCTGCATGATTCTACCAAGAAATGTGTGTTCATTGAAACCGCTGGTTTTTGATAGTTTGGGCCCTATTGAATAATGAATGTTTTGAATTTTCTCCAAAAGTAAAGTAGTTGCAAACTCATCCTTTTAGAAACTTGTTTGGGCTGTTGAGAGGAGTAAAAAACCATCAAAAATTTCAATCCTGAATGATTTTACCAAGAAATGTGATTCTTCATTCAAAACCTGATTTTTGCTATTGGGCTCTATTGAATAGTGAATGTTTTGAATTTTCTCCAAAAGTAAAGTAGTTGCAAACTCATGCTTTTAGAGACTTGTTTGGGCTCATGAGAGGAGTAGAAAAATATCAAAAATTTCAGTCCTGCATGATTCTACCAAGAAATGTGTGTTCATTCAAACCGCTGGTTTTTGATAGTTTGGGCCCTATTGAATAATGAATGTTTTGAATTTTCTCCAAAAGTAAAGTAGTTGCAAACTCATCCTTTTAGAAACTTGTTTGGGCTGTTGAGAGGAGTAAAAAACCATCAAAAATTTCAATCCTGCATGATTCTACCAAGAAATGTGATTCTTCATTCAAAACGCTGGTTTTTGCTATTGGGCTCTATTGAATAATGAATGTTTTGAATTTTCTCCAAAAGTAAAGTAGTTGCAAACTCATGCTTTTAGAGACTTGTTTGGGCTCATGAGACGAGTAGAAAAACATCAAAAATTTCAGTCCTGCATGATTCTACCAAGAAATGTGTGTTCATTGAAACCGCTGGTTTTTGATAGTTTGGGCCCTATTGAATAATGAATGTTTTGAATTTTCTCCAAAAGTAAAGTAGTTGCAAACTCATCCTTTTAGAAACTTGTTTGGGCTGTTGAGAGGAGTAAAAAACCATCAAAAATTTCAATCCTGCATGATTCTACCAAGAAATGTGATTCTTCATTCAAAACGCTGGTTTTTGCTATTGGGCTCTATTGAATAATGAATGTTTTGAATTTTCTCCAAAAGTAAAGTAGTTGCAAACTCATGCTTTTAGAGACTTGTTTGGGCTCATGAGACGAGTAGAAAAACATCAAAAATTTCAGTCCTGCATGATTCTACCAAGAAATGTGTGTTCATTGAAACCGCTGGTTTTTGATAGTTTGGGCCCTATTGAATAATGAATGTTTTGAATTTTCTCCAAAAGTAAAGTAGTTGCAAACTCATCCTTTTAGAAACTTGTTTGGGCTGTTGAGAGGAGTAAAAATCCATCAAAAATTTCAATCCTGCATGATTTTACCAAGAAATGTGATTCTTCATTCAAAACCTGATTTTTGCTATTGGGCTCTATTGAATAGTGAATGTTTTGAATTTTCTCCAAAAGTAAAGTAGTTGCAAACTCATGCTTTTAGAGACTTGTTTGGGCTCATGAGAGGAGTAGAAAAACATCAAAAATTTCAGTCCTGCATGATTCTACCAAGAAATGTGTGTTCATTCAAACCGCTGGTTTTTGATAGTTTGGGCCCTATTGAATAATGAATGTTTTGATTTTTCTCCAAAAGTAAAGTAGTTGCAAACTCATCCTTTTAGAAACTTTTTTGGGCTGTTGAGAGGAGTAAAAAACCATCAAAAATTTCGATCCTGCATGATTCTACCAAGAAATGTGATTCTTCATTGAAAACGCTGGTTTTTGCTATTGGGCTCTATTGAATAATGAATGTTTTGAATTTTCTCCAAAAGTAAAGTAGTTGCAAACTCATGCTTTTAGAGACTTGTTTGGGCTCATGAGAGGAGTAGAAAAACATCAAAAATTTCAGTCCTGCATGATTCTACCAAGAAATGTGTGTTCATTGAAACCGCTGGTTTTTGATAGTTTGGGCCCTATTGAATATTGAATGTTTTGAATTTTCTCCAAAAGTAAAGTAGTTGCAAACTCATCCTTTTAGAAACTTGTTTGGGCTGTTGAGAGGAGTAAAAAACCATCAAAAATTTCAATCCTGCATGATTTTACCAAGAAATGTGATTCTTCATTCAAAACCTGATTTTTGCTATTGGGCTCTATTGAATAGTGAATGTTTTGAATTTTCTCCAAAAGTAAAGTAGTTGCAAACTCATGCTTTTAGAGACTTGTTTGGGCTCATGAGAGGAGTAGAAAAACATCAAAAATTTCAGTCCTGCATGATTCTACCAAGAAATGTGTGTTCATTCAAACCGCTGGTTTTTGATAGTTTGGGCCCTATTGAATTATGAATGTTTTGAATTTTCTCCAAAAGTAAAGTAGTTGCAAACTCATCCTTTTAGAAACTTGTTTGGGCTGTTGAGAGGAGTAAAAAACCATCAAAAATTTCAATCCTGCATGATTTTACCAAGAAATGTGATTCTTCATTCAAAACCTGATTTTTGCTAATGGGCTCTATTGAATAGTGAATGTTTTGAATTTTCTCCAAAAGTAAAGTAGTTGCAAACTCATGCTTTTAGAGACTTGTTTGGGCTCATGAGAGGAGTAGAAAAACATCAAAAATTTCAGTCCTGCATGATTCTACCAAGAAATGTGTGTTCATTCAAACCGCTGGTTTTTGATAGTTTGGGCCCTATTGAATAATGAATGTTTTGAATTTTCTCCAAAAGTAAAGTAGTTGCAAACTCATCCTTTTAGAAACTTGTTTGGGCTGTTGAGAGGAGTAAAAAACCATCAAAAATTTCAATCCTGCATGATTTTACCAAGAAATGTGATTCTTCATTCAAAACCTGATTTTTGCTATTGGGCTCTATTGAATAGTGAATGTTTTGAATTTTCTCCAAAAGTAAAGTAGTTGCAAACTCATGCTTTTAGAGACTTGTTTGGGCTCATGAGAGGAGTAGAAAAACATCAAAAATTTCAGTCCTGCATGATTCTACCAAGAAATGTGTGTTCATTCAAACCGCTGGTTTTTGATAGTTTGGGCCCTATTGAATAATGAATGTTTTGAATTTTCTCCAAAAGTAAAGTAGTTGCAAACTCATCCTTTTAGAAACTTGTTTGGGCTGTTGAGAGGAGTAAAAAACCATCAAAAATTTCAATCCTGCATGATTCTACCAAGAAATGTGATTCTTCATTCAAAACGCTGGTTTTTGCTATTGGGCTGTATTGAATAATGAATGTTTTGAATTTTCTCCAAAAGTAAAGTAGTTGCAAACTCATCATTTTAGAAACTTTTTTTGGGCTGTTGAGAGGAGTAAAAAAACATCAAAAATTTCAATCCTGCATGATTCTACCAAGAAATGTGATTCTTCATTCAAAACGCTGGTTTTTGCTATTGGGCTCTATTGAATAATGAATGTTTTGAATTTTCTCCAAAAGTAAAGTAGTTGCAAACTCATGCTTTTAGAGACTTGTTTGGGCTCATGAGACGAGTAGAAAAACATCAAAAATTTCAGTCCTGCATGATTCTACCAAGAAATGTGTGTTCATTGAAACCGCTGGTTTTTGATAGTTTGGGCCCTATTGAATAATGAATGTTTTGAATTTTCTCCAAAAGTAAAGTAGTTGCAAACTCATCCTTTTAGAAACTTGTTTGGGCTGTTGAGAGGAGTAAAAAACCATCAAAAATTTCAATCCTGCATGATTCTACCAAGAAATGTGATTCTTCATTCAAAACGCTGGTTTTTGCTATTGGGCTCTATTGAATAATGAATGTTTTGAATTTTCTCCAAAAGTAAAGTAGTTGCAAACTCATGCTTTTAGAGACTTGTTTGGGCTCATGAGACGAGTAGAAAAACATCAAAAATTTCAGTCCTGCATGATTCTACCAAGAAATGTGTGTTCATTGAAACCGCTGGTTTTTGATAGTTTGGGCCCTATTGAATAATGAATGTTTTGAATTTTCTCCAAAAGTAAAGTAGTTGCAAACTCATCCTTTTAGAAACTTGTTTGGGCTGTTGAGAGGAGTAAAAATCCATCAAAAATTTCAATCCTGCATGATTTTACCAAGAAATGTGATTCTTCATTCAAAACCTGATTTTTGCTATTGGGCTCTATTGAATAGTGAATGTTTTGAATTTTCTCCAAAAGTAAAGTAGTTGCAAACTCATGCTTTTAGAGACTTGTTTGGGCTCATGAGAGGAGTAGAAAAACATCAAAAATTTCAGTCCTGCATGATTCTACCAAGAAATGTGTGTTCATTCAAACCGCTGGTTTTTGATAGTTTGGGCCCTATTGAATAATGAATGTTTTGATTTTTCTCCAAAAGTAAAGTAGTTGCAAACTCATCCTTTTAGAAACTTTTTTGGGCTGTTGAGAGGAGTAAAAAACCATCAAAAATTTCGATCCTGCATGATTCTACCAAGAAATGTGATTCTTCATTGAAAACGCTGGTTTTTGCTATTGGGCTCTATTGAATAATGAATGTTTTGAATTTTCTCCAAAAGTAAAGTAGTTGCAAACTCATGCTTTTAGAGACTTGTTTGGGCTCATGAGAGGAGTAGAAAAACATCAAAAATTTCAGTCCTGCATGATTCTACCAAGAAATGTGTGTTCATTGAAACCGCTGGTTTTTGATAGTTTGGGCCCTATTGAATATTGAATGTTTTGAATTTTCTCCAAAAGTAAAGTAGTTGCAAACTCATCCTTTTAGAAACTTGTTTGGGCTGTTGAGAGGAGTAAAAAACCATCAAAAATTTCAATCCTGCATGATTTTACCAAGAAATGTGATTCTTCATTCAAAACCTGATTTTTGCTATTGGGCTCTATTGAATAGTGAATGTTTTGAATTTTCTCCAAAAGTAAAGTAGTTGCAAACTCATGCTTTTAGAGACTTGTTTGGGCTCATGAGAGGAGTAGAAAAACATCAAAAATTTCAGTCCTGCATGATTCTACCAAGAAATGTGTGTTCATTCAAACCGCTGGTTTTTGATAGTTTGGGCCCTATTGAATTATGAATGTTTTGAATTTTCTCCAAAAGTAAAGTAGTTGCAAACTCATCCTTTTAGAAACTTGTTTGGGCTGTTGAGAGGAGTAAAAAACCATCAAAAATTTCAATCCTGCATGATTTTACCAAGAAATGTGATTCTTCATTCAAAACCTGATTTTTGCTAATGGGCTCTATTGAATAGTGAATGTTTTGAATTTTCTCCAAAAGTAAAGTAGTTGCAAACTCATGCTTTTAGAGACTTGTTTGGGCTCATGAGAGGAGTAGAAAAACATCAAAAATTTCAGTCCTGCATGATTCTACCAAGAAATGTGTGTTCATTCAAACCGCTGGTTTTTGATAGTTTGGGCCCTATTGAATAATGAATGTTTTGAATTTTCTCCAAAAGTAAAGTAGTTGCAAACTCATCCTTTTAGAAACTTGTTTGGGCTGTTGAGAGGAGTAAAAAACCATCAAAAATTTCAATCCTGCATGATTTTACCAAGAAATGTGATTCTTCATTCAAAACCTGATTTTTGCTATTGGGCTCTATTGAATAGTGAATGTTTTGAATTTTCTCCAAAAGTAAAGTAGTTGCAAACTCATGCTTTTAGAGACTTGTTTGGGCTCATGAGAGGAGTAGAAAAACATCAAAAATTTCAGTCCTGCATGATTCTACCAAGAAATGTGTGTTCATTCAAACCGCTGGTTTTTGATAGTTTGGGCCCTATTGAATAATGAATGTTTTGAATTTTCTCCAAAAGTAAAGTAGTTGCAAACTCATCCTTTTAGAAACTTGTTTGGGCTGTTGAGAGGAGTAAAAAACCATCAAAAATTTCAATCCTGCATGATTCTACCAAGAAATGTGATTCTTCATTCAAAACGCTGGTTTTTGCTATTGGGCTGTATTGAATAATGAATGTTTTGAATTTTCTCCAAAAGTAAAGTAGTTGCAAACTCATCATTTTAGAAACTTTTTTTGGGCTGTTGAGAGGAGTAAAAAAACATCAAAAATTTCAATCCTGCATGATTCTACCAAGAAATGTGATTCTTCATTCAAAACGCTGGTTTTTGCTATTGGGCTCTATTGAATAATGAATGTTTTGAATTTTCTCCAAAAGTAAAGTAGTTGCAAACTCATGCTTTTAGAGACTTGTTTGGGCTCATGAGAGGAGTAGAAAAACATCAAAAATTTCAGTCCTGCATGATTCTACCAAGAAATGTGTGTTCATTGAAACCGCTGGTTTTTGATAGTTTGGGCCCTAATGAATAATGAATGTTTTGAATTTTCTCCAAAATTAAAGTAGTTGCAAACTCATCCTTTTAAAAACTTGTTTGGGCTGTTGAGAGGAGTAAAAAACCATCAAAAATTTCAATCCTGCATGATTCTACCAAGAAATGTGATTCTTCATTCAAAACGCTGGTTTTTGCTATTGGGCTCTATTGAATAATGAATGTTTTGAATTTTCTCCAAAAGTAAAGTAGTTGCAAACTCATGCTTTTAGAGACTTGTTTGGTCTCATGAGTGGAGTAGAAAAACATCAAAAATTTCAGTCCTGCATGATTCTACCAAGAAATGTGTGTTCATTGAAACCGCTGGTTTTTGATAGTTTGGGCCCTATTGAATAATGAATGTTTTGAATTTTCTCCATTTTCAATCAACTTTATTAAATTTTCAAAAGTAACAGTAATGTTTTTTAGTAGCATTAAAATGTAGATGTTACATTTATACTGGTAAAGAAAAAGGGGAGGGGGGGTAGGTTATGATGAGGGTAAGGAGTTCAGAATGAGTTTAATTGTTTTATTGAGACAAACAAGGGCCAAAACAAAGGGAGAAAGGGGGGGGGGAAAGAAATATAACAGTAATGTTACAAGTATGAAATAAGTTGAGATATAGATCTAACTAACAGTACAGTCACAAATAAATTGCAGGTACAAAACATAGAATTTCAATACAAATAAAAAAAATTAACCGTTGTTTAATAAAGCAATAGTACGGTTAAAGAATTGTACAATATGAACAACCATACAGATAATCAATTTGGATTAGGAGTAGGAGAGAGGCCAATGCAGAAATCTAGGAAGCGCTAAAATCTGTCCAGCATTTCCATCTTTTACTATAAGTTATATAGTAGTTGTTTGCAGTAGCATGGCTTTTTTCGTATGATTCATGAAGATTCATTTTATCGACAATGTCGCTAATTTTGGGAACTGAATCTTCTTTCCAGAAAAGAGCTATTGCATTTTTAGTTATTAATAGTAGATGGATAATGACAGAACGGTGAGATGGATGAATATCTTCAAGGTCAAGTGATAACAGGGCCTTATGTGGAGTTAAAGTTATTGTAGTTTTGGTGACTTTATTAATTAAATCAGAAATCTCAGACCATAAAGGTCTGATTTTCGAACATTCCCAAAACATGTGGAGTAAGCTACCTATTTCACCACAATGTCTCCAGCATTCGGGAGATCTACCAGGAAAAATTTTTGCTAGCTTAAAGGGGGTGAAGTACCATCTAGATAAGATTTTAAAGTATGATTCGTGAAGGTTTGCACAAATGTTAGACGAGTATGTTGATTTTAGTGCTTTGGTCCACTGTTGCTGAGTTCTTGTAATGTTGAGGTCTTTTTCCCAGTTGAGCATAAAGGTAGTTTTTTCCGGATTATTACTAGAGTTAAGAAAGTCGTAGATGTTTCTAGATTTCCAATAATATTTATTGCCAGGGTTACATATTAGTAGACTAGTGGAATCTGTTATAAAGGTTCTTTTTCTTAATAGCTTCTTAATGAGTTTTTTTAAGTTAGATAGAAAGTGGAAGTCGCTGATGGCAAAGTTAAATTTAGTTCGCAGTAAATCATCACTGATGAATTGCTTACCATCATGCAAATCCACTAGTTTTTTAATACCAACTTGTTTCCAATTAGAGGGAATATCCTTTTCCAGGATTAAACTAAAGGTTTTAAGAGGAACATTTTTGATTTGTTGATATTTTGATCCTTTTTTGGTATGAATTTGGGTTTTAGCTAAGTATTTCCAAGCTAATAATGTGGCTGATATTGTTGGAGAAATATGTGGTAAGTGACTAGAGGATACCAAACCATCCAAAATCAGTCTTGACAGTGGAATGTTACTGTTCCAAACCTTCTCTATATCTGTCCAAATTGGGCAGTTATCCTGATTAAACCATGACAAGGATTGTATTATGAGATTTGAATAGTAATAGTTAACTAAGTTAGGGAGGGCCAAACCTCCCTCATCCTTCCGTCTAGTGAGTGTTAGAAATGCTATTCTAGCTTTTTTTTGGTTGGAAATAAATCTGTTTACTATAGATTGCAGTTGTCTAATATATTTAAGGGGAATAGAGAAAGGCAAAGACCTAAAAATGTAAAGTATCTTGGGAAGGGTGAGAAGTTTAAAGAGGACTATCCTCCCTACCCACGAGATTTCATGCTTAGAGTGAGTATTAAATTCCATTTGAGTATTTTTAATAAGATTCCGCATATTTACTTCGATCGTTTTGGCAAAGTTCCTAGTTATTGAGATGCCTAAATACAAAATTGCGTCTTTTTCCCATTCATATTTAGTAACGTTTTTGATACTAGAGATGATTTCATTGCATAGGAAAAAATCTAAAATTTTGGACTTTGTGTCATTTATTTTAAAGAACGAGACTTTTGAAAATTCCTCAAAAATAGGGAGTACCCCTTTGACCGAATCCAATGGATTTGAAAGGCTTAGAATAATATCATCAGCAAATAACCCTATCTTGTACTGTGTTTCACCTATTTTGATGCCCTCAACACGTTCATTGGATCTAATGGTTTCTGCTAGAGGTTCCATAATTAAGGCAAAGAGTAAAGGCGAGAGGGGACATCCTTGTCTAGTGCCATTGGTAATCAGAATTTGTTTAGAAAGATGATTATTGGCATATATATTAGCAGAAGGGGATGAATAAAGTGCCATTATTGTATTTATTAATTTAGAGCTAAAACCGAATTTGTCTAGAGTGGCGACTAAAAATTCCCAGCTGACTCTGTCAAAGGCTTTTTCAGCATCTAGTGCTAGAAGTAATGATGAGATCTTTTTGGTTTTGATATGGTTAATTAGATTAAATACTCTCCTGGTCCCATCACTAGTTTGCCGGCCGCTTATAAAGCCTAATTGATCTCTATGTACTATGTTAGGAAGGAATTTTTTAATTCTTGTGGCAATAATTTTTGAATAAATTTTAACATCTGTGTTAATTAATGAAATGGGCCTATAACTTTTGACAGATTCTGAGTCTCCTTTAGGCTTAGGAATTAAAGATATGATGGCTTGCAACATTTCATGAGGGAACCTTCCAGTCTCGGAAGCTTTATTAAAAATCCGAGTCAGGTAAGGAGTTAATATTGAGGCAAAGGTCAGATAATAGTCGTTTGAGAAACCGTCAGGGCCCGGTGATTTCTTTGTTTTGAGTGTTTTAATGGCCTCCAATACTTCTAAATCTGAAAAAGGAACCTCAAGTAATGATAATTGTTGATTTGATAGTTTCGGTAGATTAAGGCGCTTGAGAAAATCATTAATATTTTGTTTGCTTGGTTGCGGAATATTTAGATCATCTTTAAGATTATATAATGAAGTATAATAGTCTGCAAATTTATTAACTATATCTGCCGGATTGACAAACGACTCCCCACTATGTTTAATTTTATTGATTCTATTCTTTATTCTATACGTCTTAAATTTTTGGGCCATAATCTTAGTCGGCTTGTTGAATGAGGAATAAAAATTTGACTTCATGCTTTTTGCAAATTTTTCATATTCATTAAAGAGAATCGTCCTTAATTTGGTTCTAAGTTTAATAATTTCCAAGTGGAGAGTCGTAGAAGGTTGGGGTAGTTTTTTTCTGAGCGTCCTCTTTATCTTTAATCTCTAATTGTATTTTGTTGATATCTTTAATATTTTGTTTTTTAATTTTACAGGAAATATGTATCATCATACCTCTTACAACCGCCTTATGGGCATTCCAAATTGTAAAAGGGCATATGCCATCTGTTTCGTTTTCTTTAAAGTAGTTTTTAATAGATGATTCGATTTCTTCCTTTAATTCGGGTTTGTGTAATAATGAAGAGTTTCCTCTCCATAGGGGGTGGTGGCCTGATGATCTACCTATTAGTACTTCACATAGAACGGGTGCATGATCTGAGAAGGTTCTAGGAAGGATCTCGATTTTTTTGAATTTGGAAATAGAAAGGGAATCCGTAATAAAAAGATCTATTCTAGAGAAGGTTTTATGAATCAAGGAGTAATGAGTATATTCCAGAGAAGAGGTATTAAGACACCTAAAAATATCTAAATACTCGTGGTTAATAAGCCAATTACCCAATTCTGGAAAAGCTGATCTGGTGGGAGAAGTAGAGTCATATACACCATTCGGGACAATATTAAAGTCACCAACTACGATCAGTGTGCCTTTTTTAACCTCTTGTATTTTTTTGTCCAAATTATTAAAGTAGCGCATTTGACCATCGTTGGGCGCATACACATTCACTAGAGTGGTTAATTGATTTTCTATTAAACAGATTAGGATCAGGTATCTACCCTCTGAATCAGAAAACTGTTCGATCAATTCAAAAGAGATAGAATTTTTAATTAAAGTAATCACCCCAGCTTTTTTTGATTCATTTAAAGATTTAAATAAATGCGGAAAATTTTTGTTTTCTATCCCGGGGTGTCCTGATTTGGCTAATTTCACCTCTTGGAGACAGATTATATCTGCTTTACTTCTTTTGATCTCTCTCCATGTCCAGTACCTCTTGACGGGGCTGTTCAAACCCCTAACATTGAAAGATAACAACTTAACCATAAATAAATAAAATAACAATTAACAATTAAATAATAAACCTCAACAACAATACAGGAAGCAACTGCAACTTGCAGATAAACTTCCTAAATGGGGAAAGTTCGTGCATCTCCGTAGGAAGCCTTCCAGGTAAAGAAAAAGACTGATACATGAATATTTCTTCAGCCCGGAGTTTCTTCTCTTTTATCCAGGGAGTCAAGAAAATTTAAACCCTCCTGTGGAGACAAAATTGGAAGGACCCTGCCACCATGGTTGATCAGGAGCTTGGTAGGAAATCCCCATCGATACATCACCCCTTTCTTCCTTAATAAAGTGGTTACCTCATTAAAGTTTTTTCTAGACTGTATAGTATCTTTTGAGAGGTCTGCAAACGATTTGATATGATCGTATGGGTGGGGGAGATGTTTGTTAGTTTTAAGGTAATTTAAGAATTTCTCTTTTGTGGAGAAGAAATGGAATCTAAGTATAGTGTCTCTAGGGACATCTGATGGTATGGATCCAGGACGGGGGAGCCTGTGGATCCTGTCAATCATAAGTTCTGGTTCTGGTAAAGATGGCAGGATTTTGACTAATATCTCTTTAACATAATTTTGTAAATTATTCTGGCTAATCTTTTCTGAAATACCTCTCAGTTTTAAGTTGTTTCTCCTACTGCGATCCTCAAGATCGGCCAATTTGTTACGTAGAAAAATAATTTCTTTTTGAGTATCGGATTGTTGTTTTTGAATGGTCTCGGATTTTTTTTCCAGAGCCTCTATTTTAGTAACATTTTTATCAATCCTGGTATTAATTGTAGCAATTTTAACTTGTAGACGATTAGTGTTTTCGTCCAATGTTGACTTTAGGGATCTATTTAGGGCTTGAATGATATCTTTGATATATTGTTCAGAAGCCCCCTTTTCTGACGCCTGAAAATCCTCAAGACCTGTAAGAGAGCTTGAGTCTTCACTAACAGAGCTAGAATCTAGTCTAGGTCTGCTTTTATCTGGACTTTGTAAGGGAGAAGTCTCATAAAAAACTTCCTCATCTGAGAGGACAGGGTGACTCCCTGGTTTAGACTCATCTCTTTTTGTTTTTCTATTTATTGTAGTGTCCATATCTATTTGAATATTGTCTAATTCCTGCAACATATTAGTGTCCCCTTTCTGTCCAATCGAGAATTTTGTATTCTTGGGGGTGGAAGGGGGACTAATACAGATAGCTTCATCTTGCTCTGTTAAATCTGGTTTATGAGATTTTTCCTTTGTCTGTTTGGATCTGCTGCTTCTCTGACTCATTATGTCTATTAGAAGATTCCCCTTATCTATTAGTTGAAGACCCAAAAATAAGTGATAATTCCTGTAACAGTTAAATACCAAAATAAGTACAAGATGAATATAAGGGAGGGCCAGCTTAAAAAACCCAATTTCTTGAATACAGATCCTATTATAATGTGAGACAGGGGAGTTATAACATCAAATTCTCACTTAGAGATCATATGGTGTCACAATATGTGAAGAGAGACACTTTTAAGAAGAGTAATCCCAATAAATCACTCCCCAGAGTCCAGGACCCCCAAAAGTAAAGGTTCTCAAGACTTAAATGCTTAATACACTAGTTGAGATACAGAGGAATCACAGGAGACCAATACCCCAGCGATATCCCTGCACTCACAGAGAGAAAACCCAAATAGGGGGCCTTAAGCTATTTAGTAACTTGGATCTTTTTAAAGGAGCCAAGCAGGTTATAAAAATGTATCTGATCAGTAAGTCATCGGCTTTTGTTATACTACTTTGTTCAATAGTATATTAGATATTTTTATCCCTGAGGATCTTCTAGATAATTACCTACGTTGATTATTAATAAACTCTAACCAGACTATGATAGATATATAAGATCTACAAATACTTAAAGACCAATCAGACCCAAACTTGTTAAAACCAGGTACCTTACACTTCCTGATCTTCCCTGCTTATAACACATTCAAAAATCCAGAGATATAAACCAATCTATTAAATACCGCCAGATCCCAGAACCAAACAGTCCTCAATACCGCTCTCTTGGCGTTGAAGTTTCTTCTCCTCGCTGTAGATTACAACCTCCACTCAGCCTTTCCACCTCTATATACTTTCGTCGGTGCCGCTCCTGGATTTCCCGCCAACTTGACTCCGCCGTCGCCTCCAAGACTCTGTCTACGCCGTCCACTAGATCTGCTCACTCCTGTTGTTGTATCGATAACTGTTTCAGTTGTAGCTGCTCGTTTCCAGTACTGCTGCAGCCTCTACCGGTACTCCTGGTTTCCTCACCTCCTTTCCACTGCTCAGAAGGGTCGCTGTGCTCCGTTGCCAGGGCCAAACATATGGTGTTATGGTATCCGTTTCCACCAACTAAATAATCTCAGCCGCAGTGTCTGCTCCACACTATATGCACCACAGGCTCATCTGCCGATTTTCGCGCCTTTTCTTACAGATCTTTTCTTTTATCCCGGGCGCGTCGCCTCAGCATAGAAAAAGTGCGGGAGAATTTCCCGCCAATTTACCCCCGCACCAATTAAGTCCGTCTGTACCTGTTATTTTCCACTGGCGCTGCTGCAATGTTCCTTTAAACTGGCTACTTATTCATGTTGTGCCGATGGATCCACACTCCAGACTGCTGGGCTGCCGGTGTTGTCTTTTTTCTGTCTCTTCTAGTTAATTGACCACCGCTATATCAGCCACTCCACACTGCAAGCCCCGCGTCCTCTGCCGCTGATTTTCGCGCCTTTTCTTCCCTCAGTATCCTCCGCTTCGGTACACGGATCGCTGTCTTCTTCACTCCCAGTGACCAGTGTCACTGAGAGACTTTAACCGCTGTTGTTGCCGGTCCCCGCTGTGCTGTCAGCTCACCACGTCAGACTCCAGGGCCTCCTCTGCTGATACCTCCTGCCTTCCTTGGTGGTTTCTCTCTTCTTCTCCTCTGCCCGGGCTAGCCGCTGCTGTTATTTTCCACTGGCGCTTCTGCAAAGTTCTTTTAAACTGGTTGCTTATCCCTGTTGTGCCGGTGGATCCACACTCCAAACTCCTGGGCTGCCGGTGTTGTCTCTTTTCTGTTTCTTCTAGTTAATTGACCACCGCTGCATCAGCCACTCCACATTGCAGGTCCCGCGTCCTCTGCCGCTGATTTTCGCGCCCTTTCTTCCCTCAGTATCCTCCACTCCGGTACACGGATCGCTGTCCTCTTCACTCTCAGTGACCAGTGTCACTGAGAGACTTTAACCGCTGTTATTGTTGGTCCCTGCTGTGCCTTCAGCTCACCACGTCAGACTCCAGGGCCTCTTCTGCTGATACCTCCCGCCTTCCTTGGTGGTTTCTCTCTTCTTCTCCTCTGCCCGGACTAGCCGCTGCTGCAGAGAGAAAGCACGGGAAAATCTTGCTGAGTTACACCAGCAGCAGCTGCCAAGCCATATTTCGGGAAATATCCAACGCAGAGATTCGAGGAAGGTCTCAAAAAGTTCCTGGAGAAAAGGGCTTCAAAATCCAATAAATCTTTGTAGCAAAAAGCTTCTTGTTTTCTTCTAATGTCGCTTAATTAGGAAGGCTTCCTCAGAGCTCAGAGCTCACACAGCCTGCACCATTGAGCTCCAGACCACGCCCCTTTTTGAATTTTCTCCAAAAGTAAAGTAGTTGCAAACTCATCCTTTTAGAAACTTGTTTGGGCTGTTGAGAGGAGTAAAAAACCATCAAAAATTTCAATCCTGCATGATTTTACCAAGAAATGTGATTCTTCATTCAAAACCTGATTTTTGCTATTGGGCTCTATTGAATAGTGAATGTTTTGAATTTTCTCCAAAAGTAAAGTAGTTGCAAACTCATGCTTTTAGAGACTTGTTTGGGCTCATGAGAGGAGTAGAAAAACATCAAACATTTCAGTCCTGCATGATTCTACCAAGAAATGTGTGTTCATTGAAACCACTGGTTTTTGATAGTTTGGGCCCTATTGAATAATGAATGTTTTTAATTTTCCAAAAAAGTAAAGTAGTTGCAAACTCATCCTTTTAGAAACTTGTTTGGGCTGTTGAGAGGAGTAAAAAACCATCAAAAATTTCAATCCTGCATGATTTTACCAAGAAATGTGATTCTTCATTCAAAACCTGATTTTTGCTATTGGGCTCTATTGAATAGTGAATGTTTTGAATTTTCTCCAAAAGTAAAGTAGTTGCAAACTCATGCTTTTAGAGACTTGTTTGGGCTCATGAGAGGAGTAGAAAAACATCAAAAATTTCAGTCCTGCATGATTCTACCAAGAAATGTGTGTTCATTCAAACCGCTGGTTTTTGATAGTTTGGGCCCTATTGAATAATGAATGTTTTGAATTTTCTCCAAAAGTAAAGTAGTTGCAAACTCATCCTTTTAGAAACTTGTTTGGGCTGTTGAGAGGAGTAAAAAACCATCAAAAATTTCAATCCTGCATGATTCTACCAAGAAATGTGATTCTTCATTCAAAACGCTGGTTTTTGCTATTGGGCTCTATTGAATAATGAATGTTTTGAATTTTCTCCAAAAGTAAAGTAGTTGCAAACTCATGCTTTTAGAGACTTGTTTGGGCTCATGAGAGGAGTAGAAAAACATCAAAAATTTCAGTCCTGCATGATTCTACCAAGAAATGTGTGTTCATTGAAACCGCTGGTTTTTGATAGTTTGGGCCCTATTGAATAATGAATGTTTTGAATTTTCTCCAAAAGTAAAGTAGTTGCAAACTCATCCTTTTAGAAACTTGTTTGGGCTGTTGAGAGGAGTAAAAAACCATCAAAAATTTAATTCCTGCATGATTTTACCAAGAAATGTGATTCTTCATTCAAAACCTGATTTTTGCTATTGGGCTCTATTGAATAGTGAATGTTTTGAATTTTCTTAAACAATATTTTTATTGAGTTTTCAAAATAATAGAAATGTATAAACATACCTCATATATATCATGTTCGAATAGAGTCAAGGTAATGTACATCAGGACATCATCATATGGTATCTGAACATCATATCATCATTTAAAGTATGTACAATTAACATTAATTGAAATAGATTTGAAAAACAGTTACAACAGCACAGGCAAACACCAAATATATGTGAAATTTTGGCACACAAAAAGAGCAAAAATCAAGATATCAAGATATAAATTCTTCTTCTATCTTAGATTTGAGTTTCAACCATCTATGCCATCTGTCGTCAAATAACTTTATTGACATATTGTTGATGTAATGAATTTTTTCATAAACACAATGTTTGTCCACCAACATGATCAATGTGGCAATGTTCGGAGGTTGCTTATTGTTCCAACCTTTCGCTATAAGGTATATTGCAGACATGAGAATGTGGGCAACCAAATTCTTTGTTGTTTTGAATCTGCAAATATCTATAAGTAGTAAGGCCAAGGCAGGGTGCAACTGAACACGCCAGTTGCATATGATCGAAATCAAATTGGAGACCTTAAGCCAGTATGGTTTCAATACCGGGCATCCCCAGAAAATATGGAGTAAGTCAGCCTGAGATCCGCATCCCCGCCAACATAGATCAGATCCCCCTTCCCCAAAATATTTAATCCTGTTTGGAGTCAAGTAATATCTGTGGACTAGTTTGTAATGTGTTTCCAGAATGTTCATGCAATTTGTAGACCTCACTGCAGTTTTAAAAGATAATGTCCACTGTGGGGCATAAATCTGCTTCTGCAGAGTAGTCTCCCATTTTTCAAAGCATCCACCCTTAGAGAAGGTGTATTTGCCGGTCAGGAAGTTATACAGGGGTTTAAGAGAACTCTTGTGCCTGGGGGTTGTGCTGGTTAGGAAATTATAAATGGTATGGTTGACCAAAACTATCTTGCAGAAATATCTCTTAAATTTATTATATTCCTCTTTAAGTATGAGGTATTTCATATATTCCGTATTAGGGATTTTAAATTTAGCCTTGACCAACTCAAAAGGCATGACTTTATTATTGTCCAGTAAATCATCCACATAAGCAATGGGGAATGTTTTCCAATTATCAAACATGGGTCTCAGAGAAACCTTGACAGGTGCCAAAAAGTGAAGTCTCAGTCTTTTGGTTGTAACAGGGGAGACATTAAACCTTCTCCTGCACATATGTGACCAACTCTGCACAGAGGCTCTGAGTATTGGGTTTTCTATGTCTCCAATCTCTCCTCTGTGCAGAAGAAAATAGGAAACATAAAGTGTCGGTTCTTTATTAGGCATTAAATCTCTTTCAATTTTTGGCCATCCCAATTCTGTCTGTTCTGTGAGCCACATTTTTGTCAATTCAGTTGTGGTGGCAAAGTAATATGCCTCTAAGTCTGGAAGGGCTATCCCCCCATTTTCTCTAGATTTAAGTAGTGTGTGTTTCTTTACTCTAGGCTTTTTATTATTCCAAATAAATCTGTTCATTTGATGAGTTAATTTTTGTATGTGTTGCATTGATAAAGGCAGAGGAACATTCCTATACAAAAACAACACTTTTGGGAGGCAGAACATTTTATATAATACTATTCTTCCCAACCAAGTGGCTGGGGTCTTTGACAATTCTCCCAACTTAGTGTCAAGAGATTTCAAAAGGCAATCCATGTTTACCTCACTCGTGTGTGTGAGGTCGCTTGTGAGCCAAATTCCTAGATACGGGATTTTAGTGCAGTCCCAAGTAAAAGGGTACTTATCTTGTAGTTGCTGTTTTATAGGGGCTGAAACAAATAGTGACAAAACGTTAGTCTTTTTTACATTGAGTTTATAATATGATATTGAACCAAATAACTCTATGATGTCCCAAGTCGCCTTCAATGACTCAACAGGATCTGTCAGTGTAAGTATGATATCGTCTGCATATAAATTTATTTTGTGCTCTACATCTCCCAACCGTACTCCCCTCACCTCACTCGAGTCCCTTATCCTTTGAGCCAGTGGTTCCAGACTCAGGATAAAAATAATTGGGGACAGAGGGCATCCCTGTCTTGTTCCGTTTGTTATGTCAAATTTCCCCGACATCGTGCTATTGACCAGCACAGAGGCAGACGGTTGGGAGTACAGAGCCTGAACACTTTTCAACATCTCCTCACCAAAACCCATCCTCTTTAATACTGCGAATGCATATGTCCAATTGATGCGGTCAAAAGCTTTCTCCGCATCAAGGGCCACAAACAGACTTGGAATTTTTTTCTTGTTACAAAAGTGTATATGGTGCAAGACACTTCTTGAACTGTCAGAAGTCTGTCTAAATTTTACAAAACCCACTTGATCGGGATGTATGAGATATTGGATAACATCTTGCACCCTTTCTGCCAGTATTTTTGCATATACCTTGATGTCTGCGTTCAGGAGGGATATGGGTCTATAGTTTTCTATCTTTGTGGGATCTTTGTCCGGTTTGGGGATTACCACTATGGTGGCTCTCAGCATATCTGCACTACATGTTCCTTTTGATTTTATAAAATTTAGGGTGTTTGTTAAGTGGGGGACCAGATTTTCCTGAAATGTTTTATAATATTCCACAGGGAATCCGTCTGGACCAGGAGCCTTATTACATTTGAGATTTTTTATTGCCAGAGACACCTCTCCCTCAGAGAAGGGTGCATCAAGCATTTCCCTTTGCTCAGAAGACAGAGATCTCAACTCTACTCCTCCCAAGAAATTATCTATCATCTCCTCTGTAGGAGGGGGATAAGTCCCATTTTTTCCTATATTGTAAAGGTTTGAGTAGTATTTTTCAAAAGCCAAAGCTATGTCCCTTGGCTTTTCTATATTCACTAAGTTCTGGGAAAGTTTTTTAATTAAATGCTTTTTATTTATGGGTTTGAATCTATTTGCCATAGTTTTTGAGTTTTTGTTGTTATTTATGTAAAACCCTGCCCTGTTAAACAGTCTTTTTTTCGTAAATGTTTATGAGAAGATTTCTAAATTCCAATCTAAGGGAGTATAACTCCTTGTATTTAGTAAAAAATTTTTCCACTTTGGCCTGGTCTTCTAGTTTTTTGATTTGTTCTAGTAACAACCTCTGTTTGCTCTCTCTTTCCCTCTTTTGTCTTGAGGCCATCTGAATTAAGTGGCCTCTAATGACACACTTATGTGCTAACCATAAGGTTTCAGGGGAGATTTCCTGGGAGTCATTTTCTTTAAAATAATTCATTATAGTGTTTTTTATTGTTGCTATATTATCTGGGGAGTCTACTACAAATTTGCTATATCTCCAATTGTAGTGTCTTTGAGTCGAAGAGGAAACCTGTAATGTTAATAGAATTGGAGCATGGTCCGACCATGTGATGGGGCCAGTTTGGAAATCTATATACGAATCTAGTAAGGAAAAACTGGTAAATATATGATCTATTTTGGTATAAGATCTGTTGTGTGGGCAGAATCTGGTGTATTCTCTAGAATTAGGGTTCAATATTTTACAACTGTCGTGTAGGTTAGCATTGCTCAGCCACTTCCCCAAATTCACACTTCTGTAGTATGGAGCAGAGGATGAGCAATCAGTGCTTGGGTCAACAATACAATTAAAGTCTCCCCCCCATATGATTTGTCCCTTGCTAAATTTAGATAATTTTCTTTTGACTTTATTGAGAAAGCTAATTTGTCTCACATTAGGGGCGTATACATTAACCACAGTGTATTCCATTCCCTCCAAGGTAAAATTGATGATTAAATATCTGCCTTTATTGTCTTTATAAACATCTGAAATAACCACTGGTAGGTCTTTGTGGAAGGCAATGGCCACCCCAGCTTTTTTCCCTCCCTCGTTATTGGAGAAGAAAATCTGAGGATAATCTTTGTTTTTAAATCTGTTATTATCAGTTTCCAGGAGGTGGGTTTCCTGTATCATAGCAACATTTGCTTTCAATCTTTTGATCTCCTTCCACAAAGCATACCTTTTAAAGGGACTATTAAGCCCATTTACATTAAATGATAGGATTTTCAACTCCATAATATATCAAAAAGAAAGAAATGTGTTAAATAACTCAATAAGATAGAATAGTCCATCTGGACATATATCCAAAAAGAGTGGTACTTCTCTAGAAATTTGTTGTCAGTGCCTGGTGTGCCTGTGAATAGAAACATGTTATAACCTGGAATAACCTAAAACAAAACAAACTTGTTAACAAGGAAGTTGAATTTCTCAAAAGAAATGATACCAAGAGAAATCTCTCGGTTAGTGTTTGGGGATAAAAGTTCAGGCCAAGAGCCAGGGTCAACACCTACCAAGTCCATTATCTTTTCTTTTGTGTGGTCCAGGACTGTGACAAACGTCTTGGCTGTTGTGAAGAGTTGCTCCTCTCTTGATTGTAGGATAAAGATGAGTTCTTCATTGGAGGAATACCAAGGTCCTGAAAGAATCTATCACAGTTATCAATGTTAGACAAGGCAAAAGTAGTGTTTTCCTTCATGACCAATATTTTTGTAGGAAAGCCCCATCTGTATAGCACCCTGTGCTCCCTTAGGTGTGCAGTGATAGGGAAAAAGTCTCTCCTTTTTTGCAACGTGGCTTTTGAAAAGTCTGCAAAGATCTTAATACCCTCATATGGTCTTGGTAAGATGGGTGACTGCTTGCTTTTCCTCAAAATGTCCTCCTTTGTCAGAAAATAGTGAAAAAATGCAATAACATCCCGTGGAGCTCTTTCAGGGGCATATTTGGACTTAGGTAGTCTGTGTATGCGTTCTATTAAGAGGTCTCCTTTGGAAGCACCTGGGAGCATAGCATGGAGCATTTTTTGCACATATGAATCAAGATCTCTGTCCTTGACATTCTCAGGTATTCCTCTGAATTTAAGGTTGTTTCTCCTACTCCTGTCCTCTTGTTCTATCAGTCTTGACTTTAGGAAGGTAACTTCTTTCTCTAAGGCATAATGTTCGTCTATCAAATTGTTGTGAGACTGGACTATCTCCTCCATTTTCGACTCCAAGTGATCCACCCTCTGGCCCAGACTGTCTATATTGTTTTGGAGGTTTGTATTATATCCCTCTAGTTGTTTTTGGAATGTCTTTGCAAGAAGGCATACCATATTTTTTATGAACAATTCTGAAGCTGCTTTGTTGGTAGCCTATACCTCAGTCAAAACATGTAAAATGTTTTCAGGCATGGGGTTATCTGGAGTGCAGAAGTCCTCCATCTGCGTCTCACTTTGCAGCTCAGCCGAGCTACTGCTTAATCTGCAGCTATTTTGTGAGGCAGGGGACAGTTCCCTCTGTGGTGGCGTTAGAGGGGTGTCTGAAATGGTGGAGATATCTGGACAAGATGAGGAGGCCCTTATTGTATTTGTGGCCTCCATAGCAGCTGTGAGCGTTGCTGCTGTGCAAGATTTCACAGGCTGCGCAAGATTTTTGCTTAAGGTACGCAATTTGCGTACTTGCTGCGCAATCCCGTCTGTTTCCCGGTTAATCTCGCGATATTTTGCCTCCTTCTTCTCAGCGCTACTTTTAACACTGGATTTAGCGCTTTCTTTAATATATGGAGCGGCGGTTTTTGCAGGGATGGGGGCAGACTTACCCCCTGACTTGAATACTGCATGTTTCAGTCTCTGTGGCGTTCTCTCCCGCTGTGCGCCGCTCAGGCTGGGGCTGCAGGCTGTGGCTGCTGTGTGGCGGGCGCCATCTTGGCTCCTCAGCATGAGGGGAGAGCGCTCCAGATTTTTTGATTTTCCTGCTTTTCTATTAAGCGGATCCATTATGTGGGGGCACCGCTGGTGTCTATGGAGGTTCTCACAAGTTTTCAGCCAGTCCTGGCTTATAATTCGCTTATTAGTAGCGCTTGGCAGGCTGCCCTGTGGAGGAGCTCAGAGCTCAGGCTTCCATTCAGCTCAGACGCTGGCCACGCCCCCCAATGTTTTGAATTTTCTCCAAAAGTAAAGTAGTTGCAAACTCATGCTTTTAGAGACTTGTTTGGGCTCATGAGAGGAGTAGAAAAACATCAAAAATTTCAGTCCTGCATGATTCTACCAAGAAATGTGTGTTCATTCAAACCGCTGGTTTTTGATAGTTTGGGCCCTATTGAATAATGAATGTTTTGAATTTTCTCCAAAAGTAAAGTAGTTGCAAACTCATCCTTTTAGAAACTTGTTTGGGCTGTTGAGAGGAGTAAAAAATCATCAAAAATTTCAATCCTGCATGATTTTACCAAGAAATGTGATTCTTCATTCAAAACCTGATTTTTGCTAATGGGCTCTATTGAATAGTGAATGTTTTGAATTTTCTCCAAAAGTAAAGTAGTTGCAAACTCATGCTTTTAGAGACTTGTTTGGGCTCATGAGAGGAGTAGAAAAACATCAAAAATTTCAGTCCTGCATGATTCTACCAAGAAATGTGTGTTCATTCAAACCTCTGGTTTTTGATAGTTTGGGCCCTATTGAATAATGAATGTTTTGAATTTTCTCCAAAAGTAAAGTAGTTGCAAACTCATCCTTTTAGAAACTTGTTTGGGCTGTTGAGAGGAGTAAAAAACCATCAAAAATTTCAATCCTGCATGATTCTACCAAGAAATGTGATTCTTCATTCAAAACCTGATTTTTGCTATTGGGCTCTATTGAATAATGAATGTTTTGAATTTTCTCCAAAAGTAAAGTAGTTGCAAACTCATGCTTTTAGAGACTTGTTTGGGCTCATGAGAGGAGTAGAAAAACATCAAAAATTTCAGTCCTGCATGATTCTACCAAGAAATGTGTGTTCATTGAAACCGCTGGTTTTTGATATTTTGGGCCCTATTGAATAATGAATGTTTTGAATTTTCTCCAAAAGTAAAGTAGTTGCAAAAACATCCTTTTAGAAACTTGTTTGGGCTGTTGAGAGGAGTAAAAAACCATCAAAAATTTCAATCCTGCATGATTTTACCAAGAAATGTGATTCTTCATTCAAAACCTGATTTTTGCTATTGGGCTCTATTGAATAGTGAATGTTTTGTATTTTCTCCAAAAGTAAAGTAGTTGCAAACTCATGCTTTTAGAGACTTGTTTGGGCTCATGAGAGGAGTAGAAAAATATCAAAAATTTCAGTCCTGCATGATTCTACCAAGAAATGTGTGTTCATTCAAACCGCTGGTTTTTGATAGTTTGGGCCCTATTGAATAATGAATGTTTTGAATTTTCTCTAAAAGTAAAGTAGTTGCAAACTCATCCTTTTAGAAACTTGTTTGGGCTGTTGAGAGGAGTAAAAAAACATCAAAAATTTCAATCCTGCATGATTCTACCAAGAAATGTGATTCTTCAGTCAAAACGCTGGTTTTTGCTATTGGGCTCTATTGAATAATGAATGTTTTGAATTTTCTCCAAAAGTAAAGTAGTTGCAAACTCATGCTTTTAGAGACTTGTTTGGGCTCATGAGAGGAGTAGAAAAACATCAAAAATTTCAGTCCTGCATGATTCTACCAAGAAATGTGTGTTCATTGAAACCGCTGGTTTTTGATAGTTTGGGCCCTATTGAATAATGAATGTTTTGAATTTTCTCCAAAAGTAAAGTAGTTGCAAACTCATCCTTTTAGAAACTTGTTTGGGCTGTTGAGAGGAGTAAAAAACCATCAAAAATTTCAATCCTGCATGATTTTACCAAGAAATGTGATTCTTCATTCAAAACCTGATTTTTGCTATTGGGCTCTATTGAATAGTGAATGTTTTGAATTTTCTCCAAAAGTAAAGTAGTTGCAAACTCATGCTTTTAGAGAACCGTTTGGGCTCATGAGAGGAGTAGAAAAACATCAAAAATTTCAGTCCTGCATGATTCTACCAAGAAATGTGTGTTCATTCAAACCGCTGGTTTTTGATAGTTTGGGCCCTATTGAATAATGAATGTTTTGAATTTTCTCCAAAAGTAAAGTAGTTGCAAACTCATCCTTTTAGAAACTTTTTTGGGCTGTTGAGAGGAGTAAAAAACCATCAAAAATTTCAATCCTGCATGATTCTACCAAGAAATGTGATTCTTCATTGAAAACGCTGGTTTTTGATATTGGGCTCTATTGAATAATGAATGTTTTGAATTTTCTCCAAAAGTAAAGTAGTTGCAAACTCATGCTTTTAGAGACTTGTTTGGGCTCATGAGAGGAGTAGAAAAACATCAAAAATTTCAGTCCTGCATGATTCTACCAAGAAATGTGTGTTCATTGAAACCGCTGGTTTTTGATAGTTTGGGCCCTATTGAATAATGAATGTTTTGAATTTTCTCCAAAAGTAAAGTAGTTGCAAACTCATCCTTTTAGAAACTTGTTTGGGCTGTTGAGAGGAGTAAAAAACCATCAAAAATTTCAATCCTGCATGATTCTACCAAGAAATGTGATTCTTCATTCAAAACGCTGGTTTTTGCTATTAGGCTCTATTTAATAATGAATGTTTTGAATTTTCTCCAAAAGTAAAGTAGTTGCAAACTCATGCTTTTAGAGACTTGTTTGGGCTCATGAGAGGAGTAGAAAAACATCAAAAATTTCAGTCCTGCATGATTCTACCAAGAAATGTGTGTTCATTGAAACCGCTGGTTTTTGTTAGTTTGGGCCCTATTGAATAATGAATGTTTTGAATTTTCTCCAAAAGTAAAGTAGTTGCAAACTCATCCTTTTAGAAACTTGTTTGGGCTGTTGAGAGGAGTAAAAAACCATCAAAAATTTCAATCCTGCATGATTTTACCAAGAAATGTGATTCTTCATTCAAAACCTGATTTTTGCTATTGGGCTCTATTGAATAGTGAATGTTTTGAATTTTCTCCAAAAGTAAAGTAGTTGCAAACTCATGCTTTTAGAGACTTGTTTGGGCTCATGAGAGGAGTAGAAAAACATCAAAAATTTCAGTCCTGCATGATTCTACCAAGAAATGTGTGTTCATTGAAACCACTGGTTTTTGATAGTTTGGGCCCTATTGAATAATGAATGTTTTGAATTTTCTCCAAAAGTAAAGTAGTTGCAAACTCATCCTTTTAGAAACTTGTTTGGGCTGTTGAGAGGAGTAAAAAACCATCAAAAATTTCAATCCTGCATGATTTTACCAAGAAATGTGATTCTTCATTCAAAACCTGATTTTTGCTATTGGGCTCTATTGAATAGTGAATGTTTTGAATTTTCTCCAAAAGTAAAGTAGTTGCAAACTCATGCTTTTAGAGACTTGTTTGGGCTCATGAGAGGAGTAGAAAAACATCAAAAATTTCAGTCCTGCATGA
The DNA here is from genome assembly GCF_039654945.1 of Dendrobates tinctorius. NCBI lineage: Eukaryota > Metazoa > Chordata > Amphibia > Anura > Dendrobatidae > Dendrobates > Dendrobates tinctorius. The sequence continues at coordinate 161,278 of NW_027361777.1, read as the reverse complement.
TTCTACCAAGAAATGTGTGTTCATTCAAACCGCTGGTTTTTGATAGTTTGGGCCCTATTGAATAATGAATGTTTTGAATTTTCTCCAAAAGTAAAGTAGTTGCAAACTCATCCTTTTAGAAACTTGTTTGGGCTGTTGAGAGGAGTAAAAAACCATCAAAAATTTCAATCCTGCATGATTCTACCAAGAAATGTGATTCTTCATTCAAAACGCTGGTTTTTGATATTGGGCTCTATTGAATAATGAATGTTTTGAATTTTCTCCAAAAGTAAAGTAGTTGCAAACTCATGCTTTTAGAGACTTGTTTGGGCTCATGAGCGGAGTAGAAAAACATCAAAAATTTCAGTCCTGCATGATTCTACCAAGAAATGTGTGTTCATTGAAACCGCTGGTGTTTGATAGTTTGGGCCCTATTGAATAATGAATGTTTTGAATTTTCTCCAAAAGTAAAGTAGTTGCAAACTCATCCTTTTAGAAACTTGTTTGGGCTGTTGAGAGGAGTAAAAAACCATCAAAAATTTCAATCCTGCATGATTCTACCAAGAAATGTGATTCTTCATTCAAAACGCTGGTTTTTGCTATTGGGCTCTATTGAATAATGAATGTTTTGAATTTTCTCCAAAAGTAAAGTAGTTGCAAACTCATGCTTTTAGAGACTTGTTTGGACTCATGAGAGGAGTAGAAAAACATCAAAAATTTCAGTCCTGCATGATTCTACCAAGAAATGTGTGTTCATTGAAACCGCTGGTTTTTGTTAGTTTGGGCCCTATTGAATAATGAATGTTTTGAATTTTCTCCAAAAGTAAAGTAGTTGCAAACTCATCCTTTTAGAAACTTGTTTGGGCTGTTGAGAGGAGTAAAAAACCATCAAAAATTTCAATCCTGCATGATTTTACCAAGAAATGTGATTCTTCATTCAAAACCTGATTTTTGCTATTGGGCTCTATTGAATAGTGAATGTTTTGAATTTTCTCCAAAAGTAAAGTAGTTGCAAACTCATGCTTTTAGAGACTTGTTTGGGCTCATGAGAGGAGTAGAAAAACATCAAAAATTTCAGTCCTGCATGATTCTACCAAGAAATGTGTGTTCATTGAAACCACTGGTTTTTGATAGTTTGGGCCCTATTGAATAATGAATGTTTTGAATTTTCTCTAAAAGTAAAGTAGTTGCAAACTCATCCTTTTAGAAACTTGTTTGGGCTGTTGAGAGGAGTAAAAAAACATCAAAAATTTCAATCCTGCATGATTCTACCAAGAAATGTGATTCTTCAGTCAAAACGCTGGTTTTTGCTATTGGGCTCTATTGAATAATGAATGTTTTGAATTTTCTCCAAAAGTAAAGTAGTTGCAAACTCATGCTTTTAGAGACTTGTTTGGGCTCATGAGAGGAGTAGAAAAACATCAAAAATTTCAGTCCTGCATGATTCTACCAAGAAATGTGTGTTCATTGAAACCGCTGGTTTTTGATAGTTTGGGCCCTATTGAATAATGAATGTTTTGAATTTTCTCCAAAAGTAAAGTAGTTGCAAACTCATCCTTTTAGAAACTTGTTTGGGCTGTTGAGAGGAGTAAAAAACCATCAAAAATTTCAATCCTGCATGATTTTACCAAGAAATGTGATTCTTCATTCAAAACCTGATTTTTGCTATTGGGCTCTATTGAATAGTGAATGTTTTGAATTTTCTCCAAAAGTAAAGTAGTTGCAAACTCATGCTTTTAGAGAACCGTTTGGGCTCATGAGAGGAGTAGAAAAACATCAAAAATTTCAGTCCTGCATGATTCTACCAAGAAATGTGTGTTCATTCAAACCGCTGGTTTTTGATAGTTTGGGCCCTATTGAATAATGAATGTTTTGAATTTTCTCCAAAAGTAAAGTAGTTGCAAACTCATCCTTTTAGAAACTTTTTTGGGCTGTTGAGAGGAGTAAAAAACCATCAAAAATTTCAATCCTGCATGATTCTACCAAGAAATGTGATTCTTCATTGAAAACGCTGGTTTTTGATATTGGGCTCTATTGAATAATGAATGTTTTGAATTTTCTCCAAAAGTAAAGTAGTTGCAAACTCATGCTTTTAGAGACTTGTTTGGGCTCATGAGAGGAGTAGAAAAACATCAAAAATTTCAGTCCTGCATGATTCTACCAAGAAATGTGTGTTCATTGAAACCGCTGGTTTTTGATAGTTTGGGCCCTATTGAATAATGAATGTTTTGAATTTTCTCCAAAAGTAAAGTAGTTGCAAACTCATCCTTTTAGAAACTTGTTTGGGCTGTTGAGAGGAGTAAAAAACCATCAAAAATTTCAATCCTGCATGATTCTACCAAGAAATGTGATTCTTCATTCAAAACGCTGGTTTTTGCTATTAGGCTCTATTTAATAATGAATGTTTTGAATTTTCTCCAAAAGTAAAGTAGTTGCAAACTCATGCTTTTAGAGACTTGTTTGGGCTCATGAGAGGAGTAGAAAAACATCAAAAATTTCAGTCCTGCATGATTCTACCAAGAAATGTGTGTTCATTGAAACCGCTGGTTTTTGTTAGTTTGGGCCCTATTGAATAATGAATGTTTTGAATTTTCTCCAAAAGTAAAGTAGTTGCAAACTCATCCTTTTAGAAACTTGTTTGGGCTGTTGAGAGGAGTAAAAAACCATCAAAAATTTCAATCCTGCATGATTTTACCAAGAAATGTGATTCTTCATTCAAAACCTGATTTTTGCTATTGGGCTCTATTGAATAGTGAATGTTTTGAATTTTCTCCAAAAGTAAAGTAGTTGCAAACTCATGCTTTTAGAGACTTGTTTGGGCTCATGAGAGGAGTAGAAAAACATCAAAAATGTCAGTCCTGCATGATTCTACCAAGAAATGTGTGTTCATTGAAACCACTGGTTTTTGATAGTTTGGGCCCTATTGAATAATGAATGTTTTGAATTTTCTCCAAAAGTAAAGTAGTTGCAAACTCATCCTTTTAGAAACTTGTTTGGGCTGTTGAGAGGAGTAAAAAACCATCAAAAATTTCAATCCTGCATGATTTTACCAAGAAATGTGATTCTTCATTCAAAACCTGATTTTTGCTATTGGGCTCTATTGAATAGTGAATGTTTTGAATTTTCTCCAAAAGTAAAGTAGTTGCAAACTCATGCTTTTAGAGACTTGTTTGGGCTCATGAGAGGAGTAGAAAAACATCAAAAATTTCAGTCCTGCATGATTCTACCAAGAAATGTGTGTTCATTCAAACCGCTGGTTTTTGATAGTTTGGGCCCTATTGAATAATGAATGTGTTGAATTTTCTCCAAAAGTAAAGTAGTTGCAAACTCATCCTTTTAGAAACTTGTTTGGGCTGTTGAGAGGAGTAAAAAACCATCAAAAATTTCAATCCTGCATGATTCTACCAAGAAATGTGATTCTTCATTCAAAACGCTGGTTTTTGATATTGGGCTCTATTGAATAATGAATGTTTTGAATTTTCTTCAAAAGTAAAGTAGTTGCAAACTCATGCTTTTAGAGACTTGTTTGGGCTCATGAGCGGAGTAGAAAAACATCAAAAATTTCAGTCCTGCATGATTCTACCAAGAAATGTGTGTTCATTGAAACCGCTGGTGTTTGATAGTTTGGGCCCTATTGAATAATGAATGTTTTGAATTTTCTCCAAAAGTAAAGTAGTTGCAAACTCATCCTTTTAGAAACTTGTTTGGGCTGTTGAGAGGAGTAAAAAACCATCAAAAATTTCAATCCTGCATGATTCTACCAAGAAATGTGATTCTTCATTCAAAACGCTGGTTTTTGCTATTGGGCTCTATTGAATAATGAATGTTTTGAATTTTCTCCAAAAGTAAAGTAGTTGCAAACTCATGCTTTTAGAGACTTGTTTGGACTCATGAGAGGAGTAGAAAAACATCAAAAATTTCAGTCCTGCATGATTCTACCAAGAAATGTGTGTTCATTGAAACCGCTGTTTTTTGTTAGTTTGGGCCCTATTGAATAATGAATGTTTTGAATTTTCTCCAAAAGTAAAGTAGTTGCAAACTCATCCTTTTAGAAACTTGTTTGGGCTGTTGAGAGGAGTAAAAAACCATCAAAAATTTCAATCCTGCATGATTTTACCAAGAAATGTGATTCTTCATTCAAAACCTGATTTTTGCTATTGGGCTCTATTGAATAGTGAATGTTTTGAATTTTCTCCAAAAGTAAAGTAGTTGCAAACTCATGCTTTTAGAGACTTGTTTGGGCTCATGAGAGGAGTAGAAAAACATCAAAAATTTCAGTCCTGCATGATTCTACCAAGAAATGTGTGTTCATTGAAACCACTGGTTTTTGATAGTTTGGGCCCTATTGAATAATGAATGTTTTGAATTTTCTCCAAAAGTAAAGTAGTTGCAAACTCATCCTTTTAGAAACTTGTTTGGGCTGTTGAGAGGAGTAAAAAACCATCAAAAATTTCAATCCTGCATGATTTTACCAAGAAATGTGATTCTTCATTCAAAACCTGATTTTTGCTATTGGGCTCTATTGAATAGTGAATGTTTTGAATTTTCTCCAAAAGTAAAGTAGTTGCAAACTCATGCTTTTAGAGACTTGTTTGGGCTCATGAGAGGAGTAGAAAAACATCAAAAATTTCAATCCTGCATGATTCTACCAAGAAATGTGTGTTCATTGAAACCGCTGGTTTTTGATATTTTGGGCCCTATTGAATAATGAATGTTTTGAATTTTCTCCAAAAGTAAAGTAGTTGCAAACTCATCCTTTTAGAAACTTGTTTGGGCTGTTGAGAGGAGTAAAAAAACCGTCAAAAATTTCAATCCTGCATGATTTTACCAAGAAATGTGATTCTTCATTCAAAACCTGATTTTTGCTAATGGGCTCTATTGAATAGTGAATGTTTTGAATTTTCTCCAAAAGTAAAGTAGTTGCAAACTCATGCTTTTAGAGACTCGTTTGGGCTCATGAGAGGAGTAGAAAAACATCAAAAATTTCAGTCCTGCATGATTCTACCAAGAAATGTGTGTTCATTCAAACCTCTGGTTTTTGATAGTTTGGGCCCTATTGAATAATGAATGTTTTGAATTTTCTCCAAAAGTAAAGTAGTTGCAAACTCATCCTTTTAGAAACTTGTTTGGGCTGTTGAGAGGAGTAAAAAACCATCAAAAATTTCAATCCTGCATGATTCTACCAAGAAATGTGATTCTTCATTCAAAACCTGATTTTTGCTATTGGGCTCTATTGAATAATGAATGTTTTGAATTTTCTCCAAAAGTAAAGTAGTTGCAAACTCATGCTTTTAGAGACTTGTTTGGGCTCATGAGAGGAGTAGAAAAACATCAAAAATGTCAATCCTGCATGATTCTACCAAGAAATGTGTGTTCATTGAAACCGCTGGTTTTTGATAGTTTGGGCCCTATTGAATAATGAATGTTTTGAATTTTCTCCAAAAGTAAAGTAGTTGCAAACTCATCCTTTTAGAAACTTGTTTGGGCTGTTGAGAGGAGTAAAAAACCATCAAAAATTTCAATCCTGCATGATTCTACCAAGAAATGTGATTCTTCATTCAAAACGCTGGTTTTTGCTATTGGGCTCTATTGAATAATGAATGTTTTGAATTTTCTCCAAAAGTAAAGTAGTTGCAAACTCATGCTTTTAGAGACTTGTTTGGGCTCATGAGAGGAGTAGAAAAACATCAAAAATTTCAGTCCTGCATGATTCTACCAAGAAATGTGTGTTCATTGAAACCGCTGGTTTTTGATAGTTTGGGCCCTATTGAATAATGAATGTTTTGAATTTTCTCCAAAAGTAAAGTAGTTGCAAACTCATCCTTTTAGAAACTTGTTTGGGCTGTTGAGAGGAGTAAAAAACCATCAAAAATTTCAATCCTGCATGATTCTACCAAGAAATGTGATTCTTCATTCAAAACGCTGGTTTTTGCTATTGGGCTCTATTGAATAATGAATGTTTTGAATTTTCTCCAAAAGTAAAGTAGTTGCAAACTCATGCTTTTAGAGACTTGTTTGGGCTCATGAGAGGAGTAGAAAAACATCAAAAATTTCAGTCCTGCATGATTCTACCAAGAAATGTGTGTTCATTGAAACCGCTGGTTTTTGTTAGTTTGGGCCCTATTGAATAATGAATGTTTTGAATTTTCTCCAAAAGTAAAGTAGTTGCAAACTCATCCTTTCAGAAACTTGTTTGGGCTGTTGAGAGGAGTAAAAAACCATCAAAAATTTCAATCCTGCATGATTTTACCAAGAAATGTGATTCTTCATTCAAAACCTGATTTTTGCTATTGGGCTCTATTGAATAGTGAATGTTTTGAATTTTCTCCAAAAGTAAAGTAGTTGCAAACTCATGCTTTTAGAGACTTGTTTGGGCTCATGAGAGGAGTAGAAAAACATCAAAAATTTCAGTCCTGCATGATTCTACCAAGAAATGTGTGTTCATTGAAACCACTGGTTTTTGATAGTTTGGGCCCTATTGAATAATGAATGTTTTGAATTTTCTCCAAAAGTAAAGTAGTTGCAAACTCATCCTTTTAGAAACTTGTTTGGGCTGTTGAGAGGAGTAAAAAACCATCAAAAATTTCAATCCTGCATGATTTTACCAAGAAATGTGATTCTTCATTCAAAACCTGATTTTTGCTATTGGGCTCTATTGAATAGTGAATGTTTTGAATTTTCTCCAAAAGTAAAGTAGTTGCAAACTCATGCTTTTAGAGACTTGTTTGGGCTCATGAGAGGAGTAGAAAAACATCAAAAATTTCAGTCCTGCATGATTCTACCAAGAAATGTGTGTTCATTCAAACCGCTGGTTTTTGGTAGTTTGGGCCCTATTGAATAATGAATGTTTTGAATTTTCTCCAAAAGTAAAGTAGTTGCAAACTCATCCTTTTAGAAACTTGTTTGGGCTGTTGAGAGGAGTAAAAAACCATCAAAAATTTCAATCCTGCATGATTCTACCAAGAAATGTGATTCTTCATTCAAAACGCTGGTTTTTGCTATTGGGCTCTATTGAATAATGAATGTTTTGAATTTTCTCCAAAAGTAAAGTAGTTGCAAACTCATGCTTTTAGAGACTTGTTTGGGCTCATGAACGGAGTAGAAAAACATCAAAAATTTCAGTCCTGCATGATTCTACCAAGAAATGTGTGTTCATTGAAACCGCTGGTTTTTGATATTTTGGGCCCCATTGAATAATGAATGTTTTGAATTTTCTCCAAAAGTAAAGTAGTTGCAAACTCATCCTTTTAGAAACTTGTTTGGGCTGTTGATAGGAGTAAAACACCATCAAAAATTTCAATCCTGCATGATTTTACCAAGAAATGTGATTCTTCATTCAAAACCTGATTTTTGCTATTGGGCTCTATTGAATAGTGAATGTTTTGAATTTTCTCCAAAAGTAAAGTAGTTGCAAACTCATGCTTTTAGAGACTTGTTTGGGCTCATGAGAGGAGTAGAAAAACATCAAAAATTTCAGTCCTGCATGATTCTACCAAGAAATGTGTGTTCATTGAAACCACTGGTTTTTGATAGTTTGGGCCCTATTGAATAATGAATGTTTTGAATTTTCTCCAAAAGTAAAGTAGTTGCAAACTCATCCTTTTAGAAACTTGTTTGGGCTGTTGAGAGGAGTAAAAAACCATCAAAAATTTCAATCCTGCATGATTTTACCAAGAAATGTGATTCTTCATTCAAAACCTGATTTTTGCTAATGGGCTCTATTGAATAGTGAATGTTTTGAATTTTCTCCAAAAGTAAAGTAGTTGCAAACTCATGCTTTTAGAGACTTGTTTGGGCTCATGAGAGGAGTAGAAAAACATCAAAAATTTCAGTCCTGCATGATTCTACCAAGAAATGTGTGTTCATTCAAACCTCTGGTTTTTGATAGTTTGGGCCCTATTGAATAATGAATGTTTTGAATTTTCTCCAAAAGTAAAGTAGTTGCAAACTCATCCTTTTAGAAACTTGTTTGGGCTGTTGAGAGGAGTAAAAAACCATCAAAAATTTCAATCCTGCATGATTCTACCAAGAAATGTGATTCTTCATTCAAAACCTGATTTTTGCTATTGGGCTCTATTGAATAGTGAATGTTTTGAATTTTCTCCAAAAGTAAAGTAGTTGCAAACTCATGCTTTTAGAGACTTGTTTGGGCTCATGAGAGGAGTAGAAAAATATCAAAAATTTCAGTCCTGCATGATTCTACCAAGAAATGTGTGTTCATTCAAACCGCTGGTTTTTGATAGTTTGGGCCCTATTGAATAATGAATGTTTTGAATTTTCTCCAAAAGTAAAGTAGTTGCAAACTCATCCTTTTAGAAACTTGTTTGGGCTGTTGAGAGGAGTAAAAAACCATCAAAAATTTCAATCCTGCATGATTCTACCAAGAAATGTGATTCTTCATTGAAAACGCTGGTTTTTGCTATTGGGCTCTATTGAATAATGAATGTTTTGAATTTTCTCCAAAAGTAAAGTAGTTGCAAACTCATGCTTTTAGAGACTTGTTTGGGCTCATGAGAGGAGTAGAAAAACATCAAAAATTTCAGTCCTGCATGATTCTACCAAGAAATGTGTGTTCATTGAAACCGCTGGTTTTTGATAGTTTGGGCCCTATTGAATAATGAATGTTTTGAATTTTCTCCAAAAGTAAAGTAGTTGCAAACTCATCCTTTTAGAAACTTGTTTGGGCTGTTGAGAGGAGTAAAAAACCATCAAAAATTTCAATCCTGCATGATTTTACCAAGAAATGTGATTCTTCATTCAAAACCTGATTTTTGCTATTGGGCTCTATTGAATAGTGAATGTTTTGAATTTTCTCCAAAAGTAAAGTAGTTGCAAACTCATGCTTTTAGAGACTTGTTTGGGCTCATGAGAGGAGTAGAAAAACATCAAAAATTTCAGTCCTGCATGATTCTACCAAGAAATGTGTGTTCATTCAAACCGCTGGTTTTTGATAGTTTGGGCCCTATTGAATAATGAATGTTTTGAATTTTCTCCAAAAGTAAAGTAGTTGCAAACTCATCCTTTTAGAAACTTGTTTGGGCTGTTGAGAGGAGTAAAAAACCATCAAAAATTTCAATCCTGCATGATTTTACCAAGAAATGTGATTCTTCATTCAAAACCTGATTTTTGCTAATGGGCTCTTTTGAATAGTGAATGTTTTGAATTTTCTCCAAAAGTAAAGTAGTTGCAAACTCATGCTTTTAGAGACTTGTTTGGGCTCATGAGAGGAGTAGAAAAACATCAAAAATTTCAGTCCTGCATGATTCTACCAAGAAATGTGTGTTCATTCAAACCTCTGGTTTTTGATAGTTTGGGCCCTATTTAATAATGAATGTTTTGAATTTTCTCCAAAAGTAAAGTAGTTGCAAACTCATCCTTTTAGAAACTTTTTTGGGCTGTTGAGAGGAGTAAAAAAACCATCAAAAATTTCAATCCTGCATGATTCTACCAAGAAATGTGATTCTTCATTCAAAACCTGATTTTTGCTATTGGGCTCTATTGAATAATGAATGTTTTGAATTTTCTCCAAAAGTAAAGTAGTTGCAAACTCATGCTTTTAGAGACTTGTTTGGGCTCATGAGAGGAGTAGAAAAACATCAAAAATGTCAGTCCTGCATGATTCTACCAAGAAATGTGTGTTCATTGAAACCGCTGGTTTTTGATAGTTTGGGCCCTATTGAATAATGAATGTTTTGAATTTTCTCCAAAAGTAAAGTAGTTGCAAACTCATCCTTTTAGAAACTTGTTTGGGCTGTTGAGAGGAGTAAAAAACCATCAAAAATTTCAATCCTGCATGATTCTACCAAGAAATGTGATTCTTCATTCAAAACGCTGGTTTTTGATATTGGGCTCTATTGAATAATGAATGTTTTGAATTTTCTCCAAAAGTAAAGTAGTTGCAAACTCATGCTTTTAGAGACTTGTTTGGGCTCATGAGAGGAGTAGAAAAACATCAAAAATTTCAGTCCTGCATGATTCTACCAAGAAATGTGTGTTCATTGAAACCGCTGGTTTTTGATAGTTTGGGCCCTATTGAATAATGAATGTTTTGAATTTTCTCCAAAAGTAAAGTAGTTGCAAACTCATCCTTTTAGAAACTTGTTTGGGCTGTTGAGAGGAGTAAAAAACCATCAAAAATTTCAATCCTGCATGATTCTACCAAGAAATGTGATTCTTCATTCAAAACGCTGGTTTTTGCTATTGGGCTCTATTGAATAATGAATGTTTTGAATTTTCTCCAAAAGTAAAGTAGTTGCAAACTCATGCTTTTAGAGACTTGTTTGGGCTCATGAGAGGAGTAGAAAAACATCAAAAATTTCAGTCCTGCATGATTCTACCAAGAAATGTGTGTTCATTGAAACCACTGGTTTTTGATAGTTTGGGCCCTATTGAATAATGAATGTTTTGAATTTTCTCCAAAAGTAAAGTAGTTGCAAACTCATCCTTTTAGAATCTTGTTTGGGCTGTTGAGAGGAGTAAAAAACCATCAAAAATTTCAATCCTGCATGATTTTACCAAGAAATGTGATTCTTCATTCAAAACCTGATTTTTGCTATTGGGCTCTATTGAATAGTGAATGTTTTGAATTTTCTCCAAAAGTAAAGTAGTTGCAAACTCATGCTTTTAGAGACTTGTTTGGGCTCATGAGAGGAGTAGAAAAACATCAAAAATTTCAGTCCTGCATGATTCTACCAAGAAATGTGTGTTCATTCAAACCGCTGGTTTTTGATAGTTTGGGCCCTATTGAATAATGAATGTTTTGAATTTTCTCCAAAAGTAAAGTAGTTGCAAACTCATCCTTTTAGAAACTTGTTTGGGCTGTTGAGAGGAGTAAAAAACCATCAAAAATTTCAATCCTGCATGATTCTACCAAGAAATGTGATTCTTCATTCAAAACGCTGGTTTTTGCTATTGGGCTCTATTGAATAATGAATGTTTTGAATTTTCTCCAAAAGTAAAGTAGTTGCAAACTCATGCTTTTAGAGACTTGTTTGGGCTCATGAGAGGAGTAGAAAAACATCAAAAATTTCAGTCCTGCATGATTCTACCAAGAAATGTGTGTTCATTCAAACCGCTGGTTTTTGTTAGTTTGGGCCCTATTGAATAATGAATGTTTTGAATTTTCTCCAAAAGTAAAGTAATTGCAAACTCATCCTTTTAGAAACTTGTTTGGGCTGTTGAGAGGAGTAAAAAACCATCAAAAATTTCAATCCTGTATGATTTTACCAAGAAATGTGTGTTCATTCAAACCACTGGTTTTTGATAGTTTGGGCCCTATTGAATAATGAATGTTTTGAATTTTCTCCAAAAGTAAAGTAGTTGCAAACTCATGCTTTTAGAGACTTGTTTGGGCTCATGAGAGGAGTAGAAAAACATCAAAAATTTCAGTCCTGCATGATTCTACCAAGAAATGTGTGTTCATTCAAACCGCTGGTTTTTGATAGTTTGGGCCCTATTGAATAATGAATGTTTTGAATTTTCTCCAAAAGTAAAGTAGTTGCAAACTCATCCTTTTAGAAACTTGTTTGGGCTGTTGAGAGGAGTAAAAAACCATCAAAAATTTCAATCCTGCATGATTCTACCAAGAAATGTGATTCTTCATTCAAAACGCTGGTTTTTGCTGTTGGGCTCTATTGAATAATGAATGTTTTGAATTTTCTTCAAAAGTAAAGTAGTTGCAAACTCATGCTTTTAGAGACTTGTTTGGGCTCATGAGAGGAGTAGAAAAACATCAAAAATTTCAGTCCTGCATGATTCTACCAAGAAATGTGTGTTCATTGAAACCGCTGGTTTTTGTTAGTTTGGGCCCTATTGAATAATGAATGTTTTGAATTTTCTCCAAAAGTAAAGTAGTTGCAAACTCATCCTTTTAGAAACTTGTTTGGGCTGTTGAGAGGAGTAAAAAACCATCAAAAATTTCAATCCTGCATGATTTTACCAAGAAATGTGATTCTTCATTCAAAACCTGATTTTTGCTATTGGGCTCTATTGAATAGTGAATGTTTTGAATTTTCTCCAAAAGTAAAGTAGTTGCAAACTCATGCTTTTAGAGACTTGTTTGGGCTCATGAGAGGAGTAGAAAAACATCAAAAATTTCAGTCCTGCATGATTCTACCAAGAAATGTGTGTTCATTCAAACCTCTGGTTTTTGATAGTTTGGGCCCTATTGAATAATGAATGTTTTGAATTTTCTCCAAAAGTAAAGTAGTTGCAAACTCATCCTTTTAGAAACTTGTTTGGGCTGTTGAGAGGAGTAAAAAACCATCAAAAATTTCAATCCTGCATGATTCTACCAAGAAATGTGATTCTTCATTCAAAACCTGATTTTTGCTATTGGGCTCTATTGAATAATGAATGTTTTGAATTTTCTCCAAAAGTAAAGTAGTTGCAAACTCATGCTTTTAGAGACTTGTTTGGGCTCATGAGAGGAGTAGAAAAACATCAAAAATGTCAGTCCTGCATGATTCTACCAAGAAATGTGTGTTCATTGAAACCGCTGGTTTTTGATAGTTTGGGCCCTATTGAATAATGAATGTTTTGAATTTTCTCCAAAAGTAAAGTAGTTGCAAACTCATCCTTTTAGAAACTTGTTTGGGCTGTTGAGAGGAGTAAAAAACCATCAAAAATTTCAATCCTGCATGATTCTACCAAGAAATGTGATTCTTCATTCAAAACGCTGGTTTTTGATATTGGGCTCTATTGAATAATGAATGTTTTGAATTTTCTCCAAAAGTAAAGTAGTTGCAAACTCATGCTTTTAGAGACTTGTTTGGGCTCATGAGCGGAGCAGAAAAACATCAAAAATTTCAGTCCTGCATGATTCTACCAAGAAATGTGTGTTCATTGAAACCGCTGGTTTTTGATAGTTTGGGCCCTATTGAATAATGAATGTTTTGAATTTTCTCCAAAAGTAAAGTAGTTGCAAACTCATCCTTTTAGAAACTTGTTTGGGCTGTTGAGAGGAGTAAAAAACCATCAAAAATTTCAATCCTGCATGATTTTACCAAGAAATGTGATTCTTCATTCAAAACCTGATTTTTGCTATTGGGCTCTATTGAATAGTGAATGTTTTGAATTTTCTCCAAAAGTAAAGTAGTTGCAAACTCATGCTTTTAGAGACTTGTTTGGGCTCATGAGAGGAGTAGAAAAACATCAAAAATTTCAGTCCTGCATGATTCTACCAAGAAATGTGTGTTCATTGAAACCACTGGTTTTTGATAGTTTGGGCCCTATTGAATAATGAATGTTTTGAATTTTCTCCAAAAGTAAAGTAGTTGCAAACTCATCCTTTTAGAAACTTGTTTGGGCTGTTGAGAGGAGTAAAAAACCATCAAAAATTTCAATCCTGCATGATTCTACCAAGAAATGTGATTCTTCATTCAAAACGCTGGTTTTTGCTATTGGGCTCTATTGAATAATGAATGTTTTGAATTTTCTCCAAAAGTAAAGTAGTTGCAAACTCATGCTTTTAGAGACTTGTTTGGGCTCATGAGAGGAGTAGAAAAACATCAAAAATTTCAATCCTGCATGATTCTACCAAGAAATGTGTGTTCATTGAAACCGCTGGTTTTTGATATTTTGGGCCCTATTGAATAATGAATGTTTTGAATTTTCTCCAAAAGTAAAGTAGTTGCAAACTCATCCTTTTAGAAACTTGTTTGGGCTGTTGAGAGGAGTAAAAAACCATCAAAAATTTCAATCCTGCATGATTTTACCAAGAAATGTGATTCTTCATTCAAAACCTGATTTTTGCTATTGGGCTCTATTGAATAGTGAATGTTTTGAATTTTCTCCAAAAGTAAAGTAGTTGCAAACTCATGCTTTTAGAGACTTGTTTGGGCTCATGAGAGGAGTAGAAAAACATCAAAAATTTCAGTCCTGCATGATTCTACCAAGAAATGTGTGTTCATTGAAACCACTGGTTTTTGATAGTTTGGGCCCTATTGAATAATGAATGTTTTGAATTTTCTCCAAAAGTAAAGTAGTTGCAAACCTATCCTTTTAGAAACTTGTTTGGGCTGTTGAGAGGAGTAAAAAACCATCAAAAATTTCAATCCTGCATGATTTTACCAAGAAATGTGATTCTTCATTCAAAACCTGATTTTTGCTAATGGGCTCTATTGAATAGTGAATGTTTTGAATTTTCTCCAAAAGTAAAGTAGTTGCAAACTCATGCTTTTAGAGACTTGTTTGGGCTCATGAGAGGAGTAGAAAAACATCAAAAATTTCAGTCCTGCATGATTCTACCAAGAAATGTGTGTTCATTCAAACCTCTGGTTTTTGATAGTTTGGGCCCTATTGAATAATGAATGTTTTGAATTTTCTCCAAAAGTAAAGTAGTTGCAAACTCATCCTTTTAGAAACTTGTTTGGGCTGTTGAGAGGAGTAAAAAACCATCAAAAATTTCAATCCTGCATGATTCTACCAAGAAATGTGATTCTTCATTCAAAACGCTGGTTTTTGCTATTGGGCTCTATTGAATAATGAATGTTTTGAATTTTCTCCAAAAGTAAAGTAGTTGCAAACTCATGCTTTTAGAGACTTGTTTGGGCTCATGAGAGGAGTAGAAAAACATCAAAAATTTCAGTCCTGCATGATTCTACCAAGAAATGTGTGTTCATTGAAACCGCTGGTTTTTGTTAGTTTGGGCCCTATTGAATAATGAATGTTTTGAATTTTCTCCAAAAGTAAAGTAGTTGCAAACTCATCCTTTTAGAAACTTTTTTGGGCTGTTGAGAGGAGTAAAAAACCATCAAAAATTTCAATCCTGCATGATTTTACCAAGAAATGTGATTCTTCATTCAAAACCTGATTTTTGCTATTGGGCTCTATTGAATAGTGAATGTTTTGAATTTTCTCCAAAAGTAAAGTAGTTGCAAACTCATGCTTTTAGAGACTTGTTTGGGCTCATGAGAGGAGTAGAAAAACATCAAAAATTTCAGTCCTGCATGATTCTACCAAGAAATGTGTGTTCATTGAAACCACTGGTTTTTGATAGTTTGGGCCCTATTGAATAATGAATGTTTTGAATTTTCTCCAAAAGTAAAGTAGTTGCAAACTCATCCTTTTAGAAACTTGTTTGGGCTGTTGAGAGGAGTAAAAAACCATCAAAAATTTCAATCCTGCATGATTCTACCAAGAAATGTGATTCTTCATTCAAAACGCTGGTTTTTGCTATTGGGCTCTATTGAATAATGAATGTTTTGAATTTTCTCCAAAAGTAAAGTAGTTGCAAACTCATGCTTTTAGAGACTTGTTTGGGCTCATGAGAGGAGTAGAAAAACATCAAAAATTTCAATCCTGCATGATTCTACCAAGAAATGTGTGTTCATTGAAACCGCTGGTTTTTGATAGTTTGGGCCCTATTGAATAATGAATGTTTTGAATTTTCTCCAAAAGTAAAGTAGTTGCAAACTCATCCTTTTAGAAACTTGTTTGGGCTGTTGAGAGGAGTAAAAAACCATCAAAAATTTCAATCCTGCATGATTTTACCAAGAAATGTGATTCTTCATTCAAAACCTGATTTTTGCTATTGGGCTCTATTGAATAGTGAATGTTTTGAATTTTCTCCAAAAGTAAAGTAGTTGCAAACTCATGCTTTTAGAGACTTGTTTGGGCTCATGAGAGGAGTAGAAAAACATCAAAAATTTCAGTCCTGCATGATTCTACCAAGAAATGTGTGTTCATTGAAACCACTGGTTTTTGATAGTTTGGGCCCTATTGAATAATGAATGTTTTGAATTTTCTCCAAAAGTAAAGTAGTTGCAAACTCATCCTTTTAGAAACTTGTTTGGGCTGTTGAGAGGAGTAAAAAACCATCAAAAATTTCAATCCTGCATGATTTTACCAAGAAATGTGATTCTTCATTCAAAACCTGATTTTTGCTATTGGGCTCTATTGAATAGTGAATGTTTTGAATTTTCTCCAAAAGTAAAGTAGTTGCAAACTCATGCTTTTAGAGACTTGTTTGGGCTCATGAGAGGAGTAGAAAAACATCAAAAATTTCAGTCCTGCATGATTCTACCAAGAAATGTGTGTTCATTCAAACCGCTGGTTTTTGATAGTTTGGGCCCTATTGAATAATGAATGTTTTGAATTTTCTCCAAAAGTAAAGTAGTTGCAAACTCATCCTTTTAGAAACTTGTTTGGGCTGTTGAGAGGAGTAAAAAACCATCAAAAATTTCAATCCTGCATGATTCTACCAAGAAATGTGATTCTTCATTCAAAACGCTGGTTTTTGCTATTGGGCTCTATTGAATAATGAATGTTTTGAATTTTCTCCAAAAGTAAAGTAGTTGCAAACTCATGCTTTTAGAGACTTGTTTGGGCTCATGAGAGGAGTAGAAAAACATCAAAAATTTCAGTCCTGCATGATTCTACCAAGAAATGTGTGTTCATTGAAACCGCTGGTTTTTGATAGTTTGGGCCCTATTGAATAATGAATGTTTTGAATTTTCTCCAAAAGTAAAGTAGTTGCAAACTCATCCTTTTAGAAACTTGTTTGGGCTGTTGAGAGGAGTAAAAAACCATCAAAAATTTCAATCCTGCATGATTCTACCAAGAAATGTGATTCTTCATTCAAAACGCTGGTTTTTGCTATTGGGCTCTATTGAATAATGAATGTTTTGAATTTTCTCCAAAAGTAAAGTAGTTGCAAACTCATGCTTTTAGAGACTTGTTTGGGCTCATGAGAGGAGTAGAAAAACATCAAAAATTTCAGTCCTGCATGATTCTACCAAGAAATGTGTGTTCATTGAAACCGCTGGTTTTTGTTAGTTTGGGCCCTATTGAATAATGAATGTTTTGAATTTTCTCCAAAAGTAAAGTAGTTGCAAACTCATCCTTTCAGAAACTTGTTTGGGCTGTTGAGATGAGTAAAAAACCATCAAAAATTTCAATCCTGCATGATTTTACCAAGAAATGTGATTCTTCATTCAAAACCTGATTTTTGCTATTGGGCTCTATTGAATAGTGAATGTTTTGAATTTTCTCCAAAAGTGAAGTAGTTGCAAACTCATGCTTTTAGAGACTTGTTTGGGCTCATGAGAGGAGTAGAAAAACATCAAAAATTTCAGTCCTGCATGATTCTACCAAGAAATGTGTGTTCATTGAAACCACTGGTTTTTGATAGTTTGGGCCCTATTGAATAATGAATGTTTTGAATTTTCTCCAAAAGTAAAGTAGTTGCAAACTCATCCTTTTAGAAACTTGTTTGGGCTGTTGAGAGGAGTAAAAAACCATCAAAAATTTCAATCCTGCATGATTTTACCAAGAAATGGATTCTTCATTCAAAACCTGATTTTTGCTATTGGGCTCTATTGAATAGTGAATGTTTTGAATTTTCTCCAAAAGTAAAGTAGTTGCAAACTCATGCTTTTAGAGACTTGTTTGGGCTCATGAGAGGAGTAGAAAAACATCAAAAATTTCAGTCCTGCATGATTCTACCAAGAAATGTGTGTTCATTCAAACCTCTGGTTTTTGATAGTTTGGGCCCTATTGAATAATGAATGTTTGGAATTTTCTCCAAAAGTAAAGTAGTTGCAAACTCATCCTTTTAGAAACTTGTTTGGGCTGTTGAGAGGAGTAAAAAACCATCAAAAATTTCAATCCTGCATGATTCTACCAAGAAATGTGATTCTTCATTCAAAACCTGATTTTTGCTATTGGGCTCTATTGAATAGTGAATGTTTTGAATTTTATCCAAAAGTAAAGTAGTTGCAAACTCATGCTTTTAGAGACTTGTTTGGGCTCATGAGAGGAGTAGAAAAATATCAAAAATTTCAGTCCTGCATGATTCTACCAAGAAATGTGTGTTCATTCAAACCGCTGGTTTTTGATAGTTTGGGCCCTA
This sequence comes from Dendrobates tinctorius, assembly GCF_039654945.1. NCBI lineage: Eukaryota > Metazoa > Chordata > Amphibia > Anura > Dendrobatidae > Dendrobates > Dendrobates tinctorius. Next base: position 143,448 of record NW_027361777.1, on the reverse strand, counting down.
TTGAATAATGAATGTTTTGAATTTTCTCCAAAAGTAAAGTAGTTGCAAACTCATCCTTTTAGAAACTTGTTTGGGCTGTTGAGAGGAGTAAAAAACCATCAAAAATTTCAATCCTGCATGATTTTACCAAGAAATGTGATTCTTCATTCAAAACCTGATTTTTGCTATTGGGCTCTATTGAATAGTGAATGTTTTGAATTTTCTCCAAAAGTAAAGTAGTTGCAAACTCATGCTTTTAGAGACTTGTTTGGGCTCATGAGAGGAGTAGAAAAACATCAAAAATTTCAGTCCTGCATGATTCTACCAAGAAATGTGTGTTCATTGAAACCACTGGTTTTTGATAGTTTGGGCCCTATTGAATAATGAATGTTTTGAATTTTCTCCAAAAGTAAAGTAGTTGCAAACTCATCCTTTTAGAAACTTGTTTGGGCTGTTGAGAGGAGTAAAAAACCATCAAAAATTTCAATCCTGCATGATTTTACCAAGAAATGGATTCTTCATTCAAAACCTGATTTTTGCTATTGGGCTCTATTGAATAGTGAATGTTTTGAATTTTCTCCAAAAGTAAAGTAGTTGCAAACTCATGCTTTTAGAGACTTGTTTGGGCTCATGAGAGGAGTAGAAAAACATCAAAAATTTCAGTCCTGCATGATTCTACCAAGAAATGTGTGTTCATTCAAACCTCTGGTTTTTGATAGTTTGGGCCCTATTGAATAATGAATGTTTTGAATTTTCTCCAAAAGTAAAGTAGTTGCAAACTCATCCTTTTAGAAACTTGTTTGGGCTGTTGAGAGGAGTAAAAAACCATCAAAAATTTCAATCCTGCATGATTCTACCAAGAAATGTGATTCTTCATTCAAAACCTGATTTTTGCTATTGGGCTCTATTGAATAGTGAATGTTTTGAATTTTATCCAAAAGTAAAGTAGTTGCAAACTCATGCTTTTAGAGACTTGTTTTGGGCTCATGAGAGGAGTAGAAAAATATCAAAAATTTCAGTCCTGCATGATTCTACCAAGAAATGTGTGTTCATTCAAACCGCTGGTTTTTGATAGTTTGGGCCCTATTGAATAATGAATGTTTTGAATTTTCTCCAAAAGTAAAGTAGTTGCAAACTCATCCTTTTAGAAACTTGTTTGGGCTGTTGAGAGGAGTAAAAAACCATCAAAAATTTCAATCCTGCATGATTCTACCAAGAAATGTGATTCTTCCTTCAAAACGCTGGTTTTTGCTATTGGGCTCTATTGAATAATGAATGTTTTGAATTTTCTCCAAAAGTAAAGTAGTTGCAAACTCATGCTTTTAGAGACTTGTTTGGGCTCATGAGAGGAGTAGAAAAACATCAAAAATTTCAGTCCTGCATGATTCTACCAAGAAATGTGTGTTCATTGAAACCGCTGGTTTTTGATAGTTTGGGCCCTATTGAATAATGAATGTTTTGAATTTTCTCCAAAAGTAAAGTAGTTGCAAACTCATCCTTTTAGAAACTTGTTTGGGCTGTTGAGTGGAGTAAAAAACCATCAAAAATTTCAATCCTGCATGATTTTACCAAGAAATGTGATTCTTCATTCAAAACCTGATTTTTGCTATTGGGCTCTATTGAATAGTGAATGTTTTGAATTTTCTCCAAAAGTAAAGTAGTTGCAAACTCATGCTTTTAGAGACCTGTTTGGGCTCATGAGAGGAGTAGAAAAACATCAAAAATTTCAGTCCTGCATGATTCTACCAAGAAATGTGTGTTCATTCAAACCGCTGCTTTTTGATAGTTTGGGCCCTATTGAATAATGAATGTTTTGAATTTTCTCCAAAAGTAAAGTAGTTGCAAACTCATCCTTTTAGAAACTTTTTTGGGCTGTTGAGAGGAGTAAAAAACCATCAAAAATTTCAATCCTGCATGATTCTACCAAGAAATGTGATTCTTCATTGAAAACGCTGGTTTTTGCTATTGGGCTCTATTGAATAATGAATGTTTTGAATTTTCTCCAAAAGTAAAGTAGTTGCAAACTCATGCTTTTAGAGACTTGTTTGGGCTCATGAGAGGAGTAGAAAAACATCAAAAATTTCAGTCCTGCATGATTCTACCAAGAAATGTGTGTTCATTGAAACCGCTGGTTTTTGATAGTTTGGGCCCTATTGAATAATGAATGTTTTGAATTTTCTCCAAAAGTAAAGTAGTTGCAAACTCATCCTTTTAGAAACTTGTTTGGGCTGTTGAGAGGAGTAAAAAACCATCAAAAATTTCAATCCTGCATGATTTTACCAAGAAATGTGATTCTTCATTCAAAACCTGATTTTTGCTATTGGGCTCTATTGAATAGTGAATGTTTTGAATTTTCTCCAAAAGTAAAGTAGTTGCAAACTCATGCTTTTAGAGACTTGTTTGGGCTCATGAGAGGAGTAGAAAAACATCAAAAATTTCAGTCCTGCATGATTCTACCAAGAAATGTGTGTTCATTCAAACCGCTGGTTTTTGATAGTTTGGGCCCTATTGAATAATGAATGTTTTGAATTTTCTCCAAAAGTAAAGTAGTTGCAAACTCATCCTTTTAGAAACTTGTTTGGGCTGTTGAGAGGAGTAAAAAACCATCAAAAATTTCAATCCTACATGATTTTACCAAGAAATGTGATTCTTCATTCAAAACCTGATTTTTGCTAATGGGCTCTTTTGAATAGTGAATGTTTTGAATTTTATCCAAAAGTAAAGTAGTTGCAAACTCATGCTTTTAGAGACTTGTTTGGGCTCATGAGAGGAGTAGAAAAACATCAAAAATTTCAGTCCTGCATGATTCTACCAAGAAATGTGTGTTCATTCAAACCTCTGGTTTTTGATAGTTTGGGCCCTATTGAATAATGAATGTTTTGAATTTTCTCCAAAAGTAAAGTAGTTGCAAACTCATCCTTTTAGAAACTTGTTTGGGCTGTTGAGAGGAGTAAAAAACCATCAAAAATTTCAATCCTGCATGATTCTACCAAGAAATGTGATTCTTCATTCAAAACGCTGGTTTTTGATATTGGGCTCTATTGAATAATGAATGTTTTGAATTTTCTCCAAAAGTAAAGTAGTTGCAAACTCATGCTTTTAGAGACTTGTTTGGGCTCATGAGAGGAGTAGAAAAACATCAAAAATTTCAGTCCTGCATGATTCTACCAAGAAATGTGTGTTCATTGAAACCGCTGGTTTTTGATAGTTTGGGCCCTATTGAATAATGAATGTTTTGAATTTTCTCCAAAAGTAAAGTAGTTGCAAACTCATCCTTTTAGAAACTTGTTTGGGCTGTTGAGAGGAGTAAAAAACCATCAAAAATTTCAATCCTGCATGATTCTACCAAGAAATGTGATTCTTCATTCAAAACGCTGGTTTTTGCTATTGGGCTCTATTGAATAATGAATGTTTTGAATTTTCTCCAAAAGTAAAGTAGTTGCAAACTCATGCTTTTAGAGACTTGTTTGGGCTCATGAGAGGAGTAGAAAAACATCAAAAATTTCAGTCCTGCATGATTCTACCAAGAAATGTGTGTTCATTGAAACCGCTGGTTTTTGTTAGTTTGGGCCCTATTGAATAATGAATGTTTTGAATTTTCTCCAAAAGTAAAGTAGTTGCAAACTCATCCTTTTAGAAACTTGTTTGGGCTGTTGAGAGGAGTAAAAAACCATCAAAAATTTCAATCCTGCATGATTTTACCAAGAAATGTGATTCTTCATTCAAAACCTGATTTTTGCTATTGGGCTCTATTGAATAGTGAATGTTTTGAATTTTCTCCAAAAGTAAAGTAGTTGCAAACTCATGCTTTTAGAGACTTGTTTGGGCTCATGAGAGGAGTAGAAAAACATCAAAAATTTCAGTCCTGCATGATTCTACCAAGAAATGTGTGTTCATTGAAACCACTGGTTTTTGATAGTTTGGGCCCTATTGAATAATGAATGTTTTGAATTTTCTCCAAAAGTAAAGTAGTTGCAAACTCATCCTTTTAGAAACTTGTTTGGGCTGTTGAGAGGAGTAAAAAACCATCAAAAATTTCAATCCTGCATGATTTTACCAAGAAATGTGATTCTTCATTCAAAACCTGATTTTTGCTATTGGGCTCTATTGAATAGTGAATGTTTTGAATTTTCTCCAAAAGTAAAGTAGTTGCAAACTCATGCTTTTAGAGACTTGTTTGGGCTCATGAGAGGAGTAGAAAAACATCAAAAATTTCAGTCCTGCATGATTCTACCAAGAAATGTGTGTTCATTCAAACCGCTGGTTTTTGATAGTTTGGGCCCTATTGAATAATGAATGTTTTGAATTTTCTCCAAAAGTAAAGTAGTTGCAAACTCATCCTTTTAGAAACTTGTTTGGGCTGTTGAGAGGAGTAAAAAACCATCAAAAATTTCAATCCTGCATGATTTTACCAAGAAATGTGATTCTTCATTCAAAACCTGATTTTTGCTATTGGGCTCTATTGAATAGTGAATGTTTTGAATTTTCTCCAAAAGTAAAGTAGTTGCAAACTCATGCTTTTAGAGACTTGTTTGGGCTCATGAGAGGAGTAGAAAAACATCAAAAATTTCAGTCCTGCATGATTCTACCAAGAAATGTGTGTTCATTCAAACCGCTGGTTTTTGATAGTTTGGGCCCTATTGAATAATGAATGTTTTGAATTTTCTCCAAAAGTAAAGTAGTTGCAAACTCATCCTTTTAGAAACTTGTTTGGGCTGTTGAGAGGAGTAAAAAACCATCAAAAATTTCAATCCTGCATGATTTTACCAAGAAATGGATTCTTCATTCAAAACCTGATTTTTGCTATTGGGCTCTATTGAATAGTGAATGTTTTGAATTTTCTCCAAAAGTAAAGTAGTTGCAAACTCATGCTTTTAGAGACTTGTTTGGGCTCATGAGAGGAGTAGAAAAACATCAAAAATTTCAGTCCTGCATGATTCTACCAAGAAATGTGTGTTCATTCAAACCTCTGGTTTTTGATAGTTTGGGCCCTATTGAATAATGAATGTTTTGAATTTTCTCCAAAAGTAAAGTAGTTGCAAACTCATCCTTTTAGAAACTTGTTTGGGCTGTTGAGAGGAGTAAAAAACCATCAAAAATTTCAATCCTGCATGATTCTACCAAGAAATGTGATTCTTCATTCAAAACCTGATTTTTGCTATTGGGCTCTATTGAATAGTGAATGTTTTGAATTTTATCCAAAAGTAAAGTAGTTGCAAACTCATGCTTTTAGAGACTTGTTTGGGCTCATGAGAGGAGTAGAAAAATATCAAAAATTTCAGTCCTGCATGATTCTACCAAGAAATGTGTGTTCATTCAAACCGCTGGTTTTTGATAGTTTGGGCCCTATTGAATAATGAATGTTTTGAATTTTCTCCAAAAGTAAAGTAGTTGCAAACTCATCCTTTTAGAAACTTGTTTGGGCTGTTGAGAGGAGTAAAAAACCATCAAAAATTTCAATCCTGCATGATTCTACCAAGAAATGTGATTCTTCCTTCAAAACGCTGGTTTTTGCTATTGGGCTCTATTGAATAATGAATGTTTTGAATTTTCTCCAAAAGTAAAGTAGTTGCAAACTCATGCTTTTAGAGACTTGTTTGGGCTCATGAGAGGAGTAGAAAAACATCAAAAATTTCAGTCCTGCATGATTCTACCAAGAAATGTGTGTTCATTGAAACCGCTGGTTTTTGTTAGTTTGGGCCCTATTGAATAATGAATGTTTTGAATTTTCTCCAAAAGTAAAGTAGTTGCAAACTCATCCTTTCAGAAACTTGTTTGGGCTGTTGAGATGAGTAAAAAACCATCAAAAATTTCAATCCTGCATGATTTTACCAAGAAATGTGATTCTTCATTCAAAACCTGATTTTTGCTATTGGGCTCTATTGAATAGTGAATGTTTTGAATTTTCTCCAAAAGTAAAGTAGTTGCAAACTCATGCTTTTAGAGACTTGTTTGGGCTCATGAGAGGAGTAGAAAAACATCAAAAATTTCAGTCCTGCATGATTCTACCAAGAAATGTGTGTTCATTGAAACCACTGGTTTTTGATAGTTTGGGCCCTATTGAATAATGAATGTTTTGAATTTTCTCCAAAAGTAAAGTAGTTGCAAACTCATCCTTTTAGAAACTTGTTTGGGCTGTTGAGAGGAGTAAAAAACCATCAAAAATTTCAATCCTGCATGATTTTACCAAGAAATGGATTCTTCATTCAAAACCTGATTTTTGCTATTGGGCTCTATTGAATAGTGAATGTTTTGAATTTTCTCCAAAAGTAAAGTAGTTGCAAACTCATGCTTTTAGAGACTTGTTTGGGCTCATGAGAGGAGTAGAAAAACATCAAAAATTTCAGTCCTGCATGATTCTACCAAGAAATGTGTGTTCATTCAAACCGCTGGTTTTTGATAGTTTGGGCCCTATTGAATAATGAATGTTTTGAATTTTCTCCAAAAGTAAAGTAGTTGCAAACTCATCCTTTTAGAAACTTGTTTGGGCTGTTGAGAGGAGTAAAAAACCATCAAAAATTTCAATCCTACATGATTTTACCAAGAAATGTGATTCTTCATTCAAAACCTGATTTTTGCTAATGGGCTCTTTTGAATAGTGAATGTTTTGAATTTTATCCAAAAGTAAAGTAGTTGCAAACTCATGCTTTTAGAGACTTGTTTGGGCTCATGAGAGGAGTAGAAAAACATCAAAAATTTCAGTCCTGCATGATTCTACCAAGAAATGTGTGTTCATTCAAACCTCTGGTTTTTGATAGTTTGGGCCCTATTGAATAATGAATGTTTTGAATTTTCTCCAAAAGTAAAGTAGTTGCAAACTCATCCTTTTAGAAACTTGTTTGGGCTGTTGAGAGGAGTAAAAAACCATCAAAAATTTCAATCCTGCATGATTCTACCAAGAAATGTGATTCTTCATTCAAAACGCTGGTTTTTGATATTGGGCTCTATTGAATAATGAATGTTTTGAATTTTCTCCAAAAGTAAAGTAGTTGCAAACTCATGCTTTTAGAGACTTGTTTGGGCTCATGAGAGGAGTAGAAAAACATCAAAAATTTCAGTCCTGCATGATTCTACCAAGAAATGTGTGTTCATTGAAACCGCTGGTTTTTGATAGTTTGGGCCCTATTGAATAATGAATGTTTTGAATTTTCTCCAAAAGTAAAGTAGTTGCAAACTCATCCTTTTAGAAACTTGTTTGGGCTGTTGAGAGGAGTAAAAAACCATCAAAAATTTCAATCCTGCATGATTCTACCAAGAAATGTGATTCTTCATTCAAAACGCTGGTTTTTGCTATTGGGCTCTATTGAATAATGAATGTTTTGAATTTTCTCCAAAAGTAAAGTAGTTGCAAACTCATGCTTTTAGAGACTTGTTTGGGCTCATGAGAGGAGTAGAAAAACATCAAAAATTTCAGTCCTGCATGATTCTACCAAGAAATGTGTGTTCATTGAAACCGCTGGTTTTTGTTAGTTTGGGCCCTATTGAATAATGAATGTTTTGAATTTTCTCCAAAAGTAAAGTAGTTGCAAACTCATCCTTTTAGAAACTTGTTTGGGCTGTTGAGAGGAGTAAAAAACCATCAAAAATTTCAATCCTGCATGATTTTACCAAGAAATGTGATTCTTCATTCAAAACCTGATTTTTGCTATTGGGCTCTATTGAATAGTGAATGTTTTGAATTTTCTCCAAAAGTAAAGTAGTTGCAAACTCATGCTTTTAGAGACTTGTTTGGGCTCATGAGAGGAGTAGAAAAACATCAAAAATTTCAGTCCTGCATGATTCTACCAAGAAATGTGCGTTCATTGAAACCACTGGTTTTTGATAGTTTGGGCCCTATTGAATAATGAATGTTTTGAATTTTCTCCAAAAGTAAAGTAGTTGCAAACTCATCCTTTTAGAAACTTGTTTGGGCTGTTGAGAGGAGTAAAAAACCATCAAAAATTTCAATCCTGCATGATTTTACCAAGAAATGTGATTCTTCATTCAAAACCTGATTTTTGCTATTGGGCTCTATTGAATAGTGAATGTTTTGAATTTTCTCCAAAAGTAAAGTAGTTGCAAACTCATGCTTTTAGAGACTTGTTTGGGCTCATGAGAGGAGTAGAAAAACATCAAAAATTTCAGTCCTGCATGATTCTACCAAGAAATGTGTGTTCATTCAAACCGCTGGTTTTTGATAGTTTGGGCCCTATTGAATAATGAATGTTTTGAATTTTCTCCAAAAGTAAAGTAGTTGCAAACTCATCCTTTTAGAAACTTGTTTGGGCTGTTGAGAGGAGTAAAAAACCATCAAAAATTTCAATCCTGCATGATTTTACCAAGAAATGTGATTCTTCATTCAAAACCTGATTTTTGCTATTGGGCTCTATTGAATAGTGAATGTTTTGAATTTTCTCCAAAAGTAAAGTAGTTGCAAACTCATGCTTTTAGAGACTTGTTTGGGCTCATGAGAGGAGTAGAAAAACATCAAAAATTTCAGTCCTGCATGATTCTACCAAGAAATGTGTGTTCATTCAAACCGCTGGTTTTTGATAGTTTGGGCCCTATTGAATAATGAATGTTTTGAATTTTCTCCAAAAGTAAAGTAGTTGCAAACTCATCCTTTTAGAAACTTGTTTGGGCTGTTGAGAGGAGTAAAAAACCATCAAAAATTTCAATCCTGCATGATTTTACCAAGAAATGGATTCTTCATTCAAAACCTGATTTTTGCTATTGGGCTCTATTGAATAGTGAATGTTTTGAATTTTCTCCAAAAGTAAAGTAGTTGCAAACTCATGCTTTTAGAGACTTGTTTGGGCTCATGAGAGGAGTAGAAAAACATCAAAAATTTCAGTCCTGCATGATTCTACCAAGAAATGTGTGTTCATTCAAACCTCTGGTTTTTGATAGTTTGGGCCCTATTGAATAATGAATGTTTTGAATTTTCTCCAAAAGTAAAGTAGTTGCAAACTCATCCTTTTAGAAACTTGTTTGGGCTGTTGAGAGGAGTAAAAAACCATCAAAAATTTCAATCCTGCATGATTCTACCAAGAAATGTGATTCTTCATTCAAAACCTGATTTTTGCTATTGGGCTCTATTGAATAGTGAATGTTTTGAATTTTATCCAAAAGTAAAGTAGTTGCAAACTCATGCTTTTAGAGACTTGTTTGGGCTCATGAGAGGAGTAGAAAAATATCAAAAATTTCAGTCCTGCATGATTCTACCAAGAAATGTGTGTTCATTCAAACCGCTGGTTTTTGATAGTTTGGGCCCTATTGAATAATGAATGTTTTGAATTTTCTCCAAAAGTAAAGTAGTTGCAAACTCATCCTTTTAGAAACTTGTTTGGGCTGTTGAGAGGAGTAAAAAACCATCAAAAATTTCAATCCTGCATGATTCTACCAAGAAATGTGATTCTTCCTTCAAAACGCTGGTTTTTGCTATTGGGCTCTATTGAATAATGAATGTTTTGAATTTTCTCCAAAAGTAAAGTAGTTGCAAACTCATGCTTTTAGAGACTTGTTTGGGCTCATGAGAGGAGTAGAAAAACATCAAAAATTTCAGTCCTGCATGATTCTACCAAGAAATGTGTGTTCATTGAAACCGCTGGTTTTTGTTAGTTTGGGCCCTATTGAATAATGAATGTTTTGAATTTTCTCCAAAAGTAAAGTAGTTGCAAACTCATCCTTTCAGAAACTTGTTTGGGCTGTTGAGATGAGTAAAAAACCATCAAAAATTTCAATCCTGCATGATTTTACCAAGAAATGTGATTCTTCATTCAAAACCTGATTTTTGCTATTGGGCTCTATTGAATAGTGAATGTTTTGAATTTTCTCCAAAAGTAAAGTAGTTGCAAACTCATGCTTTTAGAGACTTGTTTGGGCTCATGAGAGGAGTAGAAAAACATCAAAAATTTCAGTCCTGCATGATTCTACCAAGAAATGTGTGTTCATTGAAACCACTGGTTTTTGATAGTTTGGGCCCTATTGAATAATGAATGTTTTGAATTTTCTCCAAAAGTAAAGTAGTTGCAAACTCATCCTTTTAGAAACTTGTTTGGGCTGTTGAGAGGAGTAAAAAACCATCAAAAATTTCAATCCTGCATGATTTTACCAAGAAATGGATTCTTCATTCAAAACCTGATTTTTGCTATTGGGCTCTATTGAATAGTGAATGTTTTGAATTTTCTCCAAAAGTAAAGTAGTTGCAAACTCATGCTTTTAGAGACTTGTTTGGGCTCATGAGAGGAGTAGAAAAACATCAAAAATTTCAGTCCTGCATGATTCTACCAAGAAATGTGTGTTCATTCAAACCTCTGGTTTTTGATAGTTTGGGCCCTATTGAATAATGAATGTTTTGAATTTTCTCCAAAAGTAAAGTAGTTGCAAACTCATCCTTTTAGAAACTTGTTTGGGCTGTTGAGAGGAGTAAAAAACCATCAAAAATTTCAATCCTGCATGATTCTACCAAGAAATGTGATTCTTCCTTCAAAACGCTGGTTTTTGCTATTGGGCTCTATTGAATAATGAATGTTTTGAATTTTCTCCAAAAGTAAAGTAGTTGCAAACTCATGCTTTTAGAGACTTGTTTGGGCTCATGAGAGGAGTAGAAAAACATCAAAAATTTCAGTCCTGCATGATTCTACCAAGAAATGTGTGTTCATTGAAACCGCTGGTTTTTGATAGTTTGGGCCCTATTGAATAATGAATGTTTTGAATTTTCTCCAAAAGTAAAGTAGTTGCAAACTCATCCTTTTAGAAACTTGTTTGGGCTGTTGAGTGGAGTAAAAAACCATCAAAAATTTCAATCCTGCATGATTTTACCAAGAAATGTGATTCTTCATTCAAAACCTGATTTTTGCTATTGGGCTCTATTGAATAGTGAATGTTTTGAATTTTCTCCAAAAGTAAAGTAGTTGCAAACTCATGCTTTTAGAGACCTGTTTGGGCTCATGAGAGGAGTAGAAAAACATCAAAAATTTCAGTCCTGCATGATTCTACCAAGAAATGTGTGTTCATTCAAACCGCTGGTTTTTGATAGTTTGGGCCCTATTGAATAATGAATGTTTTGAATTTTCTCCAAAAGTAAAGTAGTTGCAAACTCATCCTTTTAGAAACTTTTTTGGGCTGTTGAGAGGAGTAAAAAACCATCAAAAATTTCAATCCTGCATGATTCTACCAAGAAATGTGATTCTTCATTGAAAACGCTGGTTTTTGCTATTGGGCTCTATTGAATAATGAATGTTTTGAATTTTCTCCAAAAGTAAAGTAGTTGCAAACTCATGCTTTTAGAGACTTGTTTGGGCTCATGAGAGGAGTAGAAAAACATCAAAAATTTCAGTCCTGCATGATTCTACCAAGAAATGTGTGTTCATTGAAACCGCTGGTTTTTGATAGTTTGGGCCCTATTGAATAATGAATGTTTTGAATTTTCTCCAAAAGTAAAGTAGTTGCAAACTCATCCTTTTAGAAACTTGTTTGGGCTGTTGAGAGGAGTAAAAAACCATCAAAAATTTCAATCCTGCATGATTTTACCAAGAAATGTGATTCTTCATTCAAAACCTGATTTTTGCTATTGGGCTCTATTGAATAGTGAATGTTTTGAATTTTCTCCAAAAGTAAAGTAGTTGCAAACTCATGCTTTTAGAGACTTGTTTGGGCTCATGAGAGGAGTAGAAAAACATCAAAAATTTCAGTCCTGCATGATTCTACCAAGAAATGTGTGTTCATTCAAACCGCTGGTTTTTGATAGTTTGGGCCCTATTGAATAATGAATGTTTTGAATTTTCTCCAAAAGTAAAGTAGTTGCAAACTCATCCTTTTAGAAACTTGTTTGGGCTGTTGAGAGGAGTAAAAAACCATCAAAAATTTCAATCCTACATGATTTTACCAAGAAATGTGATTCTTCATTCAAAACCTGATTTTTGCTAATGGGCTCTTTTGAATAGTGAATGTTTTGAATTTTCTCCAAAAGTAAAGTAGTTGCAAACTCATGCTTTTAGAGACTTGTTTGGGCTCATGAGAGGAGTAGAAAAACATCAAAAATTTCAGTCCTGCATGATTCTACCAAGAAATGTGTGTTCATTCAAACCTCTGGTTTTTGATAGTTTGGGCCCTATTGAATAATGAATGTTTTGAATTTTCTCCAAAAGTAAAGTAGTTGCAAACTCATCCTTTTAGAAACTTGTTTGGGCTGTTGAGAGGAGTAAAAAACCATCAAAAATTTCAATCCTGCATGATTCTACCAAGAAATGTGATTCTTCATTCAAAACGCTGGTTTTTGATATTGGGCTCTATTGAATAATGAATGTTTTGAATTTTCTCCAAAAGTAAAGTAGTTGCAAACTCATGCTTTTAGAGACTTGTTTGGGCTCATGAGAGGAGTAGAAAAACATCAAAAATTTCAGTCCTGCATGATTCTACCAAGAAATGTGTGTTCATTGAAACCGCTGGTTTTTGATAGTTTGGGCCCTATTGAATAATGAATGTTTTGAATTTTCTCCAAAAGTAAAGTAGTTGCAAACTCATCCTTTTAGAAACTTGTTTGGGCTGTTGAGAGGAGTAAAAAACCATCAAAAATTTCAATCCTGCATGATTCTACCAAGAAATGTGATTCTTCATTCAAAACGCTGGTTTTTGCTATTGGGCTCTATTGAATAATGAATGTTTTGAATTTTCTCCAGAAGTAAAGTAGTTGCAAACTCATGCTTTTAGAGACTTGTTTGGGCTCATGAGAGGAGTAGAAAAACATCAAAAATTTCAGTCCTGCATGATTCTACCAAGAAATGTGTGTTCATTGAAACCGCTGGTTTTTGTTAGTTTGGGCCCTATTGAATAATGAATGTTTTGAATTTTCTCCAAAAGTAAAGTAGTTGCAAACTCATCCTTTTAGAAACTTGTTTGGGCTGTTGAGAGGAGTAAAAAACCATCAAAAATTTCAATCCTGCATGATTTTACCAAGAAATGTGATTCTTCATTCAAAACCTGATTTTTGCTATTGGGCTCTATTGAATAGTGAATGTTTTGAATTTTCTCCAAAAGTAAAGTAGTTGCAAACTCATGCTTTTAGAGACTTGTTTGGGCTCATGAGAGGAGTAGAAAAACATCAAAAATTTCAGTCCTGCATGATTCTACCAAGAAATGTGTGTTCATTGAAACCACTGGTTTTTGATAGTTTGGGCCCTATTGAATAATGAATGTTTTGAATTTTCTCCAAAAGTAAAGTAGTTGCAAACTCATCCTTTTAGAAACTTGTTTGGGCTGTTGAGAGGAGTAAAAAACCATCAAAAATTTCAATCCTGCATGATTTTACCAAGAAATGTGATTCTTCATTCAAAACCTGATTTTTGCTATTGGGCTCTATTGAATAGTGAATGTTTTGAATTTTCTCCAAAAGTAAAGTAGTTGCAAACTCATGCTTTTAGAGACTTGTTTGGGCTCATGAGAGGAGTAGAAAAACATCAAAAATTTCAGTCCTGCATGATTCTACCAAGAAATGTGTGTTCATTCAAACCGCTGGTTTTTGATAGTTTGGGCCCTATTGAATAATGAATGTTTTGAATTTTCTCCAAAAGTAAAGTAGTTGCAAACTCATCCTTTTAGAAACTTGTTTGGGCTGTTGAGAGGAGTAAAAAACCATCAAAAATTTCAATCCTGCATGATTCTACCAAGAAATGTGATTCTTCATTCAAAACGCTGGTTTTTGCTATTGGGCTCTATTGAATAATGAATGTTTTGAATTTTCTCCAAAAGTAAAGTAGTTGCAAACTCATGCTTTTAGAGACTTGTTTGGGCTCATGAGAGGAGTAGAAAAACATCAAAAATTTCAGTCCTGCATGATTCTACCAAGAAATGTGTGTTCATTGAAACCGCTGGTTTTTGATAGTTTGGGCCCTATTGAATAATGAATGTTTTGAATTTTCTCCAAAAGTAAAGTAGTTGCAAACTCATCCTTTTAGAAACTTGTTTGGGCTGTTGAGAGGAGTAAAAAACCATCAAAAATTTCAATCCTGCATGATTCTACCAAGAAATGTGATTCTTCATTCAAAACGCTGGTTTTTGCTATTGGGCTCTATTGAATAATGAATGTTTTGAATTTTCTCCAAAAGTAAAGTAGTTGCAAACTCATGCTTTTAGAGACTTGTTTGGGCTCATGAGAGTATTAGAAAAACATCAAAAATTTCAGTCCTGCATGATTCTACCAAGAAATGTGTGTTCATTGAAACCGCTGGTTTTTGTTAGTTTGGGCCCTATTGAATAATGAATGTTTTGAATTTTCTCCAAAAGTAAAGTAGTTGCAAACTCATCCTTTCAGAAACTTGTTTGGGCTGTTGAGATGAGTAAAAAACCATCAAAAATTTCAATCCTGCATGATTTTACCAAGAAATGTGATTCTTCATTCAAAACCTGATTTTTGCTATTGGGCTCTATTGAATAGTGAATGTTTTGAATTTTCTCCAAAAGTAAAGTAGTTGCAAACTCATGCTTTTAGAGACTTGTTTGGGCTCATGAGAGGAGTAGAAAAACATCAAAAATTTCAGTCCTGCATGATTCTACCAAGAAATGTGTGTTCATTGAAACCACTGGTTTTTGATAGTTTGGGCCCTATTGAATAATGAATGTTTTGAATTTTCTCCAAAAGTAAAGTAGTTGCAAACTCATCCTTTTAGAAACTTGTTTGGGCTGTTGAGAGGAGTAAAAAACCATCAAAAATTTCAATCCTGCATGATTTTACCAAGAAATGGATTCTTCATTCAAAACCTGATTTTTGCTATTGGGCTCTATTGAATAGTGAATGTTTTGAATTTTCTCCAAAAGTAAAGTAGTTGCAAACTCATGCTTTTAGAGACTTGTTTGGGCTCATGAGAGGAGTAGAAAAACATCAAAAATTTCAGTCCTGCATGATTCTACCAAGAAATGTGTGTTCATTCAAACCTCTGGTTTTTGATAGTTTGGGCCCTATTGAATAATGAATGTTTTGAATTTTCTCCAAAAGTAAAGTAGTTGCAAACTCATCCTTTTAGAAACTTGTTTGGGCTGTTGAGAGGAGTAAAAAACCATCAAAAATTTCAATCCTGCATGATTCTACCAAGAAATGTGATTCTTCATTCAAAACCTGATTTTTGCTATTGGGCTCTATTGAATAGTGAATGTTTTGAATTTTATCCAAAAGTAAAGTAGTTGCAAACTCATGCTTTTAGAGACTTGTTTGGGCTCATGAGAGGAGTAGAAAAATATCAAAAATTTCAGTCCTGCATGATTCTACCAAGAAATGTGTGTTCATTCAAACCGCTGGTTTTTGATAGTTTGGGCCCTATTGAATAATGAATGTTTTGAATTTTCTCCAAAAGTAAAGTAGTTGCAAACTCATCCTTTTAGAAACTTGTTTGGGCTGTTGAGAGGAGTAAAAAACCATCAAAAATTTCAATCCTGCATGATTCTACCAAGAAATGTGATTCTTCCTTCAAAACGCTGGTTTTTGCTATTGGGCTCTATTGAATAATGAATGTTTTGAATTTTCTCCAAAAGTAAAGTAGTTGCAAACTCATGCTTTTAGAGACTTGTTTGGGCTCATGAGAGGAGTAGAAAAACATCAAAAATTTCAGTCCTGCATGATTCTACCAAGAAATGTGTGTTCATTGAAACCGCTGGTTTTTGTTAGTTTGGGCCCTATTGAATAATGAATGTTTTGAATTTTCTCCAAAAGTAAAGTAGTTGCAAACTCATCCTTTCAGAAACTTGTTTGGGCTGTTGAGATGAGTAAAAAACCATCAAAAATTTCAATCCTGCATGATTTTACCAAGAAATGTGATTCTTCATTCAAAACCTGATTTTTGCTATTGGGCTCTATTGAATAGTGAATGTTTTGAATTTTCTCCAAAAGTAAAGTAGTTGCAAACTCATGCTTTTAGAGACTTGTTTGGGCTCATGAGAGGAGTAGAAAAACATCAAAAATTTCAGTCCTGCATGATTCTACCAAGAAATGTGTGTTCATTGAAACCACTGGTTTTTGATAGTTTGGGCCCTATTGAATAATGAATGTTTTGAATTTTCTCCAAAAGTAAAGTAGTTGCAAACTCATCCTTTTAGAAACTTGTTTGGGCTGTTGAGAGGAGTAAAAAACCATCAAAAATTTCAATCCTGCATGATTTTACCAAGAAATGGATTCTTCATTCAAAACCTGATTTTTGCTATTGGGCTCTATTGAATAGTGAATGTTTTGAATTTTCTCCAAAAGTAAAGTAGTTGCAAACTCATGCTTTTAGAGACTTGTTTGGGCTCATGAGAGGAGTAGAAAAACATCAAAAATTTCAGTCCTGCATGATTCTACCAAGAAATGTGTGTTCATTCAAACCTCTGGTTTTTGATAGTTTGGGCCCTATTGAATAATGAATGTTTTGAATTTTCTCCAAAAGTAAAGTAGTTGCAAACTCATCCTTTTAGAAACTTGTTTGGGCTGTTGAGAGGAGTAAAAAACCATCAAAAATTTCAATCCTGCATGATTCTACCAAGAAATGTGATTCTTCATTCAAAACCTGATTTTTGCTATTGGGCTCTATTGAATAGTGAATGTTTTGAATTTTATCCAAAAGTAAAGTAGTTGCAAACTCATGCTTTTAGAGACTTGTTTGGGCTCATGAGAGGAGTAGAAAAATATCAAAAATTTCAGTCCTGCATGATTCTACCAAGAAATGTGTGTTCATTCAAACCGCTGGTTTTTGATAGTTTGGGCCCTATTGAATAATGAATGTTTTGAATTTTCTCCAAAAGTAAAGTAGTTGCAAACTCATCCTTTTAGAAACTTGTTTGGGCTGTTGAGAGGAGTAAAAAACCATCAAAAATTTCAATCCTGCATGATTCTACCAAGAAATGTGATTCTTCCTTCAAAACGCTGGTTTTTGCTATTGGGCTCTATTGAATAATGAATGTTTTGAATTTTCTCCAAAAGTAAAGTAGTTGCAAACTCATGCTTTTAGAGACTTGTTTGGGCTCATGAGAGGAGTAGAAAAACATCAAAAATTTCAGTCCTGCATGATTCTACCAAGAAATGTGTGTTCATTGAAACCGCTGGTTTTTGATAGTTTGGGCCCTATTGAATAATGAATGTTTTGAATTTTCTCCAAAAGTAAAGTAGTTGCAAACTCATCCTTTTAGAAACTTGTTTGGGCTGTTGAGTGGAGTAAAAAAACATCAAAAATTTCAATCCTGCATGATTTTACCAAGAAATGTGATTCTTCATTCAAAACCTGATTTTTGCTATTGGGCTCTATTGAATAGTGAATGTTTTGAATTTTCTCCAAAAGTAAAGTAGTTGCAAACTCATGCTTTTAGAGACCTGTTTGGGCTCATGAGAGGAGTAGAAAAACATCAAAAATTTCAGTCCTGCATGATTCTACCAAGAAATGTGTGTTCATTCAAACCGCTGGTTTTTGATAGTTTGGGCCCTATTGAATAATGAATGTTTTGAATTTTCTCCAAAAGTAAAGTAGTTGCAAACTCATACTTTTAGAAACTTGTTTGGGCTGTTGAGAGGAGTAAAAAACCATCAAAAATTTCAATCCTGCATGATTTTACCAAGAAATGTGATTCTTCATTCAAAACCTGATTTTTGCTATTGGGCTCTATTGAATAGTGAATGTTTTGAATTTTCTCCAAAAGTAAAGTAGTTGCAAACTCATGCTTTTAGAGACTTGTTTGGGCTCATGAGAGGAGTAGAAAAACATCAAAAATTTCAGTCCTGCATGATTCTACCAAGAAATGTGTGTTCATTCAAACCGCTGGTTTTTGATAGTTTGGGCCCTATTGAATAATGAATGTTTTGAATTTCCTCCAAAAGTAAAGTAGTTGCAAACTCATCCTTTTAGAAACTTGTTTGGGCTGTTGAGAGGAGTAAAAAACCATCAAAAATTTCAATCCTACATGATTTTACCAAGAAATGTGATTCTTCATTCAAAACCTGATTTTTGCTAATGGGCTCTTTTGAATAGTGAATGTTTTGAATTTTCTCCAAAAGTAAAGTAGTTGCAAACTCATGCTTTTAGAGACTTGTTTGGGCTCATGAGAGGAGTAGAAAAACATCAAAAATTTCAGTCCTGCATGATTCTACCAAGAAATGTGTGTTCATTCAAACCTCTGGTTTTTGATAGTTTGGGCCCTATTGAATAATGAATGTTTTGAATTTTCTCCAAAAGTAAAGTAGTTGCAAACTCATCCTTTTAGAAACTTGTTTGGGCTGTTGAGAGGAGTAAAAAACCATCAAAAATTTCAATCCTGCATGATTCTACCAAGAAATGTGATTCTTCATTCAAAACGCTGGTTTTTGATATTGGGCTCTATTGAATAATGAATGTTTTGAATTTTCTCCAAAAGTAAAGTAGTTGCAAACTCATGCTTTTAGAGACTTGTTTGGGCTCATGAGAGGAGTAGAAAAACATCAAAAATTTCAGTCCTGCATGATTCTACCAAGAAATGTGTGTTCATTGAAACCGCTGGTTTTTGATAGTTTGGGCCCTATTGAATAATGAATGTTTTGAATTTTCTCCAAAAGTAAAGTAGTTGCAAACTCATCCTTTTAGAAACTTGTTTGGGCTGTTGAGAGGAGTAAAAAACCATCAAAAATTTCAATCCTGCATGATTCTACCAAGAAATGTGATTCTTCATTCAAAACGCTGGTTTTTGCTATTGGGCTCTATTGAATAATGAATGTTTTGAATTTTCTCCAAAAGTAAAGTAGTTGCAAACTCATGCTTTTAGAGACTTGTTTGGGCTCATGAGAGGAGTAGAAAAACATAGAAAATTTCAGTCCTGCATGATTCTACCAAGAAATGTGTGTTCATTGAAACCGCTGGTTTTTGTTAGTTTGGGCCCTATTGAATAATGAATGTTTTGAATTTTCTCCAAAAGTAAAGTAGTTGCAAACTCATCCTTTTAGAAACTTGTTTGGGCTGTTGAGAGGAGTAAAAAACCATCAAAAATTTCAATCCTGCATGATTTTACCAAGAAATGTGATTCTTCATTCAAAACCTGATTTTTGCTATTGGGCTCTATTGAATAGTGAATGTTTTGAATTTTCTCCAAAAGTAAAGTAGTTGCAAACTCATGCTTTTAGAGACTTGTTTGGGCTCATGAGAGGAGTAGAAAAACATCAAAAATTTCAGTCCTGCATGATTCCACCAAGAAATGTGTGTTAATTGAAACCACTGGTTTTTGATAGTTTGGGCCCTATTGAATAATGAATGTTTTGAATTTTCTCCAAAAGTAAAGTAGTTGCAAACTCATCCTTTTAGAAACGTGTTTGGGCTGTTGAGAGGAGTAAAAAACCATCAAAAATTTCAATCCTGCATGATTTTACCAAGAAATGTGATTCTTCATTCAAAACCTGATTTTTGCTATTGGGCTCTATTGAATAGTGAATGTTTTGAATTTTCTCCAAAAGTAAAGTAGTTGCAAACTCATGCTTTTAGAGACTTGTTTGGGCTCATGAGAGGAGTAGAAAAACATCAAAAATTTCAGTCCTGCATGATTCTACCAAGAAATGTGTGTTCATTCAAACCGCTGGTTTTTGATAGTTTGGGCCCTATTGAATAATGAATGTTTTGAATTTTCTCCAAAAGTAAAGTAGTTGCAAACTCATCCTTTTAGAAACTTGTTTGGGCTGTTGAGAGGAGTAAAAAACCATCAAAAATTTCAATCCTGCATGATTCTACCAAGAAATGTGATTCTTCATTCAAAACGCTGGTTTTTGCTATTGGGCTCTATTGAATAATGAATGTTTTGAATTTTCTCCAAAAGTAAAGTAGTTGCAAACTCATGCTTTTAGAGACTTGTTTGGGCTCATGAGAGGAGTAGAAAAACATCAAAAATTTCAGTCCTGCATGATTCTACCAAGAAATGTGTGTTCATTGAAACCACTGGTTTTTGATATTTTGGGCCCTATTGAATAATGAATGTTTTGAATTTTCTCCAAAAGTAAAGTAGTTGCAAACTCATCCTTTTAGAAACTTGTTTGGGCTGTTGAGAGGAGTAAAAAACCATCAAAAATTTCAATCCTGCATGATTTTACCAAGAAATGTGATTCTTCATTCAAAACCTGATTTTTGCTATTGGGCTCTATTGAATAGTGAATGTTTTGAATTTTCTCCAAAAGTAAAGTAGTTGCAAACTCATGCTTTTAGAGACTTGTTTGGGCTCATGAGAGGAGTAGAAAAACATCAAAAATTTCAGTCCTGCATGATTCTACCAAGAAATGTGTGTTCATTGAAACCACTGGTTTTTGATAGTTTGGGCCCTATTGAATAATGAATGTTTTGAATTTTCTCCAAAAGTAAAGTAGTTGCAAACTCATCCTTTTAGAAACTTGTTTGGGCTGTTGAGAGGAGTAAAAAACCATCAAAAATTTCAATCCTGCATGATTTTACCAAGAAATGGATTCTTCATTCAAAACCTGATTTTTGCTATTGGGCTCTATTGAATAGTGAATGTTTTGAATTTTCTCCAAAAGTAAAGTAGTTGCAAACTCATGCTTTTAGAGACTTGTTTGGGCTCATGAGAGGAGTAGAAAAACATCAAAAATTTCAGTCCTGCATGATTCTACCAAGAAATGTGTGTTCATTCAAACCTCTGGTTTTTGATAGTTTGGGCCCTATTGAATAATGAATGTTTTGAATTTTCTCCAAAAGTAAAGTAGTTGCAAACTCATCCTTTTAGAAACTTGTTTGGGCTGTTGAGAGGAGTAAAAAACCATCAAAAATTTCAATCCTGCATGATTCTACCAAGAAATGTGATTCTTCATTCAAAACCTGATTTTTGCTATTGGGCTCTATTGAATAGTGAATGTTTTGAATTTTATCCAAAAGTAAAGTAGTTGCAAACTCATGCTTTTAGAGACTTGTTTGGGCTCATGAGAGGAGTAGAAAAATATCAAAAATTTCAGTCCTGCATGATTCTACCAAGAAATGTGTGTTCATTCAAACCGCTGGTTTTTGATAGTTTGGGCCCTATTGAATAATGAATGTTTTGAATTTTCTCCAAAAGTAAAGTAGTTGCAAACTCATCCTTTTAGAAACTTGTTTGGGCTGTTGAGAGGAGTAAAAAACCATCAAAAATTTCAATCCTGCATGATTCTACCAAGAAATGTGATTCTTCCTTCAAAACGCTGGTTTTTGCTATTGGGCTCTATTGAATAATGAATGTTTTGAATTTTCTCCAAAAGTAAAGTAGTTGCAAACTCATGCTTTTAGAGACTTGTTTGGGCTCATGAGAGGAGTAGAAAAACATCAAAAATTTCAGTCCTGCATGATTCTACCAAGAAATGTGTGTTCATTGAAACCGCTGGTTTTTGTTAGTTTGGGCCCTATTGAATAATGAATGTTTTGAATTTTCTCCAAAAGTAAAGTAGTTGCAAACTCATCCTTTCAGAAACTTGTTTGGGCTGTTGAGATGAGTAAAAAACCATCAAAAATTTCAATCCTGCATGATTTTACCAAGAAATGTGATTCTTCATTCAAAACCTGATTTTTGCTATTGGGCTCTATTGAATAGTGAATGTTTTGAATTTTCTCCAAAAGTAAAGTAGTTGCAAACTCATGCTTTTAGAGACTTGTTTGGGCTCATGAGAGGAGTAGAAAAACATCAAAAATTTCAGTCCTGCATGATTCTACCAAGAAATGTGTGTTCATTGAAACCACTGGTTTTTGATAGTTTGGGCCCTATTGAATAATGAATGTTTTGAATTTTCTCCAAAAGTAAAGTAGTTGCAAACTCATCCTTTTAGAAACTTGTTTGGGCTGTTGAGAGGAGTAAAAAACCATCAAAAATTTCAATCCTGCATGATTTTACCAAGAAATGGATTCTTCATTCAAAACCTGATTTTTGCTATTGGGCTCTATTGAATAGTGAATGTTTTGAATTTTCTCCAAAAGTAAAGTAGTTGCAAACTCATGCTTTTAGAGACTTGTTTGGGCTCATGAGAGGAGTAGAAAAACATCAAAAATTTCAGTCCTGCATGATTCTACCAAGAAATGTGTGTTCATTCAAACCTCTGGTTTTTGATAGTTTGGGCCCTATTGAATAATGAATGTTTTGAATTTTCTCCAAAAGTAAAGTAGTTGCAAACTCATCCTTTTAGAAACTTGTTTGGGCTGTTGAGAGGAGTAAAAAACCATCAAAAATTTCAATCCTGCATGATTCTACCAAGAAATGTGATTCTTCATTCAAAACCTGATTTTTGCTATTGGGCTCTATTGAATAGTGAATGTTTTGAATTTTATCCAAAAGTAAAGTAGTTGCAAACTCATGCTTTTAGAGACTTGTTTGGGCTCATGAGAGGAGTAGAAAAATATCAAAAATTTCAGTCCTGCATGATTCTACCAAGAAATGTGTGTTCATTGAAACCACTGGTTTTTGATATTTTGGGCCCTATTGAATAATGAATGTTTTGAATTTTCTCCAAAAGTAAAGTAGTTGCAAACTCATCCTTTTAGAAACTTGTTTGGGCTGTTGAGAGGAGTAAAAAACCATCAAAAATTTCAATCCTGCATGATTTTACCAAGAAATGTGATTCTTCATTCAAAACCTGATTTTTGCTATTGGGCTCTATTGAATAGTGAATGTTTTGAATTTTCTCCAAAAGTAAAGTAGTTGCAAACTCATGCTTTTAGAGACTTGTTTGGGCTCATGAGAGGAGTAGAAAAACATCAAAAATTTCAGTCCTGCATGATTCTACCAAGAAATGTGTGTTCATTGAAACCACTGGTTTTTGATAGTTTGGGCCCTATTGAATAATGAATGTTTTGAATTTTCTCCAAAAGTAAAGTAGTTGCAAACTCATCCTTTTAGAAACTTGTTTGGGCTGTTGAGAGGAGTAAAAAACCATCAAAAATTTCAATCCTGCATGATTTTACCAAGAAATGGATTCTTCATTCAAAACCTGATTTTTGCTATTGGGCTCTATTGAATAGTGAATGTTTTGAATTTTCTCCAAAAGTAAAGTAGTTGCAAACTCATGCTTTTAGAGACTTGTTTGGGCTCATGAGAGGAGTAGAAAAACATCAAAAATTTCAGTCCTGCATGATTCTACCAAGAAATGTGTGTTCATTCAAACCTCTGGTTTTTGATAGTTTGGGCCCTATTGAATAATGAATGTTTTGAATTTTCTCCAAAAGTAAAGTAGTTGCAAACTCATCCTTTTAGAAACTTGTTTGGGCTGTTGAGAGGAGTAAAAAACCATCAAAAATTTCAATCCTGCATGATTCTACCAAGAAATGTGATTCTTCATTCAAAACCTGATTTTTGCTATTGGGCTCTATTGAATAGTGAATGTTTTGAATTTTATCCAAAAGTAAAGTAGTTGCAAACTCATGCTTTTAGAGACTTGTTTGGGCTCATGAGAGGAGTAGAAAAATATCAAAAATTTCAGTCCTGCATGATTCTACCAAGAAATGTGTGTTCATTCAAACCGCTGGTTTTTGATAGTTTGGGCCCTATTGAATAATGAATGTTTTGAATTTTCTCCAAAAGTAAAGTAGTTGCAAACTCATCCTTTTAGAAACTTGTTTGGGCTGTTGAGAGGAGTAAAAAACCATCAAAAATTTCAATCCTGCATGATTCTACCAAGAAATGTGATTCTTCCTTCAAAACGCTGGTTTTTGCTATTGGGCTCTATTGAATAATGAATGTTTTGAATTTTCTCCAAAAGTAAAGTAGTTGCAAACTCATGCTTTTAGAGACTTGTTTGGGCTCATGAGAGGAGTAGAAAAACATCAAAAATTTCAGTCCTGCATGATTCTACCAAGAAATGTGTGTTCATTGAAACCGCTGGTTTTTGTTAGTTTGGGCCCTATTGAATAATGAATGTTTTGAATTTTCTCCAAAAGTAAAGTAGTTGCAAACTCATCCTTTCAGAAACTTGTTTGGGCTGTTGAGATGAGTAAAAAACCATCAAAAATTTCAATCCTGCATGATTTTACCAAGAAATGTGATTCTTCATTCAAAACCTGATTTTTGCTATTGGGCTCTATTGAATAGTGAATGTTTTGAATTTTCTCCAAAAGTAAAGTAGTTGCAAACTCATGCTTTTAGAGACTTGTTTGGGCTCATGAGAGGAGTAGAAAAACATCAAAAATTTCAGTCCTGCATGATTCTACCAAGAAATGTGTGTTCATTGAAACCACTGGTTTTTGATAGTTTGGGCCCTATTGAATAATGAATGTTTTGAATTTTCTCCAAAAGTAAAGTAGTTGCAAACTCATCCTTTTAGAAACTTGTTTGGGCTGTTGAGAGGAGTAAAAAACCATCAAAAATTTCAATCCTGCATGATTTTACCAAGAAATGGATTCTTCATTCAAAACCTGATTTTTGCTATTGGGCTCTATTGAATAGTGAATGTTTTGAATTTTCTCCAAAAGTAAAGTAGTTGCAAACTCATGCTTTTAGAGACTTGTTTGGGCTCATGAGAGGAGTAGAAAAACATCAAAAATTTCAGTCCTGCATGATTCTACCAAGAAATGTGTGTTCATTCAAACCTCTGGTTTTTGATAGTTTGGGCCCTATTGAATAATGAATGTTTTGAATTTTCTCCAAAAGTAAAGTAGTTGCAAACTCATCCTTTTAGAAACTTGTTTGGGCTGTTGAGAGGAGTAAAAAACCATCAAAAATTTCAATCCTGCATGATTCTACCAAGAAATGTGATTCTTCATTCAAAACCTGATTTTTGCTATTGGGCTCTATTGAATAGTGAATGTTTTGAATTTTATCCAAAAGTAAAGTAGTTGCAAACTCATGCTTTTAGAGACTTGTTTGGGCTCATGAGAGGAGTAGAAAAATATCAAAAATTTCAGTCCTGCATGATTCTACCAAGAAATGTGTGTTCATTGAAACCACTGGTTTTTGATATTTTGGGCCCTATTGAATAATGAATGTTTTGAATTTTCTCCAAAAGTAAAGTAGTTGCAAACTCATCCTTTTAGAAACTTGTTTGGGCTGTTGAGAGGAGTAAAAAACCATCAAAAATTTCAATCCTGCATGATTTTACCAAGAAATGTGATTCTTCATTCAAAACCTGATTTTTGCTATTGGGCTCTATTGAATAGTGAATGTTTTGAATTTTCTCCAAAAGTAAAGTAGTTGCAAACTCATGCTTTTAGAGACTTGTTTGGGCTCATGAGAGGAGTAGAAAAACATCAAAAATTTCAGTCCTGCATGATTCTACCAAGAAATGTGTGTTCATTGAAACCACTGGTTTTTGATAGTTTGGGCCCTATTGAATAATGAATGTTTTGAATTTTCTCCAAAAGTAAAGTAGTTGCAAACTCATCCTTTTAGAAACTTGTTTGGGCTGTTGAGAGGAGTAAAAAACCATCAAAAATTTCAATCCTGCATGATTTTACCAAGAAATGGATTCTTCATTCAAAACCTGATTTTTGCTATTGGGCTCTATTGAATAGTGAATGTTTTGAATTTTCTCCAAAAGTAAAGTAGTTGCAAACTCATGCTTTTAGAGACTTGTTTGGGCTCATGAGAGGAGTAGAAAAACATCAAAAATTTCAGTCCTGCATGATTCTACCAAGAAATGTGTGTTCATTCAAACCTCTGGTTTTTGATAGTTTGGGCCCTATTGAATAATGAATGTTTTGAATTTTCTCCAAAAGTAAAGTAGTTGCAAACTCATCCTTTTAGAAACTTGTTTGGGCTGTTGAGAGGAGTAAAAAACCATCAAAAATTTCAATCCTGCATGATTCTACCAAGAAATGTGATTCTTCATTCAAAACCTGATTTTTGCTATTGGGCTCTATTGAATAGTGAATGTTTTGAATTTTATCCAAAAGTAAAGTAGTTGCAAACTCATGCTTTTAGAGACTTGTTTGGGCTCATGAGAGGAGTAGAAAAATATCAAAAATTTCAGTCCTGCATGATTCTACCAAGAAATGTGTGTTCATTCAAACCGCTGGTTTTTGATAGTTTGGGCCCTATTGAATAATGAATGTTTTGAATTTTCTCCAAAAGTAAAGTAGTTGCAAACTCATCCTTTTAGAAACTTGTTTGGGCTGTTGAGAGGAGTAAAAAACCATCAAAAATTTCAATCCTGCATGATTCTACCAAGAAATGTGATTCTTCCTTCAAAACGCTGGTTTTTGCTATTGGGCTCTATTGAATAATGAATGTTTTGAATTTTCTCCAAAAGTAAAGTAGTTGCAAACTCATGCTTTTAGAGACTTGTTTGGGCTCATGAGAGGAGTAGAAAAACATCAAAAATTTCAGTCCTGCATGATTCTACCAAGAAATGTGTGTTCATTGAAACCGCTGGTTTTTGATAGTTTGGGCCCTATTGAATAATGAATGTTTTGAATTTTCTCCAAAAGTAAAGTAGTTGCAAACTCATCCTTTTAGAAACTTGTTTGGGCTGTTGAGTGGAGTAAAAAACCATCAAAAATTTCAATCCTGCATGATTTTACCAAGAAATGTGATTCTTCATTCAAAACCTGATTTTTGCTATTGGGCTCTATTGAATAGTGAATGTTTTGAATTTTCTCCAAAAGTAAAGTAGTTGCAAACTCATGCTTTTAGAGACCTGTTTGGGCTCATGAGAGGAGTAGAAAAACATCAAAAATTTCAGTCCTGCATGATTCTACCAAGAAATGTGTGTTCATTCAAACCGCTGGTTTTTGATAGTTTGGGCCCTATTGAATAATGAATGTTTTGAATTTTCTCCAAAAGTAAAGTAGTTGCAAACTCATCCTTTTAGAAACTTTTTTGGGCTGTTGAGAGGAGTAAAAAACCATCAAAAATTTCAATCCTGCATGATTCTACCAAGAAATGTGATTCTTCATTGAAAACGCTGGTTTTTGCTATTGGGCTCTATTGAATAATGAATGTTTTGAATTTTCTCCAAAAGTAAAGTAGTTGCAAACTCATGCTTTTAGAGACTTGTTTGGGCTCATGAGAGGAGTAGAAAAACATCAAAAATTTCAGTCCTGCATGATTCTACCAAGAAATGTGTGTTCATTGAAACCGCTGGTTTTTGATAGTTTGGGCCCTATTGAATAATGAATGTTTTGAATTTTCTCCAAAAGTAAAGTAGTTGCAAACTCATCCTTTTAGAAACTTGTTTGGGCTGTTGAGAGGAGTAAAAAACCATCAAAAATTTCAATCCTGCATGATTTTACCAAGAAATGTGATTCTTCATTCAAAACCTGATTTTTGCTATTGGGCTCTATTGAATAGTGAATGTTTTGAATTTTCTCCAAAAGTAAAGTAGTTGCAAACTCATGCTTTTAGAGACTTGTTTGGGCTCATGAGAGGAGTAGAAAAACATCAAAAATTTCAGTCCTGCATGATTCCACCAAGAAATGTGTGTTAATTGAAACCACTGGTTTTTGATAGTTTGGGCCCTATTGAATAATGAATGTTTTGAATTTTCTCCAAAAGTAAAGTAGTTGCAAACTCATCCTTTTAGAAACGTGTTTGGGCTGTTGAGAGGAGTAAAAAACCATCAAAAATTTCAATCCTGCATGATTTTACCAAGAAATGTGATTCTTCATTCAAAACCTGATTTTTGCTATTGGGCTCTATTGAATAGTGAATGTTTTGAATTTTCTCCAAAAGTAAAGTAGTTGCAAACTCATGCTTTTAGAGACTTGTTTGGGCTCATGAGAGGAGTAGAAAAACATCAAAAATTTCAGTCCTGCATGATTCTACCAAGAAATGTGTGTTCATTCAAACCGCTGGTTTTTGATAGTTTGGGCCCTATTGAATAATGAATGTTTTGAATTTTCTCCAAAAGTAAAGTAGTTGCAAACTCATCCTTTTAGAAACTTGTTTGGGCTGTTGAGAGGAGTAAAAAACCATCAAAAATTTCAATCCTGCATGATTCTACCAAGAAATGTGATTCTTCATTCAAAACGCTGGTTTTTGCTATTGGGCTCTATTGAATAATGAATGTTTTGAATTTTCTCCAAAAGTAAAGTAGTTGCAAACTCATGCTTTTAGAGACTTGTTTGGGCTCATGAGAGGAGTAGAAAAACATCAAAAATTTCAGTCCTGCATGATTCTACCAAGAAATGTGTGTTCATTGAAACCACTGGTTTTTGATATTTTGGGCCCTATTGAATAATGAATGTTTTGAATTTTCTCCAAAAGTAAAGTAGTTGCAAACTCATCCTTTTAGAAACTTGTTTGGGCTGTTGAGAGGAGTAAAAAACCATCAAAAATTTCAATCCTGCATGATTTTACCAAGAAATGTGATTCTTCATTCAAAACCTGATTTTTGCTATTGGGCTCTATTGAATAGTGAATGTTTTGAATTTTCTCCAAAAGTAAAGTAGTTGCAAACTCATGCTTTTAGAGACTTGTTTGGGCTCATGAGAGGAGTAGAAAAACATCAAAAATTTCAGTCCTGCATGATTCTACCAAGAAATGTGTGTTCATTGAAACCACTGGTTTTTGATAGTTTGGGCCCTATTGAATAATGAATGTTTTGAATTTTCTCCAAAAGTAAAGTAGTTGCAAACTCATCCTTTTAGAAACTTGTTTGGGCTGTTGAGAGGAGTAAAAAACCATCAAAAATTTCAATCCTGCATGATTTTACCAAGAAATGGATTCTTCATTCAAAACCTGATTTTTGCTATTGGGCTCTATTGAATAGTGAATGTTTTGAATTTTCTCCAAAAGTAAAGTAGTTGCAAACTCATGCTTTTAGAGACTTGTTTGGGCTCATGAGAGGAGTAGAAAAACATCAAAAATTTCAGTCCTGCATGATTCTACCAAGAAATGTGTGTTCATTCAAACCTCTGGTTTTTGATAGTTTGGGCCCTATTGAATAATGAATGTTTGGAATTTTCTCCAAAAGTAAAGTAGTTGCAAACTCATCCTTTTAGAAACTTGTTTGGGCTGTTGAGAGGAGTAAAAAACCATCAAAAATTTCAATCCTGCATGATTCTACCAAGAAATGTGATTCTTCATTCAAAACCTGATTTTTGCTATTGGGCTCTATTGAATAGTGAATGTTTTGAATTTTATCCAAAAGTAAAGTAGTTGCAAACTCATGCTTTTAGAGACTTGTTTGGGCTCATGAGAGGAGTAGAAAAATATCAAAAATTTCAGTCCTGCATGATTCTACCAAGAAATGTGTGTTCATTCAAACCGCTGGTTTTTGATAGTTTGGGCCCTATTGAATAATGAATGTTTTGAATTTTCTCCAAAAGTAAAGTAGTTGCAAACTCATCCTTTTAGAAACTTGTTTGGGCTGTTGAGAGGAGTAAAAAACCATCAAAAATTTCAATCCTGCATGATTCTACCAAGAAATGTGATTCTTCCTTCAAAACGCTGGTTTTTGCTATTGGGCTCTATTGAATAATGAATGTTTTGAATTTTCTCCAAAAGTAAAGTAGTTGCAAACTCATGCTTTTAGAGACTTGTTTGGGCTCATGAGAGGAGTAGAAAAACATCAAAAATTTCAGTCCTGCATGATTCTACCAAGAAATGTGTGTTCATTGAAACCGCTGGTTTTTGTTAGTTTGGGCCCTATTGAATAATGAATGTTTTGAATTTTCTCCAAAAGTAAAGTAGTTGCAAACTCATCCTTTCAGAAACTTGTTTGGGCTGTTGAGATGAGTAAAAAACCATCAAAAATTTCAATCCTGCATGATTTTACCAAGAAATGTGATTCTTCATTCAAAACCTGATTTTTGCTATTGGGCTCTATTGAATAGTGAATGTTTTGAATTTTCTCCAAAAGTAAAGTAGTTGCAAACTCATGCTTTTAGAGACTTGTTTGGGCTCATGAGAGGAGTAGAAAAACATCAAAAATTTCAGTCCTGCATGATTCTACCAAGAAATGTGTGTTCATTGAAACCACTGGTTTTTGATAGTTTGGGCCCTATTGAATAATGAATGTTTTGAATTTTCTCCAAAAGTAAAGTAGTTGCAAACTCATCCTTTTAGAAACTTGTTTGGGCTGTTGAGAGGAGTAAAAAACCATCAAAAATTTCAATCCTGCATGATTTTACCAAGAAATGGATTCTTCATTCAAAACCTGATTTTTGCTATTGGGCTCTATTGAATAGTGAATGTTTTGAATTTTCTCCAAAAGTAAAGTAGTTGCAAACTCATGCTTTTAGAGACTTGTTTGGGCTCATGAGAGGAGTAGAAAAACATCAAAAATTTCAGTCCTGCATGATTCTACCAAGAAATGTGTGTTCATTCAAACCTCTGGTTTTTGATAGTTTGGGCCCTATTGAATAATGAATGTTTTGAATTTTCTCCAAAAGTAAAGTAGTTGCAAACTCATCCTTTTAGAAACTTGTTTGGGCTGTTGAGAGGAGTAAAAAACCATCAAAAATTTCAATCCTGCATGATTCTACCAAGAAATGTGATTCTTCATTCAAAACCTGATTTTTGCTATTGGGCTCTATTGAATAGTGAATGTTTTGAATTTTATCCAAAAGTAAAGTAGTTGCAAACTCATGCTTTTAGAGACTTGTTTGGGCTCATGAGAGGAGTAGAAAAATATCAAAAATTTCAGTCCTGCATGATTCTACCAAGAAATGTGTGTTCATTCAAACCGCTGGTTTTTGATAGTTTGGGCCCTATTGAATAATGAATGTTTTGAATTTTCTCCAAAAGTAAAGTAGTTGCAAACTCATCCTTTTAGAAACTTGTTTGGGCTGTTGAGAGGAGTAAAAAACCATCAAAAATTTCAATCCTGCATGATTCTACCAAGAAATGTGATTCTTCCTTCAAAACGCTGGTTTTTGCTATTGGGCTCTATTGAATAATGAATGTTTTGAATTTTCTCCAAAAGTAAAGTAGTTGCAAACTCATGCTTTTAGAGACTTGTTTGGGCTCATGAGAGGAGTAGAAAAACATCAAAAATTTCAGTCCTGCATGATTCTACCAAGAAATGTGTGTTCATTGAAACCGCTGGTTTTTGATAGTTTGGGCCCTATTGAATAATGAATGTTTTGAATTTTCTCCAAAAGTAAAGTAGTTGCAAACTCATCCTTTTAGAAACTTGTTTGGGCTGTTGAGTGGAGTAAAAAACCATCAAAAATTTCAATCCTGCATGATTTTACCAAGAAATGTGATTCTTCATTCAAAACCTGATTTTTGCTATTGGGCTCTATTGAATAGTGAATGTTTTGAATTTTCTCCAAAAGTAAAGTAGTTGCAAACTCATGCTTTTAGAGACCTGTTTGGGCTCATGAGAGGAGTAGAAAAACATCAAAAATTTCAGTCCTGCATGATTCTACCAAGAAATGTGTGTTCATTCAAACCGCTGGTTTTTGATAGTTTGGGCCCTATTGAATAATGAATGTTTTGAATTTTCTCCAAAAGTAAAGTAGTTGCAAACTCATCCTTTTAGAAACTTTTTTGGGCTGTTGAGAGGAGTAAAAAACCATCAAAAATTTCAATCCTGCATGATTCTACCAAGAAATGTGATTCTTCATTGAAAACGCTGGTTTTTGCTATTGGGCTCTATTGAATAATGAATGTTTTGAATTTTCTCCAAAAGTAAAGTAGTTGCAAACTCATGCTTTTAGAGACTTGTTTGGGCTCATGAGAGGAGTAGAAAAACATCAAAAATTTCAGTCCTGCATGATTCTACCAAGAAATGTGTGTTCATTGAAACCGCTGGTTTTTGATAGTTTGGGCCCTATTGAATAATGAATGTTTTGAATTTTCTCCAAAAGTAAAGTAGTTGCAAACTCATCCTTTTAGAAACTTGTTTGGGCTGTTGAGAGGAGTAAAAAACCATCAAAAATTTCAATCCTGCATGATTTTACCAAGAAATGTGATTCTTCATTCAAAACCTGATTTTTGCTATTGGGCTCTATTGAATAGTGAATGTTTTGAATTTTCTCCAAAAGTAAAGTAGTTGCAAACTCATGCTTTTAGAGACTTGTTTGGGCTCATGAGAGGAGTAGAAAAACATCAAAAATTTCAGTCCTGCATGATTCTACCAAGAAATGTGTGTTCATTCAAACCGCTGGTTTTTGATAGTTTGGGCCCTATTGAATAATGAATGTTTTGAATTTTCTCCAAAAGTAAAGTAGTTGCAAACTCATCCTTTTAGAAACTTGTTTGGGCTGTTGAGAGGAGTAAAAAACCATCAAAAATTTCAATCCTACATGATTTTACCAAGAAATGTGATTCTTCATTCAAAACCTGATTTTTGCTAATGGGCTCTTTTGAATAGTGAATGTTTTGAATTTTCTCCAAAAGTAAAGTAGTTGCAAACTCATGCTTTTAGAGACTTGTTTGGGCTCATGAGAGGAGTAGAAAAACATCAAAAATTTCAGTCCTGCATGATTCTACCAAGAAATGTGTGTTCATTCAAACCTCTGGTTTTTGATAGTTTGGGCCCTATTGAATAATGAATGTTTTGAATTTTCTCCAAAAGTAAAGTAGTTGCAAACTCATCCTTTTAGAAACTTGTTTGGGCTGTTGAGAGGAGTAAAAAACCATCAAAAATTTCAATCCTGCATGATTCTACCAAGAAATGTGATTCTTCATTCAAAACGCTGGTTTTTGATATTGGGCTCTATTGAATAATGAATGTTTTGAATTTTCTCCAAAAGTAAAGTAGTTGCAAACTCATGCTTTTAGAGACTTGTTTGGGCTCATGAGAGGAGTAGAAAAACATCAAAAATTTCAGTCCTGCATGATTCTACCAAGAAATGTGTGTTCATTGAAACCGCTGGTTTTTGATAGTTTGGGCCCTATTGAATAATGAATGTTTTGAATTTTCTCCAAAAGTAAAGTAGTTGCAAACTCATCCTTTTAGAAACTTGTTTGGGCTGTTGAGAGGAGTAAAAAACCATCAAAAATTTCAATCCTGCATGATTCTACCAAGAAATGTGATTCTTCATTCAAAACGCTGGTTTTTGCTATTGGGCTCTATTGAATAATGAATGTTTTGAATTTTCTCCAAAAGTAAAGTAGTTGCAAACTCATGCTTTTAGAGACTTGTTTGGGCTCATGAGAGGAGTAGAAAAACATCAAAAATTTCAGTCCTGCATGATTCTACCAAGAAATGTGTGTTCATTGAAACCGCTGGTTTTTGTTAGTTTGGGCCCTATTGAATAATGAATGTTTTGAATTTTCTCCAAAAGTAAAGTAGTTGCAAACTCATCCTTTTAGAAACTTGTTTGGGCTGTTGAGAGGAGTAAAAAACCATCAAAAATTTCAATCCTGCATGATTTTACCAAGAAATGTGATTCTTCATTCAAAACCTGATTTTTGCTATTGGGCTCTATTGAATAGTGAATGTTTTGAATTTTCTCCAAAAGTAAAGTAGTTGCAAACTCATGCTTTTAGAGACTTGTTTGGGCTCATGAGAGGAGTAGAAAAACATCAAAAATTTCAGTCCTGCATGATTCCACCAAGAAATGTGTGTTAATTGAAACCACTGGTTTTTGATAGTTTGGGCCCTATTGAATAATGAATGTTTTGAATTTTCTCCAAAAGTAAAGTAGTTGCAAACTCATCCTTTTAGAAACTTGTTTGGGCTGTTGAGAGGAGTAAAAAACCATCAAAAATTTCAATCCTGCATGATTCTACCAAGAAATGTGATTCTTCATTCAAAACGCTGGTTTTTGCTATTGGGCTCTATTGAATAATGAATGTTTTGAATTTTCTCCAAAAGTAAAGTAGTTGCAAACTCATGCTTTTAGAGACTTGTTTGGGCTCATGAGAGGAGTAGAAAAACATCAAAAATTTCAGTCCTGCATGATTCTACCAAGAAATGTGTGTTCATTGAAACCGCTGGTTTTTGTTAGTTTGGGCCCTATTGAATAATGAATGTTTTGAATTTTCTCCAAAAGTAAAGTAGTTGCAAACTCATCCTTTTAGAAACTTGTTTGGGCTGTTGAGAGGAGTAAAAAACCATCAAAAATTTCAATCCTGCATGATTTTACCAAGAAATGTGATTCTTCATTCAAAACCTGATTTTTGCTATTGGGCTCTATTGATTAGTGAATGTTTTGAATTTTCTCCAAAAGTAAAGTAGTTGCAAACTCATGCTTTTAGAGACTTGTTTGGGCTCATGAGAGGAGTAGAAAAACATCAAAAATTTCAGTCCTGCATGATTCTACCAAGAAATGTGTGTTCATTGAAACCACTGGTTTTTGATAGTTTGGGCCCTATTGAATAATGAATGTTTTGAATTTTCTCCAAAAGTAAAGTAGTTGCAAACTCATCCTTTTAGAAACTTGTTTGGGCTGTTGAGAGGAGTAAAAAACCATCAAAAATTTCAATCCTGCATGATTCTACCAAGAAATGTGATTCTTCATTCAAAACGCTGGTTTTTGCTATTGGGCTCTATTGAATAATGAATGTTTTGAATTTTCTCCAAAAGTAAAGTAGTTGCAAACTCATGCTTTTAGAGACTTGTTTGGGCTCATGAGAGGAGTAGAAAAACATCAAAAATTTCAGTCCTGCATGATTCTACCAAGAAATGTGTGTTCATTGAAACCGCTGGTTTTTGTTAGTTTGGGCCCTATTGAATAATGAATGTTTTGAATTTTCTCCAAAAGTAAAGTAGTTGCAAACTCAACCTTTTAGAAACTTGTTTGGGCTGTTGAGAGGAGTAAAACACCATCAAAAATTTCAATCCTGCATGATTTTACCAAGAAATGTGATTCTTCATTCAAAACGCTGGTTTTTGCTATTGGGCTCTATTGAATAATGAATGTTTTGAATTTTCTCCAAAAGTAAAGTAGTTGCAAACTCATGCTTTTAGAGACTTGTTTGGGCTCATGAGAGGAGTAGAAAAACATCAAAAATTTCAGTCCTGCATGATTCTACCAAGAAATGTGTGTTCATTGAAACCGCTGGTTTTTGATATTTTGGGCCCTATTGAATAATGAATGTTTTGAATTTTCTCCAAAAGTAAAGTAGTTGCAAACTCATCCTTTTAGAAACTTGTTTGGGCTGTTGAGAGGAGTAAAAAACCATCAAAAATTTCAATCCTGCATGATTTTACCAAGAAATGTGATTCTTCATTCAAAACCTGATTTTTGCTATTGGGCTCTATTGAATAGTGAATGTTTTGAATTTTCTCCAAAAGTAAAGTAGTTGCAAACTCATGCTTTTAGAGACTTGTTTGGGCTCATGAGAGGAGTAGAAAAACATCAAAAATTTCAGTCCTGCATGATTCTACCAAGAAATGTGTGTTCATTCAAACCTCTGGTTTTTGATAGTTTGGGCCCTATTGAATAATGAATGTTTTGAATTTTCTCCAAAAGTAAAGTAGTTGCAAACTCATCCTTTTAGAAACTTGTTTGGGCTGTTGAGAGGAGTAAAAAACCATCAAAAATTTCAATCCTGCATGATTCTACCAAGAAATGTGATTCTTCATTCAAAACCTGATTTTTGCTATTGGGCTCTATTGAATAATGAATGTTTTGAATTTTCTCCAAAAGTAAAGTAGTTGCAAACTCATGCTTTTAGAGACTTGTTTGGGCTCATGAGAGGAGTAGAAAAACATCAAAAATGTCAGTCCTGCATGATTCTACCAAGAAATGTGTGTTCATTGAAACCGCTGGTTTTTGATAGTTTGGGCCCTATTGAATAATGAATGTTTTGAATTTTCTCCAAAAGTAAAGTAGTTGCAAACTCATCCTTTTAGAAACTTGTTTGGGCTGTTGAGAGGAGTAAAAAACCATCAAAAATTTCAATCCTGCATGATTTTACCAAGAAATGTGATTCTTCATTCAAAACGCTGGTTTTTGCTATTGGGCTCTATTGAATAATGAATGTTTTGAATTTTCTCCAAAAGTAAAGTAGTTGCAAACTCATGCTTTTAGAGACTTGTTTGGGCTCATGAGAGGAGTAGAAAAACATCAAAAATTTCAGTCCTGCATGATTCTACCAAGAAATGTGTGTTCATTGAAACCGCTGGTTTTTGATAGTTTGGGCCCTATTGAATAATGAATGTTTTGAATTTTCTCCAAAAGTAAAGTAGTTGCAAACTCATCCTTTTAGAAACTTGTTTGGGCTGTTGAGAGGAGTAAAAAACCATCAAAAATTTCAATCCTGCATGATTCTACCAAGAAATGTGATTCTTCATTCAAAACGCTGGTTTTTGCTATTGGGCTCTATTGAATAATGAATGTTTTGAATTTTCTCCAAAAGTAAAGTAGTTGCAAACTCATGCTTTTAGAGACTTGTTTGGGCTCATGAGAGGAGTAGAAAAACATCAAAAATTTCAGTCCTGCATGATTCTACCAAGAAATGTGTGTTCATTGAAACCGCTGGTTTTTGTTAGTTTGGGCCCTATTGAATAATGAATGTTTTGAATTTTCTCCAAAAGTAAAGTAGTTGCAAACTCATCCTTTCAGAAACTTGTTTGGGCTGTTGAGAGGAGTAAAAAACCATCAAAAATTTCAATCCTGCATGATTTTACCAAGAAATGTGATTCTTCATTCAAAACCTGATTTTTGCTATTGGGCTCTATTGAATAGTGAATGTTTTGAATTTTCTCCAAAAGTAAAGTAGTTGCAAACTCATGCTTTTAGAGACTTGTTTGGGCTCATGAGAGGAGTAGAAAAACATCAAAAATTTCAGTCCTGCATGATTCTACCAAGAAATGTGTGTTCATTGAAACCACTGGTTTTTGATAGTTTGGGCCCTATTGAATAATGAATGTTTTGAATTTTCTCCAAAAGTAAAGTAGTTGCAAACTCATCCTTTTAGAAACTTGTTTGGGCTGTTGAGAGGAGTAAAAAACCATCAAAAATTTCAATCCTGCATGATTTTACCAAGAAATGTGATTCTTCATTCAAAACCTGATTTTTGCTATTGGGCTCTATTGAATAGTGAATGTTTTGAATTTTCTCCAAAAGTAAAGTAGTTGCAAACTCATGCTTTTAGAGACTTGTTTGGGCTCATGAGAGGAGTAGAAAAACATCAAAAATTTCAGTCCTGCATGATTCTACCAAGAAATGTGTGTTCATTCAAACCGCTGGTTTTTGTTAGTTTGGGCCCTATTGAATAATGAATGTTTTGAATTTTCTCCAAAAGTAAAGTAGTTGCAAACTCATCCTTTTAGAAACTTGTTTGGGCTGTTGAGAGGAGTAAAAAACCATCAAAAATTTCAATCCTGCATGATTCTACCAAGAAATGTGATTCTTCATTCAAAACGCTGGTTTTTGCTATTGGGCTCTATTGAATAATGAATGTTTTGAATTTTCTCCAAAAGTAAAGTAGTTGCAAACTCATGCTTTTAGAGACTTGTTTGGGCTCATGAACGGAGTAGAAAAACATCAAAAATTTCAGTCCTGCATGATTCTACCAAGAAATGTGTGTTCATTGAAACCGCTGGTTTTTGATATTTTGGGCCCCATTGAATAATGAATGTTTTGAATTTTCTCCAAAAGTAAAGTAGTTGCAAACTCATCCTTTTAGAAACTTGTTTGGGCTGTTGAGAGGAGTAAAACACCATCAAAAATTTCAATCCTGCATGATTTTACCAAGAAATGTGATTCTTCATTCAAAACCTGATTTTTGCTATTGGGCTCTATTGAATAGTGAATGTTTTGAATTTTCTCCAAAAGTAAAGTAGTTGCAAACTCATGCTTTTAGAGACTTGTTTGGGCTCATGAGAGGAGTAGAAAAACATCAAAAATTTCAGTCCTGCATGATTCTACCAAGAAATGTGTGTTCATTGAAACCACTGGTTTTTGATAGTTTGGGCCCTATTGAATAATGAATGTTTTGAATTTTCTCCAAAAGTAAAGTAGTTGCAAACTCATCCTTTTAGAAACTTGTTTGGGCTGTTGAGAGGAGTAAAAAACCATCAAAAATTTCAATCCTGCATGATTCTACCAAGAAATGTGATTCTTCATTCAAAACGCTGGTTTTTGCTATTGGGCTCTATTGAATAATGAATGTTTTGAATTTTCTCCAAAAGTAAAGTAGTTGCAAACTCATGCTTTTAGAGACTTGTTTGGGCTCATGAGAGGAGTAGAAAAACATCAAAAATTTCAGTCCTGCATGATTCTACCAAGAAATGTGTGTTCATTGAAACCGCTGGTTTTTGATATTTTGGGCCCTATTGAATAATGAATGTTTTGAATTTTCTCCAAAAGTAAAGTAGTTGCAAACTCATCCTTTTAGAAACTTGTTTGGGCTGTTGAGAGGAGTAAAAAACCATCAAAAATTTCAATCCTGCATGATTTTACCAAGAAATGTGATTCTTCATTCAAAACCTGATTTTTGCTATTGGGCTCTATTGAATAGTGAATGTTTTGAATTTTCTCCAAAAGTAAAGTAGTTGCAAACTCATGCTTTTAGAGACTTGTTTGGGCTCATGAGAGGAGTAGAAAAACATCAAAAATTTCAGTCCTGCATGATTCTACCAAGAAATGTGTGTTCATTGAAACCACTGGTTTTTGATAGTTTGGGCCCTATTGAATAATGAATGTTTTGAATTTTCTCCAAAAGTAAAGTAGTTGCAAACTCATCCTTTTAGAAACTTGTTTGGGCTGTTGAGAGGAGTAAAAAACCATCAAAAATTTCAATCCTGCATGATTTTACCAAGAAATGTGATTCTTCATTCAAAACCTGATTTTTGCTATTGGGCTCTATTGAATAGTGAATGTTTTGAATTTTCTCCAAAAGTAAAGTAGTTGCAAACTCATGCTTTTAGAGACTTGTTTGGGCTCATGAGCGGAGTAGAAAAACATCAAAAATTTCAGTCCTGCATGATTCTACCAAGAAATGTGTGTTCATTGAAACCGCTGGTTTTTGATAGTTTGGGCCCTATTGAATAATGAATGTTTTGAATTTTCTCCAAAAGTAAAGTAGTTGCAAACTCATCCTTTTAGAAACTTGTTTGGGCTGTTGAGAGGAGTAAAAAACCATCAAAAATTTCAATCCTGCATGATTCTACCAAGAAATGTGATTCTTCATTCAAAACGCTGGTTTTTGCTATTGGGCTCTATTGAATAATGAATGTTTTGAATTTTCTCCAAAAGTAAAGTAGTTGCAAACTCATGCTTTTAGAGACTTGTTTGGGCTCATGAGAGGAGTAGAAAAACATCAAAAATTTCAGTCCTGCATGATTCTACCAAGAAATGTGTGTTCATTGAAACCGCTGGTTTTTGTTAGTTTGGGCCCTATTGAATAATGAATGTTTTGAATTTTCTCCAAAAGTAAAGTAGTTGCAAACTCATCCTTTTAGAAACTTGTTTGGGCTGTTGAGAGGAGTAAAAAACCATCAAAAATTTCAATCCTGCATGATTTTACCAAGAAATGTGATTCTTCATTCAAAACCTGATTTTTGCTATTGGGCTCTATTGAATAGTGAATGTTTTGAATTTTCTCCAAAAGTAAAGTAGTTGCAAACTCATGCTTTTAGAGACTTGTTTGGGCTCATGAGAGGAGTAGAAAAACATCAAAAATTTCAGTCCTGCATGATTCTACCAAGAAATGTGTGTTCATTGAAACCACTGGTTTTTGATAGTTTGGGCCCTATTGAATAATGAATGTTTTGAATTTTCTCCAAAAGTAAAGTAGTTGCAAACTCATCCTTTTAGAAACTTGTTTGGGCTGTTGAGAGGAGTAAAAAACCATCAAAAATTTCAATCCTGCATGATTTTACCAAGAAATGTGATTCTTCATTCAAAACCTGATTTTTGCTATTGGGCTCTATTGAATAGTGAATGTTTTGAATTTTCTCCAAAAGTAAAGTAGTTGCAAACTCATGCTTTTAGAGACTTGTTTGGGCTCATGAGCGGAGTAGAAAAACATCAAAAATTTCAGTCCTGCATGATTCTACCAAGAAATGTGTGTTCATTGAAACCGCTGGTTTTTGATAGTTTGGGCCCTATTGAATAATGAATGTTTTGAATTTTCTCCAAAAGTAAAGTAGTTGCAAACTCATCCTTTTAGAAACTTGTTTGGGCTGTTGAGAGGAGTAAAAAACCATCAAAAATTTCAATCCTGCATGATTCTACCAAGAAATGTGATTCTTCATTCAAAACGCTGGTTTTTGCTATTGGGCTCTATTGAATAATGAATGTTTTGAATTTTCTCCAAAAGTAAAGTAGTTGCAAACTCATGCTTTTAGAGACTTGTTTGGGCTCATGAGAGGAGTAGAAAAACATCAAAAATTTCAGTCCTGCATGATTCTACCAAGAAATGTGTGTTCATTGAAACCGCTGGTTTTTGTTAGTTTGGGCCCTATTGAATAATGAATGTTTTGAATTTTCTCCAAAAGTAAAGTAGTTGCAAACTCATCCTTTTAGAAACTTGTTTGGGCTGTTGAGAGGAGTAAAAAACCATCAAAAATTTCAATCCTGCATGATTTTACCAAGAAATGTGATTCTTCATTCAAAACCTGATTTTTGCTATTGGGCTCTATTGAATAGTGAATGTTTTGAATTTTCTCCAAAAGTAAAGTAGTTGCAAACTCATGCTTTTAGAGACTTGTTTGGGCTCATGAGAGGAGTAGAAAAACATCAAAAATTTCAGTCCTGCATGATTCTACCAAGAAATGTGTGTTCATTGAAACCACTGGTTTTTGATAGTTTGGGCCCTATTGAATAATGAATGTTTTGAATTTTCTCCAAAAGTAAAGTAGTTGCAAACTCATCCTTTTAGAAACTTGTTTGGGCTGTTGAGAGGAGTAAAAAACCATCAAAAATTTCAATCCTGCATGATTCTACCAAGAAATGTGATTCTTCATTCAAAACGCTGGTTTTTGCTATTGGGCTCTATTGAATAATGAATGTTTTGAATTTTCTCCAAAAGTAAAGTAGTTGCAAACTCATGCTTTTAGAGACTTGTTTGGGCTCATGAGAGGAGTAGAAAAACATCAAAAATTTCAGTCCTGCATGATTCTACCAAGAAATGTGTGTTCATTGAAACCGCTGGTTTTTGTTAGTTTGGGCCCTATTGAATAATGAATGTTTTGAATTTTCTCCAAAAGTAAAGTAGTTGCAAACTCATCCTTTTAGAAACTTGTTTGGGCTGTTGAGAGGAGTAAAACACCATCAAAAATTTCAATCCTGCATGATTTTACCAAGAAATGTGATTCTTCATTCAAAACGCTGGTTTTTGCTATTGGGCTCTATTGAATAATGAATGTTTTGAATTTTCTCCAAAAGTAAAGTAGTTGCAAACTCATGCTTTTAGAGACTTGTTTGGGCTCATGAGAGGAGTAGAAAAACATCAAAAATTTCAGTCCTGCATGATTCTACCAAGAAATGTGTGTTCATTGAAACCGCTGGTTTTTGTTAGTTTGGGCCCTATTGAATAATGAATGTTTTGAATTTTCTCCAAAAGTAAAGTAGTTGCAAACTCATCCTTTTAGAAACTTGTTTGGGCTGTTGAGAGGAGTAAAAAACCATCAAAAATTTCAATCCTGCATGATTTTACCAAGAAATGTGATTCTTCATTCAAAACCTGATTTTTGCTATTGGGCTCTATTGAATAGTGAATGTTTTGAATTTTCTCCAAAAGTAAAGTAGTTGCAAACTCATGCTTTTAGAGACTTGTTTGGGCTCATGAGAGGAGTAGAAAAACATCAAAAATTTCAGTCCTGCATGATTCTACCAAGAAATGTGTGTTCATTGAAACCACTGGTTTTTGATAGTTTGGGCCCTATTGAATAATGAATGTTTTGAATTTTCTCCAAAAGTAAAGTAGTTGCAAACTCATCCTTTTAGAAACTTGTTTGGGCTGTTGAGAGGAGTAAAAAACCATCAAAAATTTCAATCCTGCATGATTCTACCAAGAAATGTGATTCTTCATTCAAAACGCTGGTTTTTGCTATTGGGCTCTATTGAATAATGAATGTTTTGAATTTTCTCCAAAAGTAAAGTAGTTGCAAACTCATGCTTTTAGAGACTTGTTTGGGCTCATGAGAGGAGTAGAAAAACATCAAAAATTTCAGTCCTGCATGATTCTACCAAGAAATGTGTGTTCATTGAAACCGCTGGTTTTTGTTAGTTTGGGCCCTATTGAATAATGAATGTTTTGAATTTTCTCCAAAAGTAAAGTAGTTGCAAACTCAACCTTTTAGAAACTTGTTTGGGCTGTTGAGAGGAGTAAAACACCATAAAAAATTTCAATCCTGCATGATTTTACCAAGAAATGTGATTCTTCATTCAAAACGCTGGTTTTTGCTATTGGGCTCTATTGAATAATGAATGTTTTGAATTTTCTCCAAAAGTAAAGTAGTTGCAAACTCATGCTTTTAGAGACTTGTTTGGGCTCATGAGCGGAGTAGAAAAACATCAAAAATTTCAGTCCTGCATGATTCTACCAAGAAATGTGTGTTCATTGAAACCGCTGGTTTTTGATATTTTGGGCCCTATTGAATAATGAATGTTTTGAATTTTCTCCAAAAGTAAAGTAGTTGCAAACTCATCCTTTTAGAAACTTGTTTGGGCTGTTGAGAGGAGTAAAAAACCATCAAAAATTTCAATCCTGCATGATTTTACCAAGAAATGTGATTCTTCATTCAAAACCTGATTTTTGCTATTGGGCTCTATTGAATAGTGAATGTTTTGAATTTTCTCCAAAAGTAAAGTAGTTGCAAACTCATGCTTTTAGAGACTTGTTTGGGCTCATGAGAGGAGTAGAAAAACATCAAAAATGTCA
This sequence comes from Dendrobates tinctorius, assembly GCF_039654945.1. Taxonomy (NCBI): domain Eukaryota; kingdom Metazoa; phylum Chordata; class Amphibia; order Anura; family Dendrobatidae; genus Dendrobates; species Dendrobates tinctorius. Next base: position 100,887 of record NW_027361777.1, on the reverse strand, counting down.
GTCCTGCATGATTCTACCAAGAAATGTGTGTTCATTGAAACCGCTGGTTTTTGATAGTTTGGGCCCTATTGAATAATGAATGTTTTGAATTTTCTCCAAAAGTAAAGTAGTTGCAAACTCATCCTTTTAGAAACTTGTTTGGGCTGTTGAGAGGAGTAAAAAACCATCAAAAATTTCAATCCTGCATGATTCTACCAAGAAATGTGATTCTTCATTCAAAACGCTGGTTTTTGCTATTGGGCTCTATTGAATAATGAATGTTTTGAATTTTCTCCAAAAGTAAAGTAGTTGCAAACTCATGCTTTTAGAGACTTGTTTGGGCTCATGAGAGGAGTAGAAAAACATCAAAAATTTCAGTCCTGCATGATTCTACCAAGAAATGTGTGTTCATTGAAACCGCTGGTTTTTGATAGTTTGGGCCCTATTGAATAATGAATGTTTTGAATTTTCTCCAAAAGTAAAGTAGTTGCAAACTCATCCTTTTAGAAACTTGTTTGGGCTGTTGAGAGGAGTAAAAAACCATCAAAAATTTCAATCCTGCATGATTCTACCAAGAAATGTGATTCTTCATTCAAAACGCTGGTTTTTGCTATTGGGCTCTATTGAATAATGAATGTTTTGAATTTTCTCCAAAAGTAAAGTAGTTGCAAACTCATGCTTTTAGAGACTTGTTTGGGCTCATGAGAGGAGTAGAAAAACATCAAAAATTTCAGTCCTGCATGATTCTACCAAGAAATGTGTGTTCATTGAAACCGCTGGTTTTTGTTAGTTTGGGCCCTATTGAATAATGAATGTTTTGAATTTTCTCCAAAAGTAAAGTAGTTGCAAACTCATCCTTTCAGAAACTTGTTTGGGCTGTTGAGAGGAGTAAAAAACCATCAAAAATTTCAATCCTGCATGATTCTACCAAGAAATGTGATTCTTCATTCAAAACGCTGGTTTTTGATATTGGGCTCTATTGAATAATGAATGTTTTGAATTTTCTCCAAAAGTAAAGTAGTTGCAAACTCATGCTTTTAGAGACTTGTTTGGGCTCATGAGAGGAGTAGAAAAACATCAAAAATTTCAGTCCTGCATGATTCTACCAAGAAATGTGTGTTCATTGAAACCGCTGGTTTTTGATAGTTTGGGCCCTATTGAATAATGAATGTTTTGAATTTTCTCCAAAAGTAAAGTAGTTGCAAACTCATCCTTTTAGAAACTTGTTTGGGCTGTTGAGAGGAGTAAAAAACCATCAAAAATTTCAATCCTGCATGATTCTACCAAGAAATGTGATTCTTCATTCAAAACGCTGGTTTTTGCTATTGGGCTCTATTGAATAATGAATGTTTTGAATTTTCTCCAAAAGTAAAGTAGTTGCAAACTCATGCTTTTAGAGACTTGTTTGGGCTCATGAGAGGAGTAGAAAAACATCAAAAATTTCAGTCCTGCATGATTCTACCAAGAAATGTGTGTTCATTGAAACCGCTGGTTTTTGTTAGTTTGGGCCCTATTGAATAATGAATGTTTTGAATTTTCTCCAAAAGTAAAGTAGTTGCAAACTCATCCTTTTAGAAACTTGTTTGGGCTGTTGAGAGGAGTAAAAAACCATCAAAAATTTCAATCCTGCATGATTTTACCAAGAAATGTGATTCTTCATTCAAAACCTGATTTTTGCTATTGGGCTCTATTGAATAGTGAATGTTTTGAATTTTCTCCAAAAGTAAAGTAGTTGCAAACTCATGCTTTTAGAGACTTGTTTGGGCTCATGAGAGGAGTAGAAAAACATCAAAAATTTCAGTCCTGCATGATTCCACCAAGAAATGTGTGTTAATTGAAACCACTGGTTTTTGATAGTTTGGGCCCTATTGAATAATGAATGTTTTGAATTTTCTCCAAAAGTAAAGTAGTTGCAAACTCATCCTTTTAGAAACTTGTTTGGGCTGTTGAGAGGAGTAAAAAACCATCAAAAATTTCAATCCTGCATGATTTTACCAAGAAATGTGATTCTTCATTCAAAACCTGATTTTTGCTATTGGGCTCTATTGAATAGTGAATGTTTTGAATTTTCTCCAAAAGTAAAGTAGTTGCAAACTCATGCTTTTAGAGACTTGTTTGGGCTCATGAGAGGAGTAGAAAAACATCAAAAATTTCAGTCCTGCATGATTCTACCAAGAAATGTGTGTTCATTCAAACCGCTGGTTTTTGATAGTTTGGGCCCTATTGAATAATGAATGTTTTGAATTTTCTCCAAAAGTAAAGTAGTTGCAAACTCATCCTTTTAGAAACTTGTTTGGGCTGTTGAGAGGAGTAAAAAACCATCAAAAATTTCAATCCTGCATGATTCTACCAAGAAATGTGATTCTTCATTCAAAACGCTGGTTTTTGCTATTGGGCTCTATTGAATAATGAATGTTTTGAATTTTCTCCAAAAGTAAAGTAGTTGCAAACTCATGCTTTTAGAGACTTGTTTGGGCTCATGAGAGGAGTAGAAAAACATCAAAAATTTCAGTCCTGCATGATTCTACCAAGAAATGTGTGTTCATTGAAACCACTGGTTTTTGATAGTTTGGGCCCTATTGAATAATGAATGTTTTGAATTTTCTCCAAAAGTAAAGTAGTTGCAAACTCATCCTTTTAGAAACTTGTTTGGGCTGTTGAGAGGAGTAAAAAACCATCAAAAATTTCAATCCTGCATGATTTTACCAAGAAATGTGATTCTTCATTCAAAACCTGATTTTTGCTATTGGGCTCTATTGAATAGTGAATGTTTTGAATTTTCTCCAAAAGTAAAGTAGTTGCAAACTCATGCTTTTAGAGACTTGTTTGGGCTCATGAGCGGAGTAGAAAAACATCAAAAATTTCAGTCCTGCATGATTCTACCAAGAAATGTGTGTTCATTGAAACCGCTGGTTTTTGATAGTTTGGGCCCTATTGAATAATGAATGTTTTGAATTTTCTCCAAAAGTAAAGTAGTTGCAAACTCATCCTTTTAGAAACTTGTTTGGGCTGTTGAGAGGAGTAAAAAACCATCAAAAATTTCAATCCTGCATGATTCTACCAAGAAATGTGATTCTTCATTCAAAACGCTGGTTTTTGCTATTGGGCTCTATTGAATAATGAATGTTTTGAATTTTCTCCAAAAGTAAAGTAGTTGCAAACTCATGCTTTTAGAGACTTGTTTGGGCTCATGAGAGGAGTAGAAAAACATCAAAAATTTCAGTCCTGCATGATTCTACCAAGAAATGTGTGTTCATTGAAACCGCTGGTTTTTGTTAGTTTGGGCCCTATTGAATAATGAATGTTTTGAATTTTCTCCAAAAGTAAAGTAGTTGCAAACTCATCCTTTTAGAAACTTGTTTGGGCTGTTGAGAGGAGTAAAAAACCATCAAAAATTTCAATCCTGCATGATTTTACCAAGAAATGTGATTCTTCATTCAAAACCTGATTTTTGCTATTGGGCTCTATTGAATAGTGAATGTTTTGAATTTTCTCCAAAAGTAAAGTAGTTGCAAACTCATGCTTTTAGAGACTTGTTTGGGCTCATGAGAGGAGTAGAAAAACATCAAAAATTTCAGTCCTGCATGATTCCACCAAGAAATGTGTGTTAATTGAAACCACTGGTTTTTGATAGTTTGGGCCCTATTGAATAATGAATGTTTTGAATTTTCTCCAAAAGTAAAGTAGTTGCAAACTCATCCTTTTAGAAACTTGTTTGGGCTGTTGAGAGGAGTAAAAAACCATCAAAAATTTCAATCCTGCATGATTTTACCAAGAAATGTGATTCTTCATTCAAAACCTGATTTTTGCTATTGGGCTCTATTGAATAGTGAATGTTTTGAATTTTCTCCAAAAGTAAAGTAGTTGCAAACTCATGCTTTTAGAGACTTGTTTGGGCTCATGAGAGGAGTAGAAAAACATCAAAAATTTCAGTCCTGCATGATTCTACCAAGAAATGTGTGTTCATTCAAACCGCTGGTTTTTGATAGTTTGGGCCCTATTGAATAATGAATGTTTTGAATTTTCTCCAAAAGTAAAGTAGTTGCAAACTCATCCTTTTAGAAACTTGTTTGGGCTGTTGAGAGGAGTAAAAAACCATCAAAAATTTCAATCCTGCATGATTCTACCAAGAAATGTGATTCTTCATTCAAAACGCTGGTTTTTGCTATTGGGCTCTATTGAATAATGAATGTTTTGAATTTTCTCCAAAAGTAAAGTAGTTGCAAACTCATGCTTTTAGAGACTTGTTTGGGCTCATGAGAGGAGTAGAAAAACATCAAAAATTTCAGTCCTGCATGATTCTACCAAGAAATGTGTGTTCATTGAAACCGCTGGTTTTTGATATTTTGGGCCCTATTGAATAATGAATGTTTTGAATTTTCTCCAAAAGTAAAGTAGTTGCAAACTCATCCTTTTAGAAACTTGTTTGGGCTGTTGAGAGGAGTAAAAAACCATCAAAAATTTCAATCCTGCATGATTTTACCAAGAAATGTGATTCTTCATTCAAAACCTGATTTTTGCTATTGGGCTCTATTGAATAGTGAATGTTTTGAATTTTCTCCAAAAGTAAAGTAGTTGCAAACTCATGCTTTTAGAGACTTGTTTGGGCTCATGAGAGGAGTAGAAAAACATCAAAAATTTCAGTCCTGCATGATTCTACCAAGAAATGTGTGTTCATTGAAACCACTGGTTTTTGATAGTTTGGGCCCTATTGAATAATGAATGTTTTGAATTTTCTCCAAAAGTAAAGTAGTTGCAAACTCATCCTTTTAGAAACTTGTTTGGGCTGTTGAGAGGAGTAAAAAACCATCAAAAATTTCAATCCTGCATGATTTTACCAAGAAATGTGATTCTTCATTCAAAACCTGATTTTTGCTATTGGGCTCTATTGAATAGTGAATGTTTTGAATTTTCTCCAAAAGTAAAGTAGTTGCAAACTCATGCTTTTAGAGACTTGTTTGGGCTCATGAGCGGAGTAGAAAAACATCAAAAATTTCAGTCCTGCATGATTCTACCAAGAAATGTGTGTTCATTGAAACCGCTGGTTTTTGATAGTTTGGGCCCTATTGAATAATGAATGTTTTGAATTTTCTCCAAAAGTAAAGTAGTTGCAAACTCATCCTTTTAGAAACTTGTTTGGGCTGTTGAGAGGAGTAAAAAACCATCAAAAATTTCAATCCTGCATGATTCTACCAAGAAATGTGATTCTTCATTCAAAACGCTGGTTTTTGCTATTGGGCTCTATTGAATAATGAATGTTTTGAATTTTCTCCAAAAGTAAAGTAGTTGCAAACTCATGCTTTTAGAGACTTGTTTGGGCTCATGAGAGGAGTAGAAAAACATCAAAAATTTCAGTCCTGCATGATTCTACCAAGAAATGTGTGTTCATTGAAACCGCTGGTTTTTGTTAGTTTGGGCCCTATTGAATAATGAATGTTTTGAATTTTCTCCAAAAGTAAAGTAGTTGCAAACTCATCCTTTTAGAAACTTGTTTGGGCTGTTGAGAGGAGTAAAAAACCATCAAAAATTTCAATCCTGCATGATTTTACCAAGAAATGTGATTCTTCATTCAAAACCTGATTTTTGCTATTGGGCTCTATTGAATAGTGAATGTTTTGAATTTTCTCCAAAAGTAAAGTAGTTGCAAACTCATGCTTTTAGAGACTTGTTTGGGCTCATGAGAGGAGTAGAAAAACATCAAAAATTTCAGTCCTGCATGATTCCACCAAGAAATGTGTGTTAATTGAAACCACTGGTTTTTGATAGTTTGGGCCCTATTGAATAATGAATGTTTTGAATTTTCTCCAAAAGTAAAGTAGTTGCAAACTCATCCTTTTAGAAACTTGTTTGGGCTGTTGAGAGGAGTAAAAAACCATCAAAAATTTCAATCCTGCATGATTTTACCAAGAAATGTGATTCTTCATTCAAAACCTGATTTTTGCTATTGGGCTCTATTGAATAGTGAATGTTTTGAATTTTCTCCAAAAGTAAAGTAGTTGCAAACTCATGCTTTTAGAGACTTGTTTGGGCTCATGAGAGGAGTAGAAAAACATCAAAAATTTCAGTCCTGCATGATTCTACCAAGAAATGTGTGTTCATTCAAACCGCTGGTTTTTGATAGTTTGGGCCCTATTGAATAATGAATGTTTTGAATTTTCTCCAAAAGTAAAGTAGTTGCAAACTCATCCTTTTAGAAACTTGTTTGGGCTGTTGAGAGGAGTAAAAAACCATCAAAAATTTCAATCCTGCATGATTCTACCAAGAAATGTGATTCTTCATTCAAAACGCTGGTTTTTGCTATTGGGCTCTATTGAATAATGAATGTTTTGAATTTTCTCCAAAAGTAAAGTAGTTGCAAACTCATGCTTTTAGAGACTTGTTTGGGCTCATGAGAGGAGTAGAAAAACATCAAAAATTTCAGTCCTGCATGATTCTACCAAGAAATGTGTGTTCATTGAAACCGCTGGTTTTTGATATTTTGGGCCCTATTGAATAATGAATGTTTTGAATTTTCTCCAAAAGTAAAGTAGTTGCAAACTCATCCTTTTAGAAACTTGTTTGGGCTGTTGAGAGGAGTAAAAAACCATCAAAAATTTCAATCCTGCATGATTTTACCAAGAAATGTGATTCTTCATTCAAAACCTGATTTTTGCTATTGGGCTCTATTGAATAGTGAATGTTTTGAATTTTCTCCAAAAGTAAAGTAGTTGCAAACTCATGCTTTTAGAGACTTGTTTGGGCTCATGAGATGAGTAGAAAAACATCAAAAATTTCAGTCCTGCATGATTCTACCAAGAAATGTGTGTTCATTGAAACCACTGGTTTTTGATAGTTTGGGCCCTATTGAATAATGAATGTTTTGAATTTTCTCCAAAAGTAAAGTAGTTGCAAACTCATCCTTTTAGAAACTTGTTTGGGCTGTTGAGAGGAGTAAAAAACCATCAAAAATTTCAATCCTGCATGATTTTACCAAGAAATGTGATTCTTCATTCAAAACCTGATTTTTGCTATTGGGCTCTATTGAATAGTGAATGTTTTGAATTTTCTCCAAAAGTAAAGTAGTTGCAAACTCATGCTTTTAGAGACTTGTTTGGGCTCATGAGCGGAGTAGAAAAACATCAAAAATTTCAGTCCTGCATGATTCTACCAAGAAATGTGTGTTCATTGAAACCGCTGGTTTTTGATAGTTTGGGCCCTATTGAATAATGAATGTTTTGAATTTTCTCCAAAAGTAAAGTAGTTGCAAACTCATCCTTTTAGAAACTTGTTTGGGCTGTTGAGAGGAGTAAAAAACCATCAAAAATTTCAATCCTGCATGATTCTACCAAGAAATGTGATTCTTCATTCAAAACGCTGGTTTTTGCTATTGGGCTCTATTGAATAATGAATGTTTTGAATTTTCTCCAAAAGTAAAGTAGTTGCAAACTCATGCTTTTAGAGACTTGTTTGGGCTCATGAGAGGAGTAGAAAAACATCAAAAATTTCAGTCCTGCATGATTCTACCAAGAAATGTGTGTTCATTGAAACCGCTGGTTTTTGTTAGTTTGGGCCCTATTGAATAATGAATGTTTTGAATTTTCTCCAAAAGTAAAGTAGTTGCAAACTCATCCTTTTAGAAACTTGTTTGGGCTGTTGAGAGGAGTAAAAAACCATCAAAAATTTCAATCCTGCATGATTTTACCAAGAAATGTGATTCTTCATTCAAAACCTGATTTTTGCTATTGGGCTCTATTGAATAGTGAATGTTTTGAATTTTCTCCAAAAGTAAAGTAGTTGCAAACTCATGCTTTTAGAGACTTGTTTGGGCTCATGAGAGGAGTAGAAAAACATCAAAAATTTCAGTCCTGCATGATTCTACCAAGAAATGTGTGTTCATTGAAACCACTGGTTTTTGATAGTTTGGGCCCTATTGAATAATGAATGTTTTGAATTTTCTCCAAAAGTAAAGTAGTTGCAAACTCATCCTTTTAGAAACTTGTTTGGGCTGTTGAGAGGAGTAAAAAACCATCAAAAATTTCAATCCTGCATGATTCTACCAAGAAATGTGATTCTTCATTCAAAACGCTGGTTTTTGCTATTGGGCTCTATTGAATAATGAATGTTTTGAATTTTCTCCAAAAGTAAAGTAGTTGCAAACTCATGCTTTTAGAGACTTGTTTGGGCTCATGAGAGGAGTAGAAAAACATCAAAAATTTCAGTCCTGCATGATTCTACCAAGAAATGTGTGTTCATTGAAACCGCTGGTTTTTGTTAGTTTGGGCCCTATTGAATAATGAATGTTTTGAATTTTCTCCAAAAGTAAAGTAGTTGCAAACTCAACCTTTTAGAAACTTGTTTGGGCTGTTGAGAGGAGTAAAACACCATCAAAAATTTCAATCCTGCATGATTTTACCAAGAAATGTGATTCTTCATTCAAAACGCTGGTTTTTGCTATTGGGCTCTATTGAATAATGAATGTTTTGAATTTTCTCCAAAAGTAAAGTAGTTGCAAACTCATGCTTTTAGAGACTTGTTTGGGCTCATGAGAGGAGTAGAAAAACATCAAAAATTTCAGTCCTGCATGATTCTACCAAGAAATGTGTGTTCATTGAAACCGCTGGTTTTTGATATTTTGGGCCCTATTGAATAATGAATGTTTTGAATTTTCTCCAAAAGTAAAGTAGTTGCAAACTCATCCTTTTAGAAACTTGTTTGGGCTGTTGAGAGGAGTAAAAAACCATCAAAAATTTCAATCCTGCATGATTTTACCAAGAAATGTGATTCTTCATTCAAAACCTGATTTTTGCTATTGGGCTCTATTGAATAGTGAATGTTTTGAATTTTCTCCAAAAGTAAAGTAGTTGCAAACTCATGCTTTTAGAGACTTGTTTGGGCTCATGAGAGGAGTAGAAAAACATCAAAAATTTCAGTCCTGCATGATTCTACCAAGAAATGTGTGTTCATTGAAACCACTGGTTTTTGATAGTTTGGGCCCTATTGAATAATGAATGTTTTGAATTTTCTCCAAAAGTAAAGTAGTTGCAAACTCATCCTTTTAGAAACTTGTTTGGGCTGTTGAGAGGAGTAAAAAACCATCAAAAATTTCAATCCTGCATGATTTTACCAAGAAATGTGATTCTTCATTCAAAACCTGATTTTTGCTATTGGGCTCTATTGAATAGTGAATGTTTTGAATTTTCTCCAAAAGTAAAGTAGTTGCAAACTCATGCTTTTAGAGACTTGTTTGGGCTCATGAGCGGAGTAGAAAAACATCAAAAATTTCAGTCCTGCATGATTCTACCAAGAAATGTGTGTTCATTGAAACCGCTGGTTTTTGATAGTTTGGGCCCTATTGAATAATGAATGTTTTGAATTTTCTCCAAAAGTAAAGTAGTTGCAAACTCATCCTTTTAGAAACTTGTTTGGGCTGTTGAGAGGAGTAAAAAACCATCAAAAATTTCAATCCTGCATGATTCTACCAAGAAATGTGATTCTTCATTCAAAACGCTGGTTTTTGCTATTGGGCTCTATTGAATAATGAATGTTTTGAATTTTCTCCAAAAGTAAAGTAGTTGCAAACTCATGCTTTTAGAGACTTGTTTGGGCTCATGAGAGGAGTAGAAAAACATCAAAAATTTCAGTCCTGCATGATTCTACCAAGAAATGTGTGTTCATTGAAACCGCTGGTTTTTGTTAGTTTGGGCCCTATTGAATAATGAATGTTTTGAATTTTCTCCAAAAGTAAAGTAGTTGCAAACTCATCCTTTTAGAAACTTGTTTGGGCTGTTGAGAGGAGTAAAAAACCATCAAAAATTTCAATCCTGCATGATTTTACCAAGAAATGTGATTCTTCATTCAAAACCTGATTTTTGCTATTGGGCTCTATTGAATAGTGAATGTTTTGAATTTTCTCCAAAAGTAAAGTAGTTGCAAACTCATGCTTTTAGAGACTTGTTTGGGCTCATGAGAGGAGTAGAAAAACATCAAAAATTTCAGTCCTGCATGATTCTACCAAGAAATGTGTGTTCATTGAAACCACTGGTTTTTGATAGTTTGGGCCCTATTGAATAATGAATGTTTTGAATTTTCTCCAAAAGTAAAGTAGTTGCAAACTCATCCTTTTAGAAACTTGTTTGGGCTGTTGAGAGGAGTAAAAAACCATCAAAAATTTCAATCCTGCATGATTCTACCAAGAAATGTGATTCTTCATTCAAAACGCTGGTTTTTGCTATTGGGCTCTATTGAATAATGAATGTTTTGAATTTTCTCCAAAAGTAAAGTAGTTGCAAACTCATGCTTTTAGAGACTTGTTTGGGCTCATGAGAGGAGTAGAAAAACATCAAAAATTTCAGTCCTGCATGATTCTACCAAGAAATGTGTGTTCATTGAAACCGCTGGTTTTTGTTAGTTTGGGCCCTATTGAATAATGAATGTTTTGAATTTTCTCCAAAAGTAAAGTAGTTGCAAACTCAACCTTTTAGAAACTTGTTTGGGCTGTTGAGAGGAGTAAAACACCATCAAAAATTTCAATCCTGCATGATTTTACCAAGAAATGTGATTCTTCATTCAAAACGCTGGTTTTTGCTATTGGGCTCTATTGAATAATGAATGTTTTGAATTTTCTCCAAAAGTAAAGTAGTTGCAAACTCATGCTTTTAGAGACTTGTTTGGGCTCATGAGAGGAGTAGAAAAACATCAAAAATTTCAGTCCTGCATGATTCTACCAAGAAATGTGTGTTCATTGAAACCGCTGGTTTTTGATATTTTGGGCCCTATTGAATAATGAATGTTTTGAATTTTCTCCAAAAGTAAAGTAGTTGCAAACTCATCCTTTTAGAAACTTGTTTGGGCTGTTGAGAGGAGTAAAAAACCATCAAAAATTTCAATCCTGCATGATTTTACCAAGAAATGTGATTCTTCATTCAAAACCTGATTTTTGCTATTGGGCTCTATTGAATAGTGAATGTTTTGAATTTTCTCCAAAAGTAAAGTAGTTGCAAACTCATGCTTTTAGAGACTTGTTTGGGCTCATGAGAGGAGTAGAAAAACATCAAAAATTTCAGTCCTGCATGATTCTACCAAGAAATGTGTGTTCATTCAAACCTCTGGTTTTTGATAGTTTGGGCCCTATTGAATAATGAATGTTTTGAATTTTCTCCAAAAGTAAAGTAGTTGCAAACTCATCCTTTTAGAAACTTGTTTGGGCTGTTGAGAGGAGTAAAAAACCATCAAAAATTTCAATCCTGCATGATTCTACCAAGAAATGTGATTCTTCATTCAAAACCTGATTTTTGCTATTGGGCTCTATTGAATAATGAATGTTTTGAATTTTCTCCAAAAGTAAAGTAGTTGCAAACTCATGCTTTTAGAGACTTGTTTGGGCTCATGAGAGGAGTAGAAAAACATCAAAAATGTCAGTCCTGCATGATTCTACCAAGAAATGTGTGTTCATTGAAACCGCTGGTTTTTGATAGTTTGGGCCCTATTGAATAATGAATGTTTTGAATTTTCTCCAAAAGTAAAGTAGTTGCAAACTCATCCTTTTAGAAACTTGTTTGGGCTGTTGAGAGGAGTAAAAAACCATCAAAAATTTCAATCCTGCATGATTCTACCAAGAAATGTGATTCTTCATTCAAAACGCTGGTTTTTGCTATTGGGCTCTATTGAATAATGAATGTTTTGAATTTTCTCCAAAAGTAAAGTAGTTGCAAACTCATGCTTTTAGAGACTTGTTTGGGCTCATGAGAGGAGTAGAAAAACATCAAAAATTTCAGTCCTGCATGATTCTACCAAGAAATGTGTGTTCATTGAAACCGCTGGTTTTTGATAGTTTGGGCCCTATTGAATAATGAATGTTTTGAATTTTCTCCAAAAGTAAAGTAGTTGCAAACTCATCCTTTTAGAAACTTGTTTGGGCTGTTGAGAGGAGTAAAAAACCATCAAAAATTTCAATCCTGCATGATTCTACCAAGAAATGTGATTCTTCATTCAAAACGCTGGTTTTTGCTATTGGGCTCTATTGAATAATGAATGTTTTGAATTTTCTCCAAAAGTAAAGTAGTTGCAAACTCATGCTTTTAGAGACTTGTTTGGGCTCATGAGAGGAGTAGAAAAACATCAAAAATTTCAGTCCTGCATGATTCTACCAAGAAATGTGTGTTCATTGAAACCGCTGGTTTTTGTTAGTTTGGGCCCTATTGAATAATGAATGTTTTGAATTTTCTCCAAAAGTAAAGTAGTTGCAAACTCATCCTTTCAGAAACTTGTTTGGGCTGTTGAGAGGAGTAAAAAACCATCAAAAATTTCAATCCTGCATGATTTTACCAAGAAATGTGATTCTTCATTCAAAACCTGATTTTTGCTATTGGGCTCTATTGAATAGTGAATGTTTTGAATTTTCTCCAAAAGTAAAGTAGTTGCAAACTCATGCTTTTAGAGACTTGTTTGGGCTCATGAGAGGAGTAGAAAAACATCAAAAATTTCAGTCCTGCATGATTCTACCAAGAAATGTGTGTTCATTGAAACCACTGGTTTTTGATAGTTTGGGCCCTATTGAATAATGAATGTTTTGAATTTTCTCCAAAAGTAAAGTAGTTGCAAACTCATCCTTTTAGAAACTTGTTTGGGCTGTTGAGAGGAGTAAAAAACCATCAAAAATTTCAATCCTGCATGATTTTACCAAGAAATGTGATTCTTCATTCAAAACCTGATTTTTGCTATTGGGCTCTATTGAATAGTGAATGTTTTGAATTTTCTCCAAAAGTAAAGTAGTTGCAAACTCATGCTTTTAGAGACTTGTTTGGGCTCATGAGAGGAGTAGAAAAACATCAAAAATTTCAGTCCTGCATGATTCTACCAAGAAATGTGTGTTCATTCAAACCGCTGGTTTTTGGTAGTTTGGGCCCTATTGAATAATGAATGTTTTGAATTTTCTCCAAAAGTAAAGTAGTTGCAAACTCATCCTTTTAGAAACTTGTTTGGGCTGTTGAGAGGAGTAAAAAACCATCAAAAATTTCAATCCTGCATGATTCTACCAAGAAATGTGATTCTTCATTCAAAACGCTGGTTTTTGCTATTGGGCTCTATTGAATAATGAATGTTTTGAATTTTCTCCAAAAGTAAAGTAGTTGCAAACTCATGCTTTTAGAGACTTGTTTGGGCTCATGAACGGAGTAGAAAAACATCAAAAATTTCAGTCCTGCATGATTCTACCAAGAAATGTGTGTTCATTGAAACCGCTGGTTTTTGATATTTTGGGCCCCATTGAATAATGAATGTTTTGAATTTTCTCCAAAAGTAAAGTAGTTGCAAACTCATCCTTTTAGAAACTTGTTTGGGCTGTTGAGAGGAGTAAAACACCATCAAAAATTTCAATCCTGCATGATTTTACCAAGAAATGTGATTCTTCATTCAAAACCTGATTTTTGCTATTGTGCTCTATTGAATAGTGAATGTTTTGAATTTTCTCCAAAAGTAAAGTAGTTGCAAACTCATGCTTTTAGAGACTTGTTTGGGCTCATGAGAGGAGTAGAAAAACATCAAAAATTTCAGTCCTGCATGATTCTACCAAGAAATGTGTGTTCATTGAAACCACTGGTTTTTGATAGTTTGGGCCCTATTGAATAATGAATGTTTTGAATTTTCTCCAAAAGTAAAGTAGTTGCAAACTCATCCTTTTAGAAACTTGTTTGGGCTGTTGAGAGGAGTAAAAAACCATCAAAAATTTCAATCCTGCATGATTCTACCAAGAAATGTGATTCTTCATTCAAAACGCTGGTTTTTGCTATTGGGCTCTATTGAATAATGAATGTTTTGAATTTTCTCCAAAAGTAAAGTAGTTGCAAACTCATGCTTTTAGAGACTTGTTTGGGCTCATGAGAGGAGTAGAAAAACATCAAAAATTTCAGTCCTGCATGATTCTACCAAGAAATGTGTGTTCATTGAAACCGCTGGTTTTTGATATTTTGGGCCCTATTGAATAATGAATGTTTTGAATTTTCTCCAAAAGTAAAGTAGTTGCAAACTCATCCTTTTAGAAACTTGTTTGGGCTGTTGAGAGGAGTAAAAAACCATCAAAAATTTCAATCCTGCATGATTTTACCAAGAAATGTGATTCTTCATTCAAAACCTGATTTTTGCTATTGGGCTCTATTGAATAGTGAATGTTTTGAATTTTCTCCAAAAGTAAAGTAGTTGCAAACTCATGCTTTTAGAGACTTGTTTGGGCTCATGAGAGGAGTAGAAAAACATCAAAAATTTCAGTCCTGCATGATTCTACCAAGAAATGTGTGTTCATTGAAACCACTGGTTTTTGATAGTTTGGGCCCTATTGAATAATGAATGTTTTGAATTTTCTCCAAAAGTAAAGTAGTTGCAAACTCATCCTTTTAGAAACTTGTTTGGGCTGTTGAGAGGAGTAAAAAACCATCAAAAATTTCAATCCTGCATGATTTTACCAAGAAATGTGATTCTTCATTCAAAACCTGATTTTTGCTATTGGGCTCTATTGAATAGTGAATGTTTTGAATTTTCTCCAAAAGTAAAGTAGTTGCAAACTCATGCTTTTAGAGACTTGTTTGGGCTCATGAGCGGAGTAGAAAAACATCAAAAATTTCAGTCCTGCATGATTCTACCAAGAAATGTGTGTTCATTGAAACCGCTGGTTTTTGATAGTTTGGGCCCTATTGAATAATGAATGTTTTGAATTTTCTCCAAAAGTAAAGTAGTTGCAAACTCATCCTTTTAGAAACTTGTTTGGGCTGTTGAGAGGAGTAAAAAACCATCAAAAATTTCAATCCTGCATGATTCTACCAAGAAATGTGATTCTTCATTCAAAACGCTGGTTTTTGCTATTGGGCTCTATTGAATAATGAATGTTTTGAATTTTCTCCAAAAGTAAAGTAGTTGCAAACTCATGCTTTTAGAGACTTGTTTGGGCTCATGAGAGGAGTAGAAAAACATCAAAAATTTCAGTCCTGCATGATTCTACCAAGAAATGTGTGTTCATTGAAACCGCTGGTTTTTGTTAGTTTGGGCCCTATTGAATAATGAATGTTTTGAATTTTCTCCAAAAGTAAAGTAGTTGCAAACTCATCCTTTCAGAAACTTGTTTGGGCTGTTGAGAGGAGTAAAAAACCATCAAAAATTTCAATCCTGCATGATTTTACCAAGAAATGTGATTCTTCATTCAAAACCTGATTTTTGCTATTGGGCTCTATTGAATAGTGAATGTTTTGAATTTTCTCCAAAAGTAAAGTAGTTGCAAACTCATGCTTTTAGAGACTTGTTTGGGCTCATGAGAGGAGTAGAAAAAACATCAAAAATTTCAGTCCTGCATGATTCTACCAAGAAATGTGTGTTCATTGAAACCACTGGTTTTTGATAGTTTGGGCCCTATTGAATAATGAATGTTTTGAATTTTCTCCAAAAGTAAAGTAGTTGCAAACTCATCCTTTTAGAAACTTGTTTGGGCTGTTGAGAGGAGTAAAACACCATCAAAAATTTCAATCCTGCATGATTTTACCAAGAAATGTGATTCTTCATTCAAAACGCTGGTTTTTGCTATTGGGCTCTATTGAATAATGAATGTTTTGAATTTTCTCCAAAAGTAAAGTAGTTGCAAACTCATGCTTTTAGAGACTTGTTTGGGCTCATGAGAGGAGTAGAAAAACATCAAAAATTTCAGTCCTGCATGATTCTACCAAGAAATGTGTGTTCATTGAAACCGCTGGTTTTTGTTAGTTTGGGCCCTATTGAATAATGAATGTTTTGAATTTTCTCCAAAAGTAAAGTAGTTGCAAACTCATCCTTTTAGAAACTTGTTTGGGCTGTTGAGAGGAGTAAAAAACCATCAAAAATTTCAATCCTGCATGATTTTACCAAGAAATGTGATTCTTCATTCAAAACCTGATTTTTGCTATTGGGCTCTATTGAATAGTGAATGTTTTGAATTTTCTCCAAAAGTAAAGTAGTTGCAAACTCATGCTTTTAGAGACTTGTTTGGGCTCATGAGAGGAGTAGAAAAACATCAAAAATTTCAGTCCTGCATGATTCTACCAAGAAATGTGTGTTCATTGAAACCACTGGTTTTTGATAGTTTGGGCCCTATTGAATAATGAATGTTTTGAATTTTCTCCAAAAGTAAAGTAGTTGCAAACTCATCCTTTTAGAAACTTGTTTGGGCTGTTGAGAGGAGTAAAAAACCATCAAAAATTTCAATCCTGCATGATTCTACCAAGAAATGTGATTCTTCATTCAAAACGCTGGTTTTTGCTATTGGGCTCTATTGAATAATGAATGTTTTGAATTTTCTCCAAAAGTAAAGTAGTTGCAAACTCATGCTTTTAGAGACTTGTTTGGGCTCATGAGAGGAGTAGAAAAACATCAAAAATTTCAGTCCTGCATGATTCTACCAAGAAATGTGTGTTCATTGAAACCGCTGGTTTTTGTTAGTTTGGGCCCTATTGAATAATGAATGTTTTGAATTTTCTCCAAAAGTAAAGTAGTTGCAAACTCAACCTTTTAGAAACTTGTTTGGGCTGTTGAGAGGAGTAAAACACCATCAAAAATTTCAATCCTGCATGATTTTACCAAGAAATGTGATTCTTCATTCAAAACGCTGGTTTTTGCTATTGGGCTCTATTGAATAATGAATGTTTTGAATTTTCTCCAAAAGTAAAGTAGTTGCAAACTCATGCTTTTAGAGACTTGTTTGGGCTCATGAGAGGAGTAGAAAAACATCAAAAATTTCAGTCCTGCATGATTCTACCAAGAAATGTGTGTTCATTGAAACCGCTGGTTTTTGATATTTTGGGCCCTATTGAATAATGAATGTTTTGAATTTTCTCCAAAAGTAAAGTAGTTGCAAACTCATCCTTTTAGAAACTTGTTTGGGCTGTTGAGAGGAGTAAAAAACCATCAAAAATTTCAATCCTGCATGATTTTACCAAGAAATGTGATTCTTCATTCAAAACCTGATTTTTGCTATTGGGCTCTATTGAATAGTGAATGTTTTGAATTTTCTCCAAAAGTAAAGTAGTTGCAAACTCATGCTTTTAGAGACTTGTTTGGGCTCATGAGAGGAGTAGAAAAACATCAAAAATGTCAGTCCTGCATGATTCTACCAAGAAATGTGTGTTCATTGAAACCGCTGGTTTTTGATAGTTTGGGCCCTATTGAATAATGAATGTTTTGAATTTTCTCCAAAAGTAAAGTAGTTGCAAACTCATCCTTTTAGAAACTTGTTTGGGCTGTTGAGAGGAGTAAAAAACCATCAAAAATTTCAATCCTGCATGATTCTACCAAGAAATGTGATTCTTCATTCAAAACGCTGGTTTTTGCTATTGGGCTCTATTGAATAATGAATGTTTTGAATTTTCTCCAAAAGTAAAGTAGTTGCAAACTCATGCTTTTAGAGACTTGTTTGGGCTCATGAGAGGAGTAGAAAAACATCAAAAATTTCAGTCCTGCATGATTCTACCAAGAAATGTGTGTTCATTGAAACCGCTGGTTTTTGATAGTTTGGGCCCTATTGAATAATGAATGTTTTGAATTTTCTCCAAAAGTAAAGTAGTTGCAAACTCATCCTTTTAGAAACTTGTTTGGGCTGTTGAGAGGAGTAAAAAACCATCAAAAATTTCAATCCTGCATGATTCTACCAAGAAATGTGATTCTTCATTCAAAACGCTGGTTTTTGCTATTGGGCTCTATTGAATAATGAATGTTTTGAATTTTCTCCAAAAGTAAAGTAGTTGCAAACTCATGCTTTTATTTTCCAATCATTTTTATTATAATTTTCAAAATAATGACAAAGAGTGGGAGGAAAAGGGGGGGAAACAAAGAAGGGAACAAGGGAAGGAAAAGGGTATTACAATAGAAAACTCAAAGAGTAACATAAAGTAAAAAGTCATTACATATATAAACATAGTATTATCTGAGACATTTCACAGTTTACCAGTTGCATCCAGACACAAAAAAGAGAAAACGTTATGTAAAACAATGAGATGTGGTTTACAATCAAAATTCTAAGATCTAAATCTAAGATCTAGTAAGCTAAACCCTAATAGCTGATCTAAAATCTAAAGCCTAAAACCTAAAACCTAAAACTAAAACTACTGTTATAGTTTAAAGTAGGTCTCATCCTAATTTCCCGAGATAGAACTAAATTGTCTAATAAAAAGACTATTCCATATTCCCCATTTTTTATTGTATTTGTCCAAAAAATTATTATTTATGGCAAATCGCCTTTCTAATGCACTATGTACTTTAAGGTTGTGGATTATGTCTTCAAATTTTGGAGGAACAGTTTTCCTCCAATTTGCTGCTAAAGAATTTTTAACCACCAATAGGATGTGGGCTATCATGAAAATGGTTGAGAGATCCAAGTGTTCCATTCCCAAAAAGAGCAGCGCCATGCTAGGAGAAATAACTAGGTTCCTGCCTAAAAATGTATTTATGTGGGCAGAAACTTCACTCCATAACGTCTTTATTTTTGGGCAACCCCAAAATATGTGGTACAAATTCCCAACTTTCCCACATTCCCTCCAACATAAATTTGAGTTATCTTGGTTTATAAAGAATAACCTCGATGGAGTATAATACCACCTCACCAATATTTTATAATATGATTCTTGTAACATCATCGAAATTGTTGAGGCCTGAGAAAATTTAAAAGCATCTTGCCATTGTTCTAATGAGGGGGAAATATTTAATTCAGACTGCAAACTCATGCTTTTAGAGACTTGTTTGGGCTCATGAGAGGAGTAGAAAAACATCAAAAATTTCAGTCCTGCATGATTCTACCAAGAAATGTGTGTTCATTGAAACCGCTGGTTTTTGTTAGTTTGGGCCCTATTGAATAATGAATGTTTTGAATTTTCTCCAAAAGTAAAGTAGTTGCAAACTCATCCTTTCAGAAACTTGTTTGGGCTGTTGAGAGGAGTAAAAAACCATCAAAAATTTCAATCCTGCATGATTTTACCAAGAAATGTGATTCTTCATTCAAAACCTGATTTTTGCTATTGGGCTCTATTGAATAGTGAATGTTTTGAATTTTCTCCAAAAGTAAAGTAGTTGCAAACTCATGCTTTTAGAGACTTGTTTGGGCTCATGAGAGGAGTAGAAAAACATCAAAAATTTCAGTCCTGCATGATTCTACCAAGAAATGTGTGTTCATTGAAACCACTGGTTTTTGATAGTTTGGGCCCTATTGAATAATGAATGTTTTGAATTTTCTCCAAAAGTAAAGTAGTTGCAAACTCATCCTTTTAGAAACTTGTTTGGGCTGTTGAGAGGAGTAAAACACCATCAAAAATTTCAATCCTGCATGATTTTACCAAGAAATGTGATTCTTCATTCAAAACGCTGGTTTTTGCTATTGGGCTCTATTGAATAATGAATGTTTTGAATTTTCTCCAAAAGTAAAGTAGTTGCAAACTCATGCTTTTAGAGACTTGTTTGGGCTCATGAGAGGAGTAGAAAAACATCAAAAATTTCAGTCCTGCATGATTCTACCAAGAAATGTGTGTTCATTGAAACCGCTGGTTTTTGTTAGTTTGGGCCCTATTGAATAATGAATGTTTTGAATTTTCTCCAAAAGTAAAGTAGTTGCAAACTCATCCTTTTAGAAACTTGTTTGGGCTGTTGAGAGGAGTAAAAAACCATCAAAAATTTCAATCCTGCATGATTTTACCAAGAAATGTGATTCTTCATTCAAAACCTGATTTTTGCTATTGGGCTCTATTGAATAGTGAATGTTTTGAATTTTCTCCAAAAGTAAAGTAGTTGCAAACTCATGCTTTTAGAGACTTGTTTGGGCTCATGAGAGGAGTAGAAAAACATCAAAAATTTCAGTCCTGCATGATTCTACCAAGAAATGTGTGTTCATTGAAACCACTGGTTTTTGATAGTTTGGGCCCTATTGAATAATGAATGTTTTGAATTTTCTCCAAAAGTAAAGTAGTTGCAAACTCATCCTTTTAGAAACTTGTTTGGGCTGTTGAGAGGAGTAAAAAACCATCAAAAATTTCAATCCTGCATGATTCTACCAAGAAATGTGATTCTTCATTCAAAACGCTGGTTTTTGCTATTGGGCTCTATTGAATAATGAATGTTTTGAATTTTCTCCAAAAGTAAAGTAGTTGCAAACTCATGCTTTTAGAGACTTGTTTGGGCTCATGAGAGGAGTAGAAAAACATCAAAAATTTCAGTCCTGCATGATTCTACCAAGAAATGTGTGTTCATTGAAACCGCTGGTTTTTGTTAGTTTGGGCCCTATTGAATAATGAATGTTTTGAATTTTCTCCAAAAGTAAAGTAGTTGCAAACTCAACCTTTTAGAAACTTGTTTGGGCTGTTGAGAGGAGTAAAACACCATCAAAAATTTCAATCCTGCATGATTTTACCAAGAAATGTGATTCTTCATTCAAAACGCTGGTTTTTGCTATTGGGCTCTATTGAATAATGAATGTTTTGAATTTTCTCCAAAAGTAAAGTAGTTGCAAACTCATGCTTTTAGAGACTTGTTTGGGCTCATGAGAGGAGTAGAAAAACATCAAAAATTTCAGTCCTGCATGATTCTACCAAGAAATGTGTGTTCATTGAAACCGCTGGTTTTTGATATTTTGGGCCCTATTGAATAATGAATGTTTTGAATTTTCTCCAAAAGTAAAGTAGTTGCAAACTCATCCTTTTAGAAACTTGTTTGGGCTGTTGAGAGGAGTAAAAAACCATCAAAAATTTCAATCCTGCATGATTTTACCAAGAAATGTGATTCTTCATTCAAAACCTGATTTTTGCTATTGGGCTCTATTGAATAGTGAATGTTTTGAATTTTCTCCAAAAGTAAAGTAGTTGCAAACTCATGCTTTTAGAGACTTGTTTGGGCTCATGAGAGGAGTAGAAAAACATCAAAAATGTCAGTCCTGCATGATTCTACCAAGAAATGTGTGTTCATTGAAACCGCTGGTTTTTGATAGTTTGGGCCCTATTGAATAATGAATGTTTTGAATTTTCTCCAAAAGTAAAGTAGTTGCAAACTCATCCTTTTAGAAACTTGTTTGGGCTGTTGAGAGGAGTAAAAAACCATCAAAAATTTCAATCCTGCATGATTCTACCAAGAAATGTGATTCTTCATTCAAAACGCTGGTTTTTGCTATTGGGCTCTATTGAATAATGAATGTTTTGAATTTTCTCCAAAAGTAAAGTAGTTGCAAACTCATGCTTTTAGAGACTTGTTTGGGCTCATGAGAGGAGTAGAAAAACATCAAAAATTTCAGTCCTGCATGATTCTACCAAGAAATGTGTGTTCATTGAAACCGCTGGTTTTTGATAGTTTGGGCCCTATTGAATAATGAATGTTTTGAATTTTCTCCAAAAGTAAAGTAGTTGCAAACTCATCCTTTTAGAAACTTGTTTGGGCTGTTGAGAGGAGTAAAAAACCATCAAAAATTTCAATCCTGCATGATTCTACCAAGAAATGTGATTCTTCATTCAAAACGCTGGTTTTTGCTATTGGGCTCTATTGAATAATGAATGTTTTGAATTTTCTCCAAAAGTAAAGTAGTTGCAAACTCATGCTTTTATTTTCCAATCATTTTTATTATAATTTTCAAAATAATGACAAAGAGTGGGAGGAAAAGGGGGGGAAACAAAGAAGGGAACAAGGGAAGGAAAAGGGTATTACAATAGAAAACTCAAAGAGTAACATAAAGTAAAAAGTCATTACATATATAAACATAGTATTATCTGAGACATTTCACAGTTTACCAGTTGCATCCAGACACAAAAAAGAGAAAACGTTATGTAAAACAATGAGATGTGGTTTACAATCAAAATTCTAAGATCTAAATCTAAGATCTAGTAAGCTAAACCCTAATAGCTGATCTAAAATCTAAAGCCTAAAACCTAAAACCTAAAACTAAAACTACTGTCATAGTTTAAAGTAGGTCTCATCCTAATTTCCCGAGATAGAACTAAATTGTCTAATAAAAAGACTATTCCATATTCCCCATTTTTTATTGTATTTGTCCAAAAAATTATTATTTATGGCAAATCGCCTTTCTAATGCACTATGTACTTTAAGGTTGTGGATTATGTCTTCAAATTTTGGAGGAACAGTTTTCCTCCAATTTGCTGCTAAAGAATTTTTAACCACCAATAGGATGTGGGCTATCATGAAAATGGTTGAGAGATCCAAGTGTTCCATTCCCAAAAAGAGCAGCGCCATGCTAGGAGAAATAACTAGGTTCCTGCCTAAAAATGTATTTATGTGGGCAGAAACTTCACTCCATAACGTCTTTATTTTTGGGCAACCCCAAAATATGTGGTACAAATTCCCAACTTTCCCACATTCCCTCCAACATAAATTTGAGTTATCTTGGTTTATAAAGAATAACCTCGATGGAGTATAATACCACCTCACCAATATTTTATAATATGATTCTTGTAACATCATCGAAATTGTTGAGGCCTGAGAAAATTTAAAAGCATCTTGCCATTGTTCTAATGAGGGGGAAATATTTAATTCAGACTGCAAACTCATGCTTTTAGAGACTTGTTTGGGCTCATGAGAGGAGTAGAAAAACATCAAAAATTTCAGTCCTGCATGATTCTACCAAGAAATGTGTGTTCATTGAAACCGCTGGTTTTTGTTAGTTTGGGCCCTATTGAATAATGAATGTTTTGAATTTTCTCCAAAAGTAAAGTAGTTGCAAACTCATCCTTTCAGAAACTTGTTTGGGCTGTTGAGAGGAGTAAAAAACCATCAAAAATTTCAATCCTGCATGATTTTACCAAGAAATGTGATTCTTCATTCAAAACCTGATTTTTGCTATTGGGCTCTATTGAATAGTGAATGTTTTGAATTTTCTCCAAAAGTAAAGTAGTTGCAAACTCATGCTTTTAGAGACTTGTTTGGGCTCATGAGAGGAGTAGAAAAACATCAAAAATTTCAGTCCTGCATGATTCTACCAAGAAATGTGTGTTCATTGAAACCACTGGTTTTTGATAGTTTGGGCCCTATTGAATAATGAATGTTTTGAATTTTCTCCAAAAGTAAAGTAGTTGCAAACTCATCCTTTTAGAAACTTGTTTGGGCTGTTGAGAGGAGTAAAAAACCATCAAAAATTTCAATCCTGCATGATTCTACCAAGAAATGTGATTCTTCATTCAAAACCTGATTTTTGCTATTGGGCTCTATTGAATAGTGAATGTTTTGAATTTTCTCCAAAAGTAAAGTAGTTGCAAACTCATGCTTTTAGAGACTTGTTTGGGCTCATGAGAGGAGTAGAAAAACATCAAAAATTTCAGTCCTGCATGATTCTACCAAGAAATGTGTGTTCATTCAAACCGCTGGTTTTTGGTAGTTTGGGCCCTATTGAATAATGAATGTTTTGAATTTTCTCCAAAAGTAAAGTAGTTGCAAACTCATCCTTTTAGAAACTTGTTTGGGCTGTTGAGAGGAGTAAAAAACCATCAAAAATTTCAATCCTGCATGATTCTACCAAGAAATGTGATTCTTCATTCAAAACGCTGGTTTTTGCTATTGGGCTCTATTGAATAATGAATGTTTTGAATTTTCTCCAAAAGTAAAGTAGTTGCAAACTCATGCTTTTAGAGACTTGTTTGGGCTCATGAACGGAGTAGAAAAACATCAAAAATTTCAGTCCTGCATGATTCTACCAAGAAATGTGTGTTCATTGAAACCGCTGGTTTTTGATATTTTGGGCCCCATTGAATAATGAATGTTTTGAATTTTCTCCAAAAGTAAAGTAGTTGCAAACTCATCCTTTTAGAAACTTGTTTGGGCTGTTGAGAGGAGTAAAAAACCATCAAAAATTTCAATCCTGCATGATTCTACCAAGAAATGTGATTCTTCATTCAAAACGCTGGTTTTTGCTATTGGGCTCTATTGAATAATGAATGTTTTGAATTTTCTCCAAAAGTAAAGTAGTTGCAAACTCATGCTTTTAGAGACTTGTTTGGGCTCATGAACGGAGTAGAAAAACATCAAAAATTTCAGTCCTGCATGATTCTACCAAGAAATGTGTGTTCATTGAAACCGCTGGTTTTTGATATTTTGGGCCCCATTGAATAATGAATGTTTTGAATTTTCTCCAAAAGTAAAGTAGTTGCAAACTCATCCTTTTAGAAACTTGTTTGGGCTGTTGAGAGGAGTAAAAAACCATCAAAAATTTCAATCCTGCATGATTCTACCAAGAAATGTGATTCTTCATTCAAAACGCTGGTTTTTGCTATTGGGCTCTATTGAATAATGAATGTTTTGAATTTTCTCCAAAAGTAAAGTAGTTGCAAACTCATGCTTTTAGAGACTTGTTTGGGCTCATGAGAGGAGTAGAAAAACATCAAAAATTTCAGTCCTGCATGATTCTACCAAGAAATGTGTGTTCATTGAAACCACTGGTTTTTGTTAGTTTGGGCCCTATTGAATAATGAATGTTTTGAATTTTCTCCAAAAGTAAAGTAGTTGCAAACTCAACCTTTTAGAAACTTGTTTGGGCTGTTGAGAGGAGTAAAACACCATCAAAAATTTCAATCCTGCATGATTTTACCAAGAAATGTGATTCTTCATTCAAAACGCTGGTTTTTGCTATTGGGCTCTATTGAATAATGAATGTTTTGAATTTTCTCCAAAAGTAAAGTAGTTGCAAACTCATGCTTTTAGAGACTTGCTTGGGCTCATGAGAGGAGTAGAAAAACATCAAAAATTTCAGTCCTGCATGATTCTACCAAGAAATGTGTGTTCATTGAAACCGCTGGTTTTTGATATTTTGGGCCCTATTGAATAATGAATGTTTTGAATTTTCTCCAAAAGTAAAGTAGTTGCAAACTCATCCTTTTAGAAACTTGTTTGGGCTGTTGAGAGGAGTAAAAAACCATCAAAAATTTCAATCCTGCATGATTTTACCAAGAAATGTGATTCTTCATTCAAAACCTGATTTTTGCTATTGGGCTCTATTGAATAGTGAATGTTTTGAATTTTCTCCAAAAGTAAAGTAGTTGCAAACTCATGCTTTTAGAGACTTGTTTGGGCTCATGAGAGGAGTAGAAAAACATCAAAAATTTCAGTCCTGCATGATTCTACCAAGAAATGTGTGTTCATTCAAACCGCTGGTTTTTGGTAGTTTGGGCCCTATTGAATAATGAATGTTTTGAATTTTCTCCAAAAGTAAAGTAGTTGCAAACTCATCCTTTTAGAATCTTGTTTGGGCTGTTGAGAGGAGTAAAAAACCATCAAAAATTTCAATCCTGCATGATTCTACCAAGAAATGTGATTCTTCATTCAAAACGCTGGTTTTTGCTATTGGGCTCTATTGAATAATGAATGTTTTGAATTTTCTCCAAAAGTAAAGTAGTTGCAAACTCATGCTTTTAGAGACTTGTTTGGGCTCATGAACGGAGTAGAAAAACATCAAAAATTTCAGTCCTGCATGATTCTACCAAGAAATGTGTGTTCATTGAAACCGCTGGTTTTTGATATTTTGGGCCCCATTGAATAATGAATGTTTTGAATTTTCTCCAAAAGTAAAGTAGTTGCAAACTCATCCTTTTAGAAACTTGTTTGGGCTGTTGAGAGGAGTAAAAAACCATCAAAAATTTCAATCCTGCATGATTCTACCAAGAAATGTGATTCTTCATTCAAAACCTGATTTTTGCTATTGGGCTCTATTGAATAGTGAATGTTTTGAATTTTCTCCAAAAGTAAAGTAGTTGCAAACTCATGCTTTTAGAGACTTGTTTGGGCTCATGAGAGGAGTAGAAAAATATCAAAAATTTCAGTCCTGCATGATTCTACCAAGAAATGTGTGTTCATTCAAACCGCTGGTTTTTGATAGTTTGGGCCCTATTGAATAATGAATGTTTTGAATTTTCTCCAAAAGTAAAGTAGTTGCAAACTCATCCTTTTAGAAACTTGTTTGGGCTGTTGAGAGGAGTAAAAAACCATCAAAAATTTCAATCCTGCATGATTCTACCAAGAAATGTGATTCTTCATTGAAAACGCTGGTTTTTGCTATTGGGCTCTATTGAATAATGAATGTTTTGAATTTTCTCCAAAAGTAAAGTAGTTGCAAACTCATGCTTTTAGAGACTTGTTTGGGCTCATGAGAGGAGTAGAAAAACATCAAAAATTTCAGCCCTGCATGATTCTACCAAGAAATGTGTGTTCATTGAAACCGCTGGTTTTTGATAGTTTGGGCCCTATTGAATAATGAATGTTTTGAATTTTCTCCAAAAGTAAAGTAGTTGCAAACTCATCCTTTTAGAAACTTGTTTGGGCTGTTGAGAGGAGTAAAAAACCATCAAAAATTTCAATCCTGCATGATTTTACCAAGAAATGTGATTCTTCATTCAAAACCTGATTTTTGCTATTGGGCTCTATTGAATAGTGAATGTTTTGAATTTTCTCCAAAAGTAAAGTAGTTGCAAACTCATGCTTTTAGAGACTTGTTTGGGCTCATGAGAGGAGTAGAAAAACATCAAAAATTTCAGTCCTGCATGATTCTACCAAGAAATGTGTGTTCATTGAAACCACTGGTTTTTGATAGTTTGGGCCCTATTGAATAATGAATGTTTTGAATTTTCTCCAAAAGTAAAGTAGTTGCAAACTCATCCTTTTAGAAACTTGTTTGGGCTGTTGAGAGGAGTAAAAAACCATCAAAAATTTCAATCCTGCATGATTTTACCAAGAAATGTGATTCTTCATTCAAAACCTGATTTTTGCTATTGGGCTCTATTGAATAGTGAATGTTTTGAATTTTCTCCAAAAGTAAAGTAGTTGCAAACTCATGCTTTTAGAGACTTGTTTGGGCTCATGAGCGGAGTAGAAAAACATCAAAAATTTCAGTCCTGCATGATTCTACCAAGAAATGTGTGTTCATTGAAACCGCTGGTTTTTGATATTTTGGGCCCTATTGAATAATGAATGTTTTGAATTTTCTCCAAAAGTAAAGTAGTTGCAAACTCATCCTTTTAGAAACTTGTTTGGGCTGTTGAGAGGAGTAAAAAACCATCAAAAATTTCAATCCTGCATGATTCTACCAAGAAATGTGATTCTTCATTCAAAACGCTGGTTTTTGCTATTGGGCTCTATTGAATAATGAATGTTTTGAATTTTCTCCAAAAGTAAAGTAGTTGCAAACTCATGCTTTTAGAGACTTGTTTGGGCTCATGAGAGGAGTAGAAAAACATCAAAAATTTCAGTCCTGCATGATTCTACCAAGAAATGTGTGTTCATTGAAACCGCTGGTTTTTGTTAGTTTGGGCCCTATTGAATAATGAATGTTTTGAATTTTCTCCAAAAGTAAAGTAGTTGCAAACTCATCCTTTTAGAAACTTGTTTGGGCTGTTGAGAGGAGTAAAAAACCATCAAAAATTTCAATCCTGCATGATTTTACCAAGAAATGTGATTCTTCATTCAAAACCTGATTTTTGCTATTGGGCTCTATTGAATAGTGAATGTTTTGAATTTTCTCCAAAAGTAAAGTAGTTGCAAACTCATGCTTTTAGAGACTTGTTTGGGCTCATGAGAGGAGTAGAAAAACATCAAAAATTTCAGTCCTGCATGATTCTACCAAGAAATGTGTGTTCATTGAAACCACTGGTTTTTGATAGTTTGGGCCCTATTGAATAATGAATGTTTTGAATTTTCTCCAAAAGTAAAGTAGTTGCAAACTCATCCTTTTAGAAACTTGTTTGGGCTGTTGAGAGGAGTAAAAAACCATCAAAAATTTCAATCCTGCATGATTCTACCAAGAAATGTGATTCTTCATTCAAAACGCTGGTTTTTGCTATTGGGCTCTATTGAATAATGAATGTTTTGAATTTTCTCCAAAAGTAAAGTAGTTGCAAACTCATGCTTTTAGAGACTTGTTTGGGCTCATGAGAGGAGTAGAAAAACATCAAAAATTTCAGTCCTGCATGATTCTACCAAGAAATGTGTGTTCATTGAAACCGCTGGTTTTTGTTAGTTTGGGCCCTATTGAATAATGAATGTTTTGAATTTTCTCC
Source organism: Dendrobates tinctorius (assembly GCF_039654945.1). Taxonomy (NCBI): domain Eukaryota; kingdom Metazoa; phylum Chordata; class Amphibia; order Anura; family Dendrobatidae; genus Dendrobates; species Dendrobates tinctorius. The sequence continues at coordinate 72,904 of NW_027361777.1, read as the reverse complement.
AAAAGTAAAGTAGTTGCAAACTCATCCTTTTAGAAACTTGTTTGGGCTGTTGAGAGGAGTAAAACACCATCAAAAATTTCAATCCTGCATGATTTTACCAAGAAATGTGATTCTTCATTCAAAACGCTGGTTTTTGCTATTGGGCTCTATTGAATAATGAATGTTTTGAATTTTCTCCAAAAGTAAAGTAGTTGCAAACTCATGCTTTTAGAGACTTGTTTGGGCTCATGAGAGGAGTAGAAAAACATCAAAAATTTCAGTCCTGCATGATTCTACCAAGAAATGTGTGTTCATTGAAACCGCTGGTTTTTGATATTTTGGGCCCTATTGAATAATGAATGTTTTGAATTTTCTCCAAAAGTAAAGTAGTTGCAAACTCATCCTTTTAGAAACTTGTTTGGGCTGTTGAGAGGAGTAAAAAACCATCAAAAATTTCAATCCTGCATGATTTTACCAAGAAATGTGATTCTTCATTCAAAACCTGATTTTTGCTATTGGGCTCTATTGAATAGTGAATGTTTTGAATTTTCTCCAAAAGTAAAGTAGTTGCAAACTCATGCTTTTAGAGACTTGTTTGGGCTGTTGAGAGGAGTAAAAAACCATCAAAAATTTCAATCCTGCATGATTCTACCAAGAAATGTGATTCTTCATTCAAAACCTGATTTTTGCTATTGGGCTCTATTGAATAATGAATGTTTTGAATTTTCTCCAAAAGTAAAGTAGTTGCAAACTCATGCTTTTAGAGACTTGTTTGGGCTCATGAGAGGAGTAGAAAAACATCAAAAATGTCAGTCCTGCATGATTCTACCAAGAAATGTGTGTTCATTGAAACCGCTGGTTTTTGATAGTTTGGGCCCTATTGAATAATGAATGTTTTGAATTTTCTCCAAAAGTAAAGTAGTTGCAAACTCATCCTTTTAGAAACTTGTTTGGGCTGTTGAGAGGAGTAAAAAACCATCAAAAATTTCAATCCTGCATGATTCTACCAAGAAATGTGATTCTTCATTCAAAACGCTGGTTTTTGCTATTGGGCTCTATTGAATAATGAATGTTTTGAATTTTCTCCAAAAGTAAAGTAGTTGCAAACTCATGCTTTTAGAGACTTGTTTGGGCTCATGAGAGGAGTAGAAAAACATCAAAAATTTCAGTCCTGCATGATTCTACCAAGAAATGTGTGTTCATTGAAACCGCTGGTTTTTGATAGTTTGGGCCCTATTGAATAATGAATGTTTTGAATTTTCTCCAAAAGTAAAGTAGTTGCAAACTCATCCTTTTAGAAACTTGTTTGGGCTGTTGAGAGGAGTAAAAAACCATCAAAAATTTCAATCCTGCATGATTCTACCAAGAAATGTGATTCTTCATTCAAAACGCTGGTTTTTGCTATTGGGCTCTATTGAATAATGAATGTTTTGAATTTTCTCCAAAAGTAAAGTAGTTGCAAACTCATGCTTTTAGAGACTTGTTTGGGCTCATGAGAGGAGTAGAAAAACATCAAAAATTTCAGTCCTGCATGATTCTACCAAGAAATGTGTGTTCATTGAAACCGCTGGTTTTTGTTAGTTTGGGCCCTATTGAATAATGAATGTTTTGAATTTTCTCCAAAAGTAAAGTAGTTGCAAACTCATCCTTTCAGAAACTTGTTTGGGCTGTTGAGAGGAGTAAAAAACCATCAAAAATTTCAATCCTGCATGATTTTACCAAGAAATGTGATTCTTCATTCAAAACCTGATTTTTGCTATTGGGCTCTATTGAATAGTGAATGTTTTGAATTTTCTCCAAAAGTAAAGTAGTTGCAAACTCATGCTTTTAGAGACTTGTTTGGGCTCATGAGAGGAGTAGAAAAACATCAAAAATTTCAGTCCTGCATGATTCTACCAAGAAATGTGTGTTCATTGAAACCACTGGTTTTTGATAGTTTGGGCCCTATTGAATAATGAATGTTTTGAATTTTCTCCAAAAGTAAAGTAGTTGCAAACTCATCCTTTTAGAAACTTGTTTGGGCTGTTGAGAGGAGTAAAAAACCATCAAAAATTTCAATCCTGCATGATTTTACCAAGAAATGTGATTCTTCATTCAAAACCTGATTTTTGCTATTGGGCTCTATTGAATAATGAATGTTTTGAATTTTCTCCAAAAGTAAAGTAGTTGCAAACTCATGCTTTTAGAGACTTGTTTGGGCTCATGAGAGGAGTAGAAAAACATCAAAAATTTCAGTCCTGCATGATTCTACCAAGAAATGTGTGTTCATTCAAACCGCTGGTTTTTGGTAGTTTGGGCCCTATTGAATAATGAATGTTTTGAATTTTCTCCAAAAGTAAAGTAGTTGCAAACTCATCCTTTTAGAAACTTGTTTGGGCTGTTGAGAGGAGTAAAAAACCATCAAAAATTTCAATCCTGCATGATTCTACCAAGAAATGTGATTCTTCATTCAAAACGCTGGTTTTTGCTATTGGGCTCTATTGAATAATGAATGTTTTGAATTTTCTCCAAAAGTAAAGTAGTTGCAAACTCATGCTTTTAGAGACTTGTTTGGGCTCATGAACGGAGTAGAAAAACATCAAAAATTTCAGTCCTGCATGATTCTACCAAGAAATGTGTGTTCATTGAAACCGCTGGTTTTTGATATTTTGGGCCCCATTGAATATTGAATGTTTTGAATTTTCTCCAAAAGTAAAGTAGTTGCAAACTCATCCTTTTAGAAACTTGTTTGGGCTGTTGAGAGGAGTAAAACACCATCAAAAATTTCAATCCTGCATGATTTTACCAAGAAATGTGATTCTTCATTCAAAACCTGATTTTTGCTATTGGGCTCTATTGAATAGTGAATGTTTTGAATTTTCTCCAAAAGTAAAGTAGTTGCAAACTCATGCTTTTAGAGACTTGTTTGGGCTCATGAGAGGAGTAGAAAAACATCAAAAATTTCAGTCCTGCATGATTCTACCAAGAAATGTGTGTTCATTGAAACCACTGGTTTTTGATAGTTTGGGCCCTATTGAATAATGAATGTTTTGAATTTTCTCCAAAAGTAAAGTAGTTGCAAACTCATCCTTTTAGAAACTTGTTTGGGCTGTTGAGAGGAGTAAAAAACCATCAAAAATTTCAATCCTGCATGATTTTACCAAGAAATGTGATTCTTCATTCAAAACCTGATTTTTGCTAATGGGCTCTATTGAATAGTGAATGTTTTGAATTTTCTCCAAAAGTAAAGTAGTTGCAAACTCATGCTTTTAGAGACTTGTTTGGGCTCATGAGAGGAGTAGAAAAACATCAAAAATTTCAGTCCTGCATGATTCTACCAAGAAATGTGTGTTCATTCAAACCTCTGGTTTTTGATAGTTTGGGCCCTATTGAATAATGAATGTTTTGAATTTTCTCCAAAAGTAAAGTAGTTGCAAACTCATCCTTTTAGAAACTTGTTTGGGCTGTTGAGAGGAGTAAAAAACCATCAAAAATTTCAATCCTGCATGATTCTACCAAGAAATGTGATTCTTCATTCAAAACCTGATTTTTGCTATTGGGCTCTATTGAATAGTGAATGTTTTGAATTTTCTCCAAAAGTAAAGTAGTTGCAAACTCATGCTTTTAGAGACTTGTTTGGGCTCATGAGAGGAGTAGAAAAATATCAAAAATTTCAGTCCTGCATGATTCTACCAAGAAATGTGTGTTCATTCAAACCGCTGGTTTTTGATAGTTTGGGCCCTATTGAATAATGAATGTTTTGAATTTTCTCCAAAAGTAAAGTAGTTGCAAACTCATCCTTTTAGAAACTTGTTTGGGCTGTTGAGAGGAGTAAAAAACCATCAAAAATTTCAATCCTGCATGATTCTACCAAGAAATGTGATTCTTCATTGAAAACGCTGGTTTTTGCTATTGGGCTCTATTGAATAATGAATGTTTTGAATTTTCTCCAAAAGTAAAGTAGTTGCAAACTCATGCTTTTAGAGACTTGTTTGGGCTCATGAGAGGAGTAGAAAAACATCAAAAATTTCAGTCCTGCATGATTCTACCAAGAAATGTGTGTTCATTGAAACCGCTGGTTTTCGATAGTTTGGGCCCTATTGAATAATGAATGTTTTGAATTTTCTCCAAAAGTAAAGTAGTTGCAAACTCATCCTTTTAGAAACTTGTTTGGGCTGTTGAGAGGAGTAAAAAACCATCAAAAATTTCAATCCTGCATGATTTTACCAAGAAATGTGATTCTTCATTCAAAACCTGATTTTTGCTATTGGGCTCTATTGAATAGTGAATGTTTTGAATTTTCTCCAAAAGTAAAGTAGTTGCAAACTCATGCTTTTAGAGACTTGTTTGGGCTCATGAGAGGAGTAGAAAAACATCAAAAATTTCAGTCCTGCATGATTCTACCAAGAAATGTGTGTTCATTCAAACCGCTGGTTTTTGATAGTTTGGGCCCTATTGAATAATGAATGTTTTGAATTTTCTCCAAAAGTAAAGTAGTTGCAAACTCATCCTTTTAGAAACTTGTTTGGGCTGTTGAGAGGAGTAAAAAACCATCAAAAATTTCAATCCTGCATGATTTTACCAAGAAATGTGATTCTTCATTCAAAACCTGATTTTTGCTAATGGGCTCTTTTGAATAGTGAATGTTTTGAATTTTCTCCAAAAGTAAAGTAGTTGCAAACTCATGCTTTTAGAGACTTGTTTGGGCTCATGAGAGGAGTAGAAAAACATCAAAAATTTCAGTCCTGCATGATTCTACCAAGAAATGTGTGTTCATTCAAACCTCTGGTTTTTGATAGTTTGGGCCCTATTTAATAATGAATGTTTTGAATTTTCTCCAAAAGTAAAGTAGTTGCAAACTCATCCTTTTAGAAACTTGTTTGGGCTGTTGAGAGGAGTAAAAAAACCATCAAAAATTTCAATCCTGCATGATTCTACCAAGAAATGTGATTCTTCATTCAAAACCTGATTTTTGCTATTGGGCTCTATTGAATAGTGAATGTTTTGAATTTTCTCCAAAAGTAAAGTAGTTGCAAACTCATGCTTTTAGAGACTTGTTTGGGCTCATGAGAGGAGTAGAAAAACATCAAAAATTTCAGTCCTGCATGATTCTACCAAGAAATGTGTGTTCATTGAAACCACTGTTTTTTGATAGTTTGGGCCCTATTGAATAATGAATGTTTTGAATTTTCTCCAAAAGTAAAGTAGTTGCAAACTCATCCTTTTAGAAACTTGTTTGGGCTGTTGAGAGGAGTAAAAAACCATCAAAAATTTCAATCCTGCATGATTTTACCAAGAAATGTGATTCTTCATTCAAAACCTGATTTTTGCTATTGGGCTCTATTGAATAGTGAATGTTTTGAATTTTCTCCAAAAGTAAAGTAGTTGCAAACTCATGCTTTTAGAGACTTGTTTGGGCTCATGAGAGGAGTAGAAAAACATCAAAAATTTCAGTCCTGCATGATTCTACCAAGAAATGTGTGTTCATTCAAACCGCTGGTTTTTGATAGTTTGGGCCCTATTGAATAATGAATGTTTTGAATTTTCTCCAAAAGTAAAGTAGTTGCAAACTCATCCTTTTAGAAACTTGTTTGGGCTGTTGAGAGGAGTAAAAAACCATCAAAAATTTCAATCCTGCATGATTCTACCAAGAAATGTGATTCTTCATTCAAAACGCTGGTTTTTGCTATTGGGCTCTATTGAATAATGAATGTTTTGAATTTTCTCCAAAAGTAAAGTAGTTGCAAACTCATGCTTTTAGAGACTTGTTTGGGCTCATGAGAGGAGTAGAAAAACATCAAAAATTTCAGTCCTGCATGATTCTACCAAGAAATGTGTGTTCATTCAAACCGCTGGTTTTTGTTAGTTTGGGCCCTATTGAATAATGAATGTTTTGAATTTTCTCCAAAAGTAAAGTAGTTGCAAACTCATCCTTTTAGAAACTTGTTTGGGCTGTTGAGAGGAGTAAAAAACCATCAAAAATTTCAATCCTGCATGATTTTACCAAGAAATGTGTGTTCATTCAAACCGCTGGTTTTTGATAGTTTGGGCCCTATTGAATAATGAATGTTTTGAATTTTCTCCAAAAGTAAAGTAGTTGCAAACTCATGCTTTTAGAGACTTGTTTGGGCTGTTGAGAGGAGTAAAAAACCATCAAAAATTTCAATCCTGCATGATTTTACCAAGAAATGTGATTCTTCATTCAAAACCTGATTTTTGCTATTGGGCTCTATTGAATAGTGAATGTTTTGAATTTTCTCCAAAAGTAAAGTAGTTGCAAACTCATGCTTTTAGAGACTTGTTTGGGCTCATGAGAGGAGTAGAAAAACATCAAAAATTTCAGTCCTGCATGATTCTACCAAGAAATGTGTGTTCATTGAAACCACTGGTTTTTGATAGTTTGGGCCCTATTGAATAATGAATGTTTTGAATTTTCTCCAAAAGTAAAGTAGTTGCAAACCTATCCTTTTAGAAACTTGTTTGGGCTGTTGAGAGGAGTAAAAAACCATCAAAAATTTCAATCCTGCATAATTTTACCAAGAAATGTGATTCTTCATTCAAAACCTGATTTTTGCTAATGGGCTCTATTGAATAGTGAATGTTTTGAATTTTCTCCAAAAGTAAAGTAGTTGCAAACTCATGCTTTTAGAGACTTGTTTGGGCTCATGAGAGGAGTAGAAAAACATCAAAAATTTCAGTCCTGCATGATTCTACCAAGAAATGTGTGTTCATTCAAACCTCTGGTTTTTGATAGTTTGGGCCCTATTGAATAATGAATGTTTTGAATTTTCTCCAAAAGTAAAGTAGTTGCAAACTCATCCTTTTAGAAACTTGTTTGGGCTGTTGAGAGGAGTAAAAAACCATCAAAAATTTCAATCCTGCATGATTTTACCAAGAAATGTGATTCTTCATTCAAAACCTGATTTTTGCTATTGGGCTCTATTGAATAGTGAATGTTTTGAATTTTCTCCAAAAGTAAAGTAGTTGCAAACTCATGCTTTTAGAGACTTGTTTGGGCTCATGAGAGGAGTAGAAAAACATCAAAAATTTCAGTCCTGCATGATTCTACCAAGAAATGTGTGTTCATTGAAACCACTGGTTTTTGATAGTTTGGGCCCTATTGAATAATGAATGTTTTGAATTTTCTCCAAAAGTAAAGTAGTTGCAAACTCATCCTTTTAGAAACTTGTTTGGGCTGTTGAGAGGAGTAAAAAACCATCAAAAATTTCAATCCTGCATGATTTTACCAAGAAATGTGATTCTTCATTCAAAACCTGATTTTTGCTATTGGGCTCTATTGAATAGTGAATGTTTTGAATTTTCTCCAAAAGTAAAGTAGTTGCAAACTCATGCTTTTAGAGACTTGTTTGGGCTCATGCGAGGAGTAGAAAAACATCAAAAATTTCAGTCCTGCATGATTCTACCAAGAAATGTGTGTTCATTCAAACCGCTGGTTTTTGATAGTTTGGGCCCTATTGAATAATGAATGTTTTGAATTTTCTCCAAAAGTAAAGTAGTTGCAAACTCATCCTTTTAGAAACTTGTTTGGGCTGTTGAGAGGAGTAAAAAACCATCAAAAATTTCAATCCTGCATGATTCTACCAAGAAATGTGATTCTTCATTCAAAACGCTGGTTTTTGCTATTGGGCTCTATTGAATAATGAATGTTTTGAATTTTCTCCAAAAGTAAAGTAGTTGCAAACTCATGCTTTTAGAGACTTGTTTGGGCTCATGAGAGGAGTAGAAAAACATCAAAAATTTCAGTCCTGCATGATTCTACCAAGAAATGTGTGTTCATTGAAACCGCTGGTTTTTGATAGTTTGGGCCCTATTGAATAATGAATGTTTTGAATTTTCTCCAAAAGTAAAGTAGTTGCAAACTCATCCTTTTAGAAACTTGTTTGGGCTGTTGAGAGGAGTAAAAAACCATCAAAAATTTAAATCCTGCATGATTCTACCAAGAAATGTGATTCTTCATTCAAAACGCTGGTTTTTGCTATTGGGCTCTATTGAATAATGAATGTTTTGAATTTTCTCCAAAAGTAAAGTAGTTGCAAACTCATGCTTTTAGAGACTTGTTTGGGCTCATGAGAGGAGTAGAAAAACATCAAAAATTTCAGTCCTGCATGATTCTACCAAGAAATGTGTGTTCATTGAAACCGCTGGTTTTTGTTAGTTTGGGCCCTATTGAATAATGAATGTTTTGAATTTTCTCCAAAAGTAAAGTAGTTGCAAACTCATCCTTTCAGAAACTTGTTTGGGCTGTTGAGATGAGTAAAAAACCATCAAAAATTTCAATCCTGCATGATTTTACCAAGAAATGTGATTCTTCATTCAAAACCTGATTTTTGCTATTGGGCTCTATTGAATAGTGAATGTTTTGAATTTTCTCCAAAAGTAAAGTAGTTGCAAACTCATGCTTTTAGAGACTTGTTTGGGCTCATGAGAGGAGTAGAAAAACATCAAAAATTTCAGTCCTGCATGATTCTACCAAGAAATGTGTGTTCATTGAAACCACTGGTTTTTGATAGTTTGGGCCCTATTGAATAATGAATGTTTTGAATTTTCTCCAAAAGTAAAGTAGTTGCAAACTCATCCTTTTAGAAACTTGTTTGGGCTGTTGAGAGGAGTAAAAAACCATCAAAAATTTCAATCCTGCATGATTTTACCAAGAAATGGATTCTTCATTCAAAACCTGATTTTTGCTATTGGGCTCTATTGAATAGTGAATGTTTTGAATTTTCTCCAAAAGTAAAGTAGTTGCAAACTCATGCTTTTAGAGACTTGTTTGGGCTCATGAGAGGAGTAGAAAAACATCAAAAATTTCAGTCCTGCATGATTCTACCAAGAAATGTGTGTTCATTCAAACCTCTGGTTTTTGATAGTTTGGGCCCTATTGAATAATGAATGTTTTGAATTTTCTCCAAAAGTAAAGTAGTTGCAAACTCATCCTTTTAGAAACTTGTTTGGGCTGTTGAGAGGAGTAAAAAACCATCAAAAATTTCAATCCTGCATGATTCTACCAAGAAATGTGATTCTTCATTCAAAACCTGATTTTTGCTATTGGGCTCTATTGAATAGTGAATGTTTTGAATTTTATCCAAAAGTAAAGTAGTTGCAAACTCATGCTTTTAGAGACTTGTTTGGGCTCATGAGAGGAGTAGAAAAATATCAAAAATTTCAGTCCTGCATGATTCTACCAAGAAATGTGTGTTCATTCAAACCGCTGGTTTTTGATAGTTTGGGCCCTATTGAATAATGAATGTTTTGAATTTTCTCCAAAAGTAAAGTAGTTGCAAACTCATCCTTTTAGAAACTTGTTTGGGCTGTTGAGAGGAGTAAAAAACCATCAAAAATTTCAATCCTGCATGATTCTACCAAGAAATGTGATTCTTCCTTCAAAACGCTGGTTTTTGCTATTGGGCTCTATTGAATAATGAATGTTTTGAATTTTCTCCAAAAGTAAAGTAGTTGCAAACTCATGCTTTTAGAGACTTGTTTGGGCTCATGAGAGGAGTAGAAAAACATCAAAAATTTCAGTCCTGCATGATTCTACCAAGAAATGTGTGTTCATTGAAACCGCTGGTTTTTGATAGTTTGGGCCCTATTGAATAATGAATGTTTTGAATTTTCTCCAAAAGTAAAGTAGTTGCAAACTCATCCTTTTAGAAACTTGTTTGGGCTGTTGAGTGGAGTAAAAAACCATCAAAAATTTCAATCCTGCATGATTTTACCAAGAAATGTGATTCTTCATTCAAAACCTGATTTTTGCTATTGGGCTCTATTGAATAGTGAATGTTTTGAATTTTCTCCAAAAGTAAAGTAGTTGCAAACTCATGCTTTTAGAGACCTGTTTGGGCTCATGAGAGGAGTAGAAAAACATCAAAAATTTCAGTCCTGCATGATTCTACCAAGAAATGTGTGTTCATTCAAACCGCTGGTTTTTGATAGTTTGGGCCCTATTGAATAATGAATGTTTTGAATTTTCTCCAAAAGTAAAGTAGTTGCAAACTCATCCTTTTAGAAACTTTTTTGGGCTGTTGAGAGGAGTAAAAAACCATCAAAAATTTCAATCCTGCATGATTCTACCAAGAAATGTGATTCTTCATTGAAAACGCTGGTTTTTGCTATTGGGCTCTATTGAATAATGAATGTTTTGAATTTTCTCCAAAAGTAAAGTAGTTGCAAACTCATGCTTTTAGAGACTTGTTTGGGCTCATGAGAGGAGTAGAAAAACATCAAAAATTTCAGTCCTGCATGATTCTACCAAGAAATGTGTGTTCATTGAAACCGCTGGTTTTTGATAGTTTGGGCCCTATTGAATAATGAATGTTTTGAATTTTCTCCAAAAGTAAAGTAGTTGCAAACTCATCCTTTTAGAAACTTGTTTGGGCTGTTGAGAGGAGTAAAAAACCATCAAAAATTTCAATCCTGCATGATTTTACCAAGAAATGTGATTCTTCATTCAAAACCTGATTTTTGCTATTGGGCTCTATTGAATAGTGAATGTTTTGAATTTTCTCCAAAAGTAAAGTATTTGCAAACTCATGCTTTTAGAGACTTGTTTGGGCTCATGAGAGGAGTAGAAAAACATCAAAAATTTCAGTCCTGCATGATTCTACCAAGAAATGTGTGTTCATTCAAACCGCTGGTTTTTGATAGTTTGGGCCCTATTGAATAATGAATGTTTTGAATTTTCTCCAAAAGTAAAGTAGTTGCAAACTCATCCTTTTAGAAACTTGTTTGGGCTGTTGAGAGGAGTAAAAAACCATCAAAAATTTCAATCCTACATGATTTTACCAAGAAATGTGATTCTTCATTCAAAACCTGATTTTTGCTAATGGGCTCTTTTGAATAGTGAATGTTTTGAATTTTCTCCAAAAGTAAAGTAGTTGCAAACTCATGCTTTTAGAGACTTGTTTGGGCTCATGAGAGGAGTAGAAAAACATCAAAAATGTCAGTCCTGCATGATTCTACCAAGAAATGTGTGTTCATTGAAACCGCTGGTTTTTGATAGTTTGGGCCCTATTGAATAATGAATGTTTTGAATTTTCTCCAAAAGTAAAGTAGTTGCAAACTCATCCTTTTAGAAACTTGTTTGGGCTGTTGAGAGGAGTAAAAAACCATCAAAAATTTCAATCCTGCATGATTCTACCAAGAAATGTGATTCTTCATTCAAAACGCTGGTTTTTGATATTGGGCTCTATTGAATAATGAATGTTTTGAATTTTCTCCAAAAGTAAAGTAGTTGCAAACTCATGCTTTTAGAGACTTGTTTGGGCTCATGAGAGGAGTAGAAAAACATCAAAAATTTCAGTCCTGCATGATTCTACCAAGAAATGTGTGTTCATTGAAACCGCTGGTTTTTGATAGTTTGGGCCCTATTGAATAATGAATGTTTTGAATTTTCTCCAAAAGTAAAGTAGTTGCAAACTCATCCTTTTAGAAACTTGTTTGGGCTGTTGAGAGGAGTAAAAAACCATCAAAAATTTCAATCCTGCATGATTCTACCAAGAAATGTGATTCTTCATTCAAAACGCTGGTTTTTGCTATTGGGCTCTATTGAATAATGAATGTTTTGAATTTTCTCCAAAAGTAAAGTAGTTGCAAACTCATGCTTTTAGAGACTTGTTTGGGCTCATGAGAGGAGTAGAAAAACATCAAAAATTTCAGTCCTGCATGATTCTACCAAGAAATGTGTGTTCATTGAAACCGCTGGTTTTTGTTAGTTTGGGCCCTATTGAATAATGAATGTTTTGAATTTTCTCCAAAAGTAAAGTAGTTGCAAACTCATCCTTTCAGAAACTTGTTTGGGCTGTTGAGATGAGTAAAAAACCATCAAAAATTTCAATCCTGCATGATTTTACCAAGAAATGTGATTCTTCATTCAAAACCTGATTTTTGCTATTGGGCTCTATTGAATAGTGAATGTTTTGAATTTTCTCCAAAAGTAAAGTAGTTGCAAACTCATGCTTTTAGAGACTTGTTTGGGCTCATGAGAGGAGTAGAAAAACATCAAAAATTTCAGTCCTGCATGATTCTACCAAGAAATGTGTGTTCATTGAAACCACTGGTTTTTGATAGTTTGGGCCCTATTGAATAATGAATGTTTTGAATTTTCTCCAAAAGTAAAGTAGTTGCAAACTCATCCTTTTAGAAACTTGTTTGGGCTGTTGAGAGGAGTAAAAAACCATCAAAAATTTCAATCCTGCATGATTTTACCAAGAAATGGATTCTTCATTCAAAACCTGATTTTTGCTATTGGGCTCTATTGAATAGTGAATGTTTTGAATTTTCTCCAAAAGTAAAGTAGTTGCAAACTCATGCTTTTAGAGACTTGTTTGGGCTCATGAGAGGAGTAGAAAAACATCAAAAATTTCAGTCCTGCATGATTCTACCAAGAAATGTGTGTTCATTCAAACCTCTGATTTTTGATAGTTTGGGCCCTATTGAATAATGAATGTTTTGAATTTTCTCCAAAAGTAAAGTAGTTGCAAACTCATCCTTTTAGAATCTTGTTTGGGCTGTTGAGAGGAGTAAAAAACCATCAAAAATTTCAATCCTGCATGATTCTACCAAGAAATGTGATTCTTCATTCAAAACCTGATTTTTGCTATTGGGCTCTATTGAATAGTGAATGTTTTGAATTTTATCCAAAAGTAAAGTAGTTGCAAACTCATGCTTTTAGAGACTTGTTTGGGCTCATGAGAGGAGTAGAAAAATATCAAAAATTTCAGTCCTGCATGATTCTACCAAGAAATGTGTGTTCATTCAAACCGCTGGTTTTTGATAGTTTGGGCCCTATTGAATAATGAATGTTTTGAATTTTCTCCAAAAGTAAAGTAGTTGCAAACTCATCCTTTTAGAAACTTGTTTGGGCTGTTGAGAGGAGTAAAAAACCATCAAAAATTTCAATCCTGCATGATTCTACCAAGAAATGTGATTCTTCCTTCAAAACGCTGGTTTTTGCTATTGGGCTCTATTGAATAATGAATGTTTTGAATTTTCTCCAAAAGTAAAGTAGTTGCAAACTCATGCTTTTAGAGACTTGTTTGGGCTCATGAGAGGAGTAGAAAAACATCAAAAATTTCAGTCCTGCATGATTCTACCAAGAAATGTGTGTTCATTGAAACCGCTGGTTTTTGATAGTTTGGGCCCTATTGAATAATGAATGTTTTGAATTTTCTCCAAAAGTAAAGTAGTTGCAAACTCATCCTTTTAGAAACTTGTTTGGGCTGTTGAGTGGAGTAAAAAACCATCAAAAATTTCAATCCTGCATGATTTTACCAAGAAATGTGATTCTTCATTCAAAACCTGATTTTTGCTATTGGGCTCTATTGAATAGTGAATGTTTTGAATTTTCTCCAAAAGTAAAGTAGTTGCAAACTCATGCTTTTAGAGACTTGTTTGGGCTCATGAGAGGAGTAGAAAAACATCAAAAATTTCAGTCCTGCATGATTCTACCAAGAAATGTGTGTTCATTGAAACCGCTGGTTTTTGATAGTTTGGGCCCTATTGAATAATGAATGTTTTGAATTTTCTCCAAAAGTAAAGTAGTTGCAAACTCATCCTTTTAGAATCTTGTTTGGGCTGTTGAGAGGAGTAAAAAACCATCAAAAATTTCAATCCTGCATGATTCTACCAAGAAATGTGATTCTTCATTCAAAACCTGATTTTTGCTATTGGGCTCTATTGAATAGTGAATGTTTTGAATTTTATCCAAAAGTAAAGTAGTTGCAAACTCATGCTTTTAGAGACTTGTTTGGGCTCATGAGAGGAGTAGAAAAATATCAAAAATTTCAGTCCTGCATGATTCTACCAAGAAATGTGTGTTCATTCAAACCGCTGGTTTTTGATAGTTTGGGCCCTATTGAATAATGAATGTTTTGAATTTTCTCCAAAAGTAAAGTAGTTGCAAACTCATCCTTTTAGAAACTTGTTTGGGCTGTTGAGAGGAGTAAAAAACCATCAAAAATTTCAATCCTGCATGATTCTACCAAGAAATGTGATTCTTCCTTCAAAACGCTGGTTTTTGCTATTGGGCTCTATTGAATAATGAATGTTTTGAATTTTCTCCAAAAGTAAAGTAGTTGCAAACTCATGCTTTTAGAGACTTGTTTGGGCTCATGAGAGGAGTAGAAAAACATCAAAAATTTCAGTCCTGCATGATTCTACCAAGAAATGTGTGTTCATTGAAACCGCTGGTTTTTGATAGTTTGGGCCCTATTGAATAATGAATGTTTTGAATTTTCTCCAAAAGTAAAGTAGTTGCAAACTCATCCTTTTAGAAACTTGTTTGGGCTGTTGAGTGGAGTAAAAAACCATCAAAAATTTCAATCCTGCATGATTTTACCAAGAAATGTGATTCTTCATTCAAAACCTGATTTTTGCTATTGGGCTCTATTGAATAGTGAATGTTTTGAATTTTCTCCAAAAGTAAAGTAGTTGCAAACTCATGCTTTTAGAGACCTGTTTGGGCTCATGAGAGGAGTAGAAAAACATCAAAAATTTCAGTCCTGCATGATTCTACCAAGAAATGTGTGTTCATTCAAACCGCTGGTTTTTGATAGTTTGGGCCCTATTGAATAATGAATGTTTTGAATTTTCTCCAAAAGTAAAGTAGTTGCAAACTCATCCTTTTAGAAACTTTTTTGGGCTGTTGAGAGGAGTAAAAAACCATCAAAAATTTCAATCCTGCATGATTCTACCAAGAAATGTGATTCTTCATTGAAAACGCTGGTTTTTGCTATTGGGCTCTATTGAATAATGAATGTTTTGAATTTTCTCCAAAAGTAAAGTAGTTGCAAACTCATGCTTTTAGAGACTTGTTTGGGCTCATGAGAGGAGTAGAAAAACATCAAAAATTTCAGTCCTGCATGATTCTACCAAGAAATGTGTGTTCATTGAAACCGCTGGTTTTTGATAGTTTGGGCCCTATTGAATAATGAATGTTTTGAATTTTCTCCAAAAGTAAAGTAGTTGCAAACTCATCCTTTTAGAAACTTGTTTGGGCTGTTGAGAGGAGTAAAAAACCATCAAAAATTTCAATCCTGCATGATTTTACCAAGAAATGTGATTCTTCATTCAAAACCTGATTTTTGCTATTGGGCTCTATTGAATAGTGAATGTTTTGAATTTTCTCCAAAAGTAAAGTAGTTGCAAACTCATGCTTTTAGAGACTTGTTTGGGCTCATGAGAGGAGTAGAAAAACATCAAAAATTTCAGTCCTGCATGATTCTACCAAGAAATGTGTGTTCATTCAAACCGCTGGTTTTTGATAGTTTGGGCCCTATTGAATAATGAATGTTTTGAATTTTCTCCAAAAGTAAAGTAGTTGCAAACTCATCCTTTTAGAAACTTGTTTGGGCTGTTGAGAGGAGTAAAAAACCATCAAAAATTTCAATCCTACATGATTTTACCAAGAAATGTGATTCTTCATTCAAAACCTGATTTTTGCTAATGGGCTCTTTTGAATAGTGAATGTTTTGAATTTTCTCCAAAAGTAAAGTAGTTGCAAACTCATGCTTTTAGAGACTTGTTTGGGCTCATGAGAGGAGTAGAAAAACATCAAAAATGTCAGTCCTGCATGATTCTACCAAGAAATGTGTGTTCATTGAAACCGCTGGTTTTTGATAGTTTGGGCCCTATTGAATAATGAATGTTTTGAATTTTCTCCAAAAGTAAAGTAGTTGCAAACTCATCCTTTTAGAAACTTGTTTGGGCTGTTGAGAGGAGTAAAAAACCATCAAAAATTTCAATCCTGCATGATTCTACCAAGAAATGTGATTCTTCATTCAAAACGCTGGTTTTTGATATTGGGCTCTATTGAATAATGAATGTTTTGAATTTTCTCCAAAAGTAAAGTAGTTGCAAACTCATGCTTTTAGAGACTTGTTTGGGCTCATGAGAGGAGTAGAAAAACATCAAAAATTTCAGTCCTGCATGATTCTACCAAGAAATGTGTGTTCATTGAAACCGCTGGTTTTTGATAGTTTGGGCCCTATTGAATAATGAATGTTTTGAATTTTCTCCAAAAGTAAAGTAGTTGCAAACTCATCCTTTTAGAAACTTGTTTGGGCTGTTGAGAGGAGTAAAAAACCATCAAAAATTTCAATCCTGCATGATTCTACCAAGAAATGTGATTCTTCATTCAAAACGCTGGTTTTTGCTATTGGGCTCTATTGAATAATGAATGTTTTGAATTTTCTCCAAAAGTAAAGTAGTTGCAAACTCATGCTTTTAGAGACTTGTTTGGGCTCATGAGAGGAGTAGAAAAACATCAAAAATTTCAGTCCTGCATGATTCTACCAAGAAATGTGTGTTCATTGAAACCGCTGGTTTTTGTTAGTTTGGGCCCTATTGAATAATGAATGTTTTGAATTTTCTCCAAAAGTAAAGTAGTTGCAAACTCATCCTTTTAGAAACTTGTTTGGGCTGTTGAGAGGAGTAAAAAACCATCAAAAATTTCAATCCTGCATGATTTTACCAAGAAATGTGATTCTTCATTCAAAACCTGATTTTTGCTATTGGGCTCTATTGAATAGTGAATGTTTTGAATTTTCTCCAAAAGTAAAGTAGTTGCAAACTCATGCTTTTAGAGACTTGTTTGGGCTCATGAGAGGAGTAGAAAAACATCAAAAATTTCAGTCCTGCATGATTCCACCAAGAAATGTGTGTTAATTGAAACCACTGGTTTTTGATAGTTTGGGCCCTATTGAATAATGAATGTTTTGAATTTTCTCCAAAAGTAAAGTAGTTGCAAACTCATCCTTTTAGAAACTTGTTTGGGCTGTTGAGAGGAGTAAAAAACCATCAAAAATTTCAATCCTGCATGATTTTACCAAGAAATGTGATTCTTCATTCAAAACCTGATTTTTGCTATTGGGCTCTATTGAATAGTGAATGTTTTGAATTTTCTCCAAAAGTAAAGTAGTTGCAAACTCATGCTTTTAGAGACTTGTTTGGGCTCATGAGAGGAGTAGAAAAACATCAAAAATTTCAGTCCTGCATGATTCTACCAAGAAATGTGTGTTCATTCAAACCGCTGGTTTTTGATAGTTTGGGCCCTATTGAATAATGAATGTTTTGAATTTTCTCCAAAAGTAAAGTAGTTGCAAACTCATCCTTTTAGAAACTTGTTTGGGCTGTTGAGAGGAGTAAAAAACCATCAAAAATTTCAATCCTGCATGATTCTACCAAGAAATGTGATTCTTCATTCAAAACGCTGGTTTTTGCTATTGGGCTCTATTGAATAATGAATGTTTTGAATTTTCTCCAAAAGTAAAGTAGTTGCAAACTCATGCTTTTAGAGACTTGTTTGGGCTCATGAGAGGAGTAGAAAAACATCAAAAATTTCAGTCCTGCATGATTCTACCAAGAAATGTGTGTTCATTGAAACCGCTGGTTTTTGATATTTTGGGCCCTATTGAATAATGAATGTTTTGAATTTTCTCCAAAAGTAAAGTAGTTGCAAACTCATCCTTTTAGAAACTTGTTTGGGCTGTTGAGAGGAGTAAAAAACCATCAAAAATTTCAATCCTGCATGATTTTACCAAGAAATGTGATTCTTCATTCAAAACCTGATTTTTGCTATTGGGCTCTATTGAATAGTGAATGTTTTGAATTTTCTCCAAAAGTAAAGTAGTTGCAAACTCATGCTTTTAGAGACTTGTTTGGGCTCATGAGAGGAGTAGAAAAACATCAAAAATTTCAGTCCTGCATGATTCTACCAAGAAATGTGTGTTCATTGAAACCACTGGTTTTTGATAGTTTGGGCCCTATTGAATAATGAATGTTTTGAATTTTCTCCAAAAGTAAAGTAGTTGCAAACTCATCCTTTTAGAAACTTGTTTGGGCTGTTGAGAGGAGTAAAAAACCATCAAAAATTTCAATCCTGCATGATTCTACCAAGAAATGTGATTCTTCATTCAAAACGCTGGTTTTTGCTATTGGGCTCTATTGAATAATGAATGTTTTGAATTTTCTCCAAAAGTAAAGTAGTTGCAAACTCATCCTTTTAGAAACTTGTTTGGGCTGTTGAGAGGAGTAAAAAACCATCAAAAATTTCAATCCTGCATGATTTTACCAAGAAATGTGATTCTTCATTCAAAACCTGATTTTTGCTATTGGGCTCTATTGAATAGTGAATGTTTTGAATTTTCTCCAAAAGTAAAGTAGTTGCAAACTCATGCTTTTAGAGACTTGTTTGGGCTCATGAGAGGAGTAGAAAAACATCAAAAATTTCAGTCCTGCATGATTCTACCAAGAAATGTGTGTTCATTGAAACCACTGGTTTTTGATAGTTTGGGCCCTATTGAATAATGAATGTTTTGAATTTTCTCCAAAAGTAAAGTAGTTGCAAACTCATCCTTTTAGAAACTTGTTTGGGCTGTTGAGAGGAGTAAAAAACCATCAAAAATTTCAATCCTGCATGATTTTACCAAGAAATGTGATTCTTCATTCAAAACCTGATTTTTGCTATTGGGCTCTATTGAATAGTGAATGTTTTGAATTTTCTCCAAAAGTAAAGTAGTTGCAAACTCATGCTTTTAGAGACTTGTTTGGGCTCATGAGCGGAGTAGAAAAACATCAAAAATTTCAGTCCTGCATGATTCTACCAAGAAATGTGTGTTCATTGAAACCGCTGGTTTTTGATAGTTTGGGCCCTATTGAATAATGAATGTTTTGAATTTTCTCCAAAAGTAAAGTAGTTGCAAACTCATCCTTTTAGAAACTTGTTTGGGCTGTTGAGAGGAGTAAAAAACCATCAAAAATTTCAATCCTGCATGATTTTACCAAGAAATGGATTCTTCATTCAAAACCTGATTTTTGCTATTGGGCTCTATTGAATAGTGAATGTTTTGAATTTTCTCCAAAAGTAAAGTAGTTGCAAACTCATGCTTTTAGAGACTTGTTTGGGCTCATGAGAGGAGTAGAAAAACATCAAAAATTTAAGTCCTGCATGATTCTACCAAGAAATGTGTGTTCATTCAAACCTCTGATTTTTGATAGTTTGGGCCCTATTGAATAATGAATGTTTTGAATTTTCTCCAAAAGTAAAGTAGTTGCAAACTCATCCTTTTAGAAACTTGTTTGGGCTGTTGAGAGGAGTAAAAAACCATCAAAAATTTCAATCCTGCATGATTCTACCAAGAAATGTGATTCTTCATTCAAAACCTGATTTTTGCTATTGGGCTCTATTGAATAGTGAATGTTTTGAATTTTATCCAAAAGTAAAGTAGTTGCAAACTCATGCTTTTAGAGACTTGTTTGGGCTCATGAGAGGAGTAGAAAAATATCAAAAATTTCAGTCCTGCATGATTCTACCAAGAAATGTGTGTTCATTCAAACCGCTGGTTTTTGATAGTTTGGGCCCTATTGAATAATGAATGTTTTGAATTTTCTCCAAAAGTAAAGTAGTTGCAAACTCATCCTTTTAGAAACTTGTTTGGGCTGTTGAGAGGAGTAAAAAACCATCAAAAATTTCAATCCTGCATGATTCTACCAAGAAATGTGATTCTTCCTTCAAAACGCTGGTTTTTGCTATTGGGCTCTATTGAATAATGAATGTTTTGAATTTTCTCCAAAAGTAAAGTAGTTGCAAACTCATGCTTTTAGAGACTTGTTTGGGCTCATGAGAGGAGTAGAAAAACATCAAAAATTTCAGTCCTGCATGATTCTACCAAGAAATGTGTGTTCATTGAAACCGCTGGTTTTTGATAGTTTGGGCCCTATTGAATAATGAATGTTTTGAATTTTCTCCAAAAGTAAAGTAGTTGCAAACTCATCCTTTTAGAAACTTGTTTGGGCTGTTGAGTGGAGTAAAAAACCATCAAAAATTTCAATCCTGCATGATTTTACCAAGAAATGTGATTCTTCATTCAAAACCTGATTTTTGCTATTGGGCTCTATTGAATAGTGAATGTTTTGAATTTTCTCCAAAAGTAAAGTAGTTGCAAACTCATGCTTTTAGAGACCTGTTTGGGCTCATGAGAGGAGTAGAAAAACATCAAAAATTTCAGTCCTGCATGATTCTACCAAGAAATGTGTGTTCATTCAAACCGCTGGTTTTTGATAGTTTGGGCCCTATTGAATAATGAATGTTTTGAATTTTCTCCAAAAGTAAAGTAGTTGCAAACTCATCCTTTTAGAAACTTTTTTGGGCTGTTGAGAGGAGTAAAAAACCATCAAAAATTTCAATCCTGCATGATTCTACCAAGAAATGTGATTCTTCATTGAAAACGCTGGTTTTTGCTATTGGGCTCTATTGAATAATGAATGTTTTGAATTTTCTCCAAAAGTAAAGTAGTTGCAAACTCATGCTTTTAGAGACTTGTTTGGGCTCATGAGAGGAGTAGAAAAACATCAAAAATTTCAGTCCTGCATGATTCTACCAAGAAATGTGTGTTCATTGAAACCGCTGGTTTTTGATAGTTTGGGCCCTATTGAATAATGAATGTTTTGAATTTTCTCCAAAAGTAAAGTAGTTGCAAACTCATCCTTTTAGAAACTTGTTTGGGCTGTTGAGAGGAGTAAAAAACCATCAAAAATTTCAATCCTGCATGATTTTACCAAGAAATGTGATTCTTCATTCAAAACCTGATTTTTGCTATTGGGCTCTATTGAATAGTGAATGTTTTGAATTTTCTCCAAAAGTAAAGTAGTTGCAAACTCATGCTTTTAGAGACTTGTTTGGGCTCATGAGAGGAGTAGAAAAACATCAAAAATTTCAGTCCTGCATGATTCTACCAAGAAATGTGTGTTCATTCAAACCGCTGGTTTTTGATAGTTTGGGCCCTATTGAATAATGAATGTTTTGAATTTTCTCCAAAAGTAAAGTAGTTGCAAACTCATCCTTTTAGAAACTTGTTTGGGCTGTTGAGAGGAGTAAAAAACCATCAAAAATTTCAATCCTACATGATTTTACCAAGAAATGTGATTCTTCATTCAAAACCTGATTTTTGCTAATGGGCTCTTTTGAATAGTGAATGTTTTGAATTTTCTCCAAAAGTAAAGTAGTTGCAAACTCATGCTTT
The DNA here is from genome assembly GCF_039654945.1 of Dendrobates tinctorius. Classification (NCBI taxonomy): domain Eukaryota; kingdom Metazoa; phylum Chordata; class Amphibia; order Anura; family Dendrobatidae; genus Dendrobates; species Dendrobates tinctorius. The sequence continues at coordinate 51,911 of NW_027361777.1, read as the reverse complement.
TAGAGACTTGTTTGGGCTCATGAGAGGAGTAGAAAAACATCAAAAATGTCAGTCCTGCATGATTCTACCAAGAAATGTGTGTTCATTGAAACCGCTGGTTTTTGATAGTTTGGGCCCTATTGAATAATGAATGTTTTGAATTTTCTCCAAAAGTAAAGTAGTTGCAAACTCATCCTTTTAGAAACTTGTTTGGGCTGTTGAGAGGAGTAAAAAACCATCAAAAATTTCAATCCTGCATGATTCTACCAAGAAATGTGATTCTTCATTCAAAACGCTGGTTTTTGATATTGGGCTCTATTGAATAATGAATGTTTTGAATTTTCTCCAAAAGTAAAGTAGTTGCAAACTCATGCTTTTAGAGACTTGTTTGGGCTCATGAGAGGAGTAGAAAAACATCAAAAATTTCAGTCCTGCATGATTCTACCAAGAAATGTGTGTTCATTGAAACCGCTGGTTTTTGATAGTTTGGGCCCTATTGAATAATGAATGTTTTGAATTTTCTCCAAAAGTAAAGTAGTTGCAAACTCATCCTTTTAGAAACTTGTTTGGGCTGTTGAGAGGAGTAAAAAACCATCAAAAATTTCAATCCTGCATGATTCTACCAAGAAATGTGATTCTTCATTCAAAACGCTGGTTTTTGCTATTGGGCTCTATTGAATAATGAATGTTTTGAATTTTCTCCAAAAGTAAAGTAGTTGCAAACTCATGCTTTTAGAGACTTGTTTGGGCTCATGAGAGGAGTAGAAAAACATCAAAAATTTCAGTCCTGCATGATTCTACCAAGAAATGTGTGTTCATTGAAACCACTGGTTTTTGATAGTTTGGGCCCTATTGAATAATGAATGTTTTGAATTTTCTCCAAAAGTAAAGTAGTTGCAAACTCATCCTTTTAGAAACTTGTTTGGGCTGTTGAGAGGAGTAAAAAACCATCAAAAATTTCAATCCTGCATGATTCTACCAAGAAATGTGATTCTTCATTCAAAACGCTGGTTTTTGCTATTGGGCTCTATTGAATAATGAATGTTTTGAATTTTCTCCAAAAGTAAAGTAGTTGCAAACTCATGCTTTTGGAGACTTGTTTGGGCTCATGAGAGGAGTAGAAAAACATCAAAAATTTCAGTCCTGCATGATTCTACCAAGAAATGTGTGTTCATTGAAACCACTGGTTTTTGTTAGTTTCGGCCCTATTGAATAATGAATGTTTTGAATTTTCTCCAAAAGTAAAGTAGTTGCAAACTCATCCTTTTAGAAACTTGTTTGGGCTGTTGAGAGGAGTAAAAAACCATCAAAAATTTCAATCCTGCATGATTTTACCAAGAAATGTGATTCTTCATTCAAAACCTGATTTTTGCTATTGGGCTCTATTGAATAGTGAATGTTTTGAATTTTCTCCAAAAGTAAAGTAGTTGCAAACTCATGCTTTTAGAGACTTGTTTGGGCTCATGAGAGGAGTAGAAAAACATCAAAAATTTCAGTCCTGCATGATTCTACCAAGAAATGTGTGTTCATTGAAACCACTGGTTTTTGTTAGTTTCGGCCCTATTGAATAATGAATGTTTTGAATTTTCTCCAAAAGTAAAGTAGTTGCAAACTCATCCTTTTAGAAACTTGTTTGGGCTGTTGAGAGGAGTAAAAAACCATCAAAAATTTCAATCCTGCATGATTCTACCAAGAAATGTGATTCTTCATTCAAAACGCTGGTTTTTGCTATTGGGCTCTATTGAATAATGAATGTTTTGAATTTTCTCCAAAAGTAAAGTAGTTGCAAACTCATGCTTTTAGAGACTTGTTTGGGCTCATGAGAGGAGTAGAAAAACATCAAAAATTTCAGTCCTGCATGATTCTACCAAGAAATGTGTGTTCATTGAAACCGCTGGTTTTTGATATTTTGGGCCCTATTGAATAATGAATGTTTTGAATTTTCTCCAAAAGTAAAGTAGTTGCAAACTCATCCTTTTAGAAACTTGTTTGGGCTGTTGAGAGGAGTAAAAAACCATCAAAAATTTCAATCCTGCATGATTTTACCAAGAAATGTGATTCTTCATTCAAAACCTGATTTTTGCTATTGGGCTCTATTGAATAGTGAATGTTTTGAATTTTCTCCAAAAGTAAAGTAGTTGCAAACTCATGCTTTTAGAGACTTGTTTGGGCTCATGAGAGGAGTAGAAAAACATCAAAAATTTCAGTCCTGCATGATTCTACCAAGAAATGTGTGTTCATTGAAACCACTGGTTTTTGATAGTTTGGGCCCTATTGAATAATGAATGTTTTGAATTTTCTCCAAAAGTAAAGTAGTTGCAAACTCATCCTTTTAGAAACTTGTTTGGGCTGTTGAGAGGAGTAAAAAACCATCAAAAATTTCAATCCTGCATGATTTTACCAAGAAATGTGATTCTTCATTCAAAACCTGATTTTTGCTATTGGGCTCTATTGAATAGTGAATGTTTTGAATTTTCTCCAAAAGTAAAGTAGTTGCAAACTCATGCTTTTAGAGACTTGTTTGGGCTCATGAGCGGAGTAGAAAAACATCAAAAATTTCAGTCCTGCATGATTCTACCAAGAAATGTGTGTTCATTGAAACCGCTGGTTTTTGATAGTTTGGGCCCTATTGAATAATGAATGTTTTGAATTTTCTCCAAAAGTAAAGTAGTTGCAAACTCATCCTTTTAGAAACTTGTTTGGGCTGTTGAGAGGAGTAAAAAACCATCAAAAATTTCAATCCTGCATGATTCTACCAAGAAATGTGATTCTTCATTCAAAACGCTGGTTTTTGCTATTGGGCTCTATTGAATAATGAATGTTTTGAATTTTCTCCAAAAGTAAAGTAGTTGCAAACTCATGCTTTTAGAGACTTGTTTGGGCTCATGAGAGGAGTAGAAAAACATCAAAAATGTCAGTCCTGCATGATTCTACCAAGAAATGTGTGTTCATTGAAACCGCTGGTTTTTGATAGTTTGGGCCCTATTGAATAATGAATGTTTTGAATTTTCTCCAAAAGTAAAGTAGTTGCAAACTCATCCTTTTAGAAACTTGTTTGGGCTGTTGAGAGGAGTAAAAAACCATCAAAAATTTCAATCCTGCATGATTTTACCAAGAAATGTGATTCTTCATTCAAAACCTGATTTTTGCTATTGGGCTCTATTGAATAGTGAATGTTTTGAATTTTCTCCAAAAGTAAAGTAGTTGCAAACTCATGCTTTTAGAGACTTGTTTGGGCTCATGAGAGGAGTAGAAAAACATCAAAAATTTCAGTCCTGCATGATTCTACCAAGAAATGTGTGTTCATTGAAACCACTGGTTTTTGATAGTTTGGGCCCTATTGAATAATGAATGTTTTGAATTTTCTCCAAAAGTAAAGTAGTTGCAAACTCATCCTTTTAGAAACTTGTTTGGGCTGTTGAGAGGAGTAAAAAACCATCAAAAATTTCAATCCTGCATGATTTTACCAAGAAATGTGATTCTTCATTCAAAACCTGATTTTTGCTATTGGGCTCTATTGAATAGTGAATGTTTTGAATTTTCTCCAAAAGTAAAGTAGTTGCAAACTCATGCTTTTAGAGACTTGTTTGGGCTCATGAGCGGAGTAGAAAAACATCAAAAATTTCAGTCCTGCATGATTCTACCAAGAAATGTGTGTTCATTGAAACCGCTGGTTTTTGATAGTTTGGGCCCTATTGAATAATGAATGTTTTGAATTTTCTCCAAAAGTAAAGTAGTTGCAAACTCATCCTTTTAGAAACTTGTTTGGGCTGTTGAGAGGAGTAAAAAACCATCAAAAATTTCAATCCTGCATGATTCTACCAAGAAATGTGATTCTTCATTCAAAACGCTGGTTTTTGCTATTGGGCTCTATTGAATAATGAATGTTTTGAATTTTCTCCAAAAGTAAAGTAGTTGCAAACTCATGCTTTTAGAGACTTGTTTGGGCTCATGAGAGGAGTAGAAAAACATCAAAAATTTCAGTCCTGCATGATTCTACCAAGAAATGTGTGTTCATTGAAACCGCTGGTTTTTGATATTTTGGGCCCTATTGAATAATGAATGTTTTGAATTTTCTCCAAAAGTAAAGTAGTTGCAAACTCATCCTTTTTGAAACTTGTTTGGGCTGTTGAGAGGAGTAAAAAACCATCAAAAATTTCAATCCTGCATGATTTTACCAAGAAATGTGATTCTTCATTCAAAACCTGATTTTTGCTATTGGGCTCTATTGAATAGTGAATGTTTTGAATTTTCTCCAAAAGTAAAGTAGTTGCAAACTCATGCTTTTAGAGACTTGTTTGGGCTCATGAGAGGAGTAGAAAAACATCAAAAATTTCAGTCCTGCATGATTCTACCAAGAAATGTGTGTTCATTGAAACCACTGGTTTTTGATAGTTTGGGCCCTATTGAATAATGAATGTTTTGAATTTTCTCCAAAAGTAAAGTAGTTGCAAACTCATCCTTTTAGAAACTTGTTTGGGCTGTTGAGAGGAGTAAAAAACCATCAAAAATTTCAATCCTGCATGATTTTACCAAGAAATGTGATTCTTCATTCAAAACCTGATTTTTGCTAATGGGCTCTATTGAATAGTGAATGTTTTGAATTTTCTCCAATAGTAAAGTAGTTGCAAACTCATTCTTTCAGAGACTTGTTTGGGCTCATGAGCGGATTAGAAAAACATCAAAAATTTCAGTCCTGCATGATTCTACCAAGAAATGTGTGTTCATTGAAACCGCTGGTTTTTGATAGTTTGGGCCCTATTGAATAATGAATGTTTTGAATTTTCTCCAAAAGTAAAGTAGTTGCAAACTCATCCTTTTAGAAACTTGTTTGGGCTGTTGAGAGGAGTAAAAAACCATCAAAAATTTCAATCCTGCATGATTCTACCAAGAAATGTGATTCTTCATTCAAAACGCTGGTTTTTGCTACTGGGCTCTATTGAATAATGAATGTTTTGAATTTTCTCCAAAAGTAAAGTAGTTGCAAACTCATGCTTTTAGAGACTTGTTTGGGCTCATGAGAGGAGTAGAAAAACATCAAAAATTTCAGTCCTGCATGATTCTACCAAGAAATGTGTGTTCATTGAAACCGCTGGTTTTTGTTAGTTTGGGCCCTATTGAATAATGAATGTTTTGAATTTTCTCCAAAAGTAAAGTAGTTGCAAACTCATCCTTTTAGAAACTTGTTTGGGCTGTTGAGAGGAGTAAAAACCCATCAAAAATTTCAATCCTGCATGATTCTACCAAGAAATGTGATTCTTCATTCAAAACCTGATTTTTGCTATTGGGCTCTATTGAATAATGAATGTTTTGAATTTTCTCCAAAAGTAAAGTAGTTGCAAACTCATGCTTTTAGAGACTTGTTTGAGCTCATGAGAGGAGTAGAAAAACATCAAAAATTTCAGTCCTGCATGATTCTACCAAGAAATGTGTGTTCATTGAAACCGCTGGTTTTTGATAGTTTGGGCCCTATTGAATAATGAATGTTTTGAATTTTCTCCAAAAGTAAAGTAGTTGCAAACTCATCCTTTTAGAAACTTGTTTGGGCTGTTGAGAGGAGTAAAAAAACCATCAAAAATTTCAATCCTGCATGATTCTACCAAGAAATGTGATTCTTCATTCAAAACCTGATTTTTGCTATTGGGCTCTATTGAATAATGAATGTTTTGAATTTTCTCCAAAAGTAAAGTAGTTGCAAACTCATGCTTTTAGAGACTTGTTTGGGCTCATGAGAGGAGTAGAAAAACATCAAAAATTTCAGTCCTGCATGATTCTACCAAGAAATGTGTGTTCATTGAAACCGCTGGTTTTTGATAGTTTGGGCCCTATTGAATAATGAATGTTTTGAATTTTCTCCAAAAGTAAAGTAGTTGCAAACTCATCCTTTTAGAAACTTGTTTGGGCTGTTGAGAGGAGTAAAAAACCATCAAAAATTTCAATCCTGCATGATTCTACCAAGAAATGTGATTCTTCATTCAAAACGCTGGTTTTTGCTATTGGGCTCTATTGAATAATGAATGTTTTGAATTTTCTCCAAAAGTAAAGTAGTTGCAAACTCATGCTTTTAGAGACTTGTTTGGGCTCATGAGAGGAGTAGAAAAACATCAAAAATTTCAGTCCTGCACGATTCTACCAAGAAATGTGTGTTCATTCAAACCGCTGGTTTTTGATATTTTGGGCCCTATTGAATAATGAATGTTTTGAATTTTCTCCAAATGTAAAGTAGTTGCAAACTCATCCTTTTAGAAACTTGTTTGGGCTGTTGAGAGGAGTAAAAAACCATCAAAAATTTCAATCCTGCATGATTCTACCAAGAAATGTGATTCTTCATTCAAAACCTGATTTTTGCTATTGGGCTCTATTGAATAATGAATGTTTTGAATTTTCTCCAAAAGTAAAGTAGTTGCAAACTCATGCTTTTAGAGACTTGTTTGGGCTCATGAGAGGAGTAGAAAAACATCAAAAATTTCAGTCCTGCATGATTCTACCAAGAAATGTGTGTTCATTGAAACCGCTGGTTTTTGATAGTTTGGGCCCTATTGAATAATGAATGTTTTGAATTTTCTCCAAAAGTAAAGTAGTTGCAAACTCATCCTTTTAGAAACTTGTTTGGGCTGTTGAGAGGAGTAAAAAACCATCAAAAATTTCAATCCTGCATGATTCTACCAAGAAATGTGATTCTTCATTCAAAACCTGATTTTTGCTATTGGGCTCTATTGAATAATGAATGTTTTGAATTTTCTCCAAAAGTAAAGTAGTTGCAAACTCATGCTTTTAGAGACTTGTTTGGGCTCATGAGAGGAGTAGAAAAACATCAAAAATTTCAGTCCTGCATGATTCTACCAAGAAATGTGTGTTCATTGAAACCGCTGGTTTTTGATAGTTTGGGCCCTATTGAATAATGAATATTTTGAATTTTCTCCAAAAGTAAAGTAGTTGCAAACTCATCCTTTTAGAAACTTGTTTGGGCTGTGGAGAGGAGTAAAAAACCATCAAAAATTTCAATCCTGCATGATTCTACCAAGAAATGTGATTCTTCATTCAAAACCTGATTTTTGCTATTGGGCTCTATTGAATAATGAATGTTTTGAATTTTCTCCAAAAGTAAAGTAGTTGCAAACTCATGCTTTTAGAGACTTGTTTGGGCTCATGAGAGGAGTAGAAAAACATCAAAAATTTCAGTCCTGCATGATTCTACCAAGAAATGTGTGTTCATTGAAACCGCTGGTTTTTGATAGTTTGGGCCCTATTGAATAATGAATGTTTTGAATTTTCTCCAAAAGTAAAGTAGTTGCAAACTCATCCTTTTAGAAACTTGTTTGGGCTGTTGAGAGGAGTAAAAAACCATCAAAAATTTAAATCCTGCATGATTCTACCAAGAAATGTGATTCTTCATTCAAAACCTGATTTTCGCTATTGGGCTCTATTGAATAATGAATGTTTTGAATTTTCTCCAAAAGTAAAGTAGTTGCAAACTCATGCTTTTAGAGACTTGTTTGGGCTCATGAGAGGAGTAGAAAAACATCAAAAATTTCAGTCCTGCATGATTCTACCAAGAAATGTGTGTTCATTCAAACCGCTGGTTTTTGATAGTTTGGGCCCTATTGAATAATGAATGTTTTGAATTTTCTCCAAAAGTAAAGTAGTTGCAAACTCATCCTTTTAGAAACTTGTTTGGGCTGTTGAGAGGAGTAAAAAACCATCAAAAATTTCAATCCTGCATGATTCTACCAAGAAATGTGATTCTTCATTCAAAACGCTGGTTTTTGCTATTGGGCTCTATTGAATAATGAATGTTTTGAATTTTCTCCAAAAGTAAAGTAGTTGCAAACTCATCCTTTTAGAGACTTGTTTGGGCTCATGAGAGGAGTAGAAAAACATCAAAAATTTCAGTCCTGCACGATTCTACCAAGAAATGTGTGTTCATTCAAACCGCTGGTTTTTGATATTTTGGGCCCTATTGAATAATGAATGTTTTGAATTTTCTCCAAAAGTAAAGGAGTTGCATACGCATCCTTTTAGAAACTTGTTTGGGCTGTTGAGAGGAGTAAAAAACCATCAAAAATTTCAATCCTGCATGATTCTACCAAGAAATGTGATTCTTCATTCAAAACCTGATTTTTGCTATTGGGCTCTATTGAATAATGAATGTTTTGAATTTTCTCCAAAAGTAAAGTAGTTGCAAACTCATGCTTTTAGAGACTTGTTTGGGCTCATGAGAGGAGTAGAAAAACATCAAAAATTTCAGTCCTGCATGATTCTACCAAGAAATGTGTGTTCATTGAAACCGCTGGTTTTTGATAGTTTGGGCCCTATTGAATAATGAATGTTTTGAATTTTCTCCAAAAGTAAAGTAGTTGCAAACTCATCCTTTTAGAAACTTGTTTGGGCTGTTGAGAGGAGTAAAAAACCATCAAAAATTTCAATCCTGCATGATTCTACCAAGAAATGTGATTCTTCATTCAAAACCTGATTTTTGCTATTGGGCTCTATTGAATAATGAATGTTTTGAATTTTCTCCAAAAGTAAAGTAGTTGCAAACTCATGCTTTTGGAGACTTGTTTGGGCTCATGAGAGGAGTAGAAAAACATCAAAAATTTCAGTCCTGCATGATTCTACCAAGAAATGTGTGTTCATTGAAACCACTGGTTTTTGTTAGTTTCGGCCCTATTGAATAATGAATGTTTTGAATTTTCTCCAAAAGTAAAGTAGTTGCAAACTCATCCTTTTAGAAACTTGTTTGGGCTGTTGAGAGGAGTAAAAAACCATCAAAAATTTCAATCCTGCATGATTTTACCAAGAAATGTGATTCTTCATTCAAAACCTGATTTTTGCTATTGGGCTCTATTGAATAGTGAATGTTTTGAATTTTCTCCAAAAGTAAAGTAGTTGCAAACTCATGCTTTTAGAGACTTGTTTGGGCTCATGAGAGGAGTAGAAAAACATCAAAAATTTCAGTCCTGCATGATTCTACCAAGAAATGTGTGTTCATTGAAACCACTGGTTTTTGATAGTTTGGGCCCTATTGAATAATGAATGCTTTGAATTTTCTCCAAAAGTAAAGTAGTTGCAAACTCATCCTTTTAGAAACTTGTTTGGGCTGTTGAGAGGAGTAAAAAACCATCAAAAATTTCAATCCTGCATGATTCTACCAAGAAATGTGATTCTTCATTCAAAACGCTGGTTTTTGCTATTGGGCTCTATTGAATAATGAATGTTTTGAATTTTCTCCAAAAGTAAAGTAGTTGCAAACTCATGCTTTTAGAGACTTGTTTGGGCTCATGAGAGGAGTAGAAAAACATCAAAAATTTCAGTCCTGCATGATTCTACCAAGAAATGTGTGTTCATTGAAACCGCTGGTTTTTGATATTTTGGGCCCTATTGAATAATGAATGTTTTGAATTTTCTCCAAAAGTAAAGTAGTTGCAAACTCATCCTTTTAGAAACTTGTTTGGGCTGTTGAGAGGAGTAAAAAACCATCAAAAATTTCAATCCTGCATGATTTTACCAAGAAATGTGATTCTTCATTCAAAACCTGATTTTTGCTATTGGGCTCTATTGAATAGTGAATGTTTTGAATTTTCTCCAAAAGTAAAGTAGTTGCAAACTCATGCTTTTAGAGACTTGTTTGGGCTCATGAGAGGAGTAGAAAAACATCAAAAATTTCAGTCCTGCATGATTCTACCAAGAAATGTGTGTTCATTGAAACCACTGGTTTTTGATAGTTTGGGCCCTATTGAATAATGAATGTTTTGAATTTTCTCCAAAAGTAAAGTAGTTGCAAACTCATCCTTTTAGAAACTTGTTTGGGCTGTTGAGAGGAGTAAAAAACCATCAAAAATTTCAATCCTGCATGATTTTACCAAGAAATGTGATTCTTCATTCAAAACCTGATTTTTGCTATTGGGCTCTATTGAATAGTGAATGTTTTGAATTTTCTCCAAAAGTAAAGTAGTTGCAAACTCATGCTTTTAGAGACTTGTTTGGGCTCATGAGCGGAGTAGAAAAACATCAAAAATTTCAGTCCTGCATGATTCTACCAAGAAATGTGTGTTCATTGAAACCGCTGGTTTTTGATAGTTTGGGCCCTATTGAATAATGAATGTTTTGAATTTTCTCCAAAAGTAAAGTAGTTGCAAACTCATCCTTTTAGAAACTTGTTTGGGCTGTTGAGAGGAGTAAAAAACCATCAAAAATTTCAATCCTGCATGATTCTACCAAGAAATGTGATTCTTCATTCAAAACGCTGGTTTTTGCTATTGGGCTCTATTGAATAATGAATGTTTTGAATTTTCTCCAAAAGTAAAGTAGTTGCAAACTCATGCTTTTAGAGACTTGTTTGGGCTCATGAGAGGAGTAGAAAAACATCAAAAATGTCAGTCCTGCATGATTCTACCAAGAAATGTGTGTTCATTGAAACCGCTGGTTTTTGATAGTTTGGGCCCTATTGAATAATGAATGTTTTGAATTTTCTCCAAAAGTAAAGTAGTTGCAAACTCATCCTTTTAGAAACTTGTTTGGGCTGTTGAGAGGAGTAAAAAACCATCAAAAATTTCAATCCTGCATGATTTTACCAAGAAATGTGATTCTTCATTCAAAACCTGATTTTTGCTATTGGGCTCTATTGAATAGTGAATGTTTTGAATTTTCTCCAAAAGTAAAGTAGTTGCAAACTCATGCTTTTAGAGACTTGTTTGGGCTCATGAGAGGAGTAGAAAAACATCAAAAATTTCAGTCCTGCATGATTCTACCAAGAAATGTGTGTTCATTGAAACCACTGGTTTTTGATAGTTTGGGCCCTATTGAATAATGAATGTTTTGAATTTTCTCCAAAAGTAAAGTAGTTGCAAACTCATCCTTTTAGAAACTTGTTTGGGCTGTTGAGAGGAGTAAAAAACCATCAAAAATTTCAATCCTGCATGATTTTACCAAGAAATGTGATTCTTCATTCAAAACCTGATTTTTGCTATTGGGCTCTATTGAATAGTGAATGTTTTGAATTTTCTCCAAAAGTAAAGTAGTTGCAAACTCATGCTTTTAGAGACTTGTTTGGGCTCATGAGCGGAGTAGAAAAACATCAAAAATTTCAGTCCTGCATGATTCTACCAAGAAATGTGTGTTCATTGAAACCGCTGGTTTTTGATAGTTTGGGCCCTATTGAATAATGAATGTTTTGAATTTTCTCCAAAAGTAAAGTAGTTGCAAACTCATCCTTTTAGAAACTTGTTTGGGCTGTTGAGAGGAGTAAAAAACCATCAAAAATTTCAATCCTGCATGATTCTACCAAGAAATGTGATTCTTCATTCAAAACGCTGGTTTTTGCTATTGGGCTCTATTGAATAATGAATGTTTTGAATTTTCTCCAAAAGTAAAGTAGTTGCAAACTCATGCTTTTAGAGACTTGTTTGGGCTCATGAGAGGAGTAGAAAAACATCAAAAATTTCAGTCCTGCATGATTCTACCAAGAAATGTGTGTTCATTGAAACCGCTGGTTTTTGATATTTTGGGCCCTATTGAATAATGAATGTTTTGAATTTTCTCCAAAAGTAAAGTAGTTGCAAACTCATCCTTTTTGAAACTTGTTTGGGCTGTTGAGAGGAGTAAAAAACCATCAAAAATTTCAATCCTGCATGATTTTACCAAGAAATGTGATTCTTCATTCAAAACCTGATTTTTGCTATTGGGCTCTATTGAATAGTGAATGTTTTGAATTTTCTCCAAAAGTAAAGTAGTTGCAAACTCATGCTTTTAGAGACTTGTTTGGGCTCATGAGAGGAGTAGAAAAACATCAAAAATTTCAGTCCTGCATGATTCTACCAAGAAATGTGTGTTCATTGAAACCACTGGTTTTTGATAGTTTGGGCCCTATTGAATAATGAATGTTTTGAATTTTCTCCAAAAGTAAAGTAGTTGCAAACTCATCCTTTTAGAAACTTGTTTGGGCTGTTGAGAGGAGTAAAAAACCATCAAAAATTTCAATCCTGCATGATTTTACCAAGAAATGTGATTCTTCATTCAAAACCTGATTTTTGCTAATGGGCTCTATTGAATAGTGAATGTTTTGAATTTTCTCCAATAGTAAAGTAGTTGCAAACTCATTCTTTCAGAGACTTGTTTGGGCTCATGAGCGGATTAGAAAAACATCAAAAATTTCAGTCCTGCATGATTCTACCAAGAAATGTGTGTTCATTGAAACCGCTGGTTTTTGATAGTTTGGGCCCTATTGAATAATGAATGTTTTGAATTTTCTCCAAAAGTAAAGTAGTTGCAAACTCATCCTTTTAGAAACTTGTTTGGGCTGTTGAGAGGAGTAAAAAACCATCAAAAATTTCAATCCTGCATGATTCTACCAAGAAATGTGATTCTTCATTCAAAACGCTGGTTTTTGCTACTGGGCTCTATTGAATAATGAATGTTTTGAATTTTCTCCAAAAGTAAAGTAGTTGCAAACTCATGCTTTTAGAGACTTGTTTGGGCTCATGAGAGGAGTAGAAAAACATCAAAAATTTCAGTCCTGCATGATTCTACCAAGAAATGTGTGTTCATTGAAACCGCTGGTTTTTGTTAGTTTGGGCCCTATTGAATAATGAATGTTTTGAATTTTCTCCAAAAGTAAAGTAGTTGCAAACTCATCCTTTTAGAAACTTGTTTGGGCTGTTGAGAGGAGTAAAAACCCATCAAAAATTTCAATCCTGCATGATTCTACCAAGAAATGTGATTCTTCATTCAAAACCTGATTTTTGCTATTGGGCTCTATTGAATAATGAATGTTTTGAATTTTCTCCAAAAGTAAAGTAGTTGCAAACTCATGCTTTTAGAGACTTGTTTGAGCTCATGAGAGGAGTAGAAAAACATCAAAAATTTCAGTCCTGCATGATTCTACCAAGAAATGTGTGTTCATTGAAACCGCTGGTTTTTGATAGTTTGGGCCCTATTGAATAATGAATGTTTTGAATTTTCTCCAAAAGTAAAGTAGTTGCAAACTCATCCTTTTAGAAACTTGTTTGGGCTGTTGAGAGGAGTAAAAAAACCATCAAAAATTTCAATCCTGCATGATTCTACCAAGAAATGTGATTCTTCATTCAAAACCTGATTTTTGCTATTGGGCTCTATTGAATAATGAATGTTTTGAATTTTCTCCAAAAGTAAAGTAGTTGCAAACTCATGCTTTTAGAGACTTGTTTGGGCTCATGAGAGGAGTAGAAAAACATCAAAAATTTCAGTCCTGCATGATTCTACCAAGAAATGTGTGTTCATTGAAACCGCTGGTTTTTGATAGTTTGGGCCCTATTGAATAATGAATGTTTTGAATTTTCTCCAAAAGTAAAGTAGTTGCAAACTCATCCTTTTAGAAACTTGTTTGGGCTGTTGAGAGGAGTAAAAAACCATCAAAAATTTCAATCCTGCATGATTCTACCAAGAAATGTGATTCTTCATTCAAAACGCTGGTTTTTGCTATTGGGCTCTATTGAATAATGAATGTTTTGAATTTTCTCCAAAAGTAAAGTAGTTGCAAACTCATGCTTTTAGAGACTTGTTTGGGCTCATGAGAGGAGTAGAAAAACATCAAAAATTTCAGTCCTGCACGATTCTACCAAGAAATGTGTGTTCATTCAAACCGCTGGTTTTTGATATTTTGGGCCCTATTGAATAATGAATGTTTTGAATTTTCTCCAAATGTAAAGTAGTTGCAAACTCATCCTTTTAGAAACTTGTTTGGGCTGTTGAGAGGAGTAAAAAACCATCAAAAATTTCAATCCTGCATGATTCTACCAAGAAATGTGATTCTTCATTCAAAACCTGATTTTTGCTATTGGGCTCTATTGAATAATGAATGTTTTGAATTTTCTCCAAAAGTAAAGTAGTTGCAAACTCATGCTTTTAGAGACTTGTTTGGGCTCATGAGAGGAGTAGAAAAACATCAAAAATTTCAGTCCTGCATGATTCTACCAAGAAATGTGTGTTCATTGAAACCGCTGGTTTTTGATAGTTTGGGCCCTATTGAATAATGAATGTTTTGAATTTTCTCCAAAAGTAAAGTAGTTGCAAACTCATCCTTTTAGAAACTTGTTTGGGCTGTTGAGAGGAGTAAAAAACCATCAAAAATTTCAATCCTGCATGATTCTACCAAGAAATGTGATTCTTCATTCAAAACCTGATTTTTGCTATTGGGCTCTATTGAATAATGAATGTTTTGAATTTTCTCCAAAAGTAAAGTAGTTGCAAACTCATGCTTTTAGAGACTTGTTTGGGCTCATGAGAGGAGTAGAAAAACATCAAAAATTTCAGTCCTGCATGATTCTACCAAGAAATGTGTGTTCATTGAAACCGCTGGTTTTTGATAGTTTGGGCCCTATTGAATAATGAATATTTTGAATTTTCTCCAAAAGTAAAGTAGTTGCAAACTCATCCTTTTAGAAACTTGTTTGGGCTGTGGAGAGGAGTAAAAAACCATCAAAAATTTCAATCCTGCATGATTCTACCAAGAAATGTGATTCTTCATTCAAAACCTGATTTTTGCTATTGGGCTCTATTGAATAATGAATGTTTTGAATTTTCTCCAAAAGTAAAGTAGTTGCAAACTCATGCTTTTAGAGACTTGTTTGGGCTCATGAGAGGAGTAGAAAAACATCAAAAATTTCAGTCCTGCATGATTCTACCAAGAAATGTGTGTTCATTGAAACCGCTGGTTTTTGATAGTTTGGGCCCTATTGAATAATGAATGTTTTGAATTTTCTCCAAAAGTAAAGTAGTTGCAAACTCATCCTTTTAGAAACTTGTTTGGGCTGTTGAGAGGAGTAAAAAACCATCAAAAATTTAAATCCTGCATGATTCTACCAAGAAATGTGATTCTTCATTCAAAACCTGATTTTTGCTATTGGGCTCTATTGAATAATGAATGTTTTGAATTTTCTCCAAAAGTAAAGTAGTTGCAAACTCATGCTTTTAGAGACTTGTTTGGGCTCATGAGAGGAGTAGAAAAACATCAAAAATTTCAGTCCTGCATGATTCTACCAAGAAATGTGTGTTCATTCAAACCGCTGGTTTTTGATAGTTTGGGCCCTATTGAATAATGAATGTTTTGAATTTTCTCCAAAAGTAAAGTAGTTGCAAACTCATCCTTTTAGAAACTTGTTTGGGCTGTTGAGAGGAGTAAAAAACCATCAAAAATTTCAATCCTGCATGATTCTACCAAGAAATGTGATTCTTCATTCAAAACGCTGGTTTTTGCTATTGGGCTCTATTGAATAATGAATGTTTTGAATTTTCTCCAAAAGTAAAGTAGTTGCAAACTCATCCTTTTAGAGACTTGTTTGGGCTCATGAGAGGAGTAGAAAAACATCAAAAATTTCAGTCCTGCACGATTCTACCAAGAAATGTGTGTTCATTCAAACCGCTGGTTTTTGATATTTTGGGCCCTATTGAATAATGAATGTTTTGAATTTTCTCCAAAAGTAAAGGAGTTGCATACGCATCCTTTTAGAAACTTGTTTGGGCTGTTGAGAGGAGTAAAAAACCATCAAAAATTTCAATCCTGCATGATTCTACCAAGAAATGTGATTCTTCATTCAAAACCTGATTTTTGCTATTGGGCTCTATTGAATAATGAATGTTTTGAATTTTCTCCAAAAGTAAAGTAGTTGCAAACTCATGCTTTTAGAGACTTGTTTGGGCTCATGAGAGGAGTAGAAAAACATCAAAAATTTCAGTCCTGCATGATTCTACCAAGAAATGTGTGTTCATTGAAACCGCTGGTTTTTGATAGTTTGGGCCCTATTGAATAATGAATGTTTTGAATTTTCTCCAAAAGTAAAGTAGTTGCAAACTCATCCTTTTAGAAACTTGTTTGGGCTGTTGAGAGGAGTAAAAAACCATCAAAAATTTCAATCCTGCATGATTCTACCAAGAAATGTGATTCTTCATTCAAAACCTGATTTTTGCTATTGGGCTCTATTGAATAATGAATGTTTTGAATTTTCTCCAAAAGTAAAGTAGTTGCAAACTCATGCTTTTAGAGACTTGTTTGGGCTCATGAGAGGTGTAGAAAAACATCAAAAATTTCAGTCCTGCATGATTCTACCAAGAAATGTGTGTTCATTGAAACCGCTGGTTTTTGATAGTTTGGGCCCTATTGAATAATGAATGTTTTGAATTTTCTCCAAAAGTAAAGTAGTTGCAAACTCATCCTTTTAGAAACTTGTTTGGGCTGTTGAGAGGAGTAAAAACCCATCAAAAATTTCAATCCTGCATGTTTCTACCAAGAAATGTGATTCTTCATTCAAAACCTGATTTTTGCTATTGGGCTCTATTGAATAATGAATGTTTTGAATTTTCTCCAAAAGTAAAGTAGTTGCAAACTCATGCTTTTAGAGACTTGTTTGGGCTCATGAGAGGAGTAGAAAAACATCAAAAATTTCAGTCCTGCATGATTCTACCAAGAAATGTGTGTTCATTGAAACCGCTGGTTTTTGATAGTTTGGGCCCTATTGAATAATGAATGTTTTGAATTTTCTCCAAAAGTAAAGTAGTTGCAAACTCATCCTTTTAGAAACTTGTTTGGGCTGTTGAGAGGAGTAAAAAACCATCAAAAATTTCAATCCTGCATGATTCTACCAAGAAATGTGATTCTTCATTCAAAACGCTGGTTTTTGCTATTGGGCTCTATTGAATAATGAATGTTTTGAATTTTCTCCAAAAGTAAAGTAGTTGCAAACTCATCCTTTTAGAGACTTGTTTGGGCTCATGAGAGGAGTAGAAAAACATCAAAAATTTCAGTCCTGCACGATTCTACCAAGAAATGTGTGTTCATTCAAACCGCTGGTTTTTGATATTTTGGGCCCTATTGAATAATGAATGTTTTGAATTTTCTCCAAAAGTAAAGTAGTTGCATACTCATCCTTTTAGAAACTTGTTTGGGCTGTTGAGAGGAGTAAAAAACCATTAAAAATTTAAATCCTGCATGATTCTACCAAGAAATGTGATTCTTCATTCAAAACCTGATTTTTGCTATTGGGCTCTATTGAATAATGAATGTTTTGAATTTTCTCCAAAAGTAAAGTAGTTGCAAACTCATGCTTTTAGAGACTTGTTTGGGCTCATGAGAGGAGTAGAAAAACATCAAAAATTTCAGTCCTGCATGATTCTACCAAGAAATGTGTGTTCATTGAAACCGCTGGTTTTTGATAGTTTGGGCCCTATTGAATAATGAATGTTTTGAATTTTCTCCAAAAGTAAAGTAGTTGCAAACTCATCCTTTTATAAACTTGTTTGGGCTGTTGAGAGGAGTAAAAAACCATCAAAAATTTCAATCCTGCATGATTCTACCAAGAAATGTGATTCTTCATTCAAAACGCTGGTTTTTGCTATTGGGCTCTATTGAATAATGAATGTTTTGAATTTTCTCCAAAAGTAAAGTAGTTGCAAACTCATCCTTTTAGAGACTTGTTTGGGCTCATGAGAGTAGAAAAACATCAAAAATTTCAGTCTTGCACGATTCTACAAAGAAATGTGTGTTCATTCAAACCGCTGGTTTTTGATATTTTGGGCCCTATTGAATAATGAATGTTTTGAATTTTCTCCAAAAGTAAAGTAGTTGCAAACTCATCCTTTTAGAAACTTGTTTGGGCTGTTGAGAGGAGTAAAAAACCATCAAAAATTTCAATCCTGCATGATTCTACCAAGAAATGTGATTCTTCATTCAAAACCTGATTTTTGCTATTGGGCTCTATTGAATAATGAATGTTTTGAATTTTCTCCAAAAGTAAAGTAGTTGCAAACTCATGCTTTTATGTTCCAATAATTTTTATTAAATTTTTAAAATTTTAACAGGAAAGGAAGGAAGGGAAGGGTTAGGAATAGGAAAGAATTCCCCCTGTAAAGACAGGGAGACCCCCAAATGGGGGATAGACAGGCAGACATACATAAAGTAGCAAAGTTATATCAATGTACTCAGTACCATGTATCAGCTTCCCTAAAATCCTCGTCCATTTCTAAACTAAAACAAAAAGAGATTTTTAACTATTTATCACATCCGCTATAAATAGACTATTACTTAATATTACTGTATTTATATAGCTTTCCTATATGGACTTGGTACCCAAATCTAGTAGCTATAGGTGTATGGTTACCCGTCCCGTCCGTACCACTACAAGTGGTACTAAGACCAGTTTGGAGGCAAAAGAAAAATGTTTCAGTCCAAAACTACAAAGCGGAATATTGTTCCCATATCTCCGCTAGGTACTAAGCTATCGAAATATAATATATTCCGGTAATTTACCCTGGAGCAAAAGAGAAATAAAGGTAATAAAGTAAAGCAAATATGAAACCATATCCTAGCAATATGCAGATATATGAATAATCTACTCCTGTAGGAAAGAGAAAAAATGTAAAAAGGAGGATAAAACCGCCACTATCGTCTGAAAGCTTACAATCTTTAAATACATTCACGCAGGATTAAAGTCAGCTTTAGAACGTCTGGAGAGTTCAGGTACATCCTCAGATGATATTAGTCCAGTATTTCTCAGAAAGTCAATGCCTTCTTCCGGTGAAGAAATGATAGTCATTTTTGCGACAAATTTGACCTGTAAAGTAGAGTGTTGAATCCAGTTGTAGGGGATATCAGCACGGCGTAGTTCCTTTGTTATAGCATAAAATGATTTTCTTTTTCACCATGTGTCCTTGGAGAGATCCTTGTAGAAAGATAAATGTCTATAGGAGGACAAAGTAAATGATGGTTCTTTCACAATATTGAGGAGCGAATTTCTAATTCAATTGGGGTAAAATGTCACAATGACGTCTCTGGCAACGTCAGATGGTAGGGATGGAGGCCTGCGGATTCTGAAAGCTTTTTCAATCAGATTTTTTTCTTCGGCATGAGGAAGTATTTGTTGGATCATTGACGAGATGTAGCTTTTTAATTGGAACGATGGAACTTTCTCGGGGATCCCTCTTATCTTAATATTATTTCTTCTTTTAAAGTCTTCGTATGAAGCCAGATTGTCTCTAAAAAGGTCTATATCCTTTTGCATCTTTTCCAGGGATTCTGTGACAGTGGGCAAACTCTTAAGTTCTTCAAAGCATAATTGTCTAGATTCTGAATAGGAAGGCTTATCCGTTGCAGCATTGTGAAGAGGGATGGCTGAAGGTTCAGTAACATTTAGATGGAAGTCTTCCATAAAGAAGGACAATGTCTTTTGGAAAAGTCTTTTAATTGAGGCCTCCGATGTTGTCAGTAGCTTAGGATCCAGTATTTCAGTTTTTGATTCAGACAGAACTGCTAAATTTTTGTCTGTAGTGTGATTTCCCCAAATTATTTCTACAGACTTAGTCAGAGCTTTAAACATTTTAAGTATAAAGTCATCTGTAGGATGCCTATCAGTAGCAGGTATCATGTCGATTAATGATGTAGTAGAGGAATTATAATTTTCCTTATCACCTATATTACTAAATTTTTCTCCAGTATCAGAAACAGAGCACCCATCTCCCCCATCCTCTGAAAAGGAGTCTGAGGATGTATAACTCCCAGACTTCCCTTCGGCAGACGAATCAATACTCCCAGATTCAGATATACCCACATCCAGAAAATCCCCAGAATCTATACTTTGCAAATCTTCAAATGAATTAAATGAACTATGTGTATAGTCTGAGAAGCTATTTATATTATTATTGGAATTATAAAAATCAGAATCGTGTCCTTTTGTCTTCTCTCCTTCCCCTGACCCATAATAGTCCTCCCCTATTTTCCCTGGAACAAATATTGGTGCATCATGTCTGAGTCTGCCATCTACCGTTAGATTGGATAGTAAAGATCTACAAGGACTACGTCGTGTTGGAAACTCGTCATATTGGTATTCCTCCCCCAACACTACCTTTTCGCATAGAGAAGAGTGAACCCCTAGACCATTGGAAAAATTTGGTACTTCCCTTTTAATATTATTTCCTCCCATGCACCTATCTGTTCCCGCCACGCCTAAAGTACCTTCCTCAATGTCCTCCCAACCCCTGTCTGTTCCTGAAGTCCCCATAATATCCATTAACATGTTAGTCTGCCCTTCAGTAATTTTTCTTAATGTCCTATCTAAGTCTGCTACAGCATCATTTAAAATATTAATAATTCCCATATTTGTTGTTGATAGTTTGCCTTTTACTCCTTCATTCACTTTGAAATTTACCTCCATATCTCCTAAGCTTCTGGCCGCTCCATCAGCCGTTGAAGAGGTCACCGCTGCTTCCTGTATAGTCCCAGCTGTTCCTGTAATGACTTTTGAAATTGCCACCATTTCTCCCGACCTCCTAGCTTCCGAACAAAGCACCACAGCCTCCCCCACGTTCCTTGCCGCTCCTACAGTCACTTTTCTGGCTGCTCCTGCCAGCGCTGAAGAAGAAGCCATTGAAGAAAACACTGCAGCTGTCTGATGAATCACCACCGCTCTCCCCGGGTGCTGTCCTGCTCCTGCATCCTCCTGGCAAGTCACCACCGCTCTCCCCGGGTGCCGATCTGCTCCCGCAGCTGTCTGATGAGTCACCGCCGCTCTCCCCGGGTGCTGTCCTGCTCCTACAGCCGCCGACTTGAAAACCGCTGATTCATGCTGGCGTCCTCCTCCTTCGGTCATCGCCGCTCTCCCCGGGTGCCGATCAGCTGTCTGATGAATCACCGCCGCTCTCCCCAGGTGCTGTCCTGCTCCTGAATCCTTCTGACTGGTCACCGCCGCTCTCCCCGGGTGCCGACCTGCTCCCGCAGCCGTCTGATGAGTCACCGCCGCTCTCCCCAGGTGCCGTCCTGCTCCTGCAGCCGCCGACTTGAAAACCGCTGATTCATGCTGGCGTCCTCCTCCTCCGGTCAGCACCGCTACTTTCCCCAGGCCCGCCGCAAGTCCCTCTGTCTGCCGACAAGTTGCTTCTTGCCCAGCATTGGGCTTACCTCCACTCCTGACCAGCGCCGACCTCGTGGAGGATTCTACTTTATCCCGCTGTCTTCCTGCGTTGTGGCTCCCCGGGGTCTCCTGACGCTGCTGCTGAATTGCCTCCTCAGGTGCTGGAACCGCTCTCTGCTTCATTTGTTTGGCGTCTTCATCCCGGGGACTCCATGGAGCCTGTTGCGTCTTCTCCTTCCTCCTCTCATGGCCAGGTGCAGGAACTCCCTGCCGCGGCTTTGTTTGCTTTGCATAAGGAGGAGGGAGGCCTACCTCAGGCCTCTTCAGAGGGCCTATTAGTCCATAAATAAAATTCCTTTTCATTGGATCCGGGAATTTCTGGTCTTCCTTCACTCCAGGCATATTCCAGCAGATATTTAAATCAAAATTTCCGCTTTTTTGGTATGCTTTTGTAAGCTTAAATAGGGGAATAGCAGGAGCTCCTGGTAAACAGGTCTGCTCCCTTCCCCTGCAAACCACGCCCCCCCAAACTCATGCTTTTAGAGACTTGTTTGGGCTCATGAGAGGAGTAGAAAAACATCAAAAATTTCAGTCCTGCATGATTCTACCAAGAAATGTGTGTTCATTGAAACCGCTGGTTTTTGATAGTTTGGGTCCTATTGAATAATGAATGTTTTGAATTTTCTCCAATAGTAAAGTAGTTGCAAACTCATCCTTTTAGAAACTTGTTTGGGCTGTTGAGAGTAGTAAAAAGCCATCAAAAATTTCAATCCTGCATGATTCTACCAAGAAATGTGATTCTTCATTCAAAACCTGATTTTTGCTATTGGGCTCTATTGAATAATGAATGTTTTGAATTTTCTCCAAAAGTAAAGTAGTTGCAAACTCATGCTTTTAGAGACTTGTTTGGGCTCATGAGAGTAGAAAAACATCAAAAATTTCAGTCCTGCATGATTCTACCAAGAAATGTGTGTTCATTGAAACCGCTGGTTTTTGATAGTTTGGGCCCTATTGAAAAATGAATGTTTTGAATTTTCTCCAAAAGTAAAGTAGTTGCAAACTCATCCTTTTAGAAACTTGTTTGGGCTGTTGAGAGGAGTAAAAAACCATCAAAAATTTCAATCCTGCATGATTCTACCAAGAAATGTGATTCTTCATTCAAAACGCTGGTTTTTGCTATTGGGCTCTATTGAATAATGAATCATAGAATCATAGAATCATAGAATCATAGAGTTGGAAGGGACCTCCTGGGCCATCTGGTCCAACCCCCTGCTCAAAGCAGGATTCGCTAAATCATCCCAGTCAGATGTCTGTCCAGCCTCTGTTTGAAGACTTCCATTGAAGGAGAACTCACCACTTCTCGTGGCAGCCTGTTCCACTCATTGATCACTCTAACTGTCAAAAAGTTTTTTCTAATATCTAATCTGTGTCTCTTCCCATTCAGTTTCATCCCATTGCTTCTAGTCTTTCCTTGTGCAAATGAGAATAAAGTTGATCCTTCTACAATGTGACAGCCCATTAGATATTTGTAGACAGCTATTAAGTCTCCTCTCAGTCTTCTCTTTTGCAAACTAAACATTCCCAAATCCTGCAACCTTTCCTCATAAGACAGGGTTTGCAGACCGGTCATCATTCTGGTCGCTCTTTTCTGAACTTGCTCCAGTTTGTTGATGTCTTTTTTAAAATGTGGTGCCCAAAACTGGACACAATATTCCAGATGAGGTCTGACCAAAGAGGAGTAGAGGGAAATAATGACTTCACGTGATCTAGACTGTATGCTTCTGTTAATACATCCTAGAATTGCATTTGCCTTTTTTGCTGCTGCATCACACTGTTGACTCATATTCAGTCTGTGATCTATTAGTATACCCAAGTCTTTTTCACATGTGCTGTCACTTAGCCCTATTCCTCCCATTCTATATATGCTTTTTTCATTTTTATTGCCCAGATGTAGTACTTTGCATTTCTCCCTGTTAAAAACCATTCTGTTAGTTGCTGCCCACTTCTCCAGTTTATTTAAATCTTTTTGAATCCTCTCTCTCTCCTCTCTAGTATTAGCTATCCCTCCTAGCTTTGTGTCATCAGCAAATTTAATCAGTTTATCCTCAATTCCTTCATCTAAATCGTTGATAAAGATGTTGAACAATACAGGGCCCAGGACAGAGCCCTGTGGTACCCCACTTGAGACATTCTTCCAACTGGATGTGCAGCCATTTACGACCACTCTTTGGGTCCGATCACTAAGCCAGTTATGAATCCACCTAACAGTTGCCTTGTCCATTCCATACTTAGTCATTTTTTCAATAAGGATTGCATGAGAGACTTTGTCAAATGCTTTGCTGAAGTCAAGATATACTATATCTACAGCATTTCCTTGATCCACCCAATCAGTGATACCGTCATAGAAGGAAATTAAGTTAGTCTGACATGACTTATCAGTTACAAACCCATGCTGACTCTGTTTAATCACTTCATTCTTATCCAGGTATTGACATACATGTTGTTTAATAATTTGTTCAAAGATCTTTCCTGGTATAGAAGTCAGACTCACCGGCCTATAGTTGCCTGGGTCCACCTTCTTCCCCTTTTTGAAGATAGGAACAACATTTGCTCTTCTCCAGTCTTCTGGCACTTCTCCTGTTCTCCAAGAATTTTCAAAGATTATGGAGAGGGGTTCAAAAATTTCTTCTGCTATCTCCTTCAGTACTCTGGGGTGTAATTCATCTGGACCTGGAGACTTGAATTCATTTAGGTTAGCTAAGTGTTTCCTCACTATCTTTCTGTTTATAGATATCCTGGATTCTTCTATTCCCTTAATAGGACAGTGAATAACAGTTGATGTTGCATTTCCTTTCTGAGAGAAAACAGATGCAAAATAGGAATTTAAAAGTTCAGCCTTCTCAACATCCTGTCTTACCATTTCATCATTTTCATCCTGTAAAAATACTATAGCATCTTTGACTTTTCTTTTACTTTTGACATATCCCCAAAATCCTTTATTATTGCTTTTGACATCTCTTGCAAGCCTCAGTTCATTTTCAGCTTTAGATAATCTGATTTGTGCCCTGCAGGTTCTGCAGACAGCATTATATTCTTCTTTAGATATGCCTCCCTCTTTCCATTTTATAAAAATTTTTTCTTCCTTTTTAGCATGTGCTTAAGTTCTGTGTTCATCCATCCTGGTTTCCTTAAATGCTTCCTATTCTTCCCTCTTTTCGGAATTGTTAACAACTGTGCATTGAGAATTTCATTTTTCAAGATTTCCCATCCTTCCTGGACATTTTTGTCTTTAAGGATATCCAGCCATTGGATCCCTCCAATTCTCTTTCTGAATCCCTTAAAATCTGCCTTTCTGAAATCTAACCTTGACATCTGAGTCTTCACAGGTCTTCCACCTCTAGTTATCCAAAATTCTAAAATAGCATGGTCGCTACCTCCTAGGGTCCCAGCCACTTTTACCTCCTCAACCATTTCCTCCCTGTTTATAAGGATTAGATCCATATCCATATTTTATTCCATAGATATTATGATACTTATGTATGGTATAAGGACTTCAATGGCGTAGGGCAATGACGGCAGAGACACACTTAGTGAAGCAAGTGATTTATATACAATTGTGCACAACAAACGTGGAAATACGTAACGGGTTCAGAGCACAGACATACAGCAGCACATAGCAAAAGGTTCAGCAAGGATGGTAAGTTATTAAGAGTCACTGGGTACGGAATATAACTGGGTATTGCAGGCAAAGTCCAGAGTATGACATATGTCCAGCAGGATAATGTTCAGCGGGCACCGGGTAACAGCTACTAACCAGTATAGAAAACAGAAGTCCAGTTGTAGCGAGCCTCTGGTATGATGAGTCCGGTGGAGATCCAGTAAGGGGACCTTCAGTGGGCACAAACACTAACCGGGTACGGTAGCCAGAAGTCCAGCGGTATCCAGAGAGGTGAAGTTTCAAGCAGGAAGCAGGGTTGTTCCAGAGTCACAAGATCTGTGAGAGTGGCAGGGCAGGAGCACACCAGGAATCAATATACTCAAGCGATTTGCTTGTGCTTAGGGGCGGGTTTTTATGCAGCTGGGGAGGAAGTGATGTAAACGAAAACTCCATCTTAACTAAGGGCAGCTAAGAGGAAGTGATGCGACAGGACCGAAAACTCCATCTTAACCAAGGGCAAAGTTTATTCAAAACAGACCGGAAAGTCCTAGGATCCTGACAGTACATCCCCCAAAAAAACGGCCTCAGGACGGAACAGGACCGGGCTTGTCCGGGTACCTCCGATGGAACTGAGCAATCTTCCTAGATGCGTTGATGTTGTCAATGGGTTCCCAGGAGTCGTCCTCGGGTGAATAGCCTTTCCAGCGAACCAGGTATTGTAGCCGTCGCCGATGGAGACGGGAGTCGAGAATGGCCTCAACGACGAATTCTTCTTGGCCATCTACCATCACCGGGGGAGGAGGTGGTACAACACGTCCCTGAAAGATATTAGGAGTTACCGGTTTGAGCAGAGAAACATGAAAGACCGGGTGTACCTTCATAGTCCATGGTAACTTCAGCCGACAGGCCACGGAGTTCACAATCCCGGAGATCCTGAATGGGCCGATGTATTTTTGCCCCAGCTTCTGTGAAGGGACACCAAGCTTCAGGTTTTTGGTGGACAACCAGAGTCCCCTACCTGGTACGAGGGTGCCGGTCGCCTGTGAGCGTCTGCCGAGTCCTTGTAACGTCGCTGAGCAGTTGTCAAGGTGTCTTTCAGGACCTCCTGAACTCGTTGCAACTCCGTCACCCTGTCTCCAACCGCGGGTACAGGGACTGCGACCGGTGACCTAGGCAGAATACTTGGATGGTAACCCAGGTTTGCAAAAAAGGGTGTTACCTTCGTGGAACTACTCTGGGTGTTGTTGTAGGAGAATTCTGCCAGAGGAAGGAGCTTCACCCAATCGTCCTGTAGATGGCTCACGTAACATCTCAAGTATTGTTCCAGGGTCTGGTTGGTCCGTTCCGTCTGTCCATTCGTCTGGGGATGGTAGGCAGAAGATAGACACACATTAATTTGGAGTGCAGAACAAAACCCCTTCCAGAACCTAGAGGTGAATTGAACACCTCGGTCAGAGATGATCTGATCCGGGACCCCGTGTAAACGAAATACGTTCCGTACTACCAGGTCAACAGTCTCTGCGGCCGAGGGGAGGCCAGTACAGGGGATGAAATGGGCGGCTTTGGTCAACCGGTCTACCACTACAAGGATAGTGCTGCCACTTGATGGAGGCAGATCCACAATAAAATCCATGGAGATGGACCTCCAGGGGCGATACGGCACAGGTAAAGGCTGGAGGAGGCCTGTAGGAGCCATACGAGGGACCTTGCACCGGGCACAGATCACACATGATGTGACGTAGTTTTTCACGTCTTTCATACAGGTAGGCCACCAGAAGAACCGGGTCAAGAACTCCTGAGTTTTTTGTACCCCCCTATGTCCTGCCACCGTGGAGTCATGAACCAATTTAAGGACTCGAAGTCTTACAGCCTCCGGGACATACAGGCGACGTTCTCGTAACCACACACCATTCCGAAGAACAAGTGCCACGTCGCTCGGGGGGGCAGCAAGGAATACATCACCATCATAGGCCTGCTTGATGTCCTTCCATAGGTCCTGGTCCTGGATCACTCCGATGAAGTTGGAATCAGACAACACGGTTTGAGATGATGATGAAGGCACAGGGTCCGAGGTGTGGAGACGGGATAAGGCATCAGCCTTTCCGTTACGGGAACCTGGTCGATATGTGACAACAAAATTAAATTGATTAAGAAAAAGGCTCCACCTGGCTTGCCGTGGGGACAGACATCTGGCAGATTTCAGAAATTCCAGGTTGCGGTGATCTGTGAGTACCACCACTTGTTGTGCCACTCCCTGTAAGTGGTGCCGCCATTCTTTAAAAGCAGACACGATCGCCAGCAACTCCTTGTCTGCAACATCATAATTCCTCTCCGCAGGGGACAACCGTCGAGAAAAGAGAGCACATGGGTGCAGTAAAGCTTTGTCCCCAGTTCTCTGGGACAGAACTGCTCCTAGAGCATAATCAGAGGCATCGACTTCTACAAGGAAAGGAAGTGAGGGGTCTGGGTGAACCAGAATTGGTGCTGATGTAAAACAAACCTTGAGATGGTCAAAAGCCTCCTGAGCCTGGACGGACCACACAAACCTCTGACCCTTCTTGGTTAATGCGGTAATAGGGCGGACAATTTCTGAGAAATTACGGATGAAACGCCTGTAGAAGTTGGCAAATCCGACGAATCGTTGCACCTCTTTGATGGTACCCGGTACCGGCCATTCCAGTATTGCTTTTATCTTGCTGGTTTCCATATTTAGACCCTGTGGAGAAATGACATACCCTAGAAATTGAATATTAGTACAATGAAATTCACATTTCTCAAGCTTGATGTACAGGCGGTTATCACGTAGGCGAGCAAGGACCATCTTGACATGCTCTTGATGTTCCTGTAAAGAATTAGAATAAATCAAAATATCGTCCAGGTAGATGACCATGAACTGGTCCATAATGTCCCTGAATATATCGTTCACCAAGTGTTGGAATGTTGCGGGGGCGTTGCAAAGGCCGAAGGGCATGACTAAATACTCAAAATGTCCGTATCTACACCTGAATGCTGTCTTCCATTCGTCCCCTGGACGGATACGGAGCAGGTTATACGCCCCTCGGAGATCTAACTTGGTGAAAATTGTAGCCTGTTGGACCCTTTCTAATAACTCGGGGATCAGGGGCAATGGGTACCGGTTCCGGATGGTGATCTTGTTGAGCTCCCGGTAATCTATGCAAGGGCGCAGGGTTCCTTCCTTCTTCTTTACAAAGAAGATGGGTGCCCCTGCGGGTGAGGTAGAGGGACGAATGAAACCCTTGGCAAGATTCTCATCAATATATTCTTTTAGGGCGTGTAGTTCAGGGGCCGCCAACGGGTACACATGTCCAAACGGTATCTCCGCTCCGGGTAATAAGTCTATAGGACAATCGTAAGGTCTATGTGGGGGGAGCTGATCAGCATTCTGTTTATTGCAGATGTCAAGAAAGTCATGATAGACCGGGGGCAGAACGGGTACCAGTACATTGTCCTCCATAGCATGCGTTGTTGGAGCCGGTTCAGTTGGTTTTACGGCAGGAGCAATCTGGGATGGGAAGGAAATCTCTTTTGTCTCCCAGTTGATGACTGTATTCGTAGCCCGAAGCCAGGGGATTCCTAAAATGACTGGAAAATGTGGAGACGAAATTAACATAACGACAAGGGTCTGCTGCTGACCTGGTTTGATCATACATTCGAGGGGTACAGTCTCTTTATCCACGGGTCCGGAAGTCAATGGGGACCCGTCCACGGTTTCCATGGTAACTGGTGATGCTCTCTGTTGAGACGGGATACCGTGTTTCCTAGCAAAAGAGAGATCCATGAAATTCCCCCCAGCCCCAGAGTCAATCATTGCAGCCGTAGGAATTAGCTGTTTCTTCCATCTTATTTGTATAGGGAGCGAGCAATGGGTGGATCTCCCTTCAGAGTTCTTAGCTGCAGTGGATAGTACTGTGGAGGGAAATACCGCATCCAGGTGGGAACTAGCTTCGGATTCTATGTCGGTATTATCATATTCGGTTACAGCCGCCAAGATCTTATTGGAACGATTAGGACGCCTTGGACAGTCAATAAGGAAATGGTCTGATTTGCCGCAATAAAAACATAGCCGTTCACGGAGCCGATGTTCGCGGCGTTCCTGGTTCTCTCGGTTTTGTACAGAGTCCACTTGCATGGGAACCTCCGCAGGCTCTCGTGGTGTCTTAGGAACAGGTTCCCTGGTAGGTGACGGAAAGTCAGGTACCCGGTTAAGTGCTGCCCATTTTTCCTGTCTGCGCTCTGTTAAACGGGTATCAATGCGCACACAGTGTTGAAGGAACAGGTCAAGATCATTGGGTGATTCGGCACGGGCTAACTCGTCCTTGATGGCACCGGACAGTCCCTTTTTAAATACCGACAACAACGCATTGTTACCCCAGTCAGTGTCCACCACCAGTCTTTTGAAGTCGGTGACATATTCAATCACAGGCCGCTTGCCTTGCCGTAAAGAAAGGAGAGCCGTTTCAGCAGTATTACGGCGGTTCGGATCGTCGAACATCAGTGCCATAGCTGTTAGAAAATCCTCTAAGCAGTTCAACCGCACGTCCCTGGTCTCAATCATCGGGTTAGCCCAGGCCAGGGCATGTGAAGTCAGCATCATGATTATGCATAATACTTTAGATCGATCCGATCGGTAATAGTCAGTGTTCACATCAAAGAATAGCATGCACTGATTAATGAAGCCACGGAACTGACTGCGCTCACCATTAAAGCGGAAGGGAGGTAATTTAGGCATACTGGGAGCAAATCCGGGCGAGGTACGGTCGGCCACCTGAGCCTCCACCTTGCCTTGTAGCTCCTGCATAGCTGTACCCAGGAACTGGTGGTCATGATTCAGCCGTCCCTCGATATCTCCAAGCCTGGCGTGCACAGCATCCATGTCCTGCTGTAAGGAGTGGATCATGGAGTATAGCTGATCTAATCGTGCCTCTGACATTGCCCCAGCGAAGTCCTCTAAAAAGGGCTTGAGTATAATATGATACTTATGTATGGTATAAGGACTTCAATGGCGTAGGGCAATGACGGCAGAGACACAATTAGTGAAGCAAGTGATTTATATACAATTGTGCACAACAAACGTGGAAATACGTAACGGGTTCAGAGCACAGACATACAGCAGCACATAGCAAAAGGTTCAGCAAGGATGGTAAGTTATTAAGAGTCACTGGGTACGGAATATAACTGGGTATTGCAGGCAAAGTCCAGAGTATGACATATGTCCAGCAGGATAATGTTCAGCGGGCACCGGGTAACAGCTACTAACCAGTATAGAAAACAGAAGTCCAGTTGTAGCGAGCTTCTGGCATGATGAGTCCGGTGGAGATCCAGTAAGGGGACCTTCAGTGGGCACAAACACTAACCGGGTACGGTAGCCAGAAGTCCAGCGGTATCCAGAGGTCCAGAGAGGTGAAGTTTCAAGCAGGAAGCAGGGTTGTTCCAGAGTCACAAGATCTGGGAGAGTGGCAGGGCAGGAGCACACCAGGAATCAATATACTCAAGCGATTTGCTTGTGCTTAGGGGCGGGTTTTTATGCAGCTGGGGAGGAAGTGATGTAAACGAAAACTCCATCTTAACTAAGGGCAGCTAAGAGGAAGTGATGCAACAGGACCAAAAACTCCATCTTAACCAAGGGCAAAGTTCATTCAAAACAGACCGGAAAGTCCTAGGATCCTGACAGATATTCTTTTTATTTCGGTCATTCTGGTGATTATTTGGAGGTATATTTAGGTTTTTCCTCCTCGATCCGGACACTCTTCCTGGCGTGGTGGTGTGTTTGTTGGACTGCGGTCCTTTCGTTTTTCCTCACGATGTGGGTTCATTTTTCGTTTTCTTTTTTTCATTCTTTCTTTTTTCCCTTTTTCTTTTGATTTTAATTTTTATCTGCGAAATAAATGTACAATTGATTTTATTAATCATAGAGGAGTTAATTTTTATGACCTTTCTATGACACTTGAACTGTTCTGATCTTTGACCTTTGTTGCGCATCACATGTCCTTCATGGCGCCAAGTTTGAATCGTGAATGTATAAATGTGGAGACAGCTCTCTGTACTCATATGTCATCCCCTGAAGAAGTGTTATGCTTCGAAACGCGTAGGGAATAAAGGGTTAATGTTTTAACCTTGTGTGGCTATGGAATTTGTCTGGCAGCGCACCTAAAGTCCAAGAATTTACTCCTAAGAAGCAATACAAAGTAGACAATGCACTGTTGGCCAGGATAACACAAATGTGTGTGATGCTAGAAAATCACTAGCATCACACACACTTGTGTGATCCGTGCCAAGGACACTGCGGCATCACACAGCAATGCAAAGTAGACAATGCACTGTTGGCCAGGATAAAACACAAATGTGTGTGATGCTAGAAAATCACTAGCATCACACACACTCGTGTGATACGTGCCAAGGACACTGCGGCATCACACAGCAATGCAAAGTAGACAATGCACTGTTGGCCAGGATAAAACACAAATGTGTGTGATGCTAGAAAACCACTAGCATCACACAGACTTGTGTGATCCGTGCCAAGGACAGTGCCGCATCACACAGCATTGAAATACGAAAATCCTTGCGGACCAGGGGAGAGGCGTTGTCCCAGTCATCCATCAGCGCTGCGGCCACTTCATTCCAGAGCTGCTGGGTCACCACCGTGTCCGCGTGCTGCGGATCACGGTTGTTCCACAATGGGACTCGCTCCTGGACTAGGTTGATTAGGGCATCTTGTCCAGGGCCATTTCTTCATCCCGTTGTGAAGCCTATAAAAAAAAAACACAAAACAATATACACTGCGTTCCAAATTATTATGCAAATTGGATTTAAGTGTCATAAAGATGTAATTTTTTGTTTTTCAAATAAACTCATAGATGCTATTGTGTATCAGGGCTCTTTGGATCACTGAAATCAATCTCAAACGCCTGTGATAATTAGTTTACCAGGTGAGCCCAATTAAAGGAAAACTACTTAAGAATGATGTTCCACATTATTAAGCAGGGCACAGGTTTCAAGGAATTTAGGAAAGAAAACGGATCTCTCTGCTGCTGAAAAGCATCAAATAGTGCAATGCCTTGGTCATGAGATGAAAACATTAGATATTTCCCAAAAACTTAAACGTGATCATCATACTGTTAAGAGATTTGTGGTTGATTCTGAGCACAGACGTTTGTGCTGATAAAGGCAGAATGAGGAAGGTTTCTGCCAGGCAAGTTCATCGGATTAAGAGAGTAGCTGCTAAAAAGCCATTACAAACCAGCAAACAGATATTTAAAGCTGCTGGTGCCTCTGGAGTCCCTCGAACCTCAATGTGTAGGATCCTTCAAAGGCATGCTGTGGTGCATAAACCTACTATTCGGCCTCTCCTAAACAGTGTTCACAAGCAGAAATGGTTGCAGTGGGCCCAGACATACATGAAGACTAATTTTCAAACTGTCTTGTTTACTGATGAGTGTCAAGCAACCCTGGATGGTCCAGATGGATGGAGTAGTGGATGGTTGGTGGATGGCCACTATGTCCCAACAAGGCTGCGACGTCAGCAAGGAGGTGGAGGAGTCATGTTTTGGGCCGGATCCATGGGGAAACAGCTGGTAGGGCCCTTTAAGGTTCCTGAAGGTGTGAAAATGACCTCTGAAAAGTATATAGAGTTTCTGACTGACAGCTGTCTTCCATGGTATAAAAAGCAGAGATGTGCCTTCAGGAGCAAAATCATCTTCATGCATGACACTGCACCATGTCATGCTGCAAAGAATACCTCTGAGTCATTGACTGCTATGGGCATAAAAGGAGATAAACTCATGGTGTGGCCACCATCTTTCCCTGACCTCAACCCTATAGAGAACCTTTGGAGTATCATCAAGCAAAAGATCTATGAGGGTGGAAGGCAGTTCACATCAAAACAGCAACTCTGGGAGGCTATTCTGACTTCATGCAAAGAAATACAAGCAGAAACTCTCCAAAAAATTCACAAGTTCAATGGATGCAAAAATTGTGAAGGTGATATCAAAGAAGGGTTCCTATGTTAACATGTAACTTGGCCTGTTAGGATGTTTTGGAGTTAAATAGCTTTTTTGTTCGGTGAATGTGACCTCCTAATGCTGCAAATTCCACAAATAAGCATTTTCAGTTCTTTAAAACACATCAAATGTTTAGAAATTCTACTGTGCATAATAATTTGGAACAGTGCAATCTGAGTTTTTATTCATTTTGGAGATTATACTGTTAGCATTGGGGGGTTTCTTCAATAAAATTCGACGCATACTCTAACGGGTGATGACTTTAATTAGACTGACTGTCATTTGTACCGACTTTTTAGGAAAATCAGAGAAAAATATCATTTGCATAATAATTTGGAACACAGTGTAAACTTGGAAAGAATTGGAAATGAAAAAGATAGAAAAAGATACAGAAAAGAAGCAAGACTGAAGATGAAAAATAGGACAGAAAAAAAGGCAGGGGGAAAAAAATACAATCACAGTCATTCTATACTTACAGGCCGTCTCCCCGCAGGCACTTGGCTTTGCTGCTCCTGCTGTTCGTCCTCCGAAACCGTGGCCGATGACGTCTGAAAAAGAACAAAAATTAATTTTCCACATGTGTAGATGCAGCAGCGAATACTTACCCAAACTGTAGGGCAGGAAGGTACTCCCTTCACACTCTGCTTGGGCCAGTTCACCACGTGACGGTGTGTACTCCTCTCCAGAAGACAAGCTGCAATAAAAAAAAATACATTAGTACATAATAAATTTAAAAAAGGACAGGCACACATTTGGTTAGAATACTCACATTCTTGAAGTTGCTGCTTCTCTCAAAATTTCTGGATGCTCTTGTCTCTCTTACAGGCTGTCTGTAGATTAGTGGTCTGCCAGTGCCAACAACTTCTTTTATCTACACTACCCCCCAAACAATGTTTCTTTATGTAGGGTGTGGTTTAAACCACTGTCTAGACATGTTTACACAAAAATTGCATGCGATCAAAAACGCAGTGCGTGCGCATGTCTATGCGCACACCTGCAATCCCATAGACTTTAATGTGTTTTTTTGGCGCATTCCGTGCGCACTGTGATCGCATGCGTTTTTTAATGAGGTTGGACGGAACAAAAAATGCAACATGTTGTGTCTAGGCGCACACCTGGAAAAAGCGCATGCGCACGATAACGCAGATGATCACGTGCAAGCACAACACCATGCGCCCGCCATGTTAAACATAGGGGCGCATGGTGCATGCGATAGGGTGCGCCCGAAGTGCAGCGCTAAAAAACGCTAATGTGAAACAAGCCTAACTCATTGTATTCCTCTAGGGATTGTACTGTATGGAATACTCTTGAATGAACCAATGTCTTCAGGAATTTATGTAATTAATTCTTTTGTGATTTTAACTTCTGTACATATGAATTTGTCACTCATGGAATTTTTTCTCTTGCAGTGAATTAATAAATAAGGCTTGGATAGGTCGAAATGTCTGCGATTGAATATAGTCGCTTTTGAAACGTATTCTGATTTTTCCTGAGATTTGCCAATTTTGTTGATTCTTCGCTGACTTTAATAAGTTTTCTCTTGTATCAACAAAATAGAGTGTGCGGTGAATTCTAACTACATGGACTAGGTGTCTATAGGCCCGTTCCACCGGCACCTCACCATTGGACAGAGTGCAGGCCAATACTCTCTTCTCTCTGCGCACTATTATGACTATCGGTTGCGCTCTGTTATGATGACTGTCAGTTGCGCTCTGTTATGATAACTGTTAGTTGCACTCTTATATGACAACTGTGGTTGCACTCTGTTATGATGACTGTCGGTTGCACTTTATTATGATGACTGTCGGTTGCGCTCTTTTATGATGACTGTTGGTTGTGCTCTTTTATGAAGACTATTGGTTGTGCTCTTTTATGAAGACTGTTGGTTGTGCTCTTTTATGATGACGGTTGTGGTCTTTTATGATGACTGTTGGTTGTGCTCTTATGATGACTGTCGGTTGCGCTCTTTTACACTATGTTCCAAATTATTGTGCAAATTGTTTTAAAGTGTCATAGCATTTTTTTTGTTTTTTTTAATGAAACCCATTAATGGTATTGTGACTCAGGGTTCTTTGGATCACTGAAATCAATCTCAGATACCTGTGATAATTAGTTTGCCATGTGAGCCCAATAAAAGGAATACTGGATGTTCCACACTATTGAGCAGGCAACAGTTTTCAAGTAACATGGGAAAGAAAAAGGATCTCTCTGCTGCCGAAAAGCATCAAATAGTGCAATGCCTCGGTCAAGGGATGAAAACATTAGATATTTCCCAAAAACGTAAGTGTGATCACCGTACTGTTAAGAGATTTGTGACTGATTCTGAGCACAGACGTCTTCGTGCTGATAAAGGCAGAATGAGGAAGGTTTCTGCCAGGCAAGTTCAGGGGATTAAGAGAGCAGCTGCTAAAAAGCCATTACAAACTAGCAAACAGATATTTGAAGCTGCTGGTGCCTTTGGAGTCCCTCAAACCTCAAGGTGTAGGATCCTTCAAAGGCTTGCTGTGGTGCATAAACCTACTATTCGGCCACCCCTAAATAGTGTTCACAAGCAGAAACAGTTGCAGTGGGCCCAGACATACAGGAAGACTAATTTTCAAACAGTCTTGTTTACTAATGAGGGTCGAGCAACCCTGGATGGAGTAGTGGATGGTTGGTGGATGGCCACCATATCACAACAAGGCTGCGACGTCAGAAAGGTGGAGGAGTCATGTTTTGGGCCAGAATCATGGGGAAACAGCTGGTAGGGCCCATTAAGGTTCCTGAAGGTGTGAAAATGACCTCTGAAAAGTATATAGAGTTTCTGACTGACAAATTTCTTCCATGGTATAAGAAGCAGAAATGTGCCTTCAGGAGCAAAAACATCTTCATGCATGACAATTCACCATCTCATGCTACAAAGAATACCTCTGAGTCATTGGCTGCTATGGGCATAAAAGGAGATAACCTCATGGTGTGGCCACCATCTTCCCCTGACCTCACCCCTATTGAGAACCTTTGGCGTATCATCAAGCAAAAGATCTATGAGGGTGGGAGGCAGTTGACATCAAAACAGCAACTCTGGGAGGCAATTCTGACTTCATGCAAAGAAATCCAAGCAGTAACTCTCCAAAAACTCCCACGTTCAATGGATGCAAGAATTGTGAAGGTGATATCAAAGAAGGGTTCCTATGTTAACATGTAACTTGGCCTATTAGGATGTTTTGGAGTTAAATAGCTTTTTTGTTCAGTGAATGTGACCTCCTAATGCTGCAAATTCCACAAACGAGCATTTTCAGTTCTTTAAAACATATCAAATGTTTAGAAATTCTACTGTGCCTAATAATTTGGAACAGTGCACTTTGAGTTTTTATTCATTTTGGAGATTATACTGTTATCATTGGGAGGTTTCTTCAATAAAATTCGAT
The DNA here is from genome assembly GCF_039654945.1 of Dendrobates tinctorius. Lineage (NCBI taxonomy): Eukaryota > Metazoa > Chordata > Amphibia > Anura > Dendrobatidae > Dendrobates > Dendrobates tinctorius. Next base: position 15,976 of record NW_027361777.1, on the reverse strand, counting down.
GTATACTCTAACGGGTGATGACTTTTATTAGTCTGACTGTCATTTGCACCGGCCACTTAGGAAAATCAGAGAAAAATATAATTTCCATAATAATCTGGAACATAGTGTATGATGACTGTCGGTTGTGCTCTTATGATGACTGTCGGTTGCGTTCTATTATGACTGTCAGTTACGCTCTTTTATGATGACTGTCAGTTGCGCTCTTTTATGATGACTGTCAGTTGCGCTCTTTTATTATGACTGTCGGTTGTGCTCTTTTATGATGACTGTTGGTTGCGCTCTTTTATGATGACTGTCGGTTGCTTTCTTTTACATCGGTTGCGCTCTTTTACGATGCCCTTCGGTTGTGCTCTTTTATGATGACTGTCAGTTGCTTTCTTTTATGACTGTTGGTTGTGCTGTTAGGATGACTGTCGGTTGTGCTCTTATGATGACTGTCGGTTGCGCTCTATTATGACTGTCAGTTACGCTCTTTTATGATGACTGTCAGTTGCGCTCTTTTATGATGACTGTCAGTTGCGCTCTTTTATGATGACTGTCAGTTGCTTTCTGTTATGACTGTCGGTTGCGCTCTGTTATGATGACTGTCGGTTGCGCTCTGTTACGATGACTGTCGGTTGCGCTCTGTTACGATGACTGTCGGTTGCGCTCTGTTACGATGACTGTCGGTTGCGCTCTGTTACGATGACTGTCGGTTGCTTTCTGTTACGATGACTGTCGGTTGCTTTCTGTTACGATGACTGTTGGTTGCTTTCTGTTACGATGACTGTCGGTTGCGCTCTGTTACGATGACTTTCGGTTGCGCTCTGTTACGATGACTGTCGGTTGCTTTCTGTTACGATGACTGTCGGTTGCGCTCTGTTACGATGACTGTCGGTTGCGCTCTGTTACGATGACTGTCGGTTGCGCTGTTACGATGACTGTCGGTTGCGCTCTGTTACGATGACTGTGGGTTGCGCTGTTATGATGACTGTCGGTTGCGCTCTGTTATGACGACTGTCGGTTGCGCTCTGTTATGACTTTCGGTTGCTTTCTGTTACGATGACTGTCGGTTGCGCTCTGTTATGATGACTGTCGGTTGCGCTCTGTTACGAAGACTGTCGGTTGCGCTCTGTTACGAAGACTGTCGGTTGCGCTCTGTTACGAAGACTGTCGGTTGCGCTCTGTTACGAAGACTGTCGGTTGCGCTCTGTTACGATGACTGTCGGTTGCGCTCTGTTATGATGACTGTCGGTTGCACTCTGTTATGATGACTGTCGGTTGCGCTCTGTTACAATGACTGTCGGTTGCGCTCTGTTACGAAGACTGTCGGTTGCGCTCTGTTACGATGACTGTCGGTTGCGCTCTGTTACGAAGACTGTCGGTTGCTTTCTGTTACGATGACTGTCGGTTGCTTTCTGTTACGATGACTATCGGTTGCGCTCTGTCATGATGACTGTCGGTTGCGCTCTGTTACGAAGACTGTCGGTTGCGCTCTGTTACGATGACTGTCGGTTGCGCTCTGTTACGAAGACTGTCGGTTGCGCTCTGTTACGAAGACTGTCGGTTGCTTTCTGTTACGATGACTGTCGGTTGCTTTCTGTTACGATGACTATCGGTTGCGCTCTGTCATGATGACTGTCGGTTGCGCTCTGTTACGAAGACTGTCGGTTGCGCTCTGTTACGATGACTGTCGGTTGCGCTCTGTTACGATGACTGTCGGTTGCACTCTGTTACGATGACTGTCGGTTGCGCTCTGTTACGATGACTGTCGGTTGCGCTCTGTTACGATGACTGTCGGTTGCGCTCTGTTACGAAGACTGTCGGTTGCTTTCTGTTACGATGACTGTCGGTTGCGCTCTGTTACGATGACTGTCGGTTGCTTTCTGTTACGAAGACTGTCGGTTTCGCTCTGCTATGATGACTGTTGGTTGCGCTGTGTTGAGGACTGCAGGTAAAATGAGGACCACGAACTGTCACCACAGCTCAGCACTGACGCGTCCACATCGGAGAGGCAAGTGACAGCGTCAAACGCAAAAACAGGCTGCGCCGCTCAGACACCGGAGCCCCAGTACTTCCGGTCCCGTACTAGCCCCGCCCAGCTCAGAAATCCTATAATATTCTTCCGCTGTTTCTCAACAGTTCAAAATTCCACAGTCACGTGACGTGGATCTTGCGAGCATAATCACATGACTGTGACGTCAGCAAAGGTCCTTGTACTGGAGACAGGAAAAGAGGGAGTCCCATAGCGTTTAATGGTGCGGCAGTCCTGGGCCTCAGGGAGGACAGGCAGCGCCTGCTGTCTGGTGATGTCAGTGGCGGCGCGCTCTCTATTGGCTCTCAGTCCGAGTAGTCGCTGACATAACGCGCACGGCTTTGACAGGTAAACACGTGCGTGGTGTCCACGGGACGTGACAGCGGACCGGCTTCCATCGCGGCAAGTCCTAGACGCGAGCCGGGGGAGAGCGCCCGTCAGTATGGCCGGCGGCCGGGGCTGCGAAGGTAGCGGCCACAGCGACCACCAGTACTGTGAGCTGTGCGGCAAGATGGAGAACTTACTGCGCTGCGGCCGCTGCCGGAGCTCGTTCTACTGCAGCAAGGAGCACCAGCGCCAGGACTGGAAGAAGCACAAGCAGGTGTGTAAGGGCACGGAGCCCGCGGGCACAGCCGCTGTACACAGGCGGCCAGGCGACGTGGCCGGCGGAGCTGCCCCACCGTGCCCTCCATCCACCCAGCGGGACGTGGCCGGCGGAGCTGCCCCACCGTGCCTTCCATCCACCCAGCGGGACGTGGCCGGCGGAGCTGCCCCACCGTGCCCTCCATCCACGCCGCGGGAGGTGGCCGGCGGAGCGTCCCCACCGTGCTCCCGATCCACGCCGCGGGGGGTGGCCGGCGGAGCTGCCCCACCGTGCTCACGCTCCACGCCGCGGGAGGTGGTCGTCGGAGGGGCCACCCTGAGTGCCATCAACGAGGAAGACTACACCCAGAAGTCGGGCGAGGCGGCCGGCCGGCGAGCGGGAGGCCCGGAGCGGCCCAATGGGCACAGCGCCCCCCTGCTGCAGAAGCTGGCCCAGGAGTACATCGTCCCGTGCATGAACAAGCATGGCATCTGTGTGCTGGACGACTTCCTGGGCCAGGACTTTGGGGACAGCATTGTTGGCGAGGTGAAGGCTCTGCACAGCACGGGACGCTTCACTGATGGCCAGCTGGTGAGCCAAAAGAGCAGCGACTCCAAGGACATCCGTGGGGACCAGATCACTTGGGTGGAGGGCAAGGAGGCCGGCTGCCAGGCCATTGGGCACCTGATGACCAGCATGGACGACCTGATACGCCACTGCGGTAGCAAGCTGGGCAACTTCAGAATAAACGGCCGAACCAAGGTGGGTGCCACGCACCGCTGCCCGTGTTAGGCAGGGTGCCACGCACCGCTGCCCCGTGTGCCGCGTAGTGTTAGGCAGGGTGCCACGCACCGCTGCCCCGTGTGCCGCGTAGTTGTTAGGCAGGGTGCCACGCACCGCTGCCCCGTGTGCCGCGTAGTGTTAGGCAGGGTGCCACGCACCGCTGCCCCGTGTGCCGCGTAGTGTTAGGCAGGGTGCCACGCACCGCTGCCCCGTGTGCCGCGTAGTTGTTAGGCAGGGTGCCACGCACCGCTGCCCCGTGTGCCGCGTAGTTGTTAGGCAGGGTGCCACGCCCCGTGTGCCGCGTAGTTGTTAGGCAGGGTGCCACGCCCCGTGTGCCGCGTAGTTGTTAGGCAGGGTGCCACGCACCGCTGCCCCGTGTGCCGCGTAGTTGTTAGGCAGGGTGCCACGCACCGCTGCCCCGTGTGCCGCGTAGTTGTTAGGCAGGGTGCCACGCACCGCTGCCCCGTGTGCCGCGTAGTTGTTAGGCAGGGTGCCACGCACCGCTGCCCCGTGTGCCGCGTAGTTGTTAGGCAGGGTGCCACGCGGGATCAGATGGCTCTCTGAGGCCCTGTTCACACTGTGACAGACGGACGCCATGCCAGAGCTATAGAGCGCAGTGATACTAGTGGCCTCAGTTGTGTGGTGTGTCCCCCCCCCCCCCCCCCTCTTTTGCTGCCCTTAAGTGATATCAATGCTTTTTACCCTTAAAGGGACCATGTCATGTAAGGTAAGGCTATGTTACTTGCAGGTTAATAGCTAACTGATATCATGCTGCGCCTTTTCAGTCTCGTGTCATTTCAGCACACCTTCAGTCTCCTCTGTGCATAGTGAGCAACGGCAGTAACTGTGCCCTGACTGCCAGCAGGATTTACATTGGAAGGTTGTCGGTCAGTGCCGCTGCTGCGGTTACAACTGCTGCTCTCTCTCCACAGAGCCATGACTGAAACCATGCCAGCGCCACCCCTATTCCTGGAAGCCAATGCTGCCGGGGGGAATACAGTTGATTTCTTCCATGCAGTGGAACGCTGTGTGTGGGCCGCATGGTGTCAGAACGCCATTAACCTGCAGATTAACCTCATTTTGTGATCCTTTGAATATGTTATAGGCTTTTTTGTTTTGCATTTGGGGTTCATTACCATTTTTGCACCACTAGCTTTGACAGGCTAAAAAAGTAAGTAACCTAATTTAATAATAGGTGCAGAATACCTGCATCATCAAAACCTAACCAAATGCTCATCATTAGAATCGCCGGTGGATTCTCAGTTAGATCTTTCTGCAGCCAGCTGGCATGTGCAGGTAACCATAGAGCCAGGAAAAGTCAAATACATCTAGTTTTTTCTTTTTAAATTTTACCCAATTGCAAAAAAAATAACTTAATTTAAGCCCCTCACAACATTGCGTGAGGCTGGTGTAAGGACGTAGTCTCACGGTGAGCTGGCTGGTGATGTTACAAAAGGACCTGCCTCTAACAATCATGCAGTCTTTAACATGTGGCAACATGGGTGCGTGTCATTCTACGTGATTGTGGGTCACCAATGGGTTGCTTGTCATTATGGAGGTCCCTTGAATCTCTACCTGTGGCCAGACTTCAAAGGGAACCGTGACTTTTGCTTTACACGGAAGCTACAGGAGGGCGGCATCGCAAGAAGATGGGAGGCACCGGACCGTGCCCAGCAGGTGAGTATAATAACTTATTTTTCTTATCTTTCAGATCAGACTGGGGGCTTATCTACAGTAGCATTATAGAATGCTGTAGATAAGCCCTGAAAGGCGGTGGCCCCATCTTATAGCGGCCAAAACAGCTGACATGTTTCCTTTAAGGAGACTATATTAAGCACAGTAGAAAGTTTAAAAAAAAAAAGTTTTGAAGAAAATTACACACATGTTCAAATCGCTGCCCCTTCTCACCCATTAAAAATAAAGATGATAAAAAATTACATGACGTGGTATAACAGAGTTCAGAAAAGCTTGATCTATCAAAATATGAAAATAAACCAAATCGGTAAACACCGTAAATGAAAGATATCAAGAACGACAAAATTACATTTTTGATGGCTACAATAGCACATAAAGTGCTGTAACAAACGATCAAAACGTCATATCGTTCACAAAATGGTATGCTTAGAAACATCCTCTTGTTCTGCCAAAAATAAACCATCAGTTGCAGTTCTTGAAAAATGGCAACAACCCCCTAAATTCCTTTTTGCCAAGTTCCAATCTTTTTTTTCCACCACTAAAATAATGAAAACTGTGTTTGGTATCTCTAATCATACCGATGGGGAGAACCATATTGCAAGGTCATTTTTACCGCATAGTGTACACCGTAAAAACATTTTCCAAAACACAATGTTAGAATTGCGCTTTGTTTTTACAATTTCTTCCCATTTGGAATTTTTTCCTCGTGTTCCAGTACACTATGTGGTAAAGTGCATGGATTCATTCAAAAGTAGGACTCATCCCGCAAAAACTAGTTGTCATGTGTCTAGACAGATAAATAAGAATGATGGTTCTGGGAGGAAGGAAGGGGGTGTAAATGGAAATTGGCCCGTCGTGAAGGGGTTAAAGAATCCCTCCCATTAACCCTGTGTAAATGTAGTGTGCATTACTTACCAATTGCAGTCTTCCTCCAGGGTCCTCTTGTGTCATGTCACTTAAATTCTGTCTTGTCGGCTCTTGCTGTGGTTTGTGTGAGCCGGAAGTCGCTATTACAATACAAGGCTATGGATTATCAGAATGAGGCGCCGTAGAGTTTCATTGTAAGGGACGAGTCAGACAACTGTATAACTCGGACGAGGAGCGCATGGCATGGACCGACCATCGTCTTCACTGACCCAAGTGTGACAGCTGCAAGAAATGCATGCTTTCACGCTCTGCTCAGGAAAGCAGGCGACTAGTCTTGTGTTGCCATCCTCGTCTGAGTGATAAGTCCGTCTCTCTTCCCTAACAGACCGCACTCCCCAGTGTGATCCCGTAAGTGGAAATCTAAGCCACAGGGAAGGCTGCGATCGGTGAATGTATTTATTCACCTATACTACAGTGTACACACAGTTGAGTGACAGTGTTTGCCCCCTTTGTGATTTCCTATTCTTTTGCATGCTTGTCACACTTAAATGTTTCAGATCATCAAACAAATTTAAATATCAGACAAAGAATGCAAGTAATCACAACATGCAGTTTTTAAATGAAGATCTTTTATTAATGGAAAAATAAATCCAAACCTACAGGGCCCTGTGTGAAAAAAGTGATTGCCCCCTAAACCTAATAACTAGTTGGGCCTTAGCAGCAACAACTGCAATCCAGCGTTTATGATAACTGGCAATGAGTCTTTTACAACTCTCTGGAGGAATTTTGTCCCACTGATCTTTGCAGAATTGTTGTAATTCATCCATATTGGAGGGTTTCTGAGAATGAACCGCCTTGTAAAGGTCACGCCACAGCATCTCATTAGGATTAAAGTCAGGACTTTGACTAGGCCACTCCAAAGTCATAAATTTGCTTTTCTTAAGCCATTTAGAGGTGGATTTGCTGGTGTCTTTTGGATCATTGTCCTGCTGCATAACCCAAGTGTGCTTCAGCATGAGGTCACAAACAGATGGCCGGACATTCTCCTTCAGAATTTTTTGGTATACAGCAGAATTCATGGTTGCATTTACCACAGCAAGTCTTCAAGGTCCTGAAGCAGAAAAACAGCCCCAGATCATCACATTACCACCACCATATTTTACTGTTGGTATAATGTACCTTTTCTGAAATTCTGTTACTTCTATGTCAGATGCAATGGGACAGACTTCTTCCAAAAAGTTCAACTTTTGTCTCGTCAGTCCACAGATTATTCTCCCAAAACTCTTTGGGGATGATCAAGATGTTTTCTGGCAAAACTGAAATGAGCCTTTATGTTCTTATTACTCAAAAGTGGTTTTTGTCTTGGAACTCTGGCATCTAGGGAGTTTTTGCCCAGTCTCTTATGTTGGAGTCATGAACACTGACCTTAACTGAGGCAAGTGAGGCCTGCAGTTATTTGGATGATGTTGTGTGGTCTTTTGTGACCTCTTGGATGGGTCATTGCTGCGTTTTTGGGGTCATTTTGGTTGGCTGGTCACTACTAGGAAGGTTCACCTCTGGTCCATGTTTTCGCCTTTTGTGGATAATGGCTCTCGCTGTGGTTCAGTGGAGACCTAAAACTTTAAAAATTGCTTAATAACCTTTTCAAGACTGATGGATCTCTATTTCTTAGTCTTTTTTTGCTCCAGAATTTCTTAGGATCGCGGCATGATGTCTAGCTTTTGAGGATCTCTTGGTCTACTTCACTTTGGTCCAGCATGTCCTATTTACCGGTAAATGATTTATTGGTTAAGAACAGGTGTGGCAGTAATCAGGCCTGGGTGTGGATATGGAATTTGAACTCTGCTTCCCAAAGATGTGATAAACCACAGTTAATTTATGTTTTAGGGGGTAATCACTTTTTCACACAGGTCCCTGTAGGTTTGGGTTTCTTTTTCCCTTAAGAATAAAGACCTTAGTTTAAAACTGCATTTTGTGTTTACTTGATATATTGTATAATATTTAAATTTGTTTGATCTGAAACATTTAAGTGTGACAAACATGAAAAAATAAATCAGGAAGGGGGCAAACACTTTCACTCAACTGTATACACAGGTTCAGCCCATACAAATTTTAATGGGAGTAAGTTCTTGAAGTGAGATTTTTTTTTTTTTTTTTTTTTTCCCCTTTTAAATGCCTCCATAGGTGTCCATATCTTTGGTAAGCACCTGTTATCAGGTTTCCTGATTCTAAACTGGTGCTACTGGCTTGTTCACAATTTCCTATCTGATTAAATGCAGCTGTCACTTGCTGTATTCAAATCCCTTGTAAGTAATCATAGGACCTTGCTCAAACATAAGACCCTTTTTTTACATTACAGGGCAGTACGAATTGTGCATGTTCCAAGATTTAGCTCAACAGTCGCAGTGTGATACAGCTCCTTGTAGATGATGTTGGATGTCACCCACATCAATCTGCACAAAAGGATCTGAATTGCCAATATTGCAGAAGGTGAAGATCTGACTGCTTAGGATTAATATATATTTATAAAAATGAACATAATATAAATGACGTATGTTTAAAGGGAATCTGTCCCCCCTTTTTTGAGATCATGTAATATCAATCAATTGGGTGTCACATAAGGATTCTCTTAGTACATTTGCTTCCCCCTGACCCCGCACCTTTCATGCATAGATACCTTTTTTATATCGGTTCAGATGCATGTAAACTGCGGCTGTCCGCTGGGCGGGGCTTATTCACCTGCTTCCCCCCCCCCCCCTGTCTAGCTCTACACATTTCTTCTTGTGTAGAGCAAGACAGGGAGGGGGGAGCAGTTGAATAAGCCCCGCCCTTCGGACTGGACAGCGGAAGTTTACATACTTTTTTTATATCGGTTCAGATGTATTTATGCATGAAAGGTGCGGGGTCAGGGGGAAGCAAAAGTACTAAGAGAATCCTTATGTGACACACAACTGAATTATATCATTATATGATATCTCAAAAAAGGGGTGACAGATTCCCTTTAATCTTTGATACTTTTAATCAGTTCAGGGCTTGGAAACTGTAAAGCGACTAAAAATAGTGATATGGTCATTCTTGGGTTTCTTCACTTGGGGTCCGCACTCTTTGTATAGATGGAGACTGCTCTGCTGGTATCTTGTAGTGAACCTGTCATGTAAAAACGAAGCAAATTCAGTTATTAATCTACAGATATTCAATTAATCGCTAGGTTAATAGCGTACTGAATCTGCTCGACACCTGCATTGAGAGCTACGTTGCCGCAAAACTAACATTATTCCTCTCTGCAGTGTTGTGCATTCAGTCATGGGGTTGGGCCGGTGCGACCTTAGTCACCGCTCAGTACATTGTGAGCAGCGGCTAAAGCTGTGCAGTTGGCACTGACACCTGACTGTAATCCCAGAGCTGGCTGTCAGTCATGGGGTTGGGCCGGTGCGACCTTAGTCACCGCTCAGTGCATTGTGAGCAGCGGCTAGAGCTGTGCTACCAGCACTGACTGACACCTGACTGTAATCCCAGAGCTGGCTGTCAGTCATGGGGTTGGGCCGGTGCGACCTTAGTCACCGCTCAGTGCATTGTGAGCAGCGGCTAGAGCTGTGCTACCAGCACTGACTGACACCTGACTGTAATCCCAGAGCTGGCTGTCATTCAGTACTGAAGCTAGTTTACAGCCACCCACTTGCAATGTACAGCCACGTCTCTGACTGCCTAATGCTGCCAGAAGGGAAAAAAGTTAATTTCCCGCTAAAGGAACGCTCACTGCGGGCACCGGGTCCTTAACCCAGAGATTAAGCCTATATCTGCAGGTTAATGGTTTCTTTTTTTTTTTTTTTTTTTAACAAGACCGGATCCCTTTTAAAGACATTTGTTTTGGGCAATTTTGCTCAGTGACCCGGATAAAACATATGTGAAAAACTGATGTCTGAAAGAGGCCTAAATAGTGCTGGGATCACTACATTTACCACAAGTAGCCTTCCCTGCTACTTGTGGTAAATGTAGTGATCACACAGGCAGCGATCAGAACTGCCCACTTCACAAGGCGCAGAGGCCTTTTTGGAGGAGGTAAAACTAGAAGGAGAAGTAAGACCTTAGTAAATGAAATCAAGTATCTGAAGTCACAGTTGGGTTACAGGTAGTTTTTGAAGGTGGGGGGATGATCCAACAAGGGGCCTATCTAGTGTTTGTGAGAACATTCATTCCTGGTCATTGCCAAAGCAGTGATCAGCATCAGATGAGCATAATTTATGCTGGTTAAAAAATTTGTGCCTATGGGGATGAGCTTGTGGTAAATTTTAGAAAATCATCTTGTGCTAAAAATGTGAACAATTTTAAGATTCAATTTACACAAATTAACAATTTTAATCAGTGGATAGTGGGAGGATATCTGAGGTCACAGCTCAGGTGTTGAGGAGGAGAGAAATCCATAAAACATTCTGTGGATCAACTGTAGCACTGAAGAAAAGTGTATTTGTCTGCCACTGCAGATAGCCACACAACATGTGCCTGTCTAATGTGTTCTGTACCGCACTGCTGTGGGAACCCTACTCGATATAGGCTAATCAGCCTGGCTGCTTTTGGCCCTTGATGATATTTTATCCGGCCCCTAGGTAGAGTCCCGGGGAACCACAGTGCTTGTGCTGACAGCTGTATTTTGATGGCCGCCTTCCCATTTATTTCTTTTTGAGCACGTGGTGTTCATTGGTGTATGCAGTGAAAGATTACATCTTGACACCAGTGTTAGGCCGGGTTTATGCTACCATGTGTGATGCGAGAAACTCGCATGAGTCTCTTGCATCAACATCCGACACTGCCGCCGGCACTCAGGACTGGAGATGCAGCTGCATAGAAATACATGAAGCTGCACACTCCGGTCCCGAGTGCTGGCAGCAGTGTCGGGTATTGAGGCGAGTTTCTCGCATTGCACTCGCAAGTGTGACCCCGGCTTTGGTGTCAGAATGTACTCGGTGAGTGGAGGTGGGGTGCAATCTGTATGGCCCCCAAAGGATGGTATAAATATCCAAATGGCCCTTGGCAGGAAAAAAGATTCCCACCTCTGGGGTAAATGAACCTGAAACTGCTCCCAAAAAGGGACCCTTTTAGGAAGGCTTGTCAGAAGCTATAGCTTCTTCATTTAACAGACTACAAACCTGTTGCTACTCCCCAAACAAGGATCATGATTGCACTACTGCTTATCTTGGCTTCTACTGTGTACACAGTTTTGAGCCCCCCCCCCCCCCCCCCCAAAAAAAAAAAAGGATTTTTTTTAATTAGCCCACCAGTGCTGGGTGCTATTAAACATGCAGTTGGCTACCATCTTTTTGCCGTATATGCTGACGTCACTTCGACATTACTAAGGCTTTGTTATAAAGCTCAAAAGCTGGCTTGGCAGTACTGTGGATTGCAGCACATTTATTTGCTGTGAATCCAGTTTAGGGGGAAACATTTCAGCACAGCTTGTGAATTAAAATTTAAAAATTCTCCCATCTCTATCCTCACCACATCCTCCCAAGCAAACAGTGTGGTTCCTATCATCCCAACTTTTATAGGAATCGAATAGTTGAAGCAATTTAAGATGGTTAGAATTGCAATGAATACTATAGAAATGCGCTAAATAGACTGACACTGATAAATGAATTACTGATCATCTATCTGTGTGGCTGGGTAGAGTCGTGTGGGGCACATGTGCATTTCTTAAGGAGATGATCAAGTCAGTGATGAAGCCGTCCTGTGCTGGATGATGCAGTCAGTAGTGCTCCGGTCGGCTGATCCTGACACCTGCTTGAAAAGGAAAAAGCTGCCACTCTGTGTGACGTCACTATGCTGTGAGCTCTCTTCTATAGCAAAAAGAGGGCAACTATCCTATGCGTTTCTCAGGCTTCGGCCTCCTTTGTCAAGGTTTGCATTTCTCAGAGGTTGGCAGCTTTATATAGGTCAGTATCCAGGCACATTGTTACAGCTCATGATTGATCATTTATTTAATTAGAAGGCACTTTGGTCCAGGTGGGGATTGATCATAGATGTGGATTAGAAGGCACTTTGGTCCAGGTGGGGATTGATCATAGATGTGGATTAGAAGGCACTTTGGTCCAGGTGGGGATTGATCATAGATGTAGATTAGAAGGTACTTTGGTCCAGGTGGGGATTGATCATAGATGTGGATTAGAAGGCACTTTTGTCCAGGTCGGGATTGATCATTGATGTGGATTAGAAGGCATTTTGGTCCAGGTGGAGATTGATCATTGCTTAATTTTTGCTAGAGCTGTATATCTGGCATGTGCCCGCAACAGCCACGGGTGGAATCGTCATCTACCTGCGGTTAACTAGTTAAATGCCGCTATTAATTTGACAGTGGCGTTTAGAGCGCTTACCGGAAGCACGTTGTATATTCCGCCCATCGGTGATCTTGTCACCGGTGGTCGGCGCTCATAGCAAGTGAGCATTTCTGCTACACACAGACTATCTGATCAACGCCTGTGTGTGTAGCAGAGGCAATCATAAGATTGCAGCTTCTCGTCTCCCATGGATGCTATTAAAGCATGCAAAAAATAAGTTTTTAAAAGTTCAAATCGCCACCCCTTTTGCCCATTCAAATAAAACCGTAATAGAATCAAACATACACATTTGGTATCGCTGGGTTCAGATTCGCCCGATCTATCAATATAAGAAAAATAAGCCGATAGCTAAACGGTGTAACAAGAAATAATTTCAAAATGTCATAATTACGCTTTTTTTTTTTTTTTTATACCAAACTTTGGATTTCGGTGTCTGAACCCATAAAGACCTGGGGAATCATAATGGCAGGCCAGTTTTAGCACTTGGTGAACATGGTAAAAAACAACTGTGGAATTGCACCTTTTTTTTTTTTTTTTTTTTTTTTTCCTATTTTTCAGTACATAATGTGTAAAATCCAATGGTGTTCAAAAGTAGCAGAAGGCGGAAACTCCCTCGACCTGGTCTTCTCTCGGCTTTGTGCAGTGGATGATTTTGCAAACTCCCCTCTCCCGCTCTCTGACCACAACCTTCTTCCATTTTCTATCAAGAACTGCCAGGCTGCTCGGTTACCCCCACTGTCCATATTTATAGAAACATACACGCCATTAACACCCAGAAACTTATGAAGAACTTGCAGTCATCATTGGCCCCTATCTCCTCCCTCTCATGTCCTGATTCTGCAATGAAGCATTACAATGAAACACTCCAAAGTGCCCTGGATGAATTTGCACCTCCTATACATAGAACACCACAACACAGACGGTGACAACCTTGGCACACCCTGCAAACACGTTTCCTGCAGCGGTGCTCCAGGTGCGCCGAACGTCTGTGGAGAAAATCCAACCTACCCGAAGATTTCATCCATTATAAGTTTATGCTTCGAACATACAACACTGCCCTTCACCTCTCAAAACAAACCTATTTCAACACCCTCATCACCTCACTGTCCAATAACCCGAAACGTTTCTTTGACACTTTTCATTCTATACTCAACCCAAGAGTACAGGCCCCAACCACGGAGCTTCGAGCTGACGATCTGGCCAATTACTTCAAAGAAAAAATTGACCAGATCCGACAGGAAATTATCTCCCAATCAGCTCATACCATGCACTGTCCTCCCTCCCCCACTGCATCTAGCTCACTCTCTGATTTTGAACCAGTCACAGAAGAAGAAGTAAGCAGGCTCCTTGCATCTTCTCGCCCAACCACTTTCACCAGTGACCCATTTCCGTCACATCTACTCCATTCCCTTTCCCCTGCTGTCACCCCTCACCTAACTAAAATATTTAACCCCTCTCTCTTCTGGTATCTTTCCCTCATTTAAGCATGCCATCATACATCCACTACTTAAAAAACTACTTACCAAAACTGTGCCGCTAACTATAGACCTGTCTCTAATCTTCCCTTCATCTCTAAACTCCTGGAACGCCTGGTCCACTCCCGTCTTATCCGCTATCTCTTTGATAACTCTCTTCTCGACCCTCTCCAATCCGGTTTCAGTTCTTTACACTCTACTGAAACTGCCCTCACCAAAGTCTCTAATGATCTACTAACAGCTAAATCAAATGGTCATTACTCCATGCTAATTCTCTTGGATCTCTCTGCAGCATTCGACACTGTGGATCATCAGCTCCTCCTCACTATGCTCCGTTCCATTGGCCAAAAGGACACCGTTCTCTCCTGGTTCTCCTCCTATCTCTCTGACCGCTCCTTTACTGTATCTTTTGCTGGCTTCTCCTCCTCTCATCTTCCCCTTACTGTTGGGGTGCCTCAAGGATCGGTTCTAGCCCCCCTCCTCTTCTTGTTCACTGCCCCTATTGGTCAAACAATCAGAAGATTTGGTTTCCAGTACCATCTCTATGCTGATGACACCCAATTATACGCTTCTTCTCCTGACATCACGCCTGCCTTTCTAGAAAACACCGGCGATTGTCTAAACGCTGTGTCTAACATCATGTCCTCACTATATCTGAAACTGAACCTGTCAAAGACTGAACTCCTTGTCTTTCCTCCCGCTACTAATGTACCTATACCAGACATTGCCATTTCCGTGTGTGGTTCCACATCCTCTTTCACACATCCGTTTGTCTCCATCAGTCAAAATCTGCCGTTTTGCAAAAAAAAAAAAAAAACGGATCCGCCATTTTTCTTGGCGGATCCGTTGTTTTTCCCATTGACTTGCATTATCGGCGGATCTTGACGGATGGTCATCCGTTGGATCCGTTATTTTACGGATCCGCCAAAATGTTGGCGTCCGCTGACAGGACGGACAATGAAACGTTTTTTAGGCTGGCCGGATCCGCATCTGTCACTGCGCATGCCCGGAAGAATTGCCTTTGCTGGGAATTTAACCCTAAATCCTGTTCTAGCAGCTGGTAAAAACTTCTCTCTCTCTCTCTCTCTCTCTCTCTCTCTCTCTCTCTCTCTCTCTCTCTCTCTCTCTCTCTCTCTCTCTCTCTCTCTCTCTCTCTTTTTTTTTTTTTCTTTTTTTTTTTTTCTCTCTCGCTCTTTCTCTCTCTCTCTTTTTTTTTTTCTCTCTTTTTTTTCTCTCTCTTTTTTTTTCTCTCTTTTTTTTTCTCTCTCTCTTTTTTTTTTCTCTCTCTCTCTTTTTTTTTTTCTCTCTCTCTCTTTTTTTTTTTCTCTCTCTCTCTCTTTTTCGCTCTCTCTCTTTTTCGCTCTCTCTCTTTTTCGCTCTCTCTCTCTTTTTCGCTCTCTCTCTCTCTTTTTCGCTCTCTCTCTCTTTTTCGCTCTCTCTCTCTCTTTTTCGCTCTCTCTCTCTCTTTTTCGCTC
Organism: Dendrobates tinctorius; assembly: GCF_039654945.1. Lineage (NCBI taxonomy): Eukaryota > Metazoa > Chordata > Amphibia > Anura > Dendrobatidae > Dendrobates > Dendrobates tinctorius. The sequence continues at coordinate 755 of NW_027361777.1, read as the reverse complement.
TCTCTCTCTCTTTTTCGCTCTCTCTCTCTCTTTTTCGCTCTCTCTCTCTCTTTTTCGCTCTCTCTCTCTCTTTTTCGCTCTCTCTCTCTCTTTCGCTCTCTCTCTCTTTTTCGCTCTCTCTCTCTTTTTCGCTCTCTCTCTCTTTTTCGCTCTCTCTCTCTTTTTCGCTCTCTCTCTCTTTTTCGCTCTCTCTCTCTCTTTTTCGCTCTCTCTCTCTCTTTTTCGCTCTCTCTCTCTCTTTTTCGCTCTCTCTCTTTTCGCTCTCTCTCTTTTTCGCTCTCTCTCTTTTTCGCTCTCTCTTTTTCGCTCTCTCTCTTTTTCGCTCTCTCTCTCTCTTTTTCGCTCTCTCTCTCTCTTTTCGCGCTCTCTCTCTCTTTTTCGCTCTCTCTCTCTCTTTTTCGCTCTCTCTCTCTCTTTTTCGCTCTCTCTCTCTCTTTTTCGCTCTCTCTCTTTTTCGCTCTCTCTCTTTTCGCTCTCTCTCTTTTTCGCTCTCTCGCTCTCTTTTTCGCTCGCTCTCTTTTTCGCTCGCGCTCTTTTTCGCTCGCGCTCTTTTTCGCTCGCGCTCTTTTTCGCTCGCTCTCTTTTTCGCTCGCTCTCTTTTTCGCTCGCTCTCTTTTTCGCTCGCGCTCTTTTTCGCTCGCGCTCTTTTTCGCTCGCGCTCTTTTTCGCTCGCGCTCTTTTTTCGCTCGCGCTCTTTTTCGCTCGCGCTCTTTTTCGCTCGCGCTCTTTTTCGCTCGCGCTCTCTCTCTCTCGCG